>NC_088701.1:23874880-25142380 GCF_028017835.1 Emys orbicularis
CTGATCTCAGCACTGGGCTTCTAAGGAAACGGGGCAGCTAAAAGCACCAGGGTAGAGAGCGGGGAGGGGCGGATAAGGGTTTTTAATGGCAAACCGCCCCGTCCCCTGGGCACTTCTGGGCAGCAAGGAGGGGGCTGCGGGGCAGGGGGAGTGCCCTTCTGGCCAAACAAAATCCCCCTGGGAGGGGTCCCTGGATCCCTCTCCTCAGAGCCGCTCTGTAGAGACCTGAACCAGGTCCAGCCCGGGCAGAGCCTGGGGCCCCCCCGTCCCCCTCGGGGCGGCTCCCTCTCCCTCTGGCGCACCAGGCGCCCCTGCTAGCTGCATCATGGTGCAGTGACTCTGAGGCGGCGCTAGCACCCGCAGCGTTGGCCACTGGGTCGCTCCCTAAGCCGCTGCCCTCCCGGGGCGAAGGAAGGCCCAGGCCCCAGGCCTCTGCCTTTCCCGGCGTGCTCCCCCCACCCTCGTGTTGGGATCAAGCCCCGGGGGGGGTGGGATTTTACAGAACAGCCAGCTCCCCGCTGCACTTTCCCCGGCTTGGGCGTGTGTCCACGCTGCAGCGAGCGAGCTATAAATAACCCTCAACATCCCCGGCGACGACTCCGGGGCTATTTTTGCTGCTCTTGTTGTGTCTGGTCCTGGCTCCGCTCGGGGAAGGGGGCGGCAGGGTTTGCTTTTGGTTCATCTCCCATCCTGGCGCAGCCTCCAGCAGTTTGATCTCCGCACTCCTTGTCCCCTTCCAGACGCCGTGAGGAGTGGAGCAGAGAAACCTCCCCCAGAGCTGTCCTGCCCTCGGCATATCCAGGACAGGCAGGGCAACCTCCACTCCTGCCCAGGGCGCTTCCTCGTCAGACACCAGCGCTCTGCAGCTTCCGCGCTCCAGGGAGGCGTCCGGTCGAGGTCCTGGGTGCTCCGCGCCGGGGACGGTCCCACTCTTGGGCTGGTAAGAGGAGTTCCTGTGTCTTGCTCAGATTTCCCCCGGGCAGTTCCGTTTGCTTCACAATCCACTGCATGATTCTTCTTCACTTCCTGTCCTGATCTCTCGCAGCTCACTGGCAAACGGCTGCAGTGTTCTGGCCCAGAGGTGGCTGCCTTTCACTGGTGGGTGATACAACCCCTGCATGTCCTTTCCATACCCAGGCCGGATCTCCGGGGGGTGCTGAGCGTCTGCAGTTCCCCTTAGCTCCAAGGCAGGTTGCGGGTGGCCAGCGTGAGGAGCAGGGCACGTGTCCTGGGTCACAACTCTGCCTGGGGGTGAGTGCGATGGTGGCGAAAAGCCCAGAGTGCATGAGAAGCCGTCGTGTGAATGTGCGAGATATGTAACATTGCTGTGTGAGCCTGTACACGGACCAAATTCACTCGGCCCTCGGTGTGAAGACGTCTTGTGTAATGGGACGTGTCGGAACAGACCCGGCTCCCCTCTGCTCGCACCCCGGGTGTGGCCGCACTTTGGGATTCTGCCTATTGCCATAGGGTGGAGGCAGGGGGGCCTCAGGGACAGGACAGGACACCTGGGTTCTGCTGCCTTAATAAGGGACAAGTCACTTCACCTCGCTGAGCCCTGGGATGATCACCCCCAGTCTAGACAGAAATGAAGTGACTCGCTCGAGTTTACATGGCGATCGGCGGGGGGGCGATCTCTGAGCCTCCCTGGGAATCTCGGCTATTGGGCGGCAGTTCCCCCTTGCCTCTGCCTTGTGCTTCGCTGCCCGGCGCTGAGCCGGCCTCCTCCTCCTCAGGCCTGCACAGACCAGCCTGTTATCGGCCCCTGGGGATTTGCCAGGCCTCCCTGCCCGTGGCTGGTGTCCACCCCATCCTGCGGGCCACCTGATGGGCAGAGGAGGCAGCCGCGGGTCACAGGCCAAGCAAGTGTTGGCAGCCGGCGGGAATCCCCCGAGGCGGGCAGGGGCGCGAGGCCTTCGCAGCGGTTTGCCCCGAGGGAGGGACCGTCCTACCCCTTCCAGGATCCAGGGGCACGGAGCCAAAGGTTGGCAAGGGAGCTGTGAGCAGAGGGAGCTCTCACCCCTTCTAGCCTGGCAGCTGTCATCAGACGTGTCCGTGCGCTGGTGCCGGGACAGGGACGGAGGGGAGGCAGCCAGGGGCTGCGGGGCTTGGTGCGACACCCTCCTGCCCCCGGTGCAGGTCACACCCCTGCTGCAACCGCACCAGTGCTGTACATCACGGTGCCGCTCAGTGCCTCGGTTTCCCTATGTCTCTGGGGGGCTTGGGGAGGTTTGTGAAGTCTTTGAGCTCAGGGGGCGAGCGCGCTGCAGGGGGGGAAAGGGCTCTAACTGTACACACAAACCGCCTGGGTCCAACGAGCCACCGACTCCCTTTCTGCGGCTCGCTCTCCCTGTCCCGTGTGAGTGGCCGAGGCTGGCCAAGAGGCACACCCCAGCCGCTCGCTGGAGGCACTTTCTGGGGGTGCTGTGGGGGGCCCTGAATCAGGCCCTCGTTCACCAGGAGCCTGGCTCTTTCTCTTCCCCGTGCGGGAGTCTGGCCTGCCACGGGGGGGAGAAATAGCCTCATTTTAAAGCAGTGACGCAGACCTTACAATAAACCCCAGCCAGAGCGTTCTCACGGCTCTGCGCCGACTGCCCCAAGCGCTGGGGCAGCTCCCGCCCAGCCTGCCTCTGGCCTCCACTCCCGGCACCTGCCGCGGGAGCTGCAGATTTTCAAAGGTGCTCGGCTCCCCTTCAGGTACCCAACTGAGGGGGCACGTGCTTTTCCAGCGGGTAAACGGCACGGGAGGGGCCTGGTCTCCTGCCCCCTGCCCAGCCATGCACAGTGCAGTGCAAGGTGCAACATGCTGGCAAACTGGACCATGTCTGTTTTCATGGGACTCCTGGAGACTGCTCCGTTCAAGGGATGCCTCTGTTGGGCCTGGAGCGTTACCAGGGAAGGGGGAAATCCAGTTTTCTTGTCCCCGTCTCTGCGCTCTGTTCGCGTTCTGCATGTCACCCAGCCTGGCGCCGGTTTCGCTCGGCCTTGGAGTCCATTTCACTCCTGCACTTTGGGGGGAAGTTACCGGCTGTAGAAATGATCCCTTCTCGGCTTTCCCAAAACCTCCTTGCTAAGCAACGTTAAATCCAGGAAAAACAACAAGGAGTCCGGTGGCACCTTAAAGACAGATTTATTTGGGCATAAGCTTTCGTGAGTAAAAACCTCACTTCTTCGGATGCGCTCCCGCTCGTCCCCCGCTGAGCCGCCCCGTGACCTCGGGATGGGCACACGCAGGTGGGCGGGTTTCATGTTCCAAGAGACAAGGGAATAGGCTGGTGAGTCGAAGCCGGCGTCTTTCGCTCCTGCCTGGGTCCGAGCCGCGCAGGCCGGGGCTGGGGTGGGCACGAGAGAAGATGCTGAAGCGTTTCTGGTGGACAAGCCTAACACTGCAAGTCGTCCTGAAATCTGGTGTCTGAGTCAGATTCTGTCCTCGCTGGAACGCTTCTCTCCTTGCCCTTCGGCGGCGCGACCGAGCCTTTCCCATCCACCCTCTTGTCTCTTGGGAGTCGACTCCTGCCTTCGTTCCTCTGAGCAGCACCGCCAGGCCCTCCCACCTTGGCCTCCCTCCGGCTCAGGCCTGGAAGCTGCCATCTGCTGCTGGCTGGCCAGGGAGTGAGTCGCACGGTGGTGGCTGACATGGGACATCTCCAGCAACGGGAGCCAGTGTCTATAGGCAGGGCTGTAACAGACCCACAGCGCCTGTGGACGGGGGGCACGTGATGCCTGCTGCCCCGGGGGTTACCGGTACCATGAGCTGGGCACGCCCCTAGTTCACGGCCCAGTGCCAATTCCCTTCATGCAGACGGGCCCGAGAATGTAAATTCCTGGGGGCAGGGCCTGTCACTCACCCCGTGGCTGTGGAGCGCCCACCTGGCTCTAGGCACTACGGTGGGGGAGCTCCGGGTTTCTCCCCTGCGGCAGGGGGGTGGAGCTAGGGGGGAGGTGCCTGCCGGGGCTCAGAGCTTCAGTAGGAGTGGGGCTGACGTCCCGAGTCCCGGCAGGTGCGCCCAGCTCTCCAACGTCTGAAGATGATCTCACGCGGCTGGCTGGGAGGGTCAGTATGTTGGGTCACCCTGGCACTGTGGGATGCTACCAGTCCTGCTGCATGGGGCACTGGGGTGACCAGTGGCCTGACGTGTCCGGACCTACATCCAAGTTCTGTCCTGAGGCAGAAGCGGGAGTGGGGCACCCGTGCCGTCTCCGGGGACGTGCAGCAGTGCAAACCTGTCCTAACGCAAAACCAGCCTGATGAACTGAATCCAAAGCCCCTGCCCCAGGACACGGTCTCCTGCGCTCGGCTACGGGGCAGGCCGGAGCTGCGGGAGTCCCAGACACACACACAGGACCCAGGGCGCGATGCCAGGGAGGCAGATTCTGTTGCAGTCTTGTCTCTGGAGCCACTTGGCCAGCCAAGCCGAGAGCATCCCAGCCCTGGGCTGGCGCCCTGAGGTGGCATCTGCTCTGCCCTGCGGCTGTTATCACGGCGGCTGCTCTTCCTCTCCGTGCTGAAAAGGGACTGTCCCGTAAAACCCGGGCTGGGCATCAGGCCTACCCGCGGGGCCCTTTGTCCCCACGCTGGGCACGGCCAGGGCACTTCGGCCAGCCAGGGAGGGCACGCCGCTGGCTGAGGAAGCCGTGGGGGAACCGTGTTGGTCTGGTGCAGAGATCTGCTCCCTCCTCCCCCAGCCCCGTGGTGGCACCGCACAAAGCTGCTGTCTCTGGCTCCTCGGCCGGGCCAGGGCCTGGCAGGTTTCCATTGTCCCATCAGCCGGTGCTGGGCCGGGGGGGGGGGGCTCTGCTGGCTCGGCCCAGCCCCTGTGCAGGGGCCTGGGGCTCGGAAGGGGGGGTCTCAGCCCTGGCAGGACATCAGGCCCCTCTGAGGGGTCACAAGCTGGGCACCTGCAGTCACTCGGCCTGGTGGGAAAGATCGTCCTCCTTTGGGGCCGCACGGTCCCTGGGGAGATGGGGGGCTCTGGAGTGTGCTCCGGCCAGGGGCAGCTCCCATCCTCCGCCTCCCCATCTGAGCACTTGGCCCTAGGGGGCAGTTTGTGAGGGTCCCCCTCTCACTGATGATCCAAGAGGGGGCCCCTCCCTGCCATGGTCCAAGGGAGTTGGGCTGGGGGGGCAGTTTGGGAGGCTCTTCCCCCCCCCCCATGCTCCTAGTTCGGAGGGGTCCCCTTCCCCCCAGGCTTGGGGGTCCCAGGGGGGATCCCCCATCCCCAGGCTCCTGGGGGGCAGTCCCAGTTTGGGGGTTCCCAGGCCGGGTCCCCTTCCCCAGGCTGGGGGGTCCCAGTTTGGGGGGTCCCCCGTCCCCAGGCTCCTGGGGGGCAGTCCCAGTTTGCGGGTTCCCGGGCCGGGTCCCCTTCCCCAGGCTGGGGGTCCCAGTTTGGGGGGTCCCCCATCCCCAGGCTCCTGGGGGGCAGTCCCAGTTTGGGGGTTCCCAGGCCGGGTCCCCTTCCCCAGGCTTGGGGGTCCCAGGGGGGGTCCCCCATCCCCAGGCTCCTGGGGGGCAGTCCCAGTTTGGGGGGTCCCGGGCCGGGTCCCCTTCCCCAGGCTGGGGGGTCCCAGTTTGGGGGGTCCCCCGTCCCCAGGCTCCTGGGGGGCGGTCCCAGTTTGCGGGTTCCCGGGCCGGGTCCCCTTCCCCAGGCTGGGGGTCCCAGTTTGGGGGGTCCCCCATCCCCAGGCTCCTGGGGGGCAGTCCCAGTTTGGGGGTTCCCAGGCCGGGTCCCCTTCCCCAGGCTTGGGGGTCCCAGGGGGGGTCCCCCATCCCCAGGCTCCTGGGGGGCAGTCCCAGTTTGGGGGGTCCCGGGCCGGGTCCCCTTCCCCAGGCTGGGGGGTCCCAGTTTGGGGGGTCCCCCGTCCCCAGGCTCCTGGGGGGCGGTCCCAGTTTGCGGGTTCCCGGGCCGGGTCCCCTTCCCCAGGCTGGGGGGTCCCAGTTTGGGGGGTCCCCGTCCCCAGGCTCGTGGGGGGCGGTCCCGGTTTGGGGGGTCCCGGGCCGGGTCCCCTTCCCCAGGCTGGGGGGTCCCAGTTTGGGGGGTCCCCCGTCCCCAGGCTCCTGGGGGGCGGTCCCAGTTTGCGGGTTCCCGGGCCGGGTCCCCTTCCCCAGGCTGGGGGTCCCAGTTTGGGGGGTCCCCCATCCCCAGGCTCCTGGGGGGCAGTCCCAGTTTGGGGGTTCCCAGGCCGGGTCCCCTTCCCCAGGCTTGGGGGTCCCAGGGGGGGTCCCCCATCCCCAGGCTCCTGGGGGGCAGTCCCAGTTTGGGGGGTCCCGGGCCGGGTCCCCTTCCCCAGGCTGGGGGGTCCCAGTTTGGGGGGTCCCCCGTCCCCAGGCTCCTGGGGGGCGGTCCCAGTTTGCGGGTTCCCGGGCCGGGTCCCCTTCCCCAGGCTGGGGGGTCCCAGTTTGGGGGGTCCCCGTCCCCAGGCTCGTGGGGGGCGGTCCCGGTTTGGGGAATCCCGGGCTGGGTCCCCTTCCCCAGGCTCGGGGCGGGCGGGGGCCGGGCTCCTCCCCGGTAGCGGCGGGGAAGGCGGAGCCGCAGGCCCGGGGGAGCCGCCGAGGCTGGAGCAGCAGCAGCGCCGCCTCTTCCCCAACAATAGCGGGGCCGGCCCGGGAGCCGCCGCAGCGGGAGCAGCCGGGGCCGCGGCCGGGGCCGGGGGAGGATGCTGGGGAGCCGGCCCCGCAGCGCTGGGGGGCCCCGCACGGAGCAGCGGCCGCCGGGGGCCGCCCCACAGCCCGGCCCGGCCTGGGTGCGTGGGGGGGCGGCGGGGCCGGGGGATCGGGGGGGGCTGCCGGGGTGTGGGTTGGGGGGAGATATGGGGTGTCTGGGGGGCTGCTGTGGTGTGTGGGTTGGGGGAGATATGGGGTGTCTGGGGGGGTGCTGTGGTGTATGTGTTGGGGAGAGGTTTGGGGGAGATATGGTGTGTTTGGGGGGCTGATGTGGTGTGTGTGTTGGGGGGAGGTTTGGGGGAGATGTGGGGCTGCCAGGGTGTGAGTGTTGGGGTGAGGTGTGGGGGTGTCTGGCTTGTGGTGCCCACTGTTGTAAGCTCCCTGGGTGGGGGAACCTCGTGTTTACATGTGCCCAGACAAGGCCGGCTGTGGGGGTGACGGGGTTGGGGGCTGCTGGCTCTGGGGGGTTTGCTGGGGTCCCTGAGAGGAGGGTGCCGTGCCATGGGTGGGCCGGGGGTCTAGGTGGAAGGGACGTTGCGGCTGTGTCTAGGTGCGGGGGAATGTCACCCCCCCAGGGGAACATCTTTGCTGACGCCTGAAGCCAGCGATTCTGCCTCGCCCGGGGCCCCTCGCACGGGGCCACACCGCGGGGGGTGGGGGGTGGGATTCGTTGCAGGATCGAATCCCTGTTCCAGGCCCCTGCTCCTTTGCTCTCACCCCCACGATGCTGCTGTGAGGCCGGAGCCATCGGCGCTACCTGGCCATTCCCCTGCCCAGGCCCAGGCAGCCCTCGCCCCCGGGCGTCTCTATCGGCTGGGCCCAGCGCCCGCTGGGCGACTGGCACCGGTGCCGAGATGCGACGGTGCCGCTCTGGGCACAGGCCTGTCCGCAGCCCCCGGTGCTGGGAGCGGTGACGGGCCGTGTGTGTGCGAGACGGGCCAGCCGATGAAACTGGCGCAACTCCAGGGGCCTTTAGGAGAGGGTGGGGCAGGGGAGCTCTGGTGCCTTTCCTCTGAGCTCCTCCAGTCCCGGAGCCAGGCCTCACAACCTCCTGGGAACGAGGCTGCAGTGGGGGATAGGCAGCTGTTATTAGACGCACTGTACGCATGGGGAAACTGAGGCACGGTGATGCGACTGACACGGGAGAGTCTGGCAGTGATGGGAATGGAACCCAGGTGTCCTGGCTCCTGTTCCCCCCATGGCTCGATGGCCCTACCTCTGTGGCTAGCATGGAAGGCTCTCTGAGGAGGGTTCGCTCCCAGGCCTGTGTGGGCAAGGACCCTTCAGGTACCTCGGGGAGGCGATGCCCCTGGTCGGGTGCAGAGGACGGGGTTGGACGGCAAGGGGGAAGGGTAAATGCTACTCAAGTGCCTTCTGCTGGCTGCGCTTGGAGGAGCATTGGGCGCCAGGCTCTGTGCGGTGTCTGGTCCTGGGGCTGGAGAGAGGCCCAGGGAAGGAGGATGCAGACGGTGGGTTTGGTCCCTGGGTCAGGGGGCTGTTCTCAGGCTGGCCAAGGGGAAAGGCTGTTTGATTGGGGTGAAGGTGTGAACGCTTCCCCACGGTGGTGGGGTCTCCCCCAGCACCTCGCTTTCCCCCGAGTGATGGTTTCCTGGGGTTCTGTCCAGCTACGTTTCCCGTGGGGAGGCGATAGGTGGAGCCAGCTGCGGGAGGCGACTGGAGCTCCGGCGCCCGTCAGCTCGAGCACGCTGGGACTGGAGCACCCAGGATATGAGCTGCTGCCTGTGCCGGGGTGGAGAGAGCATCGGCTCCAGAGGCCTTCAAGGTCCAATTGGATCTGCAAGGACGTTCCTTTGTCAGAGTCTCTTCCCGGCAGCCTGCCCGGGGCTGGTGTTCTCGACCACGTGGGGATTTGGGGAGCCCCCCACCCCGGCGTTCCAGGCTCTTCGGTCTGGCCCCGTCACCCGTCTCTGTGTGGGGTCCTGGAGAGGCAGAGCTGGGGGCCAGTCTCATTGCTGGCTTTTATCCCCTTGCAGGTGAGCGGGCAGAGGTGACCAGGGAAGGCTGGAAGGTGCTGCTGGGTCTGGGCTCGGCCCCTGGAACGAGGTAAGGAGAGAGAGAACTCCCCCCTCCTTCGCACGTGCAGATGTACACACCCTCCTTTGCATGTGCACACCTGTGCACTCCCTCCTTTGCATGTGTGTGTGTACACACCCTCCTTTGCACGTGCGGGTGTACACACCCTCCTTTGCATGTGCATACCTGTGCACTCCCTCCTTCGCACGTGTGTGTACACACCCTCCTTCGCACGTGCAGGTGTACACACCCTCCTTTGCATGTGCACACCTGTGCACTCCCTCCTTTGCACGTGTGTGTGTACACACCCTCCTTCGCCTGCCTGTGTCCTGGAGTGACTCCCCCAGGCTCCTGCCTTCCCGCAGCGCAGACTCCCTTCTGGCCTGGACCAGACGCTCATCAGGGGAATCTGCTGGGGGCTGGGGTTGGTCCCAGAGGCGAGCCTGGTGCAGGGGCCTGGGGGAGGCTGCCCCAAGCGGGCCCATCCTGGGTGCTGGGAGAAGGAGCGGGCAGTGAGGGGGCTGCCCTGCAGCTCCCCCAAAGGGGCCGCACCACTGGGGGGTGCCTGGCCCCACACTCACTGGCTTCCCACTTTGTGCTGCAGGGCTCAATGTCGGAAGCTGTGGCTGAGGGCCGGGGAGACATGAAGCCAGAAGAGGGCGGCAGCGAGCCGGGAACGAGCCAGGAGCTGCTGCAGAGACTGCGGGAGCTGGAGGTGTGGAGCCCCCCAGGGCCGGCGCAACCCATTAGGCGACCGGGGCGCTACAATTTGGGGGGAGGTGACCGCGGCGGCATTTCGGGGCGGGACCTTCCGCCGCCTTGGGCATCAGAAAAGCTGGCGGCGCTCCTGGGGCCCCCACTTGGCTGTGTCCCTGGGGCCAGAGGGAGGGTCGCTGCCCCCCAGGAGCCCTGCATGGTGTCCGGGGAGGCCCAGCCCAGCAGCGCTCTCTCCCCAGCAGTGGGCGCTCTGTGCACATAGGACTCGCACGGGAAGGGGCGGCCCGGCTGTGAAGGCTGGGTCAGTGCTGGTGAGCTCTGAGCCGAGTGGCTTCCTCCTGTGGGGTTTGTTCCAAGGACAGCGCCTCCCTTCCCCTCGCAGCCGCGGTACAAGGCAACTTCCCAGAGCCCCGCAGCGGGGTGGCCTGGGGCAGAGAGGGGCCAGGGACTTGCCCAAAGTCATACAGTGAATCTGTGGCAGAGGAAATGACCCAGGAGTCCTGGCTCCCAGCCCTTCCCCCCCCTGCTCTAACCACTAGCCCTCACTCCCCTCCCAGAGCGGGGCACAGAACCCAGGAGTCCTGGCTCCCAGCCCCCCCTGCTCTAATCACCAGCCCCCACTCCCTTCCCAGAGCCGGGGAGAGAACCCAGGAGTCCGGCGCCCAGCTCTGGGGCGGGGTTTCCCCCATGGGTGGGCAGAGGAGCTGGGCCCTGACCTGTTGCTCTTTCCTTTTTTGGCCCAGGCAGAGAACTCGGCGCTGGCTCAGGCCAACGAGAACCAGAGGGAGACGTACGAGCGCTGCCTGGACGAGGTAACCTGCCCCTGGGGCCGCTAGCCCGGCCTGGCCTGGGCCCCCCCCGCGCTGGGCTGCTCCTGTGACCCGGTGCCCTGTCCGAGGGTGGGGGGGATCGTTTGCTGCTCCTACCCCCCCACCCGCTGTCACGTGACTGCTTTGTTTTCCAGGTTGCCAACCACGTGGTGCAGGCTCTGCTCAACCAGAAGGTGAGTGAGTGAGTACCAGCCCCCCCCCACCCCGGCCTCCCTCCTGGGGGAGCACAGCCCCCCCCCCCCCCGGGGCCTCCCTCCTGGGGGAGCACAGCCCCCCTCCCCCCAGCCTCCCTCCTGGGGATCACAGCCCCCTCCCCCCGGGGCCTCCCTCCTGGGGGAGCACAGCCCTCCCTCCCCCCAGCCTCCCTCCTGGGGATCACAGCCCTCCCCCCCCCCCCCCGGGATCACAGCCCCCCCCCGGGCCTCCCTCCTGGGGATCACAGCCCCCCCGCCCCGGCCTCCCTCCTGGGGGAGCACAGCCAACCTTCGCCCCCCAAGGGTGGACGTGAGCAGGGGTGGGGGATGGGCGTGGTGCCCGCGCTCTGCCCGCTGCGTGGCCGGGTGTCTTCCCTAGCCCAGCTGCACAGAACCCCGGAGTCCTGCCCCCCCCCCAACCACTGCACAGCACAGCACAGGCCCCCCCCTCCAGAGCTGGGACTGGAACCCAGGAGTCCTGCCCCCCCACCCCACTCAGCCCTCCCCTCCAGAGCTGGGAAAGAACCCCGGAGTCCTGCCCACCCCCCCACACAGCCCCCCCCTCCCCCCCGAGCTGGGACTGGAACCCCGGCGTCCACCCTTCACGTGCAGGGTGTAGCCCAGTTGTCGCTGGAGGCCTCGGTGCCTGGCTGTTGCTCTGTGGCGTGTGGGGGACACGGGGCCGCGTCTCAGCTCAGCCAGGCCCCGCGGGTGGGGCTTGGTGACTGGGGATCCTTGAGCCAGCCCCGCCTGGCCCGTGGCTGAGCCTTGGGGTGGGGTTGTGAGCCCAGCCCCTTTCCCGGGGCGGAGGAGAGGGCTAGAGGGGGACCCTGGCAGCCCCCTGCCTGGCTGTGTGGGTGGGGGCTGCACCCTATGGGGAGGGGGCCCAGCGCCTGGCTCTGAGTGCAGGGCCAAGCCCCACCCCCTGGGGGCGCTGGCACAGACTCTCTGCTTTGCCCCCGGCCGGCAGGACCTGCGCCAGGAGTGCCTCAAGCTGAAGAAGAGGGTCTTCGACCTGGAGCGGCAGAACCAGACCCTGAGCGACCTCTTCCAGCAGAAGGTGCAACTGACGACCGGCTCGCTGCCCCAGGTCCGGCCTCAGCCACCCCATCCCTCCCTCCCTCCCCGCCGCCCGGTCCAGCCTTGTCCGCCCCTCTCCCTCCCCGTCGCCCGGTCCAGCCTCGTCCGCCCACCCCCCCCCTCCCGTCACCCGGTCCAGCCTCGTCCGCCCCACTCCCTCCCCGTCGCCCGGTCCAGCCTCGTCCGCCCCCCTCCTTCCCCATTGTCCGGTCCAGCCTCGTCCGCCCCTCTCCCTCCCCGTCGCCCGGTCCAGCCTCAGCCACCCCCCTCTCCCTGGCCACCCCATTTGTTCCCCCACCCCCAGCCCCCTGTCCGCTGCTGAACTCTGCAGGCACCAAGAGATGAGCCCTTATGCACAGCAATAGCCGGGGTCATTACGAGAGACACTGAAACGCCCCGGGGCTCCCCCCCCCTGCCCCCCAGCGATGGCTCTTTGCCCCCTCTCAGCCGCAGCTGGGCCCCCCCTTGACTCCTCCTCGTCGCCTGATCTCCCCACGCCTCGGCCGGCTCCCCATGCGTTCCACAATCCCACTGCAATCTCCCGCCCGCGAGCCTTCTCCTCCGCAGCTCCCTCCTCTTCTGCTCCTGCGGCATCTCCGCCCCTCACTGCTCTGCTTTCGTCCCCAGCTGGCCCTGCACCCGGTGCCCGTGGTGTGCAGCCCCCCGGCCGGTCTCCAGTTGGGCTCGGTGGAGAAGCTGGCCCCCCCGCTGCCCCTGGGACGCTGCGCCCTGCCGAGGGAGGTATGTCCCATGCCCCCTTGGCTCCCCACCCAGCCAGGCTCCCCGCTGCTCTCGGCCCATAGACCAGGAGAGGGGTGTTGGGGGGCAGCTGCTGTCCTCGCCGGGCCTGAGCCCCCCGGGCAGAGACGTGGGTTCTGTTGCAGGACACTGAGATCAGTGGGGAGCTGCAGGGAGGGCTGGCAGGGGAATGGGGCTTGGGGTAGTGGCAGGACGGGCGCTGCCTGGGCAGGGCGAGTGGGGCCCTTGCAGGCATGTGGCTGCCCCAGACCTAGAGGCCCCTGCAGGAGCAGCCAAACCCTCCCCCCCTTTTGTTTCCCTGGAGCTGGGCCCAAGTGCAGCAGGGCCCTGGGAGCCAGGACTCCTGGGTTCTGTGCCGGGGGACCTCAGGCAGGTCGCATCCCCCTCAGTGCCTCGGTTTCCCCACCTGTGCACTGTGGGGGCAGGTGATCCTGGCTGGGCTGCTGAGTTGGGGCCGGGCTGGGGGGGCCCCATCGGATCGGGGGCTGCTCAGCCAGGCCCCTTGTGCCCTGGGGGGGGGTCTCCTGCCCACCCATGGCCTTGGGAAGGTGCAGAGACCTCGGCTTCCCAGGGCAGCGCTTTGGGCTGATGCTCAGTGGTGGCTCCTCCGGATCGGGGACAGGGGTCTGTCTTTGGGTCCCCAATGCCCCCCCCCAGGTTCAGGCTCCCCCCTGCTGCCCCCCACCCCCCGGGAGCAGAACCGAGGCTGGGCGCCCCCCACTGCACCTGGCCTGACAGAGCAACTCTGGTTCCCTCAGGGGAGGGTCTTGGCGCGGGGGCTGCTGAGGATGTGGGGAGGGGTGATCCCGTTAACAGGGGAGGGAGCAGGGCACATCCCCCCCCCCCCCCCCCCCAGCAGCATTGCCATGGTACGTGCCATGCTCCCATCCCAGCAGTGCCCAGGCTGCCCACTGCCAAGTGGGGAGGGGGGCTGGCGTATGTGGGTCACTCCTGTGAGGATCAAGCTCCCTCCATGGCTGGCCGTCCCCTTCCCCCCCGTCCCAGCCTGCAGCAGGGTGAGCCAGCCCTCTGCCCTTCCACAGCTCCCAGAGCAAAGGGGCTTCCCATCCCCCAACAACCTGGGCTCCCACTAGCCACCCCATCCCCACTGTCTGTCTGAGCCTTGGGACCGAGGGGGGCCCCAGAACCCTGTGTTCTAGGCCTGGGCCTACCCCTGTTGTCTGCCCCGGGAAGCAGCAAACGGCCACGGTGCGGCGTGCTCTGGCCGTGCCGCTGTCCGGGCTGGGGTCTGGATTATCGGGGGGCCTTGGCGTAGCTGGAAGCCGGGCCCGGGCCCGGGCATCTGACGGCCTCTCCTGCCCCTCTCCCCAGGTGGGGTACGGAGGGCTGCGGGCAGGCGGCCCCAGCTCTCAGTCCATGGAGGCGTTGTCTCCGTTCTTCAAGAAGAAAGCACAGATCCTGGAGGTGCTGCGGAAGCTGGAGGAGACGGACCCCCTGCTGTGCCCCCCACCCTGCCAGCTGTCTCCCTGGAGGGACCCCAGCCACTCCCCTGCTGAGCTTGGCTCCCACAAATCCCTAGCGGCCAGCCGGAGCCAGCCGGAGTCGCCGGTGAATGGGGAGGGGCCCCTGGCTGCCACCCATGAGCTGTGGCCGTCCTGCCTGCTGCGAGCACAGAATGGCCTGGAGGAGGTGCTGAAGTGGAAGGGTGAGGAGGGGGGGCCCCTGGAGGCCGAGGGGGGGCGCCCCCAGCTGCTCCCCCCACTGTGCTGCCAGCAGAAGAGCGAGGGCAGCTCCTCGTCCTCCTCCGACGAGACGGGGGAGCTGGGGGAGCTGGGACCTGTGGAGAAGGGCCCCCCGGGTGAGGCCCTGCTGAGCACCCTGGCTGAGAAGAAGCTGGACCTGGGCCTGCTGCTGGAGGAGACCGAGTGCTACCTGCAGCACTTCCTGAAGCAGGGCTGCCCGCTCAACGGGGAGCCAGCCGCTGCCTACCGGCTGGAGGGGCCCCCGGGGGCGCTGGGCCCCAAGCCAGGGGTGCTGGGCAAGGCCCTGAGCCGGGACATGCTCACCGGCCTCTCGGTCATGGGCAAGTACCAGCCCACGAAGCCAGCGTCAGGCCCAGCCCAGGGCAGCGCAGACAAGCCAGCTTTTGGCACAGCCGCCGGCGGCCAGGACCTGGGGCCCTCCCTGGAGCCGGCCCTGGAGCGCCAGGCCTACATCAGCGTCTGCCTCTCCGGAGACGAGCCCCCCGAGAAGAGTGCCAAGGGCTTCGGCCAGACCTTGGCTCAGGGCAAGCCCAAGCTGCAGCCGGGCCCCCCGTCCCCGGGCGGTGGGGCACTTCCCCTGCCCTCCCCCTCCAAGATGGTCAAGTTCCTGAAGATGCCCACGCCCGGGGAGAAGCCCCAGGGCCCCAACCCTCTGCGCCTGAGCCCCCAGCTCACCCGCAGCTCCAAGATCCCCTGCCGTAGCAACAGCTACGAGCCGTGCCCCTCGCCCGTGCTCAGCCGCAGGGCCTCCCCCGAGGGGCCCGCGGTGCCTGCCTGCCCCCTGCCCCCTGGGGCCGGCGGCCAGGCCTCCCCCAAGGCTGGCAGGCACCTGGCCCCCGGGCCGGCCGAGGCCGCTGTGCATGGCCCCCCAAAGCCCCACGACTACGAGAACGTCTCGGAGCTGTCGGTGGGCGGCCTGGCCTCCCCGCTGGAGCGGCCCAAGGGCTCCCGCTCCACCCCGTCGCGAGGCACCAGGCCAGACGCCCCCCACTGCCCGCCGGAGCTGTGCCCCTACGCCCCTGCCAAGGAGGGCCGGGAGCGGGGCGCTGAGTCCCCGCCGGCCGCCCGCAGGAGTGCTGGGGGCTCCGCCGGGCCCAGGAGGCCTGGGAACAGCGCTGGGAAGAAGCAGCTGGAGCCGGGACACCTGCCGTTTAAGGAGCGTCTCTCGGCGCTGGGGAAGCTGAAGGGGGCCGAGACCGGGGAGCGGAAGGAAGCGCCGGGCCCGGAGAAAAACGCCTGCCCTGGGAAGGCCAGGGCACCAGGCCGGCCCTGCGAGGAGGCGCTGGAGGCCAGGGCACAGCCTCGGCCGGGCGCGGGCGGCAGCCTCAAACACCAGGAGCAGTGCCACGGCGGGGAGCCGGCCGGGCGGTGCTACTCCTCTGGCTCGGTGGGCTCCCGGCTGGAGGCTGAGACCTGCTCCTCGAAGCACTATGCCGCCAAAGCCCGCCAGCCGGGGGCGCTGGGCGCAGTGGGGACCCCCCTGGGCCCCAGGAACCCCCCCAAAGCCCCTCCGGTGCTCCCGGCCAAGGGCGCCAAGAGCCCCCATGGGAGCCCCACCAAGCTGCCCTCCAAATCGCCCACCAAGGCGCCGGCCAAGGCTGGGGCTCCCCGCCCACCAGCAGAGGAGGCAAGGCCCGGTGGCCCCAAGCCGCCCCCCACACCGCCGCCTGGCGCGGGCCGCAAGCCCCCTGACTGTGCCAGGGCCCCGCCCCTGCCTGGCCAAGCTCTGCCCGCGGTCGGCCCCGCGCTGCACTCGGCCATCGAGGAGAAGGTGATGAAGGGCATCGAGGAGAACGTGCTGCGCCGCCAGGGCCAGGACAAGGGGCTGGCGGGCGAGGGGAAGCCGAAGAACTCCAGCGGCATCGCCAGCTGGTTCGGGCTGCGCCGGAGCAAGCTGCCCGCCCTGAGCCGGCGGCCCGAGGGGCTCCAGGCCAAGGAGGAGCGGAAGCAGTGGGGCGGGGCCGCCTCGCCGCTGCGCCGGGAGGGGAAGGTGGCGGCCTGCAAGCTGGAGGCAGAGAGCCTCAACATCTCCAAGCTGATGGAGAAGGCGGAGGACCTGCGCAAGGCGCTGGAGGCGGAGAAGGCCTACATCAACGGGCTGGCGCTGGAGAAGGGCCGGCCCCACGCCTGCGGCATCCTCATGGAGCAGACGCAGAACGAGCTCCAGGTCATGTACCAGGAGGTGACGGCCGAAAACTTCATGCAGCAGCTGCTGAACAGGTACTGGGCGGGGGGGAGGGTCTGCGGGGCGGGGGGGAGCGGCAGGGGGAGAGGACGCCAGCAGGGGTGGAAACAGAAGTGCATGTGCCTAGGCAGCGTTCTGCGGGCCAGGACTCCTGGGTTCTGTCCCTGGCTCTGGGAGGGGAGGGGGGTCCAGTGGTTAGAGCAGGGGAGAGTGGGGGCCAGGACTCCTGGGTCCTATTCCTGTCTCTGGGAGGGGAGTGGGGTCTAGTGGTTAGAGCAGAGGGGCTGGGATCCAGGACTCCTGGGTTCTCTTCCCAGCTCTGGGAGGGGAGTGGGGGCGAGTGGTAAGAGCAGGGGGCTGGGAGCCAGGACTCCTGGGTTCTCTTCCCAGCTCTGGGAGGGGAGTGGGGTCCAGTGGTTAGAGCAGGGGAGAGTGGGGGCTAGGACTCCTGGGTCCTATTCCTGTCTCTGGGAGGGGAGTGGGGTCTCATGGGATAGGGCAGGAAGAGGGGGGTCAGGGCTCCTGGCTCCAATTCCCAGCCTTGGCAGAGACTCCCTGAGCCCTCTCTGTGACTCAGTTTCTCCCTCTGTGAATGGGGATCACGCACCAAGCTCAGACGTGCTGAGTGTGAGGGAGGGGAGGGGTTTTCATTCAGGGCCAGTCCTGAGCCCAGACCAGGGAGAGCTGTGTACAGCCTGTAGGGAGGGGCTCTGGGGGTCCAGCCGTCTGTCCTGTCGGCCCCCCGGCGGCTGGACCCCCATCCTCATCTCTGCAGGGTGGACGGGAAGGAAGCCTATGAGAGCCGGCTGGAGCAGAAGAGGGAGCTCCGGGATTTCCAGAGGGTCTCGCATGACGCCAAAGACCCCAGGCTCTTCCGGCCCCCACGGAACGGCATCGTCGGCCACCTGCGGAGCTGTGAGGAGACCCCCGAGAAGGTGGGGAGCGCCCCATGGCTGGGCTCTGTGCCAGGCGGAGGGGAAGGGAACCCCGGGCGCCGTGTTTATCCGTCTCTCTCGTCTCCTTTCCTTTGAAGAGCCCAGACCCGAAACTCCGGGAGGAAATCCCATCGGACGACAGCCTGGCTGAGTCAGTGAACTCCCAGCACTTCACAGGTGAGCCCACAGGAGCCTGCCCAATGCCGCGAGCGGTCGCGGTTCCGATCTGTACCGAGCCCTGGAGCCTCCCAGCTCAGTGGCACAAACTCTGGGCTGGGCCAGGCTAGTTATCGGTGCAGACTGTGGCCGAGTGGGTGGTTTGGGAGGCAGGGGGTCTGGTGATCGGGAGTTTGGGGGTCTGGACTCCTGGGTTCCGTTCCCAACCCTGGGTGGGGGTGTGGCCTGCCAGTGGTGGGCGGGGCTTGGAGTCAGGAGGGGGCGTGGCAGTGGAGAGTTTGGGCTAGAGGGAGAACTCAGCCAGGGCCCCCCCCGACCTTGGGTAACTTGCCATGTGTTCGGGGGGGGGGGGGGGGGGTTGGCCAGCCGATGGTGGGTGGGTCTTGGAGTCAGGAGGGGGCGTGATGTGGTGGAGGTCTGGGGGGCAGGAGGGGGTGCGGGGCTAGGGGCCGGATTCAGCCAGGGACACCTGGTGACCTTGGGTAACTTGGCATGTGTTCTGTGGGATGTGTGGCCTGCTGGTGGTGGGCGGAGCTTGGAGTCAGGAGGAGGCGTGGCAGATGAGAGTGGGCGTGGCTAGAGACAGGACTCAGCGCAGGGCGGGGGTGACCTTGGCCATGTGTTCTGTGTGGGGTGAAGTGCTCTGAGATGGGCTGTGGGGAGGGACTCCAGGAGGCCCGTCTGGGCTCGCCCGGCCTGCTGACTCCACCCTGGCCTTGTTGCTCACAGCGTGTGGCTCCCTGACACGGACCCTGGACAGCGGCATCGGCACCTTCCCTCCCCCCGACTACTGCAGTGGGGCTCCCAGTAAAAACCTCCCCAAGCTGAAACCCAGCCTGGACCCGCTGCCCAGCCTCGCCCCGGGGCGGCCCCCCGGCGGCCCCAGAGTCCCCCGCAAGGCCCGCACACTGGAGAGGGAGGTGCCCAGCGCGGAGGACGTTCTGGCACCCGGCAAGCACCAAAGCATGCCCACGTTCCACGGAGTGCTGGCCAGCGTGGAGCCGCCCCCGAGCCTCCGCGGCCACGGAGTCTGCCCCGAAGGTCTGGACCCAGGCGAGCCGTGGGGTGGGGAGGGGGCTTACGCGGGGCCCAGCGAGCTGGGGGCGTGGGGGGGGACACACTCGCACCAGTAATGCTAATGGGGACCCACACTGGTTCCAGACACCCTGCTGGGACCTCCGGCCCCGCTGTTCACTCCTGGCTGCTCCAGGAAATGCCCTCGCCAGGCGACTCGCTCCCACCGATCTCCCTGCCCATGTGTCCCCCGCCCATTTCCCCTCTACCGGGGGGTTTAACCCCCCACCCCGCCCTGCGCTGAGCTGCCCACCAGGGGCCGGGGGTGCTAGGACAGGCCTGGAGCGACCCCAACCCTCCCCCAGTCCCCCTGCCCACGTTTGCAGCCATTGAGCCCTTCGCTTGGGGCTGGGTGAGGGATGGGGGGGTCGTCCTCTGCTAACTCCCCACTGCCTCCCTCCTGGCGCCAGACCCCCACCTGGAACCCGGCCGAGCGCGGCGAGTGCAGCAGAGCAAGAACTGGACCTTCCCCAACTCCAAGGCCTGCGGCGGCTCCGCGGACCCCTTCCTGTGCACGGCCCGGGACCTGGAGGGGCTGCACGGGCTGGCCGGGGTAAGGACCCCCCCGGGGCGGGGCGCTGGGAGCGGTAGTCCGAGGGTTGGTCGGCGCGGGCAGCCCTGGGCAGGCTGCTGGGAGCTGCGGGCACGGAGGGCCGGGCGGAGGGGCTGGCTGCTGGGGGCCGGGGTGGTGGAGGCACTTAACCTGGGCTGGGCTGCCAGGAGGAGCCGCGGATGTTCCCAGTGCCCTCACCCCCCCACGCCAGGCCCTAGGCCAGCCCCCGGGGCACTGGCACCCAGCCGAGCCCTGTTCCCCTCCCCCCTTCCCCACCCCCCAATGCCCGTCGGACGGGGCGGGGTCCGGGTCCATTCCCAGCCCCATTGCTGCCTGGTCCCGGGTTTCATAGATTCATAGATTCTAGGACTGGAAGGGACCTCGAGAGGTCATCGAGTCCAGTCCCCTGCCCGCATGGCAGGACCAAATACTATCTAGACCATCCCTGATAGACATTTATCTAACCTACTCTTAAATATCTCCAGAGATGGAGATTCCACAACCTCCCTAGGCAATTTATTCCAGTGTTTAACCACCCTGACAGTTAGGAACTTTTTCCTAATGTCCAACCTAGACCTCCCTTGCTGCAGTTTAAACCCATTGCTTCTTGTTCTATCCTCAGAGGCTAAGGTGAACAAGTTTTCTCCCTCCTCCTTATGACACCCTTTTAAATACCTGAAAACTGCTATCATGTCCCCTCTCAGTCTTCTCTTTTCCAAACTAAACAAACCCAATTCTTTCAGCCTTCCTTCATAGGTCATGTTCTCAAGACCTTTAATCATTCTTGTTGCTCTTCTCTGGACCCTCTCCAATTTCTCCACATCTTTCTTGAAATGCGGTGCCCAGAACTGGACACAATACTCCAGCTGAGGCCTAACCAGAGCAGAGTAGAGCGGAAGAATGACTTCTCGTGTCTTGCTCACAACACACCTGTTAATACATCCCAGAATCATGTTTGCTTTTTTTGCAACAGCATCACACTGTTGACTCATATTTAGCTTGTGGTCCACTATAACCCCTAGATCCCTTTCTGCCGTACTCCTTCCTAGACAGTCTCTTCCCATTCTGTATGTGTGAAACTGATTTTTTCTTCCTAAGTGGAGCACTTTGCATTTGTCTTTTTAAACTTCATCCTGTTTAACTCAGACCATTTCTCCAATTTGTCCAGATCATTTTGAATTATGACCCTCTCCTCCAAAGCAGTTGCAATCCCTCCCAGTTTGGTATCATCCGCACACTTAATAAGCGTACTTTCTATGCCAATATCTAAGTCGTTGATGAAGATATTGAACAGAGCCGGTCCCAAAACAGACCCCTGCGGTACCCCACTCGTTATGCCTTTCCAGCAGGATTGGGAACCATTAATAACAACTCTCTGAGTACGGTTATCCAGCCAGTTATGCACCCACCTTATAGTAGCCCCATCTAAATTGTATTTGCCTAGTTTATCGATAAGAATATCATGCGAGACCGTATCAAATGCCTTACTAAAGTCTAGGTATACCACATCCACAGCTTCTCCCTTATTCACAAGACTCGTTATCCTATCAAAAAAAGCTATCAGATTGGTTTGACATGATTTGTTCTTTACAAATCCATGCTGGCTGTTCCCTATCACCTTACCACCTTCCAAGTGTTTGCAGATGATTTCCTTAATTACTTGCTCCATTATCTTCCCTGGCACAGAAGTTAAACTAACTGGTCTGTAGTTTCCTGGGTTGTTTTTATTTCCCTTTTTATAGATGGGCACTATATTTGCCCTTTTCCAGTCTTCTGGAATCTCTCCCGTCTCCCATGATTTTCCAAAGATAATAGCTAGAGGCTCAGATACCTCCTCTATTAGCTCCTTGAGTATTCTAGGATGCATTTCATCAGGTCCTGGTGACTTGCAGGCATCTAACTTTTCTAAGTGATTTTTAACTTGTTCTTTTTTTATTTTATCTGCTAAACCTACCCCCTTCCCATTAGCATTCACTATGTTAGGCATTCCTTCAGACTTCTCGGTGAAGACCGAAACAAAGAAGTCATTAAGCATCTCTGCCATTTCCAAGTTTCCCGTTACTATTTCTCCCTCTTCACTAAGCAGTGGGCCTACCCTGTCTTTGGTCTTCCTCTTGCTTCTAATGTATTGATAAAAAGTTTGTGAGACCCAGTGTGGAAACCTCCCTGCCGCAGGGCAGAGCGGGCTGGGCTGCCATGGGGGGCGGGCTGGGCTGGGCTGCAATGGGGCGGGGGGGGCTGGACTGCGATGGGGGGTGGGGAATGGGGGGGCTGGGCTGCCATGGAGGGGGCATTGGGCTGCCATAGAGGGCGGGGGGGGGGGGCTGGGCTGCCATGGGAGGGGAGTAGGGGGGCTGGACTGCGATGGGGGCGAGAAGGGGGGCTAGGCTGCCATGGGGGGGAGAGGTGGGGGTCTGGGCTGCGATGGGAGGTGGGGAGAGGGGCTGGGCTGCCATGGGGGGGAGGAGTGGGGGCTGGGCTGCGATGGGAGGTGGGGAGAGGGGCTGGGCTGCCATGGGGGGCTGGCTGGGTGTGTTCATTGAGCTGCGCAGGGCTGGACGTAGCCAGGGCGCCCTGTGACCTCGTGCAGTGGCGCTGAGCGGTGCAGGGGGCGCCCAGCCACAGGCAGTATTTGGCCTCGATCCCGTCGGCGCCGGCGCCATGGGGGACGGAATTTCACTCCTGCTCCTCTCCTGAGAAAGGATCCAAAAGAAACTCACTGTGGGAGGCCCCTTGGCCCCACTGAGATGCAGCCACTTCTGGGGTGGAGGCGGCAGCAGCTGGCAGGGACGAGGGCTGGGGATTGGGCTCTTGGGCACGCTGCCCTGGGAGCAGCAGGGTCTGTGCGGAGCAGATGGCAGCTTGGCACACGTGCAGGGAGCTGCAGGGCCGTTTGGCGGCCAGCCAGGATTAACCAACGTGCACTCAGGGCCCTTGCACGGGGCCCCCAACGAGTGGGGGGGAACCCCAGACTCAGCGGCTCTGCGGCGCAACCCGCCCCCCCCCAGCCCCCATCATGCCAGGGGGCGGCTGCACCGTGTGAGTGCCGAGCATGCGGAGTGGGGCTGGGGCCAGGAGGAGCTGACCTAGCCCAGGGTGAGGGGTGAGAGGGGGACGGAGGGGCTGAGATGGGGGGCTGCAGTGAGCGGGAGGGATGTCGGGGCTGCTGGGATGTGTGGGTTGGTGGTTGGGGACTATGTGGGGTAGGGGGCATTCGGGGGTCTGTCTGGGTATTGGTCAGGGCGGGAGGGGACATTTGGGGGGCTGTGTGCAGGGTGGGATGGGAGGCGCACTGGGGCTGTGGGGTAGAAGGGTCATCCTGGGGTGTGTGTGGGGTGGGGGTACTTTGCTGTCCAGTTTACAGAAGGGGGGAACCCCAATTTCCGTACTGCCCGGGCCCCACAATTCTTCGATCCAGGCCTGTCTGCAGGCAGGGCCGTGCCGACGTGTAGGGACCCCCCAGCCGGCCGGGTTGTTCTGCTCCCGGTCCCTGAGCGGCGTCTGCCGGGGGGGGCTGAGCAGGACGCTGACCCCTGTCGCACGGATCTCTCACGCCCGTGTCTGTCCCTGCAGAGCTCCGCACGCAGCACCGCCGAGAGGAAAAGAGCCTCCTCAGATGGGCCCCGCCTGCCGCCCCCCTCCCCACCGGCATTCAGCGCCAGCCGGACGCCCAGTGCCTCTGACGTGGGCGAGGAAGGCAGCATGGAGCTGAAGTCCAGGGACACGGGGCAGGGCCAGCCGGGCCTGGAGAACTCGGAATCGCTCAGTGACTCGCTGTACGACAGTCTCTCCTCCTGCGGGAGCCAAGGTTAAAGGGTGCCCCTGGAGCCCCCCTTCGCGGGAGGAGGGATCAGCTGGTGCTGGAGGAGGAAGGCGCTGCCTGGGGCCCCCCTGTGCTTCCCCCGACCCCTCAGGAGCCCGGGGCGCTTGGCACTGGGGCTGTTCAGAGCCCATTGCTGGCACCGGGGGCCGCAGAATCCTGCCAAGGTGTCTCAAACCAAGCCTCCCCCCCCCCCCCCCCCAAACAGAGGAGCCACAGCTGGGGGCCACCACCACATCTTCCACCCCGGACTCCTTTCCAAGCGGGCCGGAGCAGCCGCCTCGCCCTGGACGCAGCCCCCAGTCATTGGGCAGGGCCTGGTGTCTCCTGCTGCCTGCCCCAGGCTCATCCCCAGAGGCTGCTGCAGCGTCGCAGGGCCTGTCTGCGCCGTCGTCTCAGCTCCGGGGACATCCGCATGGAGCCCTCCCCACGCGGGTCAGGAGTGGGTCACATGGGGATCGCCTGCCTGGATTGGACCAGGGGCCCCTCTAGTGCAGTCTCCAGCAGGGCCCGGACCCAGCGGCTGCCGAGGAAGGGGCAAGATGCCCTGCGGGGGGGAGGGGTCTCTCCTGCTGGCTAGGGCCTGGCCAGTCTGTACGGCAGGGGCCGCTTTGCCCTTCTCAGGTAACTGGATGGTCTCTTGTTCTTTCTGCATTGAATGTCCAGTCCCTTTTAACGCCTACACCTCAGTCTCTTGTGGCAGTGAGTTCCACAGGCTCGTTATGGGGAAGGGGGAGATTTCCTTCCTCTGATGCACCAGCTATGGGCCTGCGCTGGTGGGTGCAGCTGAGTGGAGTGAGTCGCTGCTGTAGAAACCAGGAGTGCTAAGGCCCCAGGTGTGAGTGGCTGGAGCGCAGGGGTTTCTAGCCAGCCCGAGTTACTGGAGTCACGTTCCCCTCTCAGCAGCACCCCTGGCTGTGCCCCCCGACTCCCCTGGCCCCTCAGTGCCAGGTTGGGGTCCCCCCACTCACTAGCCCAGCCCTGCCTGCTTCCCGGCGGGGCCGTTCCTCTCCACTGGTGCTGGGGGGCAGACCCCATGAGCTGACCCCAGCTGGGTCCCGGAGCTGCTCCCGCCCCTTGTCTTTTGTGTTTGGGTCGGGGTTGCCCTTGGCTCCCGGTCCCACTGCCTCCCCTGGCCGCGTGCCCCTCGCCTGGCTCTCTCCAATGGTGCTATGGCCGTGTACAGCCCCACTCCCCTTTCTCGCCTTCCGGTTGGGTTTTTTATTCAATGACGCCGCCCTCCCACTTTGTTTTATTTATATAAGTTATTGTGAATCCAGCTGTTTATTGTCTGCCTTGGTCTCCCTTCAAACTGCCAATAAAAGGTTAAGAGCGGGGCTGGATTCATGCGTGGTTCCCATCCCCTCCCTGCCCACCCACCAGCTGCTGGGGGTCAGGAACGGAGCCCTGCAGCTCCTGCCAGGGGGGGCAGGAGTCACTCCCCAGGGCGCGGTGCCAGCTGGGCTGGGTGCCGTTGCAGACGCCCGTGGAAGGGGCTGAGAGCAGCATACTCCTATGTGCCCTCCCGGGTTTCACAAGCCCCTGAGCAGCCCAGGGACGGGGGGGGGTTCAGTCCCACTGGCCCCCAGGCCTGCGTTCAAACCGGCACCCCGAAGGAGCCTGCTGGGGCCGCGTTTGTCGCCAGTGCATGGGGGGCCATGATGGACTCAGTGTGAATCTAACGGATCCCCTCTGCCCGCTCCAGACCTGGCGCCCACGGGGCATGTTGGGAGTCGGGCTGCCCCCCTTCGCCCCTGGGGGCTGGGCCCTTCCTCTTCAGAGCTGTGGGCGGGTGCCACGGATGCTGACTGGCCCCGGGGCTGCCCCCCACGTGCAGGGCAGGCGAGAAAGGGGGCATTGGGCCCAGTCTCGCCATGCAGACGTCGAAGGGCTGCTGCGGTGTCAGCGATTCCAGCCGTGGTACCGGAGTACGGGAGAGAGACGCCCCGAAGGGAGAGGATCTGGCACCAGCCCAGCGAACTGATAGACGGCTGTCCGGGGGCACTGCTCGCCCAGCACTGAAAGGCAGCCACCTCTGAGCGGGGTGCAGCGGCTGTTGGGCAGTGGAGCCGGGTCAGACGCCAGGCAGGCGGCGAAAGGGGAGAGCAGGTGCCAGTGGACACGGCTCAGTGGGTGAAGGCTGGAGCCGGTGTCAGCGGGGGTGCGGGTCAGGGGCATGACATGGGCTGGTCGCCGTGGGAGGGCAAATCACTGGGCCTCCGAGGGGCACAATTATAATCAACCACTGGTTGCCATGGTGGCCCTGCCTCGGCCGGGCCAGCCCCCTTTCTGCTTGGCCCCCTGGCAGCCTCGGGGGGGCTGACCCGGCCCATGCAGCCGTCCACAGGCAGCTCTCGGGGTGTCGGGAGGAGCTGAGGCCGCTGCCTCACAAGATCAGGCCCCACTTGTGAAGTCCCAGTCTGAGCAGGCCAGCTCCCGGCTTTTGCAGGGTGCAGGCTGGGTTTGGGGTTTGCCACAGGAGCAGGTACGCCTGGGGGGTGGGGGCCAGGCAGGGGGTGCGGGATCTGGGCTGTGGCTTGAGACTCCAGGCCCCGGTGCCCAGAGCCATTATCCTGGGCCGTGCTTGTGGGGCTCGGTTCCCCTCGGCGGCAGAGCAGGCGTGGGGTTGGATGGGGGGCGGGGGAGAAGGGCTCCCCGGTCAGGCTCTATTCGCATAGCCCGGGCCCCACTGCACTGGGCCCCGAGCACCCTGCGTCTCCCCTCTGCCCCACAGCGGTGCAGCCCCCCCCCAGGGGGTCACTGGCGTCCCAAGTGAAGAGTGGGACCGAGGGTGGAGGGCCCCGCACGGCCCAGGGAGCTGCTGGCTCAGGGGTCTGGACAGACGGATGAACAGCAGCGCCCCCCCCCCCCCTCCGCACTAGGGCTGTGGACGCAGGGTGAGGAGGGGGGCTGAGGGTGCCAGGGCCACCCCCCGTAGCTCCAGGCACAAACCTGCGGCACCCCCTTGTGCCAGCCTCACTGGTTGCAGGGCAGTTGCATCACTCGCCTCCCAGGGCCCCTCCCAGCCCGGGGAGGTGGTGGTGGGGGGGAATTTCTGATGTTCCTGATAAGCCCTTGGGGCCCCTCCCCCCAGTCAACCAGAGATGCCCCAGTTCCCCTCTGGAGTCTGGGGGGGGTCTCCCCAGAGGTGGCACAGCAGGATGGGGGCACGGGGTTGGGGCCAGCATTCGGGGCTGGCTCCCCTCCGGCACCAGGCCGGGCTATGGGCCGTGATGGGGGAAGGACATGCTGCCCCATCCCCACCAGCCCCCAGCCTGTGGGGAGGGGACAGGGTGCTCACTAGGCAGGGTTAGCAGCGAGGGCAGCATTTTCTGGCCCCTGTTCTTCCTGGGGGGACTGTGTACTAAGTGCCCCCCCCCCCCATGGCCCCAGCAGGGTTCCCTCCCAACTGCGATGCTACCAGCACAAGGCGGACGATGGGTCCCAGCACGGCCTGCGCGACGGGTGCGACAGGTGATGAGGTGCAGGCACCGTACGGTACGTGCGGGGAGCCTCCCTGCCCCTGGCCAGCCCCTTGGGGCGCAGCGGGGGAGCCTGGTGCCGAATGCGGAGCCCTGCCAGGGTGAGGGAGAAGGGAAGCCTGGAGCGCTGGGGCTTGGGCCTGGCTGAGCCAGACCCCAATGCCGTTTCCCCTCCCCACTCCAAGTCCTGGCCCTACTGCTCCCTCCCCTGGCCCCCTCCCCTCCTCTGGGCCTGGCTGGGAGCTGCCCAGAGGGTTAATTACTTGTCTAACGTGCTTTGTTGGGCAAAGGGCTCTTGGGGGGTGTAAAAAGCAAGCGCCAGGCTCCGCTTTAACTGTCCCTATCTGTAAACACCCTGAAATGCAGCTGCTTCTGGGGTGGTGGGAGTCACAGCAGCACGGTGTGGGCATGAAGACTAGGAGTTTAAGTCCAACAGGACAGGGAATTTTAGGGGAGAACAGGGCCAGAGCCCCCTCCTGGGTGAGGAGGGCCATGGGTTGTAGGTAGTGGCTAGGCCAGGATGGCTGCTCAATGCTGTCTCCCTCGCCGCTCTCACCCCCATGTGCTCCTCCGGGTACCAGTCCGTCTGCCCCAGCCTAAGAGTGCCCATGCTCCGGACCACCCCCCCCGGCCAGCTCCTGCCGGTGCTGGGGGGCCAGCCCGGCCCAGTCCCGTGGTGGGTGAGAATGCAGAGCAGGTTTGCTTGCCCAGTGGGAAGGGGAAAGAGGCTGACAGACCTCCAGCCAACTGTCTGCCTTGGGATCATCCTCAGGCCTGACCCGCAGCTGGGGCAGGCTGAGGGCTGGCTGTAGAGATCAGCTCCAGAGAACATAGAGATGGGGAGGGATTGGAGCTGGCCCTGGGTTCCCCGTCCCTTGTCTCAGCGGGGCACGCAGCGAGTGCAGCCCCCTACACTTCCTAGCCACGTCCCTGGTTATTCCCGAGACTCAACTGCCCCGTGCAGAGACCCCGCGGGGGGAGCTCTCCACAGCACGGGGGCGTTTCTAGGGCCGTCACTTCCGCATCTTTCCCTGCCCAACCTTAAGGCACGTTAGGCTGCCCTAAATATTCCCCTGGCTACTCAGAGGCAGGCTGGCCTTGTGCTCCGGCCACCGTGCTGGGATGTGACGGGTCCAGTTCCCAGCACGTGCGGCCGACCAGCTCTGTCTTAGACCCTTAGATCTTTGGGGCCTGGGGCGGCCTAGAGCCACTACCACCCAAGGCAGGCGTGTGACGACCCCCAAGAAGGAGCAGACAGCTTGGCTGTAAAGGTTAAAGTTTGAGGATTTTTATTTATTTTTTTGTACAAAGTAAGACTATGGAGATTTCATATTTCTGAATCAAAACACCTTTGTCTTCACAGTATGAGTTATATAACGCAGCCAGGGCTGTCAACTGATGAAACAGAAGATAATTACACTTGTTACAGTATTAAAACCTGTTAGACGTCTCTTTAAAAGTAGATTATTTCTTACATTGTGATTCTTGGCACTGGTTCTAGAGCGCGCGAGAGCGCGCGACTCCTTTATCCCGAGCAAGCAGAGGTGGAGTTTGGCCTCAGGGGAGAGGAAAAGGGCCCGTCAGCCAAGGAGAAACATGGAGCTTCAGAAAAACATCTGGGGTTCCCAGCTGGGGGATGAATCAGTAGCCTCGTGAGGGGGAGAGGGGAGACCGTCCATTGCAGAGCGAGGCGCTGGAGGCCAGGGGATGTTACATGAGAGCCCCGCAGACGGGCCATGTTACAGATGGAGCCTAGCCGGGAAGCTCCTCGGCCTGCTGCCTGGCTGGTCCCATGTGGGGGAGGTGAGCAATCTCTCTGCTGGGGCAGGGACAGCCGGGGGGGACTCGTTATGCAAACGGAAGGGTAGGCCCCTGGCAGGGCCAGCCAAAGCCCCCCATCCCCCGGAGCTGGAACCAAAGCGGATCCAGACATTGCCGGGCATGCAGCTCCCGGGAACAGGGGCCCCACTGCGGGCTAGAACCAGAGCGAACCCGGCCAGACACTCTGGCCCTGGCTGAATGAAAGGCCGGGGTGGGCAGCAGGGCTGCTGCAAGATGGAGGTGTCTGGGCTCTTAGGATCTGGGGGTGGCAGCTCTGTGCAGCCAGGCCCCTGGCCCTGCTCTCACTACTAGGGGTGAGATGCCTTGGAGGGGTGAGATGCCTTGGAAGGCCCCAAGCCCTGGAAAGGTTCGGCCAGTGGAGCTGGGGGGCGGGGGGGTGCCTGCGTGTGGCTGGCCCAGGCCTCCCCAGGAGCAAGCTGGGGGGCAGGAAGAGGAAACCAAACTCCAGGAGGAGGAGGAGCTGCTAATCAGCTGGTTTCTAATTAAAAAAAAAAGCTCAAACAAGAGAAAACAACCCACAAAATAGGAAAGCGAGTGGCTGCCTGTGGCTGGCAGAGCGCAGCCCCTTTAATGTGTCAGGGGCAGGAGATGAGGGGGATGGGGGCTCCACCCAACCGGCACCTGGCGTCGCTTCACTTCTCCTTCTTCTTCTTGTTCTGCAAGAGGAGAGGACGAGTCAGTGCCCCGGCCCGGCGCTCAGCCCGGCCTGCGGGTGGCTCGGATGCTCGGCAGCCCCTTCCAGGCGGGCAAAGTGGCCTCGGCTCCAGGGGAACCTGCCCGCCTGTGCCCTCACCAAGCCCTGCGCGACTCCACCCTAGCTCGTCTCCAGCGGGCTCCTGGAGGGATGGGGCCAGACGCTTGGCCCTGCGCAGCAGGCCTGGTGGGTGCTGGCTACTGCCCACCGCAGAGCCCCTGGCCCAGTCAATTCCTGGCCCATGTGCCTGCTGGGCTGAACTTGGCCAGTGTCCAGGGGGCCTCGCCGCAGGGCCCGGCCTGAGCCAGGCAGGGACTCACCTCGTTCATCCCCAGCAGCATCATGAGCTCCCGAAAGATGTTGATGAAATCCAGGAAGAGATCCACACAGTGCCTGGGGGGGGCAGAGACAGTCAGGGGGGCTCGGCCTGGCACAGGGCTCTCTGCCGCACTGCACCCCACATCCCCACTCACCAGCTGTAATCCCTGCCCCCACTCTGCCCCCCCACTCACCAGCTGTAATCCCTGCCCCCCCACTCACCAGCTGTAATCCCTGCCCCGCACTCTGCCCCCCCCACTCACCAGATGTAATCCTTGTCCCCGCTCTCCGCCTTCTCAATGATGAGCTGCGTGTCGAAGAGGACGAACCCACACATGACCATCAGCCCGAGGTACAGGTTAGCCTGGTGGGGAGGAGGGAGAGTCAGGGACGAGCCCCCGAGATGCCCCCCCCGTGTCTGTTCAGTGCAGTTCCCCCATGAGCAGCAGGGGCTGCCGTTCCTGCCCCCGTTACTCTCCTTCTGCGCCCCCCCTCCAGCTCAGAGACTTGGGCTATGGGTGAACCTGAGCCCGGCCCCTGCCAGCGCCCGGCCGCCCTGCGTCTGGCTGGGAGGGCCCAGGTCTCGCTTGCCCCGGGGATAAAGCAGACGCAGGAGGCGACGTTGCTGCCCCACAGCTGGCACGAGTTACCCGAACCAGCTCCAGCCTTGGGATGGGTGCCAGGCAAAGCAGGCTGGAAACATGACCCAGCAGTGGGAGTGATGAAGGCCTGATCCTGCAAGGGGCCCACCCACCTTTCCCAGGATCGGACCCTGTCTGCCCACACATGGCTCCGGACAGGTTCCGTCACCACGTGGCCCAGGCGGGATCAGGCCTGCCTCCGGGACCCGCTCCAGCTGCCGCTCCCACGACACCCGCCTGGCCCCCGTGTTGCTGGCTGCCGTTGCTGATTGTGGGGCGAGGGGAGGGGGGCGGCAGGACCCCAATGCAGGGGGGCGGGACTCACTGTGAACAGCCAAGTGGACCCCACGAAGACGTTGATCAAGGAGAAGAGCAGCATCAGGAAGAGGCCAGAGAGCAGGAAGCCTGCGAGAGAGACAGAGGCGTGAGCCCCCCTGGCTGGGTGGGGGACGCTGGGGTGGCCGGGGGGGGGGGCGGGGCCAGTTCTTACCTCCCAGGTACAGGAAGCTGCGGCGCCTGGCGTAGAGGGCGCTCAGTGAGAAGCAGCTGAAGATCACAGCGGTGCCCAGAAAGGCGGTGGGGATGATGCTGCAAGAAAGGAGAAGAGGTGAGAAGCGCCAGGACAGACATGGGCGCCCGGCCCGGCCACGCCACGCCGCACGCTGCCTACCTGGGGTTGATGGCGATGCACATTTCCAGGAGAGGACATAGGTTGGCTCCTGAAAGGACAAGGTGACACCCATCAGTGACAGCAGCCCTGCCCCCCCATCATCGGCAGCCAGAGGCCACCTCGGGCTCAGAGCTTCTTCCCTCAGGCAGGTGAGAAGGGCCCAGTGCTTAGTGCAGGGAACCCCACGGCCGGACGCCTGGGTCCGCCATGTGCCCAGCACTGGAGGAAGAGGCCCTCCGCCCCAGGGCGAGGGGCAGTTCAGCGACGGACAGGATGGTAAGTGCTGTGGGCCCAGGCTCCCCAGGGGAGGGGCCAGCAAGGGGAGAAGGGCCCCTTTGCCCAGGAGGTTTAGGGGCAAGCACCCCCCACACGTACCGGTCAGGAAGGCAAAGCCAGCCAGAATCCCCAGCCTCTTCTGCTCCGTCTCCCTGCTGTGGGGCGTGGCCATCAGCCAGATCAGCAGTGCCAGGGAGCCCAGGCCCGAGAGCAGGCTGAACTGTTGGACAGACAGACCCCGAGAAGTTGAGCCTGGTGCGGGGGCTGGGGGCAGATGCAGCACCAGCCAGGCCCATCGCAGGGAGCGCGTGGAAAGGGAGGGGGCTGCAGACATGGGACACCCCCATTCTTATCCCAGCCCGGGGCTGCTCTACCCACTGAATGCGATGGAGGGCAGCACCGACACGCCCGCCTGGGTGGGGAGAAGATGCAGGGGCTGGCAGGGCTCTGCCCTCAAGTGCTGGGCACTAGACAGGCATCTGCAGCACTCCCTGGTCAATGGCTGCAGCGAAGGCATTAGGACTGGGCACGGGTACCCACAGTGCCCGTTCGCCAGCACTCAGTCCGGGGGAAGGAGGTGCCCCCCGTAAGCCCATCCAGTGACAGCGCGGGGGATCGACGTGGCCACCGAGCATAGCCCTTACCCGGAGCAGATGGGTCACCACATTGATGTAGGCTCCGGTCGCTGCCACAAACATGCAGAGAGCAAAGCTGGCATAGACCCTCTTCAGGTGCTGCTGGGTGGAGGCAGAGCTGTGGGGCAGAAAGGAACGAGTCAGCGACCACCAGGTCTCAGAGCTGCCCCCCCGGCCCGGCCCACAGCTCCCCACATGGGTGCACTCAACTGATGGCCGAGCCAGAGAGAGAACCGCCCCTGGCACCGGATGGAGCAGAAACGCTGAGCTGGTGCCGCAGCGGAGGATCCCGAAGTGCTGCGCCCACGCCCCGGGATGGGGAATCTGAGGCAGAGCCAGGACCAGAACCCAGGAATCCCGGCTCCCAGGCCCCAGCCACAGACCCCACTCCGGCCCATTACTCTTTGCCCACGGGGATCAGGGCCCGGTGGAGCGAACCCCACACTCACATGTGGGAAAACTTGAAGAGCGCGTTGAAGTCAATGTTCCGATTGAACACGTCCATGGCGCTGGCAGGTGGGTGGGACGCACCCTTCACTTCGGGGACTGCACCAGCTGGAAGAGACAGGGCAGGGGGCGCACGTCAGTGGGGACCATGGCTGGACTCCGCTGCCAGAACCAGGTCCTCATGCCCGGCTCCCCCAGCTCATTCCAGAGACCTGCCTGGAGATCCCCACAGCTTGGGGGTCTGAGCATCCCGCTCTGTCCCAGCTGGCAGGGGGTGCCCACCCCATCCAACCCACTGGGAGGAAGTGACCTGGGAGTGAAGAAAGAAGGAAAAGAACCGTTCTTGGGAAGGGACCGTGCCCCCCCCCCCCCCCCCCCCCGAGCTGGCACCGCTGTGCTAAGACTGAGTGCCGGTGGCGTGCCCAGCACGGTCCAGGGGGACCAGCCCGTGCCACGTCTGCAGCCATCTGTCATCGCAGACCAGGACAGAGTGAGTGACACGACCTGGCTCTGAGCCCCTTCTCCTGGAGGGGTCAGGTCCTTTCACCGCCCCAGCCCCACGCCAGCTGGGACGAGATTTCTGACTCACCAGGGAGCTGCCTGGCAAGGGATCTCCTCCCCCAGCCACAGAGAAACGCGGCTTCGCTTCACCCCAGGCTAGCTCTCCTCTCGCCCACCCAGCTCTCTCGGCGTGGCTCCGGAGCTCTGCAGCTGTTGTGCAAACCTCTCTGAAGCTTCTGGCGTCTCATCCCCCCACCCGGGGCTCTGGGCCCAGCGTCTAGATGGTGCAATTATTGCAGGCTGTTGCAGGGCTAGTCACAGGCTCCCAGCGAGCCCGGCTCCCCGCGGATTTCCACTTGGCAGGCGAGAGCGGCTTGTTCAAGGCTTCCATTAGCGCCCCTAATGACGTCCCCAGGCGGGGCTGGCACCGGCGCTGGGTTCAGCCACCCGGGCAGGGAGCCTCCTTGCTCCCTGGCCCTACCTGGCTCCCTCCCACATTTGCCTGGTGCTGGGGGCTGCCACAAGGGAGTCAAATCCCAGCGAGAGCAGGTCTTTCTGGCGGGGGTTACTGCAGGAGCCCACTGTCCAGCGGGGGTGAAAGGGGCTGGGGGTGGGGGGGGGGAGCCGCGGGACTGGCTTGCAGCACGTTTAACGAGGCGAAAGCCCAGAGTGACGTGTGGAGCAGGAGCCAGCGTCCCAAGGACACGGAGCTCGGTCTGGCCACCCCTCTCCCGAGAGGGACCAGAGGATGCCTGATCCCTTTGCTGGGGCTGGTCCCCAGGACTGTCGCTGCCGGCAGGGCCTGATGCACAGCTGCTCTCCTGCCCAGGAAGTTGGCGGGTCCGTGGGACCCTCAGCCCGAGCCACCACCCGTTGTGGTCGCAGTGCAGCCAGAGGGGCGCAGGGCTGGAGAACATCGACTGCCTTGCGCTGTCGGGGGTCCCCCTCGGGGTGTCCACGTGCAGCTCGGCAGCACTGCTGGCCGGCCCAGAATGCCCAGGCCGGACGGGCGCGGGCGCCAAGGCAGAGGTCCCGATTTGGCAGCGTGTGCATGGAGAGCAGGAGCTCGGGAGCAGCCCCGGGGGGGGGGGTACCCAGCTCTCCTGCCACCAGGGCAAGGGCTGTCCTACAGCCGGGCTGGGGACTTCGGGCCATTTCAAGACATGGTGAAGGAGGAATCATCAGCCTGGAACAGAGCCAGCTCCTGCCACGGGCAAGAGCTACCAGCGCCTGCTTCCGAGAAAGCGGGGTGATCCCCTCAGCCCCCCACTTTCCAGCAGGGTAACCTCACTGAAACCCATCGGCCCTATGTGCATGCATGCATGCAGCCAGAGGAATCGCTTCTCCCGTGGCCTAGAACGCAGCCACCTCTGGGGTCTCGCAGCACCAGCCCCGGCAGGGAAGGAGGAACATGAATGGCCAGGACTCGGCTCCCAAGCGAGAGTTAGGGTAGGACACAGCGTTGACGCCCCAGCTGCAGTGAGTCAGTGCAAGGTTCCAAACGAGGTCGGCACCTGCAGGCGGGACTCACCCGCCCACTACTCCCGATGGGCATGGGCAGTAGGTGGCCGCACTGGCCCGCTCGGCTGGGGGTTTGTCAGCCTGAGCCCCCTGACCCCATTGGGGCAGAGGGACCTGGGACTGCAGATCCCCAGAGCCAGCGAGGGCAGCCGGGAGCCCTGCCTTTGGGCTCAGGACCTGGGAAAGTGAAAGAGAAAGAAGAAGAACCAGGAAACTCCCCACCCAGAGCACAGGAACAGTGCGTGAGCCTGCCGTGCTGAGTTCAGCTGCTCCCCCATGCGGAGCGACAGCCCAGCCCCGCGAAGCGCTGGATTGCAATGGCGAGACCCGAATTCACGCGGGTGTAACCGGGCTCCGGCTCCAGGCGCCGTTCTGAAAGCAGCGGGACACGCTGTCCAATCGCTAGTGGGGACCCCCCAGGGCGAGTCAGTAACCAGCCTGCCCAGGAGGAAGCCAAACCCAGGCTCATCAATAAATAACCAACCTGGCCGCCCCTGCAACCTTTACCCACCGAGCCCTGGCCTTGCGGTGCCTGCTCCGAGGAGAGCCTAAACCCCGGCTCGGAGAGCCGCCTGTGCTGCCCCCACGCGGGGGGGGGAGGGGAACACCTGCGCTAGGCAAGTCAGACACCCTCACGCTGGGACGGCAGGGAAGAACTGCTGGCACAGCCTCCCCTGTGACATCGCAGCCTCCCCTGTGACATCGCAGCCCTGTTTGGTCAGACCATTCCCATTCCCCAGGCACTTTATTCTGCCTCCTGCGGTAGCTGGCCTGCCCGAACAAGCTAGCCAGGCCCTGCCCGAAATCCTGCAGGGGGCCGGTGAGCCAAGGCCCCATTACTCCCTGGCAGTCACAGCTCTGGTGCTCCACACAGCCACAAAGGGGGCTGGCCCACGTCTTTTCCTTTTACACAGCCCTCCCCATCTCTCCCTGTCGGACTCCTCTGCTTCCTTCCCCCAGCTGTTCTCTGAATCGGAGCTGGGGAAAGTGGGTGCAGGGCTAGTCATGAGATGAACTGCCCCGCCCTAATCGCCAGAATCCAGCCCGCCCAACTGCATCCAGCCGGGTAGCATCAACTTTCCAGGGGCCTGGGCACCTAGACCCAGCTCTGCTATTGGCTCAGTCCCAGGTGCTCCTGAGAGCCCCTTTCAGACAGTCCTGCTTTGGGAGCGGGGTTAAATACCCTTTCAGAGGGGGGATCTGCTCCCCATTGGTTTGCATCTCCCTTGTTAACTGACCAAACAGGAGCCGGAGTTGAGGTGAACATGAGAGCTGCCAGACTGGGTCAGACCAATGGTCCATCTAGCCCACTCCCCTGTCGCCAGAGCTTCATGGGGAGAGAACAGAACGGCAATCGTGGAGTGAGTATTCCACAGCCGACTTCTAGTCGTCTGCGGTTCAGGGCTGCCCCAAGCATGGGGTTGCGTCCCTGACCAGCTTGGCTAATGGCCATTGATGGATCCATCCTCCATGAATTTACACCGTTTCTTTGAACTCAGTTATACTTCTGGCCATTGCAACATCCCCTGGCAATGAGTTCCGCAGGTTAGTTGTGCTTCCTCTTCTTTGTATTAAGCCTGCTGCCTATTAATTTAACCGGGTCACCCCTGACTTTTGTATCGTGGGAAGGGTAAATAACACTTTCTCCACACCACTGATTTTATAGATCACATGCCCCCCTGTGGTCTCTTTTTTAAGCTGAACAGCTCTAATCTTTTTAGTCTCCCCTTGGATGGAAGCCGTTCCATACCCTGGATCATCTTCGCTGCCCTCCTCTGAGCCTGTTCCAGTTCCAGTAGAGACCGTCTGAGATGGGACGACCAGAACTGGACCGTGTTCAAGGCATGGGTGCACCATGGATTTATACAGTGGAATATGATATTTGTCTGGTTTCTTCGCTCTCTTGCCTAACAGTTGCTAACATACTATTACCCTTTTTACTTGAGCTGCAGTTTATGGAGAATTATCCACAGTGACTCCAAGATCTCGTTCGTGGGTGGTAACAGCTCATTTAGACCCCATCATTGTATATGTATCTATGGGATTATTTTTTCCAATGTGCATTACTTTGCACTTATCAATGTTGAATTTCATCTGCTATTTTGTTGCCCCGTTACCCACTTTTGTGAGATCCCTCTAACTCCTCACAGTCTACTTTGGACTTGACTATCTTGAATAACTTTGGATTGTTCACAAACTTTGCCACTTCACTGATCACCCCCTTTTCCAGATCATTAATGAATATGTTGAACAGCACAGGTCCCAAGGCAGATCCTTGGGGGGGCTCTGCTGTTCACATCTCTCCAGTGTGAAAACTGACCATTTATTCCTATTGTTCGTTTCTTATCTTTCAAGCAGTTACTGACCCATGAGAGGACCTTCCCTCGTATCCCATGGCTACTTACATCCCTTAAGAGTCTATGGGCAAGAGGCCTTCTCAGGGTCCGTCTGAAACTCCAAATACGCTATTTTGACTGGATCACCCTTACCCACATGCTTGTCAACTCCCTCAAGGAACCCTAGTAGATTGGCGAGGCGCGATTTCCCGTTACAAAAGCCGTGGTCACTCTTTCCCCGGACAAACTGCCTGTCTGACAAAATTCTGTTCTTTACTCTGGTTTCTACCCAACGGGCTGGTACGGAAGTTGGGCTTCCTGGCCTGCAATCCCAGGATCCCCTCAAGGGCCCTGTGAAAACAGGGAGGCTACGGTAGCGCCCTGCCAGTCACCTGGCCCAGGGGGGTTACACCCCCCGCCCCCCCAGCAGTCCTGCCATGTCCTCTCCCGGGTGAGGCCCAGCTGCTCCTGACCCCTCCAGCGCCCCCGGTCCCTGCCCCACCCCGGCCGGGAGGCGAGTCTCTCCCAGCCCCGTGCGAACCCCTCGCGCCGCCCGCTCTGTCCGGGGCCCCGCCGCTTCCCGGTCTCCAGCAAGGGGCTGCCCGGGCCTTACAGCTTGTAACGCCCGCGCGGCGCCGAGCCCGCGAGCCGTGTCCCGTGCCGCTGGGCTGGGGAGGGTCAGAGAAGGGGGCGGGGCCAGGACGCCTGGATTCTCCGGGGGGGGGGGGGAGAACAGGCCTCGAGACCGGAAACAGGGCGGGAGGGGGCCGCCCCCCCTCGTTCCGTAGAGCCCGGGGGGGGGGGCGGGATGGGGGAGGGGCCGAGCCAGGCCGCCCCGTTCCGCAGAGCGCGGGGGGGGGGGGCTCGAGGGGGGGGCGGGATGGGGGAGGGGCCGAGACAGGCGGGGGGATCCACGACCCCCCCGTTCCGCAGAGCGATGGGGGGGCCGGTGGGGGGAGCTGGGCCTGACGGGAAGAGGGGGGGGACCAGGCCCGATGGGGGGGGGGGCTGGGCCGCTCTCACCTGTCGTCTCCGTCACCGCCGCGCTCTGGTCCGTACGTGTCTCCGGCCTCGATCTCCTGCCACCAGGCCACGCCCCCCGCCTCCGATTGGCTCGTCCAGCTAGGAGTCCCGCCTTCCTCCGCCGTTCATTGGGTGCCCTGGCCCCTCCCGGAACTCGCCGCCTCCCATTGGGTAGCGCTGGGAGGTTCAGTCGCCGCCGCTTCCCATAGGCTGGCGGCCGCGCCCCAGGCGCCGCCATTGGCCCCTCGAGAACCAAAACAGGCGTCATTGGCGCGCGTCCATTAGTGAGGCTCCTTCTCCGTGACCAATCATCGCCGTCCAATCAGCGGCTGCCCCACCCCCGCTGCCCTATTGGCCAGCGCCTCAGGGGCCCCCCAGAGGCCGGAGCGGGCGCTGCAGGCTCCGGCTGGGGAGCCCCCTGGCGGGGGTGGGGCGCAGGATGGGGGGAGGCAGCGCCCCCCCTCGGGGGAATGGTGCACCCGGTGCATTTCCGGCCCCCCCCCCAGTGTAGCTGGTCCATTGCCGGTTGCTGCCCCCCCCGGTCCGGAGTGGGGCCGGCTGCCCCCAGGTCTGGCCCACGCTGCATGGCCCCTGCACCCCCCTGCAGCGGGGCCAGGTGCCCGGGGCGGCGGGGCAGATTTCCCGTGTGGGGTATTGGCCGGGCTGGGGGCACAGGAGGCTGCGCTTGCAGCACAGCCCGAATGGGGGCGGGGGGCCGCTGGTGTGATCCCATTTTACAGCTGGGGGAGCTGAGGCCCAGAGGGGTTAATGGCCTGGAAAATTCCCCCTGGAAGGACAGGCCCAGGGTCTGTGACTGGAATACAGAGCTCCTGAGTCCCAGCCCAGTGCTTCCGCGCTCCATGGAGCCGGGCCCATGCTCGGAAGGGCCCCGGCTTGCACTGCGCCCCGAGACCCCGCCGGCTCCCCCCGCCCACCACTTGCTTCTCTCCGCCCGCCCACCGGCTGGGCAAGGGCTCCTCTGCGCTCCCTGGCCCCACCCCTTGCTCCTCTCAGCCCCCTGGCTGGACCCCAGGGCACCTCCGGCTACGGGCAGTCTCTGCTTCCCACCACCTGTGGGGCCTCACCTGTCTCCCCGGAGCTGAGCCGCCTGGGACTGGTGCAGAAGCCTGGCCAGTCTCAGCCGTGTGTGTGTGGGGGGGAACAGTGCGGAGGGCTTGGCGGGGCCCCTCCAGGCAAGTGCGTCTTGAGGACCCCGGCCAGGGCAGGCCCTGGCCTGGCTGATCGCGCCACTCCCGAGGGGCCGGGGTGATTCCCGGCCCTGGCCCTGGCTGCGCTGCCGGGCTGATGAGTAGGGCTGGGAGGCAGGGCTTGGGGGAGTGGGTCTGTGGGGAATCTGGGGGGGGTGCTGGTCTGTGAAGGGACAGGGAAGATCTGTGTGTGTTGGGGACTAGGGAGTGGGGGTTCTGTGGGGGTGCTGGGTAGTTGTGGTGGGGCTGTGGGCAGGGGGGCGCTGTGCATTTGTGGGTGGGTCGGAGGGGCTGGGCATAGTGGATCTGGGGGGCCTTTGGCCATAGGGAGTTGGGGGGGTGTTGGGCGGGGGGGGTGTTGGGCGGGGGGGGGGGCTGTGTGGCGCAGCACTGGCCCACCCCTGAGGGGAAGGGACACGCTGGCAGCATAGGGCCGGGCAGGCCACTGTGCGTCTGGCAACTGCCGGTTTGTAAACAGTGCCCTCGCGCTGGGCGGAGTGGGGCCGCCCCTGCCCTGCCCCCTTGCCTCTGGCTGGCCCCTCGCTCCGGGGAACCACCCCGCCGCGCCAGGCTCCATTGCCTCCATGTTTGCTGCCGGGCCCACAAAAGGTTAATCCGGCCCTGGCCCCTGCCCACGGTGCTCTGCAGCCCCCCCAGGTTATGGGGACCGCCTGGCTCCTGCTATGTCCGGAGAACTCTGTGCCCGGGTGGGAGTGTCTGTCCCTGCATGCCCCAGCAGGGGGCGGCCTCTCCCTTCCGAGCAGCCCCGGGGAGCGCGAGGGACCTCCCGGGTCTGGCAGCGGCTGGGTGAAAGGGGCCGGACGCCTGGGTTCGCGTCCCAGCTCGGGGGGGCGGGCGGTCTAGCAATAGTTGCGGGGAGGGGGCGGACTGGGAGTCAGGACTCCTGGGTTCTATGCCTGGCTCTCCCCCGGAGGTGCTGTGTGCCTTGGGACAAGCCCCGTTTCCCAGGCTGATGTTTGCTTGTAGCGCGCTTTGAGATCCCTGGCTGGGGGAGGGGGTAGCCCCATCTGGGCACAGAGTGAGATTAAGGGGCCATGGGGCCAGAGTGCCAGCACAGCGGTGGGGCGGTGAGGGCAGCACGTCTGGATAGGTGGTTATAGGAGGCGACACATCTGGGAAGGGGCAGGGCTAAGCGGTGGAGACATTTGTGTTGCGGGTTATGGGGGCAGCACATCTGGGCAATAGGGGGCTCTATAGGGCCACATCTGGGTGCTGGGGGGACAGCTGGGAGGAGGAGGTGGGGCAATAGGGGATAGTACATCTGGCCAGAGGTGGGGGCAGCACATCTGGGCGATGCGGGGCACATCTGCCCGGGGCGGTGCCGGGCGCTGAGTGGCTGCTGGGGCGCGGGGCGGTGCTGGGGGGCGGTGACGGGGAGGCAGCCGCGGCAGCCGGACGCGAAGGGCTGAGGCTCCCCCGCCGCCCCCCCGGTGCCTGGGCCGGGGATGGGGAACGTGGAGAGCGCGGACGGGGAGCTACTGCCCCGGAGCCCGGGCGGAGCCCCCCTGGGGGGGTCCGGGCTGCTGCCCGCGGGGAAGATGCCGATGCCGGAGCCCTGCGAGTTGGAGGAGAGGTTCGCCCTGGTGCTGGTAAGAGCGGGCTCCTGGACCCGCCCCCCCGGACCCCCCAGACTCCCATTTCTGTCCCCGGATCCCCCAAACCTACCCCAGATCCCCTCCCCCCAGACCGACTGCCCCCAAGCTCCTCCCCCGATCCTGGACCCTCCGTCCTCGGAGCGCCCCCCCCCGTTCTCCTCCCAAATGTCCCTAACTCTTCCCTCCCTTCTCCCTCCCCCCCTCAGCTGGATCCCAGCGTCCTGCCCCACCGGGTCCCCCCCCGTCTCTAGCTCCCACCCCCCTGGACAGCCCCATCCCCCCGTCCGGTCCCTGCGTCCCTATCTAGCCCCCCCCACCCCCGGACAGAGCCACCCCCCCTCCCTCATTTCTCCCACACCCCGCCGGGTTCCCCCACGTGTCCCGGGACCCTCCGCTGACGGGTTGCGCCTCTGCTGGGTTTTGTTTGCAGCGGTTTTGTGGGAGAGGCAGGAAAGGGGGCAGCCCCCAGGCTGGCTGCGCAGGGGGAGGGGGGAGCTCCTCTCCCCCCCCCGCCCTTTAGACAGGGGAGGTCACCAAGTAACAGCTTTGGGGGGGCACAGAACCCCCCCCCGGTTATTTGTGGGGTGTGTGTGGAGCATTTGGGGAAACTGATCTCAGCTTTGCAGTTCGGGGGGGGGCATCCCCCGGCTCCTTGGGGCAGGCGGGGGCGCTTCTGGCCTCAGGGTGGGGGGCTGGGGGCAGCAGGCCAAGCTGAGCAGGGTTTGCAGTTAGTAAGGTGGGAAAACAGCACGGGGTGGGGCATTGGCGACGAGCCCTGCGGTGGGGGGGGATCAGTGTGTTGGTGGCGGGGCTCGGTTTGTTGGTGGGGGGCAGGGCCCTGCGGTGGGCGGCTCGGTGCGTTGTTTAGGGGTAGGGCCCTGCCGTGGGGGCACTCGGTGCATTGTCGGGGGGCAGGGCCCTGCCGTGGGGGGGCTCGGTGCGTTGTTGGGGGAGGGATGTCCAGGATTCCCCCCCCCAAATGTTGGTGCCCCCACGTTACTCCCCTAGCTTGTCTTTTAAACGTGCTGGAGGAGGTATTTGGGGCCCTGGGTCGTGAAACGTGCTGGGGTCGTTCTCCCGGTGCTGGGTCCCCTGCCCTTGGGGTTCACCTCAGGGGAGTTCAGTGCAGGCACCCCATGGGGTTGGCCCTCCCAGGGCACCTCTGGCTCCAGCGGCCCCCAGGGGGGACTGGCTTTGGCTGTGGGGTGTGCGGAAGGAGGGAGGCGTCTTTGTTCTGAACACCTTGGCCCAGGCCTGTTGCTGCTGGAGGAGAATGGGGCCCCTGGCTCTCTCCTGGGTGCTTTGCCATCTGCCAGGGGCACAGAAGGTGGGTGCAGGCAGTGGGTGACGCCCATGGGGGTGCAGAAGCGGGCAGTGGCTGTCGCAGGCTGATGGCCAGGAGGAAACGCCTCTCTCCGAACCTGTGGGCGCTGGGCTCTGTCCGGAGCGTGGTAAACCCAGGGCGAGGTGTGTGTCCCCGTCTGGGTGTGCGGTGCAGGCCCCGAGCACCTGGCCCTGTGCCCCTGGGAGTCCGTCTGCTCCCGTGGAATGAAGGGCCAGGTCCTGCTCTAGGTGACGCTGGCGTAAGGGCAGAGTCACCCCCACTCCACAAGCTGGGGCCGAGTGGGAGCTGGAGCTGCTGTTCGCATTTCTGGTTTCTGTTCTGGGTAGCCAGGGGCTTTTCCCTCTGGGAGATCCCCTCTCCCCTCCCCTCGCAGTCTGCGCGCCCCTGGGGCAGAGCCTGGCGCTCGAGGAGCTCCCTGCGCACTGGCTCCTGACCCCGGTTTGCTGCACGGAGTTTTGGGCTGGGGCTTTTCGACCAGGGAAACTACCATGTCAAAAACTCCGCTGGCTGGGCGCCCGCTGTGAGCCACAGGAAGCCGGGACAGCGGCTGTGTGTGACAGTTCCCTGCGGCAAGGCAGCACTGCCCCTGGGGCCCAGCTCCCCCTGGCCCCGGGGGCCTCCCAAGGGACTTGGGTGCCCAGAGCCCATTCAACCGGCTCTTCCGACGCCGCTGGTGCCCACCTGGCTGTGGGCAGCTGGCAGTTCCCAGGCAAGCCACATGGTTTGCTGGGCAGTGTTGAGTGGGAACCGCCCGCTCACAGCTCAGTGCTGCCAGGACAGGGCAGTGCCCCGAGACCAGTCCCAATTGGCCGGGCGAGTAACAAAGACGTGGAGAGGGCTGTCGTTGGGAAGGGCTTCCTCCGGACTACTGGGCCCGGACAGGCCTTGGCTTTCCAATCTGTCCATGGCAAGCCACAAGCTGGGTGCAGCTTGGGCAGGCGTCCCCCCTGCGTGCATCCCCCGGGGGTCTGGCTGCCTCGGGACAGGCCTGCCAGTCCACCCTCTGGACAGGGCCAGCCCCATTGTTGGGAAGTGATGCCACGTCTATCTCCTGGTGCCCCCTGCCATTTGGGGCCAGTTCTCTGTGGGTGGAAATTCTCGTCGTCCAATGACTTCAGTCTATCTGGGGCCCTTTTCTGCCCTCATGGCTGCAATATCTGGGACCTTACAACCCTTGATGGGCATCTCCTCCCAGCCCCTGGAGGCAGGGCAGGGGGGCTGTTGTTCTGGTTTGTAGTGGGGAGACTGAGGCCAGGAGAGGCGAAGTGATGGACCCAAGGTCACCCGGAGAGCCAGTGGCAGAGCAGGGAGTTGGACTGGCTCTGCGGAGTCCCAGGCTTGTGCCCCCCCCCCCCCCCGGCAGGGTTTGACCCCGGACTGGTTTCCAGGGGGCGAGAGATTCCTGTTGTTTGCAGTGCGGGGGCGTGTGTGTGTGTGTCTCCATTGTTCTCAGCGGGAGCTGAGCAAGCGCCCATAGTGTGCAGGCGTGTGGATCCCAAAGCTTGGGAAACCTCCCTGAGAGGGTGCGTCCTGGGGGCTCTCACGGGTTCTCTATGGGTGTGGGGCACAGGCTGGGGGACTGGGGAAGCTGCCGTTCCTTGTTCCCTACCGCTCTTTGCCTGCTCGAGGTCCCAGCGCCTCCATGTGCCAGCAGCGCGCCCCCAAGGGGGAGACAGCTGGCCCGGAGGGGCTGGGCTCGTCACACGCCTCTGAGTCACCGCTCAGATCCCAGCCCTCCCCAGCACCTCCTGGGAAGCTGCCTTGGAACTGAGATGAGGCAGCAAATGTCACACCTTGCGTGGGGCATTGGGTTTGGTGCTCAGCCCTGAATGTGGGTATCCGGGCAGGGAACCACTGGGGTGCTGCTCACGTGCTTTGGGGCTTTGCCTGGCGCTCTGCGTCCTGGGGGGTGGAGCCCCTAGGGGGCTGGGTGCCTTTGGCCCGGTCAGTAGTGACCCTGACTTGGCGTAGCTGTACTGAACTAGTCCCATGGTGCAAAATAGCTCCTTCCCCTTCCCGTCGTCTTCACCGTGGTGTAACTGCCTCTGTGCTGGGGAGTTCCAGCCATCGCCTCTATTCCGGGACACACCTTGTGCAGAGCTGAGCTGGGGGGCTGTTTTGTGCGTCTGGGGCTGGTTGTGCAGTTCCTGGGACAGGCTGTGCCCTCCGCACCTGCCCCAGACCCCACGGGTGTTGGTGGGAGCCGGTCTGTAGGTGTCAGTGGACCGGGAAGAAGGGCAGTGGCAAACTGCAGCGGCTGGTGGACCTGCCAGTCGTCACTGGAAACGGAGGGATTTTTTAGTTTAAGGTGGGTGCTGGTAAAAAGCCTGTTTTACAAACAACCCCTTTCCCCTGGGGCTTTAATAATTACAACTCGCAGAACAGAAATCTCATTGATTTTTGTCACTTTTTTTCTGTTTTAAAACTTTTTAAAATTTTTTTTACTTTTAACTCCGCTCCACTGGTGTGAATAGATCCGTGCGTCGGTTCCCATCCGTGTCACGTTCATTCGCGCTCTCTCCGTCTCATGCACGAACATGACCGGTAGCGTGGGGCGGAGGGGCACCGCACGGGGGCTCAGGTTGCAATTTCCCGCTCAGACCCAGACTCCTTCGCTTCAGCTCCCTGGTTCTCAATCCTCAACTCCTCATCTGTAAAATGGGGTGAACCCCGTTACCAGCTGCGAGCTGGTCAGACACTATGTGAGAGAGGGAACTGCGGTAGAGTTTGGGGTGCAAAGGCCGTGGGGGGGGGGGGGTGGCATGTTTTGATCTAAGCAAAGGGCCAGACTCCCATGTGTTGTAAATCCAGGAGCGGTGCCAATTTACATATGATTGCAATTAACCCCAAATACCCCAAGACGGCGTCTGTTAATGGGAGGACACGGTTCCTTCAATAAATCCTGCAGTTTGGGCCCAGACTCGCTGACATTTCTGCCTCTTGCTTTGAAAGCGAATCTGATCCGCTGGGTCCAGCTGCTGCCCCATCTCTTGTTTTAGAATTGGGGCTTGGAGCAGCCAGGACGTCCGGCTGGAGATTCCAGCTTTCCCCGGCCTGGCCTTTGGCAGGCGGGCGCGTTTCCCACACAGCAGAGACACAATCGCTACGAGATGACGCAGCCTGTCTGTCCCCAATCCCTGGGGCACGTTGCACGCCGTACGTGGGGCAGGAAAAGGGAATGTGTCTCCCCACAGCGGCTGGCTCTGCCCTATGCTTGCCAGGTGGGAGAGGCCTTTGTGAAGATCAACGCTTGGAAAGGGCCCGTCTGGGAGAAACTTTATTTTGGCAGTGAGACTTTAATTCTTCCCATCTCTCCGAACCGGAAGCTGACGTTGAGAGGAAATGACCGCCCAAGCCTCCCGGCAAAGCCAGGAGCAGCAGGGATAGGCAGGGAGCTCTGCTCCCCCCTGCCCCTGTCCCCCGATGGGAATGTCAGGTTTTCACGGATGGAGAGACAAATGGTGTCACCTCTGTGGGCTCCGACGGGAGCTCTGTTGGCCCAGGGCTGGTGTTTCAGGAACGTTGCATCAGCGTTTGGTTACGGAGAAGCCTCGTCCAGGGAAAATACTTTGTTTGGGAAACATATTTCACGGAACCCGGGGGATCTCGCTGCGTCCGGGCTGCGGAGGGGAGAGGCTCTTTTTGCACATTTCTCATCCCAACGCTTGCGATGGGAGAAAGGGGCTTGGAGCCTGGACTCCTGGGTCCTTAAGGGGACTGGGACTAGAGTGGGAAAATGGGAGTTAGGACTCCTGGTCCTATTCCTGGCTGTGATACAGACGCACCCCTTCTGTGTGCCAAGCGGCTAGAGCGGGAGGGGACTGGGAGTCAGGCCTGTTCCAGCTCTGGGACGGGAGTGGAGTCTAGTGGTTGGAGTAGAGGGGGCTGGGAGCCCAGACTCCTGGGTTCCACTCTGAGCTCTGCCACGGATTGGCTGTGACTTTGGGCAAATCCCTGTCTCTCTCACGCTCTCTGCCTCAGTTTCCCTATCAGTACTATGAGGAGGATGAACATGGACATGAATGTTGAGACCTCTGGGTGAAACGGGCCCCAGAGACATATAAGATACGTTGCGTCCGAGTGGCCAGTTGCTGAGTTGAATGCGGCGTGGCACTGCTTAGCACCCAGGGTTAGCAGGGTGGGTGTTGAGGGAGAGGAACTTAAACGTCCTCCTGGCTGGAGATCGACTCACCCCCTGCTCACACTGAGGCCTGGCTAGAAGGGAGAAATGGGAACAGGCTTCTGGCTCTTGCCAGCGCAGGCTTGACCTTGATAATGCAGCTCTTGGGTGCCCCCAGCCTAGGACCTGCAGAAGCATGTCAGTATTATTAAGCGCATTACGGTAGTGCCCAGGGGTACCCATTGTACTGGGCACTGTCCATTGTTTATTAGGTGTATTACGGAAGCAGCCAGGCCCAGGTTGTCCCTTTGTGCCAGGTGCTGGACAGACTTAGAACAGGATCCTCCCCCCCACCTCCCGCACCCAAGAGCTGAAATCTGAGAACAAGGCACGAGACAGCAGGTGGATCCAGACGGACGAGGGACAGGGGAACATGAGGAAGCAGTGAGACACCCCTCAGTTAGCTGCGTTCCCCTAGCCAGGAGGTGTGGGGGAGAACCCGGGAAGGGAGCAGATTATGAGCAGAATGGGATGGCAGAGTCAAGAGCTGCTTGTTTTCTTGGGCGAGCCAGTTTGTGCCTCGGTTTCCCCATAAGGACGGTCCCCACTGCACAGCAGGGCTTGGGGGTGCCTAAGGGAGACCCATTTGAGAAGGCGCTAGCAGGGTGTTGGATGATCTCCTCCAAACCCAGTATCAGACTCTGCCTCAGTTTCCCCAGTGATGCAGGCTGGCAAGCCAGCTCCCCAGCCAGGGCAACCGTGCCGCTCCCACCAGGTGTCCATCCCTCCCCCCAGGGGTGCATTAATTCTTCCAACATAGTTCAGTGTTGACCAAGACAGGTAAAACAGGCCCTGCTGCCTGGCCTCTCCAGCCATTTCCCAGCAGCACAGCAGGTAGCCTGGCCAGGTCTCTCCCCCTCCAGGAGCTCCTTTGATGTCACCAGCTGGGAGGCCATTGATTAGTCATGGGGGTGGCGGGCTGAGCCCAGCTCCCCGGAAAGGGCCAGCCCCACCTGTGGCAGAGAGGGCAAAGTATCACTAAGCCGGGGCTGCTCTGAAGAGGCAAAACACCTCAGTTGTGTGTCCCGAGGGGTAAGTTCCCCGCACAGGTGACAGAGTCTGTCCCACAGCTGCAGATCCTGCAGTGCAGCGAGGGGTGAACTGGGGTCGTAGCCGTGCATGGCCATCCGCTGGAGCCCAAAGCTTGCTGCTGGAAATGCCATGAACTGGGTTGAGCGTGGACCCCGGAGCTCGCCGCGTGCACCAGCAAAGCAGCCTCGCTGCTCGGATCAGCTGCAGCAGCAGGTTATTACCTGGTCCGTCTTCTCTTCCTGGCTGGGCTCTTTGCGCCGTTTGGTCTCCTCTCCGCACGCTCGCCGCTCAGGGGGTAAATCCAGAGGGACTCCTCTGACTTCAGTGGAGTTGGGGCCAGTTTCTGATCTCAGGGTGACTGGTGGAAATCCAGTGTGACTGTTCACGCCAGTGGAGGTGCTCCGGGTTTACAATGGTGTAAGCGGAAACCAGAATTTGGCATAGCGGGGGCGGAGGGGTCAGGCGGACAAAGGGAGCACTAACCCCTGTGTGTCAGCGCCACCTGCTGTTTGCCCCACTCTAGCAATCCCCCGTCACACCAGGTCAAGCTCCGATGGGCACCGAGTGCTCGGTGCCGCCTGCTGGGTTAGAGGATTCTTGGATCCTCCCAACGATTATACACCGTTAGGCCAGAAGGGAGCGCTGTGATTGTCTAGTCTGGCCGCCTGTGTGGACGGGCCAGAGCACGGCCCTGGATTAATTCCCAGGGCAGATCGTCTAGAGAAGCAGCCAGGCTGGATTTAAAAGTTGCCAGAGATGGAGAATCCACCCCCACCCTCGGTAAATTGTTCCAGTGGTTAATTACCCTCCCTGTTCACAATTAGCGCCTTATTGCCGTCCAGCTTCAACGTCCGGCCCCAGGATCTTGTCCCTTTGTCTGCTGGACTGACCAGCCTTTACTGTCGCATTTCTTTTCCCCTCCTCGCTCCTCACAGACTGCGCCCAGTCACCCCGCAGCCTTCTCTTGGGTCCAAGGGACAGACCAAGCTCCTCGCGTTTCTCCGCATGTTTTCTAGCCCTTTCCTCCTTCTCATGGCTCCGATTTATTGACATCCTCCTTGAATTGTGGGCACCACGTTCTGTGAGCGGTCGCACCAAGGCCCGATACAGAGGCAACAGAACCTGCCTGACACCTGCTCCAGATTCCCCTGTTGATATGTCCCAGGATCACATTGGCTCTTTTGGCCCCAGCGATGCCCTGGGAGCTCCCAGAATCAGAGAAAATTCAGGTTGGAAGAGGCCCGAGAGGTCATCGAGTCCAACCCCTGCTCAAAGCAGGACCAACCCCTCATGTTCAGCTGATTATCCCCCTGACTTCCTAGGCATTTTCAGAGTCGCTGCTTGCCAGGGTAGAGTCCCCCGTCCTGTACGTTCGGCTGGTGTTCTGTGTTCCTGGGTGGATGACTTGAAGTTTGGCCATATTGGAATACACGTTGTTTGCTTGTGCCCAGTTTACCAAGCAAACCAGGCGGCTCTGTCTCGGTGACCCGTCCTCTTCATTATTCACCACCCGTCCCATCTTTGTGCCATCCGCAAATCTGATCAGTGAGGATTTTATGGTTTCTTCGAGCTCATTGATAAAAATGTTAACTAGCGGAGGGCCAAAAGCCGATCCAAGCAGAACTCTCTAGAGACTCAGCCCCTTGGGGATGGCTCCCCTTTGACAATTGCATTTTGAGATAGATCAGTTAGCCGGCTTTTAATCCATGTAATGTGTGCCGGGTTGGGTTTGTTCTGTTCTAGATTTCTAATAAAAAAGGTTATGTGATGCCAAGTCAAATGTCTTCCAGAAATCAAAGTCTAGTAAAGCAACACCATTGCATTTATCAGCCAAACTTGTAGCCTCATTTAAAAAATCAGGTCTGTTTTCCATAAACCCATGTTGACTGGCGTTAATGACATGACCGTGCTTTAATTGTTTATTAACTGAGTCCAATATCAGCCGCTCCATTATTTTGCCTGGCATTGATGTCAGGCAGACAGGTTTATAATTACCCAAGTCATCCTATTTTCCCTTGTTAAAATAAAGCTTTCTTCCAGTTTTCTGGGACTTCCCCAGTGTTCCAGGAGTTATTGAAAATGAACATTAATGATCCAGAGAGCTTTTGGCCAGCTCTTTTAAAATTCTTGGATGCAAGTTTTTTTGGCTCTACTGCTTTGAAAATGTTTAGCTTTAGTAGCTGCTGTTTAACGTAATCCTGAGTTACTGTGGGAATGGAAAGAGTGTCGGCGGCGGCGGCAGCATCATCATTGGATATGACAACGTCATCTGGCTTTTTCCCCAAACAGAGAAGAATGAGATTTGGAGAACTCGTCTGCCTTTTCTGCATGATTAGTGACCGTTCTGTCATTGCCATCCAGTCATGAACCAGTACCATTGTTAGGATTTCTTTTGTTCCTAATATACTCCTTATCTCCTTAACTCTGCTGTTCACAGAGTTCTCCATGTGTCCTTTTGTTTCCCTTGTCAATTTTCTATCATTCCTAGCTTCTAATTTATATTCATTGCTATCAGCTCCTCCTTTTTCCATGTGTTACCTATTGTGTCTATTCTGTTTATAGCTTCTTTCACTTCCCCTCTAAGGCAGGCTGGTTTTGTAACCAATGTAGCCTTCTTTCTTGCTTTGTGTTTTTCTGGGCGTCTAGCGAAATGTTCTTAAACAGTTCCCGGTTATCATTCACCTATACAGTCCTTCACCTGCCATAAACTGTCTTGTAAATCACTTTGCACTAAAACTGCCACTGGACTGGTGGTTAGAACACAAGACTGGGAGTCAGGATTCCCGGGTTCTGAACCTTAATGTGTGACCTTGGGTGAGTCCTTTCCTGTCTCTGTGCCTCAGTTTCCCCACCTGCGTAATGGGGAATAATGGTACTCACCTTTGTAAAGCGCTTTGAGTTCATTTGATGAAAAGGAAAGGGCAGCCTAGGAGCAGAATTGTTACGGATCTAATGATAATCCATCTGTTACCAATGGCAGAACTTCCCTCTGAAACGTGCTAAACCTCGGGTTCTTAGCCCCTGCGCGCCAGAGCCAGTGGCCTTTGTGAGTTATGAGATTGGGAGCAGTAGCTGAAATGTCTCCGAGTCACTTCGTGGTAAACTCGTCAGTCCCTGCGAGGGACGAAGTGCCTGGCTTTACCCAGCCCTGAAATGCAGCCACCTCTGGACGTGTTTCTCAGCACACAGCAACGCTGCACAACCGATTAGGGACAGACAGCGTCTAAGGGCCACTTTCAAGCTCCCATCCAAGTCCTTTGTCTGCTCTGCTCCGGCTTAGCTGGAGCTTGGCAGGATCCCATCGTGCGCTGCAGGACGCCTGCTGGCCCCCCAGCCCCTCCCCCTCAATCTGGCATATAAACCACCAGGCGTCCTGTCATGAATGTCCTGGATCTGCCACCCGCTTCCCTGGGCTTGTGGGGGAATGGGTGTAATTAGCGAGGGAATGTAGCAATCGAGGAGCCGCTGCAGAGTAATTATAGATCAGTGGGAATCCGTTCCAGGAGGCTGCAGGCTTGGAGTTGGCTTCGCTTGGCTCTGATGCTGATGAGTTTAGTCCCAGGCGGCCTGGTTAACTTTGATCCTGTTTACAGCTCAGCCTGGTGGGGAACAAAGCTGGCGTGAAAGGGACGGGCTTCGTTTGTACCTGGCATACAATTAAGCTCCTATTTTGAGGCCCAGGGTGCTGCCCTGTCCCTCCTGGCTCTAGGCATAGGAGAGCCTCAATGCAGAAGTGAGCGCTAGACTGGGTCCACCTCTCTGCCCGTTCCCCTCCCCGGCTCGGTGCAAATCACAGAGCGAGACTGTGAACTCGCACCGTGTGCAGACCTCTCCAAAGCGGGTATACATCGCTGCTGGGGCCCTGTCTGCATTAGGGACTGTCACGGAGTCCCCGGGCGATGCTCTGGAACTGCTCCCCACAAAGCCAGTCAGGACTTTGGGGAGCCTCCTCTCCCTCGGAGCAGACCGTCTTCAGGGCAAGAAGCTCACACGGCTTCACCTCCTGGGTCTCTCCTGGGAGCATTCAGCATATGCCCCTCCGTGCGCTTCCCACAGCAAGACCGCCCGGGCGGGGTCCTGGGGAAGCCAGAGGGTCCTGCACACACCCCCACTTCGCAGTCAGACGTGACTCTCAGCCAGCCAGTAAGACAGAGGTTTATTAGATGACAGGAACATGGTCTAAAACAGAGCTTGTAGGTACAGAGAACCGGATCCCTCGGCCGGTCCATCCTGGGTTCCCGCGAGCCAGACACCCCTGTCTGCCCTCACTCCCCGTCCCCAGCCAGCTCCAAACTGAAACCCGCTCCAGCCCCTCCTTCTCTGGGCTTTGTCTCTTTCCCGGGCCAGGAGGTCACCTGACCTCTTTGTTCTCCCACACCTTTAGCATCCCCTTGCAGGGGGGAAGGGCCTGGCCATTAGTTGCCAGGCGACAGAGGGTCGGTCAGAAACTGAGGCACCCACCCAGTATTCAGAGGAAACATTAAGAACAGTCCCACTTCGTCACAGGTTCACGTGCACCCAACAAGCGGCAGCAGCAAAACGCAGTAACACAGACGCGTTGCAACGGTCACCAGAGCTGGCCTTGCAGCATCTGCACCGGCTGCGTCACTGCCCCAGTCCCTGATGCCGCCGGGCCCTGACTGAGAACACAAGGGGCCGGCCACTGGAGACTCAGACTCGTCGTGTTATCCCTGGCCCCTCCGGGCTAGGCTTGGGGTGCCCGGACAAGGGCGGGTGCGGGGGACGCTCGTCCCCCCGACTGGATTTGCACACCGGAGGTTTAAGAAGCAAAACCTTGGTGCTGACTTGGAGCCCTTTAAAGCCCAGAGCAGAGCTTTGAGAAAGGACCTAGGAGTTTGGAGGCTCTGATCCGAAATAACCTGGAACCGCGGCGGGAGAGCTCAGTATGGAGCCGCCCGGCTGGCTTCTCGCCTGGGCCAAAAGCCTCCTGCCGGCAGTGCTGGGCCCTGGGGCTGATTCTGCTCTTGCGGATGTGGGGTCACTCAATGGAGCTTGGGGTGCCAGACCGGGGGCAGAATCCAGCCCTGTGTCTCTGGTTGCGCTTTCTAAGCGCGTCTTCCACGCGTGGGGAAAAACTGAACCCAACTGCTTTTTGATGGTTGGTTTTTTCAGAGGCGGGGGGACCGTAAAGAAACTGCACGATGCCCCGTGGGAGCGGCTCTGCCCTGGGAGCACAAGGGCAGGGGATCCCACGTTTCACACCGCTCAGCATTCGGGTATTGGGCTTTTCTTCCCCCCCGGCTGCTCTGCCTCTCCAAGTGCCTCACCCCCCCATGCGGCACCGCAGGGGCTAAGGCAGGCGCTTTCCAGACGCTGGGCTCTGCAGGGGAGGTGACTGGAGCTCTGTTAGGTGCCTAAACCAAGGGCCTGGTTTTCCGAGGGGCCGTGCCCCCTGCAGCGCCTGGGATGCTAGTGATAAGTAGCTAGTAGCTACTGACTTGGGGCTGGGATTTTCACATGTGCCTAATGGCCGGGTTGTTACAAGTATTTAGGCCCCTAGAACGGCCCTAAGAGACGGCATCAATCCCACAGCAAGTCCAGTGGTTTCTCTGCCCAGGAGTCCCTTGAGAACCGCCCGGGTGCCTAGCCTGGCTCTTGGGACAGGCGGTGAGTGGTGGGGATCCCTGCCTCTCATGGGGCGCTTGTCATCTGCTCGTCCCCCTTCGCCGACTCGTTAGCCGCGTTTTACACTCGAGGCACCTCAGACTGGAGAGTCCCGGGATCGGTCCCAGCTGGGAGCAAACTGCCGGGTCCCTGCCTCCCTGATCCAAACGGAGCCCCCGATTCCCCGCTCGAGCGAGCGGTCGGGGCTGGCCCTGGTGCCTGGCCTCTGCAGGCCGGAGCCGCCGGCCTGGATGGTGTTAAGGTGAAATCCCCCGGGAAGCGGCCATTGCCAAAGGGGAAAGAATAGAGAGGCGCCGCTGTCTGCTCTGGGGCTTTGAAGCTTGCTGCGGAGAAGTCTGCTGCCTCTTTCCTGTGCTCCCCTGAGAAGTAAACAGCCCCCGAGCAGGACGCAGGCAGGTTTGGCTTCTCGATGTGACTTAGGGAAGAAGAGCAAAGGGGCTGGGGGATGGATTTAACTCCTGGTCCTGACAGCCAGCTAAGCCCAGCTCCTGGCGTCAGCCGAGCTCAGGGGACGGAGCAGGGCTGGTTGGCGGGTGGAAAACACTCTCCTGCCTCCTTAGTTGTAGGTTTGCAGAACACGGACGCTGTAATTTGCGGTCGGGCTTGTTATAAAAATAAGAGTTGACCTGGAACTAGGGAGGGCGTGAGCCGAGTGCCTGAGCTGGGCCCAGCCAGGCTGGTTCTTTGCACGGTTTCGTTGCAGTGCTGTGGGTTGAATGCGTGCTCTTGGGCCAGCAGCTCTTTGGGCGTGTGGTGGAGAGGTCCGACAGGAGGGCGTGGGATGGTGACAAAGCGTTTCCAGGATTGTCCAGACCCGAGGAAGGACTTCGGCCCTTGCCTGTGCTGTGGGGGTTTGCACTAGTGTGGCGTGCAAACAAAGCTGTGGCTAGGGCACAAGAGTGAGCCAGGACGCCTGGGTTCCGTCCCGAGCTCTGCAGCAGACTCTCAGTATGAATCTGGAGCCAACATGAGAGAGGCCCATAAAACACTACAGGCTGCTGTTGTCGGCCCTATTTACCCCATCCCAGCAAGCGTCCTTGGACGGCGGCACATGCATACAGGACAGAAGGGACAGCTTTTCAATGCAAAGGGTAACTAACCTGTGGAACTCCCTGCTGAAGGATACCCCGCCTTCACGCTAACTGCTAGAACTCCACGTGTTCTTCTTATCGAGGCATCCGTCTGGTCCTCCTTGAACTCTCGGCCTCGGTGACACCCTGTGTCAGGGAGTTCCGCAGTCTAGCTCTGTGCTGTGGGAAGATGTTTCCTCGGTCCTGAATTTGCTGCCTTTTGGTGGCGTTGCTGGATGGTGGCTCTGTCTGCGGCACGGCCGGGCAGCAGCCCTGAAAGCATCTCCCAGGCCATGTGCTCAAGGGAAGCAAAAGTTCTGATTTCGTATAAGGAACCGCAGGTCATTTGGGATCCTCGGACAAGGCCCTCAGCTCCTTAGTGTCTGAACTCAGCGGCACTGATCCCCCTGTTTCTCCCAGTCCAGACCCCGTCAGTCCACGCTAAGTAACCCCCCTCCATCCTAGGTGCGCACACTTGTCTAATGTTTGCAGAGAGTTATTGTCATGGAAAACCCCAGCCCCCGGACCACGCAGCCTGGACATGTTTAGCTGTCTCGTCCTGCACTTACAAGTCATCGTTGTTTTTGCTAGTCTTTGTGCTCCCTCCAGCCCTCAAGTATCTTCCTGGCACTGGCTGTGCCTGGAAACCAGTGAGATCCTTCTGCTGCGCCTCTCCTCCAACACTGTATGCATTTAGCCTGTGGAACTCAGCTCCACAAGACGCGGTTGGAGGCCAAGATCTTAGCAGGGTTTATACAAAGGGATTCGACGTTTCTCCGGCTAACGAGACTAGCCAGGGTGATTAAAAATCAGCAAGAGTTGGAAGGGATGTGAACTGTTGTGCTTCAGCATCTAAGCCAGGCTCGAGCAGCGGGTGTCAGCAGGGGCGGTCCTGGGGCCGTCCGCCCCCAGCTGCCTCCTGCGGTGTTTCTTGCACTGTCCGAAACAGCTGATGCTGGCCACTGCTGGAGATGGGACGCTGGGCTGGCCAGACCAGGTCCTCTCCCAGCCCCCGGAGGTGGGAGTGATCAGCTAGCGGGGCCTGGGGCAGCGAGACCCGTGTTTGATCCGACCTCCCTGCGGTTTCCTGTCCAGGCCCAGGGCAAAGCCACGCTCCTAGGGGCACGAGCCACCACGCCGCCATCCCAGGCCGCTCTGCTCCGGCTGCCAGGCCCAAGCCCGAGGGGCGGGGAGGCCCGAGGAGCCTGGAAATGGCGGCTGGGCGTCACTGCCCCGGCGGGAGTGGCTGGGCAGTGAGATAAGATGCTTTCTCCTTCCTGCTGGGGGGCGAGGCGGGGGGGAGGGGGGGGCTGGAAGCCTGGATTGGCCGAAGGGGTCTCCTGAACTCTGGCTGGGATTGGTGGAGGCTTTGGAGCAGACTCACGAGGGAGACAAGCCAGGGCTGGACTTGGGCTGGCAGCAGCCGGGGCAGGCTGGGCCCAGCAGAGGAACCGCCCTGGGCTAAGCGCTGGCCAGCAGCCTCCTGCTACGGCCTGGGAGCTGCTGCCAGGCTGGGGCGGTGGAGTGGGGCTCTGGCACCGGAGCCCAGCGGCAGGGGTGATACGGGAGGCGCTGGGCAGGTGCCTGGGGCGGCCAATGAAGAGGGGGGCGGCACGTCCAGCCGTTCGGCGGCGGGGCCGTCACTCCCTCTCGGAGCGAAGGACCTGCCGCCGAATTGCCGCCTTGAGCTGGGCTTAAAAACCAGGCCGTTGTAAAGCCGCCAGCGAACGTCCAGTTGGGTGGGACCATTAGGGGCCTCGGGTGCCCGCCGTTCTCCGCACCCAGGAGGGACCAGCCCCAGGCCTGGCTGCCCAGGGAAGTGACACCGGTTTAACTGCAGTTGGTTTCTAAACGCTCGGGGAGCTGCGGAAAGCAGCCTCTCAAAGCAATATCGGAGCCAAACCACTGGTTTAAATTCACAGCGTGGGTTCAGTGGGCCTGACTCCTGACTCCATCACCTGACTCCTGGAGCTGGGGCTTTCAGGAACACCCCACACAGCCCAGGACTCATGGGGCCATCGCGAGAGTCGGGCCCCATTGGGCACATGTCCAGCTGAGCTTTGCCCCCCTCCGCTGGTCTGCCACATGCTCTGACCAGCGCCCTAGTGAGAATCTGTGGGGGTGGAGGGCTGGGCTTAGTGGGGTCATGCTGCCCCCACCTCCCTGCTCCCAATCATCCGCTCCTGTCACTTGGCTGTGACCCTGAACGCCGCTCAGCATCTCATGGGGCGAGGTTTGGGGCCGGGCAGGATCGGGCCCAGAGACAACAGCATGCTGCTGTGGGGGTGGGGGGGCTCTCTCCCGGGACCCCCTGAAAACAGCCAGTTCTGGCTGCTTCGCGAGGGAGCTGGGGGGAGCTGATCGAGCCACAGCAATATCCCGTTTCATCTGGCCATATGTCCAGCTTCCCCCAGCTCCTCCTCTGGGCTGAGCAAGGCTGTGGGCAGGGGCACGGATTGGAGGGGGGTGGGGGGAACGTGCCTTTGTGTTAAGGGGACGACCCATGAGTCAGTGGGAAAACCACCTTTCATCCTCTGGGTTAGAAATAAAGCCAGCCCCTTCCCCTCCCCTCCCCCCCCCCCCCTCCCCAGGACCCGGATCCAGGCCGGGGGAAAGTCAGCTGATGTTTTTAAAGTTTCCTTTTCTCCTCTCAGGCAGCCCAGTTTTGCACAATGCGGTTTCTGTCTCCGCTGACGGCACTCTGTCTCTCTGCAGCTGAACACAAGCCAAGATGAGCTCTATTATTTTTCGGTTTGGTTTTTGCTTTCCCTCCGCCCCGCGCTGCCTCTTGTTTCTGTGACGAGGCGATGCAGGGGGGCGGTGTGGAAAACTCCCCCGGTGCAGCCGCTGGCTGTTGTTCGAAAGGACAGAAGCCCTGGAGGGGGCCGGAGGAAGGAGCCTGCCTCACTCTCCTTCTCCCTTTCATGTTTCTCTGTCAATGGGGCACTCGGGGTGTGATCTTGCTGCTCCCCTGGCCTGGGTCCAAGCCCGCGTCCCCAGCTGTGCGGACGGGGTGGGAGGGAACGTGGCCCAGTGGTTAAAATGGTGGATTGGGAGCTGGGAGGCCTGGGTCTGCCACAGACTCCCTGGGTGATCTTGGTCCTGTCCCTCTGTGCTGGTCACGCGCTGGGCGGGGACGGAACAGGCTAGGCAGGGGGGCTCTGGATCCGGCCTGCTCCAGGTTCCTGGCTGGGATGGTCGCCAGCACCAGCCACCTCAGCGGCAGGTGCAGGAAACCGCAGACGGGGCGACCGGCAGCTCTTCCCAGCCTGGCTGGCTCATGCTGGGAAGCAGGAGGGTTCATAGCTCCTGGCTCGGCCTTGGCGTGGGTACGGCCCGGAGCCGCTGGGGACGGCCAGCGCTCGCAGTGGAGGAGGGAGCCCTGACAGGAACGGCCTGAGGCTGTCCCACGCGGCTTTTCTGGCAGAGATGGGGGCTGCCTGATAAACAATTCCCGTCAAACCTCCGGAGTGAGAGAAACTGACCCAGTCAGCGGGGGGAAATAGAGTCACGCCTGCCGCTCAAAGGAGAGATCCGGACACAGTCTCAGGGACCGTCACAGACGGGCTTTGCGGCCAAGATGGGGCATGACGTTCTGGTCTGTGCTGTTCTGGTTCTCATCCCCCTGCCCCTGGGTCGGTGGGCATCCCTGAGCGTGTCTGGGAAGATGTCCTGATCTGAACCCTACGGGCACCAGCTCCTCAGTGGCCTGAACTGACCCCGCAGTGTCTTGCGCCAGCCGGGGAGGTTTACGTAGTGCTGTGGCCGTTCAGCGCAGTTCCTAGAGAGACGGCGCCCAATTCCCAGGTGTCTGGCGGAGGACGGGAGAGAGAATCCGGCCCCTGGGCCCCCTGCGTGCGCGCTAAGGGCACTGCAAAGAGCTCTGCGCTCCAGGGAGCGGAGGGAGGACGAAGCAGAGGGGAGGCAGAATTTTCTTTCCCCAGCTGAGCGCCCTCCCCTCGGGCCGGGGCAGCCTCGAACAAGGGGCGCCAGCAACTGGCTTCTAGGACTAGGACTGGCCCACTGCCTGGGGGAGGATGTGGCCCCAAAGGCCTCGTGATGACACTCCGTATCCCAGCACCTTGGGCTGGCGTTTCCTGCAGGCTTGGATCAAGGGGGGGCCAAACCGGGACCTAGTTCAGGGGATGAAACCTCCCAGTCCGCTCTGCTGAGCGAGCGGGCGTGGAGCAGCCCAATACCGCCGGCCGACAGTCCTCGCTGGCGCTGGGAAGTGGTGGCAGCCCCTGGCTCCCCTCCTGTGCCCGCCCAGCGCAGCTCATCGCAGGAAGTGGCGGAGCGCGGCGCTTCGGCGGGAACCAGGCTGCGGTTAGCGCAGAGAGGAAGCTGGTGTAGACGGGAAGCGATGGGTCTGCGATACGGCGAGATTTCGTGCGACGGCAGTCACAGGAAGGAGGCCCAACGAGCCGCGCTGTGCAGTGAGCGTGGAACGCATCTCCCAGGCAAAGCCGCTCCAGTGCCAGGCCTGTGCCCAGCGAGTGGGGGGGCTAATCACTGCATGTAAACACCCCGGCAGTAAATGCAGGTGCCCTGCTTGCATGAGTGCTCGCAGCCGTGTCAGTGAACAACGCGTGAAGACACCACTGAAGATTCGGGTGTCAATGTACCTCGACTCCCGCTGATGCCTAGCCCTGGTGCTAGCCCCACCTCCGGGGCGTGGTGCAGGGGCTGAGCTGGGAGGAGAGTGTCGCTCATATTGAAACGAACAGTTCCAGCAGGGCTGAGGTGCCCAGCTGAGATCAGGGCCTGGAGCCAGTCTCTGCCCCGGGCCGCCTACAATCTAAGCAGGCAAGGCCGACGCAGGACGGGAGAGGCCCGAGGTCACAGCCAGGAGTAAACCTGTCTGGTGCCCAGGAGGCCAGGCGCCGCTGAGGGTGCAGCCAGCGGAGGGCAGTCGGGCATGGCCCAGGAATGCCGTGGGCCTCGTGGCCTCGCCAGCGCCGTGGCTGGGCGACCCCGAGACCAGAACAAAAGGACCATTGTGCGGCTGCCGCCGCCTTGAATTTCCAAGGAGGCCGGGATGCAGCCAGAGGCCCTGGGCCGCGGGATCTGGCAGGTCGTCTGCCCTCTGTTTGCCGATGGTGCAGCTCCGTGTGCAGGGGGGGCAGGACGCTGCCTGTCTCCGAACCCCTGCGGCAGGCGGGGCTGGCACAAGGGGCAGCGTGGGGGTCCTGGTGGGCTCATTCTCGTCTCGCCTGTGCTGAGGCGCTGCGTGTGCTAAAGCCATTAGGCGATGAAGTCATGTCTTAGTTCTGCGGTGCAATCCGAGCTCTGTCTCCCCCTCCCCCTCGGTGGTAACTAGCTTAAACCCCTCGCCCACCGCTAGCAACCAGGCCCTGACCTGCTTCCCCTCTGCTCCCTGACCCCAATGAGCAGGCCACGCTAGGGGGCAGGGCTCTCGCCCCAGCTCTGCCCCGGAGATGTGGGGTGCATGACAGGAGGCGAAGGGCGCTGGGCCAGACCCACAGGCGTCTCAGGGGCGTGGAGCTGATTTGCACCAGCTGAGGGTGTGGCCCCGCTTCAGGGTACCGGGGTAGCCGGAGCAGGACCCGGATATCTGTGCTGGCAGCACAAATTAGCAACATGGGACCTTCAGTGACCCCCGGTGATCAAGGCCTCCAGCCGTATGGATCAGCAGTGGCACGGCGCCCCCCATCTCCAGGTGGGCATGCTGCTGAGCCCCAGGGTAGGAACCCCCGCGTGCGCCGCCGGCCCGGCTTCATTTCAGTGCCTTCCAGATGTGCTTTGTCGGAGCTGGGCCGGGGTGGGCAGGGGCCTGGAGCTGGGCCGGGGGCTCGGGGGGGGAGGGGGGGTATTGGCTCCGCTCCCAGTCGGCAGTGTGTCTGCCTCGGTTCCCGCTCAGGCCTGCGGGAGTGAACAGGCCAGCCCTAGCCGGCAGCACCAGGGCCGGGGCATGTGACCCGAGGGGGAGGGGTCCAGCCGCCCGCAGCCCCCCCTCATGTCGCCTGTCATCTCTCCTCTTTGCAGAGCTCCATGAACCTCCCCCCCGACAAAGCCCGGCTCCTGCGCCAGTACGACAATGAGAAAAAATGGGACCTGATCTGCGACCAGGTACCGGGGCTGTAACGCCAGCCACGGCTCGGGGTCGGAGTGGGCAGAAGGCTGGGGGCGGGGGGCTTACCTGGGACAGCAGCGGGGGGCACTGGGGCTCCCTGGCCGGGGGCAGGGGAAAGGCCGGGTCCGCGCAGACACCACTCTGTGCTCAGGGCTGGCCACGGGAGCCGTCGGGGTGATCCAGGGCTGCGGCTAATGGGAGCAGCGAGTCAGAGCCGTGTGCGCCCCTTGCAGCTTTGGCTCCGTCCCAGCAGCTGATGCCCACGCCTCCTCCTCCAGGCCGCGACTTCTCCTCCTGACACCCGCAGTCATGCCCTTTCCTCCCCTCCAGGAGCGGTTCCAGGTGAAGAACCCTCCCCATACCTACATCCAGAAGCTGCAGACCTTCCTGGACCCCGGCGTGACTCGGAAGGTAAGGGGCTTGCATGGCAGCCGTGAGCTGGGGGGGGCTCACATGGCGGCCGTGAGCTGTGGCCATGGAGACCCTCCTCTTACAAATCCAAACCCGGGGGGCTTCGAGGGCGATGAAGCATTTGTGCCAGAGACGCCCGCGCTGGGGTCCTGGCTCCCAGCTCTGGCCCAGCAGCCGTGCGAGGCGTTTCTCAGAGCTCGAGGGTTTCCCAGCAGCGCAGGCTGAGAGCGGTGGCATCACGGGCACGTCGCACCGACGCTGAGCTCTGACCGCAGCTGTGCTCGTTGGACTCGCCCTGGGCGCCTGGTGAGCGCGGAGCGACCCTCTCCCTGGGCAGCGCCTCCTCCAGAACAAACCGTCTGTGGTTACAGAAATAACCCAGCCAAACCTTGCGATTACATCGAGAGCTGGCCCGCTCCAGGGGTCCTGAATTAGATCTTAGGACACAGGGTGGCATGAGCCAGAATTTCCAAGGAGCTCAGCTTCCAGTGAGAGTGTTGCTGGCTCTCCTGGATTTCCCAAAGCCCCAGCTCCTGGAGTCCTGTGAGGTTGGGGGAATCTCAGCTTTCATTTAAAACACAGGAAGTTTCTAGCTACTGGGGTTGCAGAGAGAAGCTCAGACATACGAACCAAAAGGCAAATCACAGAAAAACTCTGAGGTTTATTTAAAAAAAAAAAACTTTAACATTGATAAGCCAGTCTCTTGATTATTGGGGCGGGCTCGTGACCCTCGGACACCTGGGGTTGGTGATACGGCATTTAGGAATCAAAATAGGGGGACAGCTTTTCAAACCTTGGGCACCGAGTGCTTTGGAAAACCTCGTAGACTCTAAGGCCAGAAGGGAGCATCGTGATTAGCTAGTCTGAGCTCCTGCGTGTCGCAGGCCAAAGCACCTCCCCCCCCCACCCCCCCCGTAATAGACCCAGAACCTCTGGCTGAGTTACTGACGTCTTCACATCGCGGTTTAGAGACTTCGTGTTACAGAGAACCCACCATTTACACTAGTCTAAACCTGCAAGTGCCCCGTGCTACAGAGGAAGGCGAAAAACCCCCAGGGTCTCTGCCAATCTGACCCAGGGGAAAATTCCCTCCTGACCCCAAATATAGTGATCAGTTCGACCCTGAGCATGTGGGTGAGACCCACCAGCCAGACCCCTGGGAAAGAATTCTCTGTAGAACTCAGAGCCCTCCCCATCTAGTGTCCCATCACCGGCCATTGGAGATATTTGCTGCTAGCCGTCGCAGATCGGCTACGTGCCGTTGTAGGCAGCCCCATCATCCCGCCCCCTCCATCAGTGCCGCAGTGGGAGCTGCTGGGTGGGGTGGGGATCCGACCCCGTCCGTGGGTGGTAAGTCCCTGCAAACCCGGCCCGGAGAGCTCTGGAGAATCTGTCCCCACGTGACTAACTGGGTCCCCCTGTAAAACGGAGCTGTTTGATCTCTAGCTATTCGTCCTAGGCTGTATGGCAAACGCAGAACAGACGGTCCCAGCCCCAGAGAGCGCACGGGGCTGGCTCTGTTGCTGATGGGGCTGGTCTGGGCGGGGAGGTGGTTTCTGCCAGGGGTGGAGGGAGCTGGGCTCGGGTCCCGGGGCTGGTTGCTGTTCCTAACGGGGGGACTCTGTTGGCAGAAGTTCAGACGGAGGGTGCAGGAATCGACCAAAGTGCTGCGGGAGCTGGAGATCTCCCTGAGGACCAACCACATTGGGTAGGTGCCACTATCGCGAGGAGCAGCCGGGCTCGGTCTGGAGCTGGAGCCAGCAGAGCGGTGGGCTCGGCTCTGCTCAGTGCTCCGGATTCAGGCTCTGCATGGCCGGCTCCCCCCCTCGCTACAGCTCAAGCATTGTTCCATAGCGGCCAAGGCCCTTTTTGTCATGGCCCCCCCCGCTCCTCGAGCCAGGATGCCCCGGGCTGCCTGCTGGGGAATTCTCGCTGTGCCGTGTGGGATGGCAGCACCGCTCAGGTTTGGCCAACCCGCCCCTCCATCGCGAGGGACATGCCAGGCTGCTGCGCCACTCGGTTTGGGGGCCCTCTCAAATCGGGGGCCTGGGGCCAACCGCCCCTTTTGTCTCCCCCAGGTGGGCCTGATTGGGCCCAAGCCCCGTCTGCGGTGAGACTTCTTGGCTTTAGCAATCTGTGCTTGGAAGCTCGAGTGTTGTTCCCAACCCAGGGGGTATCCGCAAGGCCTTGCGTCTCGTGTAGACAAGGCCTGGCTCGAGAACCCACTGCTTCCTACGCAGCGCTGTGGCAAACCACTCCGCAAATCAATAAGCGTTTCCCCTGGTGCTGTCGATTTCCCTCGGAGGGAGGGAGGGCAACCGGTTGCTGCCTCATTGGCTGAAGCAGGACTAGCGGCAGCCTGGCGCGGGGGGTAGAGCACAGGGCTGGGAGCCAGGGGACCTGGGTCGGTTGCTGTGTCTGCCACTGGCTCGCTAGGGTAGGGTCTGGGTAATGGTTAGGGATAGGTCACTGCCCCACTCTGTGCCTCAGTTTCCCCCTCTCTAAAATGGGCAGAATTCTACTTCTCCTTCCTGTGCAAAGGGCTCCGAGCTCCCAGGTGAAAAGCACTCGCTGGGGGTGATTACAGGGGGCGGAGGAGGGCGCTGTGGAGCCTGGTGGGTTAAGTAGGTTATATTGGTGGGAAGGGAAGGGACTGGGGGGGGCGACCAGAGGCTGAAGCGATGAACAGGAATAAAAATGGAGCCCGGCTGCCCAAGCCAGACGCTCCCCAGCCCCGGTGTGCCAAGGGCGAGGGGGTTCGCTGGCTCGTGCCAGGGCTGGGGGTGAGCACAGGGAACGCTGGGACAGGTCCGGGCACATCATGTCTGTCGGACCAGAACCGGCTCCCACAGAGCAGTGGGGTGGGTGGGGTTAGAGGTCAGGGTCCCATGATGTATGCGCAGCGCTGGACACTGAGCAAGAGACGGACCCTGCTCCCAAAAGCTTTCAGTGTCAGGCTGGATGGGGAAACTGAGGCTCAGGGAAGGGACTAGACTGGCCCAAGGTCCCTCAGCTGGCCCGTGGCAGAGTGGGGATTCAAACCCAGGGCTCCCAGCACTGTGCCCTGACCCCATGTCCATAAGCCGGTCCCCTAGCTCTTTGAGGCTCAGTGGGGCCAACACATTGACGTACGTGCCGCAGGGAGGGGTGCAGGCAGTGACCCCGCAGGCTCGTCCGGCCCCGCGGCCTCGCTTCCCTTTGGCCTGGGCGGGCCGGGCTACAACGCTGCCGTCAGACGTCTTCCCCCCATGACCTCGCCCCGGCTGACGCCGCCCCTCGTGCGGTGGCCATGCAGGACGTTCCCAGGGCCGTGTCCGCTCAGCGGGTGCCGCGTCCCCACCCCTGCGGGCCCAGCTGCAGCTGGAGGGGAAATACCAGCTGGCACAGGAACCGGGATTGTTCCTGTCCTTGGCCAGGGCCGTGGGCTCGCAGCGGCCAGGCGCTCCTTCCAGCGGATGCTGAGGCCGGAGCTCACATCCTGCGCAGAGTCAGCAGGTCCCTGGCTGGGCGGGGCGGGGTGGGGGGAGATGGGAAACGGGGGCCACAGGGTGCTGGTGGGACCGTCACCGTGGGGATGAGGCTACGGGTCCCTCTGAACGCCCTGTCCCAGGTCCAGCTGAGCCCCCCCCGGTCACCCCCAATCGCTGGGCCATGGTCTTTAAACCTCCGGAGTCTAAACTCAGCCCAGGCACTTCACCTGGCTTGGGGTCCGCCGAGCACCTTCTCCAGAGAGCTCAGACCCCACAGTCCAACTGCCCAGTCCCCGAGACTGTGCTGACCCACCAGCCCCCCTACCCCAGAGCTTGGACACACCCTCTCCCGGCACTCATGTCAGGCCGTGCCCCGGGCCCACAGTTAACACTGCAAGGGCACGTGGTAGGTATAACACAGGACACGCAGAGACTTTTCACAGGATCCTAACACCATTGCTCGTTACTGAACAGCAGGAGAAATACAGAGAGCGAGACAAAAATAATAAACCCTGCCTCAGTTTCCCCAGCGCTCCAGAGCATTCTTTGGTCTGGGGTCATAGTCCTCTGGGGGCGTCCAGGGTCCTGCTCTGTTTCTCTTTCTCCAGGTCAGCTTGCTTTGACCTAGGCTGGTCCTCCTGCAGCTAAACCCGCCCCCCCCCCCCCCCCCCCGAGTGTCCCTGTCTCTTCCTCTGTGGCCCTGTGCGTCTTCCCTGAGCCACGCAGCCTCAGGGTTTTAAAGGCATCAGCACCCTGGGGTCTTTGTTCTGCTTTGGGGAGTTTCTGTTGAGGGGTTGGAGAAACCTGGATCTCCTGCTCTGGATTCCACACCGGCAGCAATTCGCACGTTGTCCAGTCTCTCCTCTCCCCTCCCCAGGACTCCTGCTTCAGGAGTTCTTGTCCCTTCCTTGGGAGCAGCGAGTGCTGGCCTCTGCCAGAGCCGGGATACCAGGCTAGCTGGGCCCCTGCTCTGAGCCCATCCGTTCCTGCGCTGTACATAGAGCAAGGGGGTTGGGTTCACCAGAGGTGCTGGAGTCCCCCACACAGGTGAACCGGGTCACCGTGGGCAGCAGGTGGAGAGCAGGAGCTGCCGTGGGGGTGGCAGAGAGGGGCCCAGTGGGGGGGGAGGAGGCTGCAGGAAGGTTTGATGCAGAAGGGAGGTCCAGACAGTCCCTGCGTGTGCACGCTCACACGTGCACAAACATCCGCACACACGTGGCCTCTCACGCACACACACGTGTGCACGCTCGCACACACACAAGCTGACACGTGCTACCGCCCAGCACATGCACCCACTCAGGGTCCACGTGGGGTCCCCTCCCCAGCCTGCAGCAGCGGCTGGGTTTGTCTTCGCCAGCCCAGGTGCCCTTTAACCCCCCGAGAGCCCTAAAATAGCAGCGCGGCCTCAGACAGGAAACGAGCCGGGGGCGAGGCGCTGGAGCGCAGACAGACAGGAAATGGGCGGGCTCGCCGGCCCCTCCCCCACAGGAGAAACGGCTCCAAGACAGCTCCGGGGTCTGACTCGTACCAGATCACACAGCCCCCGACACCGCGCTTTGGAAAATGTCACACCCCACCCCATATCACACGTGTGTGCATCCCCCAATCACACGTGTGTGCACCCCCCAATGTCACACTAATGCTTCCCCCATCACATGTGCATGCACCCCCCAATGTCACGTGCATGCGTGCCCCCCCAATCACACGTGTGCACCCCCAATCACGCATGTGTGCACCCCCAATATCACACGTGTGCACCCCCCAATATCACACGTGTGCACCCCCCAATATCACACGTGCGTGCACCCCCAATCACACGTGCGTGCACCCCATCACACGTGTGTGCACCCCCTCCCAATCACACATGTGTGCGTGCACCCCCCCATGACACACGTGTGCACGTCCCCACTAACTAACACACGGGCACGTGCCCTGATCGAATAACACGCGTGGATTCATCCGACTAACTAACATGCCTGTGCCCTGCCCCAGTAATGCACACGTGTGTGCCCCCAGCTGAATAACACACGTGCATGCCATGCCATGCCCTGCCCTGCCCGAAGAGCTGCCGCCCCTGCTCCCCACCAGGCAACGCACACGCGGACCGCGGGCACGGCCGGGACGGGTTCCCAGCATACAGCTCCTGGCGCAGGAACCCCTGAGCCGGGGGAGGAGAAATTGGCCTGCGAGCGTTTTGGGGGCACAGGGGTGGGAAGCCACTTTCCAGCACAACCCAGAGCGGAGCCGAAGGCTCTGGCCCTGCCAGATAACAGCCAGGCAGCTGGGGGTGCCTGGAGGGGCTGCAATCTACAGGCCGCAGCAGGTGCCTGTAGCAGGGTGGGCCGAGGGCGGCTTAACCCTGAATTCCTTGGCTCTGCCAGGTTCTCAGTCCGTGAGCGGAAACCGCCCCAGGACAAAGCTAACCAAGGGCCAGCTTTTCCCAGGGGCCTCGGCCCCTGCAGCTGCTGCTGCCCGCGGCTTTGTCTGAAAATCCAGCCGTAGGGTCCCTGCCTGCGTGTGGCCAGGAGTGACGGCTGGGGTCTGTGGCGTATCACCGGGGGGACGCGGAGAATCGGGGCCGGGGGACGGCCGCGCCTGCGTGGCCAGGTCATGCCGTCCCCCGGGCGGGAAGGACAAGGGGGCACAGGACCCCGAGCTCTGTTCTCTGGGCTCCGTGGCGTGCGCAGACCCGCTGACGTCAATGGGCCCTTTATTGTCATGGCGACGCTGTACTGTTACGGTGTTGATTTCCCCCTGGCTCTGGGGTGTGGGCTGGGTGTGATCACATCGTGTCAGTGGCCCCCGAGGTCCCCGCCCCAAGGACTCCTCCCTGCTAGGGTGTCCTGGCCTGGCACGGCGCCGCTGGCTTCTCGCCTGGTGGGGGGCTCCAGCCTGTGGCTGAAACTCGCCCGGGGCAGGGGGCCAGCCTGAGCGCTAGGCACCGCGTCCGCTCACCGGCCCCTGGGGTGACTCGCTGTCTGCTCCGCTCTGCAGGTGGGTTCGGGAGTTTCTCAATGACGAGAACAAAGGCCTGGACGTCCTGGTGGAGTATCTCTCCTTCGCGCAGTGTGCTGTGATGTAAGTCCCGTGTTTGCGGCGCCCGGGGGGCTCTTCGGGGGCAGCTGCGACTCCTCGTCCCCCTGGGCAGAGCGGGTGAGATCGGGGTTTGCAGGTGCCCCGTCAGCAATTGGCCTGTGACGGCCGTCAGACTGCTCAGGCAGGGTCTCTTGGACGATGCAGGGCCTGATGCCCCGGGGCTCCATTCTCCCTCCTCTTGGGAGCGTCCCCGACTGACTCAGAGCCAAGGGCCAACTGGCCCACGTGTTTCAGGGGAAGGCGTGAGACTCCCGCGGCCGGCAGAAGCGGGCTAATGTGCCCCCCCTGAAGGTGTCATCCTGACCCTAAGAGTTAGAGATTGGCCAGTGCCCTGAAGCAGGAGACTGAATCTTGCTACACTCCTGCCCTCAGCGACTTCCTGTGGCGGTGAGTTCCGCAGTCCAACAACGCCAGGTGTGAAAGAGCATTTCCTTTTACCGTTCTGCTGCTGCCCCTTTCGCACGTCCTCTTGTGCGTGTGTTCGAGGCAGGGGAGTGGGCGCTCCCGCTCTCCCTTCTCCGGGCCCTGGCTCCGGCGGCGAAGGGCAGGGTGGAATAGGGCCAAAGTGCTCTGCACCCAGCACCACTCGTTGCTAATATGGGGGCGAGGAGAGTCTCCATTGTCCTTGTGACCCTCTTGCCGCCCCACTGTTGGCCATTTTGGGCCCTGGCTGTGGGATTTCCCGCCCCCCTGTCATTTTAACACACTAACCCTGCCGGTGCACGTTGCCTTCATACGTGTGCCAGGGCAGGGCCGAGCTGGTCGCTCGTTGGGCGGAGAAGAGCGTTTGAACGGGGGCCGGGCTTTTCCGTGGCAGGCTCTGCGCCGGGCATACGAGGCCGTGATATTCCTGACACGCTGCCCTGCCTGCTGCTAGCCCTGGGGGTGGCTGGCTGCTCCGGGGAAGGTGTTTGAACGCAGGAGTCCCTGGAGGGGAAGCGAATTTCTGCCCTGGTGCTGGGGTGCTTGCTGCGAGCAGGAGTGCGCTCGGGCCGCTACGCCTGCCATGCAGCTTACGAGTCAGTGTGCGCTTGCAGCCCTCGCTAGCTGGCCCGGGCGGCCCTGCTCTGCCGCTTGCCATGAAGCCTCCGTGCGTGTGTCCCCCTCTCCCGCCCAGGTTTGATTTTGAGGGTCTGGAAAGCGGCGAGGACGGCGCGCTAGAAAAGCTGAAATCCTGGAGCAGATCCATCGAGGATCTGCAGCACCCCATAACCCTGTCTGCCCCCTTCACCAACAGCCTCGCCCGCTCTGCGCGCCAGTCCGCCCTACGGTACGTACCCCGCCCCTGCCCTATGGTATGTACCCCCTTGCCCTGCCCTATGGTACATACACACATACTCTCTGTGCCCTACGGTACATATACGCCCCGCCCCTGTCCTATGGTACATACACACATACCCTCTGTGCCCTACAGTACGTACCCCGCCCCCGCCCTACGGTACGTGTATGCCCCGCCCCCGCCCTACGGTATGTACCCCCTTGCCCTGCCCTATGGTACATACACACATACTCTCTGTGCCCTACAGTACGTACCCCACCCCCGCCCTACGGTACGTACCCCGCCCCCGCCCTACGGTATGTACCCCCTCGCCCTGCCCTATGGTACGTACACACACACCCTCTGTGCCCTACGGTACGTACCCCGCCCCCACCCTACGATATGTACCCCCTCGCCCTGCCCTATGGTACATACACTCATACCCTCTGTGCCCTACGGTATGTATCCCGCCCCCTCCCTACGGTACGTATACGCCCTGCCCCTGCCCTATGGTATGTACCCCCTTGCCCTGCCCTATGGTACGTACACACATACCCTCTGTGCCCTATGGTATGTACCCCCTCCCCTGCCCTATGGTACGTATCCCCTCGCCCTGCCCTATGGTACCTACACACACCCCCTCTGTGCCCTGCGGTATGTGACCCCTCCCCCAACTCTGCACTATGATACCCCCCCCATGGTACATACCCGCCTGCCTGGTACACCCCCCTCTGCTCTGCCCTATTGTACGTGCCCCCCCATGGTCCATGCTCCCCCCCACTCTGCATCTGCCTGCTCTGCTCTACGCTACGCACCCTCTGCGCCCCCCCCCGGGACATGTGCCCCCGTCTCGCTTCCCCAGGGCCGGACTGTCCCCTTCTCTGCTGCCAGTCCCATGTCCCGCCTCCGCCGGGGGGTCAGTAACGCGCCCTCCTCTCTCTGCTTCCAGGGCCCGTCTCCCTCTCGCTCTGCCTGCCCGTCTCTCTCTCTCTGTCCTCTGGCTGTGCGTGCCCCACTTCTCGCTGGGTAAGTACCCGCACGGCCTGCTGGGCACAAGCCCCTCCAGGGCTGCCACCACGCTCTGCGCCTTTCCGCTCTGCTCAGCTGCAGGGGCGTGGATGGGGCTGGGCGTGTGAGTGGATGTGTGTGTGTGGGGGGGGGGGAGGGTGGACATCACGTGGACGTGTGTAGATGAGTGTGTGTGCGCCCAGAGTGGACATGTGTGAGTGGGGGTGGACATCACGTGGATGGGTGTAAACGTGTGTGAGTGTGCGTGGAGTGGACGTGTGTGAGTGAATGTATGTGTGCGTGCATAGGGGTGGACATCGCGTGGATGGGTGTAGACGTGTGTGAGTGTGCGTAGAGTGGACGTGTGTGAGTGAATGTATGTGTGCGTGCATAGGGGTGGACATCGCGTGGATGGGTGTAGATGTGTGTGAGTGTGCATGGAGTGGACGTGTGTGAGTGGGGGTGGACATCACATGGATGGGTGTAGACATGTATGAGTGTGCTTGGAGTGGATGTGTGTGGGTGTGTGTGTGAGTGGGGATGGACATCACGTGGACAGGTGTAGACGTGTGTGCGTGTGAGTGAACGTGTACATCTTGGTGTTCAGTCACGTGTGTCGACGTGTGCATGCGTGTGTGCATCTGGCTGTTTGTACACGTGTGTCAATGTGTGCATCTGGGTGTTCGTACACGTGTGTGCATGCGCGTCTCTTTCTCTTCTCCCCCTTTGGTTTTTCCACCTACCGGCCCCCCAACTCTGCCTCCCTCTCCCTCTGCGCCCGCATCCATATTCCCTGCGGGATCCCCCTGCCCAGCGCGTCTCTCCCTCGCTCCCCGCCCCTCCAACGCCAGCAGACCTCTGTGCTCACCCCCCCCCCCCCCGCTCTGCCCTGTGGCCCCCCGTGTGTCCTGCCCCTCCACGGACCCCGCACTACCCTTGTGACCAGCAACTGCCCTCCCTGCTGCCCTGTCCCTCCCCGTCTGCGTGCCGTGCCCTGCATCGTCCCCTCTGACGGGGCTCCGGGCGCTTCCCTCGGGCCTGCTGCCCCCGTCAGTGCTGCCTGGAGATCGCCTGTTACCGCTCGGAGCAGAGCCGGGGCTGGGGGCTGTCAGCGGGGGGGGGGACACAGGTGAGGGTGTGGCCCAGTGGACAGGACGTTGCGCTGGGACTCAGGATACCGACCTGCTGCGTGACTTGGGCCGGTCCCTTCCCCTCCCCCACATCGAGACGGTGAGCTCCCTGGGTCTGGGGCAGGACAGGTGAGGCGCACGTCCCCTCGCGCTGGTAGGATCGGCTCCTCCGTGACTGCGTCTGAGCCGGGCAGCAAGGTGGGGTGGGTGTGGCCGGGAGCTGAAGGACACAGACTCCTCCCTGCCTGGCGTGGCCCGTGGGGCTCTGGCTCGCTGGCCACGTGGGCCCCGCCAGGCCGGGGGTGGGGCTGCAGCATTCGGATCCCAGCGCAGCAGGAGTGTGCCGCGTGCTCGGTGCCCGCAGCTGGGGAAGGGGACAGGGCCCGTTACTCCTCCTGCGCCCTCCAGGGCCGGGCCTGTGCAGACCCCTCGCCGTGCGCTCCGAGGAGCGTGCAAAGCGCTGGCTCGCCCTGTGCACGAGGGCCGAGGCTGGCACGAGGCGCAGGGCGTGGCGGGGCCGGTGCAGCTCCAGGGACTGGCAGAGGCGCTAGGGGAGGCGGGGCAGTGGCTCAGAGATGCTCGGTCGGGTTTCAGTCCCTGGATGCTGCCGGAGCCAGAGTCTCGGGAGCTAGCGTGCTCCGGGTGCCCGGCTCGGAGGTCGCCAGGCAGCCCCTTCCAGGGCTCGCTGACCGCAGGCTGCCATGTCTTTGGCAGCTGCAGCACCTTGCCCAGCAGGAAGGCGCTGAAGAACTCGCGGCTGGTGAGCCAGAAGGACGACGTCCACGTCTGCATCATGTGCCTGCGGGCCATCATGAACTACCAGGTACCCAGCACCTACCACCGACTCGGGGGCGATGGGAGGACATGGTGCTACTGCCCCTGCCGTCGGGCTGTGTCGAGCCCCTGGACCTGTCCCCGGGGAAGGGGCAGGAATCCCTGCAGGGGGGCAATGGGGCCACCTCCCCTCCTGACCCCCAATCGCTGCTGCTGCCCTGAAGCAGGAGGGTGCCTCGCCCTCCCAGACTCCGGCAACGTCTCCTGCGAGGCCCAGCTGTAGCAGCCGTTACGTAATTTCGGACTGGGCAGCAGGTAGGACCTGGGTTTGAGTTTCCCCTGGTGCAAAAAATGTGAACTTGGGGAATTTTATAGGAGAGAAAAAAATCGACACCTCTGAGCAAGCGGGGAGGGCATGGATGGCTGGTTAGAGCCCACGGGCTGCTCCGGATGAAACCCAGCACATCCTCCTGCAGCCCTGCCCTGAGCTGCTGGGAAGCAAAGGGGCTGTGTTGTGTGTGGGGGCTGTGTACCCCGGACCCCCGTTCCTGGCCATCCTGCTGTTGCTAACGCCCCGCTCTCTGCCTTTCCCTCCCTCCTCAGTACGGCTTCAACCTGGTGATGTCCCATCCCCACGCCGTTAACGAGATCGCGCTCAGCCTGAATAACAAGAACCCCAGGTAAGGCACTGGTGCCGCTCCCCTCCCCAGGCAGATCGGGGTCCCATTCCCAGCTGGGCTGACTCCCACCCTGCGTCCCCTCCCTGGTTCTCCACCGGGGACGAGACCCCTTCCTGGGCCTGTCTCGGTGAGGAGCTGAGCAGGGCCGGGCCGGGGGATAGCGTGGGGATTTTACAGACCGTAGCAGAAAGCTGTACACAACACAAGCTACAGAACCTTTCGCCTCCAGGCGGCCGGCTCCCTTCCAGCCCAGCTGGGTGGCCGGAGTGTGAAATGGGTCTCAGTCCAGGCCCCGTGGGACGGTGCCCGCAGCAGCTGGCAGACACTGGGCTCCCCGATCCCTGCCAGGCCAGGGTGGCGGGAACCTGGCACCGGCCTGGGCTCTCTGGGACTGTCACCCCAGCCTGGGAGTCCCCGGCGCAGACTCTGCCGCTGTCAGGCCGGCAGGATCCTGGCTGGGCTCCACCCCGGCAGGGCAGGGCAGGGCGTGTGGGTGGTGGCTGAGTCACTGAGCCCCTTGGTCGTCCCCTAGGACCAAGGCCCTGGTGCTGGAGCTGTTGGCGGCTGTCTGCCTGGTGAGGGGAGGCCATGAAATCATTCTCGCTGCCTTCGACAACTTCAAAGAGGTGAGCCCGGCCCTGCCACAAGGGGGCGCCGTTCCCCGCCCACACCCCAGGAGCCCCGGGGGCTGGGACGGGCCAGCTCGGAGCCTGGCTGTTGGGGATGGGCAGCCCCATCTCTAGGGGAGCCCAGGCGGCTGCAATGGGGCCAGGGGCTGCAGACAGCTCTGTCCAGCCCATTCCAGCAAAGAGCAGCTGCTCTGGGCTCCCAGGGTTAATCCGACCGAAGAGCAGACCGTGCCCCGATGCCGGGGGGATGGGCACAAGGGCCTAGGGAGAGCTGTGCGCGGACGGTGGGGCTGTCAGGGTGGGCCAGGCGGTAACCCGGCTGCGGGCGCCTTGCAGGTCTGCAAAGAGACGCACCGCTTTGAGAAGCTCATGGACTATTTCCGGAACGAGGACAGCAGCATCGATTTCATGGTGAGCAGTCGGGGGTAGCCCCGACCTGGGGAGAGCGGGGCCAGCGCTGCCCTCCCAGGGGGGCTCTAGTAAGTGCCTGGCAGCCGAGTCACTGGAGAACAGCTGCCCATGCAGGCAGGCCTGGATCCCGCCCCCATGACTCCTGCCCCGAAGGCCGGCTGGCTGGTGCATGGATCCCAGCTCCGTGACCCCTGTCCCCCGAAGGCCGGCTGGCTGGTGTATAGATCCCAGCCCCGTGACCCCCCCCACCCCGAAGGCCGGCTGGCTGGTGCATGGATCCCAGCTCCGTGACCCCCTGTCCCCCGAAGGCCGGCTGGCTGGTGTATAGATCCCAGCCCCGTGACCCCCCCCACCCCGAAGGCCGGTTGGCTGGTGCATGGATCCCAGCTCCGTGACCCCCTGTCCCCCGAAGGCCGGCTGGCTGGTGCATGGATCCCAGCCCCGTGACCCCCCCACCCCGAAGGCCGGCTGGTGTATAGATCCCAGCCCCGTGACCCCGTCCCCCGAAGACCGGTTGGCTGGTGCATGGATCCCAGACCCAGTGACACCCCCCCACCCTGAAGGCCGGCTGGCTGGTGCATGGATCCCAGACCCAGTGACACCCCCCCACCCCGAATGCCGGCTGGCTGGTGCATAGATCCCAGCCCGTGACCCCACCCCCCAAAGGCCGGCCAGCTGGTGCCTGGATCCCAGACCCAGTGACCCCCTGTCCCCCGAAGGCCGGCTGGTGTATAGATCCCAGCCCAGTGACCCCCCCCTCCCACCCCAAGGCCGGCTGGCTGGTGCATGGATCCCAGTGACCCCCCCAAGGCCGGCTGGCTAGTACCTGGATCCCAGCCCCGTGACCCCCTGTCCCCCAAAGGCCGGCTGATGTATAGATCCCAAACCCAGAGACCCCCCCTCCCCCCAGAGGCCGGCTGGCTGGTGCCTGGATCCCAGTGACCCCGCCGCCCCCCCAAGGCCAGCTGGCTGGTGTGGGTATCCTGCCCCCCCCCATTCCCTACGGTGACTCCCCCCCTCCCTTGCAGGTGGCCTGCATGCAGTTCATCAACATTGTGGTGCACTCGGTGGAGGACATGAATTTCCGGGTGCACCTGCAGTACGAATTCACCAAGCTAGGCCTGGAGGAGTTCCTGCAGGTAGAGCCGGGGAGCCCCGAGACCCCATCGCGGTAGCCTGAGGCCCCCCAGTAGCATGGAGGAGACGGAGACGTGGCCAGGCTGCAGCAGCCCCCCCCCGGGGCCCAGCACCGGCTGCTTCAGAGCGAGGCGCAATAGGCAGAGGTGGGGGGGATCTGCCCCCCAGGCCTGCCCTTGCCCCCAATAGGGTCCTTAGCCCCAGAGAGAGGGGAAGTGACTCCCCCAGGCTCACGCAGGGCAGCCGCCCTCCCTCTCCAGCCTCACCGGGCCTCAGTTTCCCTCTCTGTGACATGGGGGTGGGCGACAGCACAGGGGTGACGCGAGAGGCAAGCAGTGGCAGGGGAGCGTGCGCTGGGGAGAAGTGGGTGCTCTAAGCTGGCAGGCGGCCTGCCGAGGGGCCGGTGCCCCCCGGGGAAGGGAGGCGGGTGGGCGGAGGGTGTTCTGCTGCCCTGACACCAGGTTCCCCCCCCCGCAGAAGTCGCGGCACACGGAGAGCGAGAAGCTGCAGGTGCAGATCCAGGCCTACCTGGACAATGTCTTCGACGTTGGGGGGCTGCTGGAGGACGCGGAGACTAAGAATGTGGCGCTGGAGAAAGTGGAGGAGCTGGAGGAGCACGTCTCCCACGTAGGCACCTTGGCCTGTCTGTACCACGGGCTGGGTCCCCACCAGGCCATGCGGGGTCCTGCCCCACCCCAGCCTCTGCACCCCGCCAGGCCTGCGTGCTGTCTCCCACCGGGGGGGGGGGTGTGACTCCAATTCCCACGAGCCACCGGAGCAGCGTTCACGCCTGCGGATTGCCTGGGCGGATGGGTCTGGCTGGAACCGGCGCCGGGGTGTGGGGTGTGGGGTGCTCTCGGCCCTCACCCTCGAGGGGATTCTGCACAGGTTCTTCCCTGGGTGTCTGGGAACGTCAGACTTCCCCCAGGAGTCACGGGGGTGGGGGGCAGATTCCCAGGAGTTCTGCCATGGGGCGGAAGGGGGCTTCCCTTTCTGTTTGTGCTGGGGGTGGGGGGCCGTGTCCGAACCGGCTGCCCGTTGGGTCCTGGCAGAACCAGCAGCCGGCAGACAGGGTGTACGGCGGCTCCTAGCGGTGCCCGGTGCCCCCGGTAACAGCTGCCTCGTGCTCTTTCTGCAGTTGACGGAGAAGCTGCTGGATCTGGAGAACGAGAACGTGATGCGCGTGGCGGAGCTGGAGAAGCAGCTCTTGCAGCGGGAGAAGGAGCTGGAGCTGGTCAAGGTGTGGGGCAGGGATCGGGCCAGGGGAACGACTGAGCAGTTCAGCAATGGGGCCCTGAGTCTGTCGTCTGCCATGAGCCAAGGGTGCTCGCGTCCCAGCCCCGTTCCCAGCATGCCCCTGTCCACCTGCGGAGATGCCCAGCGGGCTGGGGGGCAGCGGGTCTCCCTGCCTGGGGGGCTAGGGGGAGCCTGCCTTGCTACTGGGCATGCTCTGTGGGAACATCCGTCGCCTCGGGCCACGTTCCCGGCCACGTGCCGAGCTCTGGGAGCCGGGGCTCTGGGGCTCTGTCCGCTGGGTGCAGTAGCGGCTCAGGCCCCCTCCGGACGTGGGGGCTGGGATCTGGCTTGGGGGGGGGATGCAGCCCTAACCGCCCCCGTCTGCCGGGACAGGAGACCTTCGAGAGCACGACGCAGCAGGTGCACACGCTGCGCAGGATCATCAAGGAGAAGGAGGCGGCTTTCCGGCGGCACTGTGGCTCCTGCCAGCCCGGGGAGCCGGGGAGCGACCTGCTGCCGCCCCTGGAGGGTGAAGGAGACGTCCCCGACTACGACATCTGCCTCCCGGCCTTGCCTCCTGTGGAGGCTGCCCCCCCGCCCCCACCTCCCCCACCCCCTGTGCCCCCGCCGGCCCCGCCACTGCCAGGTAAGCTCGGCCCGTGCCCTGGGATTGCTGCCCGGTGCCCCCGGAGGAGCCAGCACCTCATCCTGTCCCTCTCTCCCCACAGACAAGTGCCCCCCTGCCCCTCCGCTGCCTGGGGCCTCGCCCTCCGTCATCCTCACCGTGGGGTTGTCAGGTAGGAAGGGTCCCTGTTAGGGCCAGGAGTGCTGGTCCCGGGGCCAGTGGGGTGTGTGTGTCCCATGGGATAGGCGGGGGAGGTCTCCGGTGGGGCAGGTGGGGAGGATCTTCTGTAGGGTGGGGCGGGGTGTCCTATGGGGAAGGCGGGGAGGCGGAGGGAGATCTCGGGGTGGGGGGGAGGGGTGTCTCCCGGGAACTGCCCTTCGTGTTCAAGGCCTGGGCTGTGGTTGCGGGAAAATTTCCCTCCAAATTCCCACAGCTCAGCCCAGCCGCTGGGTTTGCAGCCAAGCAGCCTGGAAACCAGTCAGAGCCTTTGGGGTGCCCGCCCCCAGGATAGAGAGACCTGGAGGGCCCCAGGGGCTGCCCCTGCTGCTGCCTGATCTTTAGGCACCCCCTGCATCTGTCCCTGGGTCTCGCTGCGCTGCTCCGTTCAGCTGGTGGGTGCCCAGGTCTCTCTGGGGAGAGCTGGGGTTTTAGATACGTGGCCTGGCCCAGCGTGTGCTGACCCGGAGGGGCGGGGGGTGCAGGGACGTTGTAGGCTGGCTGCAGTGCATGCTGGGAAAGGGGCCGGGCTATAAAACAGGCGCTATTGTGGGAAGGTCCTTACAGCCCGGGGCTGTGGCCGGCTGCACCGGTGGGCTGGGGGCGTCGACCGAGGCCGTGCCCCTCTCTCCTGCCCTCTCTGCCCAGGCCGTGGGCTCCCTGTGGGCTCGCTGCGAGCGAGGCGGTTTCACACCCTCCCTGCCTCCTTGTCCCCAGCCATCCGGATAAAGAAACCCATCAAGACCAAGTTCCGCCTGCCCATCTTTAACTGGACGGCCCTGAAACCCAACCAGATCAGCGGCACCGTCTTCAGTGAGCTGGACGACGAGAGGATCCTGGAGGTGGGTGCAGGGCCGGGGGCCTCGTCCCGGTGGGAGGGGGAGTGGAGCTCACGGAGCTGAGGCGCAGGTGCTCCTGCCGGCCTGGGGGCAGCGGTGCGCTGGGGCTGGGGCTGGCTCAAGCAGTCCCTAGCGGGGGTCCCATCCGTGGGGCCCCCGACAATGGCGGTGGGTGATCCCTAGTGAGGGTCCCGTCCTGGGGTCCCCGGCGATGGCGGCGGGCAGTCCCTAGTGGGGGTCCTGTCCTAGGGCCCCTGGGGATAGCAGTGAGCAGTCCCTAGTGGGGGGTCCCGTTTGTGGGTCCGCCAGGGATGGCAGTGGGCAGTCCCTAGTGGGAGTCCCATCCCAGGGCCCCATGGGAATAGCAGTGGGCGGTCCCTAGTGGGTCCCATCCCAGGGACCCCGGGGATGGCAGTGAGCAGTCCCTAGCGGGGGGTCCCGTTTGTGGGTCCCCCGGGGATGGCAGTGAGCAGTCCCTAGCTGGGGTGCTGACCCCCATTCTGCGGGGATCCCCAGGGAGCTCCCGGGGCGGGGCCCCCCCAGGCCTAGCTGGCAGCTCGCGTGGCCGGTGTCCCGGTTCGGGTGCCCAGCCTGGCTGGGAGCCGTGGGGCAGGGCCTGCGGGGTGACGCTCTCTCCTCTCCCCGCCAGGACCTGGACCTGGACAAGTTCGAGGAGCTCTTCAAAACGAAAGCTCAGGGCCCGGCCGTGGAGCTGGTCTGCGCCAAGAGCAGGGCCTCGCACAAGGCGGCCAGCAAGGTGACGCTGCTGGAGGCCAACCGGGCCAAGAACCTCGCCATCACGCTGCGCAAGGCGGGCCGCAGCGCCGAGGAGATCTGCAGAGCCATCCACATGTAGGTGTCCCCAGGCGGGGCAGGGCGGGGCAGCCCCTACTCTGCGCCCCCAGCCGCAGGCTCGGCCTCTGGGAACGCGGGGGGCTGGAATCCCCTCCCCCGGCTCCAGTGGTTTGCAGGAGCCTCTGAGGCCGGGGGAGGGAGGGGCCCAGGCAGCGCCTCCAGCCTCAGGGGAGAACACGCGGCTTTGTAGCGGGTCCTGGGAGGGGAAATGGGAGGGCATCTCCCCTGACTGCCCCAGAGCTGCGCCCGGCCCTTGGGTGGCGGTGTGCGGGCGGCCCTGCTCCCCGCGCGCTGACGGGTCCCGCCTGGCCGGCAGGTTTGACCTGCAGACGCTGCCGGTGGACTTTGTGGAGTGCCTGATGCGGTTCCTGCCCACGGAGGCGGAGGTGAAGCTGCTGCGGCAGTATGAGAAGGAGCGCAAGCCGCTGGAGGAGCTGGCGGACGAGGACCGGTTCATGCTGCACTTCAGCAAGGTGGAGCGCCTGGCGCAGCGCATGGGCATCATGGCCTTCCTGGGCAACTTCCACGAGAACCTGCAGATGCTGACGCCGGTACGGGCCCCGCCCCCCACGCTGGAGCCGGCCCCTGGTCCTGGGCTTGCCACGAGCCCCCCCCAGAGCAGCCCGAGCCCCACACGCCCCCACGCTGGAGCCGGCCCCTGGTCCTGGGCTTGCCACGAGCCCCCCCAGAGCAGCCCGAGCCCCACACGCCCCCACGCTGGAGCCGGCCCCTGGCCCTGGGCTTGCCACGAGCCCCCCCCAGAGCAGCCCGAGCCCCACACGCCCCCACGCTGGAGCCGGCCCCTGGTCCTGGGCTTGCCACGAGCCCCCCCAGAGCAGCCCGAGCCCCACACGCCCCCACGCTGGAGCCGGCCCCTGGCCCTGGGCTTGCCACGAGCCCCCCCCAGAGCAGCCCGAGCCCCACACGCCCCCACGCTGGAGCCGGCCCCTGGCCCTGGGCTTGCCACGAGCCCCCCCCCAGAGCAGCCCGAGCCCCACACGCCCCCATGCTGGAGCCGACCCCTGGCCCTGGGCTTGCCACGAGCCCCCCCCAGAGCAGCCCGAGCCCCACACGCCCCCACGCTGGAGCCGGCCCCTGGCCCTGGGCTTGCCACGAGCCCCCCCCAGAGCAGCCCGAGCCCCACACGCCCCCACGCTGGAGCCGGCCCCTGGCCCTGGGCTTGCCACGAGCCCCCCCCAGAGCAGCCCGAGCCCCACACGCCCCCACGCTGGAGCCGGCCCCTGGCCCTGGGCTTGCCACGAGCCCCCCCCAGAGTAGCCCGAGCCCCACACGCCCCCACGCTGGAGCCGGCCCCTGGTCCTGGGCTTGCCACGAGCCCCCCCCAGAGCAGCCCGAGCCCCACACGCCCCCACGCTGGAGCCGGCCCCTGGCCCTGGGCTTGCCACGAGCCCCCCCCAGAGCAGCCCGAGCCCCACACGCCCCCCACGCTGGAGCCGGCCCCTGGCCCTGGGCTTGCCACGAGCCCCCCCCAGAGCAGCCCGAGCCCCACACGCCCCCCACGCTGGAGCCGGCCCCTGGCCCTGGGCTTGCCACGAGCCCCCCCCAGAGCAGCCCGAGCCCCACACGCCCCCACGCTGGAGCCGGCCCCTGGCCCTGGGCTTGCCACGAGCCCCCCCCAGAGCAGCCCGAGCCCCACACGCCCTCACGCTGGAGCCGGCCCCTGGTCCTGGGCTTGCCACGAGGCCCCCCCAGAGTAGCCCGAGCCCCACATGCCCCCACGCTGGAGCCGGCCCCTGGTCCTGGGCTTCCCACGAGGCCCCCCCAGAGCAGCCCGAGCCCCACACGCCCCCCACGCTGGAGCCGGCCCCTGGCCCTGGGCTTGCCACGAGCCCCCCCCAGAGCAGCCCGAGCCCCACACGCCCCCACGCTGGAGCCGGCCCCTGGCCCTGGGCTTGCCACGAGCCCCCCCCAGAGCAGCCCGAGCCCCACACGCCCCCACGCTGGAGCCGGCCCCTGGCCCTGGGCTTGCCACGAGCCCCCCCCAGAGCAGCCCGAGCCCCACACGCCCCCACGCTGGAGCCGGCCCCTGGCCCCGGGCTTGCCACGAGCCCCCCCCAGAGCAGCCCGAGCCCCACACGCCCCCACGCTGGAGCCGGCCCCTGGTCCCGGGCTTGCCACGAGCCCCCCCCAGAGCAGCCCGAGCCCCACACGCCCCCACGCTGGAGCCGGCCCCTGGTCCCGGGCTTGCCACAAGGCCCCCCCAGAGTAGCCCGAGCCCCACACGCCCCCACGCTGGAGCCGGCCCCTGGTCCTGGGCTTGCCACGAGCCCCCCCCAGAGCAGCCCGAGCCCCACACGCCCCCACGCTGGAGCCGGCCCCTGGCCCTGGGCTTGCCACGAGCCCCCCCCAGAGCAGCCCGAGCCCCACACGCCCCCCACGCTGGAGCCGGCCCCTGGTCCTGGGCTTGCCACGAGCCCCCCCCAGAGCAGCCCGAGCCCCACACGCCCCCCACGCTGGAGCCGGCCCCTGGCCCTGGGCTTGCCACGAGCCCCCCCCAGAGCAGCCCGAGCCCCACACGCCCCCACGCTGGAGCCGGCCCCTGGCCCTGGGCTTGCCACGAGCCCCCCCCAGAGCAGCCCGAGCCCCACACGCCCTCACGCTGGAGCCGGCCCCTGGTCCTGGGCTTGCCACGAGGCCCCCCCAGAGTAGCCCGAGCCCCACATGCCCCCACGCTGGAGCCGGCCCCTGGTCCTGGGCTTCCCACGAGGCCCCCCCAGAGTAGCCCGAGCCCCACACGCCCCCACGCTGGAGCCGGCCCCTGGCCCTAGAGCGGCCCGAGTACCATGCCCGGGACCCTGGCTGTGGGACCGAGGCTTCGACCCGCCAAGGCGAGGGGGGGGGGGGCCAGGGGCTGGGCTCGTCGGTTAAGCCCTTTTGTCTTCAGTGGGGCGATGCTGCGTCGGGCCATTGATGGCACCAGGTCCTGGGGGCCAGTTAAACTTCCGCTAGCTCCAGCCCCTGGGGTGCCCCTAAGGGCATGTGCTCCCCGCCAAAGACCGGGGTTGGGGGGTGGGGCTGGGCTGGGCACCACCCAAGGGCCTTTCAGCCTCCCAGCCCCCTCCACACACACACACACACACACACACACACACACACACACACACACACACACACACACACACACACACACACACACACACACACACACACACTGCACGTTTCCCTTGTCCTGTCTCACCCCGGGCCGGGGAGGGGGGACGCACACACCCCGGGCGGGGGAAGGGGGAGGGACGTACACACCTCGGGTGGGGGAAGGGGGACGGCCATTGCCGGCCCGGCTGTAGTGGACGTGACGCTCAGTGAGTTGGTCCCTCTCCTGCCCCTCCAGCAACTCAACGCCGTCATCGCTGCCTCGGCCTCCGTCAAGGCGTCTCAGAAGCTAAAGCACGTGCTGGAGGTGAGCGGGCGCGTGGCCGGCCCCGCTGTCTGCGGCAGGAGGGGGAGCCCGGGGCACTGGGATGTTCCTGGCGCTGGCCCGGGACTGCTCAGCGGGTAGAACAGGAGGCCGAGGTGTGGCTGCCGGGAGGTCCCTAGGGATTTAGGTTTCTCTCTGCAGCTAGGTGCTGCCCGACATGCCAGCTGCTCCTTGTCTGGGGGGGCGGCTGGTGGGAGCCCCAAGCAGGTGCTGGGGCTAGGACCTGGGCAGTGAGCTGGGTTAGGGGCCTGAGACTCGGTGGGAGCCCGGCTGGGTGACTGCAGCAGGGAAGGGAGCCGGGGGCTAGCCCCATTTTACAGACGGGGAAAGCGAGGCACAGTGGGCGACTCACTTGGCCTGCTGGGAAGAGAACCCGAGTCCTGGCTTCCCCGTCCTAGCTGTGACGCTTGAGGCCAGAGGCCGCTCTGGGCTGGGAGGTGGGAAGGGCCGCGGGCTCTGCTGGGGGGACACAGGGGTGCGTGGGCTGCCTGCAGGCTCTGGCTGGCGGCTGGTTTCGTGTCTCTGACCCTGCCCTGCGGGTCCCTCTGCAGATTATCCTGGCCCTGGGCAACTACATGAACAGCAGCAAACGCGGCTGCGTCTACGGTTTCAAGCTGCAGAGCCTGGACCTGGTAAGGAGCCTTCGGGCCGCTTGCGTGTCGAGGCTGCTGGCCGTGCACACGCACGGACGCCGGTGCACGCTGATCTGCGCACGCACCCTAGTGCGCGCACGCTTGGTACACAAGGTGAACGTTTGTGCAGCTACTTCCACCTGCGTATATTTGCACGTGTACACGCGCAGGTGCAAGCCAGCGAGGCCCGGTGCACCCCCCTGCCGCAGCCCTGACCCCCCCCCCTCGCTCTGCTCCCCTCCCCTCCCCGAAGCTGCTGGACACCAAGTCGACAGACCGGAAGCTGACGCTGCTGCACTTCATCGCGCTGACCGTGCGGGAGAAGTACCCGGACCTGGCCACCTTCTGGCAGGAGCTGCACTTCGTGGAGAAGGCAGCAGCAGGTAGAGCAGCTGCCCCTGCGCCCCCCCCCCCCCCATGGCTGGGGAGCTGCAGGGCTCCGTCCCTGGTCCCCGGAGCCAGCCCCACACGGCTCTCCAGCTCGCCCCGCTTCCCGCCGGCCTGGCCCGGCCCTTGCCGCCCCCACCAGGCCCAGGAACGCTCCAGCGGCTGAAGCTGCCATGGGCCAATCAAGGGGGACGTGTGGCTTTCCCGAGGGTTACATCTCTCCCTTCCCCCGGCCGCCGAGCCCTTCCCGTCCCTGCCTGAGGCCCCGTCAGAGCCGGGACCTTCGTCCGTCTGGGGGGCTGCCCCCCACCCTGCTGCGGATCCGTCCCCGGCCTGGGTCAGCAGCATGTCCCCGAGCGGGGTTCCCCTGTCTGACCCCCCCCGTCCCCCCCCCCGCAGTGTCCCTGGAGAACGTGCTGCTAGACGTGAAGGAGCTGGGGCGTGGCATGGACCTGATCCGGCGTGAGTGCAGCATTCACGACAACAGCGTCCTGCGTAGCTTCCTGGGCGCCAGCGAGGGCCGGCTGGAGAAGCTGCAGAAGGACGCCAAGACGGCGGAGGTGCGGGGGTGGGGCAGGCTGGGGGGCACCGGGGGCTGGCCCAATGCAGCAGGGTCTGTCTCGGGGGGGCAGGGGTGGGTCTCCTTTCCCTTGCAGGGGCTGGGATTGTAACGGGGCAGCCTATGGAGTGAGCAGCAGCCGCCCAGGCATGGGGTTCTGCCTCCGCCTCCGGCCCCCACAAGCACCCCGCGAGCTGAGGGCCCCTGGCTGAAGCAGGGCCCGGGGCGAGCAGCTTCTTGCGGCCCAGGCCTGTCGGTTGAGTTGTGGGACTCGCGGTGACTAAAAACCAGGTGCTAAGAAATGCTCTTGGTGCAGACCTGTGTGCCAGCGTGCAGCTGGGTGTGCACTGTGCACACGTGCTGTGCACCAGAACCGCGCGCACATCCAGCGTGCAGCTGGGTGTGCACTGTGCACACGCGCCGTGCATCAGAACCGCGCGCACATCCAGCGTGTAGCTGGGCGGGAGCTGTGCACACGTGCTGTACACCAGAAATGTGTGCACATCCAGCGTGCAGCTGGGCGGGAGCTGTGCACACGTGCTGTACACCAGAACTGCGTGCACATCCAGCGTGCAGCCGGGTGGGAGCTGTGCACACGCGCTGTGCACCAGAACCGCGTGCACATCCAGCGTGCAGCTGGGCGGGAGCTGTGCACACGTGCTGTACACCAGAAATGTGTGCACATCCAGCGTGCAGCTGGGCGGGAGCTGTGCACACGTGCTGTACACCAGAACTGCGTGCACATCCAGCGTGCAGCCGGGTGGGAGCTGTGCACACGCGCTGTGCACCAGAACCGCGTGCACATCCAGCGTGCAGCTGGGCGGGAGCTGTGCACACGTGCTGTACACCAGAACTGTGTGCACATCCAGCGTGCAGCCAGGCGGGAGCTGTGCACACGTGCTGTTCACCAGAACTGTGTGCATGTCCAACGTGGGGCCGGATGGTATTTTGCACGCCACCGCATTTGAAATTCTGGCCATCTGGCTGGCGTAGCGATGCACCTTGGGGGCTGGGGGACGCATGGAGTTTGCTAAGATCCTGTTTGGCAGGACGCCTACAACACGGTCGTGCGCTACTTCGGCGAGAGCCCCAAGACGATGCCCCCCTCCGTGTTCTTCCCCGTCTTCGTCCGCTTCATCCGCTCCTACAAGGTGAGTGGAGCCCCCTGCAGAGCCGGCACCCCGCCCCGCCCCCCCCGCTCTGCGCCCTGGGGCTGGGTTCAGGCCCCTTCCTGCCATTGTCCCACACGGGAAGCGGCTGCCCCGTCCGCTAGGGACACGGTCCCGGCACTTCCTGTGAGTGCTCGGGCGGCTGGATCTTGGCACCTCCCTAGCCGCCCTGCTGCTCCTGGACCCAGCCCGGCTGCCCTGCCCTGCCTTCCCTGCTACCCCATCCGCGGTGCCCTGCTGCCCTCTCCCTCTGCCTCCGCCCCCCAACGCTTCGGGCCCTGACTGACCTGGCCAGCAGGGCCGTGGTCTGGCTCTCTGCCCCACGTTAACCCCCGTTGTGCCGGCAGGATGCAGAGCAGGAGAACGAGCAGCGGAAGAAGCAGGAGGAGGTGCTGCGGGAGAAGATGCTGGCTCAGGAGGCCAAGAAGTTGGAGAAGGTAGGGAGGGGAGGTGCTGGTACGGGGGGGGGGCAGCCCGGAGCTGCCCCCCACCCCATCCCTATGGCACGTCACTCGTCGGCCGAGCCCAGCAGCACAGGGACAAAGCCGAAGGCCGGTCCCAGGAAAGGGTGTCATGGCTGCAGGGGGAATGGGGGGGGGGAAATCCATGAATTGTGCTCTCTTCCATGGGGGGGATGCAGGGACGGGACACATGCACCCACGGGTGCCGCTGCTCTGTCCTTGTCAGCGCTGCTCCCATCCTGCGTACCTGGAAGGGTGGGGGGTTGGGCGGGAGGAGGTTATGGGGGAGCAGGATGGATCTGCCTGGAGCAGTGGGGGGATTACAGGCGGGATCCGCCTTAGGGGGCGGGTACAAGCCGGGTGGGATCGGGGTGGGGTACAGGCCAGGCAGGATCAGCCCCGAGGGGTGGGGGGAACGGGCCGGGCGGGGGGAACAGGCTGGGCGGGATCAGGCTGGGATGGGGGGTACAGGCTGGGTGGGATCTGCCCCGGGGGGGGGGGGGGGATGGGGGTACAGGCTGGGCGGGATCAGGCCCCAGGGGGTGGGGGTACAGGCCAGGCGGGAGCCGTCTCGGGGGAGGGGATGGGGGTACAGGCCGGGCAGGATCAGGCCCCGGGGGGTGGTGGGTACAGGCTGGGTGGGATCAGGCCCCGGGGGGAAATGGGGGTACAGGCCGGGCGGGATCCGTCTCGGGGGAGGGGTGGGTCTCCTTCCCCCCAGCCCTTCACCCACCCAGTGCCCGTTGCAGAGGAACAAGTGGCAGCAGCAGGAGCTGATCGCGGAGCTGCGCCGGCGCCAGGCCAAGGAGCACCGGCCCGTCTACGAGGGCAAGGATGGGGCCATCGAGGACATCATCACAGGTAGGTGCCCCCACCGCCTCACCCCCCACGGGTGCGGGGGGAGGCCCAGAGGCAGCGCGGCCTAGTGGATGGGGTGCCGGGCCAGGACTCAGGACGCCTGGGTCCTGTTCCCGGTTCTGCCCCTGCCCTGCAGCGCCGCCCCCGAGGTGCTGCCAGCCGCCAGCCGGGGACGCCCGTGGCTCTGCCAGAGGCTCGCTGGGCCTCAGCCCCCGCTGGCTGCTCCCTGGGGTCGTGGGGACGGGATGGGTGCGGCCGTGCGGGCTTTGACGCGTGTCTCTGTCAAACGTCTGCAGTGCTGAAGAGCGTCCCCTTCACGGCCCGATCCGCCAAACGGGCCTCTAGGTTCTTCTGCGACCCGTCCCACCACGATGAGTCTAACTGTTAGCCCCGGGCGCTGTAATGCCCTGCCAAGGTATCGCCCCCCCGAGCCCTGCTCCCCGTGCATGGCCCCGGACGGAGCGTCCCGTCCTGCATGCACCAGCCCCTTCCCACTGTCACACCCCTGTGCTGACGGGCACCCGGCCTGGCACTGCATGGACCCCCCACCCCGCCCCCGGACCGAGCCCCCGGTCTGCATCCCCCCCATCGCCACGCCCCCTGCTGGATGCCCCTCCCACCCCACCTCCGGACAGAGCCCCCTGTCTGCATCCCCCCCCCCAAAGCCATGCCTCCTGCTGGATGCCCCTCCCACCCCGCCCCCGGACGGAGCCCCCTGTCTGCATCCCCCCCATCGCCATGCCCCCTGCTGGATGCCCCTCCCACACCGCCCCCGGACGGAGCCCCCTGTCTGCATCCCCCCCCCCAAAGCCACGCCCCCTGCTGGATGCCCCTCCCACCTGCCCCCGGACAGAGCCCCCTGTCTGCATCCCCCCCATCGCCACGCCCCCTGCTGGATGCCCCTCCCACACCACCCCCGGACCGATCCCCCTGTCTACATCCCCCCCATCGCCATGCCCCCTGCTGGATGCCCCTCCCACCTGCCCCCGGACGGAGCCCCCTGTCTGCATCCCCCCCATCGCCACGCCCCCTGCTGGATGCCCCTCCCACCTGCCCCCGGACGGAGCCCCCTGTCTGCATCCCCCCCCAAAGCCACGCCCCCTGCTGGATGCCCCTCCCACACCACCCCCGGACCGATCCCCCTGTCTGCATCCCCCCCATCGCCACGCCCCCTGCTGGATGCCCCTCCCACCTGCCCCCGGACGGAGCCCCCTGTCTGCATCCCCCCCCAAAGCCACGCCCCCTGCTGGATGCCCCTCCCACCTGCCCCCAGACGGAGCCCCCTGTCTGCATTCCCCCCCCAAAGCCACGCCCCCTGCTGGATGCCCCTCCCACCCCGCCCCCGGACGGAGTGCCCTGTCTGCATACCCCCCCTGACCGACAGGCACCCTGCTGGTGGGCACCCGGCCTGGCACTGCATGCATCCCCGTCCCGGAGCATGCGCCCCCGTGCTAACGCAGTAGAGTAGTTTACTAAATCTGCCCCCAAGGGGGCTTGGTGTCTGCATGGGGGGGATGTGCAGTGACGTGCCGGCTCGTTGCCCCAGTGCATGGAGCTGTGGGCACCGGCTGTGCATCAGGGGGAAGGTGCTCATACCGACGCTGGATGTGGGGGGCTGGGGGTGGGCTGCAGAATCCACCTGCCACTGCCCCCCTGTGGAGCGAGTTTGCTGGGTCTCAGCCCAGTTCACAGTACCTGGGCGAGGCCGGGCTGCCGCTGAGAGCGGTCGTGCCCCTCCCCCGTTCTGGGGGTGGGGGTGGGGTCGTGCTCTGTGGCGGGGGTGAAACGGGATCGCAGCCCTTAACAGGCCAGAGCAAGGAGGTCGAACCCCTAAGCCAGCCCTTCCCCCGCCCGAGGAAACGGCCACTCCCTCCCCTGCCCTTCAGGGCTTCCCAGCTCTGGAACGGGGCATGGTCCTGCCCATGCCGGAGGGGGAGGGGTGACTCCAACCTGCCAGCGGCTTGGCTCTGACCCCCCCCTTGTTTCTGTTCCTCCTCCTCCCCCCCCCCCATAGCAGCAAGAACAATCCGCCTCTAGCTCCCTGGCCAGGACAGAGGGTAAGGGACCCCCCCTCCCCCCGGCTCTAACCCGCTCTGCTGCGTCTGCCTAAATCAGCCCCGCGTGGCCACCGCTGCTGGGCGAAGGTCCCTGCGGCCTGGCTCGGTGCCCCACCCCAGGGTGCTGCCTGCGGCCGGAGCACAGAGGGTGCTGCATGAGCCGGGGGCTCTGCGGGGCTGATTTTCCCAGGCATGCAAAGCAGGTGTGGCGCCTCTGCTGGGCGGGGCTGGGGCTCGGGTGGGGTCACTGGTCTCACCAGCCTGGCGCAAACATGCGCCAAGGAGATGCTGCTGCAGGCTGGAAGGGGCGGGTGGCTGCCGTCACCCCCCAGAGCTGGGTGCCTCTCAGTAGCTGCCTGTGCACGGGCGCTCTGGCCTGCCCGTGGCCCCTGTGCCCCCTCCCTAACCCCCTCTCTCTCCCCTGCACAGACCTTCACTCCCGGCCGCTCCGACGGGCCAACGCCGCCAGCCGGAGCCTGGACCCATCCGTGGCTGGGCCTCTCCCCAGGGGCCTCTGCCCTGCCCCTCCTGCCCCCTGCCCTGACACCGCACTGAAGGACCAAAGGGACCTCGGGCGAGGCTGGCTCTGTGCCTTGGGAAGTGCCCTAGAGCGACAGTATTAGCGAGTCCTGCACCTCCGGGGCAAGGAAGGAGCCAGGCTCGCGGACGGGACCCGCCGGCACTCCACTTCGGCACTGCTGGGGCTGGCAGGACACTGGCGGATGCAGAAACCCCTGGTGCTCGGGCTCAAGTGGCCGTGACCCTGGATCTGGGGGCCCCCCCGGCCCTGTGTTTTGAGTCTTGGGGGGCAGGTTTAGACCGATTCCCCCCACACATACACATCCTGCTGGCGCTGTGGGCAGCAGGAGCCCCAGTGGGTCTCGAGCCACCGCAGCCCGGGTGGGGCTGGGCTGTTCCAACCTTTATCAGCTCCTGGCAGCAGCTGCAGCCAGCCCGCTCCCTGCCCTGCCTCGTTCCCAGCCACTCGGAAACGCTCCAGCCCACGGCAGCATAGGCAGCAGCTGGCCCGGGGGGGCGGCCCCTGGCCTGGAAGGGGCGCTGCAGGGTGCATGCTGGGGGAGCCGGCCCAGCCTGCGCCGCAGCGGTGGCTGTTTAAATACCCTTCGGCGGTGGCATTCTAGCATCAAAGCCAAACAGCTCCCGGCCGGGCGAGTGCCCCAGCCTTCCTCAGGCACAATGCCCCCTGGAAAGCCAAGGCCTGACCCCCAGCCTCACCTGGGGCTACACCAGCACCAGGCTCGGGGCCCCTTGCACCTCCCATGGGCTGATTTCCCATTGCTGGCCCTGTGCAGCACGTGGGGGGCGCCAGGGCTGGGTACGGCTGCCACTGGCCATGTGCTGGATCCAGTAATGCTGTGCCTGGGGCCTTTCCTAAACCCCAAAGCCTTCCTCCCTCTCTAGGCCAGCCCAGCCCGCTGTGTCCTCCCAGGGCAGCCTCCTACCACGCCCGGCTGCTGACCGGTGCCTCCTGCCCAGCAGCTCCATGGGGCAGATGTGGCCCAGCTGGGGTGGAGGCCAGGATCTTGGGTACCAGCTTCCACTGCAAGTTGGACCTGAATTATCTTCACCCCTGAAGCTGGAGTAACGCCATCCAAGCTAGGGCCTGAGCCACCACCGGCACCAGGGGTGGTCTCCCAACCCTGCCCCCCTGCTATCGAGCCGTGATGCCTCCTCCTTGCCGCGCCAGTCTGTAGCGCCTCAAAGCCAGGCCTTAAAGGTGGGCTGGGGCCTGGTTGTGACCTGCCCCCATTCTCAGCCAGGGCCTGCCCTGACAAACAGTGTTGTTCTCTTCTGTAGGGAAAAAGCCAGACCAAATACTAAGTGCAGTGGGCACTGATGTGCCCTCACGTGGCCTTCACACCTGTCTCCTTGTCAAAGCAACGGCTGTAATCACCCTTCTCGTGCGTTCTGCTCCGTGCCAACTCGCTGGGCTCTGCCATGCCTGGTGCCTCTCTGCTCTGACCTGGGCCTGGGCACCGCCCACCCCCAGGAGCGTCTCTTGGAGGAACTGATACTCCCCGGCCCACAGCCAGTGCAGGGCACAGGGCTTGCTGCATGTTGGTGGGACCCAGCAGTGAAAGGCCCCAGTGGGCCCTGATCCAGCCACCTGAACCAAACAAAATCTGTTGAGCATTTGGGGTGTGAAAGAAGTCTGTGATTTTGGGATGGGAACATGTCCCTGCAGTGGCAAACCAGTTTCAGCTCCAGCTTGGGGGGGGCATGTAAACACCCTGGCAGCAGCACTAGTGGGCCTTGGAGCACACATGCTGTGGCAGCCACTAAACCAAAGACGCTCGCCCCACTGTCACAGCCGTGGCACAAGGCCTCAGCCCTCACCCCGCCCTGCCTGGAAGAACTCCTAATCCGCGTGCTAGTCCTCTTCTGTGGCCAGCAGCATGGGAGGCCGTCCCGAACCCCATAAGGGAGCTGCGCTGGGAATCAGCCCCCCCCCCCCCACACACACACACCCCTTTCCCATCCTGGGCCCGGTTATTTTTCAGAGCAGACCAGCACTTTACCCCACACACTTCCTGTCTCACTCGCAGCCCTGGGCGTTGAGCTCCTGCCCCCCGTCGCCCGGGGCTGCACCAACACTATTGGAACGAAAGGGACCAAGGCCCAGGCCGTGGCTGCAGCGGGGCCGCTGCCTGCCCCATTGTTTACAGCGTCGCCGTGCCATTATCGCTCTGTAGCTAGGTGTGACTTTTTGTACATGTGAAATATACTGACTGTTGTATGCAGCCCGCTGTGCACCATTCCTAACGCCGGGAGACCCCCATGATCCACCCAGCTGCAGCCTGGGAAAGCCGGCCTGAGCCCGGCCCCAGGCTTGGGGCCTATGAGGGTTCTACTGAGATGCACTCAGCCTGCATTGATGCTGGGGATGCTTACCCAGCACTCCCACCCTTCCCTCACAACATGTGGGGGGGCAGCTAGAGACCTTCCTGTCCCAGCCATGATGGAAGCGGGGCAGGTTGGTCCCCCAGTGCCCAGGTGTGGCTGAAGGTGACTCACCCTGTGAGCCAAGCCCTGTGCACATGCGGGTGCAGCCAAGGCCACCGGGGAGGGCGTTTGTCTCTGGTTTGGGGCGAGAGCAAGGGAGTGTTTGGGGTTTTCTATACCCAGTGCCCTCTGTGCTCTGTACTGAGCCACTACGGCCCCAGGGCTGGAGACCACCAGAGTCGGCCTCCTGCCTCTTCTCAGGTGTCCGCTCCCCCCATGGCGGTTTGATCTCCCAGCTCCTTGGGGCTCCCGACGGCCTGGGGCTGAGCAGGCACCCGCTTGCCCACCCCAGCACCGACAGGCCGAGCCTGCCAGCTGCTCTCTGCCAGGGGAGGCTCCGTGTCAGCCCCCAACCCCAGGGGGCTCCGGCCCTGAACAGCCTCCAGGCTTGGAGCCGGCGCTCAACGACCCCATGCTGCAGGCAATGGGGTGAGCTGCCGCCAGGGGCTGACGGAGTTGGGGGGGGCTCAGCACCTCGCACTGGGCCAAGGGTGATGGGGGGGGGTGCAGCCCATTCCCTGTCACGACAGAGCCCACCCCCGTCAGCTCCTCGGGGGCTGGGCCACGCCAGGCTGGCCACGTGCAATGCAGTATGAGACGGCAGCCGCCAGGCCACATTTATAAATATTATTATTTAAAAAACCCCTTTAATTCCCAGAGTATGAGAGGCCCGAGGGTCCCGGCTACTCAGCAGCACACGCCCCCGCAGCCAACCCCGCAGGGAGCCCCAGGCGCCCATGATCCTCAGCGCCAGGGCCTGGGGGCATCCATGGAACCACGTGTGAGAGCCAGCTCCGAGCCGCATTCGCCCCAGGGCCCCACCATCCAAAGCGCTGCCGTCCTGGGGCCGGTCCTCTGAGCGCCGAGGGGCCGGCCAAGCGGAGGTGGTCACAGCAGCCCCGGGGGCGACGGGTCCTCGGGTGCAGGGGGGATCCACAGGGACGGGGGGAAGGAGTCCTGGGCGGAGCGGGGCACCCCCTCTCTGCTCTCTCGGGAGCCCCCAGTCCTGGGGCAGAGCAGAAGCCCCTCGCCCGCACCAAGCTGTCCGGAGCCTCTCCCCAGGCTGGGCAGGGGGTGGGGAGCTGAGGGGGCCCCACAGGGGCCCCAGGGAGCCCCAGCTCAGCGACAGTCCCGCAGACCTGGCTACTGATCGTCATCCAGCTGCTGCAGCAGCGTCCGACGCCGCTTCTCCAGCTCCCCCTCGCTCGGCTCACTGTCCGACGTGTCCCAGACGCTCTGCGTGGGGGCGGGGAGAGAGATCAGGGGGGCAGCCTGCCTGCCCCCCAGCTGGTGGCCCGCCCTCTTGCCTGCCCTGCAACCTGCCCCGCAACCTGCCCCACAGCTGGCGCCCCTTACCCCTACCTGCCCCACTGCCGGCGTCCTGCCCCACTGCCTGCCTTGCAACCTGCGCCACAGCCAGCATCCGACCCCCTGCCTGCCCCGCAGCCGCCATCCTGGCCCGCATCTGCCTCTAGTCCCTCCTACCCCCACCCCTGTCCTGCCCCCCTCTTGCCACCCAAAGCCAGCACTTCCACCTCCCCTACCCCCCACTTACCTTCTCCCTCTTGAGGCTGCGCTGGGGAGAGCGCCGTCGCCCCTCCGCCCGCTCCGGCTCCTTCTCCTTCCCCTTCCTGCCTTTCTCTTTCCCTCGCTCGCCCTCACTCTGGGGGCTGTTCTGTAACACAACGGCTGGGGCTCAGGTGGGCAAAGCTGAGACCGGGGGTGGGGGGGTGGGATTCCACCAGCACCCTCCCCGCCCCGGGCTTGGCACCTTCCCCTCCCCAGCTGCACTCACCGATTTGTGCCTCTTCTTCTTGCTTTTCTTCTTCTGCTTCCTGGACTTGCGGGAGCTGAGATCTGTGGGCAGAGGGGGCGTCATGCGGGCGCCGCCAAGGGGCCCAGCCGTGCCCGGGTGCCACGGGCCCAGTCCCTCCCCCTGCCCACCTGCCCAGGGTCGCCCCAGTGCCCACCTGAGTCGGGCGAGGAGGAGAGCTCTGAGCCGGACTCCGAGTGATTCCGCTTCTTCCTCTTCTGGGCCCGCTGGTGATGGGACTCCAGCTCCGACTCTGAGCCCTGGCGGGGCGGAGAGGGGAGGGGGTTAACACCGCCCAGGCTGGCCCCCCTCACCCCAGCAAACCCCTCTGAGCAGGACCTGATGGACCCGGAGCCCCTCAGGCCCTAAATCCCCTGCTCTCCCCCGCCCGTCCACCAGCACCAATGGGCATCTGCGCTGCTCAGGGCTCCAGGCCCAGCTCCGGCCCCCCTCCCTCAGGGCTGGCTCTGGGTGGCCCCAGCACACACAGGCCCAGGGCCTCGCCCTGCTTCCAGCTGCCCGGCCCCCCGGCCCTGGCCCCGGGTCTCACCGACTGCGAGCGCTTCCGATGGTGCTTCCTGCCTCTCTTGGCGTGTTTCTTGGCCTTGGCGTGGTAGTGCTGGCACTCGTTCTGCGGGGCACAGAGCCACAGCCCGTCAGGCCCCAGCCCCGCAGGCCCCAGGGGGCCAGGGCCACTCAGGGCACAGCGCGGTGGGAAGGAGACAGCGGGTAGCCCAAGAGCTGCCATCCCCTCCACATGGGACCCACAGCCTCCTGGGACACAGAGCCTCCCGCCCCCTCCACACAGGGCCCCAGAGCCCCCCCCCCCCCCCCCGGGCACAGCCCCACCCCCTCCACACAGGGCCCCAGAGCCCCCGCCCCCTCCACACAGGGCCCCGGACCCTCTTGCCACCCAGAGCACGGCCCTGTCGTCCCCCGCCCGGCTGGGGCCAGGCCCTGCCCCCTCCTCACCTCCACCACCTGGAGGAACTCCCTGAAGAGCCGGATCCGCTCTGACTCCAGCGTGATCTGCTCGAAGGCCAGGTCACTGACGAAGCGTTCCCGCACCTGCAGAGACAGGGAGCTGGGGGACAGCCGGCCCCTCCCCAGTGGCAAAGCCCACGGCACGGCACGGCCACCCCCTGCCCCACGGCACAGCCACCCCCTGCCCCATGGCACGGTAACCCCCTGCCCCATGACATGGCCACGGCCAGCCCCCCCGCCCACGGCACAGCCACCCCCTGCCCCACGGCACGGCCAGCCCCCCTGCCCACGGCACGGCCCCTGCCCTGGGGGCCAGAGCACACAGCGCGGGGGGGCGGGGGCTCCAGGCTGTCACCGTGCTCTCTAGGGGGCCTTGGGTGACTCCTTCAATCTCTAACCTCAGCCATCGAGCCAAAGATTGGCAGGAAGCTCCCTGAGTTTGCGGGGAGCGGGGAGGAGCCATGCACAGTAGATGGGGACAGCTCACACCAGTACTGCCCTGCAGGACAGCCTGGGGGGTGGGGAGGGGCCCGGCCTGGTAAGTGACACCCGGGTGAGGGGCTTGGCCTGGTGAGTGACACCAGGGTGAGGGGCTGGGCCCTGCAAGTGACACCCGGGTGAGGGGCTGGGGCCAGGGAGTGACACCCGGGTGAGGGGCTCGGCCTGGTGAGTGACACCAGGGTGAGGGGCTGGGCCCCGCAAGTGACACCCGGGTGAGGGGCTGGGCCCCGCAAGTGACACCCGGGTGAGGGGCTGGGGCCACAGAGTGACACCCGGGTGAGGGGCTGGGGCCAGGAAGTGACGCCGGGAAGAGGGGCCCCGGGGGTGGGGAGGGGCTGAGGCCGGGGAGTGACGCCGGGGTGAGGGGCCCCGGGGTGGGGAGGGGCTGGGCCCCGCGCGTGATGCCGGGGTGAGGGGCTCGGCCTGGCGGGTGACGCCGGGGTGAGGGGCTGGGGCCAGGGAGTGACGCCGGGGTGAGGGGCCCCGGGGTGGGGAGGGGCTGGGCCCTGCAAGTGACACCCAGGTGAGGGGCTCGGCCTGGCGGGTGATGTTGCCCAGGGGCCGGGCGCTGCAGGGGAGCGGGTCCCCCCAATACCTCGTCCCAGGAGGAGCCGGGCTCCAGGGGTGGGGCCGCCTGCTTCAGCATGCTCTTGAAGGCTGCTTCCCGGCGGCGCAGCTTGCGCACTTCCTCCTTCTCCCTCTCCCGCTCCCGCGCCTCAGCCTTCTCCAGCAGCTGTGGGGCAGACACAGAGGGGTTAACGCCACGGGGTGGGGGCCAGGCTTGGCCCCGCCCCACCCTGCCCCACCCCACCTACGCTGTTAAAGGTGAGCTTGATGTTGCCTGCATCCAGCGTGGCTGCCCTCTTGTCAAAGCTGATCACGTGGGCGAAGTCCTCAAAGGTCGTGTTCACCTCCACGCCGAAGCCACGATCCTGCCAGGACAGAGGCAGGGTCACCCGTGTCCCATCCCGTCCCCCAGGGCCAGCAGCGGCTGTGCCCAGAACAGGGCGAGGGCAGGAGGTCATGGGGGAGTCCCCATCCCCCTGCACATACAGTGTGGTACATGAAGAGGGTTCACTTCGCCCTAGCCCTGAAATGCAGCCATCTCTGGGGTGGGGCATGGCAGCTGTTTAGGACAGGATGCAAAGAACAGGCCCACATCCAGCGCGAAGCATGGGAGTTTCAGAGAGGCAGAATGAAATGAGCGGAGCTGGACTGCGGCCCGGATTAGCCTATGGCTTGGGGCGATGGCTTCACACTTCATCCGCAAGGTGAAGCGCACCTGCAGAGAGAACAGGAGCCTGGCAGGTGGGCGCGCGAGGCCGGGCAGAGGGGCCGGGCCATTCCAAGGCCCTCTCCACACAGCAGGACAGGCGGGGGCTGGGGCAGCTGGTCAGACAGGACCCCAAACCCCACGGGCAGAGGCAGCTGCACGCCCTCACCTTTAAGATGTCCTTGATGATCTTCTTCTCGTCATGGAAACGAGCCTTGAGATCCTCCACGTAGAATTTAAACAAGTCCAGGGGGGTGGAGCCTGAGCAGAGGGGGCGGCGTTACAGGCCCTGCCAGGACACCCAGCGTGGCACCAGGAGGGGGGCCGCCGGGCTCCAGAGAAGCCCCCAGCGCACTATGCTCCTTAATTAATACCCCGCCTCAGGCAGGCAGGTCATTGCACAGGGCAGTCACATCACGAGTGAGCAACAGAACCCAGGAGTCCTGGCTCCCAGCCCCTGCTCTAACCACTAGCCCCCACTCCCCTCCCAGAGCCGGGGAGAGAACCCAGGAGTCCTGGCTCCCAGCCCCTGCTCTAACCACTAGACACGACTCCCCTCCCAGAGCCGGGGAGAGAACCCAGGAGTCCTGGCTCCCAGCCCCTGCTCTAACCACTAGACACGACTCCCCTCCCAGAGCCGGGGAGAGAACCCAGGAGTCCTGGCTCCCAGCCCCTGCTCTAACCACTAGACACGACTCCCCTCCCAGAGCCGGGGAGAGAACCCAGGAGTCCTGGCTCCCAGCCCCTGCTCTAACCACTAGACACGACTCCCCTCCCAGAGCCAGGGAGAGAACCCAGGAGTCCTGGCTCCCAGCCCCTGCTCTAACCACTAGACACGACTCCCCTCCCAGAGCCGGGGAGAGAACCCAGGAGTCCTGGCTCCCAGCCCCTGCTCTAACCACTAGACACGACTCCCCTCCCAGAGCCGGGGAGAGAACCCAGGAGTCCTGGCTCCCAGCCCCTGCTCTAACCACTAGACACGACTCCCCTCCCAGAGCCGGGGCGAGCCCAGGAGTCCTGGCTCCCAGCCCCTGCTCTAACCACTAGACATGACTCCCCTCCCAGAGCCGGGGAGAGAACCCAGGAGTCCTGGCTCCCAGCCCCTGCTCTAACCACTAGACACGACTCCCCTCCCAGAGCCGGGGAGAGAACCCAGGAGTCCTGGCTCCCAGCCCCTGCTCTAACCACTAGACACGACTCCCCTCCCAGAGCCAGGGAGAGAACCCAGGAGTCCTGGCTCCCAGCCCCTGCTCTAACCACTAGACATGACTCCCCTCCCAGAGCCGGGGAGAGAACCCAGGAGTCCTGGCTCCCAGCCCCTGCTCTAACCACTAGACACGACTCCCCTCCCAGAGCCGGGGAGAGAACCCAGGAGTCCTGGCTCCCAGCCCCTGCTCTAACCACTAGACACGACTCCCCTCCCAGAGCCAGGGAGAGAACCCAGGAGTCCTGGCTCCCAGCCCCTGCTCTAACCACTAGACACGACTCCCCTCCCAGAGCCGGGGAGAGAACCCAGGAGTCCTGGCTCCCAGCCCCCTGCTCTTACCCCTAGTCTATTCTCCAGTCCCCTCGCTAAGCACTTGATGCAGCCTCGCTGGACACTGTCAGATGAGGCCCAGGAGGCGAGCGGCAGCTCACTAGGCCCCAACGGGGAGGTGCAGGAAGGGGACCCGGCCAGGGCGGGGATTGGAACCCAGGGACGCCCGGTGCTCAGACCCCTCAGCTCTGCCCCAGCATCACAGCCTCTGCCCCCTCGGGCAAGTCCCTTCTCCTCTCTGCGCTTTCCCGGCTGTAGTTCGGGAGAGGGGGGCGGGGCGACGCTACCCATCCCCCAGGAACCCACCCCACTGGGCCCCCCCGGCTCTACCCGGGAGCAGGAGTTCCCCCTCTTTTGGGCTCCTGCTGCAGTCACGGCTGGCCCTTTAACACGCCTCCCCCAGGGGCTCCACGCCAGGCTTCGGCTCTCCCCCATGGTCCCGCGCCCCCCGCCCCCCGCGGCTACGCCGCTCCTTACCGGGCTGGCCCAGCATGTTGGCAAAGCGGGCGTCGGCGCTCAGCGAGGGGTACAGCTCCATCCAGGTGGACATGGAGTGCAGCTGCCCCTTGTCGTGCAGCTCATCCAGAAAGGCCTGGGCAAGAAGCAGCCTGTTATTCTACGATAGAGCGAGAGAGAACTTGGAGATCAGCCCCTCCCCCGAACACACCTGCACCCCGGGGCACAGCAGAGCCCCGCCCCCCACGGCCCCTCCAAACAGCAGGGGGAACGGCACGGATCACACGACCCCTCTACTGTGAAACAGGTCATCAGAATGGCCATACTGGGTCCATCTAGCCCAGTGTCCTGTCTGCCGACAGTGGCCAATGCCAGGGGCCCCAGAGGGAGTGAACAGAGCAAGGAATCATCAAGTGATCCATCCCCTGTCGCCCACTCCCAGCTTCTGGCAAACAGGCCAGGGACACCATCCCTGCGCCCAGCCTGGCTAATAGCCATTGATGGTCCTGTCCTCCAGGAACTTATCTAGTTCTTTTATGAACCCTGTTATAGTCTTGGCCTTCACAACATCCTCTGGCAAGGAGTTCCACAGGTTGACTGTGCGTTGTGTGAAGAAATACTTCCTTTTGTTTGTTTTAAACCTGCTGCCCATTAATTTCATTTGGTGACCCCTAACTCATGTGTTAGGAGGAGGAGTAAATAACACTTCCTTATTCACTTTCTCCACACCAGTCATGATTGTATAGACCTCTATCATATCCCCCCTTAGCCGTCTCGTTTCCAAGCTGAAAAGCCCCAGTCTTATTAATCTCGCCTCATACGGAAGCCGTTCCATCCCCCTCATCATTTTTGTTGGCATTTTCTGAACCTTTTCCAATTCCAATTCTCTCTGTGGAGAGAGAGCCGGGCCACGGAGAGAGCGAGCCCTGGGCTACGGGCCGTCTGCACAGCCACAGAAAGAGGGAGTCAGGCCACGGCCCGTCTGCTGCGCCGCCATGGAGAGAGAACGAGCATTGGGCCACGGCCCGGCCGCGCCGCCACATGGGATCCTGCCCCAAACACAGAGCCAACTGCGGCATCAGCTGGGGACATGCTGGGTGGCTTTGCCTTAGGAAAAGGTCTTAAGTAGCTGCTGCCCCCTGCTGGCCACTCCCTGCATAGCAGGTCCAGGGCACCCAGGCTGGGGTAACAGCTGGATCCCCCCAGACGCTCTCCTGCAGAGAAGGTCACTCTGCCCGAAGGGGGTTCAGCTGCCCATGGCAGGGGCTCGCTGGCGGGCGGTTATCTGCGGGCAGCAGGGCTGGGTCACTGCAGGAATGTGGCGAATGAGGACAGGACAGGAGTCGAGAGGGAGGCTGGGACTGGTCTCTGGTTTACTGGGTTCTAGACCTGGGTTCTAGTCCTGCTCTCCGGCTGCCTAGGGAACCTTGGGCGAGGTGCCGGGTGGGCCCCAAGTGCTGCAGCCGGGCCCCTGTCGTGCAGACGCTCGCTGCGGAGGGGGCTGGCGCCGCAGTAAATCTGCCCCCTCGAGAGGTGGTAACTAGGACGAGGGACGAGTTCTCCAGCTGGCCTAGCGCTGCCTGCCCCAGGGGTCTGTTGGCCTAACTACGGCTTTTCCACCGCCCTGAGCCATGCAGCTAGGTCGGCCTACGCTGTATGTACAGACCTGAAGGGTAGAAGGGTCTGGGCTACAAAGCTCCCGGAGCCCCTCCCTAGGAGCAGAGGCAACGGCCCCCTGCTCGGCCCCCTGCTCGGCCCCTGCTGCCAGCATGCAGGTGGCCAGGTGCTCTGCGCGCTGCAGGGCACCCCCTGGCGGCTGCCTGGGGAATGAGATCTATGGGCCCCTTAGACCTGTGCGGGGATGCTCACGTCACCTTCCCTTAGTGCCCCAAGCTGGTGTTCACTCAGGCACAGGGAGGGGAGGGGACTGATCCGCCTCCGGCTGTAGCCACAATCCCAAACTCCCTCTGACTTCCAAGCTGCAGAACCGAGCCCTGAGCGACCCACCCAGCCTGGCGTGGAGTCGGGAACAGAACCCAGGCGTCCTGACTCCCAGCCCTGCCGTCCTGTGACACAGAACAGTCACGTCCTGCCGTCCTGCCCAGGCACCTGACCCCGTGGCCATCGCGGCCAGAGCCAGGGGGAAGGAGGACAGGAAGGGGAGAAGCTGCCCAAACCAGAACTGCTGGAACAACTACAGGAGGAAGCATTCCAGTGACCAGGGGCCAACCACGGAGCTCTTTAAACCCTGCGGATGTGCAATGACCAGTCCTGCCCTGGGCATGGAAGGGTTACGGCTAATAGTGACCAGACACCGAGCTCCCTCCAGATACACCCTCCCCCCAGCCCAGCACCCTGACCCCCTCCCGGCCAAGTCCTTGATGCCCCCCAAAGGGGCAGGCAGCCTCCAGCTAGACCTACAGGCCGCCCTGCTCTGCCGAGCCCAGACCAGAGCCGTCACCCCCCGCTAGGGCGTCACCACCTCTTCCAGACCCCAGGGCACGGATACCTGGAAAGCCTCTCTGTTCTTCCGCTGCTGGCGCCTCTCACGCAGCCTCGTCTTCTCCTTCTCCTCCTCCTCCTCCTTCTCCAGCGTGCGGATGTGCTCCTCGAAGCAGATCAGTGCATCCTCCTTGTCCATGTCTGCAAGAGGCGCGGGGAGGGGGGGTGAGCGGGGAGAGCTGGCACCGGGCGGGGTAGGGCAGGGTGGAGCTGGGAGAGCATGGGACCATGGAGGGGAGCCGGTGGGATACAATAACAACCCTTTGCCCCTCGTCTAGAGGGATGTCCCATGGTTACAGAGCAGGGGTAGAGCAAGGCCTCTGGTTCTAGCCCTGGCTCCGAGTGGGGAGGGGAGGGAGGTTCAGTGGGTTAGGGCTGGGGGCTGGGGCCAGGATTCCTGGGTTCTACCCCAGCTCTGAAAGGGGACCCAGTGGGTTAGAGCAGTGGGGCTAGGCACCAGGACTCCTGGGTTCTACCCCTGCCCCTAGAAGGGGAGGGGCCCAGTGAGTTACAACAGGCAGGTCTGGTGGCCAAGACTCCTGGGTTCTACCCCAGCTCTGGGTGGGCAGTGAGGTCTGGTGGGCTAGAGCAAGGGGTGGGGGAGGCTGGGCACCAGGGTTGCTGGGAGAGGGGAGAGGGGCAGACGGTGTAATGGTTAGACAATGGGGTGCAAAGTCCTGACTCTCAATCCCCTTGGAATGTACCATCTTGGGGAAACAGGTGGGGTTCTTGGACCACATCTGTTGGAAGGGGCCCCTGAGACTAGGGAGATGGGTGCAACCAGATAGCACCTTTCTGGGAGAAAGGGTGTGGCTGGCCTGTACCATTGATCTTGGGCTGTGGGGGGCAATATCTGGCCTGTACCATTTATCTTGGGGCAAGATGGGCATGGCTGGCCTGTACCATTTATCTTACGGTGGGGGCGGGGGGCAATGGCTGGCCTGTACCATTTATCTTAGGGGGGGCGGGGGGGGGCAATGGCTGGCCTGTACCATTTATCTTGGGGCGGGGGGAGGCGGGGGGCTGCCCTCACTCTGCAGGTCCTGGTCCTCGGCGAAGGTGGGGTTGTCCATCAGGTACTGCTGGGCCTCGGACCAGGTGGTCTGGAAGCTGACGTTGCTCATGCTGTCCAGGATGTTCTTCAGGGCCTGGATGTTCCGCTTGCGCAGCTGCTTGGCGTGTTCCTGCGTGGAGGAGACAGGCCGCGTCAGACGCCCCCGCCGCAGGGACCCAGCCCGGGACACATGGCGCCCCCCCGGCCCCCCGCCTGCTGCCACGGCCCCCCCGGCCCCCCTGCCCGCTGCCACGGCCCCACACGCCTCCCCGCCCGCTGCCACGGCCCCACACGCCCCCCCGCCTCCCATCCGCTGCCACGGCCCCCTGCCCGCTGCCACGGCCCCACACGCCTCCCCGCCCGCTGCCACGGCCCCCCCCGCCCGCTGCCACGGCCCCACACGCCCCCCCGCCTCCCATCCGCTGCCACGGCCCCCCGCCTGCTGCCACAGCCCCACCGCCTCCCATCAGCTGCCACGTCCCCCCCACCTCCCGCCCGCTGCCACGGTCCCACATGCCTCCCACGGCCTCCCACCCGCTGCCACGGCCTCCCTGACCCCCCGCCCGCTACCACGGCCCCACCACCTCCCATCCGCTGCCTCGGCCCCATTGGCCCCCCGCCCGCTGCCAAGGGCCCCCCCGCCTCCTGCCACGGCCCCCCCGGTACCCCGCCCGCTGCCACCGCCCCACACGCCTCCCCGCCCGCTGCCACGGCCCCACACGCCCCCCCGCCTCCCATCCGCTGCCACGGCCCCCTGCCCGCTGCCACGGCCCCACACGCCCCCCCGCCTCCCATCCGTTGCCACGGCCCCCCGCCTGCTGCCACAGCCCCATCGCCTCCCATCAGCTGCCACGTCCCCCCCACCTCCCGCCCGCTGCCACGGTCCCACATGCCTCCCACGGCCTCCCACCCGCTGCCACGGCCTCCCTGACCCCCCGCCCGCTACCACGGCCCCACCACCTCCCATCCGCTGCCTCGGCCCCATTGGCCCCCCGCCCGCTGCCAAGGCCCCCCCGGTACCCCGCCCGCTGCCATGGCCCCACATGCCTCCCGCCCGCTGCCACGGACCCACATGGCCTCCCGCCTGCTGCCTCGGCCCCACACGGCCTTCCCCGGAGCAGCCGCTACTGTGGTGCAAGCCGATAGTGCCAGTGGCCATGGCCCCCTCCCCCAGCAGGCGATGCTCCCCCTGAGCAGGGCCGGCCAGCAGCACTGCTCTCACCATCCGGGCCAGAGGCACGCCAGGCCCTGGGGGGCCATGAGGCGCTGAAAATGTGATTACAGGACTGTCTCATCTTACGCTGGGTTACGTTCCGCGGTCAGCGCGTAAAGCGAAAACCGCGTATAGTCAAAATTACATTGAGTTCAATGGCGGGTGCAATCGCCCGCACTACAGGTACAGTATTAAAATTGTTAATTTTTTCTTTTTGTTTTTGCCGACCGCGTCAAGCTGAAATCGCGCCTGTTAAATGTGCGTAAGATGCGACAGACCTGTACAGCCTAAAGCAAAGGAAATCTTGCTCCCCCTCCAGGGCTCTGTCCCCTTCGAAGCAGACCCCCCCACCCCGTCCATCGCACAGGCTGAGTGCCAGCAGCACACACACACTGGTTACTCTGACTCCATAGGAAACATAAGGGGGTGGGGAACATTTTGACTTTGAATAAGGGGTTCCCGACCTGAAAAGACTGAGAAATGCTGGCGAGCTGCGTAAGCCGGGCTGGAGAATCACGCCCCAGGACCCCTCATCCAGCCCAGAGCCGCGGTGGAGCCACAACATCCCATTTACAGACTCCCGATTGACCCCCTCATGCCTGGGTGAGCCGTTCGATGGTTAATTCCCCACAAAATTGTGCCATATTTCCAGTCTGCCCCAGCCCCTGGGTCTTGTTCTGCCTTCGTAGGAGCCCGGAGCTCTCAGACAGCTCCCCACGTACGTTCCTACTGTGACCATGTGACATTATGAGTGTAATATAATATCTCATTGGAAGATGACAGGGGCAGAAAGAGTTAATTAACTCACAGACTGACCTGACCCAGGGCCGAACTTTAGAGACTGGTTAGGAAGATCTGTAAATGAACAGAGCTTTGAAATGCAGCCGGCATTGTTAGAGGTAGAAGGGGAGATGTTTGCTCAGGGCTTATGATGTAAGCAAACAAGTCTTGTCTATTGCTATAGCTTTGATTCAAAGATCAAAAAAGGAATATTAACATTTAGGAAGACACTTGAGTGAAATAGTATTATTGTCTCTCTGTCTCTTTGAAGGTTGTGGTAACCTGTATCTGAACTGTTTAATGGATAAATTACCCTGTGCTAATTGCCAGGATGTTTGGAAGGAGAGTTAAGCCTATTGTTTTCTCAGGCCAAAAGGCTGCTGGAAATGTATAAGAACCCTGGGACATGATCCTTCTGCATCTCAGATCTGCTTTGGGTTTCAAGAAGGGGAAACCTTAAGCCATAAGGATTGAGATCCCCAGTCATTGACTGGAGTCACCCCGAATATAGGCATTGGACTATAACCTATGGACTATTTCTAAAAGGACTTTTGGCAACTACAAGCTCATCTCTGCTATGTATCTGAACCTCAAGAATTGAATTCCAGTCTGTCTGTATATTGATCTTTTAACCAACACTCTCTCTCTTTTCTTTTTTAATAAATTTTAGCTTAGTTAATAAGAATTGGCTGTAAGCGTGTGTTTTGGGTAAGATCTAAGTTATAATTGAACCTGGGTCTGGGGCTGATCCTTTGGGATTGGAAGAACCTTTTCTTTTATATGATGAGATAAGATTTTCAGTAATCATCATCATATCTGACAGGTGTGTCTGGATGGAGGCCTGAGGCTGGGCACTTTAAGGGAACTGCGTGGTTTGGACTCTGAATAACCAGTGAGGTACTATAGAAGATGTTTTGTGCTGGCTTGGTAAATCTATGTCTTGGAATATCCACCAGCGTTCGGGGTTTGTCTGCCCCGTTTTGTTTGCAGTTCACCCTGATTGAGTGACCTCAGCCGGCTCCCACGGGCAGCACCGTTACAAACCAAGTCACTGCTTAGCCTTCTCTGGGATCCACTAAGTTGACTGAGGGTCTTTGCTCTCTCACTGTCGGGCGGGTTTTCCACGTCTCTTCTTGCGACTCTTCTCTGAACCCGTCCCCATTTGTCAGCTCCCGTTGGGAAGTGCGGACACGGTATCCAGTCTCACCAGTGCTGCATCCAGAGGTGACACCATCTCCCTTCGTCTTCTTGCTCAGACATCCACCCATCACTTCGCTCTCTGAGCCAGAGCACCGCACACTCCTGCTCAACTGCTGCCCACATGGACCCAGTCCCCTTGGGTCAGTTTGCCAGGAGGCAGTGCCCGTCCTGCCAGCGTGACCTACCCTCCCGGCTCCTAGAGACGTGACCTTTGGCTGCATTAAACCACTGGACGTGCCCAGTTTACGACGCAGCCGATTACTCAGTTGAATCACTGGGTCCTGCTCCGCCCACTCAGCTGTCAGCTGTGAACGTTTCCTGTACAGATTTTATACACTCTCCCAGATCCCTGACAAAGCCACTGCATAGCCCTGGGCCCCGTAGGGGCATGACGAGAATTCCATTTACACTGGTGCCCTGGGATCGAGCCGCAAGCCAGTTTAGACGCCAATCAGTATATGCCACATGGGTTTTGTGCAGCATTCGTTTTTAATCAGGATGGAGTGTGATGGCAGGGCGCGCCGCACCAATGCCTGGCGGGGTCATACGGGCCCTACATCGTTATGGGACGGCCTGGGCTCCGTGCCGACGCCAGACGGGGTCACACGGGCCCTGACACCGTTATGGGACGGCCTGGGCTCCGTGCTGACGCCTGGCGGGGTCACACGGGCCCTACACCGTTATGGGACAGCATGGGCTCCGTACCGACGCCAGACGTGGTCACACGGGCCCTGACACCATTATGGGACGGCCTGGGCTCCGTGCCGACGCCTGGCGGGGTCACACGGGCCCTACACCGTTATGGGACGGCCTGGGCTCCGTGCCGACGCCAGACGGGGTCACACAGGCCCTACACCGTTATGGGACGGCCTGGGCTCCGTGCCGACGCCAGACGGGGTCACACGGGCCCTACACCGTTATGGGACGGCCTGGGCTCCGTGCCGACGCCAGACGGGGTCACACGGGCCCTGACACCGTTCTGGATTGTGACAGCCGAGCACTCTGCACTGACACCGGGCAGGTTCACACCGTTCTGGATTGTGACAGCCGAGCGCTCCGCACTGACTCCGGGCAGATTCACACTGGCCCATCACTGCCCTGCGCCACAGCTGGGACCCGCTGTTACCTTCTCCTTCTTGGCCAGGAAGAACAGCACGTCGTCGTAGATCTCCTTGCGGTCGCGCTCGGGGACCACAGCCCAAACCTCCTGCTCCCCGAACATCTGCTCAGCTTTCCTGGGAAGGGAACGGCCGGGGCAGGAAGTTACTGGGCCGGCTCCTCACTGCGCACCCGGGCCCAGCGAGGCCACACAGCGAGACACTTCTCCCCACGGGGACGGAGCCAGAGCGCGGCCAGCAGGTGGGCATACTGACAGGGCAGGGGGCGGCCTGGCTCCTGCGGGCTCAGGGGCAGAGGCGATGGAGACGCCTGGAGGGACTGACGCAGTCGGTGATTTCTGACGTTAACAGGGGCTCCTCCAGCTGCTTGTGAAACGGCCCCTCTGGGCCGGGGAGATGCCCCAGGGAGGGCTCCCCCACCTCCCCGGAGATTGCTTCCCTCAGTCATTTCCAGAACAGCCTCCCTGGGCCCCACCTGGCCAGTGACACTCACCTCCCCCATGCCATCTAACTGGGGACCCCGGAACCTGCTCTCAGCCCCACTCCCTCCCTCCCCACCCGCAGGCTAGCCGCAGACCCGCCACAGACCCAGCAGAACAGCCCACAACGGACTCGCACATCTCTACTGCCAGGGAAGGGTGATCTGTGGCTAAAGCAAGTGGCACCAGGACTCCTGGGTTCTCTCCTGGTTCTGAGAGGGGAGGGGGGCTGGTGGGTTGGGGGGGGGCTGGGAGCCAGGACTCCTGGGTTCTTTCTCTGGCTTGGGGAGGGGAGGCGCACAGGGGTTGGTTGGATCCTGAATGTTGTTAGCTGTCTGTGTGCATGCTTCCCTAACCTTCCACCTGCTCTGGGACCCTCTATCCAGCACCCCAAGGCCAGGTCCCATAAACACAGGGGTCCCCCTCAACAGGCAGGACGCGACACCCCTGCCTGGCTGCTCTCCCCACACGGCCTCCCAGCCCCTGCCTGGCCCCTCTCCCCCCTGGCGCCCGCCCACACCTGTAGCGGGTGATGGAGCTCATTCGCTCGTGCTGCTCCAGGAACCGCTGCAGCTCCTCCTTGGCCTCCTTGGCCCTCAGCCGAGCCTCCTCCTTCTCCTCCTTCTCCCGCTGGGCCTTGTAGGCATTGAAGGCCTGCTTCTTCTCACTCAGCTTGGGCAGGGCACTGGGCACAGACCGGACGGGCTAGGCTGGGTTAGAGGCCCTCACTGGCAGCTGCTGAGGGGCCAGCATCGAGGGCAGAAACGGAGGCGCTGGCTGGAGGGGGCTCCCTAGTACTTCAGCACCGGCCTCTCTCAGCAGTGGGCGCTGTGGGGAGTGGGGCTCCCGGGTACTCCACTCCCGGCCTCTGCCAGGGGGCGCTGTGGGGAGCGGGGCAGGAGCACTGGCTGGGGGGGGGGGGGGGTTACTCCCAGGTACTCCCTGCAGGGGTCTGCACTCCTGCACGCAGCCAGCGTGGAAGGGGGGCGGTGCGGGCGGTGGGGCTGGTCCCTACCTGTACCGCGGATCGTCCACGATCATCTTCATGGCCAGCTCCCACGAGGTGTTGGAGGGGACGCCCTGACACCAAATGCTGGGACTCAGCTGGGACCGTGCCAGCCCCAGCCTCCCTGGCCAGTCCCAGCCCCCCACAAACAGGACCCCCGCCCTGGCCAGCCCCAGCCCCCCGGCCAGCCCCAGCCCCCCGCAAACAGGCCCACTGCCCTAGCCAGCCCCCCGCCCTGGCTCTCTCCTCCATACCTTGTCCTTCAGCAGCTCCTTAAAGGCTAGCTTGGCCTCATCCTTGGTGCTCCAGCTGCAGGCGCACCTCTCCCCGGCCCCCCCCTCCTCCTCCTCCTCCCGCCGGCCGGGGTCGCCACTGCGCCGGGAACACAAACACACCGGGGTCATGGCATGAAACGCTGGGGGTTGCGCCCCAGGGAGCTGCAGGAGGAGCGGGGGAGGGGCACAGGCTGAGCTGGAGGGGGGCGTCCCGCTTGGCTCAGCAACACTCACTCCCCGACGGGGATCCCAGGGGAAGGACTGGGGGTCTCGTCGCTCCTCGGCAGGGGGGATCCCGGGAGAAGGACCGGGGGCTGTGTCGCTCCCCAGCAGTGGGGATCCCGGGGGAAGGGCCGGGGGCTGCGTCGCTCCCCGGCAGGGGGGATCCCGGGGGAAGGGCCGGGGGCCCCGTCGCTCCCCGGCAGGGGGGATCCCGGGGGAAGGGCCGGGGGCTGTGTTGCTCCCCGGCAGGGGGGATCCCGGGGGAAGGGCAGGGGGTGTCGTCGCTCCCCGGCAGGGGGGATCCCGGGGGAAGGGCCGGGGGTGCCGTCGCTCCCCGGCAGGGGGGATCCCGGGGGAAGGGCCGGGGGTGTTGTCGCTCCCCGGCAGGGGGGATCCCGGGGGAAGGGCTGGGGGTGCCGTCGCTCCCTGGCAGGGGGGATCCCGGGGGAAGGGCCGGGGGCTGTGTTGCTCCCCGGCAGGGGGGATCCCGGGGGAAGGGCCGGGGGCTTCGTCGCTCCCCGGCAGGGGGGATCCCGGGGGAAGGGCCGGGGGCGCCGTCGCTCCCCGACAGGGGAATCCCGGGGGAAGGGCCGGGGGCCCCGTTGCTCCCTGACAGGGGAATCCCGGGGGAAGGGCCGGGGGCCCCGTTGCTCCCCGACAGGGGGATCCCGGGGGAAGGGCCGGGGGCCTCGTCGCTCCCCGGCAGGGGGTGCATTCAGCTGGAATCATGTCTCCTGGTCGGTCACTGTTGTCTCTGTTCCACTCTCTGGAGCAGGGCCTGACACCACGGGGCCCAGCTCCTGCCCGGGGTATCCTGTGGAGCTGGGTGTGCCCGGCGTCCAGACGGGCCTGGCCACGGATGCTGGTGCTAACTGGCCCCCGGGCGTAGCGTCTGAGGAGAGCAAACGCCCCCGATACGTGGGGGGGGGGTCCCTGCTCGCAGCTCCCCAGCCCAGGTCACCGTCACCTGCTGGTCACTTCCTCCTGCTGCAGGGCTGCCTCCTCCGGGCCTTCGGCCAAGCTCCCCAGCACAGGCGTCTCCTGCTCCTCCCCACCCGCAGCCTCCGTGTCCGTGGTGGCAGCCGAGGACAGGCTGGGGCTAGAGGCGGCTGACGGCGTCTCCTGCTGCTTCCTGGAAGAGCAGAGAAGGCCGGAGCCTGGGTCTAGTGAGACACAGAGGGGAGGGGGACAGAGGGGCCCACGCAGAGCCCTGAGGGCCAGTCCCCTGGGCTCACGGCTCAGTGGGGCCCACCACCCATGAGGGGCAGGGTGGCCCCTGCAGGCCCGATGCCAGGGGGGTGGTCTCTGCTCTGCCCTCCCCATGTCACCCCAGCGAGGGAGGTACCTGCCCTCGAAACCCATGGCCTTCGGGAGGGCACCCCCCTCTCTGACTCCCAGGGGGCCCTGTTCCTGAGCGCACCTCCACCCCCGGCCCCCAGGGGCCCCCGTTCCTGAGGGCCCTGCTCCTGTGTCCCCCGGGGGGGTGTTCCTGAGGGCTCTGCCCCCCTCTGGCCCCCGGGGGCGCCGGCGCCCTGCTCTTACCGCCCTGGGTCAGAGCTAACGGGTCCAAGCCCCGGGGGCAGACGCCAGCCACTCACCCAGCCTCCTCCTCCTCGATGAGCGCTGCAAGGAGGGAAACAAAGAGCCCGGCCATTACTCGGTGCCCAGGGGGCGGCGCCCGGTGGCCAACGTGGGGACGTGTCACTGCAAGGAGCTCTGCCTCTGTGCCCGGCGGGTGCAAAGGGTTGAAGCTGTTCCCGGGGCAAAGCAGGGGGCCTGGGGCACGTGGCTGGTGCGATTGGCCAGCTAAGGCCTGGCTGCAACCGACCTGCTTCGACACAGGATCTGGCCAGGCACTGGGAGCCCCAGGGGCTGAGCCTAATGCCAGGCGTCGGGCAGGGCCGCGAGGGCGCAGCAGGGCGAGGGCCGGAGAGGTGCCGGAGGCTGGGCTAAGGGCTGGGCTCTGAGACACAGGCTCCCCGGGACCAAGAGACAGGAGCAGACTGAGAATGGCAGATCCACAGCAGCCGGCTGGTGGAGCCCGGCACTGCCCAGCCTCAACTCCGGCTTCTCCTCTGCCTCCCCGGGCCGCGCCCAGGACAGGGGGGGGCTGGGCCCTGCTGGCTAACAACAGGCTGCTGGGGGTGCAGCGGGTCCCTGAGATCTCGGAGCAGGAGTCTAGTGCAGTGGGACTCCTGGGCAGAGCTCAGGGGAGATGCAGGAGGGCTGGAGCCCGGAAGCCCAGGCTCGGAGGCCTGCCCTCATGGCAGGGGTGATCACTGGGGGGTCTGGGACCGCTCACAGGCTGGGGCACAGAGACCCAGGGGGCACTGGCTGCACTCCCAGCCCGGCCCACGGGGGGGGTTACCCTGCAGCCCAGACAGAAGCATCAGCCTGGGGCACGGGGGCGTCTGCCGATGCTCCCGAGGGTGTTTTGCCCTGGTCCCCAGCTCCCTGGGCTGCCGCCCCCTTTACCCTCCAGCTCGTCGAGGTCCCGGGGCTTGGTCCAGCGCGACTCCTTGCTCTGGGAGTTGTAGTAGTAGGACTTGCCCGTGTCCGACTTGTACTCCCTCCAGGGACACTGGGAGAGCAGCAGCTGCGGAGGGAGGAGCAGGGCAACATGAGCCACCGGCCCATGCCAATGGAGGGCACTGACAATACCGGTGCTTAGAATGGAGGCAGGACTCGTGGGGAGCAGGCCAGTGGGTCACAAGAGCTGAGGTCTAAATCCTCATGTTATATTCTGCCTCCCTAATCTACTCCTGGACGCACACGCACATTTCCAGCGGCCCTCTAGCACTGCTGTGCAGCTGTCACTCAGCTGCTGCGCCCCACCCCAGAGGTGGCTGCATCTCAGTGCTGGGTGAAGGGCTCTGAAGGAACTCACCTCTGCTTTGGACTTCAGCTCATCCGGCTTCTCCCAGGTGGACTGCTTGGAGTTGCAGTTGTAGTAGTAAATGCGCCCGTCCGGGGCCCTGTGCTCACTCCACGGGGGCTTCTGGGCACCACAAGCAAGAGCAGGGTCAGGAAGGTCCAACCAGCCCCCCCCAGTCCTACCCCCAGCTGCCCTCCCCAGGCCACACAGCCCCAGGGCCATGCAGCCCATCAGGGCCCCTGCCCCAGCCTCCTCCCTGTACAGCAATGGGCCTGCTCCTGCTCCCACCGCAACCAGCAGCAAAACTCCAGATGACGCCAGTTGGGTCAGGATTGGGCCCGCCGAGCCACTCTCCGGGGTGGTGGAAATGCTGGTGTAACTCACCCCACTGGAGTAAGGGGCAGGTGGCAACGTGCCATGACCTCCCCATGGTGCTCAGTGGGGAGCGGCGCCCCCTGCTGGCAGGATCAGGCCCTTGGGGCCTGTTTGGCTTTTCCTGGTCCTTGTCCCCAGTTCCTCCCCAGGGGTTAAACTGGGATCTGGCTGGGAGCTAGGGTGACCAGACAGCAAGTGTGAAAAATTGGGACAGGGGGTGGGGGTAATAGGAGCCCATATAAAAAAAAGCCCCAAATATCGGGACTGTCCCTATAAAATCGGGACATCTGGTCACCCTACTGGGAGCACATACACTGGAACACCGGAATGGGGCGGGGGGGCAGGGGGCCAGAGCCCCCCACTTTTAGGGTGCTTCTGCCATTCCTGACACACACCCGACCGGTGAGGGCTGCATCACTGGCCAGCCACCCCCCCAGAGCCACGGAGAAGGGACGGGACATGCTACCTTGCGGGGGGCGTCCTGCATGGGGGAGCCGCTGCCCATCAGGCTCTGCTGGACGGGGGCCACCATGGGATTCGGGAGCTGGTGGGCATAAGAGTGACAAGAATCAACTCCTCTTCTGAGCTCTGCCAGTGCCCCTCAATCCCGACCCACAGCCATCTGCTACCCCAGCCCTGCCCCCCCAGCTCTGACGGTGCCCCTCAATCTCGACCCCCAGCCCCCTGATAGCCCAGCCCTGCCCTCCAGCTCTGCCGATGCCCCTCAACCCGACCACAGCCCCCTGCTACCCCAGCCCTGCCCCCGCAGCTCTGCCCGTGCCCCTCAATCCCGACCCACAGCCCCCTGCTATTCACGGGGGTTAAGAGGCTGGGATGAACGCTCCTTAGCGATGGGGGGAGCCTGTGCAGCAGCGTTGCTGGGGGGGGAGGGGGGGCTACTCACCGTGGGTGCTGGCTGGGCCGGAGCAGCTGAAAAACAAGAGCCGGATGTTACTGGGATGGTCGGGGGCTGTCAGGTCCTGCACTCAGAGTGGGGGTTACAGATCCCCAAGAGAGACCGGCAGGGCTGGGCACCCAGCATCATGCACAGGATCGGGCCCCCTCAGGATTGGGCGTGACTCCCAGGTGCTCCCCTGGGATGCAGCAATGTTTCACCCTCCTCCCTGAGCCGCCGGGGGCAGCAGAAACTCCAGACAGCTCCCCCCTCCCCTGCTAGGATGGACCGGCCCCCCTCTCGTCAGCTCCCCTATGGACCACCCCCCTGCGATGGACCCTGGGACTCACCGCCAATTGGGTCTGTCCCAGGAGCCGCCTGCCAAAAGAGAAACGGGGCCATGAGCCGCGGGGGCTGCGGCTCGGACCCGACCCGTCACCAGACTCCCCCGCCCAGGGCCCCCTGAATCCCTCTACAAACGCCCATGGGAGCTCAGAGCCAGCCCCATCTGCGAGGGGGAAACTGAGGCACGAGGCCAGCCACTGACTGTTCCAATGCTGCAGCGAGCAAGTCAGGAGCAGAACTGGAAAAAGAACCCAGGAGTCCTGGCGCCCCGCCCTCACCCCAGGGTGGCACCTCATTTTAATGCTGAGCTCTGCTCTGGAAACAGGGATTGGGCAGTGGGGCCCCCGTGGAGAGGGGCAGGACAAGGGCATGGAGACCCCTCTACGTTCCACCCCCAAGTCAGCCTGGGCAGCCCCTGCCGCCGGGCCTGGGCATGGCTGGCTGGACAAAGGGGAGGTTACAGGGCTGCTCACCACACCAGGACCAGCTGGCACCCCCGGCATCAGCATCCCCGGCATCATGGGAGGCACCATGGGTGGCATCTAGGGGACAGAAAGGTGGCACGTCAGCCGGCAGGCACGGGGCCAACGGAGCCGGGGAAACGGCCGGAGCCTCCGGTTCAGAACCCCGCTCTGAGATCCCCGCCCACGTCCATGGAACACCAGCAGCATGGCTCCGATCACAGGATCGGGGCCAGAGGGACACGGGGGATGAGGCCACAGAACCTACGTCTGCGTGGGGCTTTTCCCAACATCTTTGTCATCGAGGTTTAACAGAAAACTTTTGGCTGCAGAGAGCCCTGGCCCAGCCAGCCCTTGCCAGAGCCCAGCTAGTTACGCTACTCAGTCACTTCCCCCACTTCTTTCAGCCTGGGAGAGGGACTGACCTGCAGCCACAGGCCCATGAGACCAGAGCTGGGAGAGAACCCAGGAGTCCTGGCTCCCAGCCTCCTCCACTCTACCCCACCAGACCCCACTCCCCTCCCAGAGCTGGGAGAGAACCCAGGAGTCCTGGCTCCCAGCTTCCCCGGCTCTACCCCACCAGACCCCACTCCCCTCCCAGAGCTGGGATAGAACCTAGGAGTCCTGGCTCCCAATCCCCCCCCGCCCCGCAACCAACCAGACCCTGCTTCCCAGATGATGGGTCCCAGGCGTGCGATCCATGGTCCTGCACTGACATTCCACCCCGAGTGGAGGCTCAAGGGGGGCCCTGGATTCAGACAGAGAGAGACGAAGGGAGTGGCTTTACCTGTCCTATGGGTGGGGGCCCTGCCATGGGTGGAAGCAGAGGCGGCATCATGCCAGGGGGCATGGGGGGCATCGCTGGCGGTCTCTGCCCGATAGGAGGGAGTCCCATGGGGGGGAAGGGAGGGGGGATTCCAGGAGGAGGCATCTAGGAGCAAGAAGAGACAGGCTGCATGATGCGGCTCAGCCCGGCCCCAGGGCAGCCCCCTACTGAAGGGACTGGCCCTGGCCAGCCAGGGATTCCCCCACCACTGCAGCTACTCGGGCAGACGCCTGGCGCCAGCCACTGGCGCAGCTCGCTCAGGGTGTCTCCTTGTCACCACCGCAGCACGTCCGCACGGGGGCTTCGCACCACCGCAGCTCCCCTCGCCTGCCAATGCGGCACAAACTGCTCCATCTGAGCTCACGGGGAGCAATGAGGGTGCGCACGCACACATACACACACACACACACACACACAAGACATGTATACACACACATATGCACACACGTGCACATGTGCGCACACTCGTGTGCACACACACATATACACATGCACATGTATGCGCGCACACACGCACGCACACACATATACACACACCCACACGTATACACACATGCATACACATACACGTGCACACGCACGCACACACACACGTATACACACGTGCATACACATATACGTGCACATGCACACGTGCACATGCACACACGCACGCACACACACATGTACGCACACACATACACGTGCACATGCACACGTGCGCATGCACACGCACACACACATGTATGCACACACACGTATACACACATGCATACACATACACGTGCACATGCGCACACACACACAGCCAGTGTACTGAACTTTGCACAGTCATCCCACACGGCCAGGCCAGCAACTCCCGCTTTGTGCCGCTCTCTGGGACGGCTGGGTCATGCTGGTTTGGTTAGTAAGCGGTGCTGGGTTCAGGTAACTTACGAAGGGTGGAGGCATCATCGGGGGGGCGGTGGGAAACGGGGCCGGCTGCCCTGCAGGGCCGCTGCTGGAGTCCGGAGCCGACTGTCAACAGCAAGAAAAGAAATGCAGGAAACAGCTGGTAAGAAAGGATGGTCTTGTGGTGAGAGCAGAGGGGGCTGGGAGTCAGGACTCCTGGGTTCCATGCCCAGCCCTGACTGGAGTGCTGTGCAGTATCTTACATAGGGGCTCCTCGTGCAGACACTAAATCGTATCTTATTTTAATTAAAATAGACACCGGAAAACAAGTGAAGCAAAGGACAGCGAAGCACAGACTAAAGAGAAGCCGCATCTTCCCCGAGATGGATGGACAGAGGCTGTGTATGGGGATGGATGGATAGACAGACAGAAGATGAGTATGGGGACGGATGGATAGATAGAAGGTGCATATGGAATGAAAAGATAGTTGGACAGAGGGTGTGTATGGGATGGATAGATAGAGTGTATGGGGATGGATGGATGGATGGATAGAGGGTGTGTATGGGGATAGAGGGTGCGTATGGAGATGGACGAATGGATGGATAGAGGGTGCGTATGGGGACGGATGGATAGATGGATGGATGGATAGAGGGTGCGTATGGGGATGGACGAATGGAGGGATAGAGGGTGCGTATGGGGATGGAGGAATAGAGGGTGCGTATGGAGACGGACGAATGGAGGGATAGAGGGTGCGTATGGGGACGGAGGGATAGAGGGTGCGTATGGAGATGGACGAATGGATGGATAGAGGGTGCGTATGGTGATGGATGGATAGAGGGTGCGAATGGGGATGGATGGATAGAGGGTGCATATGGGGATGGATGGATAGAGGGTGCGTATGGGGATGGACGAATGGATGGATAGAGGGTGCGTATGGGGACGGCGGGATAGAGGGTGCGTATGGGGACGGATCAATCTTTATTTTCAGAGCACCGTGCTCCCCGGCAGAGCCTGGTCCGGGGCTCCCTGGGCTGAGGATGATCCAGGCGCGTAATTGCTGACAGCCCCTGTGTGTAACGAGTTGGGTGTCTCAGCTCTCACTGGGCAGGTGTCACATTGTGACCCCTCTCCCCTCGGCCACAAATGGCTGCTGTGGGCTCCTCACTGGCGAGGCCCAGGGATGAGTGGGCTGCTCCTTCTGGGCATGGGTGGGGGACCCCAGGGCAGGCTGAGGCCAGGTGTGGGGGGGGGGAGACCCCAGGGCAGGCTGAGGCCCGTGGGGCAGGGCCCGGCAAGGGACCCCAGGGCAGGCTGAGGCCAGGTGGGGCGGGGGGGAGACCCCAGGGCCGGCTGAGGCCCATGGGGCAGGGCCTGGCGGGGGACCCCAGGGCAGGCCGAGGCCTGCCCCAAGCCTGGCAGGTGCAGACCCAGGGGCAGCGTGTGGTGTCCACTGCTCCTGGGCAGGGAGAAGCCCCAGTCCGGGAGCACCGCCCCCAGCTGCCAGCCCTGGGGGGGACGCTGTGCTGGGTGGGGCTGTGCCCGGGGGGGGGGACAGTGCCGGGGGGGGATCTCAGCCCAGGCTGGGGGGACAGTGCCGGGGGGGGAGCTCAGCCCGGGCTGGGCAGTGCCGGGGGGGTTCCGAGGGGGGGGCTCAGCCCGCGCCGGGGGGGCAGTGCCGGGGGGGCAGTGCCGGGGGGGGGGGGCTCAGCCCGCGCCGGGGGGGCAGTGCCGGGGGGGTTCCGGGGGGGCAGTGCCGGGGGGGGGCTCATCCCGTGCCGGGGGGGCAGTGCCGGGGGGGCAGTGCCGGGGGGGGCTCAGCCCGCGCCGGGGGGGCAGTGCCGGGGGGGCAGTGCCGGGGGGGGGCTCAGCCCGCGCCGGGAGGGGTTCCGGGGGGGACTCATCCCGTGCCGGGGGAGGCAGTGCCGAGGGGGGGCAGTGCCGGGGGAGTTCCGAGGGGGGGGCTCAGCCCGCGCCGGGGGGGGGTTCCGGGGGGGACTCATCCCGTGCCGGGGGAGGCAGTGCCGGGGGGGCAGTGCCGGGGGGGGGGCTCAGCCCGCGCCGGGGGGGGTTCCGGGGGGGACTCATCCCGTGCCGGGGGAGGCAGTGCCGGGGGGGCAGTGCCGGGGGGGGGGCTCAGCCCGCGCCGGGGGGGGTTCCGGGGGGGACTCATCCCGTGCCGGGGGAGGCAGTGCCGAGGGGGGGCAGTGCCGGGGGAGTTCCGAGGGGGGGGCTCAGCCCGCGCCGGGGGGGGCGGTTCCGGGGGGGGGGGGCTCAGCCCGCGCGGCGCGGGACACAAAGCGGGACGTTACCATGCCGGAGCCGCTGTCAGCTGGGCCCGCGCGCCCACCCGGCAGTAAGCGGCGCTGCCATTGGCGGGCCGGGCGGGGGGCGGGGCGAGGGTGGCACCCCTTCGCTGCCGGGCCGGGCCTGCGAGCCCCGCCCCCCGGCCCGGACTCCTGGGTTCTCTCCCTGGCTCTGAGGGGGCAGTGGGGGCTAGGGGTTAGAGCGGGGGGGGGCTAGGAGCCCGGACTCCTGGGTTCTCTCCCTGGCTCGGGGGGGGGGGCAGTGGGGGCTAGTGGTTAGAGCAGGGCGGGGGGGGGGGGGGCGGGCTAGGAGCCCGGACTCCTGGGTTCTCTCCCTGTTGTGCCCCTGACCCGGTGCCTGTCCCAGGGCAGATTCCCATCCTTCCCTCCTGCATGTCTCCAGCGCCCCCCTGGCCTGTGTCAGGTGGATCCCGCCAGCTCTTGGCCCTGCCGCGCTGGGATGCCACGGGCCCCTCCACCGCCCTGGGGCCACGAGGGCTTTTCAGAGCCCCCCAGCTGCAGAGCCCTTCTCGCCACCTCGCTGGGGGGCAGCCGAGAAATCCAGCTCCTTTAAGGCCCTAAACTGCCAGCAGGTGGCACCCGAATCTCTTCGGAGAGAGCCAGGGCCAGGGACCGGGCAGCAGGGCCGGCTTTAGGCCAATTCCACCAATTCCCCCGAATCGGGCCCCGCGCCTAAGAGGGCCCCGCGCCCAGTGCCAGGGCCGCCCAGAGTGGGGGGCAAGTGGCAGAGAATCCCTTCCCTGGCTAGAGGCGCCTTTTTAATTTTGACTCACCCGGCGGTGCTCCGGGTCTTTGGCGGCACTTTGGCGGCGGGTACTTCAGTGCCGCCGAAGACCCGGAGCAAGTGAAGGACCTGCCGCCAAAGACTAGGAGCGCGGCCCGGTGAGTACAAGCCCCATGTGGTTTTTTTACATGGGTTTTTTTAGTCATCCCTGCCGGGGCCCCGTCAAAACTGTTTGAATCGGGCCCCGCACTTCCTAAAGCCGGCCCTGCCGGACATCCCGGCCAGGGCAGAGCAGCAGACAGGGCCGGAGGGGTCAGCTCTTGCAGACAAAAGCCCCTGGACCTCCCCCTGCCCCTCAGTTCCTTCCCCAGTGCCCATCCACCCCTGCAGGCCCCATTAGCTTCCCCCTGCTTGGCACAGCCAGCGCCCCTGTCCCAGCCCGTCTGCCCCTGGAGCTCTGTGCACCTGATGCCCCCACTGCTGATGAGCACCAAAGACACATGATGAGGGACCCCTTGATAAAGCGCAGACAGCTCCCAGGCTCTGCAGCGGGCACAGAACTGGCCATACTTGTGAAAGTCACAGAAAAGGGAACTAACCCCCCCCCCCAGACTATAAAGCTTATGGGTGGCACCGGGGCCAAAACTCCCCTCAGAGCTTCCTCTGGCCCAATTGGAGGTACGAAAATAGACACCCAGCATCCGATTCTCCTCCCATTCCTACCAGTCAGCCTCCACTGACTCCCACAGAGCCACTGGATTCAGCAAGACCAGCGTGGCCGGGTACTTCCCACCATGTCTAGGAGGCTAGTCCTAAACCCACCCTCCACAGCCCCAAATCCCTAAAACAGCGAAGGCCCCAGCATGAAGGCCCCAGATAGCCAGCCCAGGACCCGATCCTGCAGCCACTGCCACTGATTTAATGCAACTATTCAGAGTAGTCCCTGTGTGAAGATAGCAACAGAGAGTCCTGTGGCACCTTTAAGATTGACAGATGTATTGGAGCATAAGCTTTCATGGGTGAATGCCCACTTCGTCGGATCCGAAGAAGTGGGCATTCACCCACGAAAGCTTATGCTCCAATACATCTGTTAGTCTTAAAGGTGCCACAGGACTCTCTGTTGCTTTTTACAAATCCAGACTAACACGGCTACCCCTCTGATACTTGATGTGTGAAGATAGATAGATAGATAGATAGATAGATAGATAGATAGATAGATAGATAGATAGATAGATAGATAGATGGGGTGGATGGGGATAGATAGATAGATAGATAGATAGATAGATAGAGGGGGTGGGTGGGGATAGATAGATAGATAGATAGAGGGTATGTGGGGATAGCTAGATAGATAGATAGATAGATAGATAGATAGATAGATGTGTATGAGAGAGCATGCTGGGGTGTAGGAGAGAGAGCCAGGGGTATATGAGGATGGACAGATTCTCCCCACTCTGTGGGTGTGTGAATTAGGGGGCAGCCAAGTTCACTGGTCGTGCTGGAGCAGAGGTCCAGGAGTCAGGACTCCTGGGTTCTCTTCCTTTCTCTGCTACTAAGTGGCTGCCTGACCTTAGGCAAGTGTCTGCACCTCCATTCCCCCATCTGGGAAATGGGGTGTGATGAAGTGGGAATGTTCTTAATGTTTTCTCTAAATACCGTGTGGGTGCCTCGGTTTCCCCTATGCATGTCTTAAGTATCTAGATGGTGGGATAAGGGTGTGTGATTGTTGCAGAGCCCGAGAGGGCAGGGGTGTGCAAGCGTCTGCACAGAGAATGGCCGACACCCTGTCTCCTGGCAACTGATGGCCTGGGCCCCTCCCTTGCAAAGGTGCCAACTGAAGGTGTTGAAGAACAAAGAGATCAGGTGACCTCCTGGCCCGGGAAAGAGACTAAGGCAGAGGAGGGGCTGGAGAGTTTTCAGTTTGGAGTGGGCTGGGGAAATGGAGGGGAGGCCAGACAGACCTCCTGGCCTCCTCTGGCCCCCCAAGATGGACCTGACTGAGGGGGTCCTGTGGTCTGTACCTGCAAGCCCTGTCTTGGACTGTGTTCCTGTCGTCTAAATAAACCTTTTGTGTTACTGGCTAGCTGAGAGTCACGGCGAATCGCAGGAAGCCAGGGGTGCAGGGCCTGGTCTCCCCCAAACTCTGTGACATGGGGCTAGCAGAACTTCCCCACCGTTACATGGTCTGAGGCCTTGTGCTCCATCCAGACTGGCCACTGAGCCTCCCCTCCGGCTGCCCCAGACCAGCACCGTTGCTTGCACTCCTCCCGAGCCCCACCCCTCCCTTCGCAGGCTGGCCAAGCACTTTACAGCCACTCCCAGCTTGGTGGGGAACAGAGAGACACGGTGACCTCCCAGCAAGCGGGGGCTAGCATCACGGAGCTACGCCGATGGTACAGCAGCCCAGAGATGCTGCCTGCCAGGGTGACGGTGGCTTAGTCCCTGTGGTACGTGTGGCTACCGGGAGGAGGCTGGGGGCGGGTTACGGCCCGCGGTGTGTGCAGAAATGAAAGGCCCTGCTCCCCAGTGCACTCGGGTCACTGTGACCCAGCAGGGCTGCACGGCTCCCTCAGGGCACAGAGCTGGAGCGTCCACACACAGCCCACCACTAACCCAGTTCTAACCCTGGGCGCTGCCCCGTGGCAGAAACCAGGTCTGGTGATTTAGTGGTACTGAGGCCAAGAGGGGCTGGAGGAGCAGCCAATATTGACACATCGCAGCGTGCAAAGAAATACATCAGGCCCTGCCCCCGCTCCCATGACTGGCCGCTGGAGTCACTGGGACGGACTCCTGGTGGGAGGGGCAAGGCCAGGAGGGGGCCTTCTCCTCTGGGAAAGACCTAACCCTGCGGCTCAGCTGGGGCCAGAGTCTGTCAATCCACCATCCGTCCTTTGGAGTCAGTGGAGTCACTTCACTATTACACTGGCATCACTTGAGACAAGCCGGTCCTGAGCCCACTGCAGGGGGGTGACTCTGGATTACCCCCCGGGGAGCTGAGATCAGAATCCATTTCTCTCGTCACCTGGGCTGGATCCAGCCAATGTAGATGCACAGCCTGGCTGGCCATCCTGCACTCGGTGTCTGGTGGGTTTCAGAGCCGGGAGCAGCGCACTGGAGCCCTGCAGAGAAAGCTCCCTGCACGCATCAGAGTCCAGCTTCTCCGCGGCCCCCTTCCTGGCACTGGCTTTGTGGGTCACAGCCCCTAAGACGGGTTTTGGCAGGAAGGCATTAAAACAGCAGAGGATTATTTTCCAGCATTTCCATGTGATCATGTTTAGAGCCGCTGCTTTAAGACTTCGCCATCAGGCACTTAGGAATGGGACTGGAGCCAGATTGTGATCTTGGTTCCCCCTGCGGTGCTGTAAACTGGCGTGGCTCCATTGAGCTCAGCCCCCCTGTGTTGGTGGCGCACAGCCCTCCCCTCTGCGTGCTGGAACAATCCACTGGTCTGCGCTGGCCAAAGGACTGTCCCACCCCAGCTCTGCAGGGCTTAACCCCCGAGCCAGGGACGTGTGTGGCTCTCAGTGCTGGGCTGGGCCCTGTCTGACTCCCTGCCAGGAAACCGCGGCAGGCCGTGGTCAAGCGTGTCCGAGTGAAGTCACCTGCTAACGGCTGGGACCACTGACTGCCTAGCACAGAACGTACCTTCTCCGCAGAGCCCAGTCCCAGTGCGGAGGGAAAGAGCAGGTTGTTCTGGAGCCATGAGCTGCAGCTGGCGCTCTGCTTGATGACACCCTGCGCTCCCACAGCGCTGCCCCTGCAAGGATCTCAAAGCACACTGCAAACAGCCGGGAGTCAGCCCCTGCAGTGCCTCTGGGAGTGCCAGTATTACCCCCATTTCACAGGGGGGGAAACAGAGAGACAGAGGGGAAGCCACTTACCAAGATCTCACAGATCCAGAAATAGAACCCCGGAGTCCTGGCTCCCAGCCCCCCTGCTCTCACCAGTCCACCCCAGTCCCCTCCTAGAGTCGGGGATAGAACCCAGGAGTCCTGACCCCCAGTTTGCTGCTTTAACTACTAGATACATATCTTCCCTAGCAGGACAGTGCCTCTGCCTTTGGGGCCCAATCCTGGTAAGTGACAAGCATTCAGCTCCTGCCCTGCCAGAATCAGGCCTTTAAAAGGGACAGGATTTGTGTGGCAGGCATAGTTAAGTTCCCCATGTTTAACGGGCAGAGATTTAAGCATCTGCTCCAGCCAGGAGCTAACAGCCAGAGAAATATCCTCGGGGATTGACGGGGCAGGGGGCCTCTTTATCTCTGCTTCTTATGTACGCAATAAAAGTAAAGCCCTGTCCAGCATCTTTGCAATACCCGGGACCACGTGTATTATAAAACTGATTACAGACTCCAGCACTGTTATTGGCTGTAGCGGAGAGATGTATTAAGGCGAGTTATCTGCCCTGCCAGAGGTAGGATTTCTGCTAAGTAGAAAGTAACACACTAATACACTGGATATTTCAACAAGAGTCCTGGCAAGCTCAGCCCAGCCTTCACGCTGGCACGTTAACGAACCCAAACCTCACAGGCAGCCCAGCAGGCCGGTCAGGGCTGTTAGCTCTGTTCTGTACACAGGGATGAAACAGACGCGCAGGAGGATTAAGTGACATGACCACGGTCAGCCCAGAAATAGACTCATGACTCTATGGTTTGCGCACAAGGCGATCCAGGCTTCCCTATGGATGATGCTTCATGACGGCTCCCAGCAGAAGCCAATCATAACTAGGTCACTTTTCACTCAGGGACCATTTTCCCCAGACTAATCCCTTGAAACAACAGGGGAGTTGAAATCAGAAGTACTGGGATTAGCTCCCAGCTCCTGCCTGAAGCATCAGCTGCTTTCTGGAGGAATCAGGGAGGTGAGTTCATTGCCCGTTATTCTCCTGACCTCAGCCACTCATCTGTCCTTACAGCACCAGGTCCGTGGAGCAGGGCCCATCCCTCTTAAGAGCACAGTTGCAGATAAATCATAACCACCGATGAAAATGTAGGGTAGCGGTCAGAGCACAGGGCTGGGAGGGAGTCAGGGCTCCTGGCTGTCACACTAGCTCGGAGTTTTAGGCCAAGCTGTGTAATGGCCCTATGGACACTGAGCTGCCCCACATCTATGCAGCACTTTGAGATCCCCAAACATCTTGGAGGGCAGGGGGAGGTGAAAATGGATCCTGAATCCTTGAATTTCCAGCTGCTAATTCACAGATCCCATGCCAGATGGGACCATTGTGATCCTCCACCAGGCTGACCCGCACAGCACAGCCAGAGACCTGCCCCATAGTAATCCCTAGAGTCCAGCTTGTAGAAAAACATCCTGGCTGGATTTGAAAATGGTCAGTGATGGAGAATCTGCCCCGGGCCCTGGGAAATGCCATCAATGGTTAATTACTCTCAATGTGAAACATGCCCACCCTATGTCCAGTCTGAATGTGTCTCGCTTCCACTTCCAGCCACTGGCTCGGGTTCGACCTTCCTCTGCTAGACTGAAGAGCCCCGATGAAATATTTGTTCCCCAGGCAAATACTTACAGACTGAGAGCAAGTCACCCCTGAGCGCTTTGTTAAGCGAAACAGACACAGCTAGCTGAGCCCATCGCTATAAAGCACGTTTTCAAATCCTTTCATCAATCTCGTAACTCGTCTCTGAACCCGGGGACTTTATCAACGTCCTTCTTGAACTCCCAGAACTCCCGCCGCAGGTACAATAACCTCTCTGCTCCTACTTGAGAGTCCCCGGTTGATGCACCCCAGGGTCGCATTCACTCTTTGGGCCACAGCGTTGCACTGGGAGCTCATGGTCAGTGGATTATCCGCCACGGCCTCCACATCTTGTTCAGAGTCTCGGCTTCCCAGGATAGTCCCTCATCCGGCAAGTCCAGCCTGCGTTCTCTGCTCCCAGACAAAGGATGTGACCATTTCCAGCTAGTAATGACCAACCCCATTCTCAGGAGTCTTTTTGTTCCTAATTTATTTTAAAAACTCCTTATTGTCCTTAACTCTGCTGGCCATAGAGTTCACCTTCTGTCCTTTGGCTTATCAATTTTCTACAATTCCTAACTTGTGATTTTTAATCATTACTATCAACTTCCCCTTTCTTCCATTTGATTTTAGATCTACAGAGTATATATAGTTGCCTTCACTTCCCCTCTGACCCACCGTGGTGTTTTAACCAGCACACCCTACTTCCTCACGTGTGGCTTTGGGGGAATCCCTAAGGTGTTCTTAAATGATTCCCAATGATCTTTCATTTTTTTCTGATGACATTCTTCCTCCCAGCTGATTTGGCTCATCCTTGTTTTCAGCTTTGTGAAACTGGCCCTTTGAAAGCACCAGGTCTGGACTTTTCTCTGATTGCACAAAGCACCTCTGACTCTTGGGATGTGGGAGAGTCACACGGATGAACTGGATCGGGACCCATCGCTAAACTGGAGTCACTGTCCCCATGAGCCACCTCGCTTCGCGGTTACCTGCCCCCTTCCTCTCCGCTTTGCCCCGGAGCGCTCTGGGGCAGATCTGAGCCCGTCTCGCCGGCACTCCCGCGACGCGACCCCTCCGCCCCCCGGGTGATTTCACGCTGAAAATGAAATCGGAACCGAAGTTCGTTTCCATGTAGTTTAATACCGATTTGGAACGGAACAGCGGAGGGAGGAAAACCACCTCGGGGCCCCAGCAGAACCGTTCACACTCCCTGGGCCGCGGCCGCCGGTCCCGGATCCGCAGCCCCCTCGCTCTCCCGTGCTAGGCGAGCGCAGCAGCAAATCTCGGGGGGTTCCCAGCTCCGGCTGCGGTTTGGCTTTATCCGTGGCCAGGACAAACAGGCTCTGCCCGGAGCAGGAGCAGCCCCAGACCCCGGTTCAGGCTCCAGCCCGTGTGAACGGTCACCCAGCGAGGGGCCCCGCCTCGCCTCGCCCGGCAGCGGCTCGGAAAGCGCCCAGCGAGCTCCGCAGACGGACATCCCGGGGCCCGCTTCAGACCAGGGCGCTCGCCCCCGCTAGCGCTGGGGGCCCGGCCGAGCAGGGAGGGGAGAAAAAGGGGGGGGGTCCCGTTACGCTCGGCACGTGCCGCCGGGCGCGGGGCTCCAGGCTCCAGCAGGGGCCGGGCGGGTCCCCTCCCCTAGGTGCCCATCCCCGCTTCCAGCTCCTTGGCGGGGCTCCGCTCCTTCCCTGCCTGGCCGACCAGGCTCCCCGACTTGAGCAGCAGGTTGCAGCCCAGGAAGAAGACGCCGAAGAGGACGGTGAGGCAGAGGACGCAGAGCACCGCGATCTGCACCAGCTGCGCCAGGTAGCGGCTCCTCTCCGCGCCCCCGCTCCCCAGAGCGCAGCAGGCGCCCAGGAGCGCGTCCAGCGTCGGGGCGGCGGCCCGCGGGGGGCGGCTGGGGCTCGGGGCGCTGCTGGTCATTGCTCGGCTGCTGGGGCAGGAGAGGGGCTCCCGGGCGGGGCTCTGGCAAAGCGCCCCCCGCTGCCGGCTCAGCCAGTCCTCGCAGACCCAGTCCCGGTCCCGGTGCAGATCCCCCAGGAGCTTGCGGCGCCGTCAGCCGCAGAAGTGCCGGTGGAACGGGATTGTGCGGGGCAGTGACGGGCCCGGGCGGGGCGGGCTTCAGTGATGTCAGGAAACGAGTCTTCCTCCAGCCCCATGGGCAGAACAGCTCCTCCCTGCAGCGGAAATCCGACTCCCTGCACCCCCAGATCCCCGGGGAACCCCTCCCCCCGGGGAAACAGCCCCCCATGCTCCTCCAGGAACCAGACACCCTGCACCCCCATATCCCGGGGGAAACCCCTCCCCCCGGGGAACAGCCCCCCATGCTCCTCCTGGGAACCAGACACCCTGCACCCCCATATCCCTGGGGAACCCCCTGGGGAAACAGGCCCCCCTCCTCCTGGGAACCAGACACCCTGCACCCCCGTATCCCTGGGGAACCCCCTGGGGAAACAGCCCCCCCTCCTCCTGGGAACCAGACACCCTGCACCCCCATATCCCTGGGAAACTCCCCCAGGGAAACAGCCCCCCCATGCTCCTCCTGGGAACCAGACACCCTGCACCTCCAGATCCCTGGGGAAACCCCTCTCCCTTGGGGAACAGCCTCCAGAGGCCCAGATTTCACCCTCAGCAGCTACTCCTGCTCCTAAAGATCATGACACGGGCTCCTAGTCTGTTTATACTGCCCCTACCCCAACGGGCCCCTGCTCAACCAGGCACTACAGTAACAAACCAGGTAAATACGACTCAGGTCCATCCTGGATCGGGGCCTGAACGACCAACCCCCCCTTGCCACCTTCATGCCAACCGTTGTGCTGTTCCGGTCCATGCGTCCCCCCAGACCAGAGGTGGGAAGTTTCGCTCCTTTCGGAGGCAGATGAGTGGAGCCAGAGGAGGGAGGAAGTGATTACGGCTGTTTCTTTTTGCATACAGGTAGCCGAAATGTGGCTGAACTGGAGTGAGTGGACCTTGGCCAACCACTGAGCTTCAAGCAGAAATGTTTTAAGAGAAAACTTTTCAGCCATGATTTAAGTTTGGCTTTGATGCGACGCTCCCCTGCGGGGCAGCTGTCAGCAGACACCGTTGTGTAGCTTGGACTCACCCCCCGCACCCGCAGAACAACTCCCCACCGGAGAATTTTTCATCAGTCAGTTTGTTAATCCTCCTACCCTGACCCAATCTCCTCTCCCTGCCGCAGCATCAGCTGGACCGAGCTCCCTTCACTTCCTACCCTGCGTATTAGCTAGCAGGGCTGGGCGCTTCCAACAGCTGCTGCGGCGAGGCCCAGCGTGGCTGCCACTAGCTGAAGTAGCCTCCATGTTGCTGCTAAAGGGCAGATCCTCAGCTGAAATTCCCCAAGTGCCACAGTGCCTAGACTCGGCCCGCTTCCTCCCCCAGCATCGCTGAACTCCTGGCGCTTACTTCCACGGCTCAGACACCGCGACTTCATGACCCACCTGCATGCCACTTAGACCCCTCACAAAGCAGCAACTGTTTACTGGGCTACGAAATCGCATCTCAACGCCGTGTGGTGTTTGACTAGCCCACTGCTGCTCGCTGAAGTCCATCCGCTAGTACTGCTGTATTAACGTCCTTGCCTCGTGGTCTCCCTTTACCCTGTGCAGTGAATCAGTCCTTCCCTACAGGTCTCACCCTGCATTCCTGCTCCCCGTCAGGCTCTAGGGTTACATGGCTGAGTTGCTCCTCTGAACGAGTGCTAGGAACTTACTTGGAAGCTATTTTCTTCCAGGAGTCTCCTAGGCTTGTGCTATTTAGCTGGAACAATGTTCTTGTCCTTTTCAGGGGCTATTCGCTCCGACAGAAGGTTCGTGCTGGTGAAAGGTGCCCACTGGCCCCTCGGGAGACAAGAGCTCCTAGGCACAGAACTGGCCCAAGCCGCCAGCAGAGAAGAATTTAAAGCCCAAATTCTCAGCAGCAGCCACCGAGACGGGAGGCTTCACTTTTCTGTCCAATTTCTCCTACAGGTGCTGAGCTCCCTAGCGGGGCTCCTACGGCAGCCACTGCTAGGCTCTGCGTCCTTTGAGTCGCACGGCCAGGGCTGCGGGAGTGGGATTTAAACATCCTCCAGGAGCTGACCTGAGATTTGACAGCAGGCTGATGAGCCACCGTGGCTGGTTACCACCTGGGGACGACCAGCGCAGGCAGGAGCCGAACCTGCGGTGTGGACGCAAGAGGCACCGTATCCTAACTGTGGCTGGCCAAGCAGAGGAACGTGGGAAATCTGTTTCGCTGTCAGGAACGATCTGGCCCAGGCAAGGGCTGGAAGCACAGGCGTGGGGAAAGGGCCAGACTTCTCAAGGCTTGGGCCCAGGACTCTTTAGAGAATCTGGCTGTAGATGTCCCCAGGGGACCTGAGCGTTCAGGAGGGGAGTGTGGATGCAGAGCACAGAACAGGTTGGCCTTGAACCCTCCTGAAATTCAGCCCCCCCGTCAGCTTCCCCATTCTTCTGCCCTTCACCCGGCAACTGTTCTCACTTCACTGGCCCCCATCCGACTCTCACAGCCCCTTGGTAAGAACACGGGAGCACACCGAGGGCTCTGATGGGAAAATAGTTTATTAGTAGACTCAGAGAAACCCACCCGCTCATCTCCCCCTCTGGAGTAGAAGCGCTCGCGCACCAAGGCCTGGCCTTTACTGCTGGGATGACACCTGGGCAATCGGCAAAGCCTGACTCTGGTGGAGGTGGCGCTACTCGAGCAGGGGGGAGACGCTCTCGACAGCCCGAGACACGGCGTAAAGAGAAGGCCCAGGCCAGTGTTTATTACACCCAGAGTATGAGATCTACACAATACAGACAGGTCAGTTTCTAACCCCAGAGTGTCTGTAACAAACACACGGGCATCAGTCTCCATTAGAGAGGAAGTGGGGACGGGGGCGTAAGTGTGTTGATGAGACAGGGTCTGGAGATCTCACCCCTGCTTTAAACAGAGCTCCTGGCTGCTTAGTTTTCTTTTAGCAGTCAGGAAGAACGAAGGGGGTATTTTTGATGGTGATGGCAGCGCAGTGAGGTCAATGGACGACACACACAAGCAACAGCTCCTGTGTACCCAGCTACACGTAGTTACTGGCCCGTCTGACGGCACATTGTGCGGAGACGGAGCCTGCAGGAACAGTAAGCAGCCGCCGCTCTTTCGCGGCACTCACGTCTCCTGCCAGCCCAGCCCTCGCTGCTTACAGCGGCCACTCTCACCACATTTGCTGCACGTCAGACGTGGACTTGGTTTCAGGTGACGGACTAGGGAATATGGGTTTTAGTGGCTGTGCAAGTGCCCGGCTGCGTCCCAGTATTTTCAGGAAGGGGCTTTATAAAGTTTAGCAAAGACTATCTGCTTGCCCTGGTGTGCTCTTCGACCACCTGCAGCATTCTCCCCCTTTCCCAGGCGGAGAGAGAGGCAGAGAAGGGCCTTGCCTCACGGGCACCCACAGAGACTCCCGACCGCTGTTCTAACCGCGGCTCTGGGGGGTCACAGCTGCTCTGTTGAGGGCAGTTCTTTCCCCACTGTTACAACAAGACAGTGTTAAAGGCAGAGAAATACAATCCCTGACTCGACCGCCAGCCAGAGGTTACCGCTGTATTGTCAGAGCCTGTGCAAAGCCCCTCCCCAAACAGACGGGGCGAGAGGAGGGGCCCTGTCCAGGAATTCACAATCCCACTCCGATGAAACAAGGCAGCAGCCGCCCCAGTATCAGGCAGTGCAGGGATGAGGTTCCAGGAGGGATCTGAGGGAGGAAAGGGAGACCAGGGGAGGGGAGCCAACAGGCCAGCTGCAATATAGGCCACGTGGCACAAGGAGCAGTTTGCTGACATTTCAGATCGCAGCCCCAGGTGACCCCCACATAGGGAGATTCACAATGAAGGGCCAGCCCAAGTCCAGCCTGCAGAACGCTTCCATCTGAAATGTACAGATGATAGGGCGGGGTCTAAGCAAACTCCTGCTGGGACCGTGCTCTGAGACGATTCTACTTGCCGGGACACCCTGGGTCATCCTGTGTGATGGGGAGCAGAAAGGCACAAGCCCCCTGTCCCCAGGCACCTGGCCCTACAGAGCCAGCGTGTCTTTGATGAGCCGCCGCATGGTGGTGGTGACGGAGGAGCCGAGGGAGTCGGTGATCTGGTAGGAGATCTTGTAGAGGTAGGGCTGCACGTCCTTCAGGCCCGTGTCGAAGACGTTGTCCACCTCTGACTGGGTGGGCATTTTGGGCAGGTACTCGTGCCTGTTCATCACCTCCACGATGTTGATAATCTTCTCACACAGTTTCTCCCCCACCTTCTCCCGGCAGATCTGCCGCTCCTGCTCGTTGGCTAGGTTCACCACGTTGACCTTGATGGTCCACACCTCCCAGGGAATGCACTCATCCGAGAAGGGCCAGCGCGACTTCTTCTTCTGGTAGAACTCCAGGGAGATCTGCCCGATGCCGTCGCTGCCTGAATATCGGAGGGCGTCCTGCAGAGAGAGCACCAGGCACAGTTGAGGTCAAGGGGCTTAGGGACACTGGAGGAAGGGCCATCTGGTCAAACCATGACAGACAGTCCCCGGCTCTGTCCTGGACAAATCCCTATGGAATTAAGATAATTCAATACAGTTTAAGTTAAATCTTACGGAATTAGGTTTAATCCATTGGGGCCCACTGTATTTAAAATGCAATGCTTTGTGTGTTATTGTAGGGTGGAGTGTAACTTTCCTAGGGACTTGGTTAATGGAGATGTTGGGAACTGCTAAGGACTTTGAGACAAGGCGTGTAAAGTGGATTTCCTAGGACAAACCTGAGGGGTGAGAAGGATGCAAGTGGCCCACTCTGAGTCCACCCTTTTGAAGCTGCGCCCTGGGGAGAGAAGCCAATTGTCTGCTATTTACTGGGTCAAAGACCCCTGAACTGTATAAAGGGCAGAGGGGGCCTGTACTGAGCTGAAGCTGTGATGAACTCCTTGGTGGGGTGTGGAAGGACTGCCCCTGCCAGAGCCCATGTGAGAGATGGGGGGATGTCTGGTAAGCGTGTCAGCGTGTGTGGAGAATGCGTTTTCTTTGTAGTGCCTCTTGACTAAAGTAGGTTTGCATAGGAAGTGCTGGGTGGTGCCGTCACACCGTTAGCCATCTCTGCAGAGAAAGCCAGCAGGTGTGGGCAGCCTCTCTGCTGGGAATAACACAGTGAAGGCAGCCTGGAAATACCTGGCTCAGAAGGGCCTCCATCCAAGACAGGCAATGGCCAGGACGCCTGAGAGCAGGTGCCCTTGCTGGGCCATGGAGGGGGAACTACAGCTGCAGTTTCCCTGAGCTGTGACGGACCCCACCCCAGTGATATGCAAGTATCAGCTCTAGCTATCTCTGCTACTCAGCTGGCCCTGTCACCAGTTTCTGAACACCTCATGTACCCCCCTCCCAACAGCCCTCTACAGTCCAGATGGGAAACTGAGGCACAGCGCAGCTAAGTGACTTGCCCATGGTCACACGTTGTCTGTGGCAGAGCAGGGACCTGAGCCCAGGTCTCCCAAGTTGCAGGCCAGCTCCTGACCACTAGGCCATTCCTCCTGTCGTCACAGAGGAGGAAGTTCAGACCCAGAGCTGCAGCTCCACGTAACTCAATTCTGCCAGGTGTGCGTTTGCTCTGGAGAACCCAGAATATCAGTACCTCAAAAAGACGCCAATCCCGAAAAGCAGGAGGGCTCTTCCACAGACAATAAAAGCAGGTAAAACTCATGAGGCCAGCACAGCAGTGCCAAAAGCAGCCACTACATCTTACAAACATGAAACCATGAGACCCCTGCACTGTCTGATGGAGAAAGCTAAGGAAGTATCTGGCAAAATGTCTGTAATTGGCCCCAGTGAGGGAACCTCCTGGCTAGAGCAGGGGACTGGGTGGCAGGATGTATCGCTAATGCATCATGTGACTGACAGGTCACATCCTCTCCTGGTCCTCAGATCCTCCAGCTGTAAAACAAACAGAGTAACTAACCTTCCGTGAGGGTCCATTAAACCACGTAACACGCTCCCAGATCACAGACGTAAGCCAAACATCTTCTTTGTCTTAGTCCAATGTTCAGAGCTGAGGGCCTGAGCCACGCGCCCTGCACTCCTTGGCCCGGCAGAACAGAGCTCAGCCCGTGAAACTGCTGCTGTCCAGAAGCCGTTTCCATTTACTGGAGCTCTGCTCTTCAGGGCCTGGAGACACTGTTCATTTTCAGCAGTTTGAGAGCTCTCTCGGAAGCCCAGCCAGATCAAGTCGTTACACTGAGCAGTCTCACCGTTAGCAGCCTCGTCCAGCGTGAACGTGACTTTTTAAAACATTAAATCGAACTGCAAAGCTGACGACTGACCTCATCACTGCAAACGAGGGCTAGCAAAGCACTGGAAACAAATGGCTGCTGGTGGCGCGTCCATCATAAAAACAGGGCCAATCAACCAAAGCACAAGAAACGAAGTGTGGAAACTTTTACAGGGGGGTTGAGAGGCGCAGTTGCTCATGTGGACTAGACACGCCTGGGAAAAGGAACACAGCTCCTTGTCTGCGAATTCCCAACCCCCCCGCTCGTCCCAGTTGCCTGTGGCAATGACTCCAGCATTGCTAAGCCGGGGCAGCCCAGGAGCAGAAAACGTAAAGGGAAGTTTAAATTTTGTGCTTTGCAACCTTCTTCGCTTTCCTTGACTATTAAGGAGGATTGTAAATTCCTAGGGCTGGAAATCCGGGATGGGGCTCCCAAACCGGACCCTCTACAGATGATAAAGTATTTGAACAGTGATGGTTTGAGATGACATCCAATCTCTCCACAACCCAGATATTACTGCTTCCCATGACCTTTTCAGCAGGATTTAGGACACCGTGGTTCATAATGCAGAAAACTCAAGGGATGATTTGTTCCCTAAATCTCCCTAGTTAAAATTCACCGCAACATATGTCTTGGATTTAATTCCACAGCAACCCTGTCACAATCTGACCATCCCCAATATAGCCTCTAAATTAGCTGGGGCAGAAATCGCATTGAATGGGCATTACAAGATGGACAGTATCTAGGCCCCGCTGCATTACACACCGCGAGTTTTGAGCAATAAGCACAGTGTGTGTCGGGCAAGGCGCCACAGAGAGCAAGCCGGAGCACCATGCAGAGATGTGCCTCTCCAAATGGTACTAGGACCACAGGATGCTGAACTGCCGGGACTTCATGTCTCCTGCCATTAACTCTCTATGGCCTGCGGGAGTCAATGTATCCAGACCTCATCCATCCACAGAGCCACTGCCCCTCTTTACATAGAACTACAAAATTCTCCTTTTCGCTCTGTGATGACTCCCATGATGCTCTCGATGAAGAAGGCTGCATAGCCCCAAAGTGCAGGATGCTGGGTTCATTCCCAGCCCGTTGCAATGGGAGTATTTTCCTACCCCAGATGACTTTGCACTTAGTGTCTTTTCCCCAGAGAATTTCCAAGCACTTCGCCTCACTACACTCGTCACACACACTCCCACCCACCCACCCATTGCTGGGGTTAGCTGATTTACAGAGGAAGAATGCAATGCACTGAGGACGTGTCTTCATTACAGAGTTAACCTGAGTGATCAGCACCTGAGTGTGGGCATCGGGTTAGCCTAGCCGAGGAGCGAGCGTCCCCCCGCAATCCCTTTTTGCGTTTGTGTCCTCACTGGTTCTGCGCTCGCCCTGGGGGGTCTGGGGACGTATCCCAGGATTCCCTGTGCTGAGACTCTAGGATTCCTTCCCAGTCCAAGTGAGGGAGACCTTGTCTGTCCTTTGGGGTGGAACTGTGGGAAGGGCGCTGGAGGATTATCAGCACTCGAACTATTCAGCCTGCGTCCTTACTGCAGAGTGAGCAGGTCCCAGCCAGGGCTCTAACCCACCCTCCCAGCTGGGTCAGCTTGCCCAGGCTTAAAACATCTCCAGACCTGGGGCAGAGGCTCTTCTGGGTGGATGGGAGATGACTGGGTTAAGACCCGGGGGAGAGCCTAGGTTAACCGTGGAGCGAAGACGCACCCTGGGAGGTTAAGGAGTACCTTCCTTTCAATGCCTTGGGCCCGATTCATAGCAGGGCTAAGGGCTTGCAGCTCCACCAACCCCTGTTGGGATTTCTGGTCTGCACATCCTCTGAGAAGTCAGCCAAGGTGACTGGCTCCAAGCTCTTTACCTTGAATTCCCCGACGGCCTTTCTCAGCGCTCGGTCCAGCTCCTCGGAGGAGACCCTGGCGTAGGTGAAGTCAATGAAGTCGCAGTCAACGTCCTGCGTCCCCACGGTCCCAATGGAGTAGGTCCCCTCCTTCTTGTAGTGGAACTTGCCAGTGCTGCGGTGGAGGAGGATGGTGTGGAGCACGGCAAGCATGGCCTCCTCGATCTGGCGGCCTTCCACCGAGACCTCAAGCACCTCAGCACGGCAGTTCATGGCAGTCTGCGCCCGCGAGGCCGGTGTTTCCAGCTGGGGATGGCAGAGTGGCGCTCTCCCTGTAACCAAACAGCACGTCAGCACACTGTGACCGCGGGACAGACTGCGGCAGCGGAGAGGAGGGTGGGACTGGAGTTATGGCACCGGCCTGGGACTCGGGAAATCTGGGCTCAAGTTCTTAGCTCTGCCACTGACTGTGGGACCTTGGCCAAGTCACTTCGCCTCCCCAGGCCCCACTTCCCCAGCTGTACAATGGAGAGAAGAACCCTCCTGTTCTCCTGCCCGTACAGAGAGAGTGAACTCTTCTGGGCAGGAACGGTTCTCAGCGTGGCAGGGCTCTGCCGGGACGTCCAGGCAGGGCCGTGCCACTGACTGTCACCAGAGCAGAACAGCCAGGGTTAGTCGTTTGCTCACAAGCAGGGTGTGTCAACTGTTGGTGCGAGCAGGGCCCCAGGAATCGCGTGATCCGAGTTCCATTCCGGACTCAGCCACAGACTTGCTTGGTGGCCACGGGCAAGGCCCGGCCTCCCTGTTCCTCAGCTCACTGCTCTGCAACATGAGGGTAACCCTCACCCTTCCTTGCCCTCAGCCAGACAGCGCACGGCGCGTGCTGACACTGGACGGAGGCAATACTAGATTGTCACCTTTCGTTGGAACTTATTAATAAAGCCTTGCACCGCTAGCACCGTTCATCAGAGGATCTCGGCAGGCTCTGCAACCATGAACTAAGCCGCCCAACCCCGCTGTGTGCTAGGCAATTTCCCCAGCTGTGAAATGGGGATGAGGGTAACTGAGGCACAGAGACGTGACGTACTCAGGCTCACATAGGAAGAAAGGAAAAAAGGTCTGAATAAATTGAGCCCTTGCTCTAACCACTACAACACACTGCCTCGGGATGCCTGCTTGAACATGTATTTTTGCGGTTGTTCTCAATAAAGAATATTTTTACCATGGGGGAATACTTTTTGTGTGTGTAGAAAGCATTATAACCCTGCAGGTCAGGGGACTAAATGAATGGCAACGGACCGTGATAAGGAATAACCGTTCCCGTCCTTTGGTCTCACATGCCCAGGGTGCCACCCGAAACAACCTGGGGCTCTTCCAAGTCTTGCAAAACATGGCGGAGACTCCGAAGATGCGTCAGAGACGTTAAACCTGCGGAGGAACTGGGGATCGGGGTGGGAGGCTATTTCTGCTGTGGAAAGCCAAAGCAATCAGGCTCACAACCACGTCTGTAAAAGAAGTCTGTCTGTAATGACAGCAGAGACTGCCCCCTAGTGATTCCTATTTAAGGTGACACAAACACCCTTCGCTTATTTAAAAAAAGGGGGGAGGAGATCCGAGAGGCCCTGGGTACTCCAGACCAAACAACATTTCATGCTACCGCCTCTCCCAGAAAGGCGATTTCGTAACCTGGCTCAGCTGGCCCCTGGAAAGTCGGTTTTTACAACCAGCTCGTGAGTTGTCCACAGACTGGCGACAACATGCAGAGCCAGACCAAAAAAACACCCCACTCCGTGTCTGCATTAGCAAGAGGAGATGGATTCTTTACATCGGGGTTATAGGAACCTGCGTCTCCTCTTAAGCAGCGGTGACGGCTGATGAATGATCCACTAGTCTGAAGAGAGTTAAGAAAGCTTAGCAACTGCTGTAGCAAGGTACACTAGACAGACACTCTGGTCGTGGGTGTCCAGGAGCCTCTGCTGTGATGGGTGTAGACAGGAGTCGCGAGTTAGGCGCTGTCTAGGTGAGGTGGTTTCTCAGGTACAGTTGTAATGCACAGCAGGTCACGAGTGTATTGACCCACGAAGGAGGAGAGAGAACTGGGCCATGAGAAGGCCAGGAAAACCCCTCCCCCTGGGGCTCTCTTCTCTGCTACAGGTAAGTGATCAACACCAGAATTTTGTCTGGTTTGCTCCCTGGCTTATGACACCAGGGAGACGTCCCTTCGCCCTTGTGTGCCTCAGTTTCCCCACCCCATGGCAGGCTCGTACAGACCCGCCTCTCTGAGGAGAAGGGTGGAGGCCGCCAGGAGGAGTCCAGTGGTGTCTATCCGGTGTTGGGAGATCCTTGGACGGAAGGGGCCTGAGATGGGCAGTGTGATCACCACTTCGGGGTGCTCCCAAGTCATGGTGTGAACCCCCCCACCCGCCCCCCATCTCCTCCCAGTGTCACCACGGGATCCTCACACCCACTGCAGACCAGCGAGAGCAACTCACTGACCCTGACTCCTGCTCAGAAGGGGGATCCCTGCGAACCCAGGCGTCCGGGCCCTGGCTTCCCCCAGGAGGGGATTCCTGGGAACTGGGGAGACAAGTTCCTATGTCATAGGATCCCGCTCACAGGGCCTGGTCCGGAGCAGGAGGAGACCCCCTGGGAATGGGGAGATGGGGGGCCCGGCCGGAGCGAGAGGGGTGATGGGGGGCCCTGGCGATGGGGGGGCCCAGCCGGAGGGGAAGGGGGGGTCCGGCTGAAGCGGGGGAGGCGGCCGGAGCGGGGAAAGGGGATGGTGGGGCCCGGGAAGGGGGTGATGGGGGGCCCAGCTGGAGCTGGCGGAGGCAGATGGGGGGGCCCGGGAAGGGGACGATGGGGGGCCCGGCAAGTTGGGGGCCCGGGGGAGGGAGATGGGGGGTCCGGCCGGAGCGGGGGGGGAGTTGGGGGGCGGGCGAAGCAGGGGAAGTTGATGGGGGGGTCCAGCCGGAGCGGGGGGGGGGATGGGGGGACCCGGGAAGGGGACGATGGGGGGCCCGGCCGGAGCAGGGGGAGGGGAAGTTGGGGGCCCGGGGGAGGGAGATGGAGGGGCCCGGCCGGAGCGGGGGGGAGAGTGGTGTGGGGCGGGCGAAGCAAGGGAAGTTGATGGGGGGGTCCAGCCGGAGCGGGGGAAGGGGATGGGGGCCCGGGGGGGAGATGGGGGGGAGATAGGGGGGTCTGGCCGGGGGGGGAAGATGGGGGCCCGGGGGGAGGGAGATAGGGGGGTCTGGCCGGAGCGGGGGGGGATGGGGGGGCCCGGGAAGGGGGCGATGGGGGGCCCGGCCGGAGCAGGGGGAGTGGAAGTTGGGGGCCCGGGGGAGGGAGATGGGGGGGTCCGGCCGGAGCGGGGGGGGGGGGAAGTTGGGGGCCCGGGGGAGGGAGGCGGAGGGGGGAAGTTGGGGGCCCGGGGGAGGGAGATGGGGGGGGTCCGGCCGGAGCGGGGGGGGGAAGATGGGGGCCCGGGGGAGGGAGATGGGGGGGGGTCCGGCCGGAGCGGGGGGGGGGGGAAGTTGGGGGCCCGGGGGGGGAGATGGGAGGGTCCGGCCGGAGCGGGGGGGAGGGAAGTTGGGGGCCCGGGGGGGGAGATGGGAGGGTCCGGCCGGAGCGGGGGGGCAGATGGGGGGGTCCGCCCGGAGCGGGGGGGGGGGAGTTGGGGGCCCGGGGGAGGGAGATGGGGGTTCCGGCCGGAGCGGGGGGGGAGTTGGGGGCCCGGGGAGAGAGTTGGGGGGGTCCGGCCGGAGCGGGGGGGGAAGTTGGGGGCCCGGGGGGGAGATGGGGGGGTCCGGCCGGAGCGGGGGGGGGGGAGATGGGGGCCCGGGGGGGAGATGGGGGATCCGGCCGGAGCGGGGGGGGAGTTGGGGGCCCGGGGAGAGAGTTGGGGGGGTCCGGCCGGAGCGGGGGGGGGGAAGTTGGGGGCCCGGGGGAGGGAGATGGGGGGGTCCGGCCGGAGCGGGGGGGGGAAGTTGGGGGCCCGGGGGAGGGAGATGGGGGGCTCCGGCCGGAGCGGGGGGGGGGGGAGATGGGGGCCCGGGGAGAGAGTTGTGGGGGGTCCGGCCGGAGCGGGGGGGGGAAGTTGGGGGCCCGGGGGGGAGATGGGGGATCCGGCCGGAGCGGGGGGGGGAAGTTGGGGGCCCGGGGGGGAGATGGGGGGTCCGGCCGGAGCGGGGGGGGGGAAGTTGGGGGCCCGGGGGGGGAGATGGGGGGTCCGGCCGGAGCGGGGGGGGGAAGTTGGGGGCCCGGGGGAGGGAGATGGGGGGGTCCGGCCGGAGCGGGGGGGGAAGTTGGGGGCCCGGGGGGGAGATGGGGGGCTCCGGCCGGAGCGGGGGGGGGGGGAGATGGGGGCCCGGGGAGAGAGTTGTGGGGGGTCCGGCCGGAGCGGGGGGGGGAGTTGGGGGCCCGGGGAGAGAGTTGGGGGGGTCCGGCCGGAGCGGGGGGGGAAGTTGGGGGCCCGGGGGGGAGATGGGGGGGTCCGGCCGGAGCGGGGGGGGGGAGATGGGGGCCCGGGGAGAGAGTTGTGGGGGGTCCGGCCGGAGCGGGGGGGGAAGTTGGGGGCCCGGGGGGGAGATGGGGGATCCGGCCGGAGCGGGGGGGGAGTTGGGGGCCCGGGGAGAGAGTTGGGGGGGTCCGGCCGGAGCGGGGGGGGGGAAGTTGGGGGCCCGGGGGAGGGAGATGGGGGGGTCCGGCCGGAGCGGGGGGGGAAGTTGGGGGCCCGGGGGAGGGAGATGGGGGGCTCCGGCCGGAGCGGGGGGGGGGGGAGATGGGGGCCCGGGGAGAGAGTTGTGGGGGGTCCGGCCGGAGCGGGGGGGGAAGTTGGGGGCCCGGGGGGGAGATGGGGGATCCGGCCGGAGCGGGGGGGGGAAGTTGGGGGCCCGGGGGGGAGATGGGGGGTCCGGCCGGAGCGGGGGGGGGAAGTTGGGGGCCCGGGGGGGGAGATGGGGGGTCCGGCCGGAGCGGGGGGGGGGGAAGTTGGGGGCCCGGGGGAGGGAGATGGGGGGGTCCGGCCGGAGCGGGGGGGGAAGTTGGGGGCCCGGGGGGGAGATGGGGGGCTCCGGCCGGAGCGGGGGGGGGGAGATGGGGGCCCGGGGAGAGAGTTGTGGGGGGTCCGGCCGGAGCGGGGGGGGAAGTTGGGGGCCCGGGGGGGAGATGGGGGATCCGGCCGGAGCGGGGGGGGGGGGAAGTTGGGGGCCCGGGGGGGAGATGGGGGGTCCGGCCGGAGCGGGGGGGGGAAGTTGGGGGCCCGGGGGGGAGATGGGGGGTCCGGCCGGAGCGGGGGGGGGGAAGTTGGGGGCCCGGGGGAGGGAGATGGGGGGGTCCGGCCGGAGCGGGGGGGGAAGTTGGGGGCCCGGGGGAGGGAGATGGGGGGGTCCGGCCGGAGCGGGGGGGGAAGTTGGGGGCCCGGGGGAGGGAGATGGGGGGTCCGGCCGGAGCGGGGGGGGGGGGGAAGTTGGGGGCCCGGGGGGGAGATGGGGGGTCCGGCCGGAGCGGGGGGGGGGGGAAGTTGGGGGCCCGGGGGAGGGAGATGGGGGGGTCCGGCCGGAGCGGGGGGGGGAAGTTGGGGGCCCGGGGGAGGGAGATGGGGGGTCCGGCCGGAGCGGGGGGGTCTCCCGGGGAGCGGGGGGACCAAGACGGGCCACCTGCCTCCCCCCGACTCACCTGCCTCCGAAGCTGGCCGCGGCTCCGCCTCCGCCTGGAATAAACCACCCCCGCCCGGCATAGGGGGGAGGCGAGACCTTGGAACGTCCCATCCCAGGGAATGGGGAGTGTGGCATACACCATCTGCGAGGGGGGGCAAACCATCGGTCTTTCTCTGAATCCCCGCCAAGCCCCCCCTTTTCTACGCACAATCCCTTAAAAGAGTGGGTAAAAAACAGCATTTATTTTTGTTTCTGTTCTATTTATTTTCGAACCCCCCCAAACAAAACAAACTTGTTAAAGAATCCCCCCCTCTCCAACTCTGACGTGGTTCGTTCCGAAAAAGAACAACCACAGAGCTAGCCCTGAGCGCGCCAAAGAGCGCCCCACTTCCTAGGCCGGGAGGCAGCGATGGCTCTCGGCTGCCCCCTAGGTTGGCGGACTCCCCGGGCGGTGATACTGCAGCTGCAAAGGTGTGCAGAGCCCAGCCCCGCCATGTGGGTTTCTCCCCCTTAGTGAACTGGGGAGGGGGTAACATTGCACCGGGCTGGCGCTGCAGCCCCCCTCAAAGTCCTGGGCCAGACTCAGAAATTCCCGAGTCTGGCTTGGCGAGCAGGAGGATTTGATAACACGGCTGGGTTTCTTCACCTGGGCTCGGGCTGTGGATTAGACTCAGACGATCAGGGTGGGAAGGGACCCCAGGAGGGATCTAGTCCAACCCCCTGCACAAGGCAGGACCAAGGAGGTTTCCTCACACGACATCATCTTTCATTCCTGGGGACTCCAGGACAGTCCTGGAGGGTTGGCAGCCCTACCTGGGTCACAGTTCCTGCCTTTTCTCTGCAACCCCGAGGCCCAGACACTTCCTTTGAAAGCAAGCGGAGCGTCGGGGACACCCGGTCGGAAAGGGACCCTGGCGGCTCCGATCCGCACCGCTGACCGGGCCGTTAAAAGTCCGGTCGGCGGTGCTGCGGGGCTAAGGCGGGCTAGTCCCTACCTGTTCTGGGGCACCGCGCTGCTCCCCGGAAGTGGCCGGCAGGTCCGGCTCCTAGGTGGGGGGGCCACAGGGCTTTGTGCGCTGCCCGAGCACCGGCTCCACACTCCCATTGGCCGGGAACCTGGAGGCCCCTCCTGCACCCCAGAGCCTGCACCCCCAGCCCAGAGCCCCCAAACCTGGAGCCCCTTCCTGCACCCCAGAGCCCGCACCCCCAGCCCAGAGCCCCCAAACCTGGAGCCCCCTCCTGCACCCCAGAGCCCGCACCCCCAGCCCAGAGCCCCCACGCCCCCCGCACTACAATCCCCTGCCCCAGCCCAGAGCCCCATCCCACACCCTGAACCCCTCATCTCTGGCCCAATCCCAGAGCCCTCATCCCCTCCTGCCTCAACCCACAGCCCCCTCCCACATTCCATATCCCTCACCCCCTCCCCCGCCTGGAGCCCCCTCCCGCACACCAAACCCCTCATCCCTGGCCCCACCCCAGAGCCAGCACCCCCAGCCCAGAACCTTCACCCCTCCCACACCTCAACTCCCTGCCTCAACCTGCAGCCCCCTCCCATATTCCAAATTCCTCGTCCCCACCCCTCAGCCTGGAGCCCCCTCCTGCACCCCAAACCCCTCATCCCCAGCCCGAGCCCTCATCCCCTCCTGCACCCCAACTCCTTGCCCCAGCCCAGAGCCCCCTCCTGCACCCTGAACCTCTCATTTCTGTTCCCATCCCAGAGCCCGCACCCCCATTTAGAGTCCTCACCCCCTCCCACACCCCAACCCCCTGCCCCAGCCCAGTGAAAGTGAGTGAGGCTGGGGAAGAGCAGGAGGCGGGGCCTCGGGGAAGGGGCAGGACTAGGGTGTTCAGTTTGGTGTGATTAGAAAGTTGGCAACCCAGGCTGAGAGTCACATGAATCCAGGAGCTGGGGCTGTAGGAAATATACCAAATATTGCCAGCATTAGCAACCCTGAACATTATTTATACAAAGCAACAGAGGGTCCTGTGGCACATTTAAGACTAACAGATGTATTGGAGCATAAGCTTTCACGGGTGAATGCCCACTTCGTCGGATGCATATTTATACAGGGCCTCAGATGACAACCCGCACCCGTTCCAAGGAAATAAAGTACAAACTGTTTGAAAAATACAGGGCAGCTTAATTTTTAGAGGGAGATGGTCTGTCTTTTGCTCTTTAAACAACGCCGTGAAGAAACCCCACTGCCACAGTCCATCCCAAGCAACCAGGCTCACTAAACCTGTCACACCCAGCCCCACACACACTGCTGCTCTGGGGCTTCAGCAACACGGAGAGCACCACTAGCAGGTTCACAAATCATTGAACGGGGCACTGTCCTATTCCTAAACACTACAGAAGAGGTTCCTACTTGCGGTACAAACTCCTACATTTGCATCCAAACCAGGCTTTTACAAAGCTGCCCTTAGGAGAAGGAGGGAATCAAGTTTCTTTCTACCCGGGGCCGGATCGTGCAGGCCTCACTCAAACAAGAGTCCTACTGAAACCAGCAGGAGCTTTGCCTGGGGTGAGGCCTTTGCTGAGTCCATTCTCTCCCCCCAGCACAGGGCAGGTCCCGAGGCGCTGTGCGTCTGAGCCGGGACAGTCCTGGTAGCATGTCAAATATTCTCCCTGGTCCTCCTCAAACTGGGTGTCATCTCTCACTGGCTCTGCTGGGCAAATAGCACCGGCAAGGGCTTATGCTATCACTGTCCTGCCGGGCTATTTATACATGGTGCCCGAATGGGCTATTCCTAGCGCTGAGCTCTGGGCTGCCCGTCAGTGAGGTCATTCCGATGGGAACCCTCCCGTCCCGTCGGGAAGCTCTGTCTTAGGGTGTGATCCGGGGAAGGGACGTCGTGGACGGGTGGGGGCCCCAGACTCGCCCTTCCTCCCCTGCTGCTGCGTCATTACATCGGAGTTACTTCTTACTTTTATTTTTTACACTGAGGAGGAAGGTTGAGCCTGTGGATAAACCGTGGCCCGGTCCTACCCCCAGTTCTGGGAGTGGGGTCCACTGGTTAGCACAGGGAGAACTGGAGCCAGGAGACCCACATTCTCTTTCTGCCTCGACCAGGGACTTGTAGGACCTATGGCAAATCGTTTTGCTGCTCTGTGTGCCTCAGTTTCCCCACGGGACAGTATGGTATTTCTCAAGAGCGTTAAGATCATTCAGTGGAAGGAGCCAGTTTTAAAGGGCAGTTGCTTGCAGGGTTCGGTTCTTATAGCACAAGCATCTCCTGCAAGCTGCCGAGGGCGCTGTTGCAGAGAGGAAGAACTTGGCTGGAGTATATATATGAGCGAGCTTTGGACACAGCTCCCTAGGGGTCAGAGAGCAGCCTGGGGTCCCTGTAGGATCGGGGAGTAGCCTGGGGCCCCGTGGGGGCAGTGTAGCCAGCTGTCCTTTCCAATGCGGCACAGTCCACGCCAGGCGTTAGGGGACCCCTGAGTCTGATGCTCTGTCGCCCCTTGGATTATTTACACTAGTGCGGAGTGGGTGTGAGTTGCTGCCACTTTGCACGGGCCCAGCTAGCGGCGCCAGGCGCAGGGCAATGGCAAAGCGAGCCGGGGACCTAGAGAGAGCCACAGGGTCTGGCCGTGGCCAGCAGCAGACTCAGCACAGGGCCCTCTTTACATTCACTGCGGCTGAGCCATCTCCTCCGCCCGCAGCAGGGACGCTGACAATGACCAGGCGTCCTGCTCCGCCAGCCCCTGACAGGCGCGGGAGCTCAAAGCCAATGAGATCAGCACCGGCGGTTAGACGCTGGCGGGGATGGGGGGTCCAATGGGGAGGCCAGGCGTGCGCTCATCTCCTAGCTGGGACGACCATGCAGCCCTATGGCCTGGTTCCCCCTGCACCTCACCCAGCCATTTACAGGCATTCAGAGGGGGCTGGTGTTATGCCCAGGCCTGGGGCGGCGCAGGGGCAGGGCTGGGCGTTGGAAGCTGACAGGCTGTTGGATTTTTTCATCCGGCCTGCCAGGCGGGCCTGGCCCGCGCGCTGCTGAGCACCCCTGGAAGAATGCTGGCTGTATAAATAGCCCTGGAGTGAGGAGAGCCCGGGTTTGACAAGTGCCAGGGGATGGATTTCACTGGGGTGCTGCCAAGGCAGAAGGAATTCGGGGGCCGTTGCTGCAGGGAGCGCTGCCCCGGCTGGGAAGGGGACAGGCCCTGCGCTGGGCGGGAGGAGAGTCCGGGACAGGCCCCCCAGCACGGAGCTGCCAGCGAGCGGGCCGAGGTGGCGGCTGCTCGCCCCAAGGGAGGGCTTTGCTGGTGGCTCACTGAAGGCAGAGGTCTGGACTCAGTCGCCCCCATCACCACCATAGCAGCTTTCGTGCATTTACCCACCCGTCTCCCTTGGGCAATTTTCCAGCCTGCCCTATTTGCTATTTTTGCACGACCCTCCCTGTCACGATAAAACTAGTGAGCGGTTTTACAGACCCACCTCGCACGCCCCCGTCACAAGTGGGTAGCTGATTACTCCCTGTGAAGTGGATCAGTATTAGCCCCGTTTTAGAGATGGGGATACCGAGGCACATGGCGACTTTAAAAGAGTCGGCTAAGGTCACAGAATGAGAGAAGTTGTCAGCGCTGGGCCTAGAACGCAGCTCCCCTGACGCCAGCTCCCTGGGCATAACCCAATACCCACATCCCAAGCGTCCTGCTCGTGTTACTGGTTGGTACAATGGGCCCTGATCCTTGTCTAGCACCATCCGGTGTTAGCGCTGCCGGGGCGGCCACCACTGGGGGGCGACAGTCACACACGCTGGAGAAGGTCTGGCAGCTTTTTCACTTGTGGGCAAAAGCCCTGGAGGTCTCAGTTCACTTCCCATCTCTCCCACAGACTCCCTGTGTGCCGTGGGTTTGTGAAATGGGGCTGAGTCCTTTTCTCCAGCCCTCTGGCGCCCGAGCTCTGCGTGGCCTAGCGGCTCTCAGCATGGTCTGGGCAGCACCTTGCACAGCGGGGCTCTGTCCGGGTACATCGTTACCTGTGCACGGTGCAGCCCTGCTCCCAGGAGACACAATACAGACACCGAGCAGCAGAGCACAGGCCCCGGTGTCATTCCCCTGCTCCTGGGGCTTTAAGGAGGCAGAAGGAAAACGTCTCATGCTGTATCGAGACGTTTGGCAGGTTGCAGCTGGGCTGGATAAGAGCGGCTCATATTTGCTTCTGAAAGTATTTTCCAAAGGTACCAACCCGGGCTACAGCTGTCCTGGCCTCACGCATGCCTGCCCTAGCCTGGAGCCCTGGTGCCCGGGGAAGCAGCGCGGTGATTGATGATAGTGTCAGGAGCACGGACCAAAATACCGAACTGCTGATTACCTCATTTTAACATGACCTGCCTCTGTTAGGACACTTGAAACGCAGCCAGTCCCTGGCTACCACCGACCCTGGGCTGCAAGCCAAGGCCCCAGCCCTGCCTCGGTGGCCATGGGCTGCCCTCGGGGGCACAGGGTGAGTCACAAGCCATGACTGACTGGGGACAGCCCATGGTGACTAGCCTGGTGCAATGCAGAGAGCGGAAGGAGAACGCACAATGCTAGTGAGCACAGGTGTGCAGACGCATACACGGAGAGCTGATATTTCACACCGCGGGCAGATCACGTGAGGGGAACAAGGGCCGATTTCCCAGACTCCCTCCCCTACAAATCGAATCCTGGAGAAACAGAGGGGCGAGGGAGTGCTGAGACAGACAGACAGACACAGGGTCTGTGTGGGGAGTTGTGGACAGACAGACAGACACAGACACAGAGTATGTGTGGGGACAGATAGACACAGGGTATGTGTGGGGAGTCGGGGACAGACAGACAGATACGGGGTCTGTGTGGGGAGTCGGGGACAGACAGACAGACAGACACAGACACAGAGTATGTGTGGGGACAGATAGACACAGGGTATGTGTGGGGAGTCGGGGACAGACAGACAGATACGGGGTCTGTGTGGGGAGTCGGGGACAGACAGACAGACAGACACAGGGTCTGTGTGAGGAGTCGAGGACAGACAGACAGACAGACAGACACAGGGTCTGTGTGGGGAGTTGGGGACAGACAGACAGACAGACAAAGGGTATGTGTGGGGACCAATAGACACAGGGTCTGTGTGGGGAGTCGAGGACAGACAGACAGACAGACAGCCACAGGGTCTGTGTGGGGAGTTGGGGACAGACAGACAGACAAAGGGTATGTGTGGGGACCAATAGACACAGGGTCTGTGTGGGGAGTCGAGGACAGACAGACAGACAGACAGACAGCCACAGGGTATGTGTGGGGAGTCGAGGACAGACAGACAGACACAGGGTATGTGTGGGGAGTTGGGGACAGACAGACAGACACAGGGTCTGTGTGGGGAGTCGAGGACAGACAGACAAACAGACACAGGGTCTGTGTGGGGACCGATAGACACAGGGTCGGTGTGGGGAGTCGGGGACAGACAGACAGACAGACACAGGGTCTGTGTGGGAAGTTGGGGACAGACAGACAGACAGACACAGGGTCTGTGTGGGGAGTCGGGGACAGACAGACAGACAGACACAGGGTCTGTGTGGGGAGTCGAGGACAGACAGACAGACACAGGGTCTGTGTGGGGACCGATAGACACAGGGTCGGTGTGGGGAGTCGGGGACAGACAGACAGACAGACACAGGGTCTGTGTGGGAAGTCGGGGACAGACAGACAGACACAGGGTCTGTGTGGGGAGTTGGGGACAGACAGACAGACACAGGGTATGTGTGGGGAGTTGGGGACAGACAGACAGACAGACACAGGGTATGTGTGGGGAGTCGAGGACAGATTGACAGACAGACACAGGGTCTGTGTGGGAAGTTGGGGACAGACAGACAGACAGACACAGGGTATGTGTGGGGAGTTGGGGACAGACAGACAGACAGACACAGGGTATGTGTGGGGAGTTGGGGACAGACAGACAGACAGACAGACACAGGGTATGTGTGGGGAGTCGGGGACAGACAGACAGACAGACACAGGGTATGTGTGGGGAGTCGAGGACAGATTGACAGACAGACACAGGGTCTGTGTGGGAAGTTGGGGACAGACAGACAGACAGACACAGGGTATGTGTGGGGAGTTGGGGACAGACAGAGACACAGGGTATGTGTGGGGAGTTGGGGACAGACAGACAGACAGACAGACACAGGGTATGTGTGGGGAGTTGGGGACAGACAGACAGACAGACACAGGGTCTGTGTGGGGAGTTGGGGACAGACAGACAGACAGACACAGGGTCTGTGTGGGGAGTTGGGGACAGACAGACAGACAGACACAGGGTCTGTGTGGGAAGTTGGGGACAGACAGACAGACAGACACAGGGTATGTGTGGGGAGTTGGAGACAGACAGAGACACAGGGTATGTGTGGGGAGTTGGGGACAGACAGACAGACAGACACAGGGTATGTGTGGGGAGTTGGGGACAGACAGACAGACAGACACAGGGTCTGTGTGGGGAGTTGGGGACAGACAGACAGACAGACACAGGGTATGTGTGGGGAGTTGGGGACAGACAGAGACACAGGGTATGTGTGGGGAGTTGGGGACAGACAGAGACACAGGGTATGTGTGGGGAGTTGGGGACAGACAGACAGACAGACAGACACAGGGTATGTGTGGGGAGTTGGGGACAGACAGACAGACAGACACAGGGTATGTGTGGGGAGTTGGGGACAGACAGACAGACAGACACAGGGTCTGTGTGGGGAGTTGGGGACAGAGACAGACAGACAGACACAGGGTCTGTGTGGGGAGTTGGGGACAGAGACAGACAGACAGACACAGGGTATGTGTGGGGAGTTGGGGACAGACAGACAGACAGACAGACACAGGGTCTGTGTGGGGAGTTGGGGACAGACAGACAGACACAGGGTCTGTGTGGGGAGTTGGGGACAGACAGACAGACAGACAGACACAGGGTCTGTGTGGGGAGTTGGGGACAGAGACAGACAGACAGACACAGGGTCTGTGTGGGGAGTTGGGGACAGACAGACAGACAGACAGACACAGGGTCTGTGTGGGGAGTTGGGGACAGACAGACAGACAGACACAGGGTCTGTGTGGGGAGTTGGGGACAGACAGACAGACAGACAGACACAGGGTCTGTGTGGGAAGTTGGGGACAGACAGACAGACAGACACAGGGTCTGTGTGGGAAGTTGAGGACAGACAGACAGACAGACAGACACAGGGTCTGTGTGGGAAGTTGAGGACAGACAGACAGACAGACACAGGGTCTGTGTGGGAAGTTGGGGACAGACAGACAGACAGACACAGGGTCTGTGTGGGGAGTTGGGGACAGACAGACAGACAGACAGACACAGGGTCTGTGTGGGGAGTTGGGGACAGACAGACAGACAGACACAGGGTATGTGTGGGGAGTCGAGGACAGATTGACAGACAGACACAGGGTATGTGTGGGGAGTTGGGGACAGACAGACACAGGGTATGTGTGGGGAGTTGGGGACAGACAGACAGACAGACACAGGGTCTGTGTGGGGAGTTGGGGACAGAGACAGACAGACAGACACAGGGTATGTGTGGGGAGTTGGGGACAGAGACAGACAGACAGACACAGGGTCTGTGTGGGGAGTTGGGGACAGAGACAGACAGACAGACACAGGGTCTGTGTGGGGAGTTGGGGACAGAGACAGACAGACAGACACAGGGTATGTGTGGGGAGTTGGGGACAGACAGACAGACAGACAGACACAGGGTATGTGTGGGGAGTTGGGGACAGACAGACAGACAGACACAGGGTCTGTGTGGGGAGTTGGGGACAGAGACAGACAGACAGACACAGGGTCTGTGTGGGGAGTTGGGGACAGAGACAGACAGACAGACACAGGGTATGTGTGGGGAGTTGGGGACAGACAGACAGACAGACAGACACAGGGTCTGTGTGGGGAGTTGGGGACAGACAGACAGACACAGGGTATGTGTGGGGAGTTGGGGACAGAGACAGACAGACAGACACAGGGTATGTGTGGGGAGTTGGGGACAGAGACAGACAGACAGACACAGGGTATGTGTGGGGAGTTGGGGACAGACAGACAGACAGACACAGGGTCTGTGTGGGGAGTCGGGGACAGACAGACAGACAGACACAGGGTATGTGTGGGGAGTCGGGGACAGACAGACAGACAGACACAGGGTATGTGTGGGGAGTTGAGGACAGACAGACAGACAGACAGACACAGGGTCTGTGTGGGAAGTTGAGGACAGACAGACAGACAGACACAGGGTCTGTGTGGGAAGTTGGGGACAGACAGACAGACAGACACAGGGTCTGTGTGGGGAGTTGGGGACAGACAGACAGACAGACAGACACAGGGTATGTGTGGGGAGTTGGGGACAGAGACAGACAGACAGACACAGGGTATGTGTGGGGAGTTGGGGACAGACAGACAGACAGACACAGGGTCTGTGTGGGGAGTCGGGGACAGACAGACAGACAGACACAGGGTATGTGTGGGGAGTCGGGGACAGACAGACAGACAGACACAGGGTATGTGTGGGGAGTTGGGGACAGACAGACAGACACAGGGTCTGTGTGGGGAGTTGGGGACAGACAGACAGACAGACAGACACAGGGTCTGTGTGGGGAGTTGGGGACAGACAGACAGACAGACAGACACAGGGTCTGTGTGGGGACAGACATGATTTTAGGTACAGGCAGAAAACATTCCCCTGCACCTCCTATTTTGCACTGGCCTAAGAAGGCAGGTCTTGGCCCGCACGACCCTGCAGCCGCCCTTCACAGCCGGCTGGTCTGTTCTATTTCAAACCTGGACCTGGCTCTCCTTGAGCATGGCCCAGCCGGGCCAGGGCCTGCAGCGTCCCGCCAGCATGGGGCTATTTTTACTGCAGGGTGAGGTCAGCAAGGTTCAGGCTCTGTCATTCCCCAGGGGCCACCCGAGACCCAGCCCCAGAGAGTTCCTGCAGGGCCGCCAGGTACCCCTCAGCGACCCGAGCAGCACGACAAGGTCAGGGCTGAGCCCCAGAACCCCTTTCAGTACAAATCGAGCCCTGGATAGGGTGGACTGTCTCCCTGCTCTAGGTCACTGCAAGGGCTGCTAGGCAAGTGAGCAATTCACGACTGTAGGACCTCCAGAAAGGTGAAGGGAGGGGGGTTGATTGGATGTAGCGCCCACTTCGGAGGTAACAGTGCAATGAACTGGCAACCACTGTCTGGATGGAGTCAGGCTACCCTGATGTGTGTCATAAGGCCTATACTGCTACCAGCACATAGGGATTCTCCTTCAGCTTGAGGCCTGTGCATTTTTGGTGCAAGAGGATCCAAGCAGCTCCTGATTTACATGAGATTGAGCAAATCTCCATGCATAGCCCTGTAATGCCAGCCTTTCTGGCTCAGGGTGGGAGCAGGTCTTTTTTCCAGAACAGCATGTATGGAAAAAGGACACTCGTCTGCCTCTTATGCCCAGGAGCAGCAGGCTCCCTGACTCCTCTCCCTCGCTCTGCCCTGCAGCTGCTTTATTTGTTAAAGTCGCGGTTTACAAATTAATTTATAGCCAGGTCAAGGCTAAATATATCGTCAGCCGCAATCATGGCATTGCTGAGTAGCCCCGCGTGGAACGCGCTGGCTCGGGGGCAGTGCCAGCCCCGGCCTGGTGCATGGCTGGTGGAGGGTAATTGAGTTAACGCTGCTCTGGCCTGTGGTTATTTAGCGCTTGTCCCTGAAGCAGGCAAAGGAGGCCGGGCGTGAGCTCGCTGGAATGTCACCGCTTCCCACGCGCCGTCTCCTGAGCGCCCCCTACGCTTCACTGGCGGCTCTGGCATCCACTTAGCTGCTGTCCTCAAACCCCGTCGTGTCTCGGGGCGAGACACGCGTGTGCCCAGCACACCCCAGCCAGCTGCGGGACTCCAGAGAGGTCCCACTGCCTGATGGACAGTATCACAGCTGTACCGGCCTTTGGCTGCTTGTGTCCTCGGTGGGCAGCGCACCTCGAGTCACCATTGGCTGTCCCTCGCACAGGTCACAGCCCCGTACCTGGCAGCGCTCCCTTCCGGCTTTGGCAGCATGTCACACCCTTTGCCCCGGTGCAGGGCCATGGCAGAGCCGCCCCCAGCAATCGTCATGCAGCCCTAATTAGTGAGCGACCAGCAGCTCACCAAGGAAAGTGAGCAAGTGCAAATGAGGTTGGAAGAGGCAGATCTGTGCCGCTCAGAGCATTTCAAGATGGCTGCAGAAATCCAAGCACTGCAGCTGTCGCACACCTTGTGATGTAGGGAGGCTGGGACAGGATTTAGTGCCAGTGGATTTAGCTCCACACATATCCCTAGGGAGGAAGCAATTGTTAGTTACCAGGGAGCCCCTGGGAATCGGGAGCCCCTGGGAAGGATCCCGAGGAAACAGCATCCCTGGTGATCCAGAGTGGGGCTTTGAACCTCCCTGCACAAGGCAAAGCCCTCGTTAGTGGACAGCAGTGGGCTGCAGGGGCCGGTGCACCGTATAAAGGAGCGTGTGTGAAATACTAATTTATTTAGTCTCCTAATCAGGACACCTGGGTTCTTGCCTCAGTTGGCAGCCATGCCCAGGCCCTTCACTTCTGTGCCTCACCTTGTCTCTCAGTAGGAAAGGGTTAATAACTGACCCCCCCCCCCAGGGGGAGCATGTGAAGGGTTAGTTAAGGTGCTTGTGAACTGCTTTGAGATCCGTTGATGAAATGCCCTAGAGACATCTCCGTTGGGGGCAGGAGGCTTCCCACGGCTCTCGGTTTGCCTGGAATTAGAAAGGGAAGAGCTGAGAATCTCCTGCCTTGTCATAGCCCAAGAAGTGCCACGTTCTGGTCATGCCCCAGCCAGGCCTGGGTGCTGATAAGGGCTCAAGGCTAAGCACACAGAGGGCTCTTTGAAGCGTGCCCGGGAACGGGAGCTGCTGGTACCTGGGGCTCGCTGGAAACAGGCAGGCGGAATTTCCATGTGCTCCTTCGCCTTGAGAGCCTCGCCAGCCCGCCGGGCTTGGCTTACTACCAACGGCAACAAGCCGCGGTAACAAAGCAGCAGCTCCGTGAGCTTCAGGAAGTGGCAGCCCCAGTTCTTTGTTAGGAGAAGGGTAGCGATGGGGGCACTGCCCGGAGAACCCACCTCTGCAGAGGCATGACAGACGAAGGGTGTTTCCTTACCCCGGTATCAGAGGGGTAGCCGTGTTAGTCTGAATCTGTAAAAAGCAACAGAGGGTCCCTGTGGCACCTTTAAGACTAACAGAAGTATTGGGAGCATAAGCTTTCGTGGGTCTGACGAAGTGGGCATTCACCCACGAAAGCTTGTGCTCCAATACTTCTGTTAGTCTTAAAGGTGCCACAGGACCCTCTGCTCCTTACCCCAGGCGTGGCAGCTGGGCAAGGAGGGGAAATCTTAACTCCACTGAAGACACTAGTGAGATTCCCTTGGCAGCCGGAGGGCCAGGGCTGCCCCCCAGGTTTTCTACACTCGGCAGCTGCAACAGGGTTGATCTGTGGAAGAGCCTGGCCCGCCTGGCCTCCATTGCGGGGGGCCGCACCCAGGTGACTTGCCCAAGGAGCTGGTGATAGAACCAGGACTTGTTCCTCTGGCGGGTGCGTGTCTTTCTCTGCGGGGGAGTCTGGATCTTGGCACGCACGGGGTGTGTAAGTCACCACAGCGGCTGGGAGAGACGGGAGGATTCCAGTTTGGTGGCATTTTTACACCCACTCCGTTTGGGTGCAATGCCAGCTCCAAGCGCCCGGCAGCAGAGAATCCAGCCTGTAACAGGGTCACTTACCCAGCCTGGCATCATGGTATCCGTGCCTCAGTTCCCCCTCGGAGGTCAGCCGTCTCCCTCAGGCTAGCAGGGCAGTTTGAGGCTTTGGTCCTCCGGTCCGCCCACCCCAGGGAACCTTCGCAGGCAGCCAGGGTCTGCTCCTGCCTCTCTGGGCCGCTTCCTACCTCATCTAGCCCCAGAGCCTGGCTGCCAGCATCCTCCCTGCAGCTCCTTTCTGCTGCAAACTTCCTGGCTTTACAATCACCCCCTGCCCCTGCCGGGCTCCATCATGCCTGGCTTTTCTCTCCCCGTGCTGCCAGGTAACTGGCCTCTCAGGCCCAGGTTAACCCTTTCAGGCCTGCGTGGGGGACAGGTCCCTGGCCCTCCCCATGGCTACACATTTCCTTCCCTCACCAGCGCTTGGTCTTGCCACACAGGCCCTCCCCTCGACTCCCCAGCTCCAGCCCTGGGCCCCTGACCCATGGGCACCCCAGCCTCTCTCTGTCATGATCCCCAGGGCCGTTCCCTGCTATTGCCTGGCCCCCTGCCTGCATCTTCACTCTGCATCCAGCTGTTTTGGGCAGCGCTTGTAGCACCGAGACCACGCAGAGAGAGGTTAATGAGTCTGCTACAGCCTTAGCTAACGGCCATGAGGCTTTTCGCTCGTGCCGTAGAGGCTCATGCATTTAGCTTCAGAGATGCCAGGTTCAATGCCGCCCACCGCCAACATGTGCATATATCTATATGCATGGCACAGTGTGTGCAGAAGGGCACGGAGATTTAGTTACACCAGGTGTCATGTATGTTTCGCCGCAGGTGTAGAGCTCTCTTTACAGACACGTATGCACCGAATGTGCGTGTGCAATATGTGTAGAGTAGTCATGCACTCCTATGTTTGCATGTGTGTATTTCCATGCAGCTGCATGTCCTGTGGGCAGGGCTGCATGGGCCAGCGAGCTGTGCGTGTAGAAAATAGACGGCACAGGCTGTTCTTCACTGTTATTCTATCCCTCCCCTTCCAGTCCCGTCTGTTCATCTTTGTTCCCAGCCCGTCTCTGGTTATTAGGAGCCAAGATTCTCCCCTCCCCACGGCACTGCACGAAACCCAAGTGCTCAGCAGTCTGAGAGCTGCATTCATGTCAAAATAGCTCTCCGAGCCGGGAGCCCAAAGGCCGAGGAAGCTGGGCCTGCCTTTGGGGCAAGGAGCTGGGCGATGCCCCGGCCCCTCCTGGGCGCGCCGGGCTGGAGGCGACCGACTAGAGAATAATAGCCTTTGCTGCAGAAGCCAGCACACTCCCTGCTGACCTGGGCCGGGTCGCGTGCAGCAGCCAGCGAGAACCAGCCCAGGGGAGGTTTCTGCATTGGGCCCCAATGACTCATGCTCCCGGGATGGCACCGGAGGCTGGTGATTCGTTGCTCCCGCAGCCTTTCCGCGCACATGGCCCAGTACGAGCACCACGCCCTAGCCCCACCTCGCTAGCACCGCACGGCCGGCCAGGGTAAGCAAGAGCAGATTCAGGCCCACAGGCCAGGCCAGGGCCCTGCACCGGGGGAAGGCACCATCTCCCCCGGGCAGAGAACATACCCAACGGACCAAGGGCCAGAGCAGCGACGGGGTCAACACGGAAGGGCCGGGCAGAAGCAGTGCACGGCCCAGGGGAGGCTGGTCAGAGTCCAGAGGACCACGTGCAAAGAGGCACAAGGCAGGATGGGGAACGGGGCCACTGAGGACAGAGGATGGATGCAGGGCAGGACGCGGGGAACGCAGGAGTGAAGGGAGGCGTCCGGGATGCGATTCCCAGAGACCCACCCCCAGCAGCGACTGAGACGCAGCCACCCAGCTCGAATCTTGCCAAGAAGCCGATGCTGCTGTGTAACGTAGGGCCAGACCCCAGCCGGAGCTCCACTGGAGTCAATGGGGCCGGACCCCCAGCTGGCGTCAATCAGCCAGAGCTCCACTGGAGTCAATGGGGCCGGACCCCCAGCTGGCGTCAATCAGCCGGAGCTCCACTGGAGTCAAGGGGGCCGGACCCCCAGCGGGTGCAAATCAGCCCTGCTGCAATGGCTACCCCATCTACACTAGCTGAGCACGTGGCCCATTGCGTGCCCGAGGGGTCTGGTGCCAGCTGCCCTGCAGGCTGCGTCCGTCAGTCAGAGCTGTCCCTGTGTCAGGGGCTCCCTTCCCGCAGGGACTGTAGCCTAGGGTTCTGCTTCTGCTTTCCCTGGGCTCGACCCCGGCTCGGACACCGAGCGAGGTGGCGAGTCCACAGGGACTAACGGTGGCATCCGTAGAAAGCAGGGAAAAGGCATGTCCTTGGGCAAGGCAGGTCTCCTCCCTTCTCTCTGGGCCTCTGTTCAAACTCAGGTCAGAGACTCCCTGCTGCAGCCAGAGGGCTGACGAGGAAGGGTGTGGAAATGATCAGGGCCTTGCTGCTGTGAAGGCACCTGCAGAGTTTATTTGTCACGGCAGCGCCTTGGCGGCCCCAGCCAGGGCCCTGTTGGGTTGGGGGCTGTTCAGCCAAGTAGCCAGGCCCCGCCCCGCGGCGCTCACAGTCCAGGCGTCAGACATGTTGCCGGAGGAGGAGGAGGAGGAGATGCTGCGACAGGATTGCCTCGGGACCTGGTGCTCTGTGCCTCAGTTTCCCTCTTTGGGGTGTTTGACCTCCACTCTTGCCAGGCGCTCTGCCAGCATCAGAGAGCCCCACCCTCCCTTTCGGAGCGAGCAAGACATCGGTAAACCCAGCTCTCGTCCAGCAACCTCCCGCTGGGGCCCCAGGCTCGGGCACCCTGCGGCCCCTTGCGCCCGGGGCTGCCCACCTTCCTTAGAGCCCGGGCCAGGGACCCTGGAGCAAGCACAGCAGGGTTCCCTGCACCACTCCCGCCCATCTTGCAGCCTTTCCCCAGGCCCCTCCCTGGGCCTACGGCAGGAGAGCAGCCCCCCCACGTGTCCTTCTGACCCCAAGCTCCTGCTCTAAGCAGCCTCCTTCTCTCTGCCTCAAACCCCACCTGCTCCCAGGGCACGGGTGGCCGAGCCCACGGCGCTTCATGGCCCAGCTGCCTTGCCGGAGGGCGGGGAGCTCGCCTCACCTGACAGCCACCTCAGCACGTGGCCCAGGGACAGTCAGAGCAGGAGGGAGCCCAGCAGGCCATGGAGCTAAGGCCGCGACCCCGTTTGCCATCAGGCAGAGGACAGGGTCATGGTCCTCCTGCCCCGTGCGGGGGCACAGAGAGGCGCTGGGGCGCGCGGCATGGAGCAGAACGCCCAGCTGGCGGGAGCGGGTGATGGAACAAGGCGCCGGCCCAGGAGGGGCCACAGCCCAGATGCAGTGGGAACTTTGACAGGCCGCAAAGCACCAGCAAGGGGGCTCTTGTGTTCCCGGTGAACAAGGTTTTCCGAAACCCACGCAGTCAAGAACGCCCGGCATTCAGTGCTGGAAAACGCACACTGGGATTCCACCGCGGCGGCTACGTCACATCCCCTTTGACTATTGTCGTTTGGGAAATTAACGATCAATACAAAACAGACCCGCCATTGTCTCCCGGCTGGTGAGAGGCCGGCTGTTTATTCCAGCCCATCTCAATGCTCCTGTTGTTTGGTGCGGGCCTTTGGTAGATTCATTAACATTTGTTCTATGGGCCAGTTATTCCCCTTGCAACATAGAGGGGTGGATGTGGGGCGGGGGGGGCAGACGGCTTTTGTACATCGCTGGGTGTTCTTACAACTCATGCAAGGGCAGCAAGATGGAGGCCACTGGGAAATGGAGCCGGGAAGCGTCCATCCAACATGCGCTTCTTCTGCTTGGCGCACGCCGGAGGCCGGACCTGACTGCAGTCAGACACAGCCCGTTCCGTGGGCCTGGGTGGAACTCCCCTCGGTGCTCCCCAGAAACATCTGCACAACTCACTCCTCCTCCTTCAGCCTCTCCTCACAACTGTCCTCGGCCCGGCAGCCAGAAAAAACTTGCCAATGGTTAGGGGCCACCAGCCAGCTGGGGATCCCGAGGCGGCAGGCTAGTGTGCCGGCCAATTTGTCTCCTTCTTTCCGTGGACATCCCCATCTGTCTCGTGGCCTGAGTGGAGATTGGAAGTGGGGGGCTTTTTGGTCTGGGTTTGTACAGCGCCTTGCACAATGGGGCCCTGGCCCAAGCCTGAGCCTCCCAGCTGCTATGATAACACACGTAACGAGCAATAATTGACACACCACTTCAGTGCTACGCCAGCCAACATCTCGGTCCTTTGCACAGGGGTGATGGGAACGCGCTCTTCGCTCATGGCCACCGCTCCCCTCCCCTGAGTGCGCTAACCAGGCCTAGAGAGAGAGCCCCACACACACCCCTCTCCCACCCCACCTGCTGTAGACACCTCCTGTGCACGGCCCAGGGGGCCTGCTGCTAGGCAGTGTGGCTGGCGGAGGGCCCTCAGGCCCATCCAGGAAGCGAGCAATCAGGGTCATTCCCACCTCCAGGAGGAGATGGTCCTGTCTGGAGCAGAGAGCAGTCCCCAAAGCCCCAGCCCCTACGAATACCGGTCCCAGTGGCTCCCCGGGATGCTCCACTTTAGCCAGTCAGGATGCCAAGACTGTCCCCACGGGATCGATCTCAGCCGCCAGTGACAAAGAAACACAGCGGGGAGGAGGGGGACATTAAGGATAAAAATCCCAGATGGAGAAAGATTCCACAGACTTGGAAAGGAGCCACGCACCCTACGGCAGATCCCGACGCAGCTGTCTCCCAGGGCGTGCCTGGCTCCGAGACGCTAAAGATCACACTAATTAATTCCCTGGCATCTCTCGATGCCCACCATCCTCTGCTCCAGGTTAGAGGCCAGCATTGCCAACTCTGGCCTTTCATTGTGCGCCTGGCAATATTGCCAGTTTTCCTTCAGCCCCCACCTCCTGGAGTCAGGCGATTATGTGAGCATCTCAGCTTCCATTCCTAAAGAGAGAACGTTTCTAGCTCGCGTGGTTGCAAAAAAAAAAAAAAAAAAAAAAACTTGAAAATGTGATTCCTGGGGCTCAAAACCCAGCAGGGAAATGACCAGCCCCCAAATGAATTAATTTGTTAGTTTTGAAGGGTTATGATTTCGGAACATGGGTTCACGCTGCTGAGAGGCGTTTCCCTCATTGGTGTTTCCAGCAAGGCAGTGCGGCCGCTGCTGAGTGGTTCGAGCAGTGCTCTGGGAGCCAGGACTCCTGGTTTTGCTGCATAACCTTAGGGAAGTTACGTCATCTCTGCGTCCCTGACTGACTGCTGTAAAAATCAGCGTAACCGCAATGAGTCTGAAAGAGTCACTCCGGATTGACGCTGGCAGGAGAGATCACTTGATCACTACCTGTTGGGTTCACTCCCTCTGGGGCACCTGGCATTGGCCACTGTCGGCAGACAGGATACTGGGCTGGATGGACCCTTGGTCTGACCCAGTACGGCCGTTCTTCTGTTCTTATTCTTCGGCACAGTCCAGCAAATGGGGCACGCGCCGGCTCTGCCATGGACTTGCTGTGTGACCATAGTGCCTTCCCCTCTTTATGTTTCCATCTCCCCAGGGGTAGAATGGTGATAATTGGCCACACCCAGGCCCCCCGTCGGTCCCAGGCCCCTCCCGTGCTAGGCACTGTACATAATATATGGAGATATACCTATCTCATAGAGCTGGAAAGGACCTTGAAAGGTCATCGAGTCCAGCCCCCTGCCTTCACTAGCAGGACCAAGTACTGATTTTGCGCCAGATCCCTAAATGGCCCCCTCAAGGATTGAACTCACAACCCTGGGTTTAGGGGGCCAATGCTCAAACCACTGAGCTATCCACTACGGTAGTGCCTAGGACGACACACTGGTGCTGGGCGCTGCACAAACACAGAACACGACCGTCCCTGTCCCAAAGGGCTTCCAACGGGCCCCTTTGCAGAATGCTCTCGGAACGGTGCGTAAAAACGCGTTACTAACAATCCCCCGGCCGGAGAAGTGCTGGGACAAATCGGTGTCAAGGGCCAGATGCTGCTCCCGAGCCGCAGGAACTCCCTTGCAGCCGGCGGAGTCACTCTGGCTTTACCCTGGTGTAGTCGAGAGCAGGATTGGGCTCGTGCTTGGAGATCTCCACGGGGAAGGTGCAAAACGCCATTGCTCCATTTTGGAATTCTTTGTGCTGGCCTGGCAGCAGGGACACTGCCCCAAGCCCCGCCTATGGGGGGACCGTTCCCCCGGGAAAGGGGGGAGCAGACGTCTGAGCACGGGTGTAAATGTCCCATGGCCATCTGGGCAGGCTGGCCCCCCGGGCATTCGCCTAGGAGTCCAGCTTCCACCCCAGTGCAGTATGGACAGATCACGCGGGACGGCGGGCGGGAATGTCACACCTCCACTTTCATCTTCGCCAAGCAGCAGCCGTTTCAGCCCCAGGCTCAGGGACGGGAGGCAGTTTGTCAGCATTTGGTCTCTCTTCACAGCTGCCCGGCGTTCACCCAGCGACCTCCATGAGTAGCTGCAGCTTCAGCCTGGGAGGCAGAGGGGGTACAACCAACCACCGCTCAGTGGGGAAATGGAGGCACAGAGACTTGACCAAGGTCACAATGAAAATCTATTGTAAAGCTAGAGCGAGAACCCAGGAGTCCTGGCTGGCTTCCAGCCGCCTACTCTAACCCATTAGACTCCACCCCCCTCCCTGAGCTGGGATAGAACCCAGGAGTCCTGGTTCCCAGCCCCCCCTGCTCTGACCCATTAGACCCCCGCGTGCTGACTCCTAGTCCCCTTGCTCTGTCACCAGCAATGCGCTTTCCCAGCTCACGGATGAGAACCCAGGTGTCCTGATTGCTTAGGAACCTGCTCTTCCCGCTCAACCACTTCTAAAGCCAACACCCTGCTCACCTTCCTCTCTGCCTGCTTCCCGTGAGCGGCTCCCTGGGCCCAGGATCAGCCCTGTGGGCCCCCCCGTCACACCCAGAGAAGGTGACACAGGGCTGCAATATGGGTCAGATGTGCTGGGGGTGGTGGCTGGTTTATTCCTCCTGCTGTCACCCCCCCCCACACACACACACACTGTTCTGCGGGAGCCTCAATGGAGTTACTGTCCATGTGCCGCTTGGCCCGGCCCGAGTCAGCGGCCCAGGATTCAGATGGAAAATTCCGTGCCCACGAAGCTGGCCCCAAGCAGCAGGATGCCTCAGGCCGCGATCGCAGGCTTCACCGCATCAAAGGAGGCCATTATTCCCAGGCTCGCTGCCGTGCCATGAGTGACGCAGTACTGCCAGTCCAGCACTCTTCAGCCCGCAGGCTCCCAGTTTTGTAAGGGGGGGGGCACTTCACGTGGCATTGGTGAGACGCCACCTCTGGGGTGGGACACGGCCGCTGTTTAACCATCCCACAGCAACACCCCAAGGGAACTGCTCGCCCAGTGCTGAAATGCAGCCCCGTCTGGGGTGGAACATTCCAGCTACTCAACAGCCACACAGCACCACAACACGTTGAGAGCAGACAGCGGGTGGGCAGCCGCACCTACAGTGCCAGACATGCAGCGGGAAGGTAACGCAGCCCCATGCACAAAGCCCCAGCCAAGCGTGCCAGAGGAGCCAAGGCCCAGCCACGCACCCAGCCTCTGGGCAGGGCTCTACCCCCAGGGGCTCCCGAGGGATGGTCCATCACACCCAGATTACAGCTCAAACGAGCGCAGCATGACACACGCCGAGCCTGGCTGCTTTGCAGTGGGTGGACCCAAAGCGAGACAGATCTGCCGTGATGTCCCCCCTGTCAATTAATCCTCACGAATGGGGGTGGAGGAGGGGCTGGGTTGGGCTGACAGTCCCGGGGGGGCCCCCAGCTTGAGCCCCCGTTTCTAGGCCAGTGCCTTCATGTGGCGCTGGGGAGGGCTCTGCACTTTTGCAGCCCCGGCGTCTCGGTTGGGCACCCACAACTAATCTTTGGGGGACCTCAGCGTGTCCTGCTCTGGGCGGGGGAGGCCAAGGCAGCCAGGCCGGACCGGTCCGTGCCCACGGGTGCTCGCTCGGCTGTGCCAGGTTCCCCAGCTCCTCAGGCCGCTCCGGGGACAGAGCAGGAAGTCAGACCCGCGCACGACCCCCCACTGCAGCCCGGCTCCGGCCTCTGCCTCCCGGCACTTAAACGCCCGCCTTTGGGCAACCCGGCAAAGCCGGGCCCAGCTCGGCGGCCAGCGGGAGCCCCGCCAGAGAGGGAATCATTGCAGCTGGAGCGAGGGGGGCGGGGGAGATCGAGATTCCCAGGCTATTTCAGGGAGAACAAATCAACAGCGAGACAGGTGCCGAGCCCGCCGCAGCCGCCCGGGGATATTCGTTACCGTCCAAGGGCATCAGAGTTTCCACATGGGCCCACTGTCCAAGCTGTTCCTACGGCCCGGCTTGAGCTGAAATCGGAGCCCCTCGGCCGGGCGGGCGGTTGTTACAGACCGTGCAGGATTGCAGGGGAGCCTCGGCCCAAACGCAGCGCTGAGCCGGGGCCCCGCCAGAGGCCTTGCACGGCTCCGATTCATCTCCTGCTCCGCTGCCAGGCCGCCGCCATTCAGCGCTGCGAATGCTGCGGCTGATCACCAGAGGCTGCAGGCCACGGGTGCACGGTCACTCGTGCGTCACGAGCCCAGGCAGGCGGACGGCGTGGGAGCCAGCTGATCCACAGGCCGGGCTTGCCCTGGGTTCGGCCGCTCAGTAACTCGCTGATGGGCCGGGAAGCCAGCGGGCTAGCCATTGCTGTTGGGTGGAACAAGTCATGAGGGTTCTCGGCCCAGCTAGCCCCACTGCCGGCCGGTCTGGGACCCAAAGGGCCGTGGGAACTAAACATCAAGCTGGCCCCAGCAGGGGAGGTTTGAGACACATGGGCAGAGCTCTCCTGGGGCAGGACAGGCCCGTGCTGGAGCTGCGCAGGGGGTCAGTCTCCAGGGCTCGATCCCCAGAAAGGGCAGCCCAGGCCCCCCTGCATTTACACCAGGGGGATGTGAAAGGAGCGACTGTGCCAGGCTGCCAGCCAGGGCAGCCTGTGTCGCCACTTCGTCAGCCCCACCGACCAGCCGGAGACGGTGCTGCCCGCCAATCGCCAGCAGCAGTCAGGAGCTCAGCTCTGATCTGGAGCTCCCAGCTCCTGCCAAGAGCCCAGCAGGAGACACCGTTCAGGGCGGGGCTGGACGTAAATCTCGGCTTGTCAGCCACCAGAACAGCTGGGACATCCTCCAGCCCACGGGAAGTCGTTTTAGAACACGGGCCAGACGCCACTGGTCCTGCTGTGTCCCCGAGAACAGGATCTGGGGACACTTCAGACCATCTGGATCAGCGCCCAAGGTCCGTCCAGTGTCCCATCTCCGACAGCAACCGCAGGGGAAGGGGCGGGACACCCCCCAGCTGGCAGGCGTGCGATCCATCTGCCCCCCTGCGAGGCCTCGTCCCGCTCCCAAAGAGACCAGCTTCCACCCTGAAGCAGGAGGTTCTGTATCCCTCCCCAACATACAGTTCGTACAGGGCCCAGCGCAATGGAGCCGCGGCCCCAAACCTGCCAGCGTCTCTGCACGATCCCCACTGCCAGCCGCAGCGGTACGGCACAAGCGGGAGAGAGGTACGGCTACCAGGATGTTTTTTATTTCAATATATTAAATATATATTAATCAGAAAAAAGTCACATATGGTAAATCCCGAAAAAATACACAAATATAAATGTTGATTTTTTGTTTTACGTACAAGTTTATATACAGGAAAAGGCCAAAACGAGAGAGGAAGCCCTCCCAGGCACAGAAAGCCACGTGGTTGTCAGCAGATAGAACAAAATAGGCGTCTCCCTCCCAGCCTTCCCAGTGCCCCTTCTCGTCTCTCGCTGCCTCTGCAGTTCTCAGCCGTATTTACAAGGTTTAAACCCCCTCTATTTACAGAGACGTATCTGCAGCGGACAGGCGGGACGCATCCCATGTGCCACGTCCACGGCACGTGTCCGTCGCTCCCTGGGCAGCGTTGCAAAAGCACAAGGGAGGCAAGAAGCCGCTGGGAGGGTCTGGAAACTGCTTGGTTCTGGCAGCTGGGGACGGAGGAGCCCGCTCCCGGCACCATCCCTGCCTGGCCGCAGGATGCAGCAGGCGGGCAGGGCAGGGCACCCCTGCGTTTGTCTCAGGACCAGCCCCTCCTACCCAGCGTGGTGAAGCGCCAGCTGTGGCAAGCGGTGAGTACAGAGCCGGGGCTGTGGGCACAGGGCTATTGGGCGTCTGAGTGCATCACCTTAAAGGCACATCGGGGTTCTCCACAGAGAAATACGTCGCGATCCACGGGTTTGGTACACGAGACGGGATGCGGAGGCCGAGCGCGGGTCAGCCACCAGGAGGTGTGAAGGGCTCTGCCCACTTCCGACAAGTCCCCGAAATCCCGGCTGGCTGTGGGGCTCGCCCCCCCGGTCTCTGGAAATGCTCCGTTGATCGTCCCACCCCCTCCGCTCAGGGGGGAGACGTATCCGTCAAAACTCCCGTTTTATAAAGCGAGCGAGCTCCCCATGGCAGGGGCCTCACGGGTCCCGGGGGGCTGCTCCCCCCTCAGAAGGGCAACGTATCCATGAAGATTTTGTCCACGATGGGAGGGGGCGGCACCAGGTCCTCCAGCTTCAGGTAGAAGATGCGCTGCAGGCCCTGCGTGCAGAGGGTGCGCAGCTCCGGCAGCTTGCCCAGGAGCTTGGACAGGCAGTTGGGGCGGGTCTGCTCGCTCGTGGTGGACGTCACGTGGTCCTTAAGGCAGCCGACGATTTGGTTCTGGAGATCCTCCACTTTCTTGGGGTCCTTCAGCCCGTGGCGGTCTGGAAAGGAGGAGAGGGGCGGTCACTCCCGGCCCGGCCTAGATCCTATAGCGCTGTGTGCACAGCCGGGCCATGGCAAAGCAGGCTTTTGCTCCTGCTGCTGCCTCCTGAACAGCCCCCCAACCCCTGGCCTGTCTCATCCACCCCGAAGAGCAGACAATCTCTGAGGGGAACGTTCTGCACCCTTTAACACAAAACCCTCTTCGAGCAGCAAGGCATTCTGGGAACTGTAGTTCGCAGCGGGCCCCTGGGAATTCGAGGCTATGGCAAGGCATGCTGGGAAAAGGGCAGGAGTCTATACAGGCTCTAGGGCCCCAGCATGCCTTGCTGATCGAGCCGGGTTGTGCTGGAAGCCTGGTTTAAAGAGACAAGCAGATCCTGACAGAGCCTCGGCCCCCCCCGCCTGCAGCCTCCGGGGCTGCTGGGATCCAAACAGGCCTAACTGTCCAGGCCTGCCTAGAGATTTGGGGTGCCCCCCCCCCCCCCGAGATCTTCCCGGGGCCTGGTTCTCGGACGGGGGGTGCGGAAATCAGGCCCCTCTAAGGAGGCTCATATTGTGCCGAAATCAGGAGTCACTCCTGCAAGTTAATAATGGTCAGAGCGAATTCTGCCCCTCGAGGAGCAGAGCGGGGGAGCGGAGAGCTGGAGGAAACCAACTCGCCTAGAGTTCCTGAGCCTTCTCCCACAGCACGAACCCCCCACCCCACCGAGGCCCCGGTCACAGCTTGCAGAAGGCTCTCCTAGTGTTACCGCCCCCCCAGCGTGAGTAGTGCAATAACCCCCCAGCCCAATGCCACAGAGGGAGCCCGTGTCCGAGCTGGGATCAGACCCTCTGGCTCCCAGTCCAGTGACCAGACTTGCCCATCCCTCCCCCGGCAGCCGTGCAAAGCCGCCCCACCTGTGATGATGACGAGAGCTGTGAGGCAGGAGAAGGAGGGGACGTCGATGCTCATGCGGTGCAGGCTCTGGGAGAACTCGAGGATGGAGTCGATCCACTCCCCGAAGCCCCGCACACACTGCATCCGGTGAAGCACCACCCCGTTGCAAAAGATCAGCTTTCCTTCCTCTGGCTTCGACCTGCAAGAGACAGGACAGAGCCGCACCTGGTCAGGAGAGAACGGAGGGCAGGCCAGGGGCTCTGCCGGCAGCAGATTGGGAGTGGGGCAGGGAGCAGGGGCAGAGCAGAAACCAGAGATGTAACAGAGGGAGCCTGAGCAGAAGGGAGTACCGGTGACAACAGCCAGGATCCCGGCCCAGTTAGCCAGGCACTAGGGGCCCTACGCAGCAGGTCTGACGTTCAGAGACTCTGGCACCACAGGACCAATCATAGAATATCAGGATTGGAAGGGACCTCAGGAGGTATCTAGTCCAACCCCCTGCTCAAAGCAGGAACAATCCCCAGACAGTTTTTTGCCCCAGATCCCTAAATGGCCCCCTCAGGGATTGAACTCACAACCCTGGGTTTAGCAGGCCAATGCTCAAACCACTGAGCTGGGCTGTCCGAGTGGAGGGGATGACCCGAGCAACAGCCTCCTTTGAAACTCTAATGGTAGATGGTTTTGCCCAAGGTCCTGATCTCTGTGCCCATCCACCGACCCAGGCTGCCACATCACCATCCCGTGTCTCTAATCTCGGTGTCCAGCGGCCACCTGGCTCTGGACAGGGCTGGGCGGGTTACGGAGCAGAGCGGTAGTTACCTGTAGGCCAGCCGCAGAATAAAGAGCTCCAGGAACGCAGATTCCAGAAGCAGGTCCTGATCCTCCTTGGGGAGCTCCTGGAACCCTTGGATCTTCTCCGCCCACTTGCGGATCACATCCATGGAGCCGGTGAGCAGGTCGTAGAACTGCTGCACATCCACGCAGTCCTCCTTCTCGAACTGGTAGGAGAGAGACTCCTGGAACTGCCAAGCACATGGGCAGGGTTAGCTTCCCGCAGGCCGGGCCTCGGACCGCGCAGCTACTCATTGCAGTACGAGTCCCGGGAGAGCGGCCGGAGCTGCGTCTCTCAAAGCCATCGTACACCCTCCAGGTTAATGCATGGGCAGCAGAAAGACAGGAACCCGCACACATCTGGGCCTGGGCATTTTCTGCTGCCCCCAGCACCGACTACAGGTCTCCTGGGTTCTCGTTTGGGCTGCAGGAAGGAGTGTGCCTAGTGTTAAAGGGAGGAGGGCTGGGAGTCAGGACTCCTGGGTTCTCTGCTACTGGCTTAATCTGTGACTTTGGGCAATTCATTGCACTGCCCTGCCTCAGTTTCCCCCAAGTAAAATGGGGATCGTCCCTAAGTCGCTGGGGCGTTGGGGGGGTTAATGGTTTACTGTTTCTGAAGGTCACGGCGCTCCCTGGATGAAAGGAGCTGGATTGGTCCCTGAGCCTCCAGTCCAACCGGCATTTCACTGCCGAGGTCAGAGCCCAGAGCTCCAGCTCCGGGATAAATTCAATGACAGGCTCAGAAACACAGTTGGTGGGATTCATTTGCAGACAAATCCATCTGGGTGCAGAATGCTGGGCAGAGAACCCAGGAGTCCTGACTCTCAGCCCCCTTTAGCCACTAGACAACACAACCTCCTAGGGCCCAAAAGAGAACCCAGGAGTCCTGCAGCCAGGGCTAGGTGCTAGATACCCTGTGTGCATGTGGGGAAGCTGACTGGGTCAGGTAAGCCTGAGTGTGTGGTCAGCACAGACGGCCCCGTGAGCACTGTGCTGCTTTCCTCCAAGAGCCTGAGACCTCCCAAGCCACAGGGAGCCCTGTAGTGAGGCAGGGCACGGCTGGCCCCATGGGACAAGCTAGGCACAGACAGGAGGTGGCACAGCCTGGAACAGAACCTCCGAATCCTGCCACTTGGTGCTCTGCTCCAACTCACTCTCCCTTCCTACGGCTGGGGAATGAACCCAGGAGTCCTGCCTCCTAGCTCTCTAACCACTGGGGAACACTGCCTTCCCAGAGCTGGGAAGAGAACTCGTGTGCCCCGCGCACTAACCAGCAGACCATGCTGCCCCAGTCGTACAGCGCCGGAGCTCGCGTCCTTTTATGGATGGCGAGGGCTCCAGGATCCCTTCTCTAACTGCCCACAGGCCCTAGGGCTTCGCCCCCCAAAGCTCTGCTGACACGTGGCAGGGAGCCAGCCCTCGGAGGCGCCCTTGCTCCGGGAGCCCTAGGATCCTGGCCCCTGGCTGCGAGCGGCAGGTACCTTTGAATAGTCCAGCTTGGTGGCACTGGGTACGGAATCGATGTGCGCCCTGACGAGCGACGTGATGAGGCTGACGGGGGAGGCGTCCTGGGCCTGCTTGGGTTTGGATGGGAGCCGACCTCGGCGCCCCTTCAGGCTGTCCGTTCGGACCACTGGGGAGAGAGGAAAGGAGAACGCGGCTCAGGCAGAGGAAGCGGGTAGGTGGCGCAGAGCGAACCTGGCTCAGGGCAGCAGGGGCTGGACGTTACCGTCTGAGCGTGAGGTTTGGCCCTTTGCAATGGACAAGCCGTCATGGCTCTAAGCGGCCCCCTGGCCCCACACATAAGCTGCCCCGGCACATCAAGCATTGGCAAAAGCAATGCTACCTAACCGCCGCTGGAACCGAGCGCGCCATGGAGAGGAGCGAGCCATGTCCAGAGAAAACGGGACACTGGGGCGGGGAAGAGACTCAGCAGGGTGGGGACGGCTCCCTGCACATCCCGTCCCTGGTTGGTTGCGGCTGCAAAAAACACAGGGGAACGGCATGCACAAACAGATCCATGCGCACGGCTGGGGATTGGCTGCAGGCACACACAGGGGCTGGGGGCTGGGCTGGGCGGGGGCTGACAAAAGTTTGCCCCTAGAATGTTGGGAAATCTGGGGAGATCAGATGGTTGTGATGATGTGTCCACCCACTAGTGTCCAAGTCTCGCAAGAACAGCTACTGTGTTCCTTGTGAGATTCCAGCCACGTCTCCCCCACCCCCAGCCCATCCTGTTCTGGATCCAGCCTGGAATCACAGCCACGGAAAGGCAAGCGAGCATGCGCGAGCGATGCTAAATTGGTGGGAGCTGTAAGAAAACAGCAGCACGAGACTGGGCCTGGACGTCCATACACCTGGGGACAAAGGAGCAGCGCGGTGTACCGGCAGCGGGACGGGAAGAGCAGGAGTCAGGGCTCAGCTGCCAGGAACACACGAGATTTGTTATGGGGGCTGGACACAACTCCGGCTCTCCAGCCGGCGCCGTCACTACCCAGGGATTTTCCCTAAGCCCCGGCCTAGCTAGAGCCAGCCTGGCAGAGGGACACCACGTGTCGAGCTCTGTACCTTCTTTGACCATGCCCACGGCGAGGCACTTCTGGAAACGACAGAACTGGCACCGGTTCCGCCGCCTCTTGTCCACAGGGCAGTCTTTGTTGGCCAGGCAGATGTACTTGGCGTTCTTCTGCACCGTGCGCTGCATGGAGGAGGAGAAACAAGGGAGCGCATCAGCCTCCGGCGAAGAGGGAGAGCGAGATCCCGGGTGCCCAGAGCCGGGCCCGGACGGAACAAAAGCCCTTCTGTCCCCCTAGTATTTTTATAGCAGCGTCCCCGCCCCACGGCGCCTAGTTTCCAGTTTCACATCTGAGGAGCCATGTTCCCAGGACACGAGAGGGGGAGGGAAACACATTGCTCTCCGGGGGGGCGCCCGGACAGCCAGCCACACCTGCACACGTCCATCTGCAGGCAGGGACAGGGGGAGACTCGACTGCCTGCTCTTGGTCTGAGTGGTCGCTCCCGCTGGGCCCCGATTCCCCTGCCCTGCCCCCCACCCCGGGGACTCGGCGCCATCCTCCCCGCCCGAGACACGGCTTCTCTCCCCCGCAAAGAGCCAGCGCTGCACGGCGCAGGGACCGCAGCTGCTCCCCGAAGGGGCCTGGATCTCAGCACAACCCGAGGCCTCCCTGAGGCGCCTGGTGCTGGGCCAGAATCACTAGCCGCTTTGGAGACCCTGGGCCACGAGGCTCATCCCCCAGCCCTGCCCCCAATGCACAAGCTATGCCAGGCTTCCCCCTCCCCACGTGTGTAACGTTCTGAATCGGGGCCCAAGGGCGTGAGGGGAAAGGGAGGGAAACCACCAGAGCCACCAAGATCTTCCCACGTGGCTGGGGGTTCTGGGCCCGGCCCGAGCCCCCTGAGGCTGCGCACGGAGGCCGGTGCTCTGCATAACGGGGGCCTTGGTGACGGCTCTCTGCACAACACTCTGCCCCCCCCACTCCCCCAAGCCAAGCCTAGTCAGGGGCGCACAGGGGCTCGCCCCATGCAGAATGGCCAAGAGGAAACCCACAGACTCCTTCACTCAGCACATCCATCGGGGCTCCCTCAGGGACCCCACCCACATCCCAGAATCCTCTGCGCTGGCTGCAAAGGATTCTGGGGCCCATCTGGGAGCAAGACCAGCCATGCGCTGGGGGCAGAGTGGGGAGGTTGTGGGCCTGCCTGCTGGCGAGCGGCCATTGGCTCTGTGGGTTCTCAGGCATTGCCCTGGGTCTCCCCTGGCCCCACATCCCCACCCCCGGCCCCGTACCTTGAAAAAGCCCTTGCAGCCCTCGCAGGTGCGGACGCCGTAGTGCTGGCAGGAGGCGTTGTCTCCACAGACGGCACAGCGCCCCTCGTTGGCCCCGGGGCTGCGTGTCTTGGCCGGCGACAGGGAGCCATCCATCAAGGCGGGGCTCTCCAAGTGCGGGGAGGCCTGGCCCAGGGACAGGCCGGAAAAGCCCACCGGGGAGCTCTGGGAAAGCGCGAAGACCTCAGCGTCCAGCCGGTGCGCGGCGGCCGGCGGCACCTTGAGGGGGCTCTGGGGGACCCCGGGGCTGGGAGCCGAGGGGCCGAAGAAGAAGGCTGGCTGGGAAGAGTTGCTTTTCGGCTGCTCCGCCCAGGGCCTCATGCCCTCGTAGTTCTGAGTGGGCGAGTAGGGCCCAAAGGAGCTCTCCCACGCCGAGACCTGCGGGGTCTGGAAGCCTGGGGTGGACGGGGACGGGATGGAGCAGGGGCTGCCGTAATAGTCCGAGCCGCTCGAAGACATGGTCTCGTCCAGCTGGCTGCTGAAGGAGCCGGGGTAGCAGCCATATACCTGGAAGTCCTCGAGTTTGAAGGAAGTGGGTTGGCTGGAGGCTGGGATCTGGTACAAGAACGTGTCGAACTCCCCGCTGTAGTTCTCCATGAAGGTGTTGAAGCTGGGCAGGGAGGTGGTGGCCGCGATCTCGGTGTTGACTAGGTCCATTGTGAACTTGCTGAGCTCGGGAGTCAGGAAGTCTGCCGGGTAGCGCTCACAGGGCCCTCCGCTCTGAGGCAAGGTCCCATGCTGCATTTGGATACAGGGCATCTCTGAGCAAGGGGGCAAAGGGAAAGGCAGAGGCGTTAACATCGGGCTGGAATCGCACCCGCTCCCCAGGCCACAGCTCCCCATTCATCGGGTAGAGAACTTGCGCAGGGCACCAGCTCAGATGTGCAGCACGTGCCATGCGGGAGGCGGGCTCTAGCCTTTCCCACGGGCCCCAGGGAAATGCCTCTGATCGGGGGGTATAGAGTGAACCATGGATAAGGCACCGGACTAGGAACCAGGAGACCTGTCTTCTATTCCCAGCTCAGATGCCTTGGGCCAGTGGCTCTCAACCTTTCCAGACTATTGTACCCCTCTCAGGAGTCTGATTTGTCTTGCGCACCCCCAAGTTTCACCCCACTTAAAAACGACTTGCTTCCAAAATCAGACAAACATACAAAAGTGTCCCAGGCACGCTGTCACTGAACAATGGCTGCCTCTCATTTTTACCATAGAATTATTAAATAAATCCACTGGAATATAAACATTGGACTGACATGTCAGTGTATGGGATATAGAGCAGTATAAACCACTCATGGTCCGTATGAAACTGTAGTTTGTGCTGACTTCGCTAGTGCTTTTTATGTCGCCTGTTGTAAAACTAGGCAAATACCTAGATTAGTTGACGTAGGCCCTGGAAGAGCTCTGCGTACCTCCGGGGTACAGGTTCCCCTGGTTGAGAACCACTGCCTTGGGCAAGCCACCTTCCCTCCCACGCCTGTGTTTACCCTGTGAGCGATTTGGGGAGGGACTGGCTCCCCAGCCCCTACCGTAATCTGCATCATAACAGAGCGACAGGCCTAAAGCCACAGGGGTGGCACCTTGGCAACACTTGCTGTACAAGAACGAACGGCCCTGATCCCAAGAGGTGCTGAGCATAAAAGGAGCTGGCCAGGTCTCTGTGCAGTTCTGGGCTGGCCAGATCGCAAGCGGGAGAAAGAAATTCTATCCTCGAGTGGCATGAGCTGGTCCCTCTGCCCTTCCCGCTGGGGGGCCCTAAGCCAACAAGCCAAGGCTGGCTGGACCACGGCACGGAGGCCGAGCTCTCCGCTGCTCCTCGAAGGCGGTGCCTCGGCCGAGCACGGCATGGGGCTTGCTGCTGCCTGAACTTGGGCACTGCAGGTCCCGGGGGAGATGGCCATACGCACTAAAAGCAGGTGCTTCAGGGTGAAAACCCACAGAGGGAAATTTCACCAAACTCAACGAAAATCCACCCGCTTGCTGACGTCTACATTGCTAGAAGCATCTGCTCCACCACGCCAAGGTGGGGGCTCGACTCTGCCTCGGTCACAGTGGTGTAATCAGGAGTAACTCCACCCAAGTCAATGGCGTTGCCCGAGCCCCTGGTGGGCTCTGTGAACCGAGGTGTAAGGCCAACCCCCACCTTGGCCCCAGCGACCTGACGAGTGAATGGGGACAGGAATTCACAGGAGGAAGCCGTGAGCCTTGGTGTGTGAGAAGGAACCGAGGACATGGCTGTTTTGACAAGCTTGTATCTCACACCGGCCTGACATTAGCCAGCCATGGAGCAGCGCAAATTAAGGCGGTCAACGCTGCACTCAAGGTGTTTGAAGCCGAGCTAAAGAACTGGCTAGCGCTGGAGACGGGGCTGAAGGTGGAGTCACACGGCTGAACCATCAGCCCCAACTGAGAGGAATGGTCGTTCTTAGCTGGCCCCGTTGGGCAGAAAGGCCATTGACAGAAATGCTTTCACCACAAACGGAGGGAATCGCAGAGCTGCCAAAGGGCCCTGGGGTGGCCCTGCCTCCCCACCCCAGGGGCTTGGCGGGGAAGGTTTGCTGGGCCAAAATACTAGGCTCCAAACCTCCTGGGTGGGAGCGTCGGGTGCAGAGTTTTGATCCTAATTCAAAAGCCAAACATACAGCACGGGCCAGACTCCAGGAACCCTCGGCTCCTGGTTAGGAAGCTAAGTACGGGCCAGGCTCCCAGCAGGTCCTACGCACCCGCTCGCCTGAGCTCTTCGGACACTCCTGCCTCCCAAACGCCACAGCGGAGTGCGTCTCTGCTGCGTTCCCTCCTGCCAGCAGCCAGCGAAGGGAGCAACCGACTTTCACTGGCACCAAACGAGGCCACTTCGGACTAGAACAGGCCAAGCAGGGCTGAGCCAGCAGCTCTGCAAAGCGTCAGAGCTGTGATCGGATGGCGGACGAGGGCGCAGAACGGCGCCTCCCAGACCTGCGGTGCACACGCAGCTCGCTGGGTCGTCCCTACCTGAGGGGCTGCCGCAGCAGATGAACAGTGTCCCGGCAGCCCCGGCACGGCACAGACATAGCAAGAGCCAGGCCCTGCCCCAGAGGTGTCAGTCTCGGCAGACAAGACAGAGAGCGGGGAAGGGACTTGCCCAAGGCCACGCCGTAGGATACCCAGGCGTCTGGCACCCCAGCCCAGCGGGGTCCTGTGTCTGCAGCCATTCGTACGGACTCTGCCCCATTGCCACATCGTGGTGAGGGCACACTCAGGAGAGTCCCTGCAAACCTACCACCCTGATTTTCCAGGCCCATCCCAGTGCCCCCCGACTGACCTGCTCCCCTCACTGGGCAGAGTTTTGTGCCTGTCTCCGGGCACCCGAAGGAGTTGCTGGCCAGCGGCAGGACCAGCAGGCTGGCTCAGGGCACGGTGCCCCACCAGGCCGGTTCCACCCTTTCCCTCCTAGGGGGACCAAAAGACACCTCTATTGGCTTGGCATGCCCCCGAGCACTTCGCGTTTTGCACCTGGACCCACGCAGCCCCCCACCCCCCAGCTCCAGAGGAGCCATCTTGCTCTTGAGTTCTCACATTGAATCTGCGGCAGGGGAGGTGTTTGATAACTGCCGGCGCAGAATGGTAACCGACCCGTGCCGCTTTGCCAGCTCGCTTTCCTTTCCGACACGCCGGCCGGCCGGCCTCCCTCGCTCAACCCGGGGGCAGCAGGGCTGGAGCAGCAGACGGGGCCATATAGAGGAGAGACGTAACAAGAGTCCCCAGGCAAGCCGAAAGCCAAGACAGAAGTAACCCTTGCAGCAAGATGATAATGTAATTCATATCGCAGACCTTTAAAGGTCATCTTCTGATTGGCCGAGAAGCCGTCCTTAACGGCCTGCAAAGGACGGCGGAATGTGGAGACATAAGAATTCCCAGCAGCGTTGACACGGTTGCACCATCAGAACAAGGTTACAACGTTCTTCTGGGGCCAGCTGCTCCTTATTCAGGCAAAACTCCCATTGGCTTTGAGAACAGACTTCAGGACCTAGCCTGGTTATTTAAAAAGATCGATCCACATACAGCTCACAGCATCAGCGGGCCACTGTCCTCAGCCAGAAGTCACGCAGAGCGACAAACTCACACCCCACCCAGCTCAACGGAGACGGATTTGCTCCAGTTTAACGACATTCTCTGCTCAGAGGCCCAGGCTGGGGTCCCCTTAGCTGCAAGGAAGGGTTGGCCTGGCAGGTCAGGCTCCGACCGAACGCTCAGGAGATCTAGGTTTATTTCCCACATCTCCCTTGGGACTCTCTGGTCCCGGGTCCCCCAGATGAAGAACTGGGATAATAATCATTCTATTTTGAGCGGAAGCTTTTTGGGGCAGAGAACCTCTTTTTCTACGTTTGTGCCGTGCCCGGCCCAGTAGGCCCCGGACCTCAGCTGGGCTCTGCAGCTGCTGGCAGAATACAAATAAATAATGAATACGAATGAACAAAAGGCTCATCGGGGACTTTTCCTGGTAAAGGGAGACCCAGTCAATGTGTTTCACAAGGGACAAAGCAGTAAAATGGCCTCATTAGCCAAGCAAAGTACTCGCAGGATCTCCTGTCCCCATCGCGATGTGCAGCCCAGTTATTCTGGGTTCCTAACCAGAGGCTTGGCTCTCGGCAGTTAACAACTTGCTGGGATTCGCAGTAGCCAAAGCCGGTCACCGATGCGCTCAGCCCGCCCTTAACGGTGTCTCTGGAGAAGATCTGAAGCGCAAAGGGCCAGGTCCTCCGCTCACGTACGTCACTCTGGCACCACGGAAGTCCATGCAAGGTTGATTTACACCAGCTGAGGATCTGGCCCTGGCGTCCGAGAGCAAAGAGCCCAGCTGCCCTCTCTCTTTGGTGCCAGCTAAAAAGCACATGGTGCTCAATCAGTAACGATGGTACTGACGGCTTTCCTCCAGTCCTATGTTCTGATCATATTTTCCACCATTGTGGATGACAGACATTATATAGACACACTATGCACACCTCCACAGCCAGAGCGGTCACTACGCTGCAAAACAGACCCATTCAGAACTCATGAGCAGCAACAGGGCGAAAACTCAAGGCACCTGCGCTCCATACGCCCAAGCTCCAGCTGCCTGAGCCATCAGCTGTTTTCAGTATAGGGCTTATGACACACAGTTGGGTCATTCTAATTCTAACCAGCAGAGGGACCCCTCCCGCTCACACACTATTTACTACCGTCTACACCTGTTCCCCACCTCTGCTCTGCCATCGTGGTAGTCACATCAACAGAAAGAACTGCATTGGCTTGTTGTTGCTATAGCAACCCAACAACGCTACACACTGCTGAGCCTTTATGTTGTTGGGTTTTTTTTAAATGCAATTTGCTTTGAGTATAAATCACCACCACCACCAAGGGCAAAATATGTGATGCCTCGGCCCGCATGGCCTGAGCCTCCTCACAAGGTTTGTCAGCATTCTCTCTCCCCTTCATAGGGTGACCAGACAGCAAGTGTGAAAACTCAGGACGGGGGTGGGGGATAATAAGCACCTATGTAAGACAAAGCCCCAAATATCGGGACTGTCCCTATAAAATCAGGACATCTGGTCACCCTACCCCTTCACAGCTTACGTTTTAAAAATTTGCAAGGGAATGGTCAACAGGAAAAGTCGATTTCCTGGACGATTAAAGCTTACTCTGGGTTTTCGCAGGCGCTGCTTGCTTATTCAAATTTATTTTTTCCTTCCTCTTTTTAAAATTCTCCTTAAAGGAGACCGATACACAGATGATGATGTTTTAAAGCAATAGAAAAATCCCTCACATGCGCCCCCTGCAGTCTGCCAGATAGTACTTCAAAAATTACCATGCACTATGGACTTGTGCACTTGGTTGCACCGACGTACATCTGGAGCAACACGACTGAAGTCACGCTGGATTTCCAGCAGGGTAAACGAGAGCAGAATCTGTTCCCCTCTCTAACTACTCTCCTATGATTCTAATATGTAGTCTGATCCAGGGAGATGCTGCAGATAATGGCTCAAGACCAGGCCTGTTAATTTTTGATACAATGAGTATTTATAAGGTGCCCCTCCCTGTGGGATCCAGAAAAATGCATGACCCCCTGCGATCGAATACTGTCGCACAGGGGGTGACAGCACCATGTTCACAAGTCTTTAGCCAAAGCACAAGAGCGCCTCACCTCCCCTCCCCCCAGGGGGCAATAAATCGACTTTGCCAGCCTTTCAGCAAGTTAGAAATGAACGGAGCCTGGGTGGTGAATCTGGTTGCCAGGTGTGTCAAGGCAAAGCTGCGTCTGTTGCTTGGGTCCAGCCAGAAACTGCATTCCTCCCCCCCACCCCAGCAGGATCCAGGCTCAGCAACCATATAAAAGGGAGCAAGGTGGGGTCTTTCCTGATTTGCTCCCCTGCACCGTGCTGGTGCCAAGTTGTTTTGCAAGTCAAAATTCAGAGGGATTTTATTTTTATTTAAAAAAGAAACAAAAAACCAGCTGCTCTGTTCAGAGGCTAGACCAGCCACGCAGCAGAAAGTCCACTCAACGTTTGCTGTTCTACAGTCGCTCTGCACACGGGTCAAAGGAGGGTCCCCGTTTGCATCCCAGAACTGTCAACACAAAATACTATTGGCAAAACCAATGAACTGACCATTCGATTAAAGCAGGGGTTTTCAAACGTCATTGCACCACGACCCCCTTCAGACAACAAAAATTGCTACACGACCCCAGGAGGCCAAGGATCAGAGGGGTAGCCGCGTTAGTCTGCGTCCACAAAAACAATGAGGAGTCCGGTGGCACCTGAAAGACTAACCGATTTATTTGGGCATTATTTGGGCAGGGGGGCCAGGGACAAAACCAAAGCCAGAGCCCCACCGCTCTTGACGCGGGGGGGGGGGGGGGGGCGCAAAGCCAAATCTCAAGGGCCTCAGCCCCAGGCAGGAGGCCTGGAACCTGAGCGCCCCCCCCACACACACACTCAGGGCTGAAGCCCTTAGGCTTTGGCCCTCGGCAATGGGGCTCTGGCTTTGGCCCTGGGCCCCAGCAAGGCTGCCAACCCTTGGCGACCCCATTAAAATGGGATCCCGACCCACAGTTTTGAGAACCGCTGAAATAAAGTGCCCTCCTGGATGCCTTGCTAAAGGCAGGGGATTTCAGAGGTGTGTGTTTATGTTGCAGTGTCAGATGACAGTAGAAGAATTATTACATTTAAAGCGGTCTGAAAAAAGTGTGTGTGTGTGTGTGTGTGTAAAACCTGGGAGCAACAGCTTTGCTAAAACAATGCTCAAAGTGAGCCCCTCAGGGACTCAACACAATTTACACACTTTTTGACTGGGCCAGGTCTGCAACCCCTTGCAACGCCCCCCTGCTGGCCCCCACATACTTTAAGCACTGCACTTAAACCAGCAAAACAAGGAAGCCGAGCGCCAACCTGGACTGCAGAAAGGAGGACAGAGCTCTGGACACGGGCAAGGTGGTCATTTGCAGAGGGGCTTTAAAGAGCTGTTGGAGAGCTCCCGTTACTTTGCCATATGCCCACAGCAATCCTGACCCACGGTCACTTCTCACGCAGCCGGCCCTCAGGGCAACACACAGCATCAAATCTGATCCAACGCAAGAGCCCCCCACCTCCCTCCAAATCAAATGGACACAGCTGCTTTTAGACAGCAAAGAGCAGCAGCAGACACTGCCCCTGCAACCGCCACACCCCCCCAGCACAATGTCAATCAAGACTAGAAAAATAAAACCACCCCGCTCAGCGCCACCTGCATGCACCCCCCAGAACTCCCAGGTAGGGTTCCTGCAACTTTAGACTCCCCCCCAAGCCAATGCAGCCTGTAAAGGTACCCAGTTCCATGGACAGGAATGCCCCCCCCCCATCCCACCTTGCACTTTAACTCTGCACAGGAGACAGCAGCACCGCCCCCCTCCAGGCAACATAAACTGGAGACCCCCCCCTCCCAGACGCCAATCCCATGCCCCAGCTCCCCACCTGCCAGGTGAGCGCACCCCGCCCGGCCCGCGCTCCCACCTGGCAGCACCGCCCCCCGCCATGCAACATAAACCGGAGACCCCCCCCCTCCCTCTCAGACGCCAATCCCAGGCCCCCCCGCCAGGTGAGCGCCCCCCGCCCGGCCCCGCCCGGCCCCGCCCGGCCCGCGCTCCCACCTGGCGGCACCGCTCTCCGGAGCGCTCCGCGGGCCGAGCAAGCCACATACCCGGCTGGACGCGACGGGAGGCGGGCGGCGAGCTGCACTGGAGGCGCCCCGCGGCTGGACGGGCTCGGAGCGGCTCTGGGGCTCCCAGCCCGGCGCGGGGGGATCCTCTTAAGCCCTCTGTGACGCACGGCGCGGGGGCGGGGCCAGAGGAGGGGGGACCCGCTGACGCAGGGCCGGCTGCAGCCCGGGCCATACAAGGCGCGGAGGGGCGGAATGTTCCGGTCCCCGCGGGGCGGGGGGGGCGGGGCGGGCTGGAATGTCTGGGCGGGTGACGCACACGGGGTTCCATTGACGCAGGCCCGCGAATTGTTTGATCTATAAATAGCCCAGCGCTGCCCCTGGCTAAAAATAGACCCCCTGGGCAGGGAGGGGGAGGGGCGCGGGGCCAGGAATAGAAAGCGCCAAAGTGGGGGCAGCCAGGAGGGACAAAACACAGAAGGGGGGTGGAGGGGGCCGGGACTCATGGGGGGGAGAAAGGGGGGGTTGCAGGTGGAAAGATTGAAGTGGACAGTGAAGGGGGGGGAGGGGCTTTATGTCAGAACAGAGGCGGCCCGCGGGCAGCTGTCACCGCGGGTGTCTTTTAAAAAGCGACTTTGGGTCAGGGCTAAATTGGTAAGGAAAGAAGGGCTGGGCCCAAGCAATTGTTTTCCATTCATAACTGATGCAGCAGCCCCAGAGGTGCCCGGGCTCAGCCCTGCTTTAGGGTCAGGGAAGGGGGGCTCCCGGCTGGTTGCGGGCCCTCCAGAAAGGCGGGGAGGGGAGGGGATGAGAGGAGAATTGCCTTGTTTGATTGCAAAACTACTTACCCACACCCAGTTCTAGGACTGCCTCCAGGTATACAAAACTGGCACGCCTACGAACGGCCACCTCTGTTTGTTTTTAACCGTTATGGAGGATGCTTCCTATACGTTGAATGAGCGTTTATTGCAAATCTCACTCAATGTTTATGGTCCTGCAAACATTTCTGCAGAGGCTGAAAATAAGCATGTGATCATTAACTTCAAAGCGATTTACTCTTATTTAAATTTAAGTCTGTGTATTAGTGCAGGATTGGGGCCTGAACTTTACATAGCAAGTTTTTAAGCTCACCCAGGTTTGCACTCACAAACACACCCAGTTTTACTGCCCCCCTTCCATAAAACACACCCAGAATATTTTGCAAAACTGGGATCTCTTTACACTTACTGCCCTCCCACTAAAACAAACAAACAAACAAAGTCACCTAGAACATTTTGCTAAACTGGGGTAATTTCCAGTTTCCTGCCCCTCTGAAATACAACTGGGATAGTTTGCAAACCTGGGCTCACTTCTAATTGCTTTTGGTTTGCTACTGCTGCTCATCACCGTACATGAGCACATCGGAGAAGCTCTCTGAAGCAGGGCCCATCTTTCTTGTTAAATGTGCGTACACTGCCTAGCATGACAGTGGCCAGCCTGGGGCCTACAGGGGCTACCACCATACAGATTCCATAATAAACATTGGCACTCGCTTTAGCCCGGCAGCATTGCAGCAGGGTGTTTTCAGTACCCGTCAGCGTAAAGAGGGCAATTCCAGCGGTGCAGAATTCCCTGTTCCTTCTCTCAGGGAGATGATTCTGCAGCACCGGACTCATCGCATTTGTTGTCGGAAGGAGCCCTGTGGAAACCCTGCGAGTTCACTCAAAGGCGGGAGGGAAACTAGGGATGTGGGTTACGGAGGATTCTGAAAAACTAGGTCAGTATGGAGCACGTGGCCTCCCGCACCTGTCGCTTCCCAGGATTAATGGGCGAGTCTTTTTCTCCCCTTTGAAGTCACACAGGAAACATGGCCCTGGCTCATCTGAGAGCCCAGCCCCTGGCACACCCCAGAGCCACTCCTCTGCCATTGGGGGGAGGAGACTCCCACCATACCGGTATCCCCTGCAGCCTTCTTACACTGGCTGCACACTCCCTTCTGGGCTGTCCCCAGCCCTGGTGTCGCCACCCTCCTCAGAGTGTCCCCATGCCCTTTCCTCTACCCACAGCCCCTGCTTTATGGTGTAGGGAGGGTACCAGAGTCCACCCCCTAGCCTTGCCTCCAGCTTGCTTGGGTGGCAGCTCCCTTCCTACACTAGGCAGAATAGGCTCCTATAATGCTAATGGTGACAAATGATTACTGGCCATTGCCTTCTGCTGGACCGAATCAGAACTGCTTCCCAGGTGTCATTCTCCCCACACTGCAAAGGGCTAAGGGGGATTCCCCCTCATACTGAGTGCGACAGGGCTGGGCTTTCCAGAAAAGGAGGAGCCGTGTTCTGTGCAGGCTGCCGCTCTGAAATGAAAAAGAGGCTGGGGTGTGCAGCAAAGGGAAAGGGAAACAGACCCCAGCTCCTTTTCCTGTAACTTGAGACGCTTGTTTGCTGCATCAGCACAACAAGGAGAAAATATGTATCGAATACCCACAGGGCTCTGGGAGCCTGGACATAAAAACAGCAAGAGCAGGGTCTGGTTTCCTCCGCCCCGGAGTTAAATCCAGTAACATGCCAATGAGAGCGGAAAGCAACCACCAAATTCAGCAGAAAGACAGCGCAGCCGGGCTCTAGGGACAGACGAACTGGAGCAGTCACCCTCGCACGCGTGGCCAAGTCACTGTTTCAGCCACCGCGAGGAAATTGTTGGGAGAAGCAGAACACCAGCTCCTGGCCTGTTTGGGGACCGTGGATCTGCATTCAGACGACCCCGCAGGTGCAGAACCAGTTCTTATTGTTACAGGCTTGTGTTCGGATAGCACCCCACGGCTGCAGTTAGCAGTGAGGCCTCTATTGTGCAAACACCGACACCCCCTTTGAATTTAGCTCCAGGTCCAAACCAGCTTTGCCCGTGGAGGCCAGTCTCTGCAGCCCACTCAAAAGGTGCCATTATTCACTTTAAGCACAGCAGTGAGACATTCCCAGAGTCCCCCAGGTCACCGGGGTCTGCATACTCAGACACTAACCAGCCTTGTCCCGCTGGGCGAGCCTGCGATACACCTTCCCCTCGGGGACAGGCCTCGCTTCATTTTCAAAGGGGTGGGAGGGGCCCACAAGCCAAGACATTTCAGGGGTCCAGCACCCTCTGCTCCTTTAGAGAACCCCAGCCCCTGGTCAGCTCCACACACAAACCTGTCCCCATTTATTAGAGGTGCATTTAAAAGTCAGTTTAGTTAAACCGGTGCAAGCCCCAGTATGGACGCTCTTAATTCCATTTAAATCCAGTTCATATTGGGAAACGTCGATGCAAGTTAAACCGACACAAGCCAGTTTTAGAGCAACGTAAGTGTGTCCACACAGTGGTTTGCCCCGGTTCAGCTACGCTGGTTTGCAGCTTCAGTGTGTAGACAAGGCCAGGATGCAGAATCACTTCTAGGAGGAGGTTTTTGCACACTCGATTTGAGTTACCAAATGCCCTCAGATCTCACTGCCCTTGCAGAACTCACACAGCACCTTGCAGGATCAATCCCTCTAAAATCTACCCCCTTGGGGTCCCTCTTCTCTGTCCGAGCACCTCTCACGGTGCAGCCCATCCCGTTTGCTAAGGCAGCACCAGTCCAGCAGACAGAAAGGGGGATTTCACAGGTTGGTAAGTCAGCGGCTGGAAAGATTTATGCATTTTCCTATTGTTAAAATATTTTTAGCCCAAGCTCTGGATTTGTTTAAATGCTCACGTTTATAAAAGCAACTGCGTAACAAGATGCGTTTTTATTACATGTTTGTGCTGAGTTCCTGGCTGGCCTCCCAGGGCGTCTGGGCTGGGGAATGTGTCTGTGGGCTGGATTGCTGGGTGATCCTTCCAGCGGTTCCAATCCACTGGCTCAGGAGGGCCCTGCACTGGGTAAATAAATTGTATTCTCGGTAAATAAGGAAAAGACAAAATGAGGAACAGAGCGCGGGGGGAGGGAAATGGAGAAGCCTCTAATATACAAGCTGCTAAATATACATCCAGGGTTAGAGGCTGCATGGCTTTAACTGTGGGTGGAATTTAACCCTTAGCAAGTAGATAGGTCACGGCGTTTATTTTGTACGCCGAGGAACTGAGTGCGTCCAAGCCAGACATTCCCACTGTGCTGCGAGGCTTCCGACAGAGATGCCACTCTGAGCACTTGCTACAGCCGAGAGGGAGGGTGGCGCAGTTGAATACAGGAAAAATACCACAAGCAGGGGGGAATTTAAAGAGGCAGAACTTAATTAGCAGGGTTGGAATTTGGCCAAGACACCAGGGTTCATTCGTGGGAATACAGAAGAACGGCCAGACTGGGTCAGACCAATGGTGCATCTAGCCCAGTATCCTGTCTCCGGACAGTGGCCTGTGCCAGGTGCTTCAGAGGGAATGAACAGAACAGAGCAATTAGCGAATGATCCATCCCGTCGTCCAGTCCCAGCTTCTGGCAGTCCGAGGTTTAGGGACACTCAAAGAATGGGGTTGTGTCCCTGACCATCTTGGCTAATAGCAGTCAATGGACCCATCCTCCACAAACTTGATTTCTTCTTTGAACTCAGTGATACTTTTAGCCTTCACAACATCCCCTGGCAATGAGTTCCACAGGTTAACTGCGTGTTGGTGAAGAAATACTTCCTTCTGTTTGTTTAAACCTGATGAGTATTAATTTCCTTGGGTGACTCCTGGTTCTTGTGGTATGTGAAGGGGTAAATAACACTTCCCTATTCACTTTCCCCACATCATGCTTGATTTTATAGACCTCACATCCCCTCTTAGTCGTCTCTTTTCTAAGATGACCAGTTCCAGTCTTTTTAATCTTGCCTCCTATGGAAGCTGTTCCAGACCCCTCTGCACTTTTCCGAATTCTATCTTTTTTGAGATGGGGCACCCAGAATCTTTAATGATTGTCTGAATAGGACGTAGGGTAACTGAACTGAGCAACTCCCTTTGCCTCACCATTCCTCAGTTTTCCTGTCTCTAAAATGGGGTTGATACTTACCTATTTCACAGGGGAGGAGATGGGATTTGAAGACTTACTAGCTAATCATAAGAGGCTTTGCAATTCTCAGATGACAGAAATCCGCTACAGAAATGCAATGTATCCAATACCAGACTCCAAAGAACCAGACGCTCGGTGAGCCTGACTGCCCGGGGTGTTCTTTGCTTCACCATTTATGTGTCAAAAACCTGAGCACTAACAGCTGGGTGACTCTGAACTCTTCACTGCCAGGGGGCCAGTGCAAAGGTGGCCTAGGAGCCGGAGGCATGGTGGCCGTCTGATGCCTTCTGGCAAACAGGGGCTGGTTTCATGGAATTAGACGGAGTCTAGTGACACAGGGAGGCGGTGTTGTCGAATGGTAAGAGCCGGGATCAGGTCCATGTCTTCAGAAATAGTCACTAATTTGACGTGCTTTGAGACACCTTCAGGAGGTTTGGCACCCAAAAGTAATGGACTCTAAACTCTGGGCCACTAGCCCCCTGGCCCATTCTGCTACAGACTTGCCAGGCACCCTCGGGCAAGTTACTTCCCGGTGCCTTTGTCTCCCCATCTGTGGGGCACGGCTAACGACACCCACCTGATTAAAGCACTTTGCAATCCCTGGCTGGAAAGGTGAGCACATTGGTGCCGAGTCCTGTCACTACGGCCACGGACAGCTGGGGCACGGGAGTGGTCTTGCTGCTAAGAGATGCCAAGGACTATGTGGCGCACAGAATCCCAACCCCCCTGGCTTCTAGAAAGGCTGGAGAGGCGGATTGATGGCACAGCCTCTGAGGGTCAGACCAGGAGGCTCCTGTCTCTGGCCCCAGCAGCTGCCCAGTGTGATGCACAGAAGCTTTTTGAGATAACCTGTCCCCAGGGAAAGCTGCATATCCAGGAAGCTCTTCTGCAGTACAGGAAGAGAAGGGCAAAGAGAGGGTGCCAGTCCCTGCGGCTGCCTCTCTTACCCCTTTGGACCAGCACAAAAGTGCTGAAGTGCCGTTTGCAGACTCCGTGGTTCCTGGAGTGAATGGGCGCAGGCAGGCAGGATGGGCAGCTGCCGGCCTGGTTCTGAGTCATTCACACGAGCCACAGAGCAAGAAAGGCGAGCCAGGAGAGGGACACCGCCGACGGGCGCACTGTGACACCGCGTTGGATTTCCTGGCCCACTTTCACAAGTGACCTAGCGTGTGCCAGGCAAGCAGCAGGTCGGGGAGTTCACTCACGTTGCTGCTTCTCCGAGCAAGCTGGTGAGTGTCAGTGGAGCAGCCAAGCGCACTTCCTGCTTGGTCAGGAATAATCTGTGAATGATGCATCAGGGGGTCCCAGTGGAGTTTCCTCCGAGCAAGAAGGACCCTGGCTGGGGAAATGGAAACATTCGTGTCTGCTGGCAGCAGCCCCAGAGTTGCACTGCCTCAGCCAGAAAAACAAAGAGAAAGATGATCTTGGATGCGTGTTAATTTCGCACCATCCTCGTTAGTGCAGATGAATGAGACTAATGGCGAGAGCTGATTGGCTGACACAGCAGGGCTGGTCTGTTGATTAGAACAGGGGATATCTGGGGATACCCTCGCTCCCAGAGGGTGCTGAGCTCCCACTGACTTCACCTGGAGCAGCGGGTGCTCAGCACCTCTGAGAATCGGGCCCGTGAAGTCCAAAGCTGGGCAGCACCCGTTAGCACTTTCAGAAAATGGTGGCCCCTCCTCGCTGTATCTGGTCATGGAATCCCCCTGGCCCCTCAGACAGCTGAAACCTCCCTGCTTCTCCCCCTCCGAGGCCAGTTCCCTTGGGGGCTGCTCCCTCCACTTGTCTCTTTAGCGTGCCGCCAGGCCAGCACCACACCCGCGGGCTGCACGCGCTGCAGGGGAACAGCAGGTTCTGGCTCTCGGCGCCGTCAGAGTCCCCAGCAGGAGCGGGCGGGGAACCCACCGCACATCTGAGAAGCAATTCGGACAAGTTCCAGATCACTAGATGCATTACGCTAGCCCCTAGAGGCCGCTGGGTAAGATCTGGGCCCTGTGGTGCCGGACGCTGCACACCAAACAATCCCTGCCCCTAGGAGCTCACAGTTCAGGTAGATACGCACCATCGCCACTCTGTTTTACAGCTGGGGGTCTGCACGATGAAGGGGTTTGCCCGAGGAAGCTGAGAGCAGGGCTAGGAGCTGAACCTAGTCACGGTGCAGCGCTGAAGGTGCAGGACGAGCACTGGACTCTCAGAGCCTCTCTCAACCATGACCCGAGGCTGCAAGGCCTCAGCAGGCGGCGTGTGCGGGAGCTTTGCATGCCGGGTCTCCTGCCCCCTGCTGCAGAACGGCACATCTCGAACACCAGTGACAGGTTACACGGCCAGCGAGAACCCAGCGTGAACACCCGCCATGGGCACAGGAAGAGGAAGATTTCAGGCAGCTTGGAGCTAAATCATCGCCAGTACGCTGAGCATGCTGGGAAAATGCCTGTGGCGTGGGCCCCGAGTGCTTGGCCGGGGGGAGTCTCTCAGGAGGGGATGTGTGGCTGGCAGCAGGAGATACAAGCCAGCCTGAATTCCCCATGTTGCAGGTGGGCCTGGGACAAGTTGGCTGTTGGGTTTACTCTTAACCGGTTTAGAAGTCTCTCCCTCCCTCCCCGTCAGTGGTTTGTGCTCCCTGGGACAGCCAAACACCGCAGGATCTGCTGGGTAGAGGTCTGGTAAGCGAGGCAGCTGCCCCCGCCCAGCTCCCATCTCTGCAGCATCACTGCCGTCATGCACTGACACCAGAGACCAAAATCCTGGCCCTCGTGACTTCAATGGAAATCTCCCCCATTGTCTTCAACGAGCTGGAGACTGCAGCTGGCAGACGGTGCCCTCAGCCCAGCCACGTGGGTCTGCAGGAGTTGGACTCCTGGATTCTATCTCCAGCTCTGGGAGGGGAGCAGGTTCCAGCGGTTAGAGCAGGAAGCCTGCAGGCCAGGCATGCCTTAACCACAAGCCCATTGTTCCGCTTCACGTTCTCCCCATTTCACAGATGGGGAAACCGAGGCAGGGAATAGCAACATGGCTCCCCCAGAGTGAAGAGTTTCCCCAGCAGGACCAGTCCCCTGCCTGAACCACTGGCCCCAGCCCCTCTGTACAGGTGCTGTAAGGTATCCACCCTCCCCTACCAGGCCTTGTGCACCTGTGCCGCAGATGCCAGAGGAACCTGTGGCGGCTGCTCCGATTGCCAAGAACCAGGACGCACGAGACCCTGCCCGCTGCAGCTTCAGCCAGGCTGAGACACCTGCAGGGCACACTAAGGGGGCAGGGTGCCAGGGCTCAGGGGGCCTCTGTCCCACTGGAGAAGCCACCTGGACACGCATGGTGCAGGCGAAGGAGCAGCAGAGAGCCACTGGCCCGCTGCCATCCTTGGTCTGGGGATGAAGCGGGGCTCGGCAGCACAGCTGGTTCCAATCACCAGGGGCTTGGCCAGGAAGTGGCTGGGAGCGGGAACTTGGCAGGCCGAGCGCGAAGCATGCATGGACGGGGCCCACGGGGGCGTTGTCAGGCAGCCGCACACCGAGATGGGGAGTTCTCCCCGGCGCTGGACGTCAGCACTCTAATGGCGCATGCTCGCGTCAGCCGGCAGCTGGCCTTACAAGAACATGCCAACTACCATATATAGGCACAACGGGGGGGAGGGGGGCTTTGTGCCCGGCGCTGGCTCAGGGGATGGGGGGGCAGGGTCTTTGGTGGGATCAAAAAGTGACACCCCTCCCCCACGCACACCTGGGAAGTCTCATGCTCTGCTGTAATCCAACAGCCTGCAGAGAGGAGAGATTAACAGCTCCCCTTAGAATACAGCACTTCCATTCCCTTCCCCCCCCCGGAATAGAACCCAGGAGTCCTGGCCCCCAGTAAGCCCCTGCTCTAACCATTAGACCCCACTGTCCTCCCAGAGCTGGGTACAGAACCCAGGAGTCCTGGCTCTCAGTCACCCCGCCGCTCTAACCACTAGGCCCCACTCATTTGCATTCTGTACTACAGGGGTCCAGGAGTTGCCAGGCACAAAGCTCTTGAACAACCAACTGAATGTTCAGGCAGGAGGCGGCCACCCTCACGTTGTGGGCTCTGCCCATGGTGGGGACGGTCCCCAGAGCGTGCTGCACGCCAGTTTGACCAGAGAGGCTTTGCCTGCGAAGAGCCGCAGTCTCTCTCTGTGGAAGAGCACAGGATGCACGTCTGGCCTGCCCGACGCCAGGACGCGTTCACTGGGCAGTGGCCAGACTGGCCCGGGGAGCCCGCGTAGAACGTCGCTTCGGCGCATTTCACCGTAAGCGGGTTCCATCCGGGGGCGCGGGACCAGGTTTTAGCATGGGCGGGGCTGAAAGCCACTGAACCAAACCGCGAAGCTGCACCCCCAGCCCCACCGCTCTGATCCCCCCTGCTCACAGGAGAAGAGAAGCTGCTGCTGTCGCTTGGCAGAGAAGGGTAACGGGATTCCCAGCTCGGGCTGGGCTGCTCCCCACTAGCAAGGCACCCCCACCCAACCCCTCGCTTCCAGTACCCCCCTGCAGGGGGGAGGTGAAGCGCTGGTACCCCTCCTCAGCCCTGCCCCCTCCTCTCCCCATAGCCAGGGCTCTGAGTGCAGCGCTAGAGATGGGGCGGAGAGAATGGGGAGCCAAGGTTCTCTCTCTTTGGCTCTCAGCTCTCCCTAGCAAGACCCTGTGCACAGGACGCGGGCTGGCCCCCGTGCAGTGGGAGGGGAGCGCGGAGTGATGGTACAGGCACAGGGCTGCTGAGATGCACATGACAGACCGGGGCTGGCAATGCTGATGCACCCAGCAATGGAGCCAGCAGCCGCACACAGTAGGGACAGGCCAAAGGGCGCCCGGGAGCAACACATTGCAAACACACAGCTGCTTGTCTAACAGCCCAGAGACCGACAGCTCTCGCCCCCGGGAACCAAGGGCCCGATCCTGCCGCCCTCTAATGGTGGAGACCAGCCTGCACTGACAACACCGCCGGCATTTGGGGGTGGGAGTCAGGTCCCAGCCTGGCTGGACCCCACAGGATCGGAACCCGTTGGCAGGACTGCTACGGCCCCCAGGGGTCTGAGCAGCCTGCAGCCCGGTTCAGGGCCTCCGCTCAGCCCAGGCTCCTGCAGGGCAGAACTGTCAGAGGAGGAGTGACCGACCCTGGGGCGACCAGCTCCCCCCACGTGCCTGTGTGGACGCTCCAATCCCCTTGTCCTAAGCCCCTCCTCCAGCCACTCGCAGCTGAGGATCCACTAGCGGAGCTAATTCCCACAGCACCCCACTGGGCGGTGGGAGTTCCCCCCACTACACAGACTGGGGCAAGGAGAGGCAGTGACTTGGCCAAGGGTACGCAGCAAGACAACAGCAGAGGTGCCAAGAGAACCCTGGGTCCCAATGCTGGCCTGTACCCCCGTCCTGCAGACTGCACTCAACCACCACCCAATACGTTTCAGCGCTGCTCGGTGAGGGATGATCCGAACCCAGGCCCCTCCCATGTAAGGCCGTGAGCTAGTTCCCGTGGCAGAGGCCACCGGTTCTGAGCTGCCCTGGTACGGAGCACAGGGACAGCTCATGTTACAATGCTGACAGCACAGATCTCCTGTGCCTTGGGTCAAGCTCCCCCATTTCACTGATGGGAAACAGGTACAAAGAAGTCAAGTAACTTGCTCAGGATCACGCAGCCAGTCGTGGGCCGGGCCTGGGGATAGAACCCAGGAGTCCGGACGCCCAGCTCCCTCCAACGCAATTGCTAGACAGACACTTACTGGATGGTCGCTGGCCTGCTGATCACATGTTGACTCTGGCTAGGAGGCAGGGGAGACATGGCTTTGCTCTGCCCTGCTGTACCTAGGCCGGGACTTTGCAACCCCCTGCTTTCTTTTTGCCTCATGTGGAACAATCTCTCGGCCTGGTGAAGCTGCTGGAACCCGGCTGAGCTGGCCAGCAGTACAGTTCATCTAAGCCAGTGGTTCTCAACCTGTGGGCCGCTTGTGGCCCAATCAGCACACAGCTGCAGCCCATGTGACATCCTCAGGGCCATACAGGTAGTATATGGATGGTGTGGATGCAGCCCACGTAACACATAGAGAACTGCATATGCAGCCCACAAAGGTAAATAGGTTAAGAACCACTGGTCTAGGGCTTGTCTACACTGGGGCTTTTTGCACCAATACAGCTGTATTGGTGCAAGCCCCTAGTGCAACGTGCTGCACCGGTGTGAAAAGGAGCTTGGAAACCAGCCCTCAGCTCCTGTGCTGGGGTTTGGTGCTTTGTAAATCACTGCCCCTGTTGCCTCCTGCTGGTGCACAAAAGGTCCCTATGAGGATGTGTATCCTGTTTCATGCCTTTTAACACTGGCTGGACTTGCCATGTACTAATCCGCCCGGCTGGCAGTGAGCAGCAGCCGTGAAATCCGGTGTCTCTCCCCTCATAACGCAGGTACAACGCAGGAACTCAAGAGCCTGATCAGGCGTGGAGAGGCCCAAGGGGCTCAGAGGGACTCCACAGCTCCCTTAGCAGCCTACGTTGGCTGGCACGAGGGCACGTCCAAGCCAACGTGAGCATCGGGCTGGGTGCCACTTGCATAAGCAGCCAAGCTGCCTTGTACGGGCTTCGGATAAGCATCGGATGCCCAGCAGAGAGCACCCAAGGGGGTTTAGTCTCTAGTCTGTGAATTCCTTGGCCTCACTGCTCAGCCAGCCAGGTAGGGGTGGGCGGGCAGTCAGTGCCAACCCTGCCAGGGGCTCCCTATCATTAGGGACTAGGCTGAGACCCATCAACCTCATTCCATGCAGCGTCATGACAACTCACAACCACTGCAACCAGTGACCTAAGGACAGGGGGCTCCGTAGCCCATTCCCTGTGGCCCCCCTGCCGCAGCCACTGCCTCCGCCTCCACCCAGAGCTGAATCTTTACACAGGAAATAAAGTAAATTGCAAAAGCAAATGCAATGGGGGGGGGGGAGGGGAGGACTGGGGGCAGGAATCTCAGTCCAGAAGGGGGCCAGGAAAGGGGGAAGAGACCACCCAAGACGGCAGGTCCCATAGATATGAGGCTGGGGGGGGGGGGGGGGGGGAGAATTAGATGAGATTTTCTGACCCTCCCTCCCAAAAAATAGCTGCACAGGGTGACAATCGAATGGGGGCGGGGGGTGATACTGATTCATGTGAAGTGCGACAATGGGGGGCAGAGATCCAGCCCCCCCCCAATAATACAGAGCACAGACCCAGGTAATTCCAGCTTCCCTCCCAGCCTGCAAATTGGGGGGGGGGGGCAGAGACCCACCCCCGATCTGCACAGACCCCGCACAGCTCATGTCCCCGCTATACAGACTCAGGTCTCAGAGCTGGGGGGGGCACACACGCGGGGGAGGGCCCCCCACATACTCGCGGGGGGGCACACACCGGGGGGGGGCGCACACTCACACGCCTCCGCCAGCTCCCGCCTCCTCCGCCGCCTCCTGCCGGGGCGGGGGCCCGCGAGCCCCCGGCGCGCCCCACCCGGCGTGGGGGGACCCCGGGCTGCCCGCCCCTGTGGACCCCGCGGCGCTGCCCCGCGCGCTCCATCCGCCGCCTCGCTGCAGGGCCCAGTCCGGCCCGGCGCGGCTCGCGAGGCGGGGGCCCCGTGACGTCAGCCCGGGCTCTGCTGACGTCGCTGGAATCCCCGCGCCCGCAGCGCTAAAAATAGACGCGGAGCCCGAAATAACCCCGGCGCCGCGCGCGTTTCCGGGCAAGGCGGGGCGGTGCCCGGCAGGGGGCAGCCCGGGGGTGGAGGGGTCCCCCAGCCCTGCACGTGACTGGCCTGACCCTGGGGGAAACCCCAGCCCCCCTCCCTGCACGTGACTGTCCTGACCCTGCCCCCCCAGCCCTCCTCCCTGCACGTGACTGGCCTGACCCTGCCCCCCCAGCCGTCCTCCCTGCACGTGACTGGCCTGACCCTGGGGGAACCCCCAGCCCCCCCTCCCTGCACGTGACTGCCTGCCCCTGCCCCCCCCAGTCCCTGCACATAACTGGCGTGACCCTGGGGGAACCCCCAGCCCCCCCTCCCTGCACGTGACTGTCCTGACCCTGCCCCCCCAGCCGTCCTCCCTGCACGTGACTGGCCTGACCCTGAGGGAACCCCCAGCCCCCCCTCCCTACACGTGACTGTCCTGACCCTGCCCCCCCAGCCGTCCTCCCTGCACGTGAGTGGCCTGACCCTGCCCCCCCAGCCGGGCCTGACCCTGGAGGAACCCCCAGCCCCCCTCCCTGCACGTGACTGGCCTGACCTGGGGGAGCCCCCGCCCCGCGGGGCAGTCCCTGGCACCCCTGGGGCCAGATGCAGAGAAAGTACCCCAGGGTAGTGGTAGTGGCTGGAGGAGCCCTGTGCACTGGGGGGCAGCCGGGGTCTTTCTCCTGCTACTTGGGATTCACAGGGGGGGTTTAACACAGAGCTGTCTTACTGCTTTGCTTCCGGGGGGGTTGGGTCAGGGCCACCCCAACCTCCCATTGGGGCTCTCCCAGGGCAGAGCAGGTGCAACTCCCTCTGTTTTTCACTGTGGCCCAGGCTCACCTCAAAAACATGAGCTGTGTCCCTCCCACATTAACCTCCAAAATCAGGTTTGTCCCAAGCTGAGCACCCCTAGACTCACCCTCAAAACTCAGGGGACCCCTAACTCCCCAGGCCTGTCCCCCAAAACTCCAGCACCCCCCATATCTTGCCTAATGGCTCAGACCCACCCCAGTTTAATGGTCAAAATGAGGCTTCTCACTCCTAGAATTGATCCCAAGAATTAAATCTTCCCCACACAATGTCCTGTTGCAAACAGTCTGGTGAAGCTCCAGCCGGGGTATGCGTGTGTGTGAGGGGGCAACTGCCTCTGTGTGTGCATGGAGAAAGTGTGGGGGTGCGGGGAAGGGGTTGTGTGTGTGTAGGAAGTATGCATGGGGGCAGGATGTGCTTCTGGGAGTGCTACAGCCTGGGGACCGACTGGCTAAGTGACAGTTCTGCAGAAAATGACCTGGGGGTTACAGTGGACGAGAAGCTGGATATGAGTCAGCAGTGTGCCCTCGTTGCCAAGAAGGCCAATGGCATATTGGGCTGTATAAGTAGGAGCATTGCCAGCAGATTGAGGGAAGTGATTATTCTCCTCTATTTGGCACTGGTGAGGCCACACCTGGAGTATTGTGTCCAGTTTTGGTCCCCCCACTACAGAAGGGATGTGGACAAGTTGGAGAGAGTCCAGCGGAGGGCAACAAAAATGATTAGGGGGCTGGTGCACAAGACTTATGAGGAGAGGCTGAGGGAACTGGGGTTATTTAGTTTGCAGAAGAGAAGAATGAGGGGGGATTTGATAACAGCCTTCAACTACCTGAAGGGGGGTTCCAAAGAGGATGGAGCTCGGCTGTTGTCAGTGGTGGCAGATGACAGAACAAGGAGCAATGGTCTCAAGTTGCAGTGGGGGAGGTTTAGGTTGGATATTAGGAAACACTGTTTCACTAGGAGGGTGGTGAAGCACTGGAATGGGTTCCCTAGGGAGGTGGTGGAATCTCCATCCTTAGAGGTTTTTAAGGCCCGGCTTGACAAAGCCCTGGCTGGGATGATTTAGTTGGGGTTGGTCCTGCTTTGAGCAGGGGGTTGGACTAGATACCTCCTGAGGTCCCTTCCAACCCTGAGATTCTATGATTCTGCGTGGGGTGTGTGTGTGTGTTTCTGTGGGGAAGAGCATGGATGGGTGCACGTGGAGGTGAGAGATGTGTATGTCTGTGGCCACGTGGGGCCAAGGTGTGCGGGCGAGTTCCCGTGCCTCTGCAGCCCTTGGCAGCCTGGCCACGGCACAAGTGCCAGGAGGGGAGGGACTTTGTGGCCAAACATGCCTGAGAAGCAAAATTCCTGAAGCTCTGTCCCCCTGCAGGAGGGAGGAATGAAAGTCTCAAGGGAGATTTCCCCCCATGCACACTGGCCTGCCTGGAATCGATCTGTCCCTCACATGTGCAGCCCGCTGCCGAGGGCTCAAGCTGGGTTTATATTTTACTCCCAAATCCAGGCTTCTCCTGCTGGGCAGACCCCTGCCAGATTCCCCTCTCTGTAGAACACCCCGGTGAGTTGTGTGCAGGAGAAAGCTGGTGGACGGGCAGCACCGGAGACCAAACCCTCTGTCCAGGGACGCTCCAGGCAGGAGTGCCACATACTGCCCATGTGTGCTGCTGCCCTAGGGGGCCCTCTTCCTGGCCCATTCAGTCCTTGGCCTCGCTGAGGGGACTGCCAGTGCCGGTGAGGGCGGCTTTAGTGGTGTGGACACGCCTGTTCTGCGAGGAACTGGTCTGAGACTCATCAAACCCATTGCACTCATGGGCCATGAGAAAATAGCCCATTTCAGCCACTACCAAACCAGGCTGGATTTGAACCAGTGACCTAGAGGCTGGGGCGGGGATGGGGTCAGAGACTCCTAAATCACATTGTCTTTGGGTCTATTTATTCATTAATTTAATAAGAAACTTGGGGCAGCTTCTCTCCAGAAAATAAACCAGTTAATGTTTGGGGGAAAGGGGGGGCTCATGAATTGGGACCCACCATCCTAGAGCTCACTAGCTCCCGAAGGGTTAATATGTGCCGGTAGCAGCCTGCACTGGGTCCCTGAGGTTGCATGGATTAACTGTATCTCCAGTCCCGGCTAGTTACTAGGAAACCAGCCATCTCCTAGGTGAGAGCAGAACAGGTAGGGTTTCCTGCTCATAAACCAAATTTTACAATCCGGTTTGCCATAATCCAGCTCAGTCCTACGGTGACACAGGCCAGCAGCACCCCCTGCGCCCCAAGGGAACAAACACCCAGTTTGCTGCAGCAGAACAGCTGCCCTTGAGATGCAAACCAATCACAAGCCTCTGCTCTGGGAGCGGTTGCCGGGCCCCCACCTCACCCTGCCCTGGGCTCAGGACTACACCAGGTGCAGGGCAAGGCAGCTTCAGCTACACAAGGAAGTTGCTCCAGTTTAACTTCAATATGGAACTGGTGCCGGCGTGGGTGGATGCTCTGAGCTTGGTTCCAGGAGGGGCTTTGTTGGGTTTAGCTTAAGCCAGTTCCAAACTGATTTGAGTTCAATGAAAATAAGCCTCATTTAAACCAAGAGGAGAGCGTCCACATGGGAGGAGGCCCGGTTTGCTGACATTGGTTTAAAATCACTGCAGACAAACCGAGGACGTGGCCTGTAGGGTCAGGGCTGTGCGTGCAGGGAGCTGGTCCCTGGAACAGGGAGCTCCTGGCTTTTACAGCGCCTGTTCCAACCCAGGCCAGGCCAGGACTGGCCAAGGACCCTTTCAGTGCAATGAGTTTGAATGGTCTCAGCCCAGGCTTCTTTGTTGACAGCCCCCATGGAGGGGCCCAAGGGCTGAATGGGCCACAGCGGCTGAGAGCAGGGGGAGCCCATCCCCGAGGACACCGTTCTCCCCGACCGCCAGGCCGGCCTGTTCCACCAGCCCCCAGATTACCTTGGGAGACGTTTCATAATTAAAAGACAGAAAGGGCTGGAGGCGGCTGCGCCCGGGGAAGAGAACGCCAGGCTGATTACAGGGCTGCCCGCTGCCCAGCATCCTGCCCAGAGCTCTGCACTCCCTGGCCAGTTCAGGAGGTACCGTGGCTCCTGGCGCCATCTCCATGGACATGGGCCTATATTTGTCTGTAATTACGGGTTCTCCGAGCTGGGGAGCCTGGAGGCCCTTGGTGTGGGACAGAGGGGCGTTCCCGAGGTGCCGTGCCAAGGGCCCAGCCATGCCTATCTCCTTGTGAGGGGCCAGGGAGCCGCTGAGAACGGGATTGTCCACACCACTGCCAACCACATAACCCCCCACCTGGGGTCCCTCTAGCTTGGACGTTCAGCTCCGTGGGGCAGGTGGGACCCAGGCAGAGGGTGGGAACGGGCTGGGTGCAGGGAGATGCCTGGGTCCCAGTGCTGAGACACTGGAGATGCTGATTGCCAGGGGCAGGGCTATTCACACTGGGCCAGGTGGGCCCTCCCTGGGGATGCCCCAGCACAGGTACCCCTGCTGCTGGGTGAAGGCCAGCCCTGGACAGGGGGCATTCCGGGTCCAGCTGGGCCCGAGGAAGGGGGGCATGCTGGGGTATGGGGGGCGATGTGCCATGATTTCCTAACATGGCCTGCTGCAGGGGAACAGACCATGGGGTCCTGACCCAGCATGGCGGGCACTGAGCAGGGATACCTGGGCCGCGTCAGGGGTTTTTCTAAAGGCTGGTTCTTGGGCTTCGAACTGCCTCTGTCGCTGCCCCGCGTGACTGCACACGGAGGGGGCGCACCCAGCTCGGATTGCTACCACAGCCACAGCCCCGGTGAGCCGCGGGCCACCCTGAGCCTGCAACTCACCTGCAGTCCCAGCGTCTCCTGGCCCCATGTGATGGGAGGGCAGCACGCCCAGCCTCAGCCATGTGCTAATGGCTGGGGTCCGGTGGCTGCTGGTACCGACCTGTCCTGCTCCTGGGACCCTCCTGCTGCCTCTGGCCCTGGGGTGGGTGGGGCACCACGGGGAGGGGGCTGGCTCTTTGCTGAGCACCCCCAAGGGCACTGCTATCGCCACCAGGTTCGGAGCCAGGCCTGGGCAGGCTCCCTAGCCCATTAACCCTTTAGCGCCAATGTGCTGCTGCTCCCAGATCACAAAGCTCCTTTATGAACACAGAGCTGGCCTGCACCCCCACACTCCACGCGAGGGCAGGGGCTTCTGTCTGGTCCACGGGCCTCACTAGGCTCTGTGACTGCTCCGCCTCCCTCCCACCTCTCCCTCACTGCTCCAGCTTCCCCTTCTGGGTATCCCCCCGACACACACACAGCCCTTCCTGCCTGAAAATATCCCAGCACACAGGGTTCAACTCCCCACGTGCATCCAGGGCTGCAGCTGGCAGACTGGTGACGCTGCACCTCCGGGACTCTCACAGTAACAGCTCCAGCCCCGCCTGTACCAGGAGCTCAGCAGGTGCCTGGTGAACCCATTCATTGATCTGAATGAATTAACCTCACACCCACCAGCCCCACCCCGGGAGGCAGGGGAGAGCATTGGTGCATCACAGGTGGGGCTGCTGACGCAAGGTAACTTGCAAGGTCAAGCAGTGAGTCAGTGGAACAGCAAGGAGCAGAACCCAGAGAAAGCCTGAATTCCAGTCCTATTGCCTTCCACTTGGCCCCTCTCCCTCCAGGGCAGGGCTAGACCCCAGGAATCCTGCACCCCGATCCGTCCCTGATCTAACTACTGCACCCCACTCCCTCCAGGGCTGGGCTAGACCCCAGGAGTCCTGTACCCCGATCCGTCCCTGATCTAACTACTACACCCCACTCCCTCCAGGGCAGGGGCTAGACCCCAGGAGTCCTGCACCCCGATCCGTCCCTGATCTAACTACTGCACCCCACTCCCTCCAGGGCTGGGCTAGACCCCAGGAGTCCTGCACCCTGATCCGTCCCTGATCTAACTACTACACCCCACTCCCTCCAGGGCAGGGGCTAGACCCCAGGAGTCCTGCACCCCGATCCGTCCCTGATCTAACTACTGCACCCCACTCCCTCCAGGGCAGGGCTAGACCCCAGGAGTCCTGCACCCTGATCCGTCCCTGATCTAACTACTACACCCCACTCCCTCCAGGGCAGGGGCTAGACCCCAGGAGTCCTGCACCCCGATCTGTCCCTGATCTAACTACTGCACCCCACTCCCTCCAGGGCTGGGCTAGACCCCAGGAGTCCTGCACCCCGATCCGTCCCTGATCTAACTACTGCACCCCACTCCCTCCAGGGCAGGGGCTAGACCCCAGGAGTCCTGCACCCCGATCCGTCCCTGATCTAACTACTACACCCCACTCCCTCCAGGGCAGGGGCTAGACCCCAGGAGTCCTGCACCCCGATCCGTCCCTGATCTAACTACTACACCCCACTCCCTCCAGGGCTGGGCTAGACCCCAGGAGTCCTGCACCCCGATCTAACTACTACACCCCACTCCCTCCAGGGCTGGGCTAGACCCCAGGAGTCCTGCACCCCGATCCGTCCCTGATCTAACTACTGCACCCCACTCCCTCCAGGGCAGGGGCTAGACCCCAGGAGTCCTGCACCCCGATCCGTCCCTGATCTAACTACTACACCCCACTCCCTCCAGGGCTGGGCTAGACCCCAGGAGTCCTGCACCCCGATCCGTCCCTGATCTAACTACTACACCCCACTCCCTCCAGGGCTGGGCTAGACCCCAGGAGTCCTGCACCCCGATCCGTCCCTGATCTAACTACTACACCCCACTCCCTCCAGGGCTGGGCTAGACCCCAGGAGTCCTGCACCCCGATCCGTCCCTGATCTAACTACTGCACCCCACTCCCTCCAGGGCAGGGGCTAGACCCCAGGAATCCTGCACCCCGATCCGTCCCTGATCTAACTACTACACCCCACTCCCTCCAGGGCAGGGGCTAGACCCCAGGAGTCCTGCATCCCGATCCGTCCCTGATCTAACTACTACACCCCACTCCCTCCAGGGCAGGGGCTAGACCCCAGGAGTCCTGCACCCCGATCCGTCCCTGATCTAACTACTGCACCCCACTCCCTCCAGGGCAGGGGCTAGACCCCAGGAGTCCTGCACCCTGATCCGTCCCTGATCTAACTACTGCACCCCACTCCCTCCAGGGCAGGGGCTAGACCCCAGGAGTCCTGCACCCCGATCCGTCCCTGATCTAACTACTGCACCCCACTCCCTCCAGGGCAGGGGCTAGACCCCAGGAGTCCTGCACCCCGATCTGTCCCTGATCTAACTACTACACCCCACTCCCTCCAGGGCTGGGCTAGACCCCAGGAGTCCTGCACCCCGATCCGTCCCTGATCTAACTACTACACCCCACTCCCTCCAGGGCAGGGGCTAGACCCCAGGAGTCCTGCACCCCGATCCGTCCCTGATCTAACTACTACACCCCACTCCCTCCAGGGCAGGGGCTAGACCCCAGGAGTCCTGCACCCCGATCCGTCCCTGATCTAACTACTACACCCCACTCCCTCCAGGGCTGGGCTAGACCCCAGGAATCCTGCACCCCGATCCGTCCCTGATCTAACTACTGCACCCCACTCCCTCCAGGGCAGGGGCTAGACCCCAGGAGTCCTGCACCCCGATCCGTCCCTGATCTAACTACTGCACCCCACTCCCTCCAGGGCAGGGGCTAGACCCCAGGAGTCCTGCACCCCGATCCGTCCCTGATCTAACTACTGCACCCCACTCCCTCCAGGGCAGGGGCTAGACCCCAGGAATCCTGCACCCCGATCCGTCCCTGATCTAACTACTGCACCCCACTCCCTCCAGGGCTGGGCTAGACCCCAGGAATCCTGCACCCCGATCCGTCCCTGATCTAACTACTACACCCCACTCCCTCCAGGGCAGGGGCTAGACCCCAGGAGTCCTGCACCCCGATCCGTCCCTGATCTAACTACTACACCCCACTCCCTCCAGGGCTGGGCTAGACCCCAGGAGTCCTGCACCCCGATCCGTCCCTGATCTAACTACTGCACCCCACTCCCTCCAGGGCTGGGCTAGACCCCAGGAATCCTGCACCCCGATCCGTCCCTGATCGAACTACCACACCCCACTCCCTCCAGGGCAGGGGCTAGACCCCAGGAATCCTGTACCCCGATCCGTCCCTGATCTAACTACTACACCCCACTCCCTCCAGGGCAGGGGCTAGACCCCAGGAGTCCTGCACCCCGATCCGTCCCTGATCTAACTACTACACCCCACTCCCTCCAGGGCAGGGGCTAGACCCCAGGAATCCTGCACCCCGATCCGTCCCTGATCTAACTACTACACCCCACTCCCTCCAGGGCAGGGGCTAGACCCCAGGAGTCCTGCACCCCGATCCGTCCCTGATCTAACTACTGCACCCCACTCCCTCCAGGGCAGGGGCTAGACCCCAGGAGTCCTGCACCCCGATCCGTCCCTGATCTAACTACTGCACCCCACTCCCTCCAGGGCAGGGGCTAGACCCCAGGAATCCTGTACCCCGATCCGTCCCTGATCTAACTACTACACCCCACTCCCTCCAGGGCAGGGGCTAGACCCCAGGAATCCTGTACCCCGATCCATCCCTGATCTAACTACTACACCCCACTCCCTCCAGGGCAGGGGCTAGACCCCAGGAATCCTGCACCCCGATCCGTCCCTGATCTAACTACTACACCCCACTCCCTCCAGGGCTGGGCTAGACCCCAGGAGTCCTGCACCCCGATCCGTCCCTGATCTAACTACTGCACCCCACTCCCTCCAGGGCAGGGGCTAGACCCCAGGAGTCCTGCACCCCGATCCGTCCCTGATCTAACTACTACACCCCACTCCCTCCAGGGCTGGGCTAGACCCCAGGAGTCCTGCACCCCGATCCGTCCCTGATCTAACTACTGCACCCCACTCCCTCCAGGGCTGGGCTAGACCCCAGGAGTCCTGCACCCCGATCCGTCCCTGATCTAACTACTACACCCCACTCCCTCCAGGGCAGGGGCTAGACCCCAGGAATCCTGTACCCCGATCCGTCCCTGATCTAACTACTACACCCCACTCCCTCCAGGGCTGGGCTAGACCCCAGGAGTCCTGCACCCCGACCCGTCCCTGATCTAACTACTACACCCCACTCCCTCCAGGGCAGGGGCTAGACCCCAGGAGTCCTGTACCCCGATCCGTCCCTGATCTAACTACTACACCCCACTCCCTCCAGGGCAGGGGCTAGACCCCAGGAGTCCTGCACCCCGATCCGTCCCTGATCTAACTACTACACCCCACTCCCTCCAGGGCTGGGCTAGACCCCAGGAGTCCTGCACCCCGATCCGTCCCTGATCTAACTACTGCACCCCACTCCCTCCAGGGCAGGGGCTAGACCCCAGGAGTCCTGCACCCCGATCCGTCCCTGATCTAACTACTACACCCCACTCCCTCCAGGGCAGGGGCTAGACCCCAGGAATCCTGCATCCCGATCCGTCCCTGATCTAACTACTGCACCCCACTCCCTCCAGGGCTGGGCTAGACCCCAGGAGTCCTGCACCCCGATCCGTCCCTGATCTAACTACTGCACCCCACTCCCTCCAGGGCTGGGCTAGACCCCAGGAATCCTGTACCCCGATCCGTCCCTGATCTAACTACTACACCCCACTCCCTCCAGGGCAGGGGCTAGACCCCAGGAGTCCTGCACCCCGATCCGTCCCTGATCTAACTACTACACCCCACTCCCTCCAGGGCAGGGGCTAGACCCCAGGAGTCCTGCACCCCGATCCGTCCCTGATCTAACTACTACACCCCACTCCCTCCAGGGCTGGGCTAGACCCCAGGAGTCCTGCACCCCGATCCGTCCCTGATCTAACTACTACACCCCACTCCCTCCAGGGCTGGGCTAGACCCCAGGAGTCCTGCACCCCGATCCGTCCCTGATCTAACTACTGCACCCCACTCCCTCCAGGGCAGGGGCTAGACCCCAGGAGTCCTGCACCCCGATCCGTCCCTGATCTAACTACTACACCCCACTCCCTCCAGGGCAGGGGCTAGACCCCAGGAGTCCTGCACCCTGATCCGTCCCTGATCTAACTACTACACCCCACTCCCTCCAGGGCTGGGCTAGACCCCAGGAGTCCTGCACCCCGATCCGTCCCTGATCTAACTACTACACCCCACTCCCTCCAGGGCAGGGGCTAGACCCCAGGAGTCCTGCACCCCGATCCGTCCCTGATCTAACTACTACACCCCACTCCCTCCAGGGCAGGGGCTAGACCCCAGGAGTCCTGCACCCTGATCCGTCCCTGATCTAACTACTACACCCCACTCCCTCCAGGGCAGGGGCTAGACCCCAGGAATCCTGCATCCTCTGTTCTAACCGCTCAGCCAACGCTGCCTGTGACCAGAGGAAGGGGTTGGGCAGGAGGCAGCCAAATTACACTTTGCATCAGCGCGCTGCCTGATCCGAAATCCCGTCTAATAAAAGCCCAGCCCCTTAACGTGACAGGTCACCTGCTCCAAAGGGAAATTTCCATGGAAAAGCCCTGTTTCGAAGGGGTGCAGTGTCATCAGAAAGGTATCTGGTGCGGGGGGAGCTGCCACTGCTGGGTCTGCTGCTCGGTGCCAGCCGGCGGATTCTGCTGGGAGTCTTGGCAGGGAAATGACTGGCTCTGGATTTAGCTGTGCCCTTGACTGTGAAAAGAACGTACCCGTAACCCATACCATAAATGTCCAGCCACACAGTCGTTTTGGAACCAGTACAAGCTGTAAGAGCAGCCCTGAGCCCGTGCTCCGACACACACCGAGCGACTCCCACAGGGGTGTGCGCGTGCACACACAGCCCCTCTCGCACACACACACACACTCGTGCATATCCACAGCTTCACCCTGCTCAGCTGGGGCTCGGCCTGACCACCAGCAGCCCCTGGCTCACGGGCTGGGAGGGGGCCACCGGCCTGCAATGTTAGAGCTAATTTCACGCTCAGGCAGCCGCAGGGGAAGCTGAGGCAGGAGGCCAGTTCCTGGGGGAAGAACGGGGGAGTTTCTGTAAGGACCCACCGTGTTACCCCCTCCTCTCTTCTCCCCCCCCCCCGAGCCAGGACTGGGTAAAAGGGTCACAGACACGGCAAGGCCGGCCAGCCCCCTTGGGGCATATCTGCTGGGACGCTCTGCAGAGCACGTCTGGGCAGGGAGAGAAGGGTGGCCGCGGTGGAGGATGGAGACAGGGCTGCAGTGACGTACGCTCCAACACCCCCTGCCCCTCTCCCCCATGGCTGTATTCGACTCACAGACCCCTGGGGTGCCCTCTGGCAGTGGAGGTGGCTGGAACAAAAGCCAAGGGGCCAAGCGTGGGGCTGCCAGTGCCCCCGCTGGACGGGTGCAAACCCCTCGCGCAGAGGTGCCGCTGGTGCAGCTCACCCCAGCCAGGGCCGGCTCCAGGGTTTTGGCCGCCCCAAGCAGCCAAACAAACAAAACAAAACAAAACAAAAGCCGCGATCGCGATCTGCGGCGACAATTCGGCGGGAGGTCCTTCGCTCCGAGCGGGAGTGAGGGACCGTCCGCCGAATTGCCGCTGAACAGCTGGACGTGCCGCCCCTCTCCGGAGTGGCCGCCCCAAGCACCTGCTTGGTAAGCTGGTGCCTGGAGCCGGCTCTGACCCCAGCACATCACCTCTGCACCAGCGGGTTGCACTGGGGCCCAGGAGCCCAGAGCCGTGGCAGGGCAGCCCGCCCTGTACCGTGAGGCTGCGATGCCCTCTCGTGGGCAGTCAGAGTCAGCGTTTAACTCAGAGCTGGTTAGTTGGTGTATTGATTTCCAGGGGGCGTCGGGCCTGATCCTTGAAGGCTGGGGCTGCTCCAAACAGAAATGAGCTGGGGTCCAAATCTGCTCAATGTACAGGGGGGAAAGCTAAGGGAGCAGCCGGCCCTGCACTTACAGCTGGGCTTGTTCGGGGGGCTGCAGCATCACCCGTGACAAAGGACCCTGGGGCCTGATGCCTCCTCGGTTAGGCCTGTGCTGCCCCTCTTGGTGCTGGCAGAACCTGCCCGCTGTCCCGGGACTGAGTGAGCAGCGCTGGGGGCGAGGCGGGAGCCCCCCAGGACCCCAGCCCCCTCTCCCACTGCAGCAGGCGCATCGAGAAGACCCCAGCGCTCACTGAGGGCTTCAGTCCATTTCTTCTTAAGTGATTAATTGGGGCAACTGGAAGGAAAAAACAGGGACACACCTGCAGCCCTCTGGCAAGGCCTCGGAGCAGCCCTCTTCCGAGCCTTGGGGGTGGGGGTGATGCCTTGTCTCAGAGATGAGCGCTTCAGAGCAGCCCAGCGCTGCACAGAACCATCCGGCGACCGCCCAGCGCTGCACGGAGCCGTCCGGCGATCGCCCAGCACCGCACGGAGCCGTCCAGTGACCGCCCAGAGCCGTCCGGCGACCGCCCAGCGCTGCACGGAACAGTCCGGCGATCGCCCAGCGCTGCACAGAGCCGTCCGGCGACCGCCCAGCGCTGCACAGAGCCGTCCGGCGAATGGGACCAGGAGGACCAAACCTGCACATTTCTCCATGGTACAGTACACGGGGGCCTGCCAGTCCCTTGGCACCGGTGCAGGCAGAGGCATCAGGAGGCCTGAGCTTGTGAGATTTCCTGCCCCCGGTTCAGAAGGTCCAAGGAGAGGCCTGATCTGCACCCATCCCACCCCCTCAGCTGGTTCAAGGCCCTCATGTCACCCCCACTTTCTCCACTAGATGGGGCCAGATGCCGTCTCTCTCCCCCCCCACCCCTCCCCGCGCCCAATCCAGCACCCCCTGGGCTCTGAGCTGGGCTCAGCCCGTGGCTCTGGGCACAGAGTCCAGCACTGTGGACTGGGAATCTGGGACCCGGCTCAGAACCTTCCCAGTGTCTGCGGGGCTTTGTGTCTGTAGTACTGGGCCATGCCCAGCTGGGCCTTTCTACGGGGTCGGGCTCCCCTTTCCCCCCCATCTCACGCACTGCAGGAGGTGGGGCGGGGGCGCTCTCCCTCCAGTCAGCACTGGCCCTGTTCGGTGCTTGGGGGAAACCAGGGCATTCTGATTTCCTAGCTCCCGCATTACCGGGAATGACAGCGCGGAGATGCTCAGGGAGGGCGTTTCCTGGACTAAAGCGAAGAGACTTGTCGCCCCCCCCCCTCCCCCAATCCTCGCTGCACAAAGAACAGGCATTCGAGGCTCCAAAGTGCTTTACAGACATTTTTAGCAAACCCAGCCCCTCGGATTCCCGTTGGCTGCAGCCCCTTGGAGGACTGGGCCGTCCTGCAGCAGGAAAGGCGCAGGGGTGGGAACCTCCTTCAGAATATTTTGCAAGATCCCAGAGGAAGCAAGACAGGAAAAGGGGCTGGAGAAGGCCCAGAAAAACGCTCCACAAGTTCCAGCCGTGGCCTCAGGAGATGGGACACCCCATCAGCATCGCTCCAGGCAGAGCCGCCTGTTGCCTCCTAGACCCCCGGATTTGGGGGGAGGAGACCCAGTAACAAACCCCAAATCAATGGAGCATCCGGCTGGGCGGGGTAAGACGGGTGTTTGCACCCGCCCAAGGAGCTGCTGTCGGAGGGCACCGAGCATGGGGGCTGCTCAATCAGCCAGGGCCAGATTCCGCTCGCTGGGGTTACGAGACGTGCCGAGGTGAGCGAGGGCAGGAGCTGTCCCATAATGCACTGCAGCACCTCCTGCATCCAGCGAGCAAACCACTGCTTTGCAAAGCACTGCCTCCTGGCCCCAGCACCCCCATGGCAGCTGGGCCCACAGGTGAGGGGCTTGTTTAACATCACACAGGACATCTGTGCTGACAGAACCCAGCAGCTCTGATCCCCTGCCTCGCCCCTGCTCTAACCCCTAGCCCCTACTCCTCTCCCAGAGCTAGAGTTCGGGCTCCTACCTCACCCCGATCTAACCACTAGACCCTACTCCCCTCCCGCACCTGGGAACGGAACCCAGGAGTCCTGGCTCCCAGCCCCCCCACTCTAACCGCTAGCCCCCACTCCCCTCCCGCACCTGGGAACAGAACCCAGGAGTCCTGGCTCCCAGCCCCCCCGCTCTAACCGCTAGCCCCCACTCCCCTCCTGCACCTGGGAACGGAACCCAGGAGTCCTGGCTCCCAGACCCCCCGCTCTAACCGCTAGCCCCCACTTCCCTTCCGCACCTGGGAACAGAACCCAGGCATCCCCAGTTCCACCTACTGGCGCACTCTCTGGCTACTCCCACCAGGGACCCGCCACGTGCTGCAGGAACCCCACCGCCTGCTAGGAAGGCTGCCTCTGCACCTCGCAGCCACTGCTGTTACAGAGGAAGCAAGTTCTTTTGGCTGCCAAGAGCACGGCATTTCCTGTGCCTTGGTGTCCCCTCCCCCCCGCAGCCCCCGGCCCATGGAACAAAGGCTCGACCAGACAGACACATGGGTTCTGTTCTCTGCCAAGGTAGCTGACCCTGCCCCAGGCTGCGCGTACAAGCTAAGGGCTGATCGGTGCTAGGACAGGAGGCCTCTGAGGAAGACCCAATGATGCTGAGTCAGTCGGAGGGGCTCTGCCCTCTAAGCCGGGCACGATGCCCTAATGCACAGTTAGGGGGCACTGGAATGTAAAGCCACGGTCCTGAGCATCTGACTAGCAAAAGCCCAGAGCATTTAATTGCACAGGGAGGCGGGACGTGAACGCTGCCAAATTCCAGTCCAGCTAATTCCATTCGGCGGCCTGAATTCCATTTGCAGTTTCAATTGGACACAAGCTTGTCTCCTTCACTTCCTGGCCTAAAACTGGCGTCTCAAGTTGCAGTTAAACAGCTGCTGTGTCCCACCCCAGAGGTGGCAGCATCTCAGTGCAGGGCAAAGACATCCTGGTCTAGCTCTGTTTAATGTTGCAAAGCGCTTTGGGTGATGAATGGCTCCCTGGCAGCAGACTGACCCCGCAGGCGGCCAGCTCACATTTCCTCACCTGCTCAACGAGACAGAAAAATCCTTCAGTGTGAAGCCGTTTGCAGCTACCTGAGCCAGGGCAGAAGCACAGCGGTTATGACACCTGCAGGCTGCAGCCGTAGATGGTGCCGCCCCATACCAGCACCCCTGTGGGTTTGACATCGCCTGCCAGGGAGGGCAGTGCCGTCGCCGACACAACCAGCATGTTACAGCTGCTCTCAGGGAAAGGGAGTCAGGATTCCTGGGTCCTATCCCCAGCTCTGCCACCGACTCACTGGGCAGCCATGGACAAGTCGCCCCTCTGCACCTGTTTGCCCTCTATCAATGGGGCGCGTGACCCGAACCTGCTCCAGAGAAGGTGTGAGGATTAGAGCCCATAGGTGCTGTAGGGCCTGCCCTGGGGTTGTGAGTTATTGTGGCCGGTGAGGGCTGGGGTATTGTGAGAGGGGAAGTCACAGGCTCGGAGCGGCTAACACCTTCGAACACACACAGTGCCTGCTCCTGCAGCCCCACACCGCGTGCGCTAGCCGTGCGCTCGTCCGTCACCTGCACGCTAGCAGAGCACTCAGCCATACGGCCCGGCAGGGAGGCCCCAGCCACCTCCACCAGCCGTTCTCCTCAGCCCACGGGCCCGCCCTTGAGCAGGGATAAGGCCTCACATGGCGTCAGGTGCCTAGTGACCCTTGCCCGCTTGCCGCCCCATTCTCTCTTTGCCTGGTTTAAGTTCCCCCCTGCGCCCTTTACCCTCTGCCCAAGGTACCGCCCCCTCCTCAGCTCCCCAGGGGGCTGCCAGAGGCTGCTCCGAAAGACCCCCCAGCCCTTTGCTCCACCGGGGAGTGCCCGGCCTGCCCACCCCCTGCCCGAGCCGCAGGCCCTGGGGCCCGGTTGCTCACAGCTGTTGGAGCCGGAAGCCTGGCTGCCTCCCTGCTCCAGACGCCCTTGTAAACAGCCAGCGCTGCGGGCAGCACGGCCGGGCCTGGGCATGGGCCGGGCCTTGGTTCAGCCTCCTTCAGAATCCCCCTGTTCGTATTCGGGAGACTCGGGCCCTGGAGCGCCCGTGTTTTCTCTGTCTCTCGCCCAAGTCCGTTGGGAGACAGACCCCACGTGCCCGGCCCAGCATCCCCCCACCCCAGACTCACCCCAGCCCTGCGGCTCCGCGGGCACCAGGCCTGCCCCCAAACGCTCAGCGGCGCCCGCTGGAGACACAAGGACACGCTTGCCTTGTACACTCCCCGGGGCGCACGCACAACTAGACGTGCCGCGTACACACAGTCACACCCGCTGTACCCGCCGGGCACCCACAGCCGCTCTTGGGCTCTAGTGGGGCTCCTCAGCAGCCTTGAAAATCAGCCACTCCATAGAGAACAATGGCGAATCCCCCCCCCCACGCAGAACAATGGCGAATTCCCCCCCCCACGCAGAACAATGGCGAATCCCCCCCCCACGCAGAACAATGGCGAGTCCCCCCCCCCACGCAGAACAATGGCGAATCCCCCCCCCCACGCAGAACAATGGCGAGTCCCCCCCCCCCCATGCAGATGGGAGCTGCTGGATGCTGAGCTCTTTGACGCTCTGGCCGCAGGCGGGCTCTGTGTTAAAGCCCAGTGAAATTGGAGGGGGAGAACTGCTGAGCTGGGGTGGGGGGGGTTGCTCTCCCTTAACCCCCCCCCCACTGATAGCAGCCCTCCCCCAGCCCGTCCATGTACACACACACACACACACGAATGCACACAAGACTAGCCCCATACAGGGTGTCACGCAGAGCCCACGCCCACTTCCACCCCCCCACACCAGAGACGTGCACAAGCGGCAGGCTGGGATCTATTCATAGCCATTGCGCCCGGCCCTCGACCCACAGGCAGCTGGGCAGGGGATTAGACAGAGCCGGCTCCCGGCCCCAGGGGCAGGACTGGGCAGTGAGGAATGTGCAGCTGGGGCTGGGGGGGAGCGCAGGAGACAGATGGGGTGGGAGGTGGGTGGCAGCCCCATGCTGGTGCAGAGCGGGGCCCTTGTGCCGCCCGGCCTGACAGCCCCTCCAGGAGCCGCCCTGCAGCATGGTCCCCTCTGGGGCGAGTCAGCCCCCCCTTCCCCCCCCAGAACCTCCCCATGACGGCGCCTGCCCTGACGCGCTGGGGCCTCACGGGGCCTCCCACCAGCCGTGCGGTTTCGTTGCTTTCCTCGCCTCATGGCTTCCCCCGGCCTTATCTCGCCACAGCATCTGCGGCAGCAGCGCCCCGCGCTTTGGCACAACGGAACCGAGAGATGAGCAATAGCTGAGGGCAGCCACCCTGCTCCGGCTTTCGAGCCCGGGGATACCCAGAGCCAGCGGAGACGGGCATGTAAAATACCCTGGGGCTTTCGCATGCCAGTCCCCTCCAGCTCCGGCTGGGAGCCCAGCCCCACGGGATTCTGACCGGCCACGGCTCAGAGCATTGGGAAACACCTGCTAAAAAATCCTCCCAGCTTTCCTGGGCTCGTGCCTTAGACCGACGAGCCTGGCCGTGGTGGCTCTCCAGGGTGGGCGGCCTTGGCCCCCGCCAGCCTGTGGCACCCATGCGGGCCAGCAAGACGCCTGGGGGTCTCTCCTCCACCAGGCCTGCGCGCCGTGAGCTTCACGGGAGGAGCTGACCCCCGCATGGAATGTGTGGGGCTGAGACCGCCCCATGGCCCAGCGCTGGGGTTGGACAGTGACAGACCCCAAGGAGCCAGTCTCAGCCCGGCTCACGGCAGGCGGCATCTGCAGACGTGGCCACCCATATGTTCCGCTGCTTTGCCTGCCCTCCGAGAGCGACATCCTCCCATGCGCAGGGCCCTGGTGCATCTCTTCATCTGGCATTAAAGAGCCAAAGGACTGTAAATGCCTCAAGCCAGGGGCTGTACAGCGCCTGGGTGACAGTGCAAACCAAATCAGCCCTCGAGGCAGGACCTGGCCAGCCTGCTCTGCGCTTACCTCGCACGCCATGCGCACAGAGCAATGCTGACCCAGGCTAGGACGGCAGGACAGGAAGGTTTGAGGCAGTCAAAGCAGCAGAAGTTTGAGGGATAGGAGCTGCTGCCCCTCGTGCTTATGAAGCTGCAAACTGAGGGTTGCTTGGTCAGATTAAGCGTTGAGGGGTAGGAAACGCAGCCAGCAGGGAGGAAGCCAGTTTGCAGCAGGGTTTTGCTTCTTCCTTGCTTGGTTTTCAATCTATCACTTTACAGAGCACTGCGGAGTCTGGCTAGGGAGAGGTTTGGCAGGAAAAGACACACAAGCCATTTCCTGTCTGGAACAGGGCGATTCTAGCTCTTCACTTACACATTGGGTCTTGGTGTGGTGCTCGTTAGAGCCTGCCGGCTGGTGATTTGGCCAGGCAGGGCCATCTCCCTCAGTGCTGTGAGGGGGCCAGGAGCTCGGATTGAAAGAAAAATAAAAGTCTCTATAAAATCATGGCTCAGCTTTACTTTTCTCTTTAAAGGGCGTTTGCACATGAGCCAGCTCTGCCAATTTGATTAGCTCATCTCTCCCATTAGTCATTTCATGTCACCCTCCTACAGCGTCAGGAGACACTCAGCAGACATCGGAATGCAGTTCTCAGGGACCCAGGTGATGGGGGATTTTAATATTCATGCTGGAGGTGCCACAAATAAACCTCCCAGGATCATTTTGTTCAGTGCACGAGCTGTCCTTGATTCCCTCTTCCAAGCGGTTTCTCATTTCACTGCCGGGGGAAGACGTAGGAGGATCTGAAATGGCCCCAGGTGCAGAAGGCTCCTGGGAGAGGATGGGATGTCGGGATGCTGCTCTGGTGGGTCAGAGCCCAGGTGCCTCTAGTCCAGTCTCCGACAAGGACCAGTGCCAGATTATTCAGAGCAAGGTGCAAGAAACCTCCTCAGCCCTAGTGTTCGAGATTAGTTAAACACCTAACATTTAATCACCTCCCAAACATACCTGAGCATTAACTCTGGCTCGTTGTGTGACCCCCCTACAGCGTGTCCAATGCCTCTTTGAACTTTGCTACATTCTTGATTTCTGGGACATCCTTTGGCAATGAGTTCCACAGGCTAATTACACAGGCGCAGGGGGAGAGGGAGTATTTCTCTTGATTTTTTGTATTTGCCATTTTTAGCTTGAAGGATTATGTCCTTCCCCTCTCCCTGATTTCCCCCAAGGGCAAGAAGAGAAGCAACATGGAGGTGCTCTCACCCGGCACTCCCCGCTCGATGCTGCTGCTAACGTGACCAGCCCTGAAGCAGTTACTCCTAACAGCAGCTAAGGCCTTGCCCCCGAAGCTGGTTTCACCCACCCAGGGCACTGCCACCATTAGGCTCCAGATTCTACACCCCAAGAAAGCCCCGGCTCGCACGCCCCATTCTCCCCGGCCGAGGAGCGAGAACAAACCCCGCTGGACAGCTTGAGTCATGCTGCTTAGGGCACAGCTGGAAGGCACCCCCCAGCTGAGGACGGGAAAGCCCCTGTACGGGGGAGAAGGCTGGTCCCTGCTGAGACCACGGGCTGATGCCCAGCGCTGTAGTGGCAGGCAGCTCCCAGCAGGGCAGGGTCCTACCAACCCGAGTGCAGTATAGGAACAGCCCAGTCCTCAGCGCCCCAGGCCGTGCAGAGGGGCTGCTTGCCAGCCTAGGCCACGGAAAGCTCTCGCTTAAGCCTGCGCCTTTAGCTGTCACCAGGGGACGACCCCGGACAGCATCAGGCACCATCCTAGAAGCAGCACAGCGACGTGGCCGGATACGCCAACCTCTCTTCCCTCCAGCAGGAGCAGAGCCCCCTGACTTCGTGCCGGCAGCACAGCTGATGGAGGAGAAACGTTCGTCATGCGCAGAACCCTCTCAACCGCACTCCAGCCAGTCTGACCTTTCTAACGAGCCTTCGGCCCCGAGGATTCCAGAGCACGCGGTCCAGCAGCTAACAGGAGCCTTTGCACCTCCCTCGGAAATGCAGCCACCTCAGGGGAGCACGAGTGGTATAGCCGGGGACTACACTGGCTTAAGGCAGGGAATCTCCTATGCAAACTCCAAGGAGAAGTGTAGGCAGGTGAGACGTAGTTACGGAGATTGGAATTTGGCCAGAACACCAAGCCCTTGGCTCTGTTATCGTTACCCCAGTGGGAATTTTCCTCGCCTAGAGAGTATGTTACTCTAAACGGGTAATAACGTCCAATGAGCACAAGGGCCCAGGGCTGCTGCTCCAGCAGCTAAATGCAGAAAGGAGGCGGAATAGCAGCAAGCGCATTTCCCTTCTGAGAGCCAGGGGTGTACTTCGCCCCAGGCCAGAGATCCCAGCGCGGCTTCTTCCAGTGGTTTAGAAAACAGATTAGAGGTCAGAACAAATCTGCAGCCTCGTGGCATCCGCAGGTCCAGAACTCAGACTCTCCTGCTCCAAAAGCACAGCCCTGTTAGCACCTGAGCTGAAGGGGAACCTCCATTAGCAGTACCGGGGCTATGACCCACACTTGAGCTCTGCTTGCATCCGTTCCAGGGGCAACGTGAGCAATATCTACCTAGCAACCACTGCTAAACCCTTTGGAGGTGTCGGGCTAATGGCTGCAGTTTATTTGCCAAGTCCAGGATAATTCCCTGCCCATTAGAGGTGGTCACACAGGCATTGCCCTCGCCTGCAGGGGGAGCCAGCTCAGACTCCCGCCCACTGCCACCAGAACCAGGCAAGTCCCAGTTCAGCGCCGAAGGCTCTGGAGAGAACATCAGACCCCGCAATTCTCAGCCGCCCCCTGGGCGGAACCTCTCCTCTCCGCACTAGGGGCTTTCCTCCCCGCCCCAGCCGGCGCACGGCCGCCGTCTCTGCTTTGCGCAAGGCCCCGCAGCTCCCAAAACAACGGGCGGACGGCTTGCGAGGATGGTTTTAACAAGGAACCCCTGGGAATGGCAGGGCCGTGGGGCACACTTGGCGTGTGCACGGGCAGGGGAGCACCGAGGAGGGGGGGCAGCTGGAGCAAGTCATGTTCCCCTTTGAGCGAGATCCGAAGGGGGTTTTTGGGGGGGTGATTCCCACCCAGGCTGCTGCTGGCTTGGCTCAGGCCCTGAAGGGAGGTTGGATTGTCGGGCAGCCCCCGCCAGGGCCCTGCAAGCCCAGCCTGCACTGGGTGCTGTACAGGAAGCTACTCTGGCTCCAGCAGACAAGCCGGGGGCTGCAGACTGGGGCTGGCTGCTGGCCGATTCGTGCCACGCTGCGCAGCTTGGGAATAAATCCACCCCCCGCTCGGCCTCGGGGCTTTGCTGCAGCAGGAGGGTGGGCGAGACGTCGGCTTCAGGAGCTCAGACCCTGCCCCTCCACCCGCAGGAAGTGCTGGTAGCAGCACCGGGCCCGGGCCACCCAGCGGAGCAGCTCGGAGCCTGCACCGGCCGGCTCTAAGGATGCGTCCCTAGGCGCTGGCCCCAAAGGCCCAGCTGAGCCCAATCTGGGGGGCTCACCGCAGAGGGACAGGGCAGCCTGGGTGTTTATTCCCTGCGGAAAGGGGGGAACAGCATCAGCCGGTGGCCAGGAGGGAGGGAAGATTGCTAGGCCTAGCTCCGTCATTGACCTATGACCTCAGCCAAGCCACTTTGCCTCCTTGGGACTCAGTTTCCCCATCTCCTTCCCTGGCCCCAGCACTGCAGCGTCTGTTAGCCTCACACGCCCAGCAAGGCAGATGGGAACCGCGGCCGGGAGAGGCAGAGTGGCTGGCCCAGCATTAGACGGGGACTCCCCCCAGCTCTCCCCCATCCCAGGACCCACCAGGAGGCCCTCAACTTGACACTCTCCCAGTTGGGTTCTGGGCTGACCTCCGCCCCAGAAGGGTGGCGCAGCCCCCAGCCCGATGGGTTTGCTAGAAAAAGACAGGGCAGGCGCTCCCCACACTCACCATTGCTGCTTCACCGTCATTCACCGCCCACCCCTCCCCAGCACCGTGTTCCCAGGACACGGCCAGGGGGCGAGCCACCCACCCTGCTGGAAACAAGAACCGCAAATCAACCGCCCAGGGGCTGGCATGAGCAGGAGGGACCTGGGCTGGTCTCTAGGGAGCCCCACATGGACAGGACAGCTCTGGGGGCACCACACGTCACCAGCCCTGGCTTGGATCGCCACTTCGCCCCTCTCCAGCAACCTTCCCCCCCAAACGCCGCAGCTGGGGGCTCACTGCTACCTCCACCCCCACCTCATAAGGCAGCCCCTTCCCCTCTGGAGCCCTCGCGCCCCCCCCCCATTCCTGCCGTACCTCCAGCAGGAAGTTTTCCAGGGAGGCCCATGGCACTCAGGTGCCTTGCTGCAGTGAGCTGTGATGAGCCTGGGTGGGCCCCGGGCAGCTGCGTCCTCTCCCCACACCGGCCTCCCTGCTCCAGGCTCTTCCGCCTGCTACCTCAGGCCAGGGGGGGGGGGGGGGGGGGTGTCAGACCCAGGTTCAACTCCCAGCTCTCCAGGTGCGTCCCTGGACAAGCTGCTTCATTTACGCCCTGCCTCAGTTCCCCACCTGGACGAGAGGGGGTTATTCCCCCCCCCCTTTGTCTGTTCAGACTGGGAGCTCACTGGGGCAGGGACAGACTGTGCAGCACCCAGCCCCATGAAGCTCAGCTTTCGGCCAGGCCGGAGCAGCGTCCTAGTTACCACCCATCACCCACCCCCCAGGTCTGCGCAGCCCACCCTCCTGCGTCGCTAGCCCTGTGGACTCCGTCCCCCGGCTGGGAGCTGGGGCGGCCTAGCCTGTGTCCAGCCAGGCGCACGGCTGGCTTGCAGCACCATGGTGACGGGAAGACCTCCCCTGAGTCCACTCCCTGCCCTTGATGCAGGGCTATTTTAGGCCACGGCCCACATGCAATTAGGCCGTTAGCCACAGGAAGGCCGGGGCTCCCTCCCGGCTCCAGGCAGAGCTGGAGGAGCAGCTCCGACCAAGGGGCTGGCCCGAGGCACCTGCAGGCTGGGAAATCGAGGAGCAGACCCCACCGACCGGAGGGGGAAGCCGGTCCTGATCAGCAGGATCCCCCCCAATTCCATTTCCAGCGCAGTCAAGGGCTGCAGCAGTTCATCGGGGGCGAGGGGCTGTGCTAAGAGAGCTTACAGGAGGGCTAAGCGTGGCCCCCCTCAGACAGACACTCATGGGGGGGCTAACAGAGGAGCTTAATGGAGACGTCCTCTGAGTCACTCAGCCCATGCAAGGCTGACAGGTGCATGGGGCTGGGAGTCCGGATGCCTGGGTTCCGTAGCCAGCTCTGCCACGGACCCCAGGGGCGAGTCCTTTCGCCCCCACTCCTCTGACCCCCACCTCCCTCGGGGACACTCCCCCATCTCGGGAAGCGAGCAAGCGAGCCAAGGTGAAATTACAACAGCCACACGCGGATGCAAAACAGTCTCATTGTATTGATCAGAATCTGTGCCAAGCATTTTAACAGCGACATCCGTGTCTGTACAAAACCTCACCCCCCACCCCCACAGCTAACCGCACCCGTGTCCCAGCCACAGCCCCGCCCCCCTCCACTGTCTAGCGCTGCTTGGGGGGTGGGGGCTCCATTTGATAGACACGTCCAGCGGGGAGCCCTCCCTTGCTGAGCCACCCTCGTCCTGTGGCTATTTCCTGAGATAAGAACCAGCTTTGCTGGGAAGTTCCCCCCTGCTCCATGGAACCAGTTTCTCTCCCCTCCCCCAGCAAGAGGGACGGAGCAAGTGAAGATGGAGGCAAAGCCTTTTCCTGAAGGGCTGCAGGGCACCAAGAACGGCCCCATCCTGTGCTCAGGCCAGGGCTGTCCCCGAGGGCTGACTCCGCATTCCAGAGAACGGACACGCCGCCTGTGGTCCAGCCATCCCCAGGGTCTGATCCTGCAGGGTGCGCAGCGCGCTCTCCTGGCCACGGGACAGCCCCGCCCCTCGGTCTACAGGCCAGAGGGATGAGCAGTTCTGCTGGCGTCAGCCGGTTACAAAGGGATCTTCTCTCTCCAGCCCAACATGTCACCGGGCGGAGAGAGACAGACACCCCCAAGGTTCAGTCACCTGTGCCATAAATAGGGCTGAGACAGACGCACCAGACTTCGCAGGAAGTCACGCAGAGCCCCGGCGCTGCAGAGACAGGAGGAGGATGTGGCTGGACCACAGCAGAGCTGCTGGCTGCCTTCCAGGGGAAAGCAGGAGGGGGGCCCCACACCTCTCAGGGCCAGGATGCTCCCCGCTGCGTCAGGGGAAGAGGGTGCCTGCTCGGAGATCCCTCTGGCTACTGCTCCATTCGGAGCACTTGTCGTGGCTGCTGCGAGCCTCTGGGGTAGCACCAGGATCCCTCTCTTCCCGGGACAGTCCTGTGCTTCCACTGCCACCTGGCCCCCTGGAGACACGGGCAGGGGCATGGCCAGCCTCTCCCACGCCTCTTGCTTGAGGCGCTGCCTGGGGAAGAAGGAGTTGCTCTCTCCTCCTGTGGCCTCCCTGCTGATGGTACTGGCCTGAGGGCACAGCCCGTTTGATGCTGCCCCAAACAGGCTCCGACCCATCAGCTCATCCGCCCCCAGAGCTATTGGAGGGGTTTGGTCACATGAGGCCTGGAAGCGAAGGGCCCCCCACGGCCCATTCCCCCAGGACACTTGAAAATCCCCCCTAACCGTGCAGATGGGCCCAGCTCCCTCCTCCAGCAGTTCCCACGAGCAGGCACCCAGGCTGCCGCTGGGGCTAGATCCAGCTCCTGCTGCTCCCCCCCTTTACATGTTTCTCCTTCTGTGGGGGGGAGCAAAAATCCCCTCTGCCCTTGACAGCAGAGCCCCCCCAGCTCTGAAACCCAAGCCCTGGCCCCACACTCTACCAGGGCACCGGCACCAACCGGGATAATAAATAAATAAATAAACCTAAACAAACTTCTTAAAACTTGGCTGCTCCATGGCCCCCCTGTGCCCCCACCCCTGCAGCCAGCGCCCCCTACAGGTGGCTCTCCTCCTCTTCCAGAGAGCGGTTCAGTCCCGGGATGAACTTTAGGAGCCTTTTCCGGAAGCTGGTGTGTTTGCTCTTGCGGGGCGTGACCGTGCAGCTCTTTTGGTCACCTGGCCTGTCCCAGAAGTGGCCCACGGCCCCGTTGCTGCTGCTGGTGCATTTGACGCTGGCACTGCGGGTCAGGGCGGGCCGGTGCTGGGAGAGGGCTGGAGGGGCACTGCCCCCGTCCCGCCCCGAGTGCCCGTCCAGGGAATCGGCCGAGTCAAAGAAGCAGGTCTGGTAGACAGAGTCCTCGCTCTCCTCGGTGGCGGTGCTGACGCAGCTGGATGTACTGCCCGCGCCCGACAGCATCTTCCCGAAGGAGAGGGAGCCGCTCGTGAGCCCAGCGCCGTACAGGCAGGAGCGGACGGATTCCAGCGTGTCGTAGATGCTGGGGTCTTTCACCACGATCCCTGGGGGAACAAGGGGCGTTAGAACAGGCTGGGCACTGGAACGCCCAGTGCAGCGAGGGCGTCAGCCAGCAGACTCGTCCCCTCCCCGGCTGGTCTCAGCAGTTCCCATATGGAAGGGCGAGGGCTGGGTGTGCTCCCACCCCCATCCCAGCACGGGGAGGTTCCCACCCTGCTCCGGCAGCTTTTCACTCCCATAGCAAAACAGCCCAGCGCCCCCACTCACCACGCACCAGCCTCTGTTCCTGGACCATCAGCGAGCGGTACTCCCCCCACTTCTCGTACAGGGTTTGCTGCAAGACAGACAGGCCAGTTAGAGCCGCCCAGCGGGGACCTGGCTGCGGACGGGCGGGTCGCTCACTCCAGGTCACAGCCTCACCTTTAGGTACTGCAGCCGGGCCTCCAGCTCCGCTCTCCGGATGGACGTCCCGTACAGTGTCTCCAGCCTGCAAGAGACGAGCATCTGGTAACAACCAACCAAATCGCAAACCCCCCATGGAGAAAGAGGGTCCCCTGCCAGCCTGCCCCCCCCCGCAGCAAAGGGGGTGTTCTCTGCAGACCCCCCCTTTCAAGCCCCTGCAGCAAAGAGGCATTGGGTGTTTTTCCAGAGTTCAGCCCAGCACAGGAAAACCTGGCTCCTTGGGCTGCCCTGGGACCAGCTCATCCACCTCGTGCCCCCCGAGGCAGGGCCCGGCGCCGAGCTTGGGCCTGACACGGTCCCACAGCAGAGGGGAAGGAGCCTTCCTTTCAGCTCCTTGCCAGGCCAAGGGATCGGAGCTGGAGCGAGCTCCCTCGCAGCCAGGTGGGGCACTCCAAGGGTGGCCCGTCCCCCCGACTACGAGACCCCCAGCTGGCGGGGGACGCGCAGGAACTGCTCTAAGCAAGGCGCTGGGCTCCGGGAGCCAGGGCAGCCCCCAGTCCCGCTGAGGCAGCCAGTTCCTGTGAGCACCGGCTGCTTCCTCCTGCCCCCCAGCCCGGCCCCACCTCCAGGACAAGCCAGCCAGGCACCAGAGCAGTGGGACAGCTGATCCCCACCTCCCACCCAGAGCACGGGGAACACGTCCCAGCCCCAGCTCTCCTGCCCCCGGGGTGGCTGCAAGCGTCTCACCTGAGCACGTTCCCAGAGGCCTTGATGATTTCCACGATCTCACGGTGCCGGATGCCCTCCACGTTCAGCCCGTTCACTGCGGTGATGGTGTCTCCTGGGAGGCAGGCACAGCACTTAGAGCCGCCCGCGCCAGCGGCACGAACTGGCTGACGCAGCCGCCCCCTTCCCACCCCATGGATCCGACACTAACCCCGAGCCCTGCACAGAGGGGGCAGGGCAGCCGGAGCCACATGGCACAGAAAGGACTTTCCCCAGCTCAAACTCAGAGCACAACTGGACAAGAACCCACAGTCCTGGCTCCTGGTCACCACAGCTCTGACCACCAGCCCCCAACCCCTTCCCCTGGCCAGGGAGAGAACCCAGGAGTCCTGGCTCCCGGTCACCACTGCTCTGACCACCAGCCCCCAACCCCTTCCCCGGGCCAGGGAGAGAACCCAGGAGTCCTGGCTCCCGGTCACCACAGCTCTGACCACCAGCCCCCAACCCCTTCCCCGGGCCAGGGAGAGAACCCAGGAGTCCTGGCTCCCGGTCACCACAGCTCTGACCACCAGCCCCCAACCCCTTCCCCGGGCCAGGGAGAGAACCCAGGAGTCCTGGCTTCCAGCTGGAAACATTACAAGAACCAGCGCATGGCAGAGCTCAGAGCTACCCCACCCCGCTCTGTCTGCTCATGGAAGGCCCCATGCCCCAGTGAACTTTGCAGAGTCACTTCCTGCGCTGGGCTGCCCAGCATCAGGCAGTGGCATGTGCGGTGACGTGATAAGGCGGGGGACACTGCCTGTGTGGCTGGCATCCCCCAGGGGCTGCGTGCAAACAGGAGCGATTGTGAAGGGCAGCGCTTGTGACTTCCCCCTCGCGCCTGAGACCAGTCAGCTCCCGGGGGCCCTGCAGCCCAGAGCTCTGGGAGTCAGAGGGCAGAGGGGCTGACACCCAGGTGCGGCGCACGGAGCTGCCTTTTCCTGAACTGTTTCTCAGTTCTCCTCCTCCCACTCGGCAGCTCTGGTTACCTCTGTTCCACTTACCTTTAACCAGACAGTGAACAATGCAGGTTTATTGCCACTATTGTTAGTGAAATATGGGTCCGCCCCTGAAAGCCAGGATGCCTGGGTCCTACCCCTGGCTCTGACAGCTCCCCCCTTTCCCCCCCGGGGTGTGAGATGGGGATCAAGCCCCGGGGAGCTGGCGCGATGCACTTACCGGGTGTGAGCCCCGCTAACTGGGCTGGGCTCCCCTCGTGGACCCGGCAGACAAAGGTGAACATTTCCACGCTCTTCTTGTCTTGGTGGTGGAGTCCATAGGTCTGGAATGAGCAGCCGCCAGTTTGTTAGTGGGAAGGGCTGAGCGAGCACTGGCCGGCCAGCCAGATACACGGGAAGCCTCCGGCCCCGAGGTTAGCACCATCCATCTCCCAGCGCCGCGTTACCTCCCCAGGTCCCTGCTACAGCCGAGGAGCCAGGGACTGCCTACGCTGCCTCCCCGCAGCTCCGTGTCCCTGCGCCAGCCTCCTGCACGTCAGGCGCCACCACCCCAAACGTTCCGTATTTAACCAACATTTGCATAGTGCTTAGCAACGCACAGCGACGCGGGCCCCCCCACGGGCCCCCAAACCCAGCCCGCTCCAGATGGCTGCTTTGCGTGAGCTGCCGGCCCCCTCCCGCCATCTGAACCGTGACTGAGTCGGGGGCGGTTTCTGTAACTTCGGCATCATCGCTGCTAAAAATAAATCCTGGCTCAGATGCAGTTTAAAAATACTGTAAATGCAGAGCAAGGTCTGGTCTGAAATCGCTGAAACCAGGGCAGCTCCTCCGCCCCGCAAGCGCGCTACTGCTCTGGGGAACAGCGCTGCCTGCAACAGCCGAGCATGGGGCAACCCCACCCCTACGAACGGCTGCTAACTGCACCGTGGGAGCCGATACAGCTACGCCTGGCCGTGCGGCACTGGCTAGCCCCCGGCACCACAGCCGGGAGGAGTGGCTAGGAGAGGCAACCCTGGGTCCCCAGGGGGCCTCCCTGGCCAGCGCTGCCTGGTAGAACCATGATCCGAATCCCCCTTGAGGTCGGTTTTCTTAGAGCGAGGGGCAGCGGATTTCTCTGCCCTCGGGGGGTGGGGGGCACTCACCTGGATCTCAAACCCAAACGTCTCCTCTGCCTCCTTGTCCAGCGTGATCACCTTCCTGGGGAGAGAAAGGGGCATCAGCAGCGGCCTGAGACTCCCCGTTCCACCCCGCCCATGGCTGCATGCCCAGAACAGAGCCATGGCCCCCAGGGCAGCGTCTCACCCGTGTCACTGCTATTGTTCACTGCAGCACCGGTGATATCCCCCCACCCAGCGGAGTCTCGCCAGCATGGAGCACGGCTACTAAACTCAACCCCCCTTGTCACGAATCACGTTCAAATCCCTTCCTCAAAACACTTCCTCTCTCCCAGGGGCCTCGAGCCAGGGCCTGAGGCACAGTTGGGTTAAGTGACTTGCCCAAGGTGACACAGGTCAGTAGCAGAGCCAGGACAAGGACCCAGGAGTCCCAGCTCCCGGGTTTAAAGCAGGAATGATCTGAGGCCAGAGCCATGTTTAATTATACAGCTTCCCCAGCGAGGGGCAGGAGGGGGAAGAGACAGCGACACAGACGTGATGACTTCAGCGTGGGCCTGACCCAGAGCGGAACCCCACCCTCCCACCACGAAAGGGGAATCCACCCTGACTACCTGCCGGGCTCTGCGTACCAAGCATCAGGCCCCACCCCGCAGGCCACCCCGTTTCACAGCCACTGGCGGGCTGGCTCCACCGCTCCCCGAAGCGTGTTATTTAACAAGTTGCGTAAGCGTCTCCTGCCCGCAGCTCAACGATTACGCTCCAAAGGGGTTTATTCTCGTGCTCCAGAACAATGCGGGCAGGAAAGTGCGTCGTGCCCCTTGGCCAAGCAGCTGTTTCAGTGTTTTCACTGAATTAAGCCTTCGCAGAACAGCTCCCCCCAGATTCAGCATGAGTCACTGGGCCTTCTCCGGGGTGTCAGGAGGCACAGAGATAAAGGAGCTATCGGCAAACCTGGAGGAGCACCGAGGATAATCGCTGCTGTCAGGAAACCGACTGACACTGCCTGGTGCTGTGAACTCGGGAGTGTCCCTTAACCTCTCTGCACCTCGTGTCCCCCCCACTGCAAATGGGGACAGTGGCGCAGCCCTGGCAGAAAGCCTTGGAGGACGTGACATGGGATTGCTCACAAGCCCGGCCCCCCATGTGCTGCCCAAGGGTTACCATCCTAGTCTCTGCTGGAAGGAGCCTGGATTGCTGGTCCCACTTCCAGCACCTGAAATATCAGGGCTGTGATCGGTTTTACTTTCCCAAGGAGGTGGCTTGGCTGGGGCACTCGGGATCTCTGCTCCAGCATTGCTACTAATGCAACCCGCCAGTGTTAACACTACACTAGTGGAACACGTCTACGAGGGTAAAGCACCACTTGCACCAGTGCAACATACCCCCCGTGTCTGGGCTCCCAGTGCAGACACGTTACCCAGCTGCAAGCCCCGCCTTAAAGCCAGCGGCAGCACATCACCACCACCCAGATTCCCAGACTCCTAAAGCAGACAAGCCCTTCAGTTTATAATTAAACCCGGGCGCCCCTTCTCGAAGGGGATGCAGCTTCTTCCATGTGTAGCCAGCAGGAAAAGAGCTGCACTTCCAGCCTTCCCATTGACTCTAGCTAACGGCCACGCCAGCCCCACCGAGGGGACAGCCCGAGCCCCTGGGAAGCAGCAGGGCTGGGGGGTTGCGTGGGGTGAGTTAGGACACCACCGCGTACAGCCGGTTTGCAGCCTGGGACATCAGGTCCCAAGCACCACCTCACGCTCCAGCAGGAGCTCACACTGAGGGGCCGAGGGCTGGGATGTTTCCAAAGCCCTCTCAAGAGTCCATGTGCTAGAGACAGTGACTCGGCTGCCAGCTGGATCCTTCTGGCACTAGGATAATTAAAGCCAGCTTTGAATTTCTTTTACATGCGCCACAGAGGCTGGAGAGGAGAGACCTCCCTGGATCAGAGCCCAGCCCCTGCAAAGGCAGGAACCAGCGTCCTAGGAGGGGAAAAGCCCCCACCACACACCCGGTTTGCCCCGATCAGACAGGACAGCAGCAGCCGCCGGCAGCACAAAATCGAGGGGCCCTTCCCCAGCTCTGGTGTCAGCCTCGCAAAGGGAAACAATCCCCACGCCTTCAGGCTGCTGCCGTTCCAGAGGCCGTTTACCAGCTCACGTGCGATGTGTCATGCCTGCCCCTGAGCAGGTATTTAACAAGCTCCACTGGAGGGCTCCCAGCCGCTCATCTGGCTCATAATGGGTCTTATTTAACGTGGGAGAATTTCACCCTCTGGTAAAGAAAATTCATCACTTCCCCCTGCCCCCACGCAATCACCTGCCATGGCTAACTGCTCAAAATAGCCTTTATTTATAGACTTCTCTTTGTGGTTCAAACATACACGCTTCTGCAACTTGTTCATTGCTGTCACGGCCTTGCTAAAGGCCCAATCCTGAGCGGTGCTTGCAGCTTCCAACCTGGTGGGACTGAGCGGTGACTGGTCGCCCCGAAACCCCAGGAAGGCTGGGATAAAAGCCAGCAAGGGGGGGAGGGATAGCTCAGTGGTTTGAGCGTTGGCCTGCTAAACCCAGGGTTGTGAGTTCAATCCTTGAGGGGGCCATTTGGGGATTTAGTTGGGGATTGATCCTGCTTTGAGCAGGGGGTTGGACTAGATGATCTCCTGAGGTCCCTTCCAACCCTAATAATCTATGATTCTAAGAGAGGAAATCCAATGCTCCGAGAGGAGCTGCAGCCTCTGGGGCTTTTCAGCAGGCTTGTGTCCGGAGCCCAAATGGTTAATGGGTTTTCCTGGCACGCAGCCTTGGTTTTATGATGCAGGCTGGATTTCTGGGCAGGCTGGAGACCCATCCCCTGGAAGGTGTTCAGACCCTCTGACAGTCAGGTCCTCGGCCCTGCAAGGCCCCCGCCCCGTATGCTCCAATCCCTCGCTGACTGCAGACCTTTGCAACCCCTTAGTGTGCAGCACTATCCCACTGCACAGGCAAGAGGAAGTAGGGCAAGAGACCACCCTGGCTTAACCAGGAGATCTTCAGTGATCTAAAAGAGTCCTACAAAAAGTGGAAACTCAGTCAAATGACAAAGGATGAATATAAACAAATAACACAAGTATGTAGAGACAAAATTAGAAAGGCCAAGGCACAAAATGAGATCAAACTAGCTAGGGACATAAAGGGTAACAAGAAAACATTCTACAAATACATTAGAAGCAAGAGGAAGACCAAGGACAGAGTAGGCCTGTTACTCAATGAGGGGAGAAAGACAATAACAGAAAATGTGGAAATGGCAGAGGTGCTTCATGACTTCTTCGTTTCGGTTTTCACCAAGAAGATTGGTGGCGATTGGACATCTAACATAGTGAATGCCAGTGAAAATGAGGTAAGATCAGAGTCTACAGTAGGGAAAGAACCAGTCAAAAATTACTTAGGTAAGTTAGATGTCTTTAAATCACTAGGGCCTGATGAAATGCATCCTAGAATACTCAAGGAGCTGACTGAGGAGATATCTGAGCCATTAGCAATTATCTTTGAGAAGTCATGGAAGACGGGAGAGATTCCAGATTCCAGACTGGAAAAGGGCAAAGCTAGTGCCTATCTATAAAAAGGGAAATAAGGACAACCCGGGGAATTGCAGACCAGTCAGCTTAACTTCTGTACCCGGAAAGATAATGGAGCAAATAATTAAGCAATCAATTTGCAAACACCTAGAAGATAATAAGGTGATAAGTAACAGTCAGCTTGGATTTGTCAAGAACAAATTGTGTCAAACCAACCTGATGGCTTGTTACCCTGTCAAAGAAAGCTTTGTGGATAGGGGGAAAGTGGTAGATGTGGTATATCTTGACTTTAGTAAGGCTTTTGATATTGTCTTGCATGACCTTCTCAAACACAAACTAGGGAAATACAACCTAGATGGAGCTACTATAAGGTGGGTGCAAAACTGGTTGGAAAATCGTTCCCAGAGAGTAGTTATCAGTGGTTCACAGTCATGCTGGAAGGGCATAACGAGTGGGGTCCTGCAGGGATCGGGTCTGGGTCTGGTTCTGTTCAATATCTTCATCAGTGATTTAGATCATGGCATAGAGAGCACATTTATAAAGTTCGCGGACGATACCAAGCTGGGAGAAGTTGCAAGTGCTTCGGAGGATAGGATTAAAATTCAAAATGATCTGGACAAACTGGAGAAATGGTCTGAAGTAAATAGGATGAAATTCAATAAGGACAAATGCAAAGTACTCCGCTTAGGAAGGAACAATCAGTTGCACACATACAAAATGGGAAATGACTACCTAGGAAGGAGTACTGCGGAAAGGGATCTGTGGGTCATAGTGGATCACAAGCTAAATATGAGTCAACAGTGTAACACTGTTGCAAAAAAAGCAAACATCATTCTGGGATATATTAGCAGGAGTGTTGTAAGCAAGACACGAGGAGTAATTCTTCCACTCTACTCCGCGCTGATTAGGCCTCAACTGGAGTATTGTGTCCAGTTCTGGGCGCCACGTTTCAGGAAAGATGTGGACAAATTGGAGAGAGTCCAGAGAAGAGCAACAAAAATGATTAAAGGTCTAGAAAACATGACCTATGAGGGAAGATTGAAAAAATTGGGTTTGTTTAGTCTGGAGCAGAGAAGACAGAGGGGACCTGTGACAACCTTTTACATACTTGAAAACTGTTATCAAGGATGAGGGAGAAAAATTGTTGTTCTTAACCTCTGAGGACACGACAAGAAGCAAAAGGGCTTAAACTGCAGCAAGGGCGGGTTAGTTTGGACATTAGGAAAAACTTCCTAACTGTCAGGGTGATTAAGCAGTGGAATAAATTGCCTAGGGAGGTTGGTGGAATCTCCGTCATTGGGGATTTCTAAGAGCAGGTTGGACAAACATGTCAGGGATGGTCTAGACAGTATTTGGTCCTGCCAGGAGTGCAGGGGACTGGACTAGACGACCTCTCGAGGTCCCTTCCAGTTCTAGAATTCTATGAACTCCCACAGGGCCAAGCTGCACGTCAGTCCCCAGCCCCAACGGCCCCTTCGCACGCACACCTGCCCCCAGCCAGGGGAGCTCGTTACAAATGGAACGCTTCTGAGGCACTAATTGACTTTGCCCCCCGATGCTGGTTCACTGCTGGCATCCCCACTCGGCTTGGCCCGTTCGCAGGGGTCGAGAGCCCAGAGGTCCTGAGCCCAGTGCAGCTGCGTTTGGGGTGCAGAGGGAACATTTAAACTTCCCTGAAGCTTTAGGAATTCATGAAACTTCTCTTTGATATTAGGTTGGGGTTTTTTGTTGTTTTTTTACACACACAATCAGCCTCCCTCCCTTGCTGGCAGGGCACCCTTACCCCCTGCCCTGGCCCAGCCCCACAGACCACAAGCCGGTTTGCAGGCCTGATCTGGGACAGCTGAGGAGTGGGCAGCGCCTGGCGTCACAGCCACAACTGGGGGTAACGACTGTTAACGGCCCACACCCAAGAGCTGATCAGAAGCTGGAGGCTGCTTTTTCGGAGCCCGTCGAGATGCTAAGGAGTAGCCAGAAGCGGCTCTGGCTGGGAGAGGGGGAAGGAGGCAGCTGTACTCAGAGTCAGAAGAGACTTTTGCTGCCCCCGGTTGTTGTTTGGGCTAAGGAAGCAGTGTGGCTTACCGGTGCTGCTCCGGGGACTGGCTCAGAGATTTCCATCGGCATCCAGAGCCCTAGGAGAGTGAGAAAACAGACCAACGTTAGACCGGCCGATCCCTTCCCCCCTGCGCCGGCATGCAATGGCAGACGCTTCCCCCACGGGACCCCAGAGCGTTAGCTGCAGAACTGCCAGGCGACAGAGCACATGGCCCTTCCATATCACCTTCCGGGTGAGCTCCTGAGCCCCATAATGTCACTTCCCAGCCGCCGGGGAAGGCAGCCAGGCTGGGGCTGGCAGAGAGGGAGTGACCTCGCCCAGCGATCACGGCTAACAGTGTGGCAGGGATATAAAGCCCAGCAAGCCGGGGGCTGACCTCAGTCTGGCTGGCCCCTGCTGGAGCCAGGACACGGGACTGGAGGGACTCTCAGGTCTGACCCAGCCTGGCCAGTCACACAGCGACTCAAGGGCTGGGCCAGGCCCGGGCCAGGCCCCAGGGATCCCAGCTGGAGAGCCAATGCCATCCCGGGCCCTAGCTGCAGGGCACGTGTGAACATGGAGGGAGGGGCGGCAGGTTCTGCCTTCCCACAGGGCTGCCACCCGGCATACAGGCAGGTTCCACCCTGTGTGATGTCCCCATGTAACCAGGGGACCTGGGCAGAGCTCGCCTCTACCCAGCACCACCGAAATGGCTCCCCTTCGCCCCGCCTTTTACCAAGCCACAGATTCGCCAGCGCACAATCGCTGCACCAGCGCCCTGCGCAACGAAGTGTAAAATCGGCCTCCCCCTGCGGCTCCGGCTGGCCCGTAGAAAGGGCTCCAGGGGCATTGGGAAGAGGGGCCGGGCTCTGCCCCTTTGGAGCCGTTCGGGGTCAGGCAGCCACCCCCTGCCCAGCTGCTACATCCCAGACGGGCACCAGCTTAAGCAGGTGTTTTAAGACCCCTTCCAATGTGGCGCCCCTGGCTCTGCAGCATCCGCCTCCCGCTCTGTGACCAGTAGAGCCCCTTGGCGGCTGCCCCGATGGGGAGCGCCAGGCAGCAGCGGCGAGACAAGACACAGCTGTTCACTCCTGAAACCGACCACCTAGCACCGCAATAGAAACCTGCAGCGCGGGGTCAGCTGACTCCGGCTCGCGGGGCTCAAGCGGCGGCCCTAGGCGGAGCAGTGCACACGGGGGCTGGAGCCCAGGCCCTCGCAGGGTTTCAGAGCCAGGGCCTGAACCCGAACCGCTCCACTGCAAGGTTCAGTCCTGCAGCTTGAGTCAGCTGACCCGGGCCAGCCGGGGCCGAGCCGCGGGTCTCTTACTGCAGTGGAGATTCCCGCCCCATCCCGAATCTAGGGAGCAGACTGCACTGCAGGGGGCGCTGCCCTTTGGGAAGATGAGACACCAAGGTCCTGCTGTGCTTTTGGATCCCATCGTCCCTCTTTGCGAGAAGGCCAGTGACCTCGGGAAATGTCAGCTGGGCAATTGCCCCCCCAGTCCTCCCCGCAGGGAAACGGCACACTGGATTCCAGAATGTGCAGTGCTGATGGGTCATTTCAACAGTGGCTGCACGTCACCCCAGATGCAGCTGCATTTTGACAGGGTTCGTGAAGCACTTGGGCACGAGACGTGCTACAGAGGACAAAGAGCAGGCGCGAGCAGGCCCCACCAGGCCAGGGTTGAACCCGGGGACAGATCGAATCATGCTTTGGTTTAAGCTGGAGCTTGCATCTGTTTGACACTTGTCCCCCGTTCTGACGTCAAACGGAATCGCTGGCTCCTGTCACGTTCTGTGCATTGCGTGCTGTGGCAAGCGCTCTGCGGGGCTGGGAGATGAAAGCCCCGCGGACAGAAAGACTCTTTGTTTTCCTCTAAAGTCAGATTTTTAATGCAAAATTCAACAATCCCCCTCATTGTTGATCATTTAAAAACTGGGGAACCGACGCCTGATGGGAGGCAGCGGCAAGGCAGACGAGCCAGATGAATTCGCATCAATGGATCATCCCGAGGTGGGCGGCCCCAGGACCCACTTCATAGTCAGCCATAAGAATTTCAGACATCTCGGCCGAGGCATAAGCAGCGGCTGACTATAAAGACGGGGCTTTGTCACCAAGTGCTGCTCTTTGGTTCAACCCGATCCCCGCTCGCAGCGGCCAAGAAGCAGACAGCAGGTTTTTATTAAACTGCCTTTGAAAAGCCCAGCCGCCCCCACCCCACACAAGTGGAATTCGGTTTGAAAATAAACACGGGCTAGAACACTGCCCCAAGCTCCCTGGATCGCCGGCCAAAGCCTCCGTCTTCCCCCGTAGCTCGACTGCACCCTCAGCCCAGCGTACCTCCCCCCTTAGCACCCTGCCCTCGCCAGTCGGGCTCATCTTTCTGCCACTGCCTTAGCTACACTCCTAGGAAGGGCTGCCCCGTGGGCTCCACTGGCCGGGCTGCCATCTGCCAAACGCCGCCCCGGCCAATTCCGCGGTGCTAGCGGGCAGGATGCGTGCACAAAGTGAGCCCAGTCGGGGACATGCGAGCCGGCCAGCCAGCCACTGCCGCCGCCAGGGTTCTCCCAGCTCCTGCCCCACGGGAGGCAAGAGCGCAGAGAATCAATCAATAATCCCGAGGCCCGGTCACAGCGGAGCAGAGCGAGGCAGCTTCAAACAGCAGCTAGCTGAGCTGCGACTTTTATCTCCAACGATAAACATTCCCCCCCCCCCGCCCCGGCCCCCATTTGGTCCTTGGCAGAATCAAACCATTAAGCAGCAACCATGGACCCGGTGTCGCCACGTGTAATGAAACAGACTCTTGTGCAAACATGTGCTTCCAACATGAAGCCGAGGCAGCACGGAGGGACGCCACGCCCTGCGGGTGGAGCATCGTTACTTCTGCTGGGGTGGCAGGTGGGTAACAATGGCCCACACCTGCCAGGGCTGCCCTCCCCAGCTGGGACGTGCTGGAGTCAGAGGGGGAAATTTAATCTGCCCCCCACCCCCCAAAAAAGAGGGAGCTCTGTGCTCGGAGGAGCCAGGTGCTGATAAATGTACATCGAAACTGACCATGCAAATGGCTCTGCGCCTCCTATGGAAATCCAGGTTTTGAAAGTGAAATGCACCAGTCCTGCTCCCCGACAGCTCCATAAACAAACCACGTGGTTCATCCACTCACCAGCAGAGCTGGTTTCCTGCCTGGGGCTGGAGGCCCCAGCGCCTGGGAGGGGCCTGGTTTGCGACTATCCAGCTTTCTCCAAGTTTCTGCACAGCTGAGTTTCAGCCTGGAAGAGCCCAGACTGTGCACACACAAGTGCTCACAAGCCACTGGAGTGCGACTGGCTTGGGGGTGAAGGGCAGTGTCGGGAGGCACAACAGTGGGGAGATTTGGGTAAAGGATCAGGGGAAGGCAGGCTGTTATCATTAGCATCCAAGCAGAGAAGTGCTGGGTCTTCCCACTCTGACCTGCCCAGAACACACGTCTCTGTCCTCCAGAGGTTCTGAGAAGCTACGTGGACGCAAAGGAGTAAACCCAATGCCAACCCCCTGGACACCTGCCCCAGACGCACTGAAGCCCTGTTCTGGCGGATGCCGGCTAGGTCGTATTTCCCTCTGGCACGAACACAAGGCCGGCTGCCCCCTTTGTGCTGTGGCCGTTCCTGCTGCCAGCTCCAGGACTCTGCACTGGATCGCCCTCCTGGGCTTTGAACCCACTGCACCAGCTTGTCCAACCATTTCAAATGTGATGATCAGACCACTAAGCCACCCCCTCCAGCAGTGACACCCCCCCCCCCGGGAAACTATTCTACCCCACTCCTCCCCACTCTGCAGAAGCTCCATCCATGATCTCCTAGTTCAACTTTGAGTTTCTTGGAAGAGCATCAGCCTCTAGATTCACTTCTCTTCTCAAGTTCTTAGCAACCCCGGACTCTCAGTTCCCCTCCCTCCGCGCCATCCAGCCCCAAGCCACTTTCAGGAAGTTTCCTCTGCGAGGCTGAAAGTCTCACTTGCTTTGAGAGGGATGCGAGGAAAGTTTGTGCAATGCCTCAGAATGCAGTTCTGCCTGTGCCCGGAGCGCCAGCCTCTGGTTCAGCACGGAAGGGGCGTCCCCCACAGCCACTGAGCAGCCAGGAGCTGGAGTGAGTAAAGCATGCAGCGTCCTCGAAAGAGTCAGCGTGTAGGGCCAAGGGCTCCCACTGCCTCCCCTTCCATGACACTAGCCTCAATGCCCATGTGCTGCTTTGCCCCCCCAGTCTCCATGCCTTCTGCCACAGAACCCCTTACGTACAGCCTCCCGCCCCCTCGGTCCTGCCAAGTCAACCCCCGCTGCCTTCCCTCCTGGCCACTGGAGTCAAAACTCCTGCCGGCCTCCCAGCACATCCTGCCTGATCTGCCTCGCTCAGACTGCAAGCTCAGCGGCCCTGGCCAAGCCCTCAGAGCCGGCACTAGCAGCCTGCGCCCAGCAGCACCCCGCTCCTCTAGCGCTCTTCACCCCGGGGAGCCAGAGGAATGTGCAGAGCGGTATTCTCCTGCTTTCCGGCTGGGGACATGCCCTACTCAGTCACAGCCAGTCAGTGGCAGTGCTGGGCGCAGACCCCAAGAGCCCTGACCCCCAGTTCTGCACCAACGCGCAGCCCGCGCCACGGGGGGCTAGAATCAGAGCAGATGCTGTTAGAGCGACAGGTTGGTGCATCTGTATCATTCACTTCCAACTGGTTCAGCTTGTGACACAGGAGTTCTCAGCCAGGGCTGCAAACTCCGCTTTCCCCATGGGCACCGAGGGGGGGAACAGCATAACTTCACGGATACATAAATCCCCCACAACCGTACGAGATTCCAGCACCCGTATTTAGGCGACAGTTTTTCTGTCTTGGCAAGAGATAAGAGAATCCACTTTGCTCTTCGGCAGCTATTGATGCCTGTGACTACACAGACAGCGCCGAAAAGCCACCCCCCTCACCCCTGCGTTACGTTGATGTGGCTTAGCCACAGAGATCAAAAACACGACTAGACATGGTTTCCACAGCTCCACTCCTGACCTCACGCACGTTAACCACCCTCATTTAGAAAAGCTTATCAAAAAAGGGAACCTGAGAAGTCATTTGTTTCTTTGTCTCCCCCATCAATTGTTTCATTATGTTCCACACTTCCTGGACAATTGCGTCAATGTGTCCTGAAGTGGTCGTGACACCATGGTACCCAGAGCCAAGCCTGCTGTGCCGTCACAGGCACCCCATAAATCACACCCCACAATCACATGCTCCCAAAAGTTGATCACTTAAGAACTTGCAGCCTCTGAGGATTGGCTCCACCAAGAGCACTGCATTCAGCGTCCCTGGTGAACAGCAGTATTTCCAGGCTGCCACAGGGATGGGGAAGCTGGGCAGGAAGCGAGCCCTTATTTCTCCAGTAACGCCTTCACACACACACACCCCACAGCTCCAGTGCCTGCGTCTCACTCTGTAAAAAGCACATAACTGACCAGTGAACTCCCCGCTAGAGGATATTACTAAGGGAAGCAAGTGGTTTCAACAGCTGTCAGAAGAGGACTAAACATTGACCTGCAGCCAACAAGGGGTGTTCAGAACACAGGCTGTGCTTTTAGTATGATCCTAACCCCCATCCCATCCCTCGCTGTGCTGTGTCTAACTTGGTCGGCATGTTCTTAGGACCTCTCTTTGCCTGCAAAGCACTGGTGCTGTAGGAAGGATATGAAAAACAGCATCCATTGTCCCAATACTTAGGTGAACGTTATAAGAGTTATCGATGCTCATGCTTCTGGTCATGGCTGCCAGCTGGGGTCAGGAAGGAATTTCTCCTCCCCTGCTTTTCACTTGGAAATCTGCACAGCTAGGGGACGGTGTGGGGTTTTATGACTTCTCTTGAAGCACTGGCCACAGGGAATTGCTCCAAAACAGGTACTGGCTTCCAGTTCCTTTCCAGGTGGAATTTAAGGGGCTTGAGGTGACCTGACTAAACCCCTACAGGTTGAGGGATATCAAAGGCAACTATTGATGGCAAGTATCAGGGGGTAGCCATGTTAGTCTGTATCCACAAAAACAACGAGGAAACTGGTGGCACCTTAAAGACTAACAGATTTATTTGGGCATAAGCTTTCGTGGGTAAAAAAACCTCACTTCTTCAGATGGATGGAGTGAAAGTTACAGATGCAGGCATTAATGTATATTAATCTGTAACTTTCACTCCATGCATCTGAAGAAGTGAGGTTTTTTACCCACGAAAGCTGAGGCCCAAATAAATCTGTTAGTCTTTAAGGTGCCACCGGACTCCTTGTTGTTTTTATTGATGGCAAGTTGATTATAGGGCCAATTTATATTGTGAGAGACAGCGTCTGTTTTGGGGCGGATGGGAGAGAGTTATGGCTGCTTGTCCCTATGCTCATATGACTTCCAGCATGTGCACAAGCACCCAGAACCCTGAATAAGTGCTTTTGACACAAATACATGCTGACGAGATAGGAATGCTCACGCTACAGCAGACTGTGGGCTACGCTCCCGTAGTTCTGCCGAATCGGCCCTTTCTTTCCCACCGACAGCCAATTCTCTCTGGGGAAAGTTTTGATAACTTGGTTCAGGACACAGCAAACTTTTTAAACTAAGACATTTCAAACACTTCACTTTCCAGCAGCCTAGTATTTACTTTCCCCTCACGCCCAGCAGATTAAGCCAGTTACCAACTTAAGCCCGGTTTAGGAAGCAGCCCTTTTACATGGAATGCCAGGGGCTTTTTCCGGGGACCAGCCTAAGCAGTCAGTTGACGGCCTTAGACAGAACGTCTCTCAGGCCACGAGGGGTGAAGTTTCTTAAAGTTATTTTCGTCTATGTTGCATAAAATTTTCAGTGACCACGGCCACGTAACGAGCCTAAGGTGTTCTCTTTCCACTGGAATGTGTCAGGTCAGATTTAAACCCCACACTTAAGCATCGTGTATAATCAGCTTTTACAGAGGTCAGTGGAAAATTCTGAGAGGTTTTTTTTTTATAAAAAAGAGTTCTAGTGAGAAGTTAGGTTTAAAACCAAACAATTCCCTGCATTGTTTACAACCCACGCATTGTGTCACTGGACTAGGGCATGAAAAGCTGGGAGTGAAATGACCTAGAGAGAACTAACAAAAGCAAAACCAACTAGCTTCTTCATTGCCTTTGTTACTGGTGAGAGGCAGGAAGGAAACCAGCACAGAGCCAGAACTGCATCAGATCTTTGTAAGCTTCGCTTTACCACCACAAACTGGCTCTCTGGAGAGATGAGTTTAACCCATCAGCGTTAGGTGGAACATGCCACTGATTTATATACAAAAAGTTACACCCCCCTCCTCCCCGCTCCAAGATACACAGAACTCCAGCCATGTAGAGTTTGATGATCAACAAGGGGGACAAGTTGTCTGCGTTGGCAATCTGCTCCCAGGAACTGCCCGCTCAGAGCAGTGGCCCCCCTAGCCCAGCGCCCCATCCCCAGCAGGGGCCGGCAGTGGCTGTCTCAGAAGACTCGAGAAAGCCCGCAGGGAGCAGGTACGGGGAAGCCTGCCCGTCCTGTGGCTGCTTCTCCCTAATGCCCACCCTGCGGGGGGTCAGTTCAGACCCTAAAGCAGGACGATTTCAATGCCCCCAGCAGCACCGCAGGCCCCGGGTTCTGGATGCTCTCGGAGAGCTCGGTCTCAGTTAGGTGAAGCTGGCCCTGGGGGTGCCACAGGGCCGGTTGTGGCATCACAGCACAAGAGGGACACGCCCTAGGGCTGGCAGGTCCCTGGGGACTAGGGGGAACCCATGGCCTTTCCCTGCATCCCACAAACCATGGGTTGGGAGGTGACGCATTAGGACAACACAAGGTGCCGGCTGAACCCCAGGGAGGGGCCAAGTCCCTGCTGGGGGTGGGTGGTGGGTCACGCAGCGGTTGGTCCATAGCCTGTGGGCCCGGGGGGTAGGAGGTTCAGTCCCAGCAGGAGGGTCCATTTGTACCTAGGGGGTCCGGTGGGGTGGGGGCTGGGAGGGTTTGGGCTCGGTCCCAATCCCAGAGGGAGCGCTCAGGGGCGGGGTGGGGAGGCTCAAGGGCGGGGAAGTCCCAGGGGGGCCTCGGGGTGTCAGTCCCTACCTAGCAGGCTTAGTGGGGGGGAAACTTGGGGGCAGAGAGGGCTGGGCCCAGGGGGACTTGGGCTCGGTCCTGATCCCAAAGGAGGTCTTCAGGGGGAGCTCGGTCCCGGTTTGGTCCCCACTTAACAGGTCGCGGGGGGCCCTCGGGACAGGGAGGGTCCAGACCCTGGGGGGGCTCGGTCCCGGTCCGGTCCGTACCTTGCGTGCCCGGGGCAAGGTGCCCCCGGAGGCCGCCAGCGCCCGGTGCATCTCGGCCGCCCGGCAGCCGCCCAGCGCCGGGAAGGGGCCGCCCCCCGCGGGCCCCGGGTCCAGGGCAGCTGCCCCCGCCGCCTCCTCCTCCTTGGGCTGGAGCCGCCGCAGCCGCCGCAGGGTCATGGCCGGGCGTGGGGTGCGGGCCGCCGGCGCACGAGGCTATATCGGCCCGGAGGGGGGGCGGAGCCGCCGGCGGACACGCCCACGGGGCGGGGGGGAACACGCCTCCTTCCACACAGGCCCCGCCCCGTCAGGGAGAGGCCACGCCCCTTTCCACGGGGAACGCCGCTGCGCCACGCCCCCGCGGCGGGGAGACCACGCCCCCTCGCTCAAACCCACCATCCCGATGCAAGGAGAGGCCACGCCTGCTTCCACGGACGCCCCGCCTCTAAAGATGGGAGGCCACGCCCCCGTCCAGGGAAACTCCCCCCCATGGCCCATAAACCCCACCCCTTTCAGAAAACCCCACCCCATAGCATATAAACTCCACCCCCTTCAGGAAACTCCTCCCTTAGACCCATAAACCCCACCCCCATAATGTTTGCAAGGGCAAAGGATAGATGCTGGGGAGCAGTCATGTTTGTTCCCTGAGCCTGGGGCATCCATCTCAGACAGGGGACAACAGGTAGCACCCACTGGAGGCTTTTCTCGTATTTAGGGGAAGAATCGAACTCCGGTGGCCAGAGTGTGATCCCACGGCTGCTCTCTCGACACCCGGCACGTGGCAGCTCAGGCGCTCTTGGACAAGAGTGCTACCGGTCTTTAGCCACGCACGGACGAATGTCAGCGCCGCCAGGGAGCCGGAAATTACGTCCTTACAGAGTGGAAGCCTCAGTGGTAGAGTGTCTAACACGCTAACTTCAGGAGCCCATCGCTGCTCCTGCCTCCTTGTCCGCTTCATTGTAGATCCTCAGCAGCCCATTCGACTAGAACTGTGGCAGCCAAGCACTGACTTTGCCTGGGTTCCTCCCCACACCGTGACAGCATCACAGACAACAACCCAGCCCGAGAACTGGAGGGCAGTCTGCAGGGCCTAGCCTGCAGGATCCCAAGGCCAGCCTCTGGTTACGGGACCTGGCTGTCACACTCTGATGCCTGCATACACGAAAGAGAGAGAGGTTATTATTAAATGTATTATTATTATTAAAAGGGGGCCCAAGACCAGCGAATTGGGGTGTCCAACTTGATACACCTTGAAGGGAGCTGATTTTCAGAGGGGTCCATTTCAGGTGACTCGAGTCAGGCTCCCAAAACTGAGGCATGCTGAAGCACTAGACACCCGGGAAAATCTTGGCTGGTGTATTTCTAGGCATACCCCATAATATGGAGTTATATCGAAAGAGGCACTGTCGGGTTAAAACAGTCATACGTTCACAGGTGCAGCTGTGTTAGTGATAACACCTCTGATTAGCAATGCTAAATCATTTGAAACTCCTATATTTACTGTATTTTTCACCAATGATGCGCCCCCCCCCCCCCTGTGAATTTCTTTCAGCTTGGAAAATGGATTACAGCTTGTCAGTGTCATGATTTGGTCGTCGTGCATTCACCAAGGGCCAGATCCTGCTCTGTACGCTCATTGCAAGATCAGGGTTTCACACCCTTCCTGCACCGTTTGGTAGCAAACGCTACAAGGGGATGTTTAAATCCAGGAGGAACTGCTTTCCATTAAACTTCTATCAAACAAAGAGATTAACTCATTTCTATTCATACCAGGGTCCATAAAAAGAGGTTTTGTTTTGGGGCCATCTGAATGTGCCCCTTAGTCAATTAACGTTTTTCCTTTTATTATTTATAAGGCATAAAGGTCCCAGCCAAGGGACGGGTTCTCATTCGTTTTACAGCTGGGGAAATGAGGCCCAGAGAGATGAAGTGAATGGTCTGAGGGCGCCCAGGAAGCCAGGGGCAGAGCTGGGAGTGGAGCCAGGCGCCCTGCGTCACAGTGCACGGCCTTAGCCACAAGATCCATTTTCCTTTAACACGAAAACCGAGCTCAGCCGGTGACCGTTTTACACAGGTCAGTCGTAGGCCTCGCCACAGTGACCCTTGCACAAACAGTGCAGCACTGCGGGGGCTTCTTCATAGGAAGCCCCAAAAAGGAGAAGTGAAATACAGAAGTGCAGAGACATGTTCTCCCCCGGGACACGAACACGCGAAGGTGGGTGTGAGCTGCATGCGCCCACTGAACTGGACACTTGCTGGCACACGCGTATGACCTCGCTAAGGATTATAGCGTGTGAAGGGGACACGCACAACTTGCATCGTTCATGTTAAATAAATAATAATCGCATCGCCCCCTTTTGGACAGGTGGGGAAACTGAGGCACAGAGAACTTGGCAGCCTGGTGTTCAGAGATGCCGAGCCTCGGCAGCACCTCTGAAAGTCCAGGGTCTGAATGACTTGCACAGGGCACATGGCAAAGCAATGCCAGCCAAGAAGAGAAGCTGGTGAGCTAACCACAGGAGCTGCCACCTCCATAGCTTTAGTCGCTGTCCTGGACTCCTGCGATGGAGCTCAACCCAGATTTTTCTAAGGGACACCAGGACTACGATAGCTGACCACCCCGCTGCTCTTCCTGCTTCCCCAGCACTAGTCTCAGTAGTCACTCTGTTTCCTCTCCCACCTGGGCACGGGCTGTGCAGTGCGGAGAGTGGGTAGAACCAGCCGCGTTATCAAAGCCAGTCTGGGATCAGACATGGGAACAGCTTCACATTTCTGTGGTGCCTTTCATTCCCGGGGCTCAGCAGATGTTCACGACAAGGCCTCACCACATCCCTGCGGGAGCAGGGAAGGGCTGCCTCCTGCCCGACTTACGCTGTCCTTTTCAGCCAGGCAGCGCAAGGATCTTCCCCAACACCGGTATCCCCCCTCGACAGAGAGAAGGGGACTTGCTGAAGGTCACACTGCAAGTCAGGGCAGCTGAACCAAGATCTGCCTCCCAGTCTTTAGCACTCTGCACTGGGCCACACTGCCTGGCATCTCCCCTAGCCCACTTCCTGCAGCGCTGTCTGTTGCTCGGAGGTTCCCCAGCTGAGTACTGACCCAGGCCTAGCCTGCCTGGGTGCCTATCCGGTCATTGTGAGTCACTTCCCCTCACCATGCCTCCATTTCCCCATCTGTAGAATTATACCTATGCCATACAGAACCTTCTGAGACCTCACCAATCGACCTTGGGAAAGTGCTTTGAGATCCTTGGCGAAATAGGTGGCAGAAGGGAAAATACGTATTTACTGTCGGCCCACTGGTGAGCTCCCTCCAGGACAGAACCACCTCCATCGGAACACAGGCTCCAAACACAACAGGAGCTGAATCTGCAGCTCTGGCTTCCTTTGGCTGGAGTCAACTTATCTGCAGGCGTGTGTCGCCCTCTGTTGTCCATCTGGCTCAATTGCAAAAGCGGCGTGTCTGTGTATTTACTCACACCCCCACTGGGTTTGTGAGCCCCCCAAAGCGTATCCAAGAAGAGTCCTGGTCCATGATGTGAAGGAGGAACTGGGAAGAAGCTACAGACCCTAAATTACCAAACTTTCTGGTTTCCTCCTTCCCCTGTAGATAAGCCTAAAACTCTGAGGTTTTACATGTGTCACATGACTGATTATGGCTTTGTATAGCACCTCGCACCTTGCCGGCCCTACTGAACCCGGGAATAATGGGGAGCAGAGTGGCTAGCGCAGCCACTTGGGGTCTGGACACCTGGATTCTGGATCTCTATGGTTGTTGTTTCTAGTACTGCCCCCGGTGCGCTAGGAGCTGTACAAACAGAATTCATGGTCCCTGCCCCACCAGCCTTACAAAGGCCTTGATCCTGAAGCTGACCCTAGGGAGAATTCTGAGGACTTCAGTGGGGCTCCACATGAGTACAAGAGCCCGACCTTATGAGGCAGTTATGGGATCACAAGATGTATGTCTGACATCCTCTGTGCAAATCATGTAAACACTCTGCAGGAGTGGGGATAACACCAGAGTACGACCAAATCTTGGAGACATCAGAGCTGCTCCACTGAGCACAAGTAGGTGTAACCTGGGAGTAGGAAGCCTGGCAGGGAGGGGATTCCCCCGGAGGACTTAGCCAAATCTAGGCAAACCTGCTAGCGATCCCCATGCTTACAAGCTCACCCCAAGATGAAATTCAATAAATACAAATGCAAAGTACTTCACTGTGGAAGGAAAAATCAAACGCACAACTACAGCATGGGGAAAAACGGGCTAGGTGGTAGTGCTGCTGGAGAGGATCTGGGGTAATAGTGGATCACAAATCGAATATGTGTCAACGTGACACAGTTGTGAAAAAGGCTAATGTAATTCTGGGGTGTATTAACAGGAGTGTCGTATGTAAGCCACTCGGCTGGAGGACTGTGTCCAGTTCTGGATGCCTCACTTTAGGAAAGATGTGGACAAATTGTAGAGCATTGGAGGAGAGCAACGAAAAAGATAAAAGGTTTAGAAAACCCGACCTATGAGGAAAGCTTGGAAAAAAGACACTAAAGGGGGATATGATGGAGGTCTATAAAATCACAAATGGTGTGGAGAAAGTGAATAAGGAAGTGTTATTTACCCCTTCACATAACACATGAACCAGGGGCTACCCAATAAGATTAATAGGCAGCTAGTTTAAGACAAACATAAGGAAGTTCAGCTTCATAAAACACACAGTCAACCTGTGGAACTCATTGCCAGGGGATGTTGTGAAGGATACGTTCATAGAGGCTAGGTCCATCACTAGCTATTGGCCAAGATGGTCAGGGACACAACCCCATGTTCTGGGTGTTCCTAAACCAGAAGGTGGGACTGGACAACAGGAGATGGATCACTCACCAATTGCCCTGTTCTGTTCAGTCCCTCTGAAGTATTTGGCATTGGCCACTGTCAGAAGACAAGACACTGGGCTAGATGGACCATTGATCTGACCCAGTATGGCCAGGTTAACAAAACTGGGCCTGTTTAGTCTTCAGAGTAAAAGACTGAGGGGAGACCAGATAACAGTCTTCAAATATGTTAAGGGCTGTTTCAAAGACGATGGGACCAATTGTTCTCCACGTCCGTTGGGGGTAGGACGAGAAGTAATGGGCTTAATCTGCAGCAAGGGAGATTTAGGTTCGATATTAGGGAAAACTTTAACTCTAAGAGTAGTTAAGCTCTGGAATAGGCCTCCAAGGGAGGTTGTGGAATCCCCGTCATTGGAGGTTTTTAAGGACAGGCAGGACTTAGGCCTGGTCCACACTAACCCCCCACTTCGGACTAAGGTACGCAAATTCAGCTACGTTAATAACGTAGCTGAATTCGAAGTACCTTAGTCCGAACTTACCGCGGGTCCAGACGTGGCAGGCAGGCTCCCCCGTCGATGCCGCGTACTCCTCTCGCTGAGCTGGGTCTAGACAAGACGCGATAAATCGACCCCAGAAGATCGATCGCTTACATCCGGACCAGGAAGTAAGTATAGACGTACCCAAACACCTGTCAGGGCTGGTCTAGGTTTACTTGGTCCTGCCTCAGTGCAGGGGGCTGGACTTGGTGACTTCTCAAGGTTCTGACGTTTCCACGACTCTCTGATTCTATGCCTACAGTCCAGCTATTGCTGCCCCAGTTTTGACAGTAGCATAGACAGGACCTAAAACCAACTGCTTTTCTGCAACAGGGCCTGGTCTGAAACACCTTCAAGAAAATATTTCCACTGCATGTGTGGTTTGGATCCAGCAGCTGGCTTTAATTTTTAGCAAGGAATGAACTGATGCACTGTTAGCTGCAGAACATTTCTCAGTGAGAACGAACGCAAAAGCCAAGTGTCTGGGGGCAGATGGCTGGCAGCTGAGGGAGATTTCACAACAGCTTGACTCCAACATTGCAGGAACTTCTTCGGAATGATGCAAGTTATGTAGAGTTCCCTCCTTTTGCTGGGTTTGTTCTTGGAATTGCCCTTTTAGGAGGGGTTGGCAGGGATCCGCTCCTCACCCTCCCAGTACTGAACAGAAACAGCTGTTCCCAGAGGGGGTCAAACCTCTCACAAGCTCATGGGAGCAATATAAAAAAGTATCATCCTTGGAGACGGGGAGAGACCAACCAGGTTAGAGTCAACACGGAGCAGCACTCAAGCTCCAGATCCAAACACATATGGACTTTGGGGCAGTTTGGAGCCAGATCCGAGCACAGGGCGTGAACCCCGCCCTCGGGAGAAGTGGTCACCACACATAAATACCAGGTCGAGTTGCCAACACCTAGAGCTTCCAGAGCATCTTCGACCATGGGATTTCAAAGCACTTTTAACAGGGCCTAACAAAGGCCTCGTTTACACAAAGTTGTATCATTGTAACTAGGCTGGAACAACCCCCTTAGCGTGGATGCAGCTATGTTAATATACAGGCATCCTACATACTGGGATAGCTTATTCCCCTTCCCATGTGGGAAGAGCCATACCGGTGCAAAGCACCTTTATACTGGTATAAATGTGCCCATGCAAGGGGGATTGTGCTGCTTTAACTAAACAGGCACTATCTGTATGCACCAACAATGCCCTATCCTTAGCCAACAGAAGGCAGAGACTAGGAGAAGTGTCTGTCCAAAGGGGTTGCACAGATTAATTACACCAATGAGTAGACAAAGCCTCATGTGGCCCTTTGGAGAGGAGTTGGTTTTTTAAGACATTTATCTGCTACCCAAAGGCATCTTTGTAGCGTTTCCGGCTGTTACCCCTCAGCCACGCTGCAGCATCCTTTGTACCTCACTAGAGGGGGGCTGCAGTTAAGAGTGACAAAACCAACCAGAGGTGATCTCTGCTGAGGTCGATAATACACCACACAGAAGCTTGTAAGAGGCTTATAAAAAGCTCAGGAGTTGATCTTATTGTTAGAAAATGAGGCTTAACAGGATGCGATATCAGCACAGGACACGGCCAAGATCTCATCTTGATTTAAAAAAATCAAGGTAATAAAAAGATCCTGCATCATTTTGGTTTTAGGAATTGTTAAAAATCTTTGTAGATTAAGTTGCTAAAGGCAACCAAGACACTGGGTCTGCTAGTGGAGCACTAAGGAAGGGATCTTTGAGAGGAGGGAGGGTGGTATGGATTAAAAGCAAAGAATCTGGGTCAGGACCCCTTGTTTCTATGTACTTGCTTCCTTAAGTGACTTGCTGTAGGACCTTGGATAAGTCACTTCAGTCTGAGCCTCAGTTTCAGCCCCTGAACAATGGGAACAGGACATAACCCTACATCTGAGAGGTGTTTAAGTAGTAATTCAATTTGCAGATCTACCAACAGGTGGCAGCAGAACCCTTAGCCCAGGGGCAGGCAAACGTTTTGGCCTGAGGGCCGCATCGGGTTTCGTAAATTGTATGGAGGGCCGGTTAGGGGAGGGGGGCGTGGGCTGGCCCCCACCTCCTATCTGCCCCCTGCCCCATCCACACCCCCCCACTCCCTGTCCCCTGACTGCTCCCAGACCCGCACCAGCCCATCTAACCCCTCCTCTCATTCCTGACAGCCCACCCTGGGACCCCTCACCCCCATCCAACCCCTCCTCCTTCCCGACTGCCCCGCCCCCCTGACCACCACCCCGAACTCCCCTGTCTATCCAAGCCCCCGCTCCCTGCCCCCTTACCACGCTGCCTGGAGCGCTGGTGGCTGGCAGCGCTACAGCCAGGCCACACCGCCACCGCCACCACGCAGCACAGAGACCGGGTCAGGCCGGGCTCTGCAGCTGTGCTGCCCCAGGAACTCACAGCCCTGCCGCCCAGAGCACTGCGCCGGCAGCAGAGCAAGCTGAGGCTGGGGGGGAGAGGGGACAGCAGGGGAGGGGCCGGTGGTAGCCTCTGGGCCAGGAGCTCGGGCAGGACAGTCCCGGGGGCCGGATGTGGCCTGCAGGCCGTAGTTTGCCCATCTCTGCCTTAGCCTCAATAGGCAATTTAATCAACAGCAGAAGCTTGCAGCTTAGATGCTTCAGCCACTGGGGCACTAAATTGGTTCGTCTCGAAGGTGCCACGAGTACTCCTGTTCTTTTTGGTGCAGAAAAGCTATTGTCAGTTTTCAGTACAGAGGCACCCGGAGGTCAGAGCGTTTACACAGAAACGGCAACAGCTTCTGAGAAGAGGAACAAGTGGGAATTTGCCCTTCTGCTTTGGCGTAAGTGTAGTAAAAGTGGATTTGTTTCTCCAGTTATGAGGAGCATTCCTAGAGCCTGGTCCAACACAGGGTTTGCTTTCACTCAGCCAGGATTTTGCCCACAAGTTTGTAACCATCCCGATTGTCTTGCACACAACCTCCGGCTGCCAGGAGAGTAGTTTGAGTTCAAGCTAGTTGCCTTAGAGAAGGCCTGGGCTGTACTAGCCACCTGCTTGTAGCTATGCAGCCTGGCCAGTGTCTGAGCAGAGTCACACCTGAGTACACCTGGCTGTCTAGCTCTGATGCGGCACCACCCAGGGTGAGGTAATGTACACCTCCCCGCTCTGCCCATGTCACAGCCTGGGATTGCATTTTGACAGAGCAGGGGGCAGGGTGTGCTAGAGAAAGGCTATTACGGTTTAAAATCCAGGGCAAGGCCCAGATGGCAGCTTCCCCAGAGCTAAGTCCATTAGTCTGATCTCATGGGGTACTCAAGGCACCATAATGTTAGGAGAGGATTGGCCCCATTATCCTTTCACAACATGCTCTGTTCAGAAGGGGTGCTAATCGGGAATTAGCTCAGGCACTTTGAACAGCAAATACAATTGAGGCCTAAAACGTACTCCACTTTGAAACAGTCAGTCTGGAGGGAGGGGGCCCATAAACCTTCCTTGGAGTAGGTTTTTAGTAATAAGCCATCCACAGGCCCAGTTACATCTGTTACCACCTACCAAAAGGACCACTTTTAATACATGGCCACAGAAACCTAGTGGATGGGGGTGAAGGGCTGGGACCTAAAACTTCCATTTCCAGCTCAGCCTAGCTTAGGCGAGCCCAGTGGATGGCAAAGGGGTACTTTTTAAAGTGTGGTAGCCAACGAAGGTCACTAAAGCTGTGTTTAACTCCTGTGAAGCTAACCCGGTAACCAGTGTTAAAATCCTAGTGCAGTTTTAAGCCATTGTTAGCTGGCCATGGAGCTCTCCAGCTCGGCCTTCACTGGAAAACACACAGTGAAGCCACTGTTACGCAGTTCCCTCACTGTAAAACCGTAGGAGCCAAGGCACTGCATTTTTAATAGTCTAGGTCAGTGGTTCCCAAACATTTTAGTAAGGTGACTCACCCACCACAGTGTCTTTTGCAACCCACCCAGGGTCCAAATTTGTGGGTGGGGGGCCCAAAACCATAGGCCAGCATCCTTCCCCTCCACCATGCCATACCTTCCATTCCAGCACTTCCACCCTGATCCCAGCCTGGTGCCGAGGGGAAGCCACCCCACCGGATGGGAAGGAGGACAGGGGGCTGGTTAGCAAGCCTGCCCTGCACTCACCCCACAGCTCCCATCCTGCAGGGCTGGCCCTGACCCCGACCCCCCTCCGCTCCAGGAATTGGGACCCGCTGCACAGGATCACAGCCCCACCGCTCTGTGACAGAGGTGGCCAGTCCAAACCGGAGTGGCACTGTCACACGGTGCCTAGTCCCACTGCTACAATGAGAGTGGGGTGGGTACCTCCCCGCCACAGCAGGCCCATGACCAGTCTACAACCTGCTTGTGACCCAGTGTTTGGGAAACACCAAGCAAGGTAAAGGCAAGGTGTATTGCCCACAGGGGTAAGAGGGCTGCTGTAGACTCTAGCTGGTGGATGACATGTGTGTGTCATTGGCTTCAGGCTAGCAGACCTGGGTTCAATCCCCACTGCTGACAAGTCATGCAGACAGATCATGTGATGCACAGGAAAAAAATTAGACCAGACTCACCTATTCGAGTTGACAGTAGGAAGAGCCCAGGGTCATTCCAGGTGAGTTCCCAGGAATCAAGGCAGGGCCACTGTCTACAGTACAGGTTCCAGGATCCTGTTTAAGTGTCCCACAGCATTAGGCCTTTCCCATTTGACCGTGGAGGCTGCTTCACAGTCTGACACCGCCCCTTGCCTCCTAGTCTAGTTTATTTTTCCAAGTACTATCCCATTACCGCTGGTTACTCCTCCTCCACTCTCTTCCTGCTCCTTGTTTGTAGACAGCTATACCCACTGGCCAGGGCTAAACCTTTGCAGGTTACCCACAGCAAGCTGGGTTTGAGAGAGAGTCCAACAGTTTGTGTGAATAAAACAGACTTTAATAATGTACAGCAGAAATTGGACAGCTTGTTCTTATATTAAACACAAGATTTCCTATATTACAATGTATTTACATTTGCATACTGAAGAGGTAAAGTGTCTAAGTGACTATTTTACAGTCCTTTTCTAATAAAATGTACATAGAAAGGGGGCAGATAAGTACCCAGAAAGATCTGTTCTGAAGCCAGAGTACCATCCATTCATCTTGTGTCAGAGACTAGGGGCACAAGCTTTGACCTGAAACCCCTCCTCAGTTTGATCCCATTGATCAACCTGAAACACCTCCCCTGGTTGAACCAGATGCCTAAACCCAACTATTTCGTTACTGTATGCTGTTAAAACAGCTGGTGTGTTTCACTTCAGACAAGACTGCATTTCAGTGCCGGGCAAAGTGATTCCTAGATTTGCTACAAGTCAGCTAAGTAAGGTTTGCACACCACTCTTGCACATTTGCATGAAAAGTGCTGTATAAATGCTACATTGTTATTCCCGTCTCAGAGGGTCCAGTGAGGGTTTGACCGCTCTTATCTGTACCTATGAACTGAGTGTGTTTCACAGTCCTTATCACAAGGTGATACCAACCCCTTCCACCCCACCCCTTCTAGACATTCGGGTCCAGTACAACTCTGGGATGTGCTGTTTGGTATGGTATTGAGGCAGGTACATGTGTGGCTACTGTTGGGGGGTGGCGGAGCGGATCAACCAAGGAATTAAATTGCTGAATTAGTGTCATAAAGAAAGTCTTTGGACAGCTAATGGAACAGGAGAACTTGTGCTCTGGAGGGAGAATTTTCTTAATGCTCATGGGAAGACCAGATGGCAACCCCTACTTATCAGTGTGATGGGCCTCTCTAGGGCAGTTTATTTCAGTTGCTCAGACTTCCTCCCCAGCCCCTGCACAAGTCTCATCCTAAAGGTCCCGCTACAGTAGCTGAAGAGTCTTGTAGGTATTTTTAAGGCACACACCACCTTGGTTTCTCAATGCAGAAGAAGGGTTCAGTAAGTAACAAGTTACATTGGAGATGCAGTAATTTCTGGCTGAGAAATCATCAGAACAAATGAGAAGGGGAAGCTGTACATTCACCAAGCACGTATGCTGCCCCACGAACCCAGGGTCTAAGATGCCGACCGCTGCAGGCAGGAGGCAGCTCTGCGCTGCCTGTCATTTAAAAGCAATGGGAGAATGCAAAATGGCTCCAAACACAATGCAAAAGACTCCTCATTTGACAGATCTAAATCACAGATGGGATGGGGGCCTGAGGGGAGAGAGAGACAGACAGTAGGAACAGAAAGTCTGTTAAAAAACAACAACCTGCGAGCCAGAGAAGAGATGAACGCTCAACTTACAGAGCAGGCTCAAGGTTCGAGTAGAAAGTTCCAGTGTAAATTCAGCTGTGTGCATTTGGATTTTTTTTTTTCCTTTTTTTGCAGTGATTTCTTTACAAACAAAGAGGTTGAGAGGTAATTATAGATTGTTTCTCTTCTCTTATAAAAACTAACAATATTAAAAAAAGTTAAAATCCAGACCCTCCCGATCAAATAAAAAATAATCAAATGCACTCCAGTTAAAAGTTATGGCTTCAGAGTTACATAGCGCAGATAACACCCTAACCATCACACAACCCAGCCTTCTAATGTTGCCTTTAATGCTGCATTCAGTTCAGACACAGGACTCAGCCCTGGACTATTTCTAACATTCACTAGGCAACAGTCAAATCAATTCTACTTCACCCTGATTGGTTATTCAATTAAAATAAGATTCATGCAGTTACCCCCTCCCTACCCCACCCAAAGAGTTATACACAGCTGCTTCCAGAATATGAGATATTTATATATGTATATTTAAAAGATGGACACGTATTTCCAATCCTAGTCGCCAATGGTCAGATCCTGCAGCATGCCAAGTGCTCCTTGAGAGGTGCTGTGCACAATTGTTTTCGTGGGCACTGAGATCTTCACAGATCAGACTTTAAATGCTTGGCTCCAAGTTCTAGAGTGTTCCTGCCAAAGCCCTTTGAGAGATTCAAGGGTTATGCTCCTAAGAGGCTGATATCCTGCATGTCCCTGTGGCCTGGTCCCCTCCACCCAGGGGTAGCGCCAGCTCCAATCTCTCAGACACGCTTCTTGTCTCCTTTGCATCCCTCCCGCGGATGGCTCCTCTGGCAAGGCAATCCTTTCATACTACCACACATTACAAACCAGGGTTTTCAAAACAGAAGCTTAAATTTCAGGGACAAAAATCAGTACCCGCTTTAAAAAGGAGAGGGATGGCAGTGAGGCAACTTGACAGAAAGTTCCTGCAGCTGGTGTACAACTGGCAGGATAGAGCCCTGCTCCAGGAGAAAGAAGGATCTGGCTGTAAGTAGCCTATTCAAGCTAGATAATGCTCACTACTGGACAGGCAAGGCACCAGCACGTGTAGCTCAGAAGAGGACACTTTGGACTTGCACATGCACAGAAAAACACAAACAGGAATGTGCGAATCTACAAGCAGATACTCTGCACGTCTAAGGGGGACTGAGCAGGCACAGGGCACACATGGCTTTGCACATGCACACACTTGCACGCGCACACACACACACACACACACACACACACAAGCAGACAGTCTGGCTTTTTGAATTTTTCAAGCTCAAAAGAAGGAGCAATGGGTTTATGAAGCCAATGCCTCTGTGTGTCTGTGCCAGTCCCTGGAAAACCTGCAGGTATGGCAATACCACCGTCCCTTTCCCTCAACGCTTCCCAACGAACGTGCCATATTCACTGGACTACACAGGGATTTCCATCAAAGGAACAAAAGTTATGGTCATGGCGAGAGCCATCCGCACAAATCCCTCTCAAGTCTCCACGCTGTCAGGAGGTGGTTATAAAAGGTTTCTATTTGTTTCATACCCAAACCAGGAAAAGAACATTTCTTGTAATAGACTCTGTCCTCCCTGGCTAGCAGCCCATAGGTCACACGGTCTGGTCGGTAGCAGTAGGTTGGGTAGAAACACGAGGTAGGCCTCAATCCCGTCAATTATCATGGCAGCTTTGGAGCAGCTTCCTCATGCTGCAACTTGTGGGCTAGATCTTCACATCTTCCTGGATGCTGAGCTGCGAGAGTGTTTTCTTAATGCGGAGGGCCGTTAGCCGAGCTGCACCATTGGCATACCAGCACTCGCGCATCATCTTGCCCATCACTCGTAACGCCTAGCCAGGAAACGGAGAGAAACGTCAGCCCTTTCCCTTTCGGAGAGTTCAGTTCCTTCTGCTAACACAGCGAATCAACACTTAAAAGTGAATCCAACGCTTGTGGAAGGGGCTGGCGTAACTGTGCCAAGACTGAAGCCCTCTGCTTATCCCCAGAATAGGCAACGCATGGGCAGTAGCAATGCAAGCTCCCCATGCTACCCTGCCAGCATACTTCACCCTTCAACTGGAACTGTTTCACCCCATCTGCATAATGGCGACAGCGAGGTCGTTCTGAGCATTACTTAACATTTGTATAGTGCTCTGAAAAAGTCAAGCCTTAAGAGGTAGAGCAGTTACATTAAGAGCCCAAGAGCAGTTACAGGGTAACAAAGTTCACTCACTATTATTAACGTGGAATTATTAACCACTCATCCGATTTCCATCATATGCAACGTGGATGGAAAACAATGGACTCGAAACAGACCTGCTATCCAAGCGCTGGGAACACACCTCTGGCCTTCTCCACCGAGTGGAGTGCAAGAGTGACCACCTACTCTCTAGCCTCAGATGGGAGCCTCAAGTCTCCACATTCACTTTCCCACTGGACTTCCCCACACTGATTCTGTCCATGGACCCCAAACGGACCAGTCACTCCTGGCTGGAGTAGGGAAATCCAGCCTCCACGCTTACTGAATTTGGAACTCCGTGTCCAGGACTGACTCTAAACTTTACCTATTCAGTGGATAGTGCATTTCCTTTAGGCTCAAAGGAAGATGACAACAGATCCTACCTCATAACTCTGCCACCAGTTAGGGATGTTGGGGCGCAGCTTCTGATCACACACAACCTTCCGCATCTCCTCGATGGAGGGGTCAGAGGGCACAAGGTCATAGTATGGGAGTTGATATTCTTCATGGATACCTAGGCATGGGAAGGGAAAATGTCATTCACAGAGAATGGAAATCACTGCCACTCTCACCAGAGCCACAATACCCCTGGCCTGGATGACAGGACTTACAGAAGTGAAGAGTCAGCAATTCAGGGAAGCAGAATGCAAGTAACCAAACTGGGATCAGGCTAGGCCACTGGGGTGAGCACCTCCCCTTTCCTGGGAAAAGGGCCAAGATACATGTACTGACCACAAGTGCTCAAGACTTAGTGGATACCAAAGATGGCACTTACAACAACAGGATGCCCATCCCTGCCCCCATCCACTACTATGTGCTAGGACACTGGTTCAGTACTGATTCATAGGGAAGCAACCTATGTACTGAATCAGCACCACCACTTCCTGCTCTAAGGTTTGGCTAAAGAAATAGGTGTGCCACCAACAGCACAGCTACCCATCACCTCTCATGTACCTGGTCTACGAGCAGTCTTGAGTCTCTTCCCCACATTACCACCATCTTGGTGGCCATACTCTTGGGTGACATTGCATTTACCCCTGTGTCCTGGGACTATAGCAATCTCCACGACTGCCTGAAGGACAGGTTATTCTCTCCTAACTTCGGGCCTCAGTTAAGTCAAAGACAAAGGTTGTGGGGTGGGGGAGGGCGGGCAGCAGTGGGGAGAAGAAGCTGAAAGCATATTACCTCCTGAACTGCACCTACGAGCAATCTCCCAGTAGACCAGGCCAAGGGCATAGATATCAGCACATTTAAATGAATCAAAATGCTTCATGTTAATGGTTTCATCCAAGACCTCAGGGGCCATGTATCTGCAGCAAAGAAAAAACAATGTCATTTCCTTGTCAGAGGGACTCTCTGGAAGACCATCAATGATGAATTCTCCATGTTTATTGTATACAACATGTGTTACCAGATACAGTGCTTGGATGCTGCACAGAAGTTAAACAATGAAAATAAAACTAAGCCCAATGATGCAGACAGAAGCAGGCACTGTGTTAAGAGAGCAAATAGAACAATCATCCACACCAAAAACAAAAAGAAAGAGGGTGAAATAGGGAGACAGGAATGGTCAGAGGTGCACTGAGGCTGGGATGGAGGTGAGGGAGCCTCATAGGAGAGTTCCCTGAAGGAGAGGCCATCTAGCCAACCTCAGCCTTGGAAGGACATAAGCAGAGGGAAGAGGCAGTAGGCTGTGACTGCTCAAGTACCTCAAACCATTTATTCATAAATAAAAAAAGCCACTAAATATTCTCCTTCGATACTCTGGAAACCCTGCCAATGCCTAAGATAGAAACGCTACCAATCCCCAGTGAGGCTCACACATTTTCTATACCAGTGGTTCTCAACCTATTTATCATTGTGGGCTGCAGCTTGAGAACCACAGTGCCCACCCCCAAAAAACACCCCACGGTCCCCTATGTCCAGCACCCCCCGATCAGAGACCCCTCCACAGAGCAGGGCTAGGCAGCGGAGACCTGAGTCCCTACCCCACAGCCTAAAACCTGAGGATGCTGCAGCACCCCCACAAACCCCTAGTTCCCAGTGCCTCCCCTCCCCACAAACCTGCCCAGAGACCCATTCTCCCACACCCTGCCCCCCTGCAGCACTCACCAGCCCCCTGCTGGCAGCAGCACTCCAGCAGGCTGCCAGACACTGTCTCCCCTTCAGCTAGCCCTACCCTCTTTCAGACCAGAGCAGCAAATTTTTATATTTGTTTTTTAGCACGCCACACGTGGCCAGAGAACCGCTGTTCTATACCCTCATTCTGATGGCATTGGACCTTGACCAGGAATACAGCTGAGCCCTCTCCCTACCGTTTGGTTCCAACCCTTTGATTTGGTGCAATATCAATGGTGTCGGTAACAGAATCATGCCGGACAGCCAGACCCAGGTCAGCAATGGCACACATGCCGTTCTTCTTCACCAGGATGTTCTTGGATTTCAAGTCCCTGTGTGCAATCCCTGGTTTTCCTGATGGAGTAAAATAAGTCTCAATAGCAGATTTTCCTCTCTCACCTTAGTGTATCTGATCAGTGAAGATGAGCTGAACACAGAAAATGGAGGGACTGAGGCGGTCATCAAATCCAGAGTGAATTTGAAGCTTAACATCTCTATGCACAGTAGGATCTGCAGCCCTATTCTTCTTCCAGTCTCTTATTTGAATTAAGCTCTGTACCAGTGAAAGGTGCTAAAAACACTAAAGCGCTTCCATTTACCCTCCAAGTACTATTATTTAAACTGCAGCAGACCCTCTGCACCAGGTGTCTCATCCACACAAAGACATAATCCCTGCTCTGAAGAGTTTACAATCTGTTTTGCTCTGCCATTGCCTATGCTAACCTCTTCTGTGCTCCCCATCCCAACCAGTGCAGTTAAAGGTGTGTGTGCGTGCACTAGAGAGAGAGAGACGTGGACACCTGTCTAACAGGAGCTGGACTAAGACTAACTCGTGTCAATGACTTTTGCTCAAGACCAAACTGGCCTAGATTCAGTCCCCAGGTCCTTAAGGCACTTTTCCTCTTTCATTTTATGATTAAATTCCAGCTCTCTCTCAGTACAAGGCACCTTGTGCATCATACAAGCCCCATATTTCTGTCTTCACCTTTCCTGCTTTAGTCTCTCCAAAGAATGTCTAGTTCATGGTTAGGATACTTTGCTAGCACCCTCTTACCCTGGGTCCCCACAATCTCCATGTGTAGGTGTGCCAACCCGCTGGCAGCAGACAGGGCCAGTTTAATCATCCCCTCAATGGTCACGGTGTATCTGTTGAGGTAATCAAATAGAGAGCCATGCTCATGGTAATCAGAGACAAGCCACAGCTGAGTCCAAGTCCCGTTATCTGCAGCAAGAGAAAAAGGGGAGAGAGCAGCATAACATCAGCACTTACGGTGCATTTTGTTTTTGAACAAACATAGGAAGAGCTGCTAGATTAGACTGCAGGTCAGCAGCAAGTCTGAGCAGACAAGGGAAGAACTGAAAGGCAAAGTGTAATGATTACTTCTAGCACCTTAGTGCTATATATATTTAGTACATTTCCTAAGCAGCTGTTCACATTACCTGTCACTGCTTCAATAGCTTCTACTATGAATGACGCAATGTCTCTGCTAGTGACAGCAGCAATTTTACGGATTCTTCTCAGCAAGAAGGGGAGTTCTGTGGATTAAGCCCATACTCAGGGACAAAGGAAGTGCTGCTAAGCATTTTAGTGCACAGGTCAGGCTGTTCTCTATCCCTGTTTCAACTAAGTTAAATTATTAGAATTATTTTGATCTAGCAAATACTTCTATTAACTGGAAAAAAGTGAAGAGCAGAACTCATGTTAAGAATGTTTTAACAAATCATTTAACTTACATTAAAACATGAAGTCTCCTGAATGCGCTCGTGCATTCAACTACTATGCAAGCTTCCTTTGAAACAAATTATGTCACACTGACAGCTTTAATAGTTTTTAATGATCGTTGGCTATTTTTATAATTTGGGGAAAATGATCGTAACACTTTACAAATATATTGATGGCTTTCTTTATCTATTTAATTAAAAAAAGTAAATCCTATACTAGAACATGGAACTCTGAGGAACCTATGGCCATTAGTGCTTTGGCTCTGAAGGTTGAGACAGCATTTTTACCTTTGTTATCTGCAGCAATAAACCCCAAGATGTTCTCATGTCGCAACATGACAGTCTGGTATATTTCTGCTTCCCTAAACCAGGAGCGCTCTTCCCGTGAAGAGAAGATTTTCACAGCCACATCACCTCCACGCCACCTGCCACGCCACACCTCCCCAAAGCGGCCTTTTCCAATGATCTCCTGTAGGACAATGGTTCGAGCCACAGTTCGCTGGACAAAGAGTGGCAAACCTGTGGGCAAGAAATTGAAAGAAGAATTCGGATGAGGGACACTCGAGAGATGCTACAAGGTTTAGGGTTGTCTGGGTTTGATTTGATTGTATTTAGCAGTCCAAATAAAAACCCAAGATCCACCCCTGTGGTACCCAAGAACCATATCCCATTCTGCTAGGGATGGAAGCGTTTTGGCCCACAAGTACAAGTTTTCGCAATTAGAAAATGTCATGTCCCTCCCTCAAGAACTGATTTGGGAACGGTGATCGGAAAAGAAGATCATTCTCATCCTTGGCCTTTCTTCCAACATATGAATCAGATTGTTATTGTTCTCTCCCCATTGCCAATCATTCACTGTCACTGTAAGTCACTGATCACTTCAAGACACTTCTCTGTGAGCTCAGTTTTTATTCAGATCAACAAAACTCTGTGGACAAATATTCTGGAGAACAATCCTGCCCTGTGTTCTGTAACCAGTTATTCTGACTGGATCCGAAGTACTATTCTATATAGGTTCTTCTGCTGCGCTCATCAGTCACTATCTGAGCAACCACATGCACGTTGGACCATCTTTGTCAAAAGGAAATAAAATAGAATTTCTAACCAAAGTTACCCTAAACCTGCTACAACAACAGGACCAACATGTAAGGTCTTTCATCAGCAGTGGCAAATCACCAACAAAATCAAATGGCTAGCCTTCTCTCTACAAGAAAATCAATAAGTTAACACACTTATACAGACCTAAAAACGTCTCAATGGATTTACACCACAAGAGTCCTGCAATTTCTTAGCTGTTCCAAATCACTTTGGGTCAAGACCTTGCATACCACCTTGTGCTGTGATCCCATCAGATCTTGTAAGCTGAGCAGAGTCAGTGCTCACAGGGGGAGAGTTCTCTAAGCAACATCGAGAGGCTATATGTAAGAAGTGGAGAGACAGCAGTAAAATAAGCAACACCACAGCATTTGTTAAGGGGCTATTTACACTGCTGTAGGTGCAGTCTTTCAGGTAAGACACAAAGTTAGAGTCCTGACTAGCTCTGGTCATTAAAGATCCCATAGCACACTTCGCACATGAGACAGCATTTAATGCTTATGTCCTGGCCAAATGCCTACTTGGGTAAGTTACATTGCAGGGGTAATCTGTGGAGGCAGAATGTTGACGGGATATACAATTCATTTCTTGTCCCAACCTGTTGTGGAACAGTGTTGTGTGCTGTTAAACCACACAATTCCACCCCAGAGAGGATTCACATAAGTGCTCAGGAAGTGAACCTTGTGGGTAGTTCGTTTACACATTTCTTGGGGATTCTTTGGGTTGAAGGGTGCTATATAAATGTAAAATCTGTATACTAGTTTCCTAACTGATGCAATTTCGATAAAGAGACTCTGCCATTTCTCCATCCGCTTTGATGGAGTTCGTATCATTTGAAAGCTGGTAACCTGTAGATGTGCAGTGAAGTTTGTTAAAAATTCAAAATTAGTTACAGAACCAAACACCAATCACATGAACCAGATGCACTGTGTCCTGAGTGAAGGTTCACAACAGAAAGCAGGGACAGCTATATCTGATGTTGCATTTACAGGTAGATGGAATTGTTTCCTGGGTAGGATCTAGATTTTATATACTGAAATCCACAAAGACAACTTTATGTAAATGCCAAATGACTCAATTATGATAGAGTGCAGTATCTCTTATGCATTCTACAGTGCCCATCGCCAAAAGTATCCCAGTGCTGATACTGGGCCTCTGGCTTCACTGTCTAATGTACAACTCAGACTGTACCTAAGGAAGGATAGCCAATGGCCTAATATGAGAACAGACGCCCTGGTGATGAGCACTTCAGAATACAGGATTCCGTTACAATCCCAGGTCATTTATTATTTCCAAAGCAAAAGCAGCTTAGTACCTGAGCCAGAGCCAGAAGTGGAGAGATCATAAACTAGATCTTGCAGAGTCTTATCCTTGGACAGACACATTTCACAAGAGGGATCTTCCATGTCCAACCGCTGACGATTGTGATAAACTCGTTGGTGGTGGTGAAAGACGAAAACCACTACGATCATGATGACAAACAAAAGGAAGACAGGCCCTGCAATCACTGCTACTAACTCCACAGGGCCCCAACTAGACTGAGGTTCATTCTCTTTCACGTGACCTTTAGTGGGAGGAGGGAAAAAACATTTTAAGCACAACCTGATTCCTTTATTTATTTATTTATTTTTATACACACACACACACACATATATACATACACACACATATATACATACACACACAAAACCCTGTAGGCAAGAATCCCTAACTCCTTCTCTTAGAGCCCGAACTACTTTAACTCTGTCTCAGGACTTTGTAAAGGACACTCCAAGCAGCAACATTAATTCACTACCTATTGCAAAGCGGAAGTAAACAGGCTGGGTAGGAATAACAGATGAGGAAGGTCATCACTTTTACTGAAACTGCAAGAAGCAGTTAATGACCCCAGTTGAGCGCCCAGTTTAGGGTTTACAATAGTGTATTTTCGGTCATGAAGTGAGACTATATTGGAACAAAAAAAACCTGTAACCAAACAATTTCAGAAGACCAGTCTGCAGTGCATCTTCCATCTAAGCACAGAATACACCTCACTTACATGAGGAATGGCAGCTTTGTTTATGGGGGGCCCTGTGCACCTCGACTTCCCTTTTATTCCTGCCCAGGAGGCTCCGTCTTGGATTAACCTAGCTTTCTGCCCTAGGCCTGGCTGTGTTGCTCCCTCCCAACACAGTCACTACCGCCTAACTTAAGTTCAATGCAAAGCACTCCTTCCCACCTTCCCCTTAAAATAAATTGGTCATTGCCTTCACATAGCACTACAGCTAAAGCATTAAAGTTGGTTACCATCAAAGCCAACTTTCTTAATAAAAATTATAGTGAAAGAGGAAGGAATTATCCCCCACATGTAACAGCTAATGAGTCTTTAAAATCAACAACTGGTGAAGGGTTTGAGCTAAACAGAAAAAAATAGAATTCCCCTCCTATCTTGATGGATGATGGTACCATTCTGCAGTTCATGAGAACCCAGAGAAACTGCCCAGAATGGGGGAGATAAGCAGCCTGTGCCTTCTCTGCCACAAGAGCTCTGACTGAATGGGTTGTTGGGTTTAGTGTGCGGTTGCTGAGCATTACAGGACGTCAGATTAGACAACGTGGTGGTCCCTTCTGGCCTTGAACTCTGACAAGTCAGATTTCTTCCAGCCCTCTCATTCCAGGACAGGTCTATTTCTATTGCACTCACTCAGAGGTCAAGCATCTCCCTCATTTTACGCTGAATTGTAAAACCACGCTCAGAGCTCATGACAAAGGCGTTTCAGTCCCACAGGAAGCAATTCTATTGCATAAAGAGCAGACTGCAGTACCACTCAATGCCACAAGGGGGATCTTAGACTGCCCCAGGGACTGCTCCTTATGGCCTGAGAGCACTATGCAGAGGCAGGACATCCATGACTGAGTGGCAAGAAATAACCTAATTTTCAAAGGACTGGGGGGGAGGGGAGGGGGGAGAGGGGGCGGCACTAGGGGCAATGCTGATGAGGTGGGAGACGTATGCTGTCTTGATCATGTCAAACATTTGAAGATGGGTGAACCAAAGGGGAGATCAGAGAAAATCCAACTTAGAGGCTTCTTCCCACCCCACAAACTGAATGGTGCAATGTGATAATATTTGCCTATATCAGGAGGATCTTAAACTGCTTCACAACCCTCTGTGAGGTAGATCACCACTATTCCCTTTTTGCTGATGTGAAGGAATTGCCCATATTTACAAAAGCAAGATAGTGGCAGAACCGGGAACAGGATTCAGGAGTCCTGGCTCCCAATCCTGCTCTAACTATTAGACAGTATCCCATCTTCAATGAAATAACAGCGGATTTCTTTACTCACCACTGGGTACCTTTAGGTCAATTTCATTGCAATAATCAACGTAGCAGCAATGTGTGTTCCGCAGATCTTCTGAACTCAGGCAGTAGAAGGGTTTTCCAGCAGGAATCAGCTCTGCTTTAGGGATGCAGGTCCGGATGTGGTGCTCAACTCCACCCAGGTTGGAGCTGGAGACCATGCAAGCCCCATCTGTTTTGCAGGTGGAGTTTGCTTGATTGCAGTTGGAGCATAAACAGATCAAAGCTGCAGAAATCAGGACACAGAAACCTCCTTGAAACCGACCAGAGCCGTGAGCAGGGAAACTCATCTACCATTGGGGTAGGACTGATCATTCTAAGGCTTTGCTGAGACAGAACTGGCTCTAAAAGGGACCAATAATATTTGCTGAATGTTTCAGACAAAGAATAAGGCACTAGGGAACAGAGGGTTGTTTTAGGGTTTTTTTGGAAGGCAGTGGGGATTATAGATTCCCCATCCCCCTCTAGTTCCATAACACAAAGCCACCAATGATAATCTGATCAACTTTCAGGCCATGCAATAGATCAGTGGTGGCCAACCCGAGCCTGAGAAGGAGCCAGAATTTACCAATGTACATTGCCAAAGAGTCACAGTAATACATCAGCAGCCCCTCATCAGCTCCCCCACTCCCCAATCCCAGCGCTTCCCACCCACCGGCAGCCCCGCTGATCAGCACCCCCCCACACACACCTCCCAATCAGCTGTTTCATGGCATGCAGGAGGCTCTTGGGGGGGGAGGGGGTAGAGTGAGGGCACAGCAGGCTCAGGGGAGGGGGCGGGAAGGGCCAGGGGTTGAGCAGTGAGCACCCCCAGGCACATTGGAAAGTTGGCGCCTGTAGCTCCAACCCTGGAGTCAGTGCCTATATAAGGAGCCGCATGTGACTCCGGAGCCACTGGTTGGCCACCCCTGCAATAGATAACATGTCTTCAGTAGCTGAATGCAGTTGCCACTGAACAATGCTGGAGTCTGCCAATGTGAATTAGGCCAGTCCAGCCCCCACCCCCTAATGAGGCAGTTAAAAAGAAGGTAAGAAATTATAAATGGTGCATAAAATCTGAAAGGTGAGGGTCTTAGAGGGCAACCATCCTGCCAATTCCATTTCCTGACAAATATAGTCATGATGGCTGGGCCTCTGTCTTAATTGCTAACAAGGGGGGACTGAAAAATTGGGTCTGTTTTTCTGGTAGTATCTAATTATTAAGCCATTCCCCTCTTCATGAGTCAAGGTTCAGAAATAGTTTTTCTAATTGAATTTATTATTCATTAAAGACAGTGCTGGAGTCAAGACCGGTCAATCCTTAGAATAGGTTCTGCACCAAGGCATACTTCTCCACCAATTTGTTCCAAACCTGACCCGGGGGTGGGGGAGAGCCACACTAGGGCTGAGAAGAAGTTCAGTGCCCTTAGTTCTTGAGCCTCCACTGAGATTACAAACTAGCGTCCCAACTGTAACATGGATATCCATCCACTACCGATTAGACTGAGACTCACCATCTTATTTCACAGACAATTGTTCAGTGACTTAACATGTGGTTTCCTAACCAAGATTGGATTCAGATCGGTGATAAGAGGCAAAAAGCTCTGCATCCCATTAATGTTCTCCTGAGCCAGTCAATTCTTCAGTAGCTGCTTGCTGATTTGACAGACTATCTTGGGTTAAATAAATTTCTGGTTTCTTGCTATCGATAAAGATCCCCTTCACTCTTTACCCAAACAAACTCCAAAGACAGATTTTCATATCTCAGCCTCCCAGCTGTCATCATTTCTCTCTCAAGCTGCCTGAAAATCTGCAGCCAAATCCTTAGCCAATGCCATGCTAGGAAACAAAGGGAATTGAACCATGTTAGGGAGAAGGGTGGGAAACGTTTAATATCATGTACTACTTTCTTCAGCTTTCATCAGATCCCCGTCTCCCTGGAGGGATTCAGAAACATGTACATACCCGCTGCAGAGATGGTTTTTAAGGCAGAAAGTTTAAAGTAACATTTAAAGTATATAAATGAGAGCAGCGGTTACCTGTCTCCCACTCAAACAGACTTGGAGGAATTTGCTGTTGATTTTCTCCCCCACTTTACAAATATTGTGGATGAGAAAAGTCACCACACTGGACTACACTTCCCTTTCCACGCTCCAATGTCAGTCACCTTCCTGAGGTGTCACTGGAACTCACAGCCTTCAGTTATACAATCTTGGGGGATGAACAGATTTAACAAACCAAGTAGGTCAAGATTAGGTCAGTATTTGGATGGAAGACAGCTAAGAAAATACAGGGTGCTGCAAGAAGGATCTCCTCCTTCTGAATCAGCACTGAACCCAAAGCTCCAATGTAGTGGACAAGAATACAAAACAGGTCCTGATCACTTGTGGTCATGATAATTTCATGACACATTGAGCCAGCATCCTGGCTAAATCCTAATTTGGATAATTACATTAGAAGTCCCTCTATTTTCCCTGAAGTGTCAAGAGGACACTGTTAATTTTCTCTTTCAAACTGTTGCTGTGAGCTATTAAACAGCTGTCATATTCCACCTCAGAGGCAGCTGTAGCAATTTAGATAAATTAAACTGGATACTGATTTTGTGTGAACCAAGAACTATACAATGTAAAATAGTACAAGAGATTGAAGACCAGTTAAACACTAAAAACAGATGATAAAAGTAAATTTTCTTCCCAAGAGCACTTCATAAGTGGTAAACATAACTTAGTATTTCTGTTCTGGGTCTAGCACAGACAGATATCCACAGGCCTCATTTCTATTTTGGGAGTGGGAAAGAGAAACTGAAGACAAAGACTGGACTATTCTGAGATGGGCAAGAAGCACCCTTTCTATAATATGCTGCTGAAAGGGGACCTGCTTTTATTATTAAAAAAGGCAAAACAATCGCTAAGGTTTGGCTTGACAAAACAACTTGAGTTCCTGATCTTCATTTTCCACCGCTCATTAGAATATGGTCTCATTCTAAGTGAATCACTAATGATGCTGGCCAAGATTTGTCCACATGCTGTTGTGCGCTGATTGTCCAGCTTGGCTGCAAACCTCCTCACCAGAGATGGCTGTGCATTTTAGTGGCACATGACATTGTGTTTGCATCTGGGAACCTATAGAATAAAAGGAGCAGTACGAGAGTAAGGGAAGTTATTTCTCAGTGAACAAATGTACATACTTCTATTGCACCTTTCATTAGAGGACCTCAAACTTTGCAAACATTCAGCTTCACAATCCCTATGCAGCGGGTGACCTTTAACTCCATTTTATAGAAAAGTAAATGGAAGCAGAATGCCCCATGACCACACAGCAAATCAATGCCAGAACTGGGAATAGAATCTGAAGTCCAATTCCTACCCCCTGTTCCAAACATTATACTACTTTCCCTTCCTAAATGTCTGAATGGCTCTCTTCTTCTCTTTTATGAAGAAGTCCAGTACTCGCATATAGACACATGCAGCTACCCTAGAGCAAAATGGCCAGCTAGAACATCGTTCTTCTGCAAGTGCCCCATACTGGACAACTGTCGGAGCTGCAGCAATAACGGCTCAGATGCTGTTTTTTCAGGGCCTGGGCAATTGGCTGTTTTTGCAGGGCCTCTCTGCGTCGATGCCTGGAGGGAAATAGGGGAATTAAGGGACGCCAGCACAAACAGCATACAAAGGCAACTCGTGCAGTTCTAGCATTTCAAGTTCTGATTAACCAGAAGGGAAAGTTCTTCTTACATCAATAAAACCAGAAGCAAAAACCCAGTATTTCTAAAAGAAAAACTACAATTCTTTCCCCTTGGAGAGTGTTCAAAACCCAACAGGTATTTGAAAGCTGAACACAAGCTCCTTTCAAAGCAAGATTCTGAGAGCAGCTGGGGATGTTTGGGCAAGTCAAAAGGAGAAATGACTGAATAAAAGAAATTTTCACACTAACAGCTATCTTTTTCTGAAGAAAAGGCTTATTGAGCAAAATATAATCTACTTAAATAGAAGAATTGACTGGGCTAAAGAAAATTGACTGGACAAAAGAAAACAAAACGACAGTTCACACAATTGGTGTCTTTAGTTCCACTAAAGTGCCTAGGGATGAGTTTGCATGAAAGGTGCTATAGAAGTTGGCAGTGGATTCTGTTATATCTGTTCAGTACACTGTCTTTTTGACATTCTGCTCAAAGACAAACCCAACCCTAAAGAAGCTGTTTAAACAAGTGTAATATTAAGCTGCAGAACCTCAGAATGAAAGCTTTGTTCTCACTCTAAAAGATAGATCAGATCTGTATTTATGCTGAAGTGAACTGTCACTGTGATTTAATCCAAAGCTGAATGCTGGTGGTCATGACATCAATTGAAGGGGTGGGGGAGCTCCTCCAGTTCCATCCCTATTTTTTTTTTTTTTAATTGCACACGGGCAGTCAATCAACACTGCAACAGGAAGATTTAGAAGAGAGTTAAGGAATCCTCCCTTTTTATCACTTGGTTTATGAAAGGAATTTTAATCAAGAGCTATAGCAGCACTGCTGGAACTGATGGGCTCTGAGCAACAGCTCTCATCTTCTCAGGAGGACTGAAAGATCTAGGCAGAAACACCACCACCACCACTCTGGAGATAGAAAGATGGCAGATGATACCAGGCTGGGAAAGGTTGCAAGCACTTCAGAGGACAGGATCAGAATTCAAAGTGATCTTGACAAACAGGAGAAATGGTCTGAAATAAACAGGATGAAATTCAACAAGGACAAATGCAAAATACTACACTTAGAAAGGAATAATCAATTGCACAAATACAAAATGGGAAATGACTGCCTAGGAAGGAATACTGCAGAAAAGGATCTGAGGGTTAGAGATCAGAAACTAAATGTGAGTCAACAATGTAATACTGTTGCAAAAAAAGCAAACATCATTCTGGGATGTATCAGCAGGAAGTTGTAAGCAAGACAAGAATTCTTCCACTCTACTCAGCACTGATAAGGCCTCAACTGGAGTAGTGTGTGCAGCACTGGGCACCACACTTCAGGAAAGATGCGGACAAACTGGAGAAAGTCCAAAGGAGAGCAAGAACAATGATTAAAGGTCTAGAAAACATGACCTACAAGGAAAGAGTGAAAAAATTGGGCTTGTTTAGTCTGGAGAAGGGGAAGGGGGGACACAATAACAGTCTTCAAGTGCTGAAAAGGTTGTTATAAAAAGGAGGGTGATAAGTTGTTCTTATCCACTGAAGACAGGACAAGTAGTAATGGGCTTAAATTGCAACAAGGCAGATTTAGGTTAGACATTAGGAAAAACTTGACTGTAAGGGTCAAGCACTGGAACAAAATACTTAGGGAGGTTGTGGAATCTTAATCACTGGAGGTTTTCAAGAACAGTACAGACAACTGGCAGGGATGGTCTACATAATACTTAGTCCTACCGCAGTGAAGGAACTGAACTAGATGACCTACTAAGGTCCCTTTGAGTCCTACATTTCTGTGATTTTATGGGCAGCAGTAGCCATCCCTGGTATTGGCAGGATTGTTTTGTCAATCCTGCCAACTGGTCTACTCTTCTCTTTTTTTACTAATGTAGTTCTAATAAGGAGAGGGCTAGTGTAGACAAGGCTCTTGCATTTTAATAAGGATGTCATTTAACCCTTCTCAGACCAATCTACATAACACGAGGGCTAACACACCAGCAACCACTGGAACCTTATCTACTCTAGAATGCCTACTAAAAGAATTAAGCCTCACAGTATCTGTATGAGGTAAGCAGGCCACCCACACCAGCAAACAGACACACAGAGGCTAAAGTTGACCTGCAAAGAAAACAACGGTTTGCGCCCTCTGTTACTTCTTTATATTTTATGATGGAGAGGCATGAATGCATGCACATCGGAAAAAGAAATAAGTGCCTTTCAGGCCTTCACTATACACTACAATGAAACAGAAATGGGACACAAAATCAATGCGTCACCTGTAAATGACTTGCCCAAGGTCAGACAGCGAGTCCACTGCAGGACTAAGAACCGAATCCATCTTTCCAATCTGCCAGCCCCATGCATACGTTGCTAGACACCCATCTGTGTCATGCATGGGGCAGGATGACAGTGGCTGCAAGTCTAGTGGCTGGGTTTCATTCTCAAAACACAAGGACAAGGGATACTCAAGACTAATCGAATAGATTGCGAAGTTGACGACACATTGCTAGAACCCAGTGTTCAAATCAATAAGAGACAATTATGCCAGATAAAATTTTGGTCACGGTCATCAAGTTGGCCAGACCTTGTTAAAGTTAAACAACAACTAGGCAGAAGACTTTTTGTTGTTTTAAATTTAAGAGTACAGAAAATCAGTCTAAAAATCAGGCTCACGTCCATCCTAGTTCCTGACACATCCCACTACTTTCATCCTGACCACTGCAACTCTCTTTGCCCAGAGCAGCCGGCATTACCAAGTCCTAGAGTCTGGTAGGTACAGAATGCTGCTGCTCACCCTCTCTCTCATACTAAGAAACAGTAGCACATCACTGTCGATTCTCAAGCCACTTCACTTGTTCCACAATAGAACTCAACTCTGAAACAAATAACCCATGTACCCATTCCAGCTACTTCACAGACCTTGTTTCTTTACTCCTCCAGCAAGTGTGTCCCTCTGTTCTACCACACAATGACGACAGGATTGGTGCAAGAGCTTTCTCTTCTGTAGATGCCACCATTTGAAACAGCCTTCCTACGTCTTGGTGCCTCATCAACTTTCCATCTACTTCCAGATCTCATCTGCAAATGTCTCTTGTCCCTTGCCATTGTTTCTTAAATCTGCTTTCCAATTGCTATTAATTTTACATTTTTACTTTGTAACCACTAGTTAATGCTGAAATCATTTTCTGGATAATATGAAAAAAACTGTAGAAACTAGAAGTTACACTAGAATCAATGAAGTTAGAAATAAAAAGGGCCAACAGAAAAATTGGGCACATACGACCCCCAGAAGCTGGCTACAGTACTCTGACAGAGGCTGAATTGGATATTAAAGCAATACTACTGAATGGAAAACATACAGGGAAAAAATGCAGTCGACATGCACTTTCTATTACAGTGAGCAGTTGTCACTGTGCAGTACCAATCTCTATTACACAAAGTGACAGCCTCTGAGTGGACTGACTTATTTCAATTCACTTCTTTAAAATTCATTGTTATTTGAATACATTGAATGTTAATTAAAATAAGGCCTGATGTCTCTGATTGCTGTTCTTCAAGTCAGAAAACGAATGCTGGATCTGTGTTCCCACCCCACCCCCCACTCTAGCCTTGACACCTGTTTAACTAATTTTACATTTTTAAAATTTGTTATGAGAACAATAAATTTAATGAAGCCCAAATCCGTGCTTCAGTATTAGGAAAGCTTCTTCTAAAAGTCAATTCTATAGCAAACCAAAGATGTTCATCAGTCACTGACAGTTCTTAGGGCCCAAACCCTGACAGTTATTGATGTGATATATTAAAAATATTGTTTATCGTTGTAAGTAGGCCCAGAGGCTTAGGCAACAAGCATGTGTGAGTCTAAATAAAAAGGTTATTGCTGAAATAAATAGGACCAAAGAGCCATCCCACCACGGCACAGCTGTCCACACTCCATGACCTGACTTACAATATTTACTAGTAGTGGGGGTTTCAATCACAGAAATTCCTTCATCACAGCTTACTCCACTGGAATGCACAAACAAAAGAGAACTTAATTCTCTTGTTGCACTCAGATAACTACTCCCTGGACACACGGAGAGAAACCATTCCCACTAGCTGACACCCTGTGAACTTTGTTTGCTATTACAGAACTGACGTTTCACTTTACTCCTTTCGCAACACTGGTTTCCGGTACATCCACTGCTGGCAACAGATTGTGTACCCAGAGAAAAAAAAGTCTGAGTCGTCTGGCCAAGTGGTTTAAAAGAGTTCATGAATGCATGTTGGCCAGTTTTTAATTCCCAGTTAGAAAAAAAATCTTTCTTTGAGAGTTCTAAAATATGAATTATGTACCATTCAGAGCTAGTCTGATTTAATTGGGTAAATATATATTTTAAGCAGGTGTTAGTCACAGGATCTACCTGTGGAAGATTGTTGTCTGCAGAACATTTTAGTGCTTTATTGAAAGGAAGCAAACAAAAAATCCCACATAACGCTATACTAGAGATAACCAGGGAGGGAGGAGGAGGGTGTTTTTGTAAGTCTTATTTACTAATGCATATAGCACTTTAAAGCTGTTAGACTCTCAAGTAAAACACGTATAGGGTGCAACAGAAAGCTTCTGAGACCTTGTTTGTTAAGGCACACTGAGTTTTCATAATGGCTTCTTAAGCAGCCAACAGCCTTAGATTCTACACTCCCGGCCATTTCTTATTCCACCCAGAAAGACTATCTCCTATAATCTTTTTATGCTGTTCTACAGAATTAGTTGCTTGTTCACATAACTATCCTTCCACAAACACCAGGACCTACTCACACCTTCTTCCCTGTCCACAAGACCATACTGCACTAACACCTTTCACACACAGTGTGAATGAAAACACAAAAGATGCTTAATGGAAACATTAGCCAGCTATACAAAGTACAATATCAAAGCTATAGATAATCAGGTTAATTTCCACAAAACACAGGAAGTCAATTATCCATTTCCTGTTTATTTTTATATGCACAAGCTTTATGGAAGATGCAAGATGAAGATTTCAGAACAGAACTGAGAGGGGAACCTCACCTAGACCTTTGATGGATTTCAAAGAGGGTGGCTGATGCAAATTTCTAAGGCTATATGTCATTCTGAGTTTAAAAAAAGGTCATATACCTATCCTCTACCCAAGTGCATCTGTATTAACAGCAATTTAATCAGAAATGTCAAATACATTATCTGCTGCTTCACAGGTTAGCAACACACATCTGAGCCAGTAAAGACCCAAAGTTATACAATGTGACATAGGCAAAATGAGCTGTGGGTCTCAATTCTCATTGGACTCCTATTCAAATTACTGTACACAAGCAGCTATCCCTATTAACATTCTTGTGGGCAATTTTCCAGAGGCCAAGGACTGAATGGGCCATGAAGAAGCAGCTATCCTCTGCCCCGAGCTTAGAGGCAGATAGGCAGGAAAGCTAGTACTATACTAACTCAGTGAATAAATAGAAGGAAGGCATCAGTCTTCAGCCTAATCAAGCTGATGCCTTTCACCAGCACAAGTTTCAGTTTGTTTATTTTTTAAATCAAAGCAGCAGCACTTGGCTTTAAGTAAAAGGATCCCCACAGGTTAAAAGAAACAGTAACACCTGATAAAACCACATAGAAACAACAACTGAGAATAGGTTTCCTCCAGCCCCATAGTGAACATTTACAAATGTCGCAGTACTGGAAGTGGTTTGGAAGCTTCTGGCCTCCTCTACAAAAGTACCATTCCTCCACAATTACTGGGAGCTGGTCGCCAGTAGTGTGAGGCTTTGGAAAGGAGCCATTTTAAAATATAATTCAAGGGAAATAATATTAAAACCTCTGACTTGAATTCCTAAAAAAATAAAGATGCTGTGCACCTTAATTTGCATAACAATCAGACCACCCCACACATTCTGCACAGACTCTAGTCTAGAGGAACATAGTGGTACTCCCAGATACCAGCACCCCTCTCTCTATTCATGCGTCAATCCTGGCGGGTCACCAAGCAGACCCAGGTATAAATACATGAAAAGACACACTTGGTAAGGCAACTCACATCTTTTCGTATATTTATACCTGCTCCTGTATTTCCACTCCATGCATCTGATGAAGTGAGTTGTAGCCCACGAAAGCTTATGCCCAAATAAATTTGTTAGTCTCTAAGGTGCCACAAGGATGCCTCGTTGTTTTTGCTGATAAAGACTAACATGGCTACCACTCTGAAACCAAACAGACCCTATAAACCAAGGCAATACAAGCCCTGGAAATTCCGTAGATCAAAGACAGAGACAATTTTGAGACACCACTAGCCAACAATATGAGGTAGAAGGAGTCTCCTACCCACAAATATCTGTCCACTGAGGACCAGAGAATCCATCCCCTGCACAGCTCCCCAAATTCCCCTATTCTCTACAGAGGGTGATCCCTCTGGTGAAGCATTTTTCCACACCCTTAATGAAGATTACCATGGAAGATTTGGGAGGCTGAGTCCCATAAGTCTTCATTTCCCTTCTATGCTTCTAGAGACACAAAAGGAGCATTCCAAACCTCCCCACCACAAAGAGAAGAACCTACACCTTCATGGAAGGTCCCTCAATACACACAAACCCTGTGACACATCCAATTCCCTTATCACCTACCTAGGCCATGTAGCTCCCCAAATTCTCCCTTGCAAAGTACCCTCAGTCCCCACAGCCCATCAGTCTCCTGCCAGCCTCTCAGAGAGTGGGTTCCAGAGTCTCCTCCTAGCCCTGCACCTCCTTAACCGCCATGAGAATTGGGCTCCCTCCACTCAATACGGTATCTGCCCAGCCTCTCGGTCCCATCCCCACGTCTCACCTATGAAAGTTAAGCCAAGGTCCCCAATCCCTTCCTCCCACAGACATGCCCCCCCCAAGGCAACAGACCCCAGGCGCTCCCACCCAATCCTCCCTGCCACCCCCCCAGGCAATACAGACCCCAAGCACCCCCCACCCAATCCACCCAGGCAACACCGACCCCAGGCACTCCCCCCAGTGCTCTCCCCGCCAGCAACACCGACCCCAGGCGCTCCCCTCCAATGCTCCCCCCCCCGGCAACACCGACCCCAGGCGCTCCCCTCCAATGCTCCCCCCCGGCAACACCGACCCCAGGCGCTCCCCCCCAATGCTCCCCCCCCCAGCAACACCGACCCCAGGCACTCCCCCCAATTCTCCCCCCCGGCAACACCGACCCCAGGCACTCCCCCCCAATTCTCCCTGCACCCCCAAGACAACACCAACCCCAGGCGCTCCCCCCCCAATGCTCCCCCGCCAGCAACACCGACCGCAGGCGCTCCCACCCAATTCTCCCTGCACCCCCAAGGCAACACCGACCCCAGGCACTCCCCCCCAATTCTCCCTGCACCCCCAAGACAACACCGACCCCAGGCGCTCCCCCCAATGCTCCCCCCCAGCAACACCGACCCCAGGCGCTCCCCCTCAATGCTCCCCCCCCCGGCAACACCGACCCCAGGCGCTCCCCCCCCAATGCTCCCCCCCCAGCAACACCGACCCCAGGCGCTCCCCCCCCAGCAACACCGACTGCAGGCGCTCCCACCCAATTCTCCCTGCACCCCCAAGACAACACCGACCCCAGGCGCTCCCCCCAATGCTCCTCCCCGGCAACACCGACCCCAGGCGCTCCCCCCCAATGCTCCCCCCCGGCAACACCGACCCCAGGCGCTCCCCCCCAATGCTCCCCCCCCCAGCAACACCGACCCCAGGCGCTCCCCCCCAATGCTCCCCCCCGGCAACACCGACCCCAGGCGCTCCCCCCCAATGCTCCCCCCCGGCAACACCGACCCCAGGCGCTCCCCCCCAATGCTCCCCCCCCGGCAACACCGACCCCAGGCGCTCCCCCCCAATGCTCCCCCCCCGGCAACACCGACCCCAAGCGCCCCCCCGGCAACACCGACCCCAAGCGCCCCCTAACCCCCACAGAGACCTTCCCCAGTTCACAGCCCCCCCAGCCCAGCACCCCCTCAAATAAAACGAGCGCCCCCAGGCGCCTACCCCCGCCACTGCCCCCCAGGGAAGAGCGCGTCAATCCCTCACCCCCGACAGGGGGCCCCCAGGGGCCATGCAGGTGGGGGCCCCACTCCCCCGACAGGTCCCCCCAAGCCCCACCCCCCCTGAAAGAGGGGCCCCCCCGAGCCCTCCAGCCCCCCCACGCGCACAGGCCGCCCCCCGAGCCGCCATGCTGCTCCCGCGGCCCGGCCCCCGCACTCACCCCGGGCTCCCCCGGGCCCGCCCAGCAGCAGGAGCAGCGCGAGCGCAGCCGCCGGCAGCGGCGAGCGCGGGAAGGGGCAGGCAACGCGAGCCGACTCCGCCATAGCAACCGCCGCAGCCTCGCTCCCGTCCGGGCCCGGCCAGCGCGAGAGACCGAGCGCGAGCGAGCAGCGCCGCCGGGGCCGCCGGGCCTTAAAGGGGAGGGGCCGAGGGAGGGGCCGCGTCCTTAAAGGGGGGGACTAGGAAAGCAGCTGTCCGCCGACAGTAATCAGAGCACGGCTAGGGCAATGTCCTTCGGGTGGAATGAGCGTGCTCCGTGTGCGCGCGGATAGGGGGGCAGTGGGTGCGCAAATGCACATGGGGTGCCAAAGGGTGTGCAATGTGTAGGCAAATGTACGAGGGGCGGCAAGGGGTAGACAGTGTGTGTGTGTAAATGGATAATGCCCATGGGGCAGTGGGTGTAAAGATGGACATTGAGGCAATGGGTGTGCAAATGTACATGAAAGTGTGTTTTCAGATGCACATGGGTGTGCAAATGTACATGAGAGTGTGTGTTCAGATGCACATGGGTGTGCAAATATACGAGAGCCTGTGTTCAGATACACATGGGTGTGCAAATGTACACAAGAGCGTGTGTTCAGATACATGTGGGTGTGCAAATGTACACAAGAGCATGTGTTCAGACACACATGGGTGTGCAAATGTACACGAGAGTGTGTGTTAAGATGCACATGGATGTGCAAATGAATATGGGGGCATGGTTTAGGCAAATGACATGGAACAAATGTGCAATGGGTGTGCAAATGGATATGGGGACCATGTAGGGTGACCAGATGTCCCGATTTTATAGGGACAGTCCCGATTTTTGGGTCTTTTTCTTATATAGGCTCCTATTACCCCCCATCCCCTGTCCCGATTTTTCACACTTGCTGTCTGGTCACCCTAGGGCCATGTGTGTGCACATGGTGTACAATGGTTGTGCAAATGCATGCTGGGGCAATGTGTAGCCATGTGTATGCAATACACCCAGTGGAGAGCCAGTGTCCTTATACATGACATGTGTATGGTGTACTGTTACATGCAGTGTAGTGCAGGAGAAGCCAACGCCATTCTGTGTGCAGTGCACATGGAGTAGTATGCCGTGTTTGTGCAATGCACATGGGTGTTACGTACTAACTGAAAATACACCTGGAAGGAACTAGAGTCATGTGTACAAAGCGGGAGAGGAGCGATGGGGCACACACAGGCCTGCAATGCACATAGGGAAGGCCGTGTACAACGTGGGCAACACACGGGGGATGCATCGATCATCTCTGCAATACATATGGGGCAAATCTGCATATCCCATGTCCTTGGAGGGAGTCAATGTGACCATATTCAATACAGGTGGAGAGGATCCCACTGTGGTTGTACCTGAAGGTACCTGAAGGTACAACCATTACAATGCATTACAGACACAGTAATACTCTATTCCCCCCCCCCCCCAACACTGCATTGCAGACACAGTGATACTGGATCCCCCCGCCCTTGGCCAGAAGGGCTATTTTCAGACCCCATCATGCAGCAAACCTGGCAGGGGAACATGCTAAATGCAGGCAAACTCAGCAATGTGAGCCTGAGGCTGGCTGGCTGGACATCCCAGACCATTCCATTGCTACCCCAGAGAGGCACCAGTGGAATCTCTGGCATTCCAATTAAAACGCATTTCATTGCAAACTGCTGGGCTCTTTTTCCTTCCCTCCTCCTATATAGTGCACATGCCTGGATCTATGGGTCCCTGGGGACTTGGTGTGCTGGGTTTACTCTACCAATTGTTGCATTCCAGAAAAAAAAAAACCATCCTAAATTCTTGCTGGAGGCTGAGCCAATGATTAATTTGCTGAGTTCCTAAAGCATGTGTGTACGTGTGTGCAGACACACAAAGATCCCAAAGCAACAGTAATACAAAACTCTGATCCCGTAAGGTGCCGAGATCCCCACATGTTGCAGGCTCATGCCCATAAGCAGAAAATGATCGTAAAAATGGGAAAAATGTATAGATGAGGATACAGGGCAAACCCATCTGCTGGTTGGGGACATTATAATAAATGTTTACAGGCCGGGAATAGATCATTTGGGGAGTTTGGGGTGAGTTTCCTTTAAGTCATTCCCTGTGGCTGACTTCGGCTTGGAGTCGGCTAGCTGATCTGCTCATGCTCACGCCAGTACTTCATGCAACGCACGGGCCCAAGCACTTCAAAATCTGACCCTTCTGTTCAGGGGCCAAATAAGAGCTGAGCCCTTTGAAAGTCTGGCCTCCCGAATCTTCCTGAGATGAGACAAAAGAGACGTTGAGGCTAGGAAATTACAAAGGAATATGGGGGCTGCAGTTAGCTAGGCCCAGACCTGTACAGCTCTTGGACCTTTTTCGCTCAAGGGTCCTTAGGCTTCTAACTCCCACAGGAGTTAGGCACCTAAATATCTTTGAAGATCTGGACCATAGCTTCTTTTCTGGTTAGTGAATTGCCTGTGGACCAATCTGGGTTGCTGTGAATAGTGGTTGGTTGGTTCTAAATCTATGCTGAAGAATTGCAAGGACTTTTTTTCAATCTATCGGTCATTCTTCAAACATTCAATAATGGGGGAGTCTGGTTTAGCACCTTAATTGCATAGTATTGTTGCTGCACCTTGATGGAGACCTCGATTCACAAAACTTTCTGTCACTGAGGAAAGCATTCAGGCATATACTTGCTGACCAGAGTGGGGATGGACTTAAGCAGGCACTTAAGTGCTTTCCCGGATGATGGAAAGTTTATAAACAGGTGAATGATGAATGCCGAGCAACTGAACATTCATGACAGATTGTCAGACCAATCATCGTTCAGCCTAAAACGTGTGACATTTGGAAGAATAGGGAATGTTTGCACGAGTACTTGGCTGTTGTCTGACTGTGAGCAGTGGGCAGGGGACAGTTTGCAGCAGTTCCGTTGTTATTTATTTCTTTGCAGTAATGCCCACTACATGCTAGGGACTGTCCGAACATTTAAGGCCAGTCCCCACCCCAAGGAGCTCACCGTCTAGATGGGGAAGTCGGTGGAAAGGGGAATAAATTGGCAATTTATTGGCTGCACTTGCAAGGCCCAACAGGACAGCTTTGCTCAGCTTGTCGCTTTAGCTGTAACATTATAACTTTTGAACACGGCATCCGATTGAGTCCAAAATTTAAGGGAATATTTTAAGCATCAGTGGACGGAACCTTAATGATTCTCCCCTAAGAGGGGAGACAGGGAGCCCCTGCCATCTGTTTAGCAGAGCCACAACTTCAAGCACCTTGCACTTGTCTATAGATCACTATGAAGTGGGGAGTTGTGGGGGACATACCGAGCCTACGGCATGGCGAGGAGAATGGGGGACCCTGGCACAGCGGGAGGGGAAAGAGGGGCACACAGAGCCCCTGTTATGGTGAGGAGAGCATGCGAGAACATGGGACCCTGGTATGGGGGAAGGAGGGAATGGCAGGACAGACAGAAACCCTGACATTGGGGGCACTGAGAGATCCTGGGGGAATCTGCTATAGGGGAGAAAGGGGGGACAACAGTGAGGACAAATTCAAAGTTGGCCTTGTTCACTATTTCTGTGAACCCAAGGAAACAGTGGGATGACCCTATCGTGCAGTTCAGCACCAACTAGTCTGATGTTGGGCCATGAGTGGGCGGGACTTGACTTGTGGGTGGATCTTAGAAGCACGTCACAAGCCTGATAGACCAGCCAATTGCTTGGTGTATGTGTCGCAAGGCTACCCGTAAAAACCAAAAAAAAATTCCAGGAAAGGTCAACCCACCCTGCGGGCTTTTAATCAGGGAGCAGAAAAAAAAAATGATTGCAACAAAATCTCCTGAGCAAGTTCCTCTTTCATCCGTCTCTGGGTTTTTGACTTATGCGGTGTTGCTATCAGCAGGAAACTCCTGCATGCTAGATGATGTGGATCTGTTGATAAGGAGCTGGGTGATGCAGGCTAAATGAGCCTGTAGCATCCTGTTTAAATAATGTTGTTATAGGCCATTTCCAGTGGTCGCAAACAAGACCTGGATTTTGTCGGTGCATTTTTTGTCCTTTTTTGGTGTAAATTCCTAGGAACAGTAATGCACACAGCAGATCTGATTCCAGTGGCCAGATCCTGCTCTTTGTAAAGGGGATTTTCACCCAGGCATAAAAAGAGAGAGGCTCGATCTTCTCCGTCTCACTCAAGCTGGTGTAAACCAGAGGTAACTCTGTTGGCCTGGTTCTCCATTGCCCTTGGGTAACCATTTACAGCCACTTCATACTGATCTAAATGGGGGTGAATCAGTGTAAAACGGGCGTAGGCGAAAGCAGAATCAGGCACAGCACGTTTATATAAAAGCCCACGTCCATGGCCATGATTTGCTGTGATCCTGCTCTACGTTAAGGAGCCATTAGCCAGTCTAGTACACGGATGGATCTGTAAGGCAAAAGGAAGACGCCGCAGGAAGTTGCATGGGGAGGCAGCAGGGTGCAGCCCTGGGCGTTGGGAAATCCAGGTTCTGTTTCCAGCTCCACCACTAACTCATTGTGTGACCTTCAGCAAATCACTTCACCTCCCTCTGCCTCTGTTTGTAAAATGGAGATAACAATGGGCTCCTCTCCTGAACACAGCGCTAAGTAGTAGTATTCCTGGGTAGGTGATGCACTGAAACAGGATTGACCCAGTCCATTGTACGGCCCTCATGGTGTGAAGCCAATGTCTTGACCACTCATGGATCATTAAAGATCTTACGACAGATTTTTTGTAAGAGTCAGGGCATTAGCCCGGGCCAAATCCTCCCTTGCTAATTACACTCTGACACCTTCAAATCTTTCCAAACTGGTCAGGCAAATCCCCTGGGGGGTCATTTTGCAGCCATGTGCTGCAGCATCAGGTCCCCCTCCCCCAAATCTGTAATAAGAAAAGATTGTAATGGGTTGGAAGCAAGGTTTATTGTAGGATCTGGATGCAAAGGAGATATATGATGTTTTTCACAGAAATTGAACACTTTGAGCACAAATAAGGCCATGCATGAGCTGTGGACAGCAGGGCTTTCCCTGTCTCCTGACATCTCACTTTGGGCAAAAGTCTGAGATTTTGCAGCACTCAGGAGATAAAATCGCTTTACATTTTATTCAATATATTACATTTGAACATATAAATCACTATAGAATGGGGCCCAAAGCTGGTTTTCTGGGCATTGTTTAAACTGATGTTACAGATGAGACCAAACTGATCCCCGAGATCTGAACAGCCTTAAGCCTTGGAGACATTTTTGGATCCGGGTCAGAACTTTAGGGACTGGCTTCTTCTTTAGCTGAAAGAGCCCTGTGGTGCTGCATCCCAGGAAGGAAGGAGGGAGAAGAATGTGGCAGGGTATAATGGGAACTATTTTTCTGCCTTAAATATGGTGATGGCTACCAGGTGAGCGTCACAAGAGAGGTGACAAGAGGAAGGTATTTCAGGCCCCCATTCAACAAGGCACTTAAAGCACGTGCCTGTCTTTAAGCATGTGAGTCCTCCTGTTCCCCTGGGGTTTAGGAGAGCCAGGAAATGTGCTCTCTCTTATCCTTATACTCCTGAGACCGAGAGAAAAGCTCCTCAGGGGCTCATTAGCACATGAAATCCATGATATTGCTGTACTCCAATCAGAGCTACTTTGGATACACAAAGACAGACATGGATTTCATTAATATATGCCTACGAGCCACTGATTTCAATAAGGGTTGGTCACAGCACTGTGCTAATGGGGCAGTTTACGTCCCAGTTCCAGGAACGACTGAGCTGTGGGAGATGCCCAAAGAGGGGGAGAAAGGTTTTTGGCTGCACTGACAACCTGCCAGGAGGCTGTGGGCCACAGCTGGGGCTCAATCCCGCTGCGCCCCATTGAAAGCGGTTGTAAAACTGCCCATGGACTGCAGTGGGAGCACGCTCAGGCCCTTAATTTGCCAATATCTGTTCAACAAGGGACCTGCCCCCGCGAGTCATTGAGCGCCCTCAGCTCCAGGCGAAGTCAAGGGGAGCTGAGGGTGCTCAGAATATCTCCGGGCTGAGCCCTGGCTCTGTTAATCAAAAACAAACACACACAGCCACAATATTTTGCTCATGCTTGTATCTTCCTTGATAGCTGGGCAGCTGAAACCACCAGCAATAGAGCCCCGCAGCTGTTCAGCGCTGTCCTTGCACTTGTGTGACAGCAGCAGGGCAGCTGTGGGCAGCATTAGGGGTGGGGTGTCCCCGCTCTAGACAGTTCCGGATGTGGATAAACCAGAGAGGGACCCCGAACAAAACGTTGCTTCCAAACAGCCCCCCAAAGTCTGGGCGAGTTCAGATGCGGCTCTAAAATGTGGCTTACGTTGCGTCCCTTACAGACCTGGAGTGTCCCTTTGGGCTTCTCCGTCTGTAACCGACAAGGGAGTGTCAGGTGGGCCCCTCCAGTGGCTGGGAAGTCTGGGCTGCCTTTAGGGAGACCTGGGGTCTTATTCTGCCCTGCCTTGCACCTTGTGTTGTCATTTCCACTTGTGCAAAATGCGTGGGACAAGACACCCCGTCAGAATGGCCACGTTGCACGGCCAGTGTGCACAGGTGGAAAAGCCTCCACAGGAGACAAGGCCGGGGCTGGACTCAGCGGCTCAGACCCATCTTTAGCAGGCTTGCTTGGAATAAGAGGATGTGACTCCCCTTCCCAGGGAAGCGAATGCACCCGAAGTACCTAAGGGAGGAAGATACGGCAGGGAGTATCTATGAGCTAACAGGGCGTCTGGGATCTGCCGCAGCGAGGTGGGGTGGGGACGCTAACCCGGACTTAACCCAGTACCGTCCTTTGCAGAATACAAGAAACACGGTGCACACTGCACCCGTCGGGGAATTCCTGGCTGCTGTCGCCGGGGGAGCTGTGGGCGGGGAGCCCTGCTGGTGCCAAATTCACTGGGGAAGCTCAGGTCTGAGCAGAGCCCAGATTCCTTCATGCTGGGCTGTGTCAGGGATGGAGGAGGGGGCAGGAACTCACCTCTCCAGCCATGGGGAGCAGTGAGATTAAGCTGGCCAGGGCTGGCTTGCCAGCTGGTGGGGATGGAGTAGCTGGACGCGCTGGGGAAATGAGGGAGACCCACTGAAAGAGGGGGTGTTTCTTGCCCTTCTGCGCCTGCCTCTGGGGGCGGGAGAGGGTGGATCAGGACAACCCAGGAAATGTCACGATAGCACTAGACCCCGAGTGGCTGCTTGCACCAAATTCCTGCCTGGTGTAAACAAATGAAAGTAAATCAGAAAGCCCCCGGGCCAACCTCCAGCACAGAGCCTCGCCTCGCTCTGAATGACGACCAGTAAAGGTCCGGTGCGCGTGAAGGCCAGAACTCCACCGCAGGAGGGAGAAATGACACCTGCAACCCCAGGGGTTTCAGCACCAGGGTCGGGTGGCAGGCTGTCCCCTGAGGACGCTCCACTGGGGTAGAGAGCAGCTTTAGTTCTCAATAGGATGCTAAATTAGTGCATCCCCCAGTGGCTTCGGCTGCACCCCCTGAATGAGCACAGAGCGTTCATCACAGCCCAGTTCCAGTCGCTGCACTGCTGCCCGGCTCCTGGTGATTCCAGGGTGCATACTGTGTTATTTTACACATGCCCACGGACAGACATGCGTGCACACACACTCACCCATGTGCACATGCACACACACTCGCCCGTGTGCAAAAGGATCCCAAAGGCTAAACTGAGACTCTTGCTTTTCACAGGGTCCTGATGTGGCGTTCAGCGTCAACGCCCCACTCTTGTGAACAGGGCAGGGCGCGGGCTGCTGCTCATGTTCCCGTCTGGCACACGAGACAGGCTGGCGTCAGCTCACGGACCCAGCGGGTATTTTTATAAATGGGCTGGGAGAATTTTTTTTTAATTAAAAAAAAAACACCTCCAAAAAAACAACTCCGAGGACACTGGAGAGCGACTGCGAAAGACGTGCCGGGGCAACTGGCAGCTGCTCAGTGGGGCTTTTCTGCAGCAGGTTGGAATGGTCCCTGGGGAGTGGTGGCCAATTAAAATCCTCCTTCCGCAACGGGGCTGGACTTGGAGGGAAAAACCGGTTTGTTATAGAGTTGCGCAAAGAGCCCTGGCCCCCTCCCTGCACGCAGCATAAACTCAGTGACCTTGAACCTCTTTGGCTTCTCTGCTGCTTCGGAGCCTGAGCGAGTCAGAAACCCGATCGCCGCGCTCTCGGGCCTGCTCCCCGCAGTTAATCATCTTGTTTGGGTTTTTCTAGGGAGCTTCTCAGCTTCTTTAGTGTCTTTTTAATCCTCATGGCTGTGAGCCGAGAAGAGGGGTTCTGGTACCAGCATTCCTTCATGATCTTAGCCAGGGCGGACAAAATCTGGGTGGGGCCGAGAAGGAGAGAGAAAATTACTATCAGAGATCCAGGGCCAGATCCTCCACTGGTGTAAATCAGCAGTGTTTCATTGACTTCTGTGGAGCTACGCCCAATTACACCAGCAACAGATCTGGCTTCCCAATATTAACCAGTGACCCCCCCCAGCAGAATGCTGCTTTGTCTCCCCCTATTGGCAGGCCCCGTAAAGAAAAGTCACGAGCAAGAACGGCTGAGCAGGAGAAGCCTGACCAGGTGGGTGAAGTAAGAGCTTTTCCTGGAAGCCTGTCATTCAAAAGCTGTAATATTTGGGCAACTTCTCTGACACTCCATTTTCCCATCTGTGAAATAGGGATGATAAAACGTAGAGACCTTGTAGGAAGAGCTTTAGGTCTCCTGGCAAAAGGCCCCTCTATTGGCAAACACTTATCCACATGCTGGACACTAATACCATCAGTTTGACCCAGGACTGCTTGCAGTAATAAAGTTAAACCGGTGTGTAAGTGTTTGCAGGATCCCCTCCTCATGGATCAGGTGAAGGCCATTTATTTAAACATTTGGAAGTCAAATCCTACTGAGGAAAATAGAGAGGAACACAAACTCTGGCAAATCAAGTGTAAAAGTATAATTAGGCCAAAAAAGAATTCCAAGTGCAACCAGCAAACAACACAAAAGCTAAGAGCAATTTTTTTTAAGTACATCAGAAGCAGGAAGCCTGCCAAACAATCAGTAGGGCCACTGATCAAGGTGCTAAAGGAGCCCTCAAGGAAGACAAGGTCATTGCAGAGAAACTAATTGAATTCTTTGCATCCGTCTTCACTGCAGAGGACATGCGGGAGATTCCCACACCTGAGCCATTCTTTTTAGGTGAGAAATCTGAGGAACTGACCCAGATTGAGATGTCAATAGAGGAGGTTTTGGAACAAATTGATACGTTAAACAGTAATAAGTCACCAGGACTAGATGGGATTCACCCAAGAGTTCTGAAGGAACTCAGATATGAAATTGCAGAACTACTAACTGTGGGATGTAACCTAATGCTTAAATCATCCTCTGTACCAGTTGACTGGAGGATACCTAATGTAATGCCGATTTTTAAAAAGGCTCCAGAGGGGATCCTGGCAATTACAGGCCAGTAAGCCTAACTTCAGTACTGGCAAATTGGTAGAAACTACAGTAAAGAACAGAATGATCAGACACATAGATGAACGTAATATGTTGAGGAAGAGTCAACACTGCTTTTCTAAAGGGAAATCATGTCTCACCAATCTATTAGAATTCTTTGAGAAGGCCAATAAACACATGTACAAGGGGGATCCAGTGGACAGAGTGTACATGGGCTTTCAGAAAACCTTTGACAAAGTCCCTCATCAAAGGCTCTTAAGCAAAGTAAGCTGTCATGGGATAAGAGGGAAGGTCCTCTCATGGATCAGTAACTGGTTAAAAGATAGGAAACAAAGGAATAAATGGCCAGTTTTCACAGTGCAGAGAGGCAAATAGTGGGGTTCCCAAGGATCTGTACTGATACCAATAATATTCAACATATTCATAAATTATCTGGAAAAAAGGGGTAGACAGTTAGGTGGCAAAGTCTGCAGACAATACAAAATTACTCAAGATAGTTAAGTCCTAAGCTGACCGGGAAAAGTTACAAAGGGATCTCACAAAACTGGGTGACTGGGCAACAAAATGGCAGATGAAATTCAATGTTGATAAATGCAAAGTAACGCACATGGAAAACACAATCCAAACTATACATACAAAATGATGGGGTCTAATTTAGCTGTTACCACTCCAGAAAGATCTTGGAGTCATTGGGGATAGTTCTCTGAAAACATCCACTCAATGTGAAGCGACAGTCCAAAAAGCTAACAGAATATTAGGAAAGGGATAGATAATAAGACAGAAAATATCACAAATCCACTATACAAATCCATGGAACGTCCACACCTTGAATACTGAGATCTGGTCACCCCATCTCAAAAAAGATATATTAAAATTGGAAAAAATATGGAGAAGGGCAACAAAAATAATTAGGGGATGGAACAACTTCCATATGAGGAGAGGTTAAAAACACTGGGACTGTTCAGCTTAGAAAAGTGACGACAAAGGGAGGAACATGATAAAGGTCTAAAAAAACATGACTGGTGTGGAGAAAGTGACTAGGGAAGGGCTATTTACTTCTTCACATAACACATGAACCAGGAGTTACCCAATGAAATTAATAGGCAGCAGGTTTAAAGCAAACAGAAGGAAATACTTTTTCACACAGCACACAGTCAACCTGTGGAACTCATTGCCAGAGGATGTGGTGAAGGCCAAAAGTATTACTGGGTTCAAAAAAGAACTAGATCAGTTCATGGAGGATAGGTCCATCATTGGCTATTAGCCAAGATGGGCAGGGACACAGCCACATGCTGTGGGTGTCCCTAAACCTCTGACTGCCAGAAGCTGGGACTGAACGACAGGGGATGGATCACTTGATAATTGCCGGGTTCTGTTCATTCCCTCTGAAGCACCTGGCATCGGCCACTGTCAGAAGACAGGATCCTGGGCTAGATGGACCTTTGGTCTGACCCAGTCTGGCCGTTCTTATGGTCTTATTTATGGATGTATGGGTTTATACAGCAGTAGAGTTAAAGAAGACTCCACTGGAGTGGATCTGCGCCCTCTGCCGCACTTACCGAGTCAGAGTACAGCCGGTTGGGGACACTGGGCGTCTGCTGGTCAGTGCAAACCACCTTCTTCATATCCTCGAAGCTGGGGTCACTTGGCACCATGTCAAAGAAAGGAGGCCTGTAGTCCTCCACTATCCCTGCCGGAGGAAGAGAGGGCAGCACGTGAGGAAAGCTGGCTTGGTCACGGGGTCATGCAGCACAAAATCAGCAATATGCACCAATGACCGTAACTCATCAGCAGCCACAGGACAAACAGCAGGAGCATGCACCACTCAGGCACATGTGCATGCATGTGTGTGTGTGCGCGCGTGTGCACGTTTGCACCACTGCCCTCTGCTGGATGGACCCGGACCTGCTGAGTGCTTGTTTATAAGGAGATGAGCCTGTCCTAGCACTGTACTCGGGACGTGAAGAACCCCTAGTAGCTCCAGTCTCAAACAACAGACTCTCATTAATCACATGTATTATGGCAGTGCCTGAGGCCCAATTAAAACTGGGGCCCCTTTGTGCTAGGCGCTGTACAGCGTATAGACAGCCGTGTCTCTGGAGGAGCGGAAGAACAGGGGTGAACTGCTCACACGGATGCCAATGGAAGTTTTGCCATTGATATCAGTGGGGCCAGGATGTCACCCCAGGGATCCTTTCCCCGTTTGTACTGACAGTGGTATGTGTGGATGTGGCTGCAGGACCCTCCCCATGGTATGAACATGTATGAACATGGGTGGGCATAGCCAGTCAATGGGGCACTAATACCGAGCATGCTATACACCCTGGATGGCACGAAACGTGACGGGGGTATGTGACATGAGCAGGCGTGGCACTGATACGCAGCGCAACGGGATGTGTGACACGAACGTGTTCACACACCGGGCACAGTGACCCACAAACTACACCGCCCTCACTCCAGATTCACACTGGCATAGCTCAGACCAGGTTCAGCCTGTGCTGCTTGCGTTGCCAAATCAGACCCTGGGTGGAACCCTGCCTCGGCTACCCAGTGCTTCAGAGGAAGATGCACCAAGCCTGCAGTGAACACCTCAGGGCTGCTCATAGGGAGGGAATCCCTCCCCCCCGACCCGACCCCGGGTCTCCCTTTGGAACTGGTTGCAATTGCAGGAAACCAGGGGCCAGTTCAGATCACCTGGGATCCTTGTCTTAGACGCAGCCCCAACCGCCACCTCGTGGTGAACTGGAGGCCAGGCAGCTGCTCACCGCAGACGGGCCAGCAGCTGGCCCTGGCTAATCCATATTTAGTGCCTCCGTATGTCTTTGTGACAGAGATTTAACCCTTTTTGGCTGCCAAAGCCCTTCCAGTGTCCCATCAGCCCCCTGCAGTGGGAAGTTCCTATCTGGCACCTCACGAACCTCCGCCACCCTCGGGGCAGAGGGTGTAACCCCCACGTCACCCTGCCCCCTGGATGCAGTGCACGGTGGGGAGTTTCCCCGGCACTGAGTGTCTGCTGGGAGAGAGGCCTTTGGCCCTCAAGGGTTAATGGGCAGCCAAGGCAAGGGCACTGTTGGGTTAGTTAAGTGAAGTGTTTAATCTGGGAGCCGTAAATGAGATTAGCCCGGCCAGACTGCGCCTTGGGGGAGCTGCCACCTTGCCCCCAACTTCCCCCATTTAATGGACTTTCCTGCTGGTGAAAGGTGCCAGCTGGACACCCAGGAGACCGCAGGCCTCTGGGTGTCCACCTGGGTCTACTTTCCCCCCCTGCCTGTGTCCCTTAGCCCTGCCCTGGAGGGAAAGATGGACTCTGTAGCACTCATTCCGGCCTGGGCCCGTCTGCTGAGGCCGCCACAATGAGTGTGAGTGTGTGTGTGTGTGTGTGTGGGGGGGTGGCATTCCATTGCCAGGGAGGCCTGGCCACTGGGACATGGACTGAAGACACCACATCTGGGGCCAGGCTCACCGTGCGCGGCGCCCCAAGCTGCCAGAGGGCGAGAGGCTAAGCTAAGCCCTCCCCCCACATTCTGACACCGCTATTGCAGGGGTAGGGGAGGTGAATTCCACCTCCCAAAGCCCTGGAGAAGGAGTCTGCATCTGGTCCATTTGCTCTTGGGTCATTGCCCCACTTCGTTCAGCCCCATTGCCCTCCCCCAGAAAGCATGCCCTCCCCGCCATCCCCATCCCACAACAGCTGCTTCTGCCCAAAGCCAGCACTGACCAACCCCTGGCCGTGGCAGGCCATGGGGGAAACACGCTGGGTTAACCAGCCCATACTCCGACTGGCCAGGTTCCAAGCAGTTCTCTGATGCTGCTTGTTTTCTAATCAGTGTTGAACAAACAAAGCGCTGATTGAGTCTAATGGGCCCTTTAATCAGGGAGCCGGGCGCTGACACTAGATTACAGTGTTTATAATTTACAGCTAATCTTCGGGCAAAACCACCCAGAGCAGCCGAAAACCTTCACAGGAACAGCCCGGAGCAGCGTTGATTTCTGCATTGGGAGCCTCGCTAACTCACGGGAGGACGCGGCTCTCACTCCAGCCTGCCGCTCGCTCAGCCTCTCGGCTGCGGCCACAGGCTGTGCCCTGCTCCTAAACTGACCGATTTACCCAGCTGCCATCTGTTGCAAAACTCAGGACGTGCGATACTGCCGACTTCCTATTAAAACGGGCAGTCCCAGCTTCAGCCCGTCCAGTCAGAGCCCCAGGTCTTTCTTTGCAGGTTAGGATGCATTATCTATATTGAGGTCGTACGAGGAGCCCCAGTCATGGCTCAGGAGACCAATGTGCTGGGTGCTGTACAAACAGAACAAGGAGGCCGTCTGTGCCCCAAAGAGTTCACAGTCTGGGTATAAGACAGTGAATATAGAAGGTTAGCAGAATAGATAGGACCCTCTCAGGTGTCTACGGACATCAAGATATTCTGTGCATACATACAGACCAGGGACCCCAGGGCAGTCTCCGGGTACTATAAAAGGACAGACAGATGTGTGCATATCTATAGAGAAGGGTCCTTGTATGACATCCACATTTGTGTGTCTGTGCATGTGGACAGAGAATTAGGAGCACAGCATCTCACTGCCCAAAGCCCCCCGACTGCCCCTTACCGTTAACAACCGTCCTCCTGGTGATTTCCCAGAGCACCAGACCATATGCCCAGATATCTGTCTGCTTATAGGATTCGAAGCAGTCGGTACGGATTTGTTCGTCCAGGACCTCGGGGGCCATGTAGCGTTTGGTGCCAACCCGAGGGTTGTTCCCGATGTCCAGGTAGTCGCTGCCCTGGGAGTGCATGACCGCCAGCCCTGAAAGGAAGCAGCATCACACAGGCTGAGCTGGAGGACACGGGGGGCCTGGGTTTTCACTCCTCTCTCTATGAGGAAATCTGGGCCTGGCGGAGTTTTCTGCTTACAGCCCAGGGAAATCCACCTTGGATCAGTACAGCCTGCGTGTACCTCTGTCTCCCATGGCGATTTGTTCTTTCTTTCCTTCCCTGGCTTATCCCCCTCACCTCCCTTCTGCTGATCAGTGGGGCTGCGAAGTGGGGGGAATATTTATTGTCACCTGGGGGCTGACACCTCCTGAAACACCCCCATTTTGTTCTGGGGAAGAAAAAATACCCCGGAGTTGACCACACTGGGATTTCAACCCATGACTCCAGGGAATTAAATATTTAAGCTCCGATGAGCAGACCATCCCCTCCACTGGCAGAGGAAACAGCCTTTGCTTTCATCACCCCCTCGAGATGCACCTGCCCTTTCGCCACACGGCGCGCAGGTGAAAGGGATTCCAGACAGCGGTTAGGTGCAGATGGGACAAAGGTCTGATCTGGTCAGTTCCTCTGTTCCCCAAGCCAGATGAGCCACAGAACTGGGTCACAGCCCTGGCACGATCCCCCTTCCTCACCCAGGTCTGCGATGCAGCACTCAAGGTTGTTCTTCAGCAGGATGTTTCTGCTCTTCAGGTCCCGGTGAGCGATGGCTGGTTTCCCCTGGGTCCCGAAGATCTCCACGTGCAGGTGGAGCAGGCCGCAGATGATGGAGCAGGCCAGCCTCAGGCAAGTCTGTGTGTCCAGCGCTGTCCTCTGCAGGTAGTCGTAGAGCGAGCCGTTCTCGTGGTAGTGAGTGATGAGCCAGAGCTGGGTGCTGGAGTTCCTGGACGTCATGTCAGAGGCGATGAAGCCTAGAGGGGGGCAAAGCAGAAGGGGCCATGGAACAGGGGTGCACCAGCAGGCCGGGCGCCACATAAACACCCTCGTGGGCTGCTACTCACCCAGGATATTGTCATGCCTGAGCAGCACCGTGTTGTAGATCTCCGTCTCACGGAACCACGACTGCTCGTCCCGGGAGGAGAAGATCTTCACGGCCACGTTCTCCCCATGCCAGACGCCGCGCCACACCTCCCCGTAGCGCCCTTTCCCTGCCATGACACGGACACGGCGTCACGCTGCCCTGTCGGTGCTGAGCGAGCCCTGGGGACGGGCTCACGTGGTGCACACCTGCCCCCGCTGGGCCACGGCAGGATAGAAGCCCAGGCCACTGCTGCCTACGCGGGAGGTTTAGCGACCGCAGCCACCCCTAGGATAAGGTTTTGTGTTCTTTGTGGATCAATGACTAGAGGCAACCTGGTCCCATGGCTGAGCCAGTGCACTGCACCCTTTGACGGCCACTGGGCAACCCAGCAGCGGCAGGCAATTTGCCAGGACTTTTCTTTGGCTTAATAGGGTCTAGTCTGGCCAATTAGGGGCTAGGACAGGTGACTTCATGCCCAGGCCTGGCCTATACAGTCATGGGGATAAGCTGGGTACCTCAGTGCCCAGGCCTGTCTGCTAAGGGAAAGGCCGGGTCCCCCAGGGCCAGGCCTGGTCTGTAGGGTAAGGGGTCAGGCTGGGTCCCCCAGGGCCAGGCCTGGTGTGTACCGTGAAGAGTTAGGCCAGAAGCCTCATGGCCAGAGCCCAGCCCATCGAATATCAGGGATTAGGGGTTAGGGAGAGCCCAGCTCCAGTCCAAGACCTGCTTGTCCTTCCCCCTCCTATACTAAGCATCTCCAGAGGGCCCTGGGCTAGCGGGTGGGTAACACAGACAGCCTTAACCAGAGTCCAAAATTTCCCCCGAGGGTCAGGATTCATGGTCTCATCTCTAGCTGCTCCCAGGATGGAGCTTGGGACATGCCTGGCTCACTGGCTGAAGGAATCAGGTGATAGCCGAGCCGGGGGATCCTCCTTCGCCATGTGCAGATGTTCAAAGGCATCTTTGAACGCGGTGGCTGGGTTTTCTTACCTACGCATTCCACCAGAGTGATCTGCCGAGCCACAGTTCTTTGAACAAGAAAGGGCAGCCCGGAGCCGCTGCCCGTCGTGCAGTCCTCGTTCAGCAGGTCCTGAGGGACAGATCACTGGAAGTCAGTGACAGAGCCTGCAGCAAGGTAACCCCTCAAGCAACATTAAATCCCCATCTCTTCGGTTACCATGGCAATCAGGAGCGGGGAGCTGGGAGGTAGGTGGGGTGCACAAGGGTGGTGAAGCTGCGATCTGGGGCTAGAGATGGGGCACATGGGCACAGTGATAGGGGGCAGATGGAGTGAATGCATGGATTTTGGGTGGGGATTGGTGCATCACCGTAGGTTGGTTGGGGGCAAAGGGCATGGAGAAGGGGTGAGTGATCATAGGAAGGGGGTGGAGATGGGGCACATGATGGTCGGGTTGTGGCATGAAGATCGTTCTGGGTGGAGACAGAGTAAAAGCTGCAAGGAGGGGTGTGAAGAGGTACCAATGACCTGTGGGGCAGAGATGGCTGCGTGGCACCTAGAGGTGAAGTGGAGAAAGAAGTATGGAGACCATAAAATCCATGCCACCCATATACCTTTCCTAGTCAATGTTATCAGTGGTGCAAGTAGAAATCATTTCTTGCCGGTACTGCACTCATGGGAGGGACACAAGGGGGGGCACGTAACCCTCCATGTGACTCCTCCCTGCCCTGCCCCCAGCCCGGGACCCGCATGCTCTCCCCGTCCCCTCCGACACCCCCCTTTGTACATACAAACATCAACACGCTTAACTACTCACTTTCCCCCCAAATATATAGTATTCAGTCTGTTTTTATATGGAATATGGGAGTTGGGTAAGGAGCCATTTCAGCCTATGTATGACTTATTAAAAACAAATTTTAAGTATAACTGTATCCTAAACTGCTTTATGGTATTGTCAAACATTGCATTTCACTGGGGGATTCAACTTCCTTTATAGGAACAGAACAGATTCCTGAAACTCTTACCAGCCCACAAAAGTGGTCCATAGTCATGCAAATAGTCCCATTGTTTTCAATGGGATTGATCAAATGATTAAGGGTTTACAGGATTAGGTTCCAAATTCGTAAATTGTTCTGGATGAAACTGACAATGCCCGAGCTGTCAGATCAGAAGGAGCTTCATTCGAATAAAGGTGGGCAGATGTGTGATAACTCTTAGCTCTGTTGCTAAGATGAGGAACATCTTGGCAGATTCCCGAAGCAGCTGGTTTAAGGCCATCAGTGTCCGGCATTATAATCTTCACTTCTAGTTCTTTCACCCACAAAGCTGGAAAATGAGGCATTTGTTTTCTTTGTTTTGCTGCTCCAGTTCCAGTTAACAAAATGCATGTTAGACTAGTTTGGCTACAAAGAAGAATTCTGTGTTCACTAGGGACAACACCTGATTCCTGTCAGGCTGCAGAACTGGGCTGACATCAGAATCCAAACAGCCTCTGGTCCGTGCAAGCAGAGGCATTCCTCTAATGATTTGGACTCGATGTGATGCAGTATGGATGTCATGAATAATTCAGACCAATGGGGAGAAACAGAATCAAAAACGTTTAAACACCTGTCCCCCCCACCCTTCCCCTCTTGAGGACTCCTGACCAAGGTAACAGCACAATACATATGCTAACAAACTTAAATAAAGCCTTGGTTTAAGTTTGTTAGCATATGTATTGTGCTGTTAAAGCCGTTTAAAGAATGAATGTTCTCCCTAGCCGCATTCTGCTCCTTTAAGGAGCAGAGCGCACCCCCCCACCCCTCGGAGGAGTGGGCTAGCCCCAAGGCTTCCCAGTACCCCGTACTGCTAAAAATCTCTTGCCGGTACCGCATGCTGGAGGGTACGGCTCTACTTGCACTCCTGAATGTTAAATCCTCTGGGAGAGAGCCCTTGACTGTGACACAGCAATGGGCTCCGGCCGCAAAGTTTGGGTTTGGATCCAACCTCTCCAGAACTCTGGGGCCTTCGGACCTGGTGGGGTTTGCAGGGTGGGAGCCTGTCTGTGGCCATCGCCATTTCTGGTCCCTAGCGGGCAGGCTGTTCAAGGCCCACTCACCTCTAAGGTGCTGTCTCCGACCATGGAGGCTTTCAGCATGTTGTCTGTGTCCCCCAAGTCATCATGTCTGATGAGAAGCCGCTTCCTGCGGTGCTGAGCCAGCTTCCAGAAGGAGAGCGTGATGAGCACGAGGAGGGCCAGCAGGGGGACGAGGATCATCAGGAGAAGGTTCGTCAGAGAGGCAGGCTCTTCGGGCTGCTCCTGGCCTGAGGGGAAGAAAAGGACCAGCTGTGGTGGATTCCACGGGCAAATGCAGTATGCATGGAGTCAGAGCAGGGGTCAGGTCTGGATGGAACAGGCACTGGGGTCTGCAGCTTGGTTTCTGTGCTCCTGTGCTGGGACAGGGAGGGGGCTTCAGGCCACCTTTCTCTTTCTCATATTCTAGAGCCATGCAGGGCCCTGGTATAAGTTAGAGCAGCCTCTGGGCTGCTAGGAGCCGTCCTCTCCATGGGTGTGAAAGGGTCAGGCTTGACAAAGCCCTGGCTGGGATGATTTAGTTGGGAATTGATCCTGCTTTGAGCAGGGGGTTGAACTAGATACCTCCTGAGGTCTCTTCTCATCCTGAGATTCTATGATTCTATGATACTCCCCAGCAGCCCTGAGCAATTCAGGGGCAGCAGGCAGAGAGCTGGAGAGCTGACAGCAAATGTCACCCCAGTTCCTGCTGACAGCTCTCCTCCCACTGAAGGAGAGGGACAGAGTCTGCTGGGCTCCAGTGAGCATGGGTGCAGCAGCCCAGGGCCTGGCTCGGGGCTGGGAGGCACCTGAGCTGAGGGGGCAAGGCCAGAGGGGCACCAGTGATTTCCGGGGAAATTCCTGTCTCCCCAAAGGCTGTCGGAGGGTTCCCCAAGGCAGGGGGTGGGAGCCTGGGACAAACTACCAGAGAGGGGAGCCCCCTGCATCCAGCCACACCGGGGACCGAGGACACAGCTGGGCTGTACCTTTCAGGAGGACACTAGTGTTCTCATTGCACATGTTGGAGCTGCAGCAGCTCATGGCGTATTCTTCCATGGGCTTAGTCTGGCAGTGCTCCAGGATATTATCACTCAGGCAGCCCTTGCGCTGGGTAGCCTTCCCGTTGTCCCGGGTTTTGCTCACAAAACACACCTTCCCCCAGCAGGTGGCATGGTCACAGGGCTGCACGTGGTCGTCACAGGCGCACACCAGGTTCTCTGCAGGACACAAACGAGACAGCACTGTTCACGGACGGAGCCGAGCCGGGGTGGCCCCACAGGGCTCTCCCCACATTCCAGCTGGGGTACGTTACGTCCGCCACCCCCCGAATGTCATGGGAGGGCTCTGACTGGGCTGGGAGACGGGTCATTAATAAATACTGGGGGACACAAGCCAGCTTCTTGTAACAGCAAGTCTCACATAGCTGAGGGTTGGCTAGTCGAGCCCGGGCCATGCGGGCCAGATTTTCAAAGAAGCCAGCACACTGGGGGCAGGTTGAGTGCTGGGCACTTCTTAAGTATGACCCCAGTTCTAGGTGCTGATCACCAGAAAATCTGCCCCTGAGATCTTCTGAAAATCCAGGCTCAGACTGGCAGATAAATAGCTAAATCAATAGCTAGATAAATGTGCTGGATAGATGAGAAAGGATTTGGGGATGGGATCAAACCAGGATATTTGTCTCTGGGGCTTTAACTTCGGGAAGGTCAGTGTTTTTTGATCCAGCTGTTTTTGTTCATCCCATTGCAATTTCACATGTGGATTTGTACTCTGAGCGCCACTCAGGGGCATTTGGATCTGGACTTTAGTCTTGGTCCTGTCTCTAAACCTGGGCCCTAAAGTTATGCCTGGAACCCACACCCCAGAATCTAGGCTGGGGCCAAACATCATCATCAAGCCGTTCCCCAAGGCGGGGGCAAAGTCGAGACCCGAACCTGAACTTGGCAGTTTTGGGGGGTTTGGCCCATCAGAGTCCGGCTGGAGCTGCAAGCTCTGACCCCGAGCACGGTTTCAGGTTTGCAGCCCCAGAGCCTGGGTACGCTGTGGTTGGGATTTGGCCTGTTTCACAGCCTGGGCTCATCTCTAATGCAAACCCGCCAGTGTCTCTCTGCACAGAGCTCTCCCACGGTGCTGGCCCTAACAACAGGGCCTCAAATAGTGCCCCTTGCTTCAGCACTGGGTAGCTGTGAACAGGGTGAAGAAGATAACCCAGGGCTGGGGCTGACCAGTGACAGAGATGAGCAGACTGGGGTAACTGGAGGGGGTGAGGACACTGTGAGATGTCCAGTTAATAGCCCAAGAAGACAGTGTCTCCCATGGCTAAGAGAAGCCCACCCCAGGGAAAAGCCCTAGGTATTTAAGAATACTCCCTGCATCCCATCTCTCAGTTTCATGTCTCCAGCCCTTTCCATCCAGTGAGCTCAAAGCACATTATGAACCACAGTGAACTAACAGGGGAGGGAGATCACCGACACGTGAGGAGAAACAACTTGCCCAAGGTCACATGGCCAGTCCTGGGTACAGCTGGAATAGAACCCAGGAATCCCAACTCCCAGCTCCTTCCTCTGACCAGTTCTGCCTCCCCAGACAGACACATGGGGCGCGAATAAATTGCCTGGGATGGTGACTTATTTTGAGAGGCGAGTATATAAATAAATCTCCAAATCGCCCGCCATTAATTTCAGTTTCCTGCACGCTACAGAAAGAAACAGCCGTGCTCTGGGAACACTGCACTGTTCCTAGTCACTCTCGCTATTCTGCTACATACCATCTGGAACGCTCCTTGGAACAGTCAGAACGACCAGGAGAAAGCTCCCAATGGCTCCTTGCAGCATTTTCTCTGGAGAAAACAGAATTAATTAATAGTGCAGTCTCACAATTCGGCAGCCTCTTTCACCTGGAGGAACTGAAAGCACTTTGCAAATGCAAATGATATTATTATCGTGCAACTTAATTATATATAGGGGGTCACTTCATGCATCCCTGAAATGCAGCCACGTCTGGGCTGGAACGGGTCAGCTGCTTCACAGTCGCTCGGCAAAGCTACACAATGGCTTTGGAGAGGAAATAAAGGATTCTGTAGTCAACTGAAATTGCCAGGGTGGGGGGGCAGGATGTAGGTAGGTAGGACGGAATTATCCAGAGTGGAGCTTGGCCAGGATATCACAGTTACCACCTCTTCCTGAGAGCGATTACAGGAGATCTTTACGACACATAACTGCATGAAAACCCATTCCAGCTAAACTCAGCCTCCAGAAGATCAGTCTGCATTGGTAATGCGTGCAAATAAACACAGTGCAAACTCTGCACTGATTGACAGCAGTCCACTTGTATACAGAAGGGTAGCTTTAAATGGTTTGTGAACCTGCTAGTGGCGCTTACTGTGTTTGGGGCTGGAGAAGCCACCAGAAACCAGCCAGGGCAGCAGGGTGGTTGTAGCTAGGTCTGGCATGTGTGTAGTAAGCATGGTTCCTTACTTGTGACCCAGCTGTGTCCCTGCGGTGCCTTCATGTTCTGTTGCCATGTGACGAGCAATAGACACATCAGCCTCTTTTCATTGTAGCAACTTGTGCGGCTGCACTTCCTCTCATCCCAGGAAAAGCTACGCCAAAGCATTTTACAGGCTGCGCAGGCTCACCGCCACTGAAATGCAGCCATCTCTGGCGTGGAGCACAGCACCCAACTTGCACCAGCAAAGCGTCGGTTTTAAAACGGGGAGCCAAGAAGCTCCACACGCTCTGATCACTAACAAAGCAGGGGCAGTGTAGGCGGCCGGAACTAACGGGGGACCTAGGAAGTTCAAAGGGGGAGCCAGGTAGTAACAGACGTAATGGGATGCAGCAGGGCCAAAGCGGGGCAGTGCAGCAAGCCGGACTGAACTAGGTCTAAGCAATAGATGGTGCAGGATCAAAGAGCAGTGGCTCGGAAAGGCCTGATGGAGAGGGGCTCACCTTCCCCTCCCCCACACCTCTCTTCTATGCATCAAAGTCAGAGCTTCTAAGGCCAGAAGGGACCCCCAGACCACCTAGGCTGACCTCCTGCATATCGGGCCAGGAAACCCCGGCCAGTTACCTCGGTACTGAGGCCAGTAATCTGTACTAGACTAAAGGAGACCACAGGCAGAGAAATACGGGGGCTGGTGGCAATGGCAGGGAACTGATTTGGTGCGACATACAGCTCCGTGGGCCTGCTCCGAAGTATCCTGCAGGCCAGCTGCGCATTACAGAGACTGGCGGACTGGGTCCTCCAGCGGGCTTTGGTATCAGGCTTATCAGCGATACAAATACACTCATAGCAGGCAGCCAAAAGTTTCCCAGCTGCTCCTATGGAGAGGGAGGGGTTTTTGTTTTTTAAATTCTTCCTTGTAAAAAGGAAATTCTTGCCAAACTAAACATGATGACTTGACCTCACCACTGTCCCCAAGCCTCCCAGCCCCCTTCCTCCCCGCCGTGCAGCCGTCTCCTTCGCTTCTGGATCCCTTTCTAAATGGACGAGCCCCTGGGTTCTCCACCCACCTCCGTCTGGGATTTCTACGTAAACAGGCTGATGGCTCCGTTTCCTGCAATTCAGGGAGCCCTGCCCATTGCCCGCCGCTGAAGCCAGAACAGGAATCAAGATTGTTTAGATTCTGGCCGTGATGGGAAAGGGGAGTCACGCAAACACACACAGCTCCAAGCCGCACAAACAGATATCTGGCCCAGACAGCAGCTCCGTGGCTCCAGCCACAGGGCAGCCTTGCAGGGACCTTTCCTCCCCGAAATAACTCGCTTTGTTGTTGCTCCCAGAGGGGAAACAGAGCCCCAGCTCCAGTGGGATATGGGGCTGGGAGCGGGAGCCACCTCCGGCCCAGGGAATCTGCAGCTTTTGTGGATAATGTACCAGCAGGCAAACATCCCTTTCAAGGGTGAGCAAAGGGGCTGGATGTATCTGCAGGCTGAACCCATGTTGGGCAATGGGGCTCTCTGAGGCCCGTCCCCCAAACACTGGCACAGAGAGGGCAACGTTCCTGGGGGGAGGGATAGGTGCTCCCCAGCAACTGCGCCCTGAACCAGGGACAGTCACATGGGCTGCACCCCAATCTCACCTGCCCCACAGCCCGGTCCCAGTGCAGACACCAGGGCACGGATCCAGCCCTGGTGTACGCAAAGAACACTCCTGGTTAAATCAAAGTGCTAGCTCACTCCAGGGGGGCACTTGACCCTTCATCTCACAGTCTGGGTCCCCCCCGACTGCAGGCAGGATCCTGGAATAGGAATTGCCACCTCCATGGTGCCCAGGTTTGGATGGCTGCTGTCCTGGCCGGGCCTAGGCCTCCAGACTGGAGACAAAGGAAGCTCTCGGGAAATGGGCTTTGGGCCTAGAGGCACCTCTAAAGAGCTGGGCCCAGTTCTCTTTAGCTCCCACGATCCATTTCCTTTCTCTCCCGCCCCTCTTCCCGATCTCATAGACTCGAAGGCCAGAAGGGACCATCTAGTCTGACCTCCTTCACATCGCAGGCCACAGAATCGTGCCCACTCACTCCTGCAACCTCTGGCTGCGTTAGCCAAGTCCTGAAATCATGACTTAAAGACTCCAGATTACAGCGAATGCACCACTTACTCTAGTTCAAACCCCCAAGTGCCCCGTGCTACAGAGGAAGGTATAAACCCCCCCAGGGTCTCTGCCAATCTGACCTGGGGGAAATTCCCTCCCAACCCGGCCATCAGTTAGACCCTAGTAGGGTGACCAGATGTCCCGATTTTATAGGGACAGTCCCGATTTTTTTGGTCTTTTTCTTTTATAGGTTCCTATTACCCCCCACCCCCTGTCCCCATTTTTCTCACTTGCTGTCTGGTCACCCTAGACCCTGGGCATGTGAGCAAGAGCCAGACCCCTGGGAAAGAATTCTCGGTAGAACTCAGCGCCCGTCCCATCTAGAGTCCCATCTCCAGCTGCTGGAGGCATTTGCTATTGGCAGATGCGGATGAGCCATACGCTATTGATCTCCTTCCTTCCTTCCTTTTCGTCCCTACTTTTTCTTCCTCCCTTCTCTCCTCTCCCGTGTTCTCTCTGAACCCTTCCCTCCTTTCCCCATCTCTATCCTCCCCTTTGTCCTCTCTCCCTCACACGCTAATACAGATGGCTCACGGGTTCTTTAAGCCCCACAACTTGGATGTTGTAACATTGCTCCAGAGACCCAAACCATCTCTGTCACAAGTAGCCCCGTGACCGCAGCCTGAGCTCTCTGGTTCTCATCAGTAACAGATACACGGTGGGAGGGTCCTGAGAACTGCTGAGAACTCACTTTATTCTGCTGCTTTCCAAGCAGCTGCTTCTAGAAGGAAGCTTGTGCTCCAGAAACTGAGATTTAATTTCCTGCACCCTCTGCACCAGTGACTCACCATTCACATGTTCTCTGTAGCTCTCTCACCTCATTAGGTCTCCGCACCACAGCCTCAGCGCCTCTGTGCCGGCTGGTACCAACTATGGCCCTCAACTCAGAACCAAGTGCAGAGCTCGGGACAGGTAGCCTGGCTGTAGACGTCTGTGTCACCGACCCCAACGGTTCCAGAATCAGGCCCCAACATCTGACGAGATTGGCTTAGGAATTGTACGATTTTCAAAGCGACTCTAGTTGAGGCTCGTTACCTTCTGGTTTGTGAGCCCTTAGGGGGGCACTTGAGACACACTTCCAGGCTTTTCTCTGCAATCATGAGGGCTAGAAATTTACTTTTTTCATTTGAATTGAGAGTTGAGATTCTCCCGCCAACCCCCGCATCAGTCTCCTCTCAGAGCAGGGGCTCGAAGGGAAGTCCTGGCCCCCATGAAAGTCACTAGGGTTTTTGTCATTGTGTTCAATGGAGCCAGGATTTCACCCCAAATATGACAAGACTGGTGAAAAAAGTGGCAAGACCCAATTCTTAGAGCCGAGCGGAAGTTCCTCTCGGGATTGTTTCAAGAATCAACCCCCTGGATCCAAGCACAAAATCCCAATGAACCAAAATGCTCTACTTTCACCACGCAGTCTGTCCTGCAAGCGTGGGGAACCGAATGGAAGTGCCTGGAGCAATATCCCCATCCCAAGCCAACTGAAGCACAAAAGGGTCCAACAGACGGCAGCATCAGTGGTGGAAAATCAGTTCGAAGTTTCAAGTCCTTTCAGTTTTAATAGCCTTGAGCGTTAGTAACACAGGGAAGAAGAATTTTTAAAAATTGTTGTTCTACTGGAAGGGTTGATGGCTACCAATGATCACAGACCTGGTTAAAACTGAAGGATGTGCTGACCACCTTTCATTCATGCTAAATAGAAGAAGTGAAGCCCCTTTTAAGAAATGATAGCTGGACACAATAGAAGCCACCGCCCAAGTCACTAGGCTGCGTGGCAAGGCCTAATCAAGAAGGAACCCAAGGAGAATAAGTGGGGTTTCTCTATGACAGATTGCAAATGTAGGGGCTAACGCAGTGGGTCTCAAACTTTTTTACTGGTGACCCCTTTCACATCACAAGCCTCTGAGTGCGACCCCCCCCAATAAATTAAACACACTTTTAAATATATTTAACACCATTATAAATGCTGGTGGCAAGCAGGGTTTGGGGTGGAGGTTGACAGCTCATGACCTCATGACCCCCTGAGGGGTCCTGACCCCCAGTATGAGAACCCCTGGGCTAAAGGATTTTTTGACATATGATAGAAGCAGAGAGCCCAGAAAACCAGCAGACAGCACGAGAAACAGTCGTGAGACTAGCCCAGAGGAGCAGAGAGACAGAACTCCTTGGGGCACAGGACTGGCTGGAGAAGCTGGCTTGGAAATTTTAAGGAAACTTCCTGCTCTTTTTTTCCTTCTGTGTTCTGGGAAATAGGACCGTGTGTTCATTCACTATGAATAAACGGGATTATACCAGAGAAATACCTGCCTTGTGTCATGGGGTGTGGGGGGACACAAGGCCCTGCACCCCCGGCTTTCTGCGATTCACCATGGCTCTCAGCCAGCCAGTAAAGCAGAAGGTTTATTTAGACGACAGGAACACAGTCCAAGACAGGTCTTGCAGGCACAGACAACAGGATCCCCCCTGGTTAGGTCCATCTTGGGGTCCCAGGGCCCCACAGCCCCCTTGGAGGTCAGAGCCCTGTCTGCCTCCCAGTCATTCCACCAGCCAGCTCCTGAAACTCTCCCTCCAGCGACCCCTCCCACACCCTTTGTTCAGTTTCCCGGGCAAAGGTGTCACCTGGCCTCTAACCCCTTCCTGGGTTCTCATGTTACATGCTCAGGTATCGTCCCTCAAGGCCAGTCTCCCATCCCCCAATGCAGACTGTCCCAGCCAACCTCCCCACTCAGCATTCAAAGACCACATTAAGAACAGTCCCAGTTCGTCACACCTTGTATCATCAATTTCTTCTCTAATGGAAACCACTAGGCAAGGCTCCACATATTGACAAACTGCTCAGGGCACAAGAGGCAAGGCAACCTTATCTGGTCTGTGACTCTTTGAACCACAAATAAATAAATAGAGGGACCAGATCCTCAGCTTCTGTAAATCGGAATAGCTCCAGTGAAATAAACAGAGCTTTATCAGCTTACACCAGCCGAGAACCTGTGTGAGGATAATCAGAGTTAAAGCAACTTTAATTCCACCTCTTCCACGCACGCGCTATTGATGTGATTTATAATGCAAGAGCATGCCGAGCATTTACGATGTTCTGCTGCGGTGTCCTGTATAACCACATAAGAAAGCAGGCCAGTGTAATGACCTATCAAAGATGCTTCTATTAAGAACGTGGGTGGAGAACGCAAAGTTACAATTTCTTTGAAAATGGAAGTGCACTCGGAGCTGCAGTTCCCCACAGGCCACTTTGACTCAGAGTCTACAAGAAAGCAGGGCTTTGAATGCTGGCAGATGTGTCGCTGTTTCTCCTTGACCCCACACCCTTCTCTCGCATGCAACGTGCCAGCCCAGGATCCCACTGCAGCTGTAAGGCCAACCCTGCTTTCTGCTCAGCACAGAGCCGGTTTTTATAAAATCTGGAGTGCGTTTAGTGCTGGTGAAAGGCACCAGAGAGAACCCTGAGATCCTCTCTGCACATGACCAGTGACCGTGCTTGTAGGCTCCACCCATAAGCCCTAATGGGGCCTTGGCAGGACCATCTGAGCATGCCAGGGTTCAGTCTTTGTGGCCCATTCAGGCCTTGGTCCATGTGCTGGGGCTGCCAGCAAGCGCCTTTCATGATGGCGGTTTCTGTGCTGTGGACACGTGTCCGGAAGGGACTAGATCGAGTCCCACCAAACTCCTGATGCACAACCCCCCCAAGCAGTAACTCCGCTCTGTTCCCATCGAGCTGGGCTGGATTCAAACCAGCTCCCTGGGCTCGAGACATTCATGCCTGGCGCCTCCTGCAGCAATCCACGCCAGTGCAAAGCAGGTCTCCGAAGCTCAGAGACAGCCCCTTGCACTTGTGTAACTGACCGTCCAGGGCAGCCATGAATTGTCCCCAGAGGGCACTGCCGCACTGCGATAAAAAACCCACCGCGCTGAATCTCAAACCCGGCGGAGCTGGCTCGGGCTGTGTAGATGCTCCACCCTTGCAGAGTCTCAGAGCCTGGGCTCCAGCCTGAGCCTGGAAAGCTACGTTGCAATTTGATAGCCTGGAACCCCGAGTCAGCTGACCCGGCCAGCCCCGGCTGTGCCGCAGGCCTTTGATCTCAGTGTAGACACAGAGCAAGACCAATGTCTTCCCAGGGGGCCACGGAGTTTGAAAGCTTCAATTCTTGAGACCATGATCTTGGGCCTGATTTTCAGAGGTGCAGAGCACCCATAATTCCAAATGAAGTGACTGGGAGCAGCAGGTGCCCAGAGGATACTTTTGAATCAGAATCAGACCCCAGAGGATACTTTTGAAGATTGAAACCTAAACCCTCTCCTCTTTCCAACACCCTGCCCTAGGTACCAGGTCCCTTCATGCTGCTTGGTTCACATTGGAGAACAGTTTAACTAGCGGACATGAAACCAAACCAGGAAAGAGAATCATCAACAAAATGATCACCATGGTTCGCACAGTCACACGCTCGCATGGGAGATATCTAGGGGTCGTGCCCAGAAAACCGCGCGCAGAAAAGCCTTTTTTGGTTTTTGAGTGCCAGGATGCATCTCATGACCTGGTTCCTTATTTTTGTTCCTGAGAACCAGCAGCTGTACAGACGCCCCCCTCCCGTCCCAGGGCACATGAGCACACGGCCGGCAGCAAGCGTTATTCCTGCCCGGGGAGGCAGCAGATTTAGGCAGTTTCCAGGACACTGCCGCTCTAGGCTGATTGTCAGAGTGCTGAAGTTCCCCTTGAGGTCAGAGGCAGCTCACTCCTCTACAAACCAGGCCATGCGTTGCTAGATCGAAAGCCCACTGAACTCAGTGGGAGTTTTTCCGTTTACTTCAATGGGCTTTGAACCTAAATTGGGAGAACTACGGAGATTCCCCTCCTCTCCTGGCCCATCAGTACAGAATTGGCCAGGTGCATACGGCAGTGACATCTTCTGCCACCGAAGCTTTCAGGAGCTGGCCAGTGATCTGATCCAGGGAACATGCTGTATTCCTAGGGCTGGAGAAAATGTAGAGCCAGAGATCAGATTCGCTTGGCTCGGGGGTCTCCTTCAGGCCCATTTCGGAGCCGAACTGAGCCTCGGAGCCTTGCAAAGTTTGCTCCGGGGACATTGGCATGCCTGGCGCAACGTGCCCAGAGCCAGCAGATGCCTCGAGCAGCCGTATTGCACAGCACGGGCTTTGTGCTGCCCTGCGCTCGAGGCAGTTGCTACATTAAAAATCAGAGAAACAGGTTTTGTTATTTAAAAAAAAATCAGCCCAGACGCCCCCTCCCCACCCACGTGTTTATTTTTTCTCAAATTCTGTGTGTTAGAGAAACAGGAGGGCAAGGTTGATTTTCTGTTTCTTTGTGCCGAGAACAGCAAGGGGTTTTTTATTTCTAGCCTGGAAGCTTTTTAGAAACAGTAACAAACAAATCCTGCGAAGCATCTCTGACCCCCTTGTGTGTGTGTGTGTGTGTGTGTGTGTGTGTGTGTGTGTGTGTGTGTGTGTGTGTGTGTGTGTGTGTGTGTGTGTGTGTGTGTGTGTGTGAGAGAGAGAGAGAGAGAGAACTGAACACCCCATTCCAGTCCCGAATATCCTACTGAGCTACAGGATAGCGCCCATTCCTTCCGCACCCCAACACTGATTTGCTTGCTCCACTGGTGCTGCTCATTGACCTAAGGCCGAGCTTTTCCCGAGCAGTTTAGTAATTCTGTGCAGCGTAGGAGCAGTTCACGGTGTTCCATCCCATGCTGAATTTCATTTGCCACCATATTGCCCTGAACTTACTTAGGTCCCTCTGACGTTCCACAGTCTTGATTAACCTAAATCATTTTGTGTTATCTGCAAATTCTGCTTCCTCCCTGCTCCTCTTCTTTTCCAGATCATGAATTAATATCAGCCCTAGCACAGCTCCTGCTGTTAACTTTCGGTGGTGATGAAATTGACCATTTCTTCATAATCCGTTTTCCATCTCTTACCTAGTTGCTGACCCAAGATAGCCCTTTGCCTCTGATCTCTGGACTCCTTAGCGCCTTCAGCAACCTCTTATGAGGAACTTTGTAAAAGGCCTTTTTGAAAGTCTAAATGAATTGTGTCAACTTGTTCTCCTTTATCTGCTCTTTTATAGAAAATGGTAGAGAATTTGAATAGATTGGTGAACGCGGTTTTCCTTTTCAGAAGCTGTGCTACTTTGACCTTATCATATCATTCATTTCTAAGTGCTTTGTAATTCCATCATTTCAACTAATTTACCAGTCTCTAGTCTGCAATTTACTACATTTCCCCAACGCCTTTTAGAAATAGCTGCAAAACATTTGCTACTCTCCAATCCTCCAGCACTAGATCCATTGCATATCATATAATTATAGTTTACATATTGTTTCATCTTCTAAAAGGGGACACAAGGCCAGATTCTGACTTCAATTACCCTTGTGCAAATCCAGAGTCATCCCACTAACTGCAATTGAGGTAAACCCAGATTCTAATCTCAGTTGCACAAGCAAACACCAGGAGCAAATTCTGCCGGCTTCCGAGCGGTTACTCCAGATTTACATTCAAGCAATGGAGTGGTTCTCAGCGGCACGTAGTGCAGTAGTGCACAGAGGGGGATCAGAGTCTTAGAGGGGAGGGACATCCCTTGCTGTGAAAGGGGGACCCAAAGAACAGTTTGCTCCAATGTGTCACAGAGGGGGCAAATCAGGAACAGACCAGAGGGGGTGAGGAGTTACAAATATGGGGGAGCTCCAGTGAGATCAGCACTAGGCCATTAGCTGAGGAGCAGGCCCATGACGAGATCGTTGGTAGCTCACTTTCTGCTTTGGGCAGCAGCCTAAGAAACATCCCGACACCCAGAGGGAGCAGTTCATTCCAACTCACCTACGGCTCTTTCCCTCTCATTGACAGCACCGGCCCAGAGGAGAGGCTGCTTGTGGGCGGGCGGGTTCTGCCGAGCCTCTGGAGGCGGAACGGAACCTGCCCGACCCAGGTCTGGGCGTCCTGTATCCGGCTCTCTGTCTGCTGCTAGCAGGGCTGTGGTGACCCTTTCCCAGGGCCAGAGGCGATTCTCCTTGGGTTGCAGAGTCTGGATCCCAGCCTTCGACGGACACTTTTCCAGCTCACCCCAGGCAGCTCCCCACTGCACTGCAAGCTCCAGCCTGAAGCAGATTCATGGGTCAGCCTCCGTCCTCCCCACCCCACGCCTGTCCCAGCTGGGGAGAGGGGTGTGTGTGTCTAGTTCCCTCCCCAGTCCTGTGGGCTTGTTCCTCTCTCCCTGTTCCCCAAACGCAGCAGTTTGGCAAGATCTCCGAGCTCTGGATGTGGGAGAAGTCAAAAAATGTTTCTTATTACTGCCTCTTCCTGCCTGGCTTTTCTCCACCACTCCCAGCTAATAAAGCATTTCCTATTGCTGAGCATACAGCCACAGCCTAGCTCCCTTCCTCCTGCACACACCGGGCCCCTGCTCCATCCCGATTGTTCTCCCTCCCGCCCAGTCCCTGTCCGAACACTCCCCCACGCCAGGGTGTGCGGGTGGGCGGCGTTCCCGGCTCTTCCTCAGGCTTCCACCAAACCCCTGTCTGGACAAAGGGAAATGCACCAAGTCTCCGCACAGAGCAGCCAGGGGCCTACGGGTTTGGCAGCCATCAAACTGCCTCAGTTTACTGGGCTGGAGTAGGAGCAGGCGAGAGACATTCTGGGAGCGATGCTGGGAGCTCTGGTGGGGCCAGTGTAGGGGCGACCAGCGTGTGGGGCTGGGAAGCAATTGAGGAACTGGTTAGTACCGACTAATTGGGAAGGAGCCTCACTCCTTTCAGTCTGTGCTGACCCCAGGGCGGCCCTGGGCTGCAGGGAGTGATGCAAGTGACTCAGAAGGGGGCGCTCTGCCCTTACCATCAGTGCTGACCCCAATGATCCCTAGGGGGCGCTGTGCTACACAAAGGTGCTCGGGTGCTCTCCCAGTGCCCCAGGGCAGGGCTAGGGGGCGCTGTGCTGCAGGGAGCCGCGCTGGCGCTCTGCCCTTTAAGAGAATGCTGCCCCCAGCATGTCAGCTGGATGCCAACAGACACGGTTACTGCTGGGGGCCGTCTTGCACATGCGATGCCATGGCCTGGTCCCAAAGGCCCCAGAGCCCTTTCTTGCAAGCGTCGGGTGTTAACCCTGCTGTTCAGATTCCCACGGGGGGAAGAGAGCGGGTTACTTCCGGCCTAACCGCAAATGTCTCTGGAGCTTCCCTACAGCGACGGACTTGTGAGGCTGGCTGGCATGGCTGGCAGGGCTCTGTGGGGACCGGAAACAGCACTTCCCCTTTCGCCTTTTTTAATTCATTCTTCTGGGTCATTCTCAGAGTGAGCTGATTCTCCCTCTTCCTCTCTCCTGTCCAGCCTCAGGCCTCCCACCAGCTGCTTCTTCCTGGCCTCTTAACTCCTCCATTTGGGTAAGGAGAAGGCCTCCCACCAGCTGCACCTGGACTGGCATCACATGCTGCTTTGTAACAAAGTCACCAGGTCCCACATGGCTTTCTCACGCCCGGGTGAACCTGGAGCAGCTCTGCTTAACTCCGTGGAGCGAGCTGCGGTAGCGAGAGGACAATCAGGCCCCAATGTAGACACAAAACTGAGATTCAGCGAAGAGACGTGACCTCCACAGCAGCGTCCTGGGCTCACACCATTAAATCGGAGTTAAAGATGCTTACCTGCAAGCTACATGCCAGGAGGTCCTGGCTCCTAGTTCTCTCCTACAGCCACTCCCAGAGCTGGGAATAGAACCCAGGCATCCTGCCTCCCAGTACCCACTAGACCTTAATTGTTCCCAGAACTAGGAACAGAACCCAGGTGTCCTGCACTTAGACCCACATAACTAAAACTTTGATTATCAGAGGGGTAGCCGTGTTAGTCTGAATCTGTAAAAAGCAACAGAGGGTCCTGTGGCACCTTTAAGACTAACAGAAGTATTGGGAGCATAAGCTTTCGTGGGTAAGAACCTCACTTCTTGCATCTGAAGAAGTGAGGTTCTTACCCACGAAAGCTTATGCTCCCAATACTTCTGTTAGTCTTAAAGGTGCCACAGGACCCTCTGTTACTTAAAACTTTGATGCATCAATTGTTTGGCCCCCATCCCCTCATTTTTACAGATTGCTGAAGCTATTCCGGGAGATTTCCCCCCCCCCAACATGACGTAATGTTATTAATTATATTGTACCTATTAAAATCTCCCGGATTGCTTTCAATAGTCGATTCCCGTAGACTCCCGGCCAAGCCTACCTGTGACCTAAACAGCAGGTATAAAAAACCGGAATGAAACACAAACGGCCCAAATTTTAAACCTTGTCTGTGAAAGTTTCTTGCCTGTTTTAACCAGGGGGAGCTTTCAGTCCCATTGCAGGTGGGGGGGGTGGGGATTTTTTGGAGCTGGACTCCCTGGAACGGGAAATAAACCGTTTCAGTCTGATTCGGAGGGGGCAGCTGCTGTGCTGAGGGGGAAAGGAAGGCTGGGCCTGCAGGGCGCCTGCCCCGTTTCCCTAATCACATTAACTAGCTTTGTTCCTGCTCGGAAATCCCAGCGGCCTGGTGGGGATTCGGCGCCCCCAGGGATCGCTCCATGTTCTGTCACACCTCTGCTCAACTTGGAGCGCTCAGGCAGCCCCAGGGAGGTCCCCGGGACGGCTCGCTGGCTAACGGGAAGCACATGCGTCAGCGTCTGCAGAACTGAGGGCCTCTGGCTAGAAGGCCCAAAGGGAATGGGGTGGGAAGGTTCAGACAGCGAGAAAGGACAGCACAGTCTGGGCGTCTTTAGGAAGAAATTCTTAACTCCACTTCTAAACAGACAGACGCTGGAGCTGACCCCTCTCCTCCACGCAGCCCCCCAGGAGAGAGGAGGTTGGCTCTTATATTAGCTCCACCTGTTTATTTTTTAAATGTCCGAGCTGGGGGGAGGGGGGTGTCGTTAACTCATTGCTTGCTGGAGGAATATTAAAAGGAGGCATCGGACCCACAGCCACAGACAGTCCAGCGCTGTACTGCAATGGGACGGAGGCATGCGTGGAGCCAGCCACCTGGGAGCTCCCCAGTTGTCATCATGCTGCTGACGTGGCCACACAGACACAGCTGTAGTGAGACTAGAGCTCGGACCATCCTGCACAGAAAGCACATGCTCCTGCCACAGAGCCCATGACACACAGTCGGTGTAGCATTGCACAGATACCGGGTTTTATGCTTCCTTTGAAGTGGCTGTCCGAGACAAACGGGTGCCAGATGGGACACACTTCTGAGGTGCTCTTGCTGGGTTTAAGTGGGTGAGGTTTGTGAAACAGATGTTTGGAACATGGGAACAGAGACAGCAGGTTCCTGGCATTGCAAAGAGAAAGGCTGCAGCGACAAAAGACTGTGGGACAATACGCCATGCCTCTGAAGATGTCAAAGCACTTCACAGATACCCGTTAGCTAATCCTCACAATCCCCATGCTGTAGGTAATCATCTCCACAGTACAAGATGGGGAAACCGAGGCACCAGGGGGGTTGCTTGTTTCACTGGTCGCCGACATCAGCAGAGATTGGGCGCAGGACTTCTGGGTTCTGTCGACATCTCCTGCTTGAACCGTTCTAGTTCTAACACACACATTGAAAACACACCTAAGACACACTCTCCTCCCAGAGCAGGCACTCAACCCATGGCTGCAACCCCAAGATTGTATTGATTCTCGGAGCCATGAACACAACCCAAGAGGCCTGAGGGCGAGGCCACGTCTCTAACTGCTACAGCACACGTCCTCTAGGAAACCAACCCTGCACCACAACCCTTCATCTGGGCAGCCGAGGCCCGGCAACTCCAGATCTGCCAACGGAGAAGCCCACAAACTAAAGCAAAAATACGACGACCATTCCTATGAAAGCATTGTGAGCGTGCAATGGCAGGTTGGAAACTGCAGCAGGACAGGGCCTTGGTGCAAGATTTCTGCTACCCTCTGCCTCCAAAACCAGCCTCTCTTTTGGAGACTCTCCCTCTGCTGGTAGAAGCCTGGGGACTGTGACACACATTGGAGCAGTGGAAAGCAGAGATGCACACACACACTAGTCAGTTCACGGTTACAATCCCCCCCAAAGCCCGATCAATTCCCCTTCTGGCTCTTACAAAGGCAGCAAAGCGTGCCCCAGACGCTCCTGTTCTCGCCGGTGCCTTGCGCTCCCTTCCCCCGCCCGCCGTGAGAACAAGGCTAGCTGCACGTGCAGAGCAGTTATTCGCCTGCTCCATGTGCCGTCCGCCCCCAGCCCATATGTGTGCGGAACCAGCGAGCTGGCAAAGGAAGGAAACAACACAGGGAGGAACCTGAGAATTAGCCAAGGGAGGAAGGGGAGCAGTGCGAGCCGCTCTCCCCATGTCCATAGGCCCGTCCCTCAAAATGCTGCACCAAAGGTCAGTTAGAGCCTCATGACACCCCTGTCCCATCACTGACAGGCAGCCACCTCTGGGGAGGACCACAGCAGCTGTGTAGCATCCACACAGCTGCAATACACAAAACCAGCAACCAAACCCCCAAGGGGCTATTTTAGTGAGGCAGGCAGGGGACCCTAGGGATTTTAGGGTATAAACACCTCAGGGCAGAGACAGCCTGAACAGCACCCAAATCGAAGGTTTTTATACATCCAGGCCCACAGGGCTCTGAGCACCTGGCCTTTTACCCCTCCCCCAACAATGGCTGGGAGCTGGTGTGTTGTGGGTGGGACGACCTTGTTAGACGCACCGGGTGTAAATGGGAGGGCAGCAACATGCTTTAATTGATGGCAAGGCTCCGCACGGCGGGCTGAGTTCGTGGCCTTGCTGCACCCACTGCCTGGCTGTCTCTGGGCCAGACAGAAGACCGCCGGCCCTGCCCTGAGATAACATTCTAGCGCACGATCCCAACCCAGTAACCGCTGCAGGGCGCTGGGCATGGAGCTGAGGTTTAGCCAGGGCCCCCGGCTCTCCTGCTCTCACATCGCGAGGGCTGAGACCAAAGGGTCCCGTGAGCCCCTCAATGGTTCTTTGGCTCTTTTGTTTACAATGCAGTAACCCGGCTTTATTAGGGGTCTCTAGACCACGGACAAGCTTTTACTGCGTCATTGCTTCTGTCTCTCAGTTCTAACATGCTCATCTCCAGCGTCCCAGAGCACGGAGAGTGGCTCCCGCTGCGGGATCAGCAGGTGCGCGCGGACACGGGCGAGTTGTGAAGATGCCGTATTTTACCTGCAGCTCGGGGGATGAGATGTGACTAGACAGCTCCAACTGGATGCATTTCGGCAGGTTGTGTAACGCGACCGGGGCCTGCAGGACTCAATTGCAACATAAATGGCTGCGGGAGGAGACAATGTGTTTAGTGATTCCAGCAGGGAACTGGCAGCCAGGACTCCTGGGTTCAGTTCCCAGCTCTGGGAGGGGAGTGGGGTCAGAGCAGAGGGCTGGGAGCCAGGACTCCTGGGTTCAGTTCCCAGCTCTGGGAGGGGAGTGGGGTCAGAGCAGAGGGCTGGGAGCCAGGACTCCTGGGTTCCGTTCCCAGCTCTGGGAGGGGAGTGGGGTCAGAGCAGGGGGCTGGGGGCCAGGACTCCTGGGTTCCGTTCCCAGCTCTGGGAGGGGAGTGGGGGCTAGTGGTTAGAGCAGCGGGAGTCAGGAGTCCTGGGATCTGACTTTGGTTGAGCTGCCTACACTTCACCTATGTTCCTGTGTCTCCTGATCTGCAAATAGGAGCAGAGCCACCTCTGGGAGGTGTCCGAGTGGGCCCAGAGCAGCTGGCCAGGCCAGGGCAGTGCAGGTGAGTCACCCCCAGTTCCTTCCAGCTTGTGTCTGTTTCAGACCCCGAGAGACCAGGCTTCCTAGAGGCCCTGCCAGGGTAGCTCCAGTCCCTGGGCTTTGTCCCATATGTGATCTGGCATCAGGCCACAGCTCAGTGGGGTTAAGCCAGCTACATCCAGACTGCAGAGGGGTGGGGATTTATCCCATCGCCCACACCAGACATCTGACTTGCTTGGGCAAAGCCAGTTCTAGGACTGGCAGGCATCCTGGGACAGCACTGCCCACCTCCAGCTGGGGCGGGGGGCTCTGAGTGCTGCTCCAGAAGGGGGAGTATTGATTTGCCCACCCCTCTCCTGTTCTTGGGGCTGCCCAATCCTCACGGCCCAGGCTGTGGCTGTTGGTTCATTTTAACTGAACTCCGTTTGGGGGAGAGTACAAGAGGGGGGCGATCCTGGGTAACTACACAGCATCTGATCTGAGCTGGGACCCCATAGCAGGAACCTCCGTCCCCTCTCCACTCCTGGCCCGGCCTGGGTGGCAGGAGGTGTGTTCCCATCCCACCTTGATGCCAGGCGCTGTGTGTAGGGGACAATGCGCCAAGCGCAGCACGTCCCCGCTCCTTTAACCTGGCCATGCCACGAGGCTGGAGCCAGCGCGAGTGCCCCCCAGATGCTGTTCCTGCCACAGCTTGTTGGCACTGGGCGTGGGGAGCAGGGACCCGTGTGGGTCTGCTGCAGCTGGATGCTCAGAGGAGCTGCTGTTGCACTCCCACTAAGCACCATCTTGCCGACCCTCCCCTGCTGCTGCGTGAGGAATGCACTGACAGGGTTAGCGTGGCAGGTTGAAGCTACGCTGGGTCGGGCTGTATCACCACTGGGAACGGTGCCTCCGAGGAGCACCCCATGGCGGGTGATTCAGTAGAGCCGCGGTTCTCAACAAGGCCATGGGAAGGTTTCAGAGAGTCTGCCGAAATAAACCGGCGAGCAGCGCCGGTGTTAGACTCGCTGGGGCCCTGGGAAGATCCCCCGGCACCTCGTGGGGGCTATGGACTGTCCTGGCTGCAGTCCAGTTGCCGTCATTACAGTCTGTGTCCCTATATGCCCTCTGCAGTTTGAACCGGGTGTGATGTCATCCTGCCTGGAGCTGTTGCGCTGTGCTGCTCCCCAGAGGTGGCTGCATTTCCACAGTACGGCGAAGTGACTCTGGGAACTAGGCTCAATAGGTGTCCTTTACGTTAGCTGACACGAGGCTCTGCCTGTCAGGTGCACCAGGATCGGGTGAGATGAACGGGAGCCATCTCTTGCCCGAGCTGCTGGGAGCTGTGCTGATCTGTCTGCAGAGTGAGCGCCAACTTGGTGGCTTTTTCACACCCCTTGCATTTATGGGATGTTTAATCCAGCAAAGCAGCAAATGGGAATCGCAGCAGCCCCCAGACTCCTGGGTTCTGTTTTCAGATGTAGGACGGCAGTGTGGTCTAGGGGTTAGAACAAGGTGACTGGCAGAACCCCCAGGTTCTGTTCCCAGCTCTGGGACGGGAGTGGGGTCAAGCAGTTAGAGCAGGGGGGCTGGGACTCCTGGGTTCTGTTCCCAGCTCTGGGAGGGGAGTGGGGTCAAGCAGTTAGAGCAGGGGGGCTGGGACTCCTGGGTTCTGTTCCCAGCTCTGTGAGGGGAGTGGGGTCCCATGATTACAGAAGGGGACCTGGCGCTCCTGGGTTGTATCAGCTCTGCCACTGATGGTATGACCTTGGGCAGGACACTTGGCTTCTCTGCGGCTCCATGAGTAACAGGGGAGTTAGGAAGTTTAATACCCACCAGGCACGTGGATCCCCCTGGACGGAAGACGGTAGTGAAAAGAGCACAAGACATCATCATCCCTAGGGGTTGGTATATTCATAAACGCTGATTTCCTGGCCACCGCTTTCAGTTTAATTTAAACAATCGTGTTCCGTGAAATCACAGCCAGATGAGGACGTAAACAATAGGAGGGAGGGGTCAGAAATTCACCCCCTTCTGGAATGTTCCTGATTGTTTCCTTCCTGTGTTACAAACCGGGAGCTCCCTGGCACTAGGACCCAAAGGGGCTGAGCGCCGGGGCTGGGAGAATGTCCCTGTACCGTGCGCTGCCAGCTCCACGGCTAGGTGGCGCCCTTGGCAGCCATGTCCCGGCACGTTTTGTGCGTTACACGAAGTAAAACGTCTCCGACGCCAACGTTATGGAAATGATGTAGAACCCCCATCCCCCGCTCACCCTTCCCACGGCCCCAGCCCCCGGGCAGCTGCCTCCTTGGGCCAAGCATCGGACTCCACAGGAGTTCAAGTCTTTGGCCTTTTTCCACCCCCATTTTGTCGCTCCCAGTTATTTCCGGCCCGGGGGCAGCAGGAGCGTTCCGTGTGAGCTGGAGCAGCTGTTCCTGCAGCACAGCGAGCGGTGACTAAAGGCCGGGAAGTTCATAACATAAAGTGCTAGTTCTGGGCATCAGCCCTGGGTACTGGGTGGAGGTAACAGGGAATGGGGCGACTGGGAAGGGCCCCAAGGGATTCTGGGTAACAGGCTGGGGCGGTGGGGCTGGGCAGGGCCCAGGGGGTGGGTAACAGACCGGGCCCTAAGGCTGGGCAGGGCCCTGCGGGGCACTGGGGCTGGGGGTTCTCGGTGGGGTTTAGTTGATTGGGGCTGGGTAGGTCACTGGGGGGTTCTGGGTAACAGACTGGGGCGGTGGGGCTGGGCAGGGCCCGGGGGGTGGGTAACAGACCGGGCCCTAAGGCTGGGCAGGGCCCTGCGGGGCACTGGGGCTGGGGGTTTTCGGTGGGGTTTAGTTGATTGGGGCTGGGTAGGTCACTGGGGGGTTCTGGGTAACAGACTGGGGCGGTGGGGCTGGGCAGGGCCCGGGGGGTGGGTAACAGACTGGGCCCTGAGGCTGGGCAGGGCCCTGCGGGGCACTGGGGCTGGGGGTTCTCGGTGGGGTTTAGTTGATCGTTCACATGCAGTTTGAAGCTCCCTATGTCTCTCTCACTGCTGAGCCCACCGGCCGTTCTCCAATCTGCCCCTTGGTGAAATGCCCTTTCAGAGCAGGGCAGCCCCCCAAACAGCAGACAGGGCGAGCGTGTCCTTGAGGCGTCCCTGGGGCCTGACCCCCATGGCCAGCTGCCATCCTAGGAGCACCCCCCTCCCCTATGACTTCTTCCCTTTGCTCGTCTTCGTTTTTGTCGTCGTCTCCTTCTGCTTCTCCTCCGCCTCAGCCGCTTTCTTCTTCTCCTCCTTCAGCTCCTTGTACTTCCACTTGGGCAGCTCCAGCGTGTTCTTGTTTTTCCGCGACCGCGGCGGCTTCTCCTGGCAGGCCGGGGGGAAGGTGGCCTTGACCAGTTTGATTTTGGGGATGTGGCCCCCGGGGAAGACGCTGTTCCTGCGCAGTAGCCGCAGGGGGAGGAAGCTCAGCATGCCGGAGGGGCTCCGGTACGGGACCAGGACGTGGGTCTCTGACACAGCCTGGCCGTTGCAGGAGGATGAGTCGGGCTCGGACTTGGCATCAGGATCCGGCGTGTACTCCTTGAGGATTTCCGGCACTGACAGCCTCTGCTTGCCCACCTCGGGGGGGCTCCCGGGGCAAATGGTTTGGCAGGCCGTAGCCACAAAGGGGCTGGCCAGGCATGTGGTCATCCGGACCATGTGGTCCATCACCCCGTCCGCCTCGGGGTCATGCGGGAGGTTGATGCTGAAGGTGGAGCAGATCTTCTCCAACAGTCTCTTGCACCTGGATTTAGTGGCCAGTGCCTTGGCCACCAACTCGGGCAGTGCCGGCCACTCGGGCTGGTACTGGTCACTGAACTGCTCGGCTCGGGGCCGCTGCAGGATGCTCCGGATCTGCACAATGGTCTCGAAGCGCCCAGTCAGACCTGCCCACTCCCGGGCTGTCTTCCTCCGGACAGGATCCACCGCTGTCAGGTCAGCTCCTGAGACCACAGGGGGTAAAGAAAGGGCCCGTTATAAAAACGAACCCCTTGGTTGCGTAGCTGCAAGTGGCTTGGGTCAGGGCACGAGAGCAGGCCTGTTCCAAACGGCCTCATCACAGACTTTGTGGATGGGAAAATGGTTTTAGAACAAAATTGAAGGAGGCAGTGTGATCTAGCGGATAGTGCCCTGAACAGGCTGGGCTCCGCTCCTAGCTTGGCCGCTAGCCTGCTGAGCAACGACGGGCAAGTCGCGGCACCACTCTGCCTCAGTTTCCCCATCTGTAAAATTAGGGTTAATGAGATGGGCCAGCTTTGTAAAGTGCTTTGAGATCTGCTGATGGAGCATTGAATGAGCACTGGATGGCAGCAGAGAACAAGGAGCAAGGCACTGCTGGGCACCAGGGCTCGGATCTAACCTGTCACTTGTGTTCCCTGCGTTGCAAGAGCCCCCGGGAAGAGGTCGTGGGCCCGTCTACGCTGCAGTTGAAGGTGTGATTGCAGCGAGTGTAGACGTACCCACGTTAGCGGTAAGCTAGCTAGCGCAGGTCCCAATGGGTCTGAAGTTGGGGCAGCACACTCTGCAAGCAGAATCAAGGTCCAAGCTTCCGTGCTATTGGTACCAAGCTACCTACGCTAAACCTTGCTCACTCGTGTACCTCTCCAAAAGCAGCGTGGCTGTCCTCGCCCGGGCGCTGAGCCCCACCCCACGCCATGGGTTTCAGAGCCCGGGCTCCAGCCTTAACCCGAACAGCTACACTGTTGATTTAGCCCCGTAGCTTGAGCCCAAGTCAGTACATCCAGGCTCTGACACTCACGGCCGCAGGGGGGTTTTGATGTACACGTAACCTAAATAGCTAGTTGAGGTCAACCCTGTGCACCTCCCCTGGGAATAACCTTGACTGGCTACGTTGAGGTAAATCAGCGTCTTGTCTCACTCAGATTTCACATGGCGAGAGCGATCCATGTGAACACACCTTCTGGCTGCAAAGATGTAGCCTAGGAAACAAGTGTATTTGACCCAGGTGGAAATCCTAGGGCAGCCGAGGCAGTTGTCAGTTTTAACGTGAGTGAGCCGGCCAAGGTAACCCCTACGTGGGGGGCTGAGCTAACGCATGTTCAAGTTGCAATGGCCTCATCTTTACTGGGATTTTCAAATGAGTCAAAAAACTCTTTTCCCCTAAGCTCGGCCCTTGCGCAGCAATTCCCTGAGACACCCGAGAAAGCCACGCACCTGCCAGGAGCAGTGCGGTGACGCACTCCTTCCGCCCCTGCACTGCCGCCTTCATGAGCGCCGTCAGGCCCCGCACGTCCCGCTTCTCGATCTCCACCATGGGGTAGTAGTTCAGGAGATAGTTAACTACCGTGACGTGTCCTTGACAGGCAGGGAGAGAGAAGCTGCATTAGAATTGCAGAACATAACAAGAAATGAGCATTTAGCGCCCACTCGCTGAAGGCTGCGTGCATTAGCGGTGTGACTGGGGCGGTGTCCATGCAGGCCCCAGTGCGGTGCTTACAGGGGAGTGAACCAGAGTGATCATGCACGTGTTTGACTTTTTAAAATCCTAGGAAATGAAATGCATCAGCCCCTCTGCAGGCAAACCAGGAAAGAATCCAAGCGTGCAGCTTCCTACACTGCTGGGTGAAACCTGGATCACGTTTTCCTCCCATTTACCTTAGTAAGATCCTGCTTCTCTCCCCCCCGTACTGGGGTGTAGATTGGGAGTAGCCAAGCTGAAGTTAGAATTATTCTGGCTTTGGGAGAGGCGAATCAGGCCCTAAATGTGCAACGTAACAGGCCAGATCCTCAGTCGGTGTCAATCACTGTAGCTTTACTTCTGTGGAGCTCTGGTCGTTGACAGCAGCTCAGGATCTGGTCCAACATACAGCACCGCTCAGGCAGGGGCTGCTCTGAGCCCAAGGGGACATTGTTGTAGGAACCTTAACTTTGGAATTAAATGACTTATTGGTTTAAAAACTGCTATTATAAAGAGGCCTGCCTTTGTAATAACCTGTGGAACTCACTGCTGCAGGATAACTGGACATCGCCTGTTTGACTGCCCTCTAATTTCAGTGAGCGTTCCATGCCCTTGTACTCTGGGGAGCTCCTGTGTGCAGCTCCAGCACCGGCACACCGCAGCTCCTACCTGCTTGAGCAGCGATCATGAGGGCCGTGTTCCCGTCGTTATCCTGGTGATTGATGTCTACGTAGGGGCATTTGCTCAGCAGGGTCACGATGTCCATGAAGCCCTTGAAGCAGGCCACCATGAGCCCATTCTGGGGAGGAGCATTCAGAACCAGTGTGTCAGTGAACGCCAGCATCTTCCCCTCCGTACCCCCGCCCTGCCCACCCCCGCATGGCACTTGCCCCTCTTGCAGGGCCTCACCTACCCTCTCCCGTGCTGCCAAAGTGCATGCTGGGAAAATGGTTTGTAGCACGAGAGAAGTTACAGGGCTGGGCTCTGGTGCTGAGAACCAACAGGATCCGAGGTAAAGGGGCAGACCAAGAGTCCATCCAGTCTGCCTCCGGGCTGTGCCGGACTGGTGTGTCTAGTCCCCGTCTCCCGCCTCCAGTGCTGGGAACCCTTTCTGCCCCTCCCACGATGCACCTGGCCAGGACATGGGGTTGGCTCCAGCCTTGGCAGGGAGACGGTGCGGAGTGTGGGCTAGGAGTCAGGGGAGCCGCAGGGTCGGTCTGTGTCCAGCCGCCTCACTAGGAATCCTCTTGCTAGTCATCCCAGTCTCCCCCCGAGGGGCTCCGTGCCCACGGCGTGGGAATGCTTACCCTCCCGTTGATATCCAGCTCCGTGACCTCCTCCCGGCTCACCCCACGCGCCAGTAACTCCTGCAGCAGCTTGGCGTTGTTCCTGGCACAGCACTGGTAGAAGGTGAGCACCTGCCCACCATCCGCGTCCGGGGCGGGCTCGTAGCAGGGGTAGACAGAGTCGTCGGAGAGGATGCTGCTGGTGTCAGAGAGCTCTGCCTCCTCCGTCTCCTCCTCCTCCTCGTAGTGCAGCTCCGGGTCGGAGGCATCCAGGCTGGTCTTCCAGGTCTGCAGCACGCTCTCCTCCACTGCTGTCATCTGTCACGCAGCCCATTCAGAGGGAGGAGAGCCTGGCACGGCACCACCTGCCCACCCTGCTCCAGGAGCCTCTGGGCGCCCCTCACCCCTGGGTGATGACTCTGCAATGCAAGCCTAGGTCAGTGAGGCTGGGCCAGGCCCAGACCCCCCACCCCTGCCCAGGGACCGGTCGCTCTGTGGTGAGGCTGGGGGAGCCCTGGCTTCTCTGGGCCGCTCGCAGGGGCAGCAAGACTGACAGGTGCTCGAGGCTGATCTTGGCACATGGCTCCATTCGCCCTCGAGACCAAACTGGGATTAGACCCCCCACCCCCGAGCAGCTCACCGAGGCTGGGACCCAGGCGCAGAGCTGGCCGTAAAACCATCACCAGGGAGCCGCGGCGGGCTGGGGGCAGCTCGGGAGCTTTGGGGATGCAGAACCACGTGCCATGGGGGGACCCAGCCGGGCAGGGGGGGAACCTGTGGGCCCCTCCCCAACTGCCCCTTCCATTGGCATCTCTTAACCCAGATTCCTCTCCTGCTAGGGGTGGGCGAGGAGGGAGTGTCGCTGTGCCCAGGTCCCAGCAGGCTGGGCCACTACCCGGCTGGCTAGCGGCGCTGCCCCCAGCCCAGGGGCTAACTCTCTGCGCCCCAAAGTCCTGCGTCTGTCCCGTACGCTGCTAGTGGCACAGAGACCCTTTGCTGCCCCACGTGTCCAGCTCTGAAAGCACCTGCTTGTCAGTTTGAATTTAACAGAGGAGGGAGAACGGGGGGGGGGGGCTCACGCTCCTCCCCGTTCTCCCTGCCCCCCGTCCTATCCCCACGCAGGAGAACATGGCAGCTGCAAACCCCATTCCCAGGCAGAGCTGGGGCCAAGTCCAGCACTGAAGGGGTAAATTAAATACCAGGGCCAGGTCCCCTCCCTGCTGGGGAAGGGGAGCAGACACCAGACCACCAGGTCCGAAGCCCCCAGGCCCCGCCCGGGAAGTTGGCAGAGTGTGCGACGGCCCTACACCCAGCTTGCTGCATTTCTCTGTGTGTCTGTAACGGGATCACTCGTGAACGCTGCAGCCGAGCTGCCCCGGCGTTTCCGGGACTGTTCTGGGCACCCATGCCCAGAGCTCTAGTGAGGTGCGGGGAATGGGGGACAAAGGGAGCCCTGGACCCCTCGCTAGCACAGCCCTGACATGTACCAGCCTGGAGGGAAGAGGGGAAGCCGACTCTGAGCCGCCCCTTGGCCCGTGCAGTCCAGCGTTCTCTGCCTGGGGGCAGCCCTGGTTCTCTGCTGCCCTCCCTCGCACCCCAGCCCTATGTGTGCCCAAGCTTCCTGCCTACCTGACCATTAGTGTCTCCTGCCCCTTCCCTGATGCACCTGTCGCCGGTCCCTGCAGGCTGGGGGATGCTGCTGCTCGGCTCTGGTCCAGCGAAGCTTCGGAAATCCCTGGAAATACTGAGCCAGCGTTCGCCTCTCGGCCCTGGCACGGAGAAATCTCTTCTCTCCCTCCCAGGGCTTATCCGGGGACACTCAGCTCTTCCACCTCCGTCCCTGGCCCTCTGGGTTTCAGCGCTGCTCCAGCTGGGCAGAGACGCTCCCTGAGACACTCAGGCATAGGGAACGTTTTCCCTTCTTCCCCCTCCCCAAGGGAAAGCGGGTTCTGCCCTGGGCTCCCGAGCGGTGACAGCTGGCACGTTGCTGGGGGCTTAGCCGGCCAAGGCATCTTAATTTAAACTGTTACTTAAAACGGCTCTGGCCGCCCTGAGCAGGATCAGGCAGGTGTGTGTGGGATTTGGTGTCCTTAGCCGGAGAAGGGGGTGCTGGGAGCCACCACACTCTCCTTGGTGTGTTTTCACACTCGCCTCGCTGGGAGAGCAGGACACTGCGACCCAGCTCAGAGCTCCGGGGGCCAAAGGAGACAGTGCCTGGGGCGTGCAACTTGGAGCCTTCTTTGCACGTGCCGTGCAAACCGCTGAGCAGATGCACAATGGGTCGCTTGCACAGGGAAGTATCAGATCTGCACAATTGCACCTGCAAATGAAACACCCGGGTGCAGTCACGTTTCCTGCCTGGGCCACTGAACCCAGCTCACCTGGTTTGGGCCAGACTGACCAAGGACTCTCAAGAGCAGCGCCGCTGGCCAGGCCCCGTCTCCCGAAGGAAGCCAGCGGCTCCTCCTTCCTCTTGCTTTTGAAAAGTTTTTGTTTCCCAAATGAAGGGGCCAGGACAGCTCGTGGGGTCCCAGTAGAGGGTGGGTCCCCCAGCAGCTGTTAGTTCAACTCCAGCATGGGTCAGACTGGAAGCTGTGACCCTGGCATGGCTAAGTGGGCCTTGTGTGTGACACGAGTCAGGTGGGTCTCAGTCCAGACCCGAGCAGACAGGTGTCTCCGCAGTTAAGGCCACTGTCCCACTGGGAGCTACCGGGTCCCTTTGCTGGGGGCCTTGGGGGTGAAGCTAAAGGGGGAGCAGGCCCGGGACACGAGACTCAGGGGCAGGCTGAGCTGGGGGCAGGGCAGGGTGTGGGGAGCTTGTCCTGCTGCTGTCGCTGCTGCGGGGTGAAGGCTCCAGGGCCCCACTGACAGCCTGTGGGTCGCTTCCTCCCCTGACCCGCTCTGCTGGGTGTGTCTCCGTGGGGAAGGCACGGAGGTGAGTCTTGGGCTAGCAAAGGGAGCCGGAGTGTGAGCCCTGGGGCCTCCTATCCGCCCACAGCGCATCCCTGCCCCATGTGCATGGCTACCCCTTGCCACTGGGCCCCCGTCCTGGCTGGGAGAGGAGCGGGACCTACTGGCAAGAGTGGCCACCAGCCCCGCTCCAAGCCCTGGGGATTTGGGGGCCCCCAAATGGTGACTGGGGGCACGTCCACTCCCTAGTGCACTGGGCGGGCTGAGGAGACATGGGGCCGATGCTGCGGCTCTCACAAACGTCCCTGAGTGCCCAGGAGCAGCAGGAGGCCTCTGCAGCCATTACGTAAGACAGCAAGAATAGCGCCTGGCTGCTGCAGCCCTGAGCCGCCTGGTCCTGGCGCAGGAGCCTGGTCCCCGCGTAACGTAGGCCCCTGTCCTGCCTGCCACGTGCCGCCGTCAGGCCTCTGTCTAACCTTCCCCAGCCCTCTTATCACAAGACAAGGCCTGGAGCGGCTTTAGGGCTTACAGGGGTTATCGCAGAGAGCCGCGCGTTATAATCTGTCCTGGCTGCAGACAGGAGCCCCTGAGCAGCAGAGACCTTGGGATGCCTGGCCTGGCCTCGCCACAGCCCACAGGTGCATTTGCTTATTATAGCTCCAGCACTTGCCCTCTGCCCCGCCTTCTCCCGCGGCCATTGCTGGGCGCTCTGCGGGGCCCAGCGCCAGTGGGGAGGGAGGCCAGAGGTTGTGGTCTGTGCAGCACCTGACATGACACAGCTGTAGTCTGGACACTGCTGCAGAGTGAGGCAGGCTGGCGAGGCCCCGGGCAGGGACTCGGGAGATGTGGATTCGAGTCTCAGCACTGCCACGGACTCGCTGTGTGGCCTTCCTGGCTCCCGCGTCCGTACCCGGGGGATGATAACGGTTCCTGCCTCTGTCTCTTCTATTGGGATTGCAAATCCCGTGTGTTTGGCCTGGCGTCTCTGCAACGGGAATGGGAACCGAGGAGGGTGATAAAACGCCACAATGTCCCAAAGAGAAGCAAGCCCTTTGCTGTTCCAATTGTATTGTGTGCTGCCAACAGTGGCCACAAGGGGCTGCCACAGGACACGGCCAGAGAGCCGGTTTGCCAGCGGATTGATTATTAACGTGGAGCTGGTGGCTGGATAATACGCAGCCAGTGCGTGACTTGTTTGTCCTTCCCGCTTGTCATGAACGTCAAACCAGCTTGCAACGAGAGACTCTCGGCAGGCGGGGCTGGGCACTTCCCTACTCCATCACCTCCCTCTTTTACCGCAGATACAAACATGCTGGGCCTGAAATATTTGCTGCCTTGTTACAATCAAATGGCTCTTTGATTTCAAACGCTGCCCGCAGTCCCTGCTGTGGGGGTAGGGGCAGGGCTCCAGGGCACGTGCCTCCTGTCTGTGCTGGGCCGTGTGGAGAAGTCACTCACCCCCCCTTGGCCTTTTGTGTGTGGTTTGGGATTTGTATTGTGGGAACGGCCAGTCATGGCCCAGGGCCCCATCGTCCTAGGTGCTGTAAAAACAGAACAAAGGGACGGCCCCTGCCCCACAGAGCTTCCCATCTGCTCGATGAAGAGGGAAGTCAAGTCACGGGGGGAAGGGGGCCAAATTGCTCGTTGTCATTTGGTGGCCCGTGATGCGCTGACTCTGTGGGCCTCGGTCCAGGGCTCAGCACACAAGTCTGCATGTTGCAGTTTGGAGAGAAACCAGGGGCAGAGACTGAGCTCCCCTCCCCTCCCCAGCGGGGCGTGATGGCCGGACAGTGGGGGGACCTGGAGAGAGCCATGAATAACCCCCCTTCGGCCCCTGCTGGTGGGTGACGTTCAGCCCCTAGCAGGGCTCCACCTGTCACTCTGGAGTGGGGGGGGAGGGGCATAAGAGGCATGTGATGAGGAGAATTGCGGGGCCTTCGTTAGCCGGGCGGAGGCGGTGCACCCAGGCCTGCTCTACCAACTTGCGTATTTCAGATCAACTAAGAGCCAGTGGTGGCAGTGATAGAGCTCACAGCAGCCACTAGGTGGCGCCATCGGTTGTATTCTCCCAGCGCTCAGGGGCCCCAGTCCTGGCCCCTTCTGCCAGGAGCTGTACAAACACGGAACAGGCAGATGGTCCCTGCCCCAAGGAGCTGACACGGAGGCCAAACATCGGGGGGTTGCACCAGTGTCGCTCTCTGAGGGTAGCCAGGACACCCCGAGTGTGAAGAGGAGCAGCCTGGCGGAACCTGCGTTCTAATCTCCCAACTGAGCGTGACTGACAATGTGGCAGCTACCTGGCAACCGGGGCCTTGATTGGTCCAGAACTGCCCTACTGCCGAGGGAGTTGCCCCTTCTTCTGAAGCAGCTGCTGTTGGTGGGCTACAGAGGGACCCGGATGTAACCAGCCCTGGGGGTGTCTCTGGTTTATAGAGAGGGAAACTGAGGCACAGAGCAGGTGTATGTGACTTGAGTGGGATCAGCTACCGAATGCACAGCTGAGCTAGGAATAGAACCTGGGTGTCCTGGCTCCTCACTCGCTGCTCTGACCACTGAACTCTGCTGGCCAGAGGGAACCTGGCTGAATCCTGAGCGTTGTCGGCTCCCAGACGAACCCACGGGCACTAAATCACGCTTGATGCTCGGGAGCTGCTGAGAAGCGGGGCGGGGGCTGAGACGCGTTTGGAATAAAGCCCTGCTCTTTCACCTCCCGCCCAGCGTCCGACTGGAAGCCCCGAGCCTGGTGGTCTCGCCCAGGTCAGTCGGCCCTGGCTGCCCCCGTCATCTCCATCACAAAACCAGGGCGTAATAACTCAGCCCCGGGGGGCAGTTGGGAGGGTTGATTTAGAGCCCAGGAAGCGCTCCTCTAACCCTGGCCCTGATCATGCCAGGTCAGGGCTGGGTCAGCGGCCGAGCGCGGCCAGGGTCTGCCTTGCACCTAATGCGGCTACGGAATGTGGGCTCCCGGCTGCACAGCCACGTGGACAGGCAGCCCCCTGCCAATGCCAGGCGGCCCCAGCAAGTGACATGTGGCAGCAGTGGGTCACTCCCAGGCTGTCTAGGGACTGCAGGTCTCCCTCATTCCATGGGGCCTTGGGGCCCCTGCGCCCAAGGGTCCCCTGCTGGGGTCCCAGAGAGGTGGGTGGGCGGCAGTGATGCTGGTGGGTGGGGGCAGATCACGAGGGAGGCATGTACGTTTCCCTCCTCTCCCCAGGCTGCTTCCTGCAGGACCCTCCTGCCTGTGAATTGCGTGGGGGCCTCTGAGCCCAGCTTGGAACGGGGGTCCTGCCCGCGTCTGTGGCGAGCGCCTACAGCAGATGAGTGAGGGGTTCTGACCCCTCCCTGGCACTCGCTGAGCCTGGTGGAGACGTTTCCTGACTCCAGGGTGGGCTGAGCACTGGTCCGCTCATTGCAGGAGTGGGAGTCGGCCTGTTTCCCGGGGACCCTGGAAAGAGCAGCTGCTGGGGCAGGGGTTGCGTGGGGAGTTGCCTTTGCTTTCGCTCCCTTCCCTGGGGAGTGTGGCTGGCGCTCGGGAGCGCTGCCTTTGGGTCCTGGCTCTGCTGCAGGGTCCCTGGCCTGCATCTCGAAGCGTTTCAGCCACCCGGCGGTGGGAGGGACACCTGACAATGTCCCCTCTAGAGCTGGGAGACACTGAAATGTTTTGCAAATTAGTGTTTTCACCAAACTGTACCCCACAAACACCCAACCCCCCCCCCCCCCGAATGTTTAAAAATCGACACCTTGGATTTTTCGGTTCCGAACCACTTCTTGTTTCAACATTCCTTTTAATTTCATTTTAAAACAACCCAAAATGTTTTAAATGGAAACGTTTTGTTGGACTCAGAACAATCTCCCCCCATTCGCACAGCTCTGATCCTGCGCGGGAATGTTGGTGCACTGCTCATTCACGGCAGTGATGGTGCAGGAGGGGGCCCAGAACCGCCGCGGGCTGGACGGGGATGGCAGGAAGTGCTGGCTAGCAGCTGTTTCCCCCGGTATCCCCGTGTTTCTGGATCCAGGGGAAGCAGAGGATGGGGATGCTAACGAAGCGTTTCAGAGGGAATGGGGCCCTGATTGCAGCCCGTCAGCAGAGCTCTGTGGCTTAGGCCCATCTGAATCCAGACCCTCCCAGAGCCGCCTGTCCCGTCACTCAGCTATACAGACCTGGGTCTCCCCTGCCCCCACCCGAGCTGACGCTGCTCTCGTCCCAAGAGGGGCCTGTCTCCAGCTCAGAGGGCGGTTGCACCCCATACCCGCCCTGCACTGGCACCGACTCTCTCGAAGGACAGGGCACCTAGAGAGGAATCAGACAGCCAGACGCTCTCATCGCCGGGCCGGGGTGCAGGCTCAGGGGGGAGGATCAGGTGGGCTGAGACAGGCCCACAGGGCCGCGGCCAAGGCTCGAAGGCAGAGGAGCGCCCAGCGTGACTAACAGATTTATGGGGGTGGGGACCGGAGCACGGTGGTCTCAGTGCCTGACACAATCGATGAGCCTCGGAGCAGCTGAGCGCCGATGTCACCCGATACAGTCGCTCTTTGTGGAGCACAATGCTGTACCTATCACGGGGGGGGGGGGGGAGGGGGGGGATTCAGCCCAGCACCCGCCGGCCGAGCTCCCATTGTCCTGCCCCCCGGCTGCCTCTGCTCACCTCTCTGGGAGACCGGGGCCGCCCCAGTGACCTGGCGCTCTCCTGGCACGGTGCTGGGGTCGCTCGGCCTCCCCTACAGGTGTTGCCCAGTGTGATTTGTGGCAGGGGGGCTGTCTGAGGGGCGTTCCCCGGTCACACGGCATGTCGCAGGGATAAAGGCTGAGAGTCCCTGGGGCAGGGCGGGGCGAGCCCATCTGCGGACTGGGGTGATTAATAGCTTGGGGTGCAAGTGGCTGGCTGGATCCAGCCTGCCCTGTAACCCGTGCGCGGAGCAGCCTCCCAGGGCCGGCTCTGCCCCCGCGTCCCCGGCACTCACAATCCCTCCTGCCCCGGTGACCTGGGGGCGAAGGCGCTGGCCCAGGAGGTGGGTTCCAGCCCTGGCTCTGCTGCTCGCCTTTCCCCCCTCCCCCCGTAACCCATCTGCCGGGGGCTGGTGGGTTCATGAGCTAGGTCTGGACTGGGTGTCCTGCCTGCAGCTCCTAGAAAACCAGTGACCAAGGCTCTGCCTTCCTGAGCGCCGTCTACCCGCCCGTGGCCCGCTAGCGACCCCCTCAGCCACGGCCATCTCCTGCAGGGCCCTATCCTGCCGCGCCGGGCAACGGGCCCGCAGGCAGAGGGCTGGGTGGCTCGGGCTATCTCAGGACGCATCCTTGGAAACCCAGGGCTTGTGACCCAGCCGAGAAGGGGGCCCGGTGCTCTGGCGATGGCCCCGCCGCTGGGTGCCAAAGGCGGCTTGGGCCTGCAGGCCTGAGCGACCCGGAGCTGAGTGGGCGTCATTAACCGGTAGCTGGCTGAGAGGCAGCCTCGTTAGCTCGGCTCTTCCCCCCCTACTCCCATTTGGACAACGAGCTGCAGCAAATCCAGCCCTTTGTTTGTACAGCCCCTGCAGCCGCGCAGTTCGGACGCTGGCTCTGAGGCGAGGCCACCATGGCCTGCCACAGCTGAGGCAATTTTTGGAGGACTCCCACCCGCACGCTGACCCCGCCCTGCGCCGGTTAACGCGTGGGAGCGGCCGGGGACACGCACTGCGCTGTAGGTGCAGGGCCAAAAGCATCAGCACCGGGTGTTTGCTGCAGTGAGCTGGTCGATAAAGCCCCACCCAGCCCAGGTCAGACGTCAGCCCCCTCCATTCATAACTGAGCTCCCCCCCCCAGTTGCTCCTCTGACGGCATGTTAATTATTCAGCAGCTGCCGGGCATCTCGTTACTGGTTCTGGGAACGCACTGGCCCCAAGGGTGGCTCTGGGCCTGTTGCCTCCTGCTGGGGGTGTCTGAACGGAGTGGGATGGCCCGACAGGAATAAGGGACTTTGGCTCCTGTCTGAGCGGCTTGCAAGAGCCCAGCGCAAAGAGGCTTGCATGACCGCCGCGAAGCAGGGCGCTCTGTGTGGCTGATTACCAGGCCCTGGGTGGCCGGGAGGTGTCCTACAGGCCCCTAGATATAGGCTCGCCTGCTGCTTCGAGCCCCATTGCTGGGCGCTGCACAGTCAGAGATTGGCCCTGCAATAAAGCACTCCGGGTCCAAGCCCCGTGTTATCGCTGGGTTGCAGCGACGCTCTAGATGTATTTGTAAATCAATGGCACGTTTCACTCTGGAGATGATGACCAATAAGGCCAGGCCTGCACGGGGGCTTTCAACCATGAGGGGCCCAAGGCATCTGGTGCAAGCCCCTAGTGTAGACAAACTGAGCTGCGCTTTGCACTGGGGTGGCAGCTGGTGCAAGCGCCTAGCACAGGCAGGTTGAGCCGTGATTTGCACTGATGTGGCGGCTGGTGCAAGCGCCTAGCACGGGCAGGCTGAGCCGTGCTTTGCACTGGGGTGGCAGCTGGTGCAAGTGCCTAGCACGGGCAGGCTGAGCCGTGCTTTGCACTGGGGTGGCAGCTGGTGCAAGCGCCTAGCACAGGCAAGCTGAGCCGAGCTTTGCACTGGGGTGGCAGCTGGTGCAAGCGCCTAGCACGGGCAGGCTGAGCCGAGCTTTGCACTGGGGTGGCAGCTGGTGCAAGCGCCTAGCACGGGCAGGCTGAGCCGAGCTTTGCACTGGGGTGGCAGCTGGTGCAAGCGCCTAGCACGGGCAGGCTGAGCCGAGCTTTGCACTGGGGTGGCAGCTGGTGCAAGCGCCTAGCACGGGCAGGTTGAGCCGTGCTTTGCACTGGGGTGGCAGCTGGTGCAAGCGCCTAGCACAGGCAGGCTGAGCCGAGCTTTGCACTGGGGTGGCAGCTGGTGCAAGCGCCTAGCACGGGCAGGCTGAGCCGAGCTTTGCACTGGGGTGGCAGCTGGTGCAAGCGCCTAGCACGGGCAGGTTGAGCCGTGCTTTGCACTGGGGTGGCAGCTGGTGCAAGCGCCTAGCACAGGCAGGCTGAGCCGTGATTTGCACTGATGTGGCGGCTGGTGCAAGCGCCTAGCACGGGCAGGCTGAGACGAGCTTTGCACTGGGGTGGCAGCTGGTGCAAGCGCCTAGCACGGGCAGGCTGAGCCGAGCTTTGCACTGGGGTGGCAGCTGGTGCAAGCGCCTAGCACAGGCAGGCTGAGCCGTGCTTTGCACTGATGTGGCGGCTGGTGCAAGCGCCTAGCACAGGCAGGCTGAGCCGAGCTTTGCACTGGGGTGGCAGCTGGTGCAAGCGCCTAGCACGGGCAGGCTGAGCTGTGCTTTGCACTGGGGTGGCAGCTGGTGCAAGCGCCTAGCACGGGCAGGTTGAGCCGTGATTTGCACTGATGTGGCGGCTGGTGCAAGCCCCTAGCACGGGCAGGCTGAGCCGTGCTTTGCACTGGTGCAGTTCACCCCTGCTGTCAAGCGGCACAGCGTGCCGGGTGCAGGGTGTAGTTTGTCGAGGCTGTGCCTGTCTGCACTAGGCGTTTGCACTGCTGCAGCAGCCAGGGTGTCTGGTTGTGACTGGGACAAACCTAACGTCTGCCTGTACCTGCTAGTGGCTTTGAAAGCGTCTCCTCATTAGCAGCTGCCTCACTGGCCAGAGACTGGCTCCTGTGGTCCGAAGAGCCAGTTGCCGAAGGGGGAACAGCTCCTTTCCCTGCACCCCGCAAAGCCCTACAGAGCTGGGTCCCTGCTCCCAGCTGGTTGATGGGGGGGTCCCCGAAATCCTGAACAAGGGGTGGGGGGTAAATCCCTGGCTGAGGGAAAGACCAAGGCAGGCAGGACAATGGCGTCAGAATGCCTGTCACACTCTGCCGATCACCTTCCTGACAGTGGAGCCGCGCGCCGGATGCTGCTTCCTCCAGGGGTTGGGGCGGCAGGACAATAACCCCCTTTGCTGCATTCTGCAAGGAGCGCCAGGCCTCCTGGGGCTCCTCGGGAGGGGGGTGTCTTCTTACCGAACCTGCCGTGGCCACCCCAAGAAGTGTTTGAGGGGGGCCAGTGCCAAGGAGGGGCCCCGTGGGTAGAGCACGGCTCCGCCAGACTGCAGTTCTATTCCTGCCTCCGCCACCACCGGAAGCTGCTTCCTCAGTCTGCGTGCAGTGGGGCAGGCTGCAGGCCCTGCTGCTGGGCTGCTTCGGAGCGGGAGCTCTGGGCTGAGGTTCAGCCATCTGACCTGCTGGCTCTCATGAGCCCTCCCGGGACCCTGGGAGAACGAGCTGCATTTCCTTCCCACACCTACTGCTGCTGCAGCAGGCTCATTAGCCAGGCGCTCGTTAGCCACTAATGTCTGACGCCGGTGCAACCCCATAGTGCAAACAAGTGCAGTTGACCCTAGTTTGAAACCCCAGGACAGACCAGGCCTCTATGCTCCCGCTGCAAGCTGAACGCCACTGAGGGCGATCGCTAAGGGATGCACAGACACCAGAGACTCTGGGGCCGGGGCCGGGGCCGGGGCCAAGCTGCAGGATGTGCAAGGAGCCCAGGGTGACACTTACGGCAGGTCTGTAGTGCTTTTTGCAGCCTCCTGTCTGGGTGCTTGGCTTCAGGCTGGGTTTATTGCTGTTGAGCTCAAGTCGATTAGGAACAGGTTTAAGCTAAACCAAAATAAGCCGCTCTTAGACTGAAATATCCGTGTCCACGCAGGTGCGTGCTCTGGATTGGCTAAACGGCCTTAACGACCTCACGCAAGGTTGTGTGTAGGCAGGGCCTCCGTGTGCTGACCACAAAGCACCCAGCAACCTGACTGACTGATGGGCAGGTCGTCAACGGGCTGGCACAGATCTGGTGGCAATGAACACATGCCGGGAAATATTAACTTTTTGGTGAGATGTTAGTTCTCTAGTGGCTGCAGTGACCCTGGCCTGAGGGGTGCAGGACTGGAACATCCGAGTTGTTGAGCAGTCGGCAATGTGTTGACTCTAAACATGCATCAAATCCCGTTGATTTTGCTGGAAAAGCTCAGCATCAGAACTGGAAAAAATCATCCAAAGTTCAGTTTTTGTCTGTTTTTTTAACTATTTCCTTTGTTTGAACTTTTGAGAACAAACAGGACAAAAGTTTTGTGAAAACTTTTGCACAAGTTACTTTCTGTTTCTGCTGAGCCCTGCATGCACATTGGCTGGCTGTGATCCTTCTGCAGCCAGATGGAAATCAGTCAATATTTTCTTTGAAAAATGTTAAACCAAATGAGAAATGTTTGTTTTTTCTGTGTCTAAATTTCAAATAATTTTGGGACCAAACAATTAGGAACAATCATTTTCCTTTTGGATATCTGGGTTCCTTCCCCATTCCTCTCCTTAAGCCCACACTTTTCTAGAAGAAAGAGGGTGGGGGAAAGAACAAAAGGCAGAAAGGAGGAAAGAAAAAACAAAATAACAGAAACCAGAACGAAAGGAAATTGGGAGGAACCCCTCCAATCTGAGCAAATTACCGATGTTCTCGTTAACTCCCAAAAGCCCTTTTTCTTTTGTCCAAAAATGTTTTCACTGAATAACGTTTGCCCAGCCCACGTCCGTTCCCTTTGCTGTGCCTGGGCAGAGAGCGCCATGCTAAATCGCTTGGAGCTGGGGAGGCATTTCGGAATCCGGGGGGGCCTCCGTTACCCAGTTTCAGCACCATTTGGCTCCAGTCATGTTTCTGATACACACTGAAACCTGCACCGTAGTTTCCCCTCCACAACTGCTGGGCGTATGATTAATGTTGCATATTGACACCTCAAAGTACCCACAAGGATTGCTTTAAAATATTTCTCTTTTCATAGAACAGAAGGGTTTCCAAGGGGCAAGTGATCAAAGCTGCCGTCTGAGAACTCACTTTGCACTGGTGCGAAAGACTGTGCAAGGTGCAGGACATTGGAAAACCCGGCCTGTTGGGCTTTCAGGCAGGAGCTGGTCTGAAAGGTCTTGTCTAGACTAGGGTAAAAGGAAGGACGTTAGAATGTGCTAATTAACACTGTTGATAAGTCTAGTGTATACACAATGTGCTTTCTTGAACACATGTTCAGGGCACAAATTAAAGCTGAGGATTACTTCAACCATCTAACACATGTTACAACTACAAGCCACCTTGTCTAAACAAATGCGTGTTAAAATCCTGACAAACACATGTTAACTAGTGTAGTTTGTTTCCTACAGATGCTTTACATGAGCATAAGAGCAGAATCAGGTCCCGAGGTTTTCAAAAAGCCTTTCAGGTTTGTGGTGTTTTTTGGCTTTAGTTACATTTTATTTGTAGACCAATACAAATAATAATTGGTGAATGCAGCAGGACAAAGGAAATTCACCAAGCCAGGGGTTTGCCCACAGCGAGTGGGTTGCAGGACTGGACCTTGGGGCTGATAGTTAAACATGCTCAGCATGTTGTCACAATAGGAGCTGCTGCGAGTTGAGTGGAAAATCTGGCTCCTCAATGGCTGTCTGTCATTAATGAGCAAACGCCAGACGCGCAGAGATGCCCAGAGCCAGAGAGGTTTCTGTGAATTCTTTGCCAATGTTAATAACTCGAAGGTGGGGGCAGAGGGTGTTTCCATCTTGACACTGCCCTTTTTAATTTACAGTCTTCGGGTTTAAAAAAAAAGAGACCCAAAGAGAGAGATTTTTTCTGATTACATTACAGATGGCCAGCAACAGAGATCAATTTCAATTTCTCTTTTTGGGGGGTGGGGGCAGGGGAAGGGGACATTAGACTTGCTAATTCCAGACCCAGCGCTCTAGCTGAAGAGTGGTGGTGCTGGCGCAGGCCCCATGTGTGTGACGAGTCATTTCGGGAAGCCGTGCAAGGCCCTCTGTGAAATGTGGACGGGAAGGACGCTCCCCCTGCGATAATGGCATTGCTGGTGGCGCAGATGGTGCCAGCTACGGATACTTGCTATAAAGAAGATGGATCGCGGTGCGTGGGGGGAGGCAATTGGAGAAAGGTGATGGGGCTGCTTCGTGGCTTTCATTATGGGCGTTATCCATCAGGCCCTTGACAAGACAGCAGGAGCTGGGGCAGTAAGGAATTGCTGGGCAGTGGGCAGGTAAACGCTGACAGGCCAACACGCCCGTCCCCTCTTGGGTTTGTTTCCAAACCCCCTTCCTGCTTGTCAGCGTATCCTTCACCCTCCTTGCGTCGCCATAAAAATGTCTCTTAAACTCACTGAATCACTCTGCCTCGGTGGCTTTCCCTGACAAGTTAATCCCCATATTTACAGCTGGGAGGGGAAGAGTTCTTCCAGAGACCCCGGGTATTCCAGCTTTCCTTAACGCAGCTGCTGGATTTTCTTTAAAACTGCTTGTCAAGAGTTCTTTATAATTCTCGACCAGCCCTATCAGTGCTCCCGGCTCACTGGAAAGAAAGTCACATTTCTCTGTCCAAAAGCCACTCGTGTCACCCGGGTAATTCCGCATTGCTGCAGGCGCTTCGTGAGATTTAGTGTTCCCGTTGTTGGGTGCTCGGTTTGCGAGACCTTGAAGGGGGCTATTCAGAAGGCAAGCGCCCAGAAAACTGGCTCCTTCATGAACCAAACAGAGCAGGAAAAAGCCATCCTGTGAAATTCCCCCCTGAAAAAATGATCTACAGCTGCTCCCTTTGAGACCGTGAAACCTCCATGGAGAACCAAGACTGTGTGATTTTTAAGCCAATCTCACGATTTTTGAATGCTTGGGATTGATCACATGGGGTGTGTAATCATCATGTACACCCACATACATATCATCAATACAGTACCCTAGAAAGTGGGGCGTGCATGTATGCTTTGTAATATACACAGCCATTTAATCAGGAAAGCCCGTCCAGCACCGAAATGCAGCCACCTCACATGGGGAGCGTAGCAGCCTTTGCCCTGCACACAGTAACACTGCACAGGAATGATAGCACCTCCCTCTGAACCTGCAGGGAGACTGTCGGCAGCTAGAATCTGAATTGCAAAAGCCAAAGGTCTAGAAGTCCCTTCTCTCACACCTTACTCCACAACAGAAGCCTCCTCGCCGGGGGAACAGGCTGGACAATAAGAGGCAGAGGCCAGAAGAAACCCGACAACCTCCCAGTAGGCAACCCAAGTGTTGAGTGCAATATCCTATAAGCAGTATTGGAGGAGGGATAGCTCAGTGGTTTGAGCATTGGCTTGCTAAACCCACGGTTGTGAGTTCAATCCTTGACGGGGGTCACTTAGGGATCTGGGGCAAAATCAGTACTTGGTCCTGCTAATGAATGCAGGGGGCGGGACTCAATGACCTTTCAAGGTCCCTTCCAGAGATAGGTATATCTCCATATTTTATATATTTTAAAAGAACCGGGTCTCCCCCTACGAAAGCAACGTCCCGTTGGCTGACGGGGCAGCTGGTCAATAGAAATAGAACAATGCACCGTTGGGAGCTGTATTGGCCCTCAGTGTTACGCTAGGCACAGGCCGGGCCTGGGCGGGAGGATGTGCCCGACACTAAGGTGAGGGGCGCTGGCTGAGAGAGAAAGAGGGAGCTGGAGGTGGATGATTTACAGAACAGAACAATGCCGGCTGAATGCTGCTCCCCAGCTGGGCTGGGTTAGTGTCAGTAAAGGAGAGAGAATGCTTGGGGCCATTTATCATCTGTCACCAGGCCCCCTCTGCCTCTGGGACAGGGCTTCATAAACACCCAGCCACCCCAAAGCAAGGCTGGCTCGTTAACCCTTTGGGGGACTCTTGGCTTCCAGGCGGGGTGGGGGGGGTGTCTCTGTGGCTGGGCGCACAGCTGCAGCAATGGGGTGCATTTTTTCCTTCCCCCCTTTCTGTGAAATAAGGATCCATTTTAAGTTGCTGACCCAGCGGCAGATCCTGCCTGTTGCTACTGGGGTTATTTTTGAATACATGGGAAGTGCTTGTGCTGCAGTGATGGGTGTTTAAGACCTTTGATAGAGATCACCTTGCAGGGCCAGGAAACCCTGGCTACTGTGCGTGGCAACAGATTTCTTCCCCTCCCAGCACACTGCTGCCTTTTGATTGAAGGGCGGAGAGTCGAGTTCAGGTTAAGCAGGATGCAAGCAAACCTTGAGGAATGCGTGCGCTCGGCCAGCTTGGCTAAGATTTCTTCTCCTGATTCATGCTCCCCAAAGCTCCCTCTACTGTCCTCGTGTGCGTCTGGCATGTGCTCATTCCTGCTCGACTCTCGGTGGCTGAAATTCACCCCTGTGCACAGGACCCAGCCAAAAACATCTACATTAGGTCCCACGGGTCCTGGCCCTCCCTGCAGTGATGCCTAGCCCTAGTGCGGCGTGTGGGTAACATGAGGGATGACAAACCATTTCACAATGCGAAGGGGAAGCTGGGTCGGAACACGCAACCTGCAAACCCGGCTAGTCCTGAAACGTAGCCGGGCTGCATCTGTCTCTATCTCCGGCGAGGCGAAACCCCGGCTGGATACAGCCTTTTATTGCTGGGGAACGCCAGGCAATCTGTTTCTGTTCACTTCCCAGGGCAGAGCGGAGCGTGGGCCGATGATGGGGTGGGAACGACATGGCCCGCTGGTGTAAACTGGCGGTGTAGTCAGAGTTCTGCTGATTTGCAACCTCTGTGACTCTGGATTACAAAGTATAAATGGAGGAACAAACGGAGCCCAATCCTCTGACTTCTGACTGCTTGGACTCAGTGTCACAAATGATCTAGATGCTAGACCTGGGGAGAGGCTCTAGGCCGGGTTGCAAACGAAAAGTTTTGAGAGATGTTATTAGTCATTATTATATATTAGGTGCATGCTGGTAGCGCCCAGGAGGCTCCGTGCTAGGCGCTGCGCAGGCACTAAACACAAAGCTGGGCCCTGCCCTACAGAGCTTCCAATCTGAGTGTAAGACAGGAGACAGCAGGTGGGGACAGACCAACGGGGGAGCACGGGGAAGCAATGAGATAATATTGGTCAGCCTGATAGACAGTGGGCTCAGCTTTCCAAGGAGGGTTTTTAAAGTGGCGTAAGATGTGGCTTTACGGCTGTTTACAGGGAGCACGTCCCTTGCACGGGAGACTTGCAAAGGTGCTTGTGTGGAAATGTCACAAGTGGCCGGCATTCCGGGCCGCTCGGAGGTGGGGGATGACAGCGCATGAGACTATCAACGCATGCAATGAAAATGTAACGTTTCCCGGGGCTGGAGCCAGCTGGCAGAGCTGTGAAATGCAGCTGGAGCCATCCAGAAAAAAACGACAAAGCGTCTAACCGCAGAACTGCTTCTGACCCAGCTACGTGCAGAACATTCTGCCCTGAATGGAAGACATTCCTGATGCAGCCCCTTGTGTAACTGCTGCATTATTTGATTTTGCAGAACAGTCCGTGTGTTTGGAAGGTGAATTGACACAGGGCGTTACAGCTTGGGAACCGGAAATCATGGCTACATTAGCCACGGGCTAGCTGCAGTTCAGGCTACCGGGCTGAAATCAAATCTTCACCGGCATGATACACGGATGACCTCCCAACCTGCAAATGCCGCCCTCGTCAAGGGCGAGTGGTAATTAATTTTTAGTCTCCTGCCTAGCTTGGGTGTCTGCTCCCGGAGCAGACGGGTAGGTAACAAGGCCTCACAGAGTGCATTATTCCTCTGGCTGAAGAGCTGGTATGTCAGGTTGGTGTCTGACTGACAGGAAACCACCCGCAGTCCAGTTGTTGAGCTTTGCTCTTATCATCCGTAGGTCTCAAAGCGTCAAGCGAAGGAAGTCAGCACCATTAACCATTGTACAGATGGGGAAACTGAGGCCTACAGAGGGGAAGTCACCTGGGGGCTGTACCAGAGATAGGGATAGAATTCCCAGGTGACCTGACTCCCAGCCCAGTGCATGTAGCAACTTTCATTCAAGGATCCCAGAAAGATTCAGCCACATTGTTTGACTGAGCATTGTGCACTCCCTCTGAGAGGTGGGTGTCGGTCCCGTCTTACAGGAAGAGAGGAGCAGTATGGCTGCGTGCTTTGTCTAAGGCCAACAGGACACATCCCTGCCTGGCCTGGAGTGAGAACCCTCGGGGCCTTCACGCTGGCCACTGGCCCATACTGCCTCCCAGCCACCAGCTGGAGTGGGTGTGTAGGGGCTCCGAACCGGCTCCCCAGACTTGGCATGAGCCTTGTTTCAGGGTGGACTCTTATCCTTCAGCATCACTTGCATGCCGGGGAAAAGCAGGACCTGGCAGCCACGGAATCTGGGGCCCTCTCTTTACAGCCCCTCGATGCCGTGTTCTCGGGGTACCTGTGCGCTGCAGGGCACGGCTGTTACCCCCAGGGACAGCCAGGGAGCAGAGGCCCCAAAGTGCCTGGCCCAGGTCTGTGGTGGAGCCCAGAATGCTGGTCTCCTGCCCACTAAGCCATCCTGCCTGTTCTCCCCAGGAGAAATACAGCAGGAGTCCCAGCGATAGGCCACCCACCCGGCAGGGACGCACCTCGGGGAGATCAGTCTCTGCGGCCACTCACCCCCTGCTCACTCTGCTGTCCCCCCAGGAGAGCTGGTACAGGCTGGCCCCTTGTTTGAGCCTGTACTGGCTCTCATGAGGGAGTTGATGTGTGACGTGGCTTCTTGTCCACAGCTCGCCGAAATCGGCGAGAGGCCTCCCTGCTTTGGATCAAGCCCCGTCGTTCCCCATTTCCCTGCTGAGCTGAACTCTGGGCTTTGCAGGACGGGTTCGGTTACACCCTTAATCCCGGCTGTGTTTGTTCAGGCAGAGCTGTAAGGGAAATATCCCGCAACTTACAAGAGCTGGTGGAAATTCACACCAGCTCTGTTTTCAGGGATGTCTCCCCCTTCCAGAGCCATGAATTTGCGGTGGCCAGAATAATCCAGTAAAAAGAAAACATCGGCTCAGCCATTAAAGGACGCCAGCCACGCTCGCAAGGGGGAATTCTGCTCTCGGCTACATGTTGGGGCTATGTCTTTAAGGTTTAAGCTGCAGAGATTCTGGGGGGCTGGGCGGGGCTGGGAAGCTCTGCGCCGCTCATTGGAACCAGCCGCAGAATAAGCCAGAGTTGCTACAGTGTGATCACTGCACCCTACAGACATGGGCAACCCGACTGTTTGCCCTCTACTGTGATTGACTGCCCTGGCTGTGCTCGTAGGAAAAACAAAAGGGACCCGAACCAGACCTCTCCTTTGGAACCCCCAGATCTGCTGCGCCGCTGCCTTGTGCCAGCAGAATGGTGGTGTTCACACCTGCTCAGCTCCTCTGCAAAGCACCACATAGGGGGCCAGGCAGCGTTTAATCAGGCCGCAGCTGTTATCCGGGGAGTCCTGGTTTGACGGTACACGGGGCTGAGGAGAGAGGCTTGAAGAACAGGAGGGAAAAGCTCAAAGTTAAGATAATTTCAAACTCACTTTTTTTTCCCCAAAAGATTTTTTTGGTCAGGTTGGTCCCATGGCGGGATTTTTAAAAGCCTTATTTCTAATCAAAGGGATTTTCTAATTCTAACTTTTTTCAAATTTGTTTTTGATAATTTCATACTACAGAAACAAAGGCTCGTTAACGATAAATGAGAATGTGATGAAAAATGTCAACAAGTAAAAATGAAAAAAACTTTAAATAAAAAGGAATTTGGATGCACAAAAAAAAGGTTTTGTGTACAAACCTGCCCCAGCCCTGATCGTTGATCCAGGTGGGGAAGCCCCTGCTCTGACTTACACCAGGTTTGCACTGTGTGTCAGTTCCTGTACCAGATCTGGACTGAGTGCACATCTTGTTTAGACACATCCCATTATTCATTGCCTGGCCGGGTTCTGTCAAGGAAGGGCGTTTATATACAGCGCCACCTAGTGGCTGAAAAGTATAATACAGTTTTGCATGCCATTTCAGTGTGTATCTCCACTGGCTGAAGTGGAGTGACTCCTGGTTTACACCAGTGTCAAAGCAGAATCTGGTGCACGCCGCAGAAGCAAAACGTGTTGCATAAAACTTCCCATGTCATCGGAATTCTAATGAGCTGAAGTTAATCAATTGGTTCTAATTTCCAGGTCCCAAAAGTGGGGTTGGCACTAGAGAGCCCTCTGCTTCCAGTAGAAATGTTTGCTCCCTTGTGCAGCTGAGAGGGGATTTGAAACAAAAGAGCAAGTGCCTGACAAACTGGGAGAGCAAAGGGACCCAGGGAGAAGGAAAGGACCAGAATCATTTTTACTAGTGCAACAAAGGTGTAAAATGACACCAGGTCCGAATGTCTCCACCAGGTGCAGGGCAGTGGTGAATCTAGCCCAGAGAGAAGGCTGCCAAAGTACATGGCAAGTCAATGGGGTTTTAGAAGCATATCCTCTCTCTTAAGCTTTGGTCTCCATGTGGTTTGGGACGTCCCTTTTAAGGGAAATGCTTCCAACCTGCTATCAGGAAATACCTTGTTGTTTACACGGTGGCTCATAAATGAGAGAGGACCAGGTCTGCTGAGAAACCGGTCCCGGAAGGAATAATTGGCCAGAGTCCAGGGGGAATTGGAGTGTTGTGTGGGAGGGGCTGGCGGGATCGAGTGGAGACCAGTTTAATTAGTCATGTCCATTAGTCACACAGTTGAGAAGAATAAATTAAGTGGGGTTTTGGGCTGGGCTCAGTCAGAGTTTCTAATGGGAGGATTTTCTTTCCCCAAGAAACTCTGATCCGTGCAAAACCTCAGGCGATGGAGGCTCCAGCAAAGATTTGGAAGGTGGCAGCTTGGGGATCTTTGCGTGCCGAGGGGAGGAATTGCTGACGAGTGCTGACAGTATCGGTCTCTGATCTGCGGGTATCGATGCCGGCGCTCCAGATTTACAGCATCTTCAAGCGGAGCAGGACGTGGCACATGGCGTTGCCCCAATCTCAGGGGGGAATGGAGTGGGGGTACCATTGTGTGGACAGCTCCAATGTCCCCAAATCCCCTTTGGCTATTCCCGCCTCTCAGTTACACCTACACAGCTCCAGTGAGTTCAGCAGGATTGTGATCCAGCCACTTCTGAACCAGGAAATATTCCCCTTCCGGTCTATCTGGAGTGTTCCCCTTTGCTGTCCAAGTGGCTAGACAAAGTTCGGGGACCAGGGGATGTTCAGCTGGGTAGAAGTAGAAATCGGGTGAGGTTTCTTTATTTAATGCAGTCTCGTTTATTTCCAAGGCATGTAAGAAGTCCCAGTTCTCCAAACACAGGAGGAACCAAAACGAGCAGTTTCGTAGCATACAGCGCCAAGCCTCTTTAGCCAACACCAGCCCCCAGAGAGCTCTCTCTCGCTTTTCTCTGCGCGCACGGGCTGGGCAAAACTTTCTTGCTTTTTGCTCGGCCTTGCTCTGTGTTCTCCTCTGTCCTCAGTCTGTGTGTTCACTCACACACCCGCACAGACCTGGTCACATACCCAGTGGGACCCTCACCCACATGGGGCTAGTTTCTAATAAGCCTTGTTTTAGGTGTGGCCCCCGAACCATCTCTTACAACGGTCTCAAATGAAGGGCACAGTCACACATCCATCTGAATGAGGGTTTAACTCGCCTCATAACAAGGTTCCACCCAGCTCATAACAGCATATATTTTAGGGTTTTATATCCCCCCTCCCCCATCACCGGAGTAACTGAGCATTTTCCACATCAAATCAATAGCACCGTCCCCAGTGGATTTTCTGGGATCTTTGGCACATCTCCCTTTTCAGGGTAAAACTGCTTGGTGGAGGGTTTGAATTTCCCCGTTTTGGGGGGACTGGGGGAACCAGACCTGTAGGGGTGGGATCAGAACCAGAGAGCAGACTCCAAATGCAAATGAGTTCAGACTCAAGGGGCCTCATTCACCATTGTCCTCCCCCTTTGTACAGCGCCATACACCAGTGCGAAGTGGGTGTGAAACATCATTGTGCTGACAGGATGGCTTTTTGTTCACACTGTGCGCTGGTATGCACAGCCCCTCTGGTGCAGGAGAAGAAGATGAACTGGGCCCATGGTTCTGTTGGGATCCCTGGTGCTAAATTTCCCATTGCTGTTTATACTTTTTTCTTTTTAAATCCTCTTTGTCAGCCTGCACTCACGCAGGCAGCCTGTAACGGGGCTCTCATTCCTGGCGGATTTTACACGGCCAACGCCTGTGGTTACATTTGGTTTTGCCGCTGTTTGCTTTCCCCAAAGGAAGGAAGGAAAAGCGCCAGTGTCCCCCAAATGCATTGTGACTAATGAGAGCCCCGTGGCTGCAGAAAAAGCAGATGCCTTCTGCTTAATCTGGCCTGTTGTTATGTAAACCTCCTTCCTGCTTTGAAGTCACCTATAAATACTCCATGTGTTTCCAATAAACCAGCATTTTTATCACTAGAGCTGCTAACGGCAGATCTGTGTCCGATTGGTCCCACTGGCTCCGCTGGGGGTTCGCTCCTGATAACCCTCACATCCTCTCCAAGGAGTTCATTGGAGCTCCAGAAGGAGGAGTTGAATGTGGAGCAGGGAGGGTGCTGGGAAACGCAGGCGTCGTCTCCTGTGTGCTGTTCGGGGTGTGGGACTAGGCATTTGGCATGGGCCTGCTGACAGTGTCCGTTAACCAGCCGAACTGACGCACTCTGGAACCAGGCACCCCTGGAACTGCAGGAAGCCTTCGGTGCAGCCGTTAAAAGGGCCGTGTCACCGCCTCACTGGATACGGCGAAGAGCCCTCCTCAGCTAAGCTGCGTCCTGCTGGAGTGTCCCCTTTGCTACTGCACTGTGCAGGCGGCCTTGCCAAGATCAGGGCTGCGTGTTACAAACACATGGTCAGAGACGCTCCCTGCCCCAAAGAGCTTGTCACCTAAATAGACACCGGGTGGGAGGGGAAACAGAGGCACAACCTGGCAGGGCTAGCAACAGAACCCAGCCCTCCTGATTCCCGGTCTCAGGCCTTTTCTGCATGACGGCACTGCCTCTGAGCTGCTGGTACCAGCATCCTGACATGGGCCTTTTGTAAGCGGGCTGTCTCACAAGGAGCCGCAGCCGCGCTGCTCGCCACGTCGTGCTCGCAAGAGATTGACATCTGACCACAAGCCAGTTCTCTGCTGCCCGCTCACCAGAAGCTAGTTCCCTCCCCGAACCAGCTGCCAAGCCTCAGCAGTGATCCCCGCGGCTCACGGGCTTTCAGGGAGACGTTCGTGAGCTAGAGTGCAGTCCTCTTTGTGTAGCACCGGATTGTTAGCCAAGGTGTTCTTGTGCACGAGGGGGTGACCTCTATTACGTGCCGTGCCCTAGCGCTTTCCTAGGCAACTGCTGGCAGGGTAGTGCTGCTTGGCATTACAGCTGGGGAGCGGCACGGCCGCAGTTAACTGGAGCCTTGTTCGGTGAGATAGGTAAGGAGGACGTCACCCATTGTATGCCACGCAGGGACCAATCCTGCCCCAGCAGGAGGTCCAGCGGCAGGGTCCAGTAGCGAGGATTTTCAAAAGGGCTCAGCGAGTTTTGGGTCCCCAGTCTGGGATGCCTGATTTTCAGGAAGGGCCAGGCACTCCTCCTTAAAGCCAGCCCCCCTTTCAAGGTGGCTCCATCCCCGACTCGTGTAACTGACACCTGGAGGGGAGCAAAGGGACTTGCCAATGCTGCACAGCGGTGGGCGCTCAGCAGGCCTGTGTTTCTGGAGCTTTAGATGGAAAGCACCAGGTCAGTCAAAAGCCGCTTCTTTGGTTTTGGCTCCCGTTAGCATGAAGGTGAAATACACCCAGCTCACCTGTCTCTGAAATGCCTCCTTCCTGTCCCCATTGTGTCTCTCCTGCCCTTTCCCGTGTATAAATCTTCTCTGATTACCAGTGTCGGCCAAGGCCAGGGAATGAACTGTCCCCCCTGCCCCGAGCCCTGGGACAGCTCATCAATCATTCTCAAGTGAAGCCCATTTCGTCTATGGAGCCCGGGCACCTGCGTTAGGGCTCCAGTTCGCGGCATTATTCAAGGTCTGACTGGAGTGAATCCCTAGTGGTTAGAACCTGGCCCTAGAGCTGTGCTCTCTAGAGCAGGCAAGGCCGGAGCAGTGGGCTTTCGTCACCCAGGCTAAGACCGGATGAGTTGTACTGTGTTCGCCCAGGCAGAAGCTGGCGGTGGTGCTGGTGGAGGAGCAGGGGAAGGGGGCCTCCCCCAGCTCTGCCCACTTGGCCTCCCACCTTATGCGGGTGTTTCTCAGCTTCCTCTGAAACATCGGAGACCAGATATTGGATTCAACAGACCCACCAATCTGCTCTCCTGTTCCTCACCCCAGAGCGGAATGGCTGTCACCCCACGTTCTCCCGCACCCCTGGGTATATGTAAGGTGGGGACGCGGGCTCCGTGTATTCTGGGCCTGGGCTACACCTGGGCAGCACAAAACTGGGCCCAAGCCCCACAAAGGGCTCGACAGCATCAATGTTCTTTATTCTGACGGGGCAATGACAGTGTTATGTAACCATGCTGCCTGCCCTCCAGCTCCAGGGGCGCTTTACCAACCGGAAAGGGCACCTATTTAGACCCGAACCTGACTTGTGCAATGCCGCGGGAATGGACCACAAAGAGTGGTGATTTATGACTGGAAAAAACAATGCAGAGCCACCTCGCGTTCCCCTCACCCAGCACAGCCGGATTCCTGCTCCCAGCACGGCCCACTGCGCTGCACCTCTGACGGCTGGCGAAAGAAATCAGCTTGTCACTTGCGTTTAAAGGGCAAGGTGCAATGACCAGAGCCGAGGAGGGAGGCTGACTGCACAGGACTGGGGCTTGCCCAACCAGCTGCATTTCAGCTTCACACGACACTCTGATTTTACTGCAGGTGGGCACAGCTCTGCACCCCCCTCCTCCAGAACTTGGGGGGTGGGATTGTGGTAAGAAGCCATGGCTGTATACAGGCAGACACTCTAGTGCTCAGCAGGAACAGAGCCTGTGACCTTCAGCCCCAGAGCCACCAGGTGAACTAAACCAGCAGCTCCGTAAGGAGCACCTACGCAGCAGGCCGTTCGGCCACTGGGGGGTGATGTAAGTGCATGTGCTGAGCCCCAGTATTTGGCTTGGATTGAGTTTGCCGGTTTCCCGGCGATTGAGAGAGGCGTGCAGAACTGAGCCCACCTGGTGTTTGGGTTCTGATCCAGACTTTGCCCTTTCTTGACCTGAAAGTCGATGCAGAGTTGTGCCCTGGGTCGGTTTTGGCTTTGATCCCGCTGTCCAGAGAAAACAGTTGCCTTTCACATTGTTAAGCATTTAACCCTCCTGCCCTAAGAACCACAAAGTGCAGGGGCAGGTGGTGGTGTGGGGGGCGGGTTGCTAGCTGCAAACAGTGCCACCCTTTTGGGGAGCCCACCAGCATCCGCCACACCCAGGCTGCCTCTACCCCACCCCAGGGAGACTGGAGGGTGTATAAATCCATCTCAAATTGCTTTCCATGGCAGCCTCCAAAGAGCAGGGGGAAGGGCCTGCCTGTCTTCCCGCTGATTGGCAGGTCCCACCTCATGCCGAACCAGAGCCAGGCTGTGTAAGGAGGGGGAGGGTCCTTGAAAAGATGCCATAGGTACACCCAAAGGGCCAGGTGGGTGACCGCTGCCTCTGCACCTCCCCCATTTGCTCTGCCACAGTACGGTGAGATCTGCCTGGCATGGCTGTTGGGTGTGCCGCAGCCACTGGGATGGCTCAGCCGTGCTGCTCGGCATCCCCCGATGTACCGCAAAGGGAAAATGGGCGTCCCGTGGGGCTGATAACATTGTGATCCCTGGGGTGGCAGTAAACAAGGCCTTCCCCTCAGTCCATGTGGGGCGCAGACTGTCTGAGGCGAGCCCGAGCGAGACCTTTGGGTGCCAGACAAAACTTCAGCGCTGCCCTGGCATGCAGGAGGCTGGCTTTGTCTGAGCAGATGTGGGTTCAGGGCCTGCCTCTTTCCCAGGATCCCGGTGTGCCCCCGTCTGTAAAATGGGCATCCTGGCACTCAGGTTGTTTGCGAGTGTAAGTTCGTCAGGGAAATCACCCTGAATACGTTACATTTAATATCCCAAAGGTATTTCAAGCAGCCGATGTCTTGTGCGTTGATATTCCATAGTGCTGCTCGCCCAACGCTTTCCATGAGCTTTGCATTCATGGTTTAATACGTTTGTACTTTGTATGAATTTAATTTTAGTGTGTCAGGGCCCCTGGCTTGTGCGAGCTGGCAGCGAGGTGTCGTCATTGCATCCCACAGGGCAGCAGGTAGCATCAAATGTGGGGCTTGTCTGACCACACAAAACCCATTGCAGTCCTGTCTCTGTGTGTGTGTGTGTGTGTGTGTGTGTGAACTGGGAGTTCTATCCCTGGTTCTGCTCTATGACCCTGGGCAAAACACACCCCTCCTCTTGTTGCCCCCCATTTAAACTCTCTGGGGCAGGGACCAGCCGTGCACTGAACTGGGGCCCAGCACCAGGGTGTGTTTCTGTCCCTTACTGGATCCAGTCGTGAGCCAGGGTGACTATTCATGTGAGTAAAGGGCTCACAGGCCCAGACGCCGACCTTATAGCCGTAGGAGACTAGAATGGATTTTTATTTGCTTACATTTTTTTGAGACCTAATGGAAACCAAACGAGATCCAGGATGGGGGCGGTGAGGAAAGTGCTGTCACTGGCTCTTGGGCCCCTTGACAGTCTATCCCGTTATTGCTGATGACATTTGAATTTGGTATTTGAAATATCTTCGCTCTGTGTTTTGACACATTGATGTTTGAAGCTACCCAGCAGGGTTTTGACTTTCCCTGGGTAATTACTGCCAGATTCAGCCCCTTTCCCCCCACGCCCTCCTGGGACGCTGCTGCATGCTCGGTGAAAAGCGTGGGGGACCTGCTGCAGCAGCTGCCTGGGCGGTTAGCAAAGAGCCGGTGGACGGACGGAGCAGGGAGGGGCAGCAAGGCAGTGCTGTGCCTTCCCATCACACAGGGCTGAAGGGAAAATGAGCAGAGGAGAGGAACTTTCAGGGTTCAGTTCTGTATGAAGTGGAGCTAGCAGGCAACTCTTTACCAGAGGGTAACTAACCTGTGGGCCAGCGACACAGAGGGACGTGGTGCATTCTCCATCACAAGGGGGGAAGAGTGTCTTCTCCTAAGAGGCGGGCTCTAACTCAGCCATAAGTTTATTCAGCTCGCTGCAGGCATCGCAGGGTGACGTCCTGTGCCCTGTGCTGGGCAGAAGGGCAGAATAGATGGCCAGGACCGTCCCGTGTGGCATTAAAGCAGAAGTCTTGCTGACAGAAATCAGGGGATCTCTGTTTAAATTCACCCTCTTAAGTCAAGGGTCTTTTTAAAATGTAGTGTGAACTCTGAAAACGGGCGTGATAGAGACACCTCTGAACCGAACCCCGGCTCAGAACGGTTCCTGGCTCTGAATGCAGTTCCAGACCTGCCTTTGTAGCTGGGCCCCCTCCAGATCCAAACTCTCCCTGAATGCTGGGAGCGTTCTGAGCCAGCCCCCAACTTTGCAGGGACCCACCTCTGCTAAGGGGCCTCGCTATTTGTGCTCTAGGCTATTTCCAGATCCGAAGGGCTTGGATTACAAGTCCAGCTCTGAGTTTTCTTAGTCTGGGAGCAATTTAGGGCGAGGCCTGCCTTGGACAGCACCACCCAGCTCACAAATACCCAACTCCATACGGCAACACCCCTCCTGCCTCCACATTCGACACCAGCCAGAGGGTTTTACCACGGACATGTAGCCAACCCTTCTGGCAGGACAGATTCCAGCTCGCTTCCCAACGCTGTGGGGTGAGAGGCGGTCAGACGCTGCGACCCAAAAGCATGTGGGGAAGAGAGATGAGAGCAAGCAAGGGGCTCCCTTGGAGTCTCTTTGCTTACTGGTATTGTGGCCATAACTACGATGCCTCCCTGAGAATGCAGGAGGGAGGCAGTTCTGGACTTTGTATTTTAGATCCGAGAGCTGGGTCGGGTGTGACTTTTCTTAGGGCCCTGTGGTGCTGGGTGCTGGACAAACAGCACTGGACGAACTTACAACCTGAGTAAAGTGGGAGGTTTTTTCCCTAGGGTTTTCCAATGGTTCCCACCTGGGTGCATATGTAGAGCCGTATGCAGGTATAAATCTGACTGGTGACTGACAGGTGACATAGGGCTAATCGTCTGCGGCACAGACACTTTCTATCCATTCGGGGTTGAGTTCAGGGGCGGTAGCTAAGCCTTTGTCACACTGCAGTGTTTGTGGCATTACCATTGCCTTCCCCGAGTGCATGAGAGGGACAACACTCAGCACTCTTGGAGACCATCTCAAACTCCTCTGGATCCCCCACACCCCCAGGCATAGGGGTGGGATTGGGGTGTGTGGGCAGAACATGCTGGAGCGCTGCTCACGCTCTGCCCACAACCCCATGCCCCATCCACAATCCTGGAGACACTGGCGGCATCTGCTGCTAAGATTGGAAAACTGACAGTGCTGATATGTAAAGTGTGGTCAGTGGGGACCAGAGTTAACACCCCATCTATTTTTAAAACATGACTGGAAGCCATCACACACCATTCCAGGCTGCTTGGCAGCAAACTCAAGAAGAGAGCTGAGCATTTGAGGCACATTTGGAAGGAGGGTCATTTAATTATTTATTTTATTCAACTATTGGTTTAGAAACTTCATTTAAAAAAATGCAAGTGAAGGTTTAAACTCGGCAGAGGTGGATGTGGCTGACCGAAGCGTTAGCACAGCAGTTCACCCCACACCAGCGCTCTCTCAGCCCCTAGCATGGGGGAAGACGTAGGCTTCAAATGTCCTGCCTCCACTTGCTAGTAATTTACTAAGTGCCACCATTTTTCTCCTGAGCTCCCAGCCCAACACAGCTGGCCTTGCCTCACACCACCCAGTTTAAATCCTGAGCACCGTGTATCTTAATTTACCCTGAAATACACTGAGGTCATCCAGGGTGCAGCGCTGTGAAACCGGAGTGAGAAAAGTTCTTGACAACTGAAGGTGTGTTCTGCTTTCCATCAAGCATCGGCTTCGGCTTCCCCCAGCTGCCTGCATTTTCCTTCCGCGTCAGAGCTGAGCTGCCGTCAGGGGGACACGACGCTCCCCTCTGGTGGCCTGATCCTGAGAAACGTCACGAAGGGGTTTTCAAGGGAGAAGGGGAAGTGTCCCAGCTGAGACCTGCAGGGCAGCTGGCGTAACCATCCGGGATGGTGCCGGCCAGGCTTTAGGGTGACACCAGCCAGCACAGACCGGGAGCCAGAGAGAACTACAGGGTCTTCCTGTGTCCAGCATCCTTAAGTAAGCTCTGTCCCGAGGATCCTACAGGGCCAGCTTCAGTTCTCGGGTATAATTGTGGCTCCGCTCCCAGCTCTGGCACAGGGCACACGTTTCCTTTGGCTTCAGTCTGTGCAGGGTTTGGGTTTTGATCAGATGGGGCCAGAATTTCATGAGACTAGCCACTGCTCTGTGACTTCCCTCCAAGATGGTGTCGGTCTGTCAGGAATGCTCCATGGTGTGAGAGCAGACGCCATCCAAGATGGTGGAAATCTCACAGTGGTCTGCTCCCTCCAGATCTCTGCCATGCAGGGATGAAATCTAGCAAGACTAGCTGACAAGATTTTGGCACTGTCAGATCTTGAACTGGATTCAGCCTCAATCCTGTCTGGATCCCAGCGCTGCCCCTTGCCCTGACAGCACCAACCCGAACGTGGCTCAGGTCCTTGGAAAGTTAGGCCTGGCTTGTGAGTCACTGGGGCCGGCTGGTCTCGGTTTTAGTCTGTGATGGAGCCTGAAGCCAGTTGACTGAATCTGGGGTTCTGCTCTAGGCCCATTACAGGGACACGGGCCTGGTGCGGAATTGGGGGTGGGGCTCTGATACCCCCCCCCACAGTCAGGGGTTCAGGTCACAGTTGACAGCAGCCCTTCTCCCTGACATGAACGGCTGCTCTTAAGTTAGGGTTGCCAGGTGTCCGGTTTTCGACCGGAAAGTCCGTTCGACAGGGGACATGTGCAGTGTCCAGTCACTACTGCTGACCAGACACCAAAAGTCCAGTTACCCAGTAACCGCATTCGGCCTCTGCTGCCGCGGGCGGGAAGAGCAGCTGCTGCTGGAGGAGGAGGGATCCGGACAGAGCGCAGCATTTGAGGAGCGTGGCCGGCGGCCAGGCTCACTGCCCGTGACAGCCGCCGACACCAAAACAAGATACAATTTCCTCTGCGTTGTTTCTAAACCCCCCTCCCCACCCCGCTCAAACCTCCATCTCAGGTCAATTTGCAAAAGCCGTCTCCCTTATCGGTCACAATGTCTAGCTGCCCTGTTATCTGGTGTGAAGATGTGACACCGGCTGATTAAAGGCCAAGAGAAGCTAAGTGATGGCTTCTCCAGGTCCCCGGTCTGCGCAAACCTGTCTCGAGCAACTTGTCAGCTTCTATTGAGTTATTAATAGGTATTAAGTCTCTCCACCTTCGCCTGCGAAACCTCATGTCACCTACCATTGTGCGGATCAAGCCGGAGGCAGCAAGCTGGCTCAAAGGAGGCTTTGCAGGTGAAGATAGGATCAGGATTGATGGCTGGCTAGAGCCCTTTGAGGTGGGGCACAGGGGCCACTCCATATCCTGACGGCTGGCTATGCACTATGGTCCCTGCATCTCGCAGTGAACCGGAGCTGCAGGAACGTCAGGGGGACTGCTCCAGTTTACACCCGCTGTGACCCCGTGCTGCCTCTTAGAGCTCAATGCCAGGGCTTCCCTGAATAGAGCAGACTATAAGGCACATGGAGTCCTTCCTCAACCTTCCCCCTTGACTCACAGACTCCTCTCCCTGCCAAAAGGGAAGCTGAGAAGGTGGCCCATCATCAGACGGACTTTTCGACTTACAGTCAGTACCTAGATACTAGGGTGATGAGTGCTCCAGAAATAGCCAGAGAAATAATAACTGGCATTTATATGCATGCATATTTACGCGGCAAATTAATACGTCTGATTTATCTCTGCTGGATGCCGCGCTCCCACCTCTCAGCCTGAAGGATCCGGTTGTCACACTAACTGCATAGGCGGGGATGACTCCTCCATCACTGACATGCAGCCAGCTCTGGGGTGGGACGTAGCACCCATTCAGTGGCCTTACACAGAAGTCTGTTAGCAAAAGAAGAACTGGAATGGAGGGAAACAGACTGTAACTACCCGAGCCGGAAACTGGCTAGGACATGAGCTAACATCACTACCTTTAGTGCCACTGGAACTCCAGCAAACAGGAGTGTCAAGCCCTCCGCGAGCACCTCCATCCGCACCCTCTGGGCCATGCCAAAGCAAAGGCTCCTCAGGAGAGACACCTACTGAATTTATAAACAGACAGCGGAGGTCCCAAGCAGGGGTGGCAGTGGTGGTGGGAAGTGTGGGGTACCTTCCACTGTCATCAGAACACAAGGCTCTCCATAGTAGAACAGGCCATAACCCCACCGAGGCCGGTAGCTCAGGTCCCGCAGTGGCCAACACCTCCTGGCCTTCAAAGAAGGCTAAAGAAACCCTGGGGCAGGATTTGCACAGGAGCCCAGCTGGGACTTGTGCTCCTGCCTTCCTTGGGCTCTTTTTAAAACTCCATCCTAGCCCTTTCCATGGGGGAAGATTTCCTCCCGACTCTGCGGCTTCTGCCCCGAATGGTGTTGGCCACTGTTGGTCCAGGCCCGATTCAAACTGGCTCCTGGATCAGGCATTTCTCCGCAGCACACTCAAGACGTCAGCGGAACTTCGTCGCCCTCCGCAATGAAAGTTCGATTTACATGGCAAATTAATACGTCTACTCCTGCGGATTTATCTCTGTGGGACGCCGCTCTCCCTCCCCACCTACTCCGTTATCAATGCCCTGTTAGGAAAGCTATCGCAGGCACTTGTGTTGGCACTGAAGAATTCCATTCCCCTCGTTGCCAGATGGGGACCTGAGGGTTTGCTGGTGCCGGTGGCTGATAACAGAAGCTAGTGCCGGTGGTTCCCAAAGCAGAGACGTATACGGGGTTTGCTATCGTCAGCTGTTGATAGCTCCGGCTCTGTGTCATTATTTCTCCTTTTCTGGACGCATAAGGGCAGATCCACTGAAATCAACAGGGCTGCCTTGGCTCCCAGCAGCTGAGGATCTGGTTACATGGACTTTAAAGCCTGTATAATCAATGCTGCTAGTAGCAAGCTGGAAGGCAGAACTATTTATTCAGGTGTTTTTAATTAATACGTTGTTTGCCTGTTTTGGTGGTGGTTCTTTTCTTTTACAGCACTTTCTAGGCTGGCTTTCTTACTGAGACAATAACAACGCAGCAGGACCTACAAGACAGGACTCCTGGGTTCAATTCCCCAGCTCTGCCACTCACTGGCTGTGACTTTTTTGGTAAGTGCCTCAGATTTCCCCCTCTGTTAATGTGGGGGGCTAGCACAATGTTATGTGTGAGCAACTGTTTTTGCCTGGCCTACTGAAAAATTTGGCATGTGAAACGTAGGTCATAGGGCTGGAAGGGACCTACTGGGTCCCCGAGTCCAAGTTCGTCCTTGTCCCCCTTCAGTGGCTGAGTCTCATCAGAGGATATTAACATTCTACTGCTGCCACCTACCAGTGTTCGTATGGTAGGGGCCAGTGCTCTGTAGCTGGGTGGCACAAGCCCAGCCCATGACCCCACTGTGGCATCATTAGATTTGGGGGATTTTTGCTTTGAGCCCATCTCTGATACGAATTCAAGGCACTGAGAAACATGAGCCTTATCAGACCCACTGAGACCAGCGATACCGATGGGGCTCGGCCATCACAGCCCTGCTCCAGACAAACTTAAGGGCTGCCGCCTCCTCCTGTTTGACATTAAGACGGGAGCTGATGGGAAGAAGCCCATAAACATTCTTCTGGGGTCTGTAATGGAGCATCTGGTGCTGTGAGACCAGGGCTCTCAACAGCTGACATAACAGGTAAAAGTCCCATGGGGCAACTGCCTTTTTTACTGGGGTCTGCAGGGGACGGTTCTCAGCTGCTGCAGCAAATGGGCCGGGCCATCCCAGCGCTATCCTGACATCCTCTAGTCCAGGTTACCATCCGCAGTGCTTTGGTCTGTTCTAAGGTCCCAACCACCCCGAGTGCTAGAGTGGGGGGAAGTTGTTATAACATGGCAGTGCCCGGTTGTACTAGAACATGCTTTGGTCCTGCCTGTGTAGATGAGACCGTTGGCGATGGCCCTGGTGCAGGGAGAGAAGCCCAGTTACAGGGTGGTCTCTGTGCTGCCACCACACGCATGATCAGCTGTTGGCAAGCAGCTGACGCCGTGTGCACCCCTGGAATCTCTCGCTTCCTCTGCCCTCTAGCAAAGGAGGAAGAGCCCAGCATTGATTTATTTGTAATTCTTATTCATTTTTGGGGTGTCTACGTAAAATCCCATGTTGTTTCAACACCTGCCGTTAGGCCCTAGATGATAATGTACGAATAGACATTCCTCCTCCTGCCCCACTAGGCATTCATCTCACCCCCAGAGTGCCAAGCCATACAGTGGCAGGGCGGGGAGCAGCATGCCTGGCCCTTTAAATGCTGCCCTGGCCAGGCTGCCCCAAAGCGGGCTGAAGAGATTGATTGAGGGCCAGATCTCTTTCTCCCTGGAGAATCCTGTTCCCTTTGTGGCAGAAAATGCCCCTCAAAGGACAAAAGGAAAAACAACCTTAGGTTTCCCGTGAGAACCTGAGCATGCGCTGCATCAGAACGCAGCCCTGCTCCTGGGGCGGGGACCCCTTGCCAAAGGGATGGGGGGCCCGTTGGGGGAGGAGCTGGTCCACAGGGCTGTCAGAGACGCTTCTCCCAAGTGTCGCCCATTTATTTAGCTTGCAAGGACAGAAAATTGTCCTGTCGAGGGTGATGGAGGGGTTCCATCTCATCAGCAAATAAATTAAGGCCCCAATCCTCAAAGACTTAAGCAGTGTCACCAAGTGTTCAAAAATCATGAGTCAGGCACCCAGAAAATCACAACATTGGCTTAAAAATCACGAGATTGTTTACAAATAATAATTGTTGTATCCTTTTTATTTGCCTCCTGGCTTCTAAGCAGTTTCCAAGCTTCTCTGGGCACCAGAGGGGAGACAGACTCATGCTAGAGCAGGAGAAATGCAGTCCACCAAACTGACAAGGGCCCAAGTCCATCTGCCTTAGCAGACGGTTATGAACACAGCTTTGCACGGGTTTATGGATCTGCCTTAGAGACAGAATTCTGGATCCCCAGCTGCTGTAAATCAACCCCACTCTATGGGAGTCAATGCGGTGAGATCCCCAGCTGGTGTGAATCGGCCGTAGCGCCATTGGAGTCAATGCGGTGAGATCCCCAGCTGGTGTGAATCGGCCGTAGCGCCATTGGAGTCAATGCGGTGAGATCCCCAGCTGGTGTGAATCGGCCGTAGCGCCATTGGAGTCAATGGGGCCAGATCCCCAGCTGGTGTGAATCGGCCGTAGCGCCATTGGAGTCAATGGGGCCAGATCCCCAGCTGGTGTGAATCGGCCGTAGCGCCATTGGAGTCAATGGGGCCAGATCCCCAGCTGGTGTGAATCGGCCGTAGCGCCATTGGAGTCAATGCGGTGAGATCCCCAGCTGGTGTGAATCGGCCGTAGCGCCATTGGAGTCAATGCGGTGAGATCCCCAGCTGGTGTGAATCGGCCGTAGCGCCATTGGAGTCAATGCGGTGAGATCCCCAGCTGGTGTGAATCGGCCGTAGCGCCATTGGAGTCAATGCGGTGAGATCCCCAGCTGGTGTGAATCGGCCGTAGCGCCATTGGAGTCAATGCGGTGAGATCCCCAGCTGGTGTGAATTGGCTTGGTTCCTTTGAAGTCATTGGAGCTACAATGATTTTACACAGGCTAAGCACCTGGCCCAGAAAATGGAATTGGCGGGTCTAGTTTTGTTGTTCAAACTGAGTGAAACCACTGGCACAAACGATGAACGATAACGAAGACGTTTAAACCCAACCAGTTTTAATAATTCAAAAGCGCACAGAGAAGAACTTTGTCAAAATATTTGTGTTTTTTTTAAAGAAAGCTCACGTACATACTTTGGTGCGTGGTGGTGGAAGTGAGGAGGGGTCTGCTAGATTAATATCTAGTAAACAGGCTATCTTCCTCTGGTTAACATCAGCATGGACGCATATACGGCCCTGTAGGCAGCCTCTAGACCGAACCTCAGCTGTACTGCCAAATACAGGCTAATTGGACAGGGGACATAAACACTGGCTGCATCTGATTTATTTATATGGTAACCATTCGAGTCTTGGTCTCTGTAAGAGTTTAATTAACGGAAGAGCTCTTGTTTTATTTATTTTAGACACAGTCTTTCCTAGTAGCGGGTATCAGGCCGACAGAGCAGGGGAAGCTCCCAGACAGTGTTCCAAAGGAATTGTAATTGAATTAGATACACAAACAATCCCAGCTCCGTTTTTAAGTGCTAGGTGCAAGGAATTGATGGAGGCGCTAAAGCATGGTTGCTTGAGGCCAGTGAAGCTACCGAGACATATTCCTCCCCCACCTTTTTTAATTTTTATGGAGATGCCTTTGACCCTATCCCCACCCTCCTTCATTGCCCTGCAGAGGGAATACTTACTGTGTTATAAAGTTCCACATCTGCCTCTTGAAATATACATGCTGGGTGTAAGAACCTATTATACCATAAACAACCCTTTCGCAGGTTTCAGAGTAGCAATGGTCTCTCCTGCTCCCCCACCTGAAGAAAAGCTTTGTCTCATCAGGTAAACTAGCGAGAGAGGGAGACAGATTTTGATTTGCATGAAACCGATATAAATCTGGAGAAATACCATGATTTCAATGGCGTTAGGGACAGGTTCTGATGATCTCAGTTACTCAGATGTAAAAGTCTGAAATAACTCGCTGACTACATTAGAGTTAGAGCCAGATTCTGATTTTATTGACACTGGTGCAAATTCCATCTGAAATTCTCTGCCGACTTGACTCCACTGACTTCAAGGGATTCACACACCTCCGCAAAGAATCTCTGGCCCATTTTATTTTTTCCACAACTGGACCATTTTGTGACACTGAGATGCAGACCCCTCAGATTTAGAAGGCTTTATAATTTCATTCCTAATTGAACAATCCACTAGTTCAAGTGGGTTTATAGGCAACTCAGGGGCGTTTTAAGAGAATCCTGTTACTTAAAAAGTAATCGTAAGCATCATGCCCCAAGTGGAGTGTTTCCTAGATGGAGACATTCAGCATGTATGTAACAATACACATACTGAGTTCATGTTTCATTGTATGTTGATTTATCGTCCCTTGAGTTAATTATTGACCTTAGCTTTGCCTTGGTCAATATTTACCTCCCCAGGTCAATAAATCTTGACATTCACCTCAACAGAAGTCAATATCTGCTTAGTGTTTATCTATCCCCTCTGTTGCTAATTTTGCTGAAAGCTTTTATTTATTCTTCTAAAGTGAGCTGAGTGCGGGTGAAAGACAGACTTGGGGAGGGATGTTCTTTGTTTATTCACCCTGGGCAAAAGTGCGTCCTCATCTCTGTACCTTGGACATGAACTAGAGGGAGCACTATTCTAGGGGGAATATGGGAGATCTGCCTCCAGAGCCCATTTGATCCCTCTCTATGCTGATCAGAGACGCTCAAATTTAGCACCATCTATTTGGGTGGTTTGTGGGAGGACCCAGGATGAAAGTTTCTTTGACGTGGGTGCTGAGAAGCCACCACATGGTAATAACTTTTCTTCACTCCCAGCTGGGGTTGGATTGGAGCCAGGGATATCAGAACAAAAAGTGCGTTAGCTCATTCTCAGTGATCTCAGATGCCTGAGCCCCTGCAGCCTGATTCTCCATCATCCTTCAACCACTTTGCCCCGGTGTAAATGGTGGCTCACAGGGCTAGGCAGTGGCAAATCAGGTCCCAAAGGTGCGTCTCTGCTCTCAGAACTGGTTGAGCGCACGCCAGCTTTAGAGAGAAGGGCGCTCACTCCTGACACCTGTTGGTGACTAGAGAGAAGTGGGGCCCAGAGCTGCTTGGGACCGCCAGATGGACAGGGGCTCCTTTGAAAAGAGAGCTCTCTGCTGACATCTGCTGGAGGGCAATGGGAATTGGCTGAATGACCCAGGTCTCATTTGCATTACAGTTATGTGGCAGTCTGGCGGATTTCAGTGTAAACACAGTGAAGTTTTGAGTTTGGGGGCAGTAAAATTCTCTTGATCTCGTTGGGAAATATTGGGACAAGAGATTAATACCAAATGTGTGTGGGGTCACCCTGACTGAGACTGCAGTCAGACATAGTTGAGTCAGGATGCCTGGCATAAACCAAAAAAAACCCAGGAGGAGTTCTAGTTTGTGTGTTGGGGAAGCTGGGGGCAAGATGATACAGAGTATAGGTGGATTAGGGAATGTGGTTTGTATGTAATTGGAGTCTAACCATCAGAGATAGCCACAATCTGGCTTGGAGACTGGCTTGTAGGTTTCTCTACCCTGCAATTGAAGTTGCTATCATCTCAGCTGGGTCAAAGGGTGGAGTTCTCAAAGCAGCAGTGGCCTGCCTGAATCTTTGGACTCCACCAACTCAGGACAACCAACTGTGAGTGGGAATGGGGAGGACGGAGGTTGGGGCTGTTGCTGCTACCCTGGGGAGCAGAGTCCTACCTAATATTGTTATTGATTAATTGCTGGTTTTCCTGAGTTTATTCGGTTGTCCCTGCTTTTCCTAGGAACATTCTCTTTGTTTTAAACCCCTGGACTCAGTGCTTGGGAATGGAGAAGGATTGCCTATCACAAGCAGCCAGGGGGGTATATATTGTTTCCCAGGTTTCTGGGTGGGGCTCAAGCTGGTGTTGTTTAAGTCTTTAGAAGGAGCCCTTACAAAATTGACCCTGTCCCTTTTTGCTGATGACAGCAGTGGGCAGAGGAGTAATGCACAAACAGCACCATCTCATTCAGCCGCTCTCTGCTCCTGTCTGTCCGAATCAAACCTGCGGACGAAAATCCGTTTCTGCCGCATTTAACTCCAGTTAGTGGTGCAGAGCTCTGGGAGAGCGATTCCTCCTGGTGCACTGGTGACAGAGTGGCCCACTGAGTTACACCTGTGCAAAGCCATTGATAGCCTGGGATAACTGGGAAAAGAAAGGGGGTGAAGAGATGCAACCACAGGCCTAGTTTGTCCTGCAGAACTTTTTCTACAGGCTAATGCTGAGCCTGAAGGAAAAAACCCAGCTTGACTCTCAGAGCCCCGGCCGAGTTTGAAGGGCTGGCAGGGGTGCTGAGAGCCACTGAACCGAGTTGCAAACCCGGTAGATGATGGAAATCTCTTGAAACCAGGGCGTGCGGCAGCACCTACGAGGGCTGGCACTTGGAGCATGTTTGTTTATTGCTTTTGCACCAATATCGGGAGCTCCTGCGCTGGGGCTCAGTTATGAGAGTAGAACCCCCCTCATTCAGAGGGGTGATGGCTGTGTTCACACTGGGATAGCTATACTGGCAGCAAAGCATTCCTGGTGTGCACGCAGCTGTACCAGCAATGCTGCGCTTTGTATCGGGATCGTACAGCTGGTGCCCGGAGCACAACGAGCGATATGGTAACAGTGCTGCTGATATAGCTCCATGTACCCGAGGGCTTTTGCCGGCAGCAGAGCTGTGTGGATCAGGGCTCCTTCCCCTGGCCGACAGAGTTATGCTGGCAGAAGTCTGTAGTGTAGACCTGCCCTTAGCTCCTTTAGGGCGTTATTCAGGCTCATAAGGTGGATGATGGGAGTGCGTCTCAGGACCCCACCTGTGACCAGGAGGCCAACCTGTGTTGCGGGGAGGGAGGGGCAAGCAGGGAAGGTGTTTGGTTTGATGGATGGAGCATCCGTGGCCTGGATTTCCTGATCGTATGAGAGAAGCAGCTCTCAGGGCCGGGCCTTTCCTCTCGGTCGCTGATACTTGATTCAGGCCCTCAGCAGGACAGGTGCAGGTGTAATTCTGGTGCCAGTCTGGGGTGCCCCCATCGCACCTTCTGAAGCATCCGCCGGTGCTGAGATTCTGTTTCCTCTCATGCATCCCCCTCACCTCGGAATCCCCCCTTCCCCTTCCCATGAAACTGAGTTAGATTAATTGCTGACACAGCTGTATTCCCGTGTCCCCTCTCTTTTTGATTACCCCATGACAGAGATTAATTGGACCTGCTGTAGGAGGTTAAGGGGCTGCCAGGGTGTGGGTTGGGGGGGGGGGGATGAGAAGCACTTTTTATAGGGGTGGGTGGGTTATTTAAAGCTGCTTAGCCTGGGAATTCGAAGCCTTCTAAAGGCTCTGCATAGAATCAGCCGTGGACTGGTTCCTCAAGGTTCGGTTTTGGGTCCGATTTTATTTAATCTATTCGTTACTGACCTCGGAACCGAATGTAGGAGTGGGCTGATAAAGTTTGCGGATGACACAAAGTTGGGAGGTATTGCCAATTCGGAGAAGGATCGGGATATTCTGCAGGGAGACTTGGATGACCTTGTAAATTGGAGTAATAATAATAGGATGAGATTTAATAGTGAGAAGTGTAAGGTGATGCATTTAGGGATGACTAATAAGAATTTTAGTTATAAGCTGGGGACGCATCGGTTGGAAGTAACGGAGGAGGAGAAGGACCTCGGAGTCCTGGTTGATCGCAGGATGACTATGAGTCGGCAATGTGACGTGGCTGTGAAAAAAGCTAATGCGATTTTGGGATGCGTTAGGCGAGGTATTTCTAGTAGGGACAAGGAGGTGCTGCTTCCGTTATACAAGGCGCTGGTGAGACCTCATTTGGAGTACTGTGTGCAGTTCTGGTCTCCTATGTTTAAAAAGGATGAACTCAAACTGGAACGGGTACAGAGAAGGGCCACTAGGATGATCCGAGGAATGGAATACCTTTCCTATGAAAGGAGACTCGAGGAGCTCGGTTTGTTTAGCCTAACCAAAAGAAGGCTGAGGGGGGATATGATTGCTCTCTTTAAATATATCAAAGGGATAAATACCAGGGAGGGAGAGGAATTATTTCAGCTCAGTACTAATGTGGACACGAGAACAAATGGATATAAACTGGCCGTGGGGAAGTTTAGGCTTGAAATTAGACGAAGGTTTCTAACCGTCAGAGGGGTGAAATTTTGGAACAGCCTTCCGAGGGAAACGGTGGGGGCAAAAGACCTCTCTGGCTTCAAGATTAGGCTAGATAAGTTTATGGAGGGAATGGTTTGATGGGATAGCGTGATTTTAGTCAATTAGGCAATAACGTGCCATCACTGGTAAAATGAGGGTCCGGCTGGAGATTCTTGCCTGTATGCTCGGGGTTCTACTGATCGCCATATTTGGGGTCGGGAAGGAATTTTCCTCCAGGGTAGATTGGCAGAGGCCCTGGAGGTTTTTCGCCTTCCTCTGCAGCATAGGGCAGGGGTCACAAGCTGGAGGATTCTCTGCGACTTGAAGTCTTTAAATCACGATCTGGAGACTTCAACAGCTGAGTTAAGGGAAAGTGGGTGGGTCAGCTTTTGTGGCCTGCATCATGCGGGAGGTCAGACTAGATGACCATATTGGTCCCTTCTGACCTTAAAGTCTATGAGTCTATGAGACTCGGGGCTGAATCGGGTGCATTGGTCGCAGTGGGGTTAAAGAATCCACTAAGGCAGGACGTCCAGTGGGCAAAATCCAAGAGGAATGGAGTCTCTCGAGCTCAGCTCAAGACGTCCCAGCCCAGATCTCCTGGTAGGAGCCTGATGAGTCAGTGCTGCAGCTGTCCCCATTTACACTCGCTGGCTACACGCCTGTAAATGGCAACCCCGGAGCAAGAGGCAGGGATGGAACCCGGGTTCCTGAGTTCCCGTCCTTCGCCTTAACCAGCCAACCCTACCCCTGGTGCCAATCTAGCTGAAATTCACCTCGCTTCTTGGCCTGAAGGGCACGTGGCTCAGGCACAACTCTTGGTTACAGTTTCGTAGCTGGATACAGCCTGGTGTCTGCGGTTTATTGAAAACAGTGTTAAACTCACAAGCTATCGTGGTCAGAGTAAGGGGTTTACTGAGCCGTCTCGCAGGGCAAAGGGCTCTGTAGGGAAGCATGTGATCTGGTTCTTCGTCAGCCAGCCTAGAGATAGGTAGGGTGCCATGCCTCACTGCTTTAGGGAGCAGCCTGCTTTGTCTCTCTGCTTTTCGTTCTTGTGTGTGTGAGGTTTCTGGAGTCTAAGAAATGAAGTTATGTTACATGGCAACCTTCCAGCAAGAGTAGCTGATGTTTTCATCTAACTTCGCTGCATGCGCCATGAACATACCAGTGTGGGGGACGCTCACGTAGTCCATGTGTGCCCCTGGGGCTCCTGCCAGTATGGGAATGGCCCCCATTCCCATCTCCAGGATTTCACAGATGGCTTGAAGGGCAGTCTGAGAAGCCAACCCCCTCACCCCATCTCATGATTTGCAGAGACTGAACAAACCTTCATGTGATTGAGACAGCGAAGGATTTATCAAGGGGAAGTAAAAAGCTACAGCGTGAAGGCACAGGCCTCCCCACAGCATCTCTCTCCCCCCTCACACCCTTAGAGATGAAATGTGACTAGGTCAAATGCAGGACAATATTGCCAGCTTTACTGAGCGTGCAGTGGAATGAGCCCTTCTCATCTGTGTGGCGTTAATAACCTGAGCAATAGCTGTAGCCACTGCAGGATTGCAAATGCTGCCTCTTAAATGAAAATTCCCTGCTTCAGTGATTCCGGCTCCTTTTATTCTCTGGCAGCTCTGCGCTCTCCTGTCTGGTGGGTGCCTTTCTGCGTTCCTCATTATCTCGTGGGTTTCCTCTCTGTGCACACACATTGCAGTATTAACTAACGCTTTGCCTCCTGTAGCACTGCCGATCTCAAAGCTGCAGCAGAGCTGGTGAAAGGAACCCAGGTCTCTGGAGTCCCAGCCTTGTGCACTATCCGCTAGGCTATACTGCCTGTGAGAATTTTCATGTCATCCTGCTGCCCTTTAATGCCAACAGCTGCTGGGGGAGCATGGTGTGTTTGCCTCTCTGGGAAACATTAAAGTGTCCTGGAGGATAGGTCCATCAGTCAGCCAAGATAGCCAGGGACACAACCCCCTGCTCTGGGTGTCCCTAGACCTCTGACTGTCAGATGCTGGGACTGGACGATGGGATGGATCACACGATAATTGCCCTGTTCTGTTCGTTCCCGCTGAAGCACCTGGCAATGGCCACGGTCAGAAGACAGGCTCCTGGGCTAGATGGACCATTGGTCCGACCTAGTTTGGCCCTTCTTGTGTTCGTAAACTGAAGCTGTGTATAGAGAGACCAGATCCCAGAGTGAGAGGCACCCGCTAAGAGTCCGCTCCAGGGGACACTGAGCTCAATGGAAACGCTCCCCTTGGCTTTGGATCCGGCTCTAAATACCTGTCCTAATGGCACATCGCAATCTGGTCATCACTGAAGACCTCATGGCTGTCACCGGTCTGTCCACTCACAACTGCACCGTGGCTACGGGATGGAACGCAGACCTTCCTTGTCCAAAAGCACGGCTGCCTGACCCTGAGGCTGAAGGAGGAACACCACTTACTGTCGACAGTATAGGATCAATGATACAAAATGGATTCCCCCTTCTCTACCCTTCTTAATGCTGCTTATTGAGTTGGATTACAAACTCCACTGCATGCTCGGGCTTCTCCCGTTATGCCGAGGGACCTTGTACCAGCACGTAGCCGGTGCTGGAGATTTTGTCTTTTCAATAACGTCATTTGAAAAAAAGCCAACTGCCCCTCCCCATGTCTCCCATTCTTCTTTCCCCCTCCCTCCCCCACCTTCTGTAATCCCTTCACTTTCTCCCTGTGTGTGGGGAGGTTTGGGGGCAGAGGGGGTTTAGCCCCCATCTCTGTGCTCCTGACATGAACTTTTAATATTTTAATTGAGTGAATTGACCTGGAGTAGTCTATTGAACTCTGCCTGACCTTTTAAATAACAGGTCAAGGATTTAGCTTCACAGGGCTGACCTTTTCCCTTATCTGCTAATGCTGCTCCTCTCCCAGTTCGCTGCCAGCCCCTGGACTCAGCGAAGCTGGGACCCTTCGCCGGCGTCTGAATGGCTTCCTATTATGTGCGCGTGGGTAATGTACAGCGGCACCCGTGATCAGGCCTCTGAAATGGAGATAATGTATGGCTCCGGTGTCATTTGCATGAGCCGCCTTGCACCGCATCGCTCGGTTTTGGTGCTGTTTTCTTCAGACCTGGCGTGAGGGGCCGGGGGTGTGGGCAGTGGGGTCAGGTGGCTCCAGGGGACGATTTCTTAGTGATTCGTATGACGCTGGCCCCCAGAAGCATCGGTGGCGCTCAGGGTGCTGCACAGGTGTGGGGAGAATTAGTCCTTGTTGGGGGCCTCATTCTGGGACAGGGCCCAGGTAGTGATGTCAGTTGCTGTGCTGGCACCCTCAGTGAGTATCATTTTACCCATTTTACAGATGGGGAAACTGAGATACGGAGAAGGGTTGGCATTCTAGCCATTCTGCAGACACTCCGGGTTCTTAGACCCCATTACGCGGGCAGCATACCCGCCTCAGTCTCCCTGAGGAGCAGGCCTTCCTTGAAGCCATCATGGTGGGAGCCAGGCCCTGCCTGCCAGTCAGGGCCCAATGGAGATGGTGCTGCCCAAAGCCTGCGCTGGGGAGGGAGCAGGTGTGGTGGTCGGGTTTGCAGCAGCTTGGGCAGCAGTCGCTGACGGTGAGGATGGGCGGCATGGGGGATCTCGGCATTCGCTTGATCGAAAGGACACCTTATACTGAGCGCCACAAAACTGCATCTGTGGGCACAGTTCCTGGTTGGCTTTATTGCCTTATGTTTCAAAGACCCGAGTGACTGCCTCCAACAGTCAGGGGATGAGCGCGAATCTCAGCCCCTGGGAATGGCTACCAGCAGCATCTGGAATGGGACATCTTCCATGCAAAGACCCAGCACATCCAATTATCTCCGGATGGGTCTGGCTGCCCGGCAGCCCAATTACTGGAGATTAGGGTGAGGTCAGAGCCATGGCATTTGGAAGCATATGGGGAGAATTGGATTAGTCTGAGCTCTGCCATAGGGGGTGAGGGGAGGGACTCCGATCACATTCCTGAGTCACGCAGCCAAATTAGCTGATGGAAGGTCCCAGCACCAGGAGCAGAGAGACAAGAAAGTCAGGTGATTCCTGTGACAGGGAGAAGAGGCTAGAAGGAGCGAGGGAAGCAAAAGATAATTTCTAATGCAGGACAAGGGAGCAGAGTCCAAGGGAGGGATGGGGCTCTTGGGAAGCAAAACTGATACCTGTCCACCAAGCACTAAGACCAGCTCACTTCTGTTATGACTCTGAGCTGCCATTAGATGCTCGTGACACTTGATCATCTGGTGTACTGAAAACGATGCTAAAATTGTGATCTCAGGGGTTTTCCTGGTTCTGCTTGCAGGCAGGGAGCTCTGTTGGGAAGCCTGTGAGCAGTCAGTCAGCAGACAGCCAGTCTAGAGTAAGGTGGGATGGGTTGTGCCTTTCTGTTGTAGGGAGCAGCCTGGTTTGTCTCTCACTGTTTTGGGTTCTTGTGGTTCTGAAATAAAGTAGTGTTATGTCATAACCTTCTACCAAGAGTATCTGATGTTTTTATCTAATGTGTCTGTTTGTGTGCCAGGAAACATAACAGCTCGCTACCCTGCTGGGCCAGATTTGAACTGGCAACCTCAAGTTGCTCTAATTTCTGGTCTTCTGCTTTCACCCTGCACACCGCCCCCAGGATATAACATGAGACTCTGTCTTGCTCTGACAGGTTGGGGCAGAATGACAAAGATGAGGCAAAAGGGAGAGAAGCTGATCTGAGGTGACAGCGTCTATCCTAGAAAAATGCAGCAAGACTTCTCTCCCCCCCCCCCCCCCTTTAGCCCCCAGCTGTCCTTAGGAGGGCAGGCCATTCCTTTGGGCTTACGCTGCCATTGCAGGAAAGGAATTTCTAGCAGCTGGGAGCTAGAGAGAGAGAGAGAGGAAGCACTCGCTGCTTTGTCTGTTCTCTACCTGAGTTCAGAGTTAGGTTTGCTCAAAAGTTTATCCCGAACCCCTGAGTCCAAATATGCCCTGACCTGGGGGAGGGAAGGGGCTTCTGAAATCTGACCCACGTCCAGATTTAAATTCTGCAAAAGCCTCTTTATAACAGGCTGACCTGAACTTCGGGGTATTGGGCTCAAAGTTCAGCTCAAGATCTCAGAGGGGAAAAACTCACGAGTCCCACCAAGCCCAGAAACTGGAAGCCCAACTGAAGTGGGAATGTAGCGACAGACGGAGACCGGGCCAAATCTTCTGCTGGTACAAATTGATGCAGGAGTCAGTGGAACAGTGCAGATTTACACCACCTGAGCAGTTAATTCAACCTGTGCCTTGAACTTTGTGCTGCCATTCACCGCTGTGCAAAGCAGGTGAGGTTAGCCACTGGGTGGGAAGGTTATGTTGTGCAAGGATAAAATAACTGCTCAAGATGCAAGGCGGTGGAAAATCGGGCAAAGAGATTTTCTAACAGGGACCTGGCAATAGTCTTGCATGAGGGCTAGAATTCTAACCCAAATCGTCTTCCATGGGCTTCTCTCCTGACGCAGCCCTGGCCAGTTTCATTCACCGGATGATGAGCAGAGAGAGCTGAAAGGAAAATTTTACTGCTGAAAAAGAGGGTTTATCGAAATTGAAGGTTTTTTTCACAGAAGAAAGTTGGGGTTTTTTTTGGGGGGGGGGCGGTTTCTGTACAGGAAATTTCAAACTGAAATGGTTTTGCTTTTCACAAGTGAGACATATTTTTTAAATCGACCTCTGCCCCATTTTGCCATTGAGGGCAACGCAATGGTTTCCCCTCATCCCCCACTTTTTCCATTCTGTAACCATTTCAAATTTGGAGAAGTTTTGAAAAATTGCAGACTCGAAAGGAGGGAAGGAAAAGTGTGGGGGTGGGGTGGGGGTGACTCAGGTTTCTGTGGAGTTTTGTTAACCAGCCACAAAGCCGACCCATTCATAAGCCCAAGTCCGCATTAGGTTTCTAATTTGGATTGGAAATAAAATCATCTTCGGAGCAAATGAGAGGAGATGACCCAAGCGTCTGATCAGAACTGTAACGTCCGACAGGAGCGGTCACTGGGAAAGTGCCTGCTCTGAGGCAGGGCAGCACCGCAGGTAAGACTGCCTCAATACTGTTGACTCGTGATTGAACAGGAAAGGATTTGAACTGTTGGAGAATTTCACCACTTTACGAGTGACCAGCATGAGCTTCTTCAGAAGCTGGGTAAAATTAGTGATTTATATACACTAAAATCTCCCTTTCTCTAACCTGTCACATTCAGTCTGTCCCCAAACACAGCTCCAGTTCTGATGCTTCAGTAAAAGCAGAACTCCTTCCTGATTGCAAGTGCTAATGCCTCTGAAAATCCTGGTCTTACCGTGTTCGTACATGATTTGTACAGCACCTTGCGCAACAGGGCCTCTCTGTGCTACTGCAATGCAAATGTTAAAAACCAGGGAGCCCACCTCTCTACGGTCTAGATGCCCCTGCTCTAAGCACCGGCCCCACCATCTGCCTCGGAGCACACAGGCCCATTGTGTTCATTGCTACAGGGGAGCCAACTCTCACGGACGTATCAAGAATCTCTCAATATCTGGTGTTTTTCTTGCAGCCCCTGCTCCTGGAGTCTAGGGATTAATGAGAATCTAAGCTTTTATTTGACAATGAAGCCAGTTCCAGCCTTCGTGGGTGGAGAGAGCAGCTTGAAAATGGGACCCCTAAAGGTTAAAAAAACAGAAGACAAACAACAACCCCCCCCAATTTATTATAACTTTGTAAATCTCATTTTGGGGACAGGAGGGATTGTTTAAGCTACGGGGTAGCTATACTGAGATGCTGATGCCGTGGGCCTTACACAGGCATTGCCAGACTGCATCAGACCTAAATCCATCTGGTCCAGGGCCAGGTGCTTCAGCCGAAGGTGTAAGAATCCACACGCTAATTTCACCCCGGTCTCTATGAGTTTGAAGCCCTGAAGCAGGAGGTTCAATGTCCCTTCCAGAATTAGTGTTCACATGAGCTATGATAACTTTGGATATTCTCAAAGAAATGTCCAGTCCCTTTGTGGGTCTCCATCTCTCTCGCCTTCTGCTGTAGCAAGCTTCGCCCTGCTGCCATTTCACAATTCTTCTGGCTAGCAGCTGGCTCGTCCATCCGCGCGGTTAGCTGGCCAGCATGCTTACAGGGAGCATCGGTTCATCTTTTATGGGAAACCGAGGGAGCCAGGGAACAAATGTAAAGATTTGTAAACCCGTAAAACTCTGCCTGATCCAGTTTTCTCTCTACTGGAGTCCAGTTTGGAGAGAAGCTTTTGGTTAGCCAGCCCTGTTAAATTAGCGCTGGGCCCTGCATTCCAGACTATAAATATCTGCCATTGTAAGGCTGAGGAATGCAAGCGCGTTGGAGTCTAAAATTAAAGCGCTGGGAATCAGGCATCTCAGGTTACCAGAAACAAGACTCCATTGTGCTCCCTTTGGGGTTTTGGGCTGATACAGGGAAGTGGGCTGTTAGTATTTAGAAACCGCTCGGGTTAAATGCAAGGGGCAAACTGGCCTTTAATTGCAAAATTTTGATACACTTCTTTAATTGAAACCCTCTTGACTATGCAGCTCCTGGACTCTGGAGCACTCTGCAAGATGCAAAGCATCTGTACCGTGTTCTGAAAATGCTGAAAGCCACAGAATTTTGCAATGAAGTGTTGGGGGGAAGGGGCGCGGGGGGAGCACACATGTGCCTGTGTGTGTAGAATTTTCCATATGGTTTTATCCCACCTTTGCCCATGTTATAATACTTTGCTATTCGACAGCATCTATAGGCCATCGAAATGCTTGAAGCACAGTGATAAATTAAACCTCCCATCCCTCTGAGTCATTAGTCATTCCAGGGCTGAGGAATTCCACCCCCCCCCCCCCCCGCCCCAGCAGATAGTAAATAGTAAATAGTAAATTCATTTTCAGGAAACTGAAACTTTGCAAATTTGGGTCAAATTCGGTGAACGGTTTCAGCCAGAAAAAAGCTGGGGGGGAAAAGTCAGATATGTTGAAATGTTTATTCAACCCGAACAATGTTTTTTTTCCAGGTTTTCATTTTGGCGAGAAAAAGGGGGGGACATCAGTTTGGGTTCTAAACACAGTTAATCGGTGGAGGATTTTTCAGTTCATCCATTGAACTGACAAGCAGTTAGCCCTTCTGCTCTGATTAATGCCTGCGCTTTACAGATGCAGAGTTTGAGACTTCCTGGCTCTGCAGCAGGCTTCTCCTAGAACCTGGATGAGCAGAACTCAGAACTGTGTGCTACGCACGAGGCTACCTTGCCCCGCAGTCCATTAGATGTAAATAATTATTCCTGGATCATTTTCCTCTTCTCACTTTGCCCTGCTCTCCTAGGCTGAGATGCTGGAAAGCCCAGGGCTGCTGTAGTCACTCTGAGTCCAATGAAGAGAACTCCCTGCCACGTTTGGGGGGTTTAACGCTTTTGACGTTGATGAGGATAATGCAGTGCGGTTTTCACCAAGGCCGCAGCAGATAGGGAGGTCACTGAATAACTCAGCGAATTCCCCAAATCAGACTCCCTGCCATCATCATCAGCCGCGAAAATAACGGATCGACCCAGATCCACATCTAAGCCCAGTGGCTTTCCCCACCCTTCGCTGGGCCTGCAGGCACCTCAAGGATGCTTGGCTGGTAGCTTCCCTGTAATGTCCACTGGCAACATGGCCCCCGTCAGGAGGGAATTTCTGGCAGCTGGAAGAGCAAGAGCAGCTAGACAGATGATCTCTTTAGAAAAAGGCTGCTTCCCTGCCATAGAGACCTGGAAACGGGGGCCAGGGTGAGAATGGCTGAGCTGGCGAGTGGATTTTATTGAACAGAAATACTCTGATTAACTGGGATATTTGCAAAGGTTTCCTACACTTACTGGGCTCCCAAGGGAAGTTACTTAGACCTAAATCTACCGTTCTTTGACTCTCCGCCCTCATAAAAGGGGATTACGTCTCACGCAGGGTCCGAACCAAACCCCTGCTCCAAACACGCCAGACGTTTGGGTTGTGTGGGAGAGGGATTGCAGTCCAAACCTGTATTAGCGTCCGAATGTCACACCAGTCTTGGTAATGAGCCAAGGCATCCCTCCTGGTGTGACCAGCTCTGACCCGTGGGGTGGGGTGTTCAAAGCCCAGCGCAAAATGTTGCAGCTCCAGATGAACACATGGAATTAGCCAGGTTCAGCCTGTTGAGGATGCTGACTTTGGGAAGGGCCCCAGAATCCAGCAGGGATGTAGGTTGTATGGCACGTCTAGGAGCATTTGACCCCCAGTAAAAAGCGTGCTGCTGATTCAGACCAGCTGAGGACCTGGTCCCTGAGCACAGTGCAGTCGCTGTATTTGATAACTGTGTTGGAGCTGTAGACTGTCACTTTCATTTGTACAGGGTTTCCTGGTCCTGCTTGCAGGCTGGGGGCTGTGTAGGAAAGTGTGACAGCCAGCCTACAAGAAGGTGGGGCGAATTGGGCCTCTCTGCATTATGGAGCATCTTGTTTTGTGTCTCTCCGGTTTTGGTTCCTGTGTGTTCAAGTGCTGGATTGTAAGAAATAAAGTAGCGCTACCTTGCAACTGCCTAAAAGAGCATTTTCTATTTGCAATCTAACTTCTCTGTTTGCATGCTGTGAACATAACAAGGGCAGTTGTCACATGATTCTCAAAGACCCTGGAAGTATGGAGGACGCTGGAGCTGAGTGGCACTGACCAGGCCAAATCCTTTCCTACCTTTGAGAATAATTTAATTTCTCATCTGGACCTTGAACCGGAATCCCCCACTGACTACTCTGAGGTAGGGACAGAATCATAGAATATCAGGATTGGAAGGGACCTCAGGAGGTATCTAGTCCAACCCCCTGCTCAAAGCAGGACCAATCCCCAACTAAATCTTATGATTCAGGATTTTATGGACAAGCTGTTAAAAGCACCTTTGCTTCCAGAGCCAACAGAATGTTGGGGGGTGAGAGGAGACCCCACAACGGTGCAGGAGCAGGATCCAGCCGACAAGACCACATGGTCAGTCTTGCTCCCTTTGGCCTAAGGAAGATGGAGATCGCTCACAGTCTGCCTCATTCTGAACTGAAAACTAGCACTCGAGGTTTTCTTAATCTTTTCATTTCTGCTTCAACAGTGAGGGTTCGAACTGCCTCTGATGCGGTTACATCAGTTCAACTGTATTTGTACCATGAGAGCTTATTCCCTCTCCGGGAATAAGCACATTTATACCGGTATAACTGCATCCATGATATAACGGCAATGCTTTATCGATAATGATAAACATCACACTCCTAACAGCCATTGCTACACCACTACAAAAACTGTGGTTAGACCAGCCCTTAGAACGCAGAGTTGCTTTTTTTTCCTCCTTAGTGTGAGCAAGGGCTTTAGGAAAGTAAGAGATGGTGTCTCCAGCAAGGATCCAGCAATCCCCTTCTGAGCTCTGTGTGTACGCGCGTGCACACGCGTGTGTTTACTGACATTTCAAGCATCTCTAAGCCAGCTCCAGTCGTGACTCAGAAGAAGGGCAGAAAGCTCAGTAAGTGAGGAGCTGTTTCCTGTTCCCATGGCTGTGTCCCCAGTGCAATCAATTTATGGCCCCTAAAGCTCTCCTAAGTGGATTTAGCCGCTCTAGATAAATCTTTTTCTTTGGTGTGTGAAGAACGCGGCTTGAATTCTGCTGCCACTGTTGCTAAATCAGGCAGGATTCGAGGGGATTAAACACTAAGGGCTGCGTCCTCTCAGCTGGAGTAAAGCAGCATAGCTCCATTGCAGTCAGTCAACCTATGTGATTTACACCCGTTGAGGAACTGGCCCAGTGGGTCCTGGTGTGACCCCATTGCCGTCACTAGGGGTTAATTTGTCCCTATCTGCACATGAGTTATTTTCAAATTGGTAATAGACTCATCTTGTTTGGGGGATGTAAAACCGAGGGGCTCGGTCCTGCCTTGCCTTCGCACACTAACGAACCAAGGGACATTTTCGGATATGGCTACACTTTAAACGCTGCAGCGGCGCAGTGTGGGATTTCTGGTCCTTCTGGTTCCACTGTCGCGCGTCAGCGTCGACACGCACTACAGCAACGGAGTCCCATTGCTGTCGTTAATCCACCTCCCGAGAGGTGGGAGCAAGGTCGACAGAAGACTTCATCCATCGACTCCTTTGAAAACTCCATCCCCCCGAGAGTCGCAGCTGTGCTGACTTGACTCCCAGTGTAGACAGCCCTAGGTTGGCAACACAATTCTAGCACCTCTCAGGGAGGTGGATTAACGACAGCGATGGGAGACCCTTTCCCGTCGGCGCAGTGGGTGTCTACGCTGATGTGCTGTAGTGGCACAGCTATGCTGGTGCAGTGTTTTAAGTGTGGACACTAAGCGGTTTAACTAAACCCCGTTTCTGAGGTTGACCTCAGCCTGCTTAGTACCAGGGCAAACACACCATTAACCATCTTTTATCCTTTATTAAAGATACAGAAAGAGGGGGAACCCAAAGGTTAAAGCATTTCCCTTTAGCTGAAGAGAGTCTAGAAAGAAACCCTCCTTGTCTGTCAGTCCGTCAGCTGGCGTTAAAGTTAAGAACTGTCCTTTTGGGGACGAGAGAAGTTGGTTGAGATGGTTCTGTTGGTACAGTCAGATCCTACTTTCTTTAAGACAAAACCATATGAACACACACCCAATGGGGAGAGGCAGAAAAGAACAGCAAAGATAGAAAATGCGACTTCTGTCTCTAGCATTGACTTGTCCTAGCAGCCTGGTTGCTGAAAAAGCCCAGGCACCGCCCATGGCGTTATCAGCCACTTCCCACCCTGCAAAGCTCGTACCAGCATCGGGCTTTCTAGGGCATTGCTTTTAGCTGCCTCTTTCCGGCCACAGGCTCACAGAAATATACAGTCCTGCCTGGTAGAGCCAGACTCTCACTAGCCAGAAGGCAAAAGGAGAGACAGAGAGCTAGGCAAGAGAAGAAATAAGGTGGGGAAGGAAAAGGACCCACTGCAGTGGGGGTGGGGGGTTGACAAAGTCTCACCTCCCAGGCGGTATTTCGGGGTAAGCCAGAGCCGGTGGAGGTGGCAATACCATCTGGGTGCCTCTCTCAGCCAGCTTTCCCCCCAAAGTCACTTTTCTGTAAGGACCCCAGAAGGGAGTGAGGGTGGAATAGCCCACCCCGCCCCCATTAATTTGTCTGCCAGTCTGGCCTAATTTCCCACACGCCCGTTTCGGTTCATTGATTTCTGGGCTCTCCCTGTTCTTGTTGGCCAGCCACAGTCTTTGAACTAGATCAGGGGGGCTTTTTGTGGGGCCTAATTCAGCCTGGCTGTCTCTTTTCTGCACCTTTCCCATTTGCACGTGTTGTGATCGCTTACTGTGACACTTGCTGCGCGTGGCTGAGCTCACAGTTAGGGTAACCCAGTGATCACAACGACCATCAGTCCCGTTAGGAGCCCCTCGCGCGCCAGCCTTGCCCTGTGGCTAAGGCACGGAACGAGGATGTGGGTCCATTCCCGGTCCTGCCACAGACTTGCTTTCTGGGCTTTGGCAAGTCAATGAGAGGGTAGAGTTCCGAGAGCCCTCCGCTCCCCCCTCCCCGCTCCAGACAGAGCATATGTGACCACTTTGTTTAGGTGCCTCAATGGGCACCGAGCTCTGGAAAATCTGGTTTGCAATCTCCCTGAGCCTCAGTTTCCCTTCTGCAAAATTGGGATAGATAATCCCTCCTTTCTCCCCCCCCCCTCGTCAAATTGGGCATCAGTACGCAGAGGGCTGGAGCCACTGCTGTAGCAAACAACGAGGCTAGTTATTGTCTCTTCCCATTTTGGGGGTGGGGGGGAGGAAGGGCACTGAGGCAGCTTCTCACTCTTGCACTGTGTGTGGGGGGGTGCACCGGTTTTTATTGCATGCGGGGACCTAGATCTCTTTAGCTGTATCCAGCAGCGTGCACGACCTGGCTCAGGAATCCCTTTCCCAGCGCTGCAGGGCCTCTGGCTCCAGCGTTCTGCCTGCTCCGTGTGCTAGGCTTAAAAAACAACAACCCCCAAACAGCCCCATTAGCTACACAAATGTTAAGCACAACCAGATGTGGGAGGTGAAGCTGTTAAACCCCTTTTGTGCTCTCCTAGGAGGCCACGCGGGGGTTGTATGGCCACAACCCCCCCCCCACACACACACACACACACACCGTCCATTTTTGGTTAGCAAACAGCGTTTTCCTCCATTCCGGGGCATGGAGCTGCATGGGCCACAGCTTGGTTTTAATGTCTCGCGATGAGTGGGGAGGAAGGGGGTGTTTGGGGAGTTGGACCCTGCAGTGGCTGGGAAAAGCAAAGGGTCAGATCCATGTCTCCCTTCCTAGTTGCGCTTACTTGTAAGCAGCTGGTTCCTAAAAGCTCAGAGCAAGTAGAAAATTCCGTTGCACAAACTGGCGTGATGGCTGGCTCTGAGAGGGGGTGTTTTTAAGGTCCTGTAGGTGCAAAGGTAGCTCCACAGTGAAATCACAGTGGTTAAGAGCTCTGGTAGGTGTGAGCTTGTTGTAAGGAAGCAGGTAGCCCCGAGCCCCCCCGGAGAAAGAGAGCAAGTGGAAAGGATGCAGGGACTGAGCTCGTGGTAAATCGACAGCTCTCTGTAATTCCACGTACTGTTAATAAATCAGACAAATTAAAATAGCTCGAGCCATGTGATGCGTAAATCAACCTTCCGCTCTGGCCTGGTGCTTTAAAACAATCTGTAGATGGATCCTTGTCCAGTTGAATGAGCAAGTTGGGGGCCGGGGAAGATTTTTCCTGACGGCTGTGCTGTGATGTCTTTCTGGCCACTTCCCCACCTGAGTCCCCAATTTACCAGCAGCAGCCTCTCGACAAAGTGGAGCAAAAGCATCCAGCTTGGAGGCTGGGGAAACTGGCAGACGAGGTCAGCGCTGCACTCCCTGCGCACCTTCCAGTATGCGGCACATGAGGGCTCTGTGCTGCTCCAGCCCCTTTCTTGGAGCACGCTGCCTTTCTGCTGCTTGATCGCCCTCCTGAAGGTGCAATTTTTGTCTCTCTCCTTTTTGAAACAAAAAAATCGGAATCCCTTTCACCTTCAGGTCCTTGCCCCTTCTGCCCCGCAGCTCATGGCGTGGGCTGTCGCTGGGGGGCTTTGGGACTGGCCTCACGCTGTCTCTGCCTCTCTACTGATCCCCAGTGCTCAGTCACAGGGGGATCCAGACTATCCGTGCTTCGGAAAAGGAGAAATTGGCAGAGACGTTTAACTTTGAAAAGTGGAAAATAACCTTCGCTGGTCCTTCCCCAGTCTCACAACCTTTCCTCTGTCAGACGTCGCAGCCCCGCCGGGGGTAGGGGAGCTTTCATCCACAGCTGCTGTTATTTTACAGATGGGGAAAACTGGGCCATGGGATAGTCATGTGAGTTGCCTGAAGCTGCCTATAACACGTCAGAACAAGGGCCAGGACTTTGCCCCTCTAGCCAGCTCACTCTCCTGCAGAGCTGGTAACCACGCTCCATGGACACTCTGCTACTGCTCCTGGGATGCAGGTCTATTGCACACACCCCTCTCATCACAAATAGCCAGCTCTCTACAGCCGCTGACCTCAGGGCACTTTACAGAGGTATCATTATCCCCACCTTACAGGTAAGAGATATAGCTATGTTACAAATGGGGAAACTGAGGCACCAAGCGGTGGAGTGACTGACTGGCAGAGATGGAAATAAGTCCCTGGTATCCTGAATCCCAATCCAGTGCCCATAGCCATTGGGCAACACTGCTTCCTACAGGCTGCTCTTAGGCCCTAAACCATTTTTAGGATGGGTTGAGGTTATAAGAGAAGCTGGGTGCAGGAGGACGGCTGAACCGAATTGCTCATGGGAGGGAATCGGATTCATAGGTTCCAAGGCCAGACAGGACCATTGTGACATCTAGGCTGAGCCCCTGTCTGACACAAGCCAGAGACCTGCCCCAATATAATTCCTAGAGCAGAAGCTTGTAGAAAAACATCCAGTCGTGATTTAAAAGCTGTCAGTGATGGAGAACCCACCACAGCCCCTGGAAAGTTGTTCCCCTGGTTAATTACTGTCACCGTTACAGAGACACCAGATCCTGAGTCAGGGAGGCTCGATGGGCCCCAGAGTTGCAATGAATGTGTGCTTGTATTTGTGGGACAGAGGCCAGCTGGAGAGGAGTAAATCCAGTGGGGATACCTGGACTGAAATCTGCAGCGAAGACAACCGTTGAGGTGCTTTGTGACTCCCATTTTAGAGACATGGTGAGGTACAGGCCACGCAGCAAGACAGCATTAGACGAACCAGCATTGAGAACCTAGCTCTCAGGTCCTCCACTCGATTCGATTCGATTTAATGCGGCTAAAGTCGACCTAAACTCGTAGTGTAGACAAGGGCCTAGACCAGGCCAGTGTGTCTGTGTTACAGTGAGGCAGCAACAGGGGTGCAGGTGAATCTCCTCCTTCCAGGATCTCTGAATATTGGCAGTCTTCTGAGTCCGTGCAACAACAGATGGAGAAGAATACTGTTAATCAGAAGGAACTCACAGGATCTTTAGAGCTTCTGAGATCTCAGCTTTTAAGGTCCCATTTTAAAATGCCCGTAAAGTAAACACAGGGGATTCTGCACTTCTACCTAAAGTGAGACAAGGCTGTCAGGCTTCGAACCTGTGCTTCACGAGAGGCCAGAACTGCAAAGCAAGGTGTTCGACTGCTAAGGCGACCCTGCTACATAAGCCCTTGAGTAACCTCTTGGGACACTCAATGCCTTCTATACCAGAAATATCAACGTCCTAGTCTTGCAACAGTTCCATGCAGGAAGGGCTAGAAATTACCTACAAGAGGCCTGACGTTGGGCGCGTTCTCTGCCTGGTTTCCAAAGACAGGTTTCCAGTGCTGCGCCGAATCTGTCCCAAGACCCTGTTTTGCTTGTTTAGCATTATAAGGGCCAGGCCCACAACCAGATGAGCAGGTTTGTCCAGACACCATCCATGAGGTCTTTGTTCCCACGCTGTTGCTGATTCATCGGGTTTATTTCCTTGCTCATCCGGTTTGGATTTCTTTTCTCTGATTTTTCAGATGCAAAATTGTTGAAAATACTCAGTACGGCCCTAATGCTGCAAACAGCTCTGGGTGGGCCCAGGGTTCCCTGTATTTGGTCCTGCTCACAGGCTCGGGGGCCGGGAGCATGCAAAATATATATTTAAAAGTACAAATAGATGTAGGTCCTGTACACACCTGCAGTATATAAAATGCTGTGGCACGGAGATTGCTCCTCCTGCACAAGCTGCTGTTGCGTGGCATACTGGGGTGTGAACGTGGGGCTGGGACGCAAGGCTCCCTTCCTTCAAATCTCAGTTCTGACAATGGGATTTATTATAACATCCCAATGAGTTAGGCACCTCCCTCCACTTGAAATCAGCAGCAGTTAGGTGCCCAACTCACTTAGGCACCTGATGGGATTTCAGAAGTACCTATCTGCAGCTTTAGGTGCCTAAAGTTGCTTGGAAAATCTGGTCCTAACTCCCTCCGTGGCTTTGGACAAGTTGGCTTGCCAGTCTGTGCCTCAGTTTCTCCATCAGTTGAATACTTGCCTGTTTTGCTCATAACCGTTAACTCAGATTTGAGAATTGCTCTGAAAATGGAAAACTGCTTGATAGTGGTGGTGTGTGATGCTGGTTGTTGTCCATTAGGAGCACCCTTCTACATGAATCGCTCCTCACTTTGCAAATGTTCTCTTGCCCCAAAGGGTAGAAGCTGAATCTGAACTGAAACCCATGAACAGTTGAGAGCCAGATCCTCATTTCATGGCGGGATCTTTTGCCTTGTTCACAGGCCCCAATTCTGCACAGACGTGTCAGTGGGACGGCTCACGGCGCATACGTCACGGCACGAATGGGCCCAAGTCCCCAGCTCCAAACACACCTGAATTTAGGGAAAATGGGTGGACATACGGCCATTCTGAAAAGCTTCAGCTCTAAGGGCGTGATCCAGCCTGCATCAAAGTCAAGGGGAGTTTTCCTTTGGGAACTGGCTGGCACACTTGGACAAGACACAGAGTATATTGTTACTTTATGTTGCTCTCCTTTTTAGAGGTGTGTAGAGTGAAATAGTCAGTGAGAGGGAAACCGATCATGCTAATTGCTCCACTGACATGAAGGAAGCATGTTCCAGCAAGGCTAATCCTCTGGGCCGTCTGGTTTTATTCTTGTGCACTCGGCTTTTAGCTGAATTCCAGGAACTCTGTGGGGTCAAGGCTCTATGAAAACAACTCCGTGTGTACGCTGGCATTCTGGGAAGGGGTCCCTTGTGCCTCTCCGCGTACAGAGCCCCGAGCTGAACGACAAACCCACCACATGTTTCTTAACAGGACACCCACAGCAGAAGCTGGGTTTAACTGAATCCTGCCAGTTGCTGTGTCCCCGAGCCCTAGGCAGGCTCCCAATTACTGTGATTAGCAGAGCAAAGCGCCAGAAACCACCAAGGCTGGGATTAAATCCTTCTACAAACCTCTCTTCTCGAGTAACCTCCAGGTTTTGATACAGAAATGAGGAATTTTCTGCTGCCGGGCACTTCCAATTACATCCCAGTTCATCCAAAAACCTCATCTTTTACCGGGCTTTGTGAGAGAGGGGTTCTTTTCTTCCCATGGCTTCTCCTTGCTACCATGAACACTGATACCTAGCTTGTATGTGGAGCCATAGAGCTCAAAACGCTTTAGCAAGTGCCTGCACCACAAGACTGGCCTCCCACCTCTGTTTCCCCACAGGAAGGCTAATATCTGCCCCACAGACTAGATCAGGGGTCGGCAACCTTTCAGAAGTGGTGTGCCGAGTCTTCATTTATTCACTCTAATTTAAGGTTTCGTGTGCCAGTAACACATTTTAATGTTTTTAGACGGTCTCTTTCTATAAGTCTATAATATATAACTAAACTATTGTTGGATGTAAAGTAAATAAGGTTTTTAAAATGTTTAAGAAGCTTCATTTAAAATTAAATTAAAATGCAGAGCCCTCCGAACCAGTAGCCAGGACCCGGGCAGTGTGAGTGCCACTGAAAATCAGCTCGCGTGCCGCCTTCCGCACGCGTGCCATAGGTTGCCTACTCCTGGATTAGATGCCTGCAAAGCACTTTGGGAGCCTTGGTGGAACAACCTCATAGATGCGTAATTGTGATCATATTTTAAATGCCCTACAGCAGGGATTTATCCCTAGTGGACAAGGACACTTCATAATTAGAGGCCTCTTCAGTTAATGTTTCTTGCTTGGCATTTAATAATTTTGGCCTAGTGTGTAAACCCTTCTTCCAGGCACAGCTGCTCACGGCCTGCAGAAGTGTAAGCTGAGCTGGTGATATGTCACCCCTGCGTGAACCAAAGGGCTGGGAGAAAATATTAGGCATCACATGTCAAAAATCCATGGACCTGGGATTATCATATTTTGTTGTTAAACCCTAATGTGATTTGTGGAATGTCAGCTTCCCTGTGGGATCAAGAGAAACCCCAGTGTTGTTAAGAGGGAGGTGTCAGCATAGATTTCTGCTGATGGTTTCTATCACTGATCAAACAGAGAGAGAATTAATGAATTCAGACTTTTGATTAGCAGTTTATTTTTTTAGAGGAATCATGGGGAGTGATTTGTGAAAATAAATTGTGCAGCCCTGTGGTTAGAATGCAGCATTTCTGTGGCTAATGAGGTGAGTTTGAACTCTCCAAGCAGGTCTAGGAATCCTGCTTTCCAATTTAATAAAATGCAGCTTATGCCTAGTGAAACCCAGAGTCGCCATAAATGTCAGGTTCCCATTTTATAGGTTGCTCTGATTAGTATTACTATACATTGTTTTTACGAGAGTAGTAACTAGAGGCCCCCAACAGAGGTCGGGGTTCCATTTTGCTGGGCACTGCACAGACCGACACAGCCATGAGACAGTCTCTGCTGCAAAGAGCTCACAATCTAAACGGACAAGACAAAAGAATTATTATACCCATTTTACGGATGCAGGACCGAGGCACAGCAAATTTAAATGACTTGCTCATTTCCTGCAGAGAGTCTGTCTGGCCTCAGACAAGTTGCTTCACATCTCTGTGCCTCTGTTCCCCAACTGTGTCATGGAAATAATAAAACTGACCATGCTTTGTAAAGTGCCACCCAATCTTTGGGTGGAAAGCTGCTGTAGAAGTGCTAAGCATCGCTCTGAACATTTCAGGGGTAGCTAGAGGCCTGATCCAAATGCAAAGTAGCACTGGTTTAACAAAAGACATATTGTTGCATCAATTTAATTAAACCAATGCAACTTGGTATGTGGACTTTCTTGCATCGTTTTTGTCCACACACAAAGTTGCACCACTACAGTAACCATAGGAACATAGGCATTACCAGACTGGATTAGATCTAAGCTGTATCTAGCCCAGCATGCTGTGTCAGACTGTGGCCAGCACCAGATACAGGAAACCCTGCATTGGGCAGATGTGGGATAATCTGCCCCCTGCATTAGGTCTCTTAAATTCTTTAGCTAGAGATTGGCTTACATTCTAAAGCATTAGGATTAATGTCCCTTCTAGAATTTACATTGGCATTTACTATAACAACTCTGGATATTCATGTTATCTATATAAGCATCTAATCCTCTTTGAGCCTTGCTATATGCCTGGCCTCAACGATTTCCTGTGGCAGTGAGTTCCACCGTCTAATTACACTGTATGAAAAAGTATTTTTTACCTATTTTGAATTTGCCAGTGTTGAATTTCATTTAATGTCCCCTTGCTCTTATGCTGAGACAGAGAGACCCGACACCCCAAATCTGCCATCTCTAGACCACTATTTGATCTACTTTTATTATGTCCCGTCATTCATCTCCTTTCTAAGGTAACCAGCCGCACTCTCTTCAGTCTCTTGGCATAGATCTTTTCTGTCAGTGCAGCATCTCAGCTTTAGTTAATTTGGTGCAACTGTGTCTCGTGGGTTTGTACAGTGCCCAGCATGATGAAGTTCTGGTCCTTGACTAAGGCTCCGTGGTGCTACTGGGAGACACCTAACAAATATGTAGTAATAATGATAATAGATCCGTGCAGGCCTCTCTGGTTAGGCTTTCAGTGCAAGACTTGTGTTTCATATGTTGATGGAGTGGGGAAGCGGCAGCTTTTCATCCTGGTTGGACTCTCCGTAGGATGGTTTCTGTGCATTGGTCTAAAAATATCCTCTTTTTCAAGGTGTGACTCAGGGAGGGGGGTGGGGGATAGAGAGAGTGTGGGGAAGGTCCGTCAGCTGGCACTTGAAGGCGCTCCTGTCTGATTTATGGTTGGAAGTGGCTTACCAAACAGAAGCCGAGCTTCCAAGAGGAGTCCAGTGAAAGCGCTGTACACACCTTGGTGCAGCACCATATTTGCTTGCTGTCTTCAGAGCTATTCATATGTTGATTGCAGCAATATCTGGATGGTTACAAGTAATTTGTCCTTGATTGGATATTTGTCAGGCAGGGTTTTTTTAATGCTATATTAATGATGTGCAGTGAGCTGTGGAATACCCTCACTACACTACCCTCTGGTCATTCAGACAGGTTGGAAATTGTTTCCTCCAACTACAGGCAGTCATCTGTCCAGAGGGGCGACCTGCAGGACAACATCACCCTACTAGGGGCATTGAGTAGAGCAGCAGTGTGGTCCTGTGGGTGGGCTGAGGAGTCAGTGGACTGGGGGGTTTGGTTCCAACTCAGCCTCTGATCATGGGCTAGTTAGTTGCCCTAGCTGTGAAAAGGGGGAAATGTTGCTAGTCCTTGTTCGTAAAGCACTTGGCGATCCAGCAGTGATATGCAGAACCCCCACTGAGTTGAGAGGGTGTTTGGGGTGAGTAAGGACTGCAGAATTTGGTCCATTAGGATTAAGGAGTTTTAATTCTTCGTGTGGAATGCCACTAATATGGATGCTCCAGGGATATCGAAACAATTACACCTTTAGCTACCTCAACCTATTCCCCCACCCCAGTCCACCAACCCAGCTGCTCTTTTAAGGGTCCTATCGAAGCTATAGCAAGCCTTAAGAGACTCACAAGTGATGGAGGGCTAGGCCTGCATTTCGATAGATGCTCTCAGGACTTCCTGGTGGGAGAAGGGCTTTTAGGATTCTGTCTCCTCTGCATTCTGCTGTGTGGTTAGGGATGTGTATGAGTGGGGTGGGGGTGGGGGGCAGAATGTGTTTGCTGTGTTCCTGTTTTGTAACTTCTGGGTGTGTGTTGGTTTTGTCTAGCTCCCACTTTGATCAGGCGTGAGGACTCCTTTGCGGTTATGTCTGTCATTTCAGCTGATACCCCCTCTGGTGGCTGAAGCCAAGGCACTAACCCTGGAGTCTGGGTAGAATTCAGCAAGGAGCTCTGACCGTTCCTTTCCCAATTAACATGGCAAAGTGTCTGCTAGAAGCTGGGCCTGGACCACAGGGGATGGGTCACTTGATAAATTGCCCGGGCCTGTTCACCCTCTCTGAAGCATTTGGCATTGGTCACTGTTGGAAGACAAGGCACTGGGCTAGACAGACCATTGGTCTGATCCAGTCTGGCCGTTCTTATGTTATGTTCTTATGTCGTGGACGCACAGAACATATCAGCCATCTGATTTTGTTTTAATTGCTACCAAACAGGCAACAAACCAATCAACAAGATGGAAGTCCCCAGTGAAGCCAGACGAGGCCTCCGGTGACTAGATAAGGAAGAAGAAGAATCAATGGGAGAGGCTTGAGTGAGAGGAGAGTGGTCCAGAGAGCTGGAGCTAGGAGGCTGGACTGTGATGGTTTTGAGGTTGATTTCCCTGGGATCTCTCCTCTTAGGGCAATGTGCTGGGGAAACTGGGGGATTCACAGTCTAAGCTCTTCACAGCGGGAGGTTGTAACTGCAGCTCTCCGCACCCCACACCCCCGTACTGATCGTCCATTCCGGATGGCCCCTCAGCCATGTAGGTCACTCTGACAAGTCACCAGCCGCGACCTGGATCTTGGAAAATGTCCTGGGTAGCCTGGAAGTGCCGAGGCTGGTTTCTCTGACGTGCTGCAGCTTGGGCAGCCGTCTGCTCCTGTGCAAAGCGAATATAAAAATGCTACCAAGTGAGCATGTCACTCCAGACGAGGTGCACGGGATTGCACACGAGCACAGCGATGGAGGATCAGACCCTGTGTTTTTAGATTAAATTAAAGACTTGCAGGTTCCACTGCTGCTTTCATATGATAATTATCTGCTGGGGCAGCCTTTGAATGGCTGGGGACGGCCGTTAGCCTTTCATGGCTCCAGATTTAGCACCCGGTGGCCTGTATGAATCTAGCAAAAAGAACAGGAGTACTTGTGGCACCTTAGAGACTAACAAATTTATTAGAGCATAAGCTTTCGTGGGCTACAGCCCACTTCTTCGGATGCTGTAGCCCACGAAAGCTTATGCTCTAATAAATTTGTTAGTCTCTAAGGTGCCACAAGTACTCCTGTTCTTTTTGCGGATACAGACTAACACAGCTGCTACTCTGAAACCTGTATGAATCTAGGTTCTCTTCTCATTTATGCCAGTTTTCTCGGCTGTAACTCCATTAGCTTCAGTGGGGCTGCTTCTGTTTGACATCAGTAGAAGTGACAGGAGAATTGAGCACCGGATGTTTCAATCTGTTATGTCCATGTGCACTTCCAGGGATGAATTTGGCCCAATGTGTGTTAAATAATGGTCCGTTCATTTGTCACTCTTCAACTTTGCACCCCCAAAAGTGTATTATTGCCGAGAGAGATAATTAAGTAAATAATGAGAATATTTGAATGCAGATGAGCTGCATTTAAAAAATTCTGCGTGTGAGCGAAATGCATCCTCAATTGTAACATCTTCTGCAAAATGTGGAGTGGTAGAGGTGGTCAGAAGAACTTTGATGGAACAATCTTCGGGTTGAGAATACAGATCCAGCTAAATCAATGGTGTCAATTCTGCCAAAATTTTATTTTGGCAAAACTTTTTTCTCCCTCCCCCCCCCACCCCATGTCAAAATATCCCGTTTGGACATTGTTGGAATTAAACATTTAGATTTTTTTTCCTTTTGAAATACTTTTAATTTCAAAATTTGTTATAAAATAAAATAACAAATCAAACTCACAATGAAATGTTTCAATTTTGTTGCAAATAAAACATTTCCATCAATCCTAAAAGAAATTTTTCTGCAATTTTCTTTCGTGGAAAATTTTGAACGTTTTGGGTTTGCTCCTAATTGGAATGAAAATACACGTCAAAATCTCGACATTCTCTGCCGAAAGGCATTTCCGTTCTCCGCACGGCTCCAGGAGGCAGCCCAAACGTCCTATAAGGGCTTTACTATCTTCCTGCAGAAATCTTTTTGCTAAGAGACACATTCTGTAATCCAATACTACAAAGGCAAAAAATGTGTCTTAAAGCATCGCCTTCACGGAGTCAGAGGAAGATAATTAAAATGTAAAGATGAGGCATTTCCCTCCCTCCTTTTCCCTAAAGCCTCCACTCTCTTCCATCTCTAAAGCTCTAGCCAAACAGGGCTGGCTGGGACTGAGATAACATTTTAAAAAAAGGATTAATTTCTTCTTTCCAGGCCTTTATCTGCCTACCTGGAGGAATACTGCCTGTGCTGCAAAACACCGGTTGGTCTAAATCTGTTTCTCTTCCAGCTTCTTAAGAGGAAAACGTGTCGTTATCCCAGGGAAATGAGAGAGGTCTTGGGTGTGGAAAACCTCATTGTGATCTGATTGTATTAAAAAGGAAATTGAGCTGGTGTAATAAAATAGAATAGGAGCTTGTGTGTTTTGTTACTAAAGAGAGGGAGAGGGCACGGGGGGGGGGGGGGAGTTAGAAGCCAAACCCCTAGGCACCTGCAAAGCATTCTGGATTGAAATTGACCTGAAGAAGGTGAATTATTGGACAGGGAGAAGGGAGTGTGTGTCATCCAGTAGCCCCGCAGACTAAGAAGAGGATGGATGGAATGATTACACAGGCTCTCAAACTTTTTCATAGAGCAGCTGATGTCTTAATAGTGGCCACCTCCCATCAACATGATATCCCTGGAGTAACTATGTTTTATTTTTGCACGGTAAAGTAATTGTAGGGAAGTATTCAAGGTATTTTTGGCTTCCTTTAACACGATGTAGTAGATGGAGACCTGGCCCCATGTGAGCAGCCAGTTCTACGCAAACCACAGTCTCCTATTCTCTGGAAAAGAATATAGGCAATTCCAGAACCACCTCAGCCAGGCTGAGCCAGGCCATGGGCTGAAGGCCCCAGAGCTGCCCATGTGCTGCTGCCTTCTCAGGGGCTTGCTGCTGGCCTTTGTGTGTTGCTCCTGCAATGTGGGCTGTGATGCAGGAGTGGAAGGGGAGGGGGGTGGAACAGGAGCAGAGTTGCTCCGTGTGTGTGTATATGACACAGTTGCCTTCAGACGCTTTAAAAAAAACAACAACCCCAAAACAACCCTCTGCACTGATTTGGTCTTGAACCCGGTTTTCTTTTGTATGACGCACGTCTCCACCCCTCGTGGTGTTGAACGTCCAACTCTGTCCTCGCCACATTTGCATTAAATCATTTCAACTACTCCTCGTTACGGACCCCCCTGGCATTTCACTCCCCCAGAAAATATAGTCCACGCTGAACGGCCTCCCCACCTCACATGGCAGATGCGCCCACCTCCTTCCTAAAAGGGGGCACCCCTCGCTGGGACTGCAGAACTGGACTCAAAGTACAGAGCCCCTCATCAACCACAGCCCCGAATCACTGTATCCCGGGGGATATGATTGCTTCAGCCGTCCACTCCGCATCACCTGAAACAATCCATGGGCTCAAGTTGCAGTTTTTAAGCCATACAAGAGAAGATTGAAAGGTGCATTAAAAAAATAAATCCGGACGAAATCTCTGACCGTTGGGCTTTTTCTGAGGCACAGAGAAATAGCCCCTGTCCCTGCTTTGCAGCGTCCTGATGGGTGGTGGTAAAAGGTTAGTCTGCATCTCCCCTCACTGTGTTTTTCCCCAGCCCCTATTTCTGTGCCCCTCCCATTCCCATGGGCACACCCTCCAGCTGTTGTTTGCTTACATGACAGTGGGAGCTAGGGGTGCAAAATCTCCCGTGGACTTTAATTCCGGCTACTGTAGATGGTTGTGACTTGAGCCCTGGTTCTGGTGTGAACTTGGTGTGGGCCCGGGGTCTCCCCCTTGCTGCAGGGTCGGGACCTCAATTCTTTCTGTTATGGGATCTCATGGTGTGTGCCCGAGTTTGACCCAAACTCCAAGGAGGGCAGCATTTGAGGCAGAGGTGCTGGCACGAGGGGAGCGGCCGCACCCTCTGGTTTGACGTGGTTTCCCCCGGGACAGATTTTACAGCTTCGTTCAGTGGCTCTCAGCACCCCGGCTATACACATTGTTCCGGCCCCCCGGCCTTTGGGTGCGTTCCGGGGAATCTCTGTGGTCACCAGAGAGCGTCTCCCCCAGTTGTGTTAATCCAGGAATTTCCAGCTTCCCTCGCCCCAGGAAAGGGGAGAGGAACCGGATCAAAGGGATGAGCCGCTGGAAGTGACCTGGATGGAAGGATTTCCAGGGGCTTGGGGTGCACACACACCCCACCCCCCCCCCATACAGGCTTTGTGCTCTGCAGGGCTCTGGCTGATCTCAGCACTTCTCACCACCAGCCCCTGGGCCGGGAGGCCACAGCTGACGAGCTGAGGCAGGCAGGAGGCAGCATCTCGCGGCCCATTGGTCGCTGCCCCCAGCCCCTTTCTGGCTGGATGGGGGGAGCTGGGGGCGGGAGCAGAGAGGAGGGAGGGGGAAGAGGGGGGTGGTCCAGTGTTGCAGGGGAGGCTGGGAGGACCCTGGGGGGAGCGGGAGGGGAGGAGAGGAGGGGGCTTGCGGGGGGAGAGGGAGGGGATCCCTGGGGAGGGGGCTTGCGGGGGGAGGAGGCACAGCCCTGGGCAGGGCAGGGAGGGGGCAGCACTGAGCAGGCTGCTCCCCCCCCCGCCCCGAGCTGCCCCAGCCCAGCCCCGCAGCTCCCGGCCGGAGCAGCCGCCGCAGCTGGCCCCGCATTGTCCCGGCGGCCGCAGGATGCCGAGCCCCGCACCGCCGCCCGCCGCCCCCCGGGCCCGCGGATCCGGTGCCTGCGCCGGGCTCCGATAGGGATGGAGCCGGAATGAGGAGGTGAGTGGCCGCCCCTGTCACCGGGGCGGGCGGCTCGGGAGCGGGGCCGGGGGGAGGGTTGGGGGGCGCAGGGACCGAGTGGGTTTGGGGGGCGTACAGGGGCCGGGGCGCACAGGGGCCGAGTGTGACTGGGGGGGGGGGGTCGCACCGGTTCAGGGAGCGAGGGTGGGGTCGCACAGGGTGCGGGGTTTGGGGGACTTGCACGGGGGTCAGGGTGTGAATGGGAGGGGCGCACATTGTGGGGGTTGCAGGAGTCAGGGTGTAGGATTCACTGGGATGTGGGGGGGGGTTGCATAGGAGGGCGGCACAGGGTTGGGGGAGTCTCCCGGGGGGAGTTGCACAGGCCTGGGCATGCACAGGGGTGTCGGGGAGGGGGTGCAGGGCCCGTGCGCACAGGGTCAGAGTGCCTGGCTGGAGAGGGGAGAGCTGGGGCTGGCGTTGTGTTCGAGGCAGAGGGCTGGGCAGGAGCTGAGTGTGTGTTGGGGTCAGGGGGGTGCAGGGTCTGGGTGCATGTTGGGATGACGAGATGCGCAGGATTGGAGCTGGGGTCTTAGGGGGCCGTGGCTTGCACGGGACCAGAGGTCAGAATTCTCTAGCATGTTGGATGTTGGTTCTGGCAGAGGGATCTCTTCACCCAGAGCGTCTCATCTGCACCCACCGGTAGCTAAAGGGCTTGCTCCCCCCCCCCCCATGGATTCTTTGGGGGTGGGGATGACAGTATATTATACATTCTCTTAGCCTGGCCACTGTCATTAAAGACCCAGCTGCCCAGGTCCCTACCTCAGTGGCTGCAAGGGATGTGGGTGCATAATGCACTGCACATGGGTTTCCTTCTAGTACCCCAGGGGGTGGGTTTCGCTGTCTGCCGGATCTCACTGACCATTCTGTGTGCTCCGAAAGGATTGGGTGCAAACAATAACGTCTTAAATTTCTGTAGCGTCTGTTATCTCATAGTCACAGTGCTACAGAAATGCAGCCACTTCTGGGGTGGACAGCATCTGTCAGACTGGTGCACGCAGCTTGCTGTCCAGCCATTGTGGGAGGACAGTGATTACATAAACACATTGGGATGCAAACCCTTAAAAGTGCTAATGGGATCTTTAATGTCCACAGAGAGCAGGAAGGATTTTGATGTGTAAGTTCTTGTCCAAAAGATAATTAAGAAAATTAATATTAATAAAGATAATTAGCACCTGGAACTCATTGCCACATGAAGTGTCTGAGGCCAAAACTTAGCAAGATTCAGAAAGGGATTGGAGATTTATCTGGATATCAGGAGTATCTAGAGTTATAGTAGGTAATGCAACAAAGCTGGAAAGAGAGAGTAAACCTCAGTTCCTTCTACCGTCATCAGAAGGCCATGGTGCTGGCCACTGGCAGAGCCAGGATGCTGGGCTACGTGGACATGGATGTGGTCAGGGTGGCAGTTCCGGTGTTCCTGTTATTAATTGTCACCTGGCTGTCACCAGTATGGATAGAGATGCATCCAAAAACCAGAGTGTTTGCGTTTGGTGCCTCCACGTCGTCCCAACAATCGTCTGTAAATAGAGTCGAAACAGCAGATCCCGAGTCAGCTACTGCCAAGCAGTTTGGTACCTTTCATGAAGAACTACCTGGCTGAACCATATATAAATGCATGAAAGAGCTGTGCTGTGGGGTGAGCGAAAAGAAGTGCTGGCCACACATTCCTCTTCATCCCAAACATAGGTGCTGGCACTACGGGTCCTGGGGTGATGCGGCACCCTCTGGCTTGATGTGGTTTCCATTCTATCCAGGGTTTACAGTTTGGTTCAGTGGCTCTTAGCACCCCCACTATACGAATTGCTCCAGCATCTCTGATCCCAAATATTCTGGGCCTCAGTGCAGCAGAAATGGCAGGATCTTCCTCCGCTGGCCGGTATGGTGTTTTTGTGTGTTTCATAGTCCTTTAGACGCCCTGGCTTGTACTCAGTGGTGCGTAGAAGGGTGGCCAATTAACAGAAGAGGGAAAGGGTCTAAATCAGGATTAGGCGCGGTGTGAGCCAGTATCCATGGAGGCCTGATTGTGTGGGGAGTAGGAGCCTAAAGAATGTTTGTTTGTTTGTTTGTTTGGTTAGCGGTTGTGTTGATAGCAGAACTGTGTATGGATTGTACAGAGACGTACCTGCTGCTCTCACATGTGTGCCGAGTAACCCTAGCTCCCCCAAAGGGCTCTGATCATGGACTGTTAGCTGAATCTCTGCTTTCTCAGCTCAGAACATTCCTCCCCCCCCGCCACGGCCTCAGGGGCATGTATTCATGTCAATGTCCATGCATGATTCCTGTTAGTATGTACATGTGTACGGGGAGTGAATGGTTCCAGAGCATGCTATAAATGTGTTTATTGGGTAGAGCAGAAGATCATGTACCTTCTAAGAACAACAACACCTACGCCCTCTCTCTTAATTGCCAAGCTAATCAGGCAGGCATGGGACAGCACTGGCCTATTAAAATTTTGTAGAATTAAATTTAAATACAGTATTTTTTTAAAGCTAGGAAGATTTTTCTTTGATTCTTACTGTTTTTTGTTCCTCTTCCTGCTACAAGTAGAAGACAATTCTTTTATTTTACAGTGGTTTGTTAAACAGTAGGTTAAAAAAAGGATACCTCACAAAAAATGGTGTGTGTATATATATGTATATATTTAAATAAATGGTCAATTTCTTGGTGCTTCTGCAGATCCTGTGTACTGACTTATGGGACTAATAATTTTGCTTTGGCATGTGAGATATGAATTCTAAATAATAAATAATATCTCAATTTTTAGCGCAAACAAATTGGAAGGATACAAATGTGCTTAACTAAATTCAGAACGAAAAAATCCCCCAACACTTAATGTAGTTAATTGAAGAAGGTTATTTTAAGCAGTACAGTTTTGGTGAAGAAAATGATTAAAATAACTAGGTTTGGCTCTATAATTGAATTATTGATTGTATGCATTTGTATTATGGAAAAACCTCGCCAATTTCCTTCCAAATCTTTCCACATGGTCAGGCTGATTGCTGGCCTTGAGTTTTTATGGATCGCTCTTTATGTGCTCGTCAAATGTTGACTGGGAGTTGGGGGTGTGTGTGTGTAGAATTCTGTTTTGCGTGGGTGCCAATGTGTAATTTATGTGGGTGTTTGTTCTCAGAGGTTGTTCTGAATTAAACATTTTGGCAGGGTAGAGACGCAGTGGAGTTAAACATTTGTTTTAGATCTAGTTAGCAGGAGTGTATGGACATTTTCTTGTCGAGGGCTTTTTGGGATAATGACTGGCACATATTGTATTGTATCCTTTGAAAATCCTTAGAATCCTGAAATAATGTAAACATGCAGGCCTGAAGTCAGCGCAGATGTGAGAGGGTGAAACTTTACAGAAGTCAAAGGAGCTGTGCCCGTTTTCACCACTGATGGTTTTGCAAAAGCTAATTATTGATGATGAAAATGCCCTATGTTAATACTTACTAGCTTTTTGCTGCTGGTATCTGGAGTTTCTGTTTCAAAAGTGAAACTACAGTTCCTTAAATGCCTGTTGTTTTTATTATAAAAATGCATGAGATCCGATTTAGCAAAGGAGAAATAGATCCTGGGGTGGGTTTTTGGTGTGGCTTAAGCCATGAAGGAGCAGAAAGCTGCTGGTCCTCTCTCACAATTAGTTTTCTTTTAACTCAGCTCCAGGGAACGGTTTAGCTAGCAGCCTTTGTTCTGCCTCCATTCGCCTTTAGAAGACCCTCTGCATTCTTTCCTTTTGCCATTATCATTTTGGTTAAACAGAAAGGCAAGTTGTGTACCATATGGATCATGTTAACAATTGCTTATCTGGAGCTGGTGTTTTCTCCCCTCTCCCCAACCTTTTTGCTTCTTTCAGACCTCTGAGTGGGGTTTTAATAGCATCTTCAATTTGAGGCAATCAGACCGCACCGTGGTGCCAGTTTGACAAGGGTTCTGTAAAACTGGAGCAACCTCTCTCTCTCAATCTCTTTTGTCTTGTTTCCTAAGAAAGTTCATTTCCCATTTCTGCAGACATATTGCTTCTTCCATGTCATCAGCTGGAAGAGAATTAGCAAATTAAAACATGTGATTAGCACTAAAAATCCGCAAACAAGCCCTACAGAATATTTGGAAATAACCAAACAGTTCTGATTTAGCAGAGACCCTGGTGGGCTTTTGGGGGGTTTTTCCTCATGGAGAAAATAGCACAAATTCATAGGCTAGATTCCCACCGTTTAGTCAATAAAGTGCTTTCATGACGCGTGGAGTTCAAAAACTGTCTTCCTCTGACCTCTCTACGTCAGGGAGTTTTACTAGGAGGCGATCCTGATGATATTTTTCAGGTTTACCGAGACTGACATACGTATACACATGGAGGCCAAGGGTTTCAAAAGTGGAGACCTCCATTTGGGCTCCTAAATCCACATTTAGGCTCCTCAGTAAGTAGCTTGAAGGCTCCAACTCATCACTATTATCCTCTTTTTACACTCGGCTCCTATTGAGCTCAGAACCTTCTGACAATCAGGGCTATTTTAGGAGCCTAAAAATGGATTTGGGTGGTTCACCTTGGGCCCCTGTGATGGCCACTAGGTATAAATACTACTACTGGTTGATTCCCTTGCAGTAGAAGTAAACAAAAAGTCTCAACAAGGTATTTGGTTGCAAAGTCAGTACTAAGTCTTAAAACAGCAAAGGTGAATCAGAACGAATAAAAGATCTGCAGAGGACAAAGGCAACTTGCAAGGATGTGGCCTGCAACCCATTGTCTGTGCAAGTATCTGGATACATGGCTCACTTGCAGTCCAGTTGTTTTGCTATAGCTTGACTCGTTACAGTTGTCATTTATACAGCCTCACAGGTGTGTGTGGCAGTTCACAGTACCCAGGCAGCGTACAATCAGCTTGTTCTGTAATATGCTGAAATATTACTGTCTTTGAAACATAAAGTAAGATTTATATTGAAACACCCGCAGTCAACTTTCTTCACATGTAAAAGACACCACTGCTGGTTTTCAGCAGTTACCTATTACTGCTCCAGACCCTAATACTTCATTCTCCTGTACCTCCCGCTTAGAAATTCCCATCTCCTGTAACTTAGTCCAAGGGAATAACTAAAGCAGCTATTGTTTCTATGCGGTGAAGGCACCAGCCTGGGACTCAGTCACACCACTTCACTTAGGTGGGACCTGAGCTCGCTTGAAAATTGGGCCCTTAATTTTTCTGTGCCTCAGTTTTCTTTCCGTTAACGAGAGAGAACAATACATCCCTACCTGGAATAGAGTCATGTGTTTGTGAGTTGCTCAGAAACCCTGGTGGGGTTGGGGGTGGGGGTAGGCATATAGAGCTGGGCCTTGCATATTCACATTAACGATTGGGAGAGCCGCTGCAGATTTTGCAAACTATCTGGTAAGTGAGCAAAAACTTAAAAAAACTCTGTAGAATGGTGCATCACAAAATGCCCTTTTGTTGTTTGTTTGAAGAAGTGCAGTTCAGTTTTTGTTATTTATGGCACCTTGTAGCAGGCCAGCAAACATACTGGGACTTATTTTGGGAAAATAACAGAGTGTCAGTGACATGAATTCTCCAATCCAATGCTATGCTGATAACTCTTGACTAAAAAATGAGAGGAGACCGCCAGGCACGTTTGTGGTATAGTAAACAAGGATTATCTGGGCTCTGGGATTTTTTTATATAGCTTCCCTTTTATCCATTCCTACAATGAATCTTAACCATCTGCCCATTTACTGTGTGTGTTTGTATCCCTTTTTGACACCACAGTACGTACATGTGTGTATGGACGGGGTGTGTGTGTGTGTGTATTACACACAACTGATTGTGTTTTCTGGGATGTAATAATTAGTCAGTTTCTATTAGAAACCTCAAAATAACAGATCCAAATGTTGGTGAAATCCTGATTGGGATGTGACTTGTATGAGAGCTTCTCATGAGGAGTGTGGTTCAGTATTTGGTTTGGAGGCAACAAGATTGCCTGTTCAGATGCAATCCCTGATTGCATAAATAATACAATAAAATTGCAGTACCAACACACTGCTACTGAGGGCAGAAACGATCCGCTGCAGACTTCTGTGGTATAGCACTTGGTCAAACCCTGCTTGTTCCTATGCCAGATGTTTCTGGTTTTCGGAGCTCTACGAACCTCTGTTGTTCCTTCCCCCTCAACTTGAGGGAAATATAGTTGTTAGAGGGGGAAATGCCATAATCCACAACTGGGGACGGGAGTGGGGGGTGGGGAAGTGTCGTTTGAGCTGGGATTCGTAAATGGAAATGCAGTGTGGCATGGGGTGCCTGTATTCAGAGAAGGAGCTTTAGCCACCCACATATTAAGCCTGCCTGACACTTTTCATCCGTATTTTTGAAAAGCTCTAATGATTCCCGGGTTTGCAGCGGGGACTTTGAAATTTGGCAGGGACGTCGGCCTGGGGTCGGAGAGGCGCCTTTGGTTATCCTCAGGAAGATCCTTTCAGCTTTGGCCAAGTTACAGGCTGTCAACGATCATCGCTTTGGTGCCTGTGTTACGTGCAATAGGAGCCTGCTGCTGAAAACACTCATCTTTCCATCCACGCGGAGCATGCTCCCAGCATCCGGCTTTAGCAGGCCACTCAGAACTGACTGGTGTTCCTGCTGGGCCCGCCATCTTATCAATGTATCCTCATTAGCCCAGTTTTACACATCCCCGCCTAGTGGCTGGACCCATAGAGGATAACCGCCTGTTCCTGCTGCTGGCTCTTGTATTCAGTCCTTCGCTGCAGGGGAATGTAGGGACATAGGACTGGGTCAGACTCAAGTTAGCTTTAGACCAGTGCGCTGCGCCAGATGCTTCAGAGGAAGGTGCCAGAACTCCACAGCAGGCAGATGTGGGGTCATCTGCCGCCCACGTTAGGTCTCGAGTCGTTACAGATTGGCTTAAACCCTGAAGCACGAGGTTTAATCTCTCATCTAAAATGTTGGTCAATATTAGCTGTTACAACTCTGGCTATTCTTGTGTGAAAGTCCAATGTTCAGACCCTCCTGCTGCTGCACTCAGATAACCGTGGCTGTGTTACAGAGTGAGTAGATGCAGCGGAGATACAGGGGGGCATTTTCCATAGGACGGGATCAGCTGAGGAGGAGACTCTTGCATCAACAATGGGGATATTGTGGGAAAAGACAGAGAAGAAGCTGTTGCTAGATGCTCGGAGGGAGTGGACAGGGGAGTCAAGACAGAGGCAGCTTTACATGCTGTGTGCGTGAAAGGAACGCCCGCAGGACCGATTTCACTCTTTGCGGGCTGGAGAAAAGTCCCATGTCCGTCCCCCACCCCCCTTGGGAATGAAGGGACTCGAAAACCAAATTCTCTTCAATGTAAATATTGAGTGCAGGCAAACAGGCCGTGTCCGGGACAGGCAGGGGTAGCACGGACTTTGTCTCATGTGGATCTTTGTGCTTTGGAGGGCAAGTCTGCTGCGAGTTCTCAATCGCTCTCCTTGCTGCTGCTGCTAGGACTTGAGTCGGAGCGGCGCTGAGCACCCACCACTGCCATTGACTTCGATGGGCGCGGTGGATGCTCATCTTCTCTCAGGATCAGGGGCCACATTCATGGCTTGACGTGTTACTAACTGTGAAATATTCGTATTCTGGTACTGCAAAGAGGCCCCAACTAAGCTCCGAGCCTCCTCGCGCTGCACAGACGTAGAACAAGTCCCTGCCCCGGACAGCTTGCATTCTAGATAGGCAAGACAGGCAAAGAGTGGGAGGGCGAACAGAGGCAAAGTGACTGGCCCAAGTCCGCACAGCGAGTCAGTGGAAGAACCCGGAATAGAGTCCCGGTCTACTGATTCCTGGCGCCCTGTCTGCTGAGGGTAATTCTGTTGAGAACTCGAGTTTTGCTGGCCTGGATGTGCCTTTGTTCACGGGAGTAGGTCCCTTGGGCTCTCTGCACTGAGTCGTCCTGGTGATATTGCACCTGCCCTGCACCTCATTTTAAGGCAGGGAACTGAGGCACAGAGCAGGTAAAGGCCAGATTCCCAAAGCACTTGGCCTCTGGGTGCTTCAGCAGAAGATGCACGAAACCCCGCCTTAGGCAGAGGTGGGATAATCTGCCCCACTTTAGGTCTCCTCCACCATTTAGCTAGAGATTGGTTTGAACTCGGAAGCCTGAAGTTTAATCTCTCGTCCAAAATTTACATTAGCCTGAACCATGATAACTCTGAACATTCACGTTATGCAGAAATGTTTGGTCCCCATTCGAATCCTACTACGTTCTTGGCTCAACCATATTGCATGGCAGAGAGTTCCCCGTTGCATGAGGAAGTGTTTCCGGTGGATTTAATTGGATGTCCCCGTGTGCTCGTGTTGGGAGGCAGGCTGGACGGAAGCTCCTGATCTGCCTTCTCTAGCCCATTCAGCTTTGTGTCCTGTCCCCACTGGTTTCCCCTCTAAGGTAACAATCCCGGTCTCTTCAGAAGAGAGTCTTTCCAAGCCCCTTATCATTCTCATCGCCCTTCTCTGGCCCCCTCAGTTCTGCAGTGTCCTTTCCATCCGCTGGAACCCAGCGTTCCGGATGGAGCCAATCTCCGATTTAGATTGTGACGTTATCACATCTTCTGTTACAGTCGCCATCCCGTGCGTGATGTGCCCTGACCCTTTGCTGCTTTGACCGCAGCGGTGCATTGAACGGAGAGTTTCATTCAGCTGGGGAATCGCGCGGAATCGCCAACGCTCCTTCCTGCAGCGCCTCGCCTAGGTATTTTTGCCATAGGCTGCTGATGTGGCTTTAGGCTAGTCCCTTAGCCTCAGTTCCCCATCTGTACAGTGGGGATAATGGCACGGGGTGTGGGGAGGAGAAATGCATTAAAGATTTGTGAGGTACTCAGCTAAGGCACAGAGAGAGATTTTTGGGCTATCTCCCACCATACAGAAGAAGACTGATTAGATGATTGTGAATTTTTCTCAGTCTCAGTTCTGTAGTTCTAAGGAATCCCCCCCATCTCCCCTGCAGAAAAGCCAACATGCAGTGAAAGGCCGATTTGAGTGCTGGGGGCGACAGACGGGACACAGAGTTTCTTAGGACCCAGTGCCTGTTAGGCTGAGAGATCAGCAGTTCTGCCAGATCTTTCTGGCGTTCTAGCAGCTTCCGCTTCCACCCTCTGTGTGCGATTGCACAGGGTACGAGTCAGGGGAGCCGATGGAATGTGGCAGAGGTGAAAGCTGGATTGGACTGCAAACCTGTCAGAGCAAAGCATGAGTCGCCTTGTGCGCGTGGCGGGCGAGGATGTGAATAGCAGGGTCGATTCTTCGTTTTCGGAGGATTTTACTAGAAGTCCACATTGTTCCATCTCATCATTTCAAGTGTTGATCATCAAACCTTCCTCAGTAGTCAGCCTGGTGATGAGAGACCCTGGTCAGATCCTCCACTCTTGTAACTCAGCCTCGCATTGTTGAAGTCAACGAATCTACACTTGTTTACACCAGCTGAGGATCTGACCCCTTTCCCCCTCCCATCCCCCTTAACAGGGCTTTAAAGTTACAGCCAGCTCCGAGCTGCAGAGTTTATTTTGCTGTGTAAGAAGGGTGTTGTAAAATCCTCCACCTGGCCTTGGGGCCTGTCCTCAGCTGTAGTTAATGTTCGTTAAACTGTACAGACTGCCAGAACAATTTTTCCTCCAATAGTGCCTGCCCTGTGTTGCTTATCAGGAACTCCTGATCTTTATGGGGATCCTAATAAACCCATCCAAGGCCTAACAAACACTGCTGAATTATAGGCTAGATCAGGAAGAGACGCAAATTTAAATATTGTCTCCCTTCTTCCGCTCCCACCCTCCCCCACGGCAAAAAAAAAAGAAAAAAAAATACAGCCATTCCCTTAAGTAACCAGATAATGGAACTAAATATTGACACACGTCTTATTATTAAATTATGGCAGTGCCTAGTATTGTTTGTATCGGGGAACAAAAAGATAGTGGCTTCCATAAAGAGTTGACATCCTAGCAGAGGCCCCAGCTAAGATTGGAACCTATTGTGCAAGGTGCTGTACAAACACAGAGGGTTTCTCTTTACTCAGATAAAAGGGGAGGGGCTATAAAGAACATGTGAGCTGTCGTGTTCTAAAATTCTCATGTCAACAAGGTAAGTTGTACTTTAGCCCAACTAAGCCCATGCTGAATTACAACTTGCCTTGTCTACAAGAGGGTTTGACAATGTGCTTGTTAATCGATTCTGAAAAACCCACCTTTTATGCTAGCCCAGATAGGCTCCTAGGAAGAGACAGCCCTTGCAATGTAAATAGACAAGGGGTAAGAGGGGAAAGGCCTAAGGTCACCCAGCAAGTCAGTAGCAGAGCTGGGACTGGAATGTAAGACTCCCAACTCTCAGCCCAGGAATGACCCACTAAGCAGCACTTGCATACTCATGAATAGTTTCTACAGTAGATCCATTCCAGGGACCTGAAAAAGTCTCTGAAAAACAATCTATGTTAGTTGCCAAATTATTTAATCTGTTTCTGGGATGAGGCTGCCTTCAGATACTTAGGGCTGGTCCACACTAACACCCCAGTTCGAACTAAGATACGCAACTTCAGCTACGTGAATAACGTAGCTGAAGTCGAAGTATCTTAGTTCGAACTACAAGGTACTTACCGCGGGTCCACACGCGGCAGGCAGGCTCCCCCATCGACTCCGCGTACTCCTCTCACGGAGCAGGAGTACCGGTGTCGACGGCGAGCACTTCCGGGATTGATTTATCGCGTCTAGACAAGACGTGATAAATCGATCCCAGAAGATCGATTGCTTACCGCCGAACCCGGAGGTAAGTATAGACGTACCCTTAGACTGTTCTGTTCACGGCCATGTTTCCTCGTAAGCTGAACAATATAGATCTCAATAACCTACGTGCCCAAGTGAACTCTTCAGCTGGTTCCCTTCTTTGGGGGTGGGGTTCTTGCCAGGCAGGGATAGCTGTCTTCTGGGCGCTCATCCTTGATTCTGACTCGGCCTTTTAAAGGAAAAAAAGATTTGGCCAGTGAGCCTGTGGTAAAAAGTTGTGATTGATTTCTGGTCTTAAAGGGACCATGATGGGTTCGTAAGCCCACCCCCGTCTCTGTCTGTCCGTTTTCATGATAGGTCTGTTCGTAAACGCCATGTACCCCATGCACTGTGCTATCCCGCAGCGCTCCTTAACAACAAAACAAGTGCTACCAACCTAGCTTGCATGGGCAACCTACCCTACAAGAACAGAGTGGAGAGAGCTGCATCCCAGAGCTCACAGCGGTCATGAGCAAAGTACTCGACGGCCTGCTAGAATCCCGATTCCTTAGCGAGCAGGATGATATGGGAGCAACTGTACAGCACTGATGGGAAGAGGGAAGCGATTTCAGTTGTAAAGAGGTATAGGAAATGAGCGTGATTAAAACTGACTGGGCGAATGATAACGCCCTACTGTGGTGATGCCCCGTTCATAGTGCAGGACTGGATCAGAAGGTATTGGTTTTAGCTGCTTATGACCTAGCAAAAGTCTTTTATGTATGTGTTAAAAAATCCTTGCATAGAAAGGGAGAATTTAAAGGAGGGGGTTGCAAAGTGGGTAGCAGTGTGTGTGTCGGGAGCTTGGGGGGGGAGGATGCGTGTGCTGCCATACGTAGTGGTAAAGGCTAGAGAGGCATTGGACGCTATGCAAACAGAGTGACAATTGACAGATACGTTGTGGGGCAGGTAATCTACGAAGTCCTGGACTGCTGGCTAGAATCCTGATGCTCTGGTAAATGTAGGAGTAATTGATGGCACCAGGACTAATGGTTGCAGAAATGTGTAATTAAAGGCCAGGGGTGATGCGCTCCTAACCTGGGCTGTGTACTGGAGGTTACAGAGGTTGAGTGTGTTTTGAAGGTGATGTCCTGCGATTCACACCACTCTACTAGGAGGAGCTCAGTCAGCCAATGGGCAACTCAGAATCTCAGCTGTCTTGTGCCTCATTACGATTTGGGCTGGGAATGTCCTGCTATGTCAGAACTGGGTTAAGTTGCTGTGGGCTTGATTCTCTGCCTAATAAATAGGGGGCCTGATTTTCTGTTGCCCTGCACCTTGTGTCATCACTGACCCCACTGAGGAATGTTGACACCCACGGGTGTAAATGGTACAGGGAGAATGAACCCCCCCCCCATATACTGTGACATCAGCATTAAACGTAACAAACAGAGCAGATGGGACAATGCAAAAAATACCACTTGGAACGATGCAAAAATGTTCGTATTGTTCAACGTTTGTCATTTCGGAGGGAAGCAAAGCGGCTTTGTGCTTTGGCGGGTTTCTTGTGCATTCTGGTTGGCTTGTGCTTGCCATCGCAGAGTGCAGCGGGATCTAGGTGCCCCCAGCTTCCTCTGGCATCCCATACTAAAAGAATTTGGGGAGACGGATAGCTCTGGGCTTGCTAAACCCAGGGTTGGGAGTTCAATCCTTGAGGGGGCCATTTAGGGATTTGGGGATTTAGTTAGAGATTGGTCCTGCTTTGAGCAGAGGGTTGGACTAGATGACCTCCTGAGGTCCCTTCCAACCCTGATATTCTATTATTCTCTTTGGGGGCTGGTCTATGTAAGAGAATCAGAGTCGACTACAGCGTCTTAGTTCAAGCATTAGAACCGTATGCGTCTAGCCCCAGAGTTCTTTGGGTTCAAACCCAAGTGTGGGGGTGGGGGGCATTGCGCTGTGTTTATCACTCATCCTCGGGGGTGTTCCTGTGTAATAACACAACACGTGCTGCCCTTGTCATTTCTGGATCTCAAAGCGCCTTACGAAGGGAATCAACAGGAATGACTTCAGATTTGCCGAGTGTCCCCTGTTGGTGAGAAGGGGCTGAATGGAGCTCTCTGCTTTCTGGTCTAGGCCGCCCGGGACCAGAACGATAGAATCCAATGGGGGGGTGGGGATTTGGGGAAGAACACCAACAGCGTCATGGTTGGGAGAAAGGACGTCTCCTATGGAAACTGAAATTACTGAATGCATTTAGCTTGGTTACGGTTAGTGGGTGTGAAAACTGTCAGGAAGCCCTGGAAAGGTGTGTGACCTCTCCCCCTTCCAGGGGCCAATCCAGAGGTGGCTGCTGCCAGCTAGCAGAGCGACTCCATTAGCTCAAGAGCTAGCGGCCCCCTGCTTTTAGAGCTAGAGGTCTTTGGGGAGCCTGCCAAGCCAAGATGGGAGGCTGTGGCATGAACATCATGGGGGGAGGATACGTGGGGTCGTATGACCAGGGGCCAGGGGATGCAATTAAGCGAAGGGTCACGTAGGCCGGCTCTGGCGGGGGAGAGCGTCGCCAGGGTGGAGCGGTGTCCCGAGGGAATGGAAGTGGACTGGAGCAAGCACTGCACACTCGGTGGTTGGGGGCGCAGCCTGCAGTGGTGAGGAACGGGGTGGGGGGCCTGAGAGCTCCTTCCCCTCGGAGATGGTGTGAGTGGCCCCGTGCGTTCGACAGAACGGTGAGACTCACGCGTCTCCTTTTGGAGCCTCAGGAAGGCCTGGCTGGCCGAGCTCCAAGCCAGCAGGGCTCTCTGCGCGCGGTAAGGAAGGAAAGGCTTCCAGTCTCGGGGGTGCAAATGGAACTGGGCCCTGGCCTTCCAGGAGCTGAGCTGTGGCCTGAAGGGGCCCGGGACCAGCACTTGGGAAATAAAAACAGTGAAACCCTTGAAGCCGGAACCAGAGGCCGGGTGCTGTCATCGGAAAGGGAGAGGGTAAAAAATAATAAATTAGAATAAAAAATAAAAACGAAGCAAGAGAGAAGGGGGTTGGGGGGAACTGCAGGGAGCCCTGGTCAGTGCACATTCTTATAGTGCAGTATCCACCTGGGATGCGCTCAGCTCTGCCCAGCAGCGTCATTCCCCTGCTCCCCGCTCTGGGCGCTGCTCCCCCATCTTCCCTGCAGCATCCCACGGGCTCCCCCACTCTTCCCTCCTCCCTGGGAGCGCTGAATTGGCCGCGCATTAAAGCCATAAATCTGCTAAAATAATAACATGCCACGGGGGCTCGTGAATAGGTTGAACTTTGCTAAACCTCTTCATGCTTGTTTATCACGTGGCGAACGGAGAGGGTAGAACCACCCTTGATGTCATCTCTCTCCCCCTCCCCGACGCCTCTCCTGGGAACCTGTCTGGGCCAGAGCCCTGATGTCCAAGGTGAGTAAATAACATGGAACGGGAGAACTTTATGCCCTGGATGGATTTATAGTCACCTGAGAAGACGTTAAATGCTCAGGCCTTAGCATCATCCAAAGAGGGGGTTGTTTCGATGAATGCTCAGTCCAGATTCAAACCAATCAAGGCGTGGCATATAGAAAGGTGTGTCTACGCTGCAGTCACGGGGCGTAGACACACCTGAGCTAGCTTTAATCGAGCGAGCTTGGGGGCCGGAGCAGCAAAGCCACAGCAGCATGAGCGTCCGTGCGGGCTGGCTGCCTGAGCAATTACTCAGTGTCCCACGCCCACGCCGAAGCTCCTGCGCCCCTGGCTCCAGTACCCAGCCAGCTCGGTTAAAGCCATCTCATGTATGTGCACGAGCTGCAGTGACATCCAAGCCCCATGATTGCAGCGTGGACGTACCACTAGCATCGCCAACGCCATGTTCTCCCGATACCTAGGTCATCCCTCCACTGCCAGCTTACCTTTCAGTATCACATCCCCCGCCATGTTGAGGGTCCCCTGGTGATGCTTGTTCATCTACCTTTTAGCGCCCAAATGGGTCCCAGAATCCTTTGCATTGGTGCAAATGTTTCTGAGGCACGTGGGAATGGTACGAACTGAGCCGAGGTGGGGCAGGGTCCAATGAGCAGGAATTCCACAGGTGGAGTGGAGAGACAAAGGTGCCCACCCAAGGTCACGCACTGAGTCTGCAGCAGAGATGGGAGTAGACCAGGAGTCCACGCTCCCAACCTTGCTACTTTAGCCACATGACCATCTTTGCCTGTCCTGCAGGGGAAGCCCTATCGTTTGGTCTCATCCCCAGTAGAACGGTGTTTTATACAGAGGGGCTAGTTTCCTTCTGGTTGTGCATGCTGCTAGGCTCAGTGAGCGTGGTAATGCCCCCGGCTCTGTATTGGGGGTAGGAGACTAGTTTGTGCATATTCTGCTTTGCATCATCATAATCTGTGCCCTGAGCAGCTCGAGCCACGGGGCAAGATGGATCTCTTAATTTCCCTGGTGTAAATCCGGAGTAAGTCCGTGGAAGTCAGTGGATTTAGAGTGATGTAACCGGGCTGTGGCCTGGCAGCTGGTGGTTATTCTGTGTGAGCTAGGTACGTGTTCCAGAAATAATGTGATTATGTATCTGACCTTGGGCTATTCGCATCCTCCTCTTACAAGGTGATTACTTTTTAATGAACGGCTGCTGAAAAGAGAGGAAAATTAATTATTTCTGCCTTAAGATTAGCTCTGGGAGACTAGAATAGCTCTGGCCCAATCAATAGCGTCTTGCCAGTTGGACGGAGCCGCGCAGCCTTGCACGGTGCTGTGGGGTGCGGTACAGATTTTCACCCCATGATTCCACGGCACTGGGAAAGGGAGGCTGCTGTGGTCCTTTGGGGAAGTGCCTGAGTCAGAGGAGATTGTGTCCCCTATATTTGTGTGGTGTAAGGTCTGGAGTGGGGAGTCAGAACAGAGGCAATGATGGTGCTGCATTGCCCTGTGTATTCTTATGGATGCCCACAGCAAATGAAGGGGGAGGCAGCTGGTGCTATGACTGGCAAACGCTACCTTTCCCCGATACAGAAATCTCAGCATTCAAGCGTGCAGTTTGCAGGACAACCTGCAGTGAGCCCCAGTCATGGTCTGTATTTGGGGGAATACCGCCTATTCCACTCGAAAAGGGGGGTATTTATTGTCTTACATTGATGTTAGGGTGCAGTATAAAACCCTAGGGTAAGTGGACTCTAGTAGTGCTTAGAATCCTTGGTCAAGTTTTCCCCATAGTGCGGGGAGCTGCACAAATGTCTGGCAAATGACAGTCCCTGCTCGAAAGAACATACAGTCTAACAGGACGATATTACACTTACCGGTGGAGGCACAGGACTGACCGCTGGAACTCCTGGGTTCCGTTCCTGCCTCTGCTGCTCATTGACAATAACAATTATATTGATGCAACACAGCGCTTCAAGCTTAACAGAATGCGAGCCAAGAATAAAGTGCCACCGCTTTGAAATAGAGACCGTTCTAGTGCAGAAGTGAAGGCGGAAGCCCTAAACATCATGTGGGTGGGTGGGCGGTGAGAGAGGAAAGCTCAAAGGGGTTTCCTGTGTAAGATACTCCATAGCAAGGAAGAGCGTAAGGGTTGGGAAGCTCAAGGAGTCATGATTCTTCATGCTCTGTGCGATTTGTAGTCAGATTTTCTAAAGAGCTTGGTTTCCAAGTACGCAGCGTTACCAACTTGATTTCATCGTGAGTCTTGCAATATTTAATGCTTTGCTTAAAGCCCCAGCTGTTGAAATCAGGAGATTGCATTAGAATCTCAGTTTTTATTTTTAACAGAAGTTTCTAGCCCTTGTAGTCGCAGAGAAAAGCTTGAAAATGAGAAAGAAATACATCCCCAAGGCTCAGAAACGTGAAAACGACTCAAAAGAACCACTGATTTAAAAAAAATTAATCTCATTTGGGATCTGACCAATGATTTTTTGAACACTTGACAGCACCAAATACCCAGTGTTCGTGAATGACATTGCAACAGTTTGGGCCAGGTTTTCACAAAAGCTCAGCCCCCCCCCCCCCCCCCCCATGCACTGATCTCTCGTGAAAAATCTGGCCACTTATTTTGACGCCTAACTAGGAGCAATGGGAGTGCTGAGTACATCTGGAAAATTACGTGCCTCGGTTTCCCCAGTCTGGAAAAGGGGAGTGAAAAAACAGCAGTGAGAGCTTTGAGATCCTCAGACAGTCGCTGGTGTGTAAATTCCAAAGGAGAGTATTCTAGCGAATGGAATGGAAAAGCTGTTTGCGAATGGAGTGCTGCGGGGATCCCGGCTTTTCAGGATGGCCTGCAGAAAAGAAAAATGAGTCAGAAGGCTGGTGGGGAACAAAGGGATCTTGGAGGGGCCTAATGCCTCCCAGAGGGAACTCATTACACTCTGCGAGGCTCCTGATGGGAGAGGCCGCAGGTGTCACTACCAGGGCCTGAACCGCTGAGGAGTTGGAAGGAGTCATGGGCTCTAGCACCTGGGAGGATCTAAGCCCCACGCCAGCCCTATGTCCCAGCATTTCTCAGTGTGAGGCACAACCCCTGGGGTGGGCATGAAGGTTTCACTGGGAGACATGGAGGATCCATGAGCTGAGGTGGGTTAACATTTACCGGTGTGTGTGTGTGTGTGGGGGGGGGGGGGGGGATTGTTTTCATTTTCCTGAAGGGGGACTCGGTTTTCAAACACTCAGGAGACGCCGCTCTGACCTACCTGGGCAGACCGAAGTGTGGGGTTGTACGGGGCCTAGCAGCGGGGCCCTGGTCAGAGGTTGGGTCCTTGTTCCATGGCACTATCGCACTACAAGTAAAACACAATTTCTCTAGCTAGAATACTTGTCTGGCCCCCATCACCACAGTACCTGAGTGCCTCACAGCCTTTAACATGCTTCTCTTCACAACCCCCCTGTGACCCAGGGCCAGGTTGCTATCCCCCTGGCACACGCGGGGCACAGATACTAAGCAACTTGCCCAGGGTCACACGGGAAGTCAGCGGCAGAGCAAAGAATTGAATTGAATTTGAAATGATCAGAAACATTTTCAGTGACACAGACGCCTTCATCCCCGACGTAACTGGAATCTCCGTCTCTCTCTGATCTAACCCTTGTTCGGCACCGTTGCCTATTGCATCCATTGCCATAATATATCCGGGCATCACTCTGCCATCTCTAAGTGACTTACACCGGGGATGTATTTATCCATGTAGACTTGGAGCTTGTCTAGACTAGGAAAATAAGCAGCAGTCCAATTAACATGACTACATTAGTGAAAGTGGCACCATCTTGTGCCAGTACCGTGCATTGCTTACCTTAGGAGTCAAATAGCAGGGGGTGTGATAGAAGTGTATCGAATACTGAATGGGCTAGAGCTTCTGTTCTCCCTGTCCTGTAATACAAGCTGAAGGAGACACTCCATGAAATTAAAAGGTGAAGAAGTTCAGAATGGATTAAATCCAATATGGTTTCACACATGGAATTAGGCTGTGGAACTCACTGCTGCAGGAGGTCATTGGGGACAAGAACATAACAAGATTCCAGGATGGACTGGACATTAGTGTGGCTACTGAGGAAATCCAGAGTTACCATAATTAATAACAAGCCATTTTGCAGAAGGGATATTGACTCTCCTGCTTCAGGGCTTAAACCAATGTCTCCTGATTAGGGAGCAGAGTGAGCCCTAATGTAGGGGCAGATTATCCCACATTTGCCTCCTGCACAGTTCTTACACCTTCCTCTGAAGCCTCTGGTGCTGCCCACTGTGGGAGACAGGACACGGGACTAGATGGACCTTGGGTTTGATCCACTTTGGCAAGTCCCATGTTTCTGTTTGCACTGGCTTTAAAATAGTCCTAGTGTTGAAAGGGGCTCAGCTTGTCCGTGCTTTGGAGCAGGGGCACTGTCTCTTCATCGCGTGTATGTGCAGCAGCCCACTCAAAGTGGCGCTGAGTCCCAGGTTTGAAACCTCTAGGAGCTGCTGCAATATTAATAATGAATTCGGTGATGTATGAACCCTTGTCTGCTACCACCCACCCTCCCCCCCAAATAAAAGATTCTGGCACGACGCCCTGTGACAGGTGAAAGGGCTACTTGAGAAAAGCGTGCTCTCATTTGACACAGGAAATCGGTGCGGGTTTCTAACAGGATCAATAATCCATCCTAGAAGGCATGTGGCTTCATCGCTCTGTTTGCCGCCCCCCTACCCTCCATTCCACACACCCCTCCACGCCCCCCAAGCCTTGCCTATTCTTCCCCTGTATTAGCCTTTGGGCTTTGTTAGTTGCAGGTTGAGTGGTTCAAATGTGTTAATTCCCTCCCTTGGGTCTCTGTCCAGTGTTTGTAAATTCCCAGAGACGGGTTGTCATTGGCTCGCACAGCACAATGAATACGCAGAGGGGGCTGCTGCGCCGGGTCCTGCGATCCAAGCGGCTGCTTGTTAATTCGTTAGAATAACAGGGCTGCAAACAGCTCCCTCCCCCAACCCCAAAAACTCTGCTAGGACTGATGGGGACTTTCCTCTCACATCCTCCAGGGTCAATTCTCCACCTACTGACTGTACCTTTACATGGTGCGTGTTGCCTTTTGAATATCCCTCATGCTTTGCTGGGCACCAGTCCCTGAGCTTTTCGTGGCAGGAGGAATCGTAGGCAGCTCATCGAGTGATACAGTTGCTGTCTGGGTCTCGAGAATATCTCCTGACCTGGCAGATTCCAAGATGGGGAGGGAGCTTGGTGGTTGTTTAATAGGGTAAACCCAACCCAGAGTGGTGAATGGATTCTCCGAGCCAACAGAGACCCTGTCTGCATTAAGGAAATTCACGTGGGCAGAACTCCACTGTTATGCCTACCTCGCTGCAAAGCTGTAATGTGGCCGTGCTGCATAGGTGCGTAGCCGGGCAACTTCGCCCTGTCACATACCAAACTGAGCTGCCTCAGTGTGAGTCCCTTTGTGCTTGTGTCTGTCTGCATTTGGGGGCGTCCCTGGTGTGATTCCAAGGCTGTCGTGACACCGGCACAAATTTCCTTAATGAGGGAAGTGGAGCTGGTCATAATTTTATGTTAAATGCTTTTGTCTGTGAAAATAGGCTTTGTTGTCCAAACAGAAATGTATGTGGGAAATCTCCACTTTCAGTCAATGTTTAGGGGCGGTTAATCGAAAAACAAAAATCCTTGCGGTCCTTCTAACCCTATGATTTCTATGGACATTTTTTTAATGTTGTTGTATTTTTTTACTTTATTTATTCAGGTTTTTGGCAACTGAAGGATTTTGGTTTTCCTCAGAAATTTTTCATTTTTTTGACAAAAGCGTGAAAATATTTGACTTTTTTTTTCACAGGACCAAAAACGTCTCCTGTCCAGCTCTAGTATGAAGTGCCAGATCCCAGTCAGAGTCACAAGGGGTAAATCCAGAAGTAGCTGCATTAAAAGCCGATTGACTTACTCTGGATTAACACCTACGTACCTGAGATCAGAACCATCCCAAAGCCCCAATCAGTCTCCTGCAGGATGACCTGGGTCCTTGTTGAACCTCTTCATTTCTTTTTTGGGGCAATAAATAAATACCAGGGAAAATCCTGCCGTCTTCACTCAGGCAAAATTTTCATTGTCATTGTTCAGGGTTCCAACTGCATGACTTTATTGACAGACAGAGGATTTAAAATGGCATCTTCAGTTAGTTTAAAATGTTCCAAAGGTGGGGGTTTACTTTATTTTAAAACGGAAAGGTGCAGTGTGACCTTGCTTAGCTGAGCGTCAGTTGTCCCCGCGCTCTCGGTTACCTGAACCGATGGCCTCTGAGGCGTCTCAGTTGCAGTGAAAACTACCTTGATTAGCTGAGTTTATTCAGTTCCCCTCCCAGTGTTTTTTCAGTTATTCAGACTTGCGCTGATTTAGGATCCATTACAAGAGATTCAAGGGGTCTTGGTCACCATCCTGTTAGCCCCTGGCCAGGTTACAAACCCAGCTCCGTTAGATCGAGGAGCAGGGGTTTTAACCGTGTTCCAAAACTGGGCAAGCGCCTTTAGAAGGTGACAAGACCTGCCGGTGCCAGAGACTGGAACCTACTCTGCAAACTAGAACCATGTTGTACCTGCCTCAGGGGATAACTGTGGTGCAGGCTGGCCCTGGACTCCATTGTTGTGGTGTAGATGGATGCTGAGGTTTAGGTAGGGTTGCCAACTTTCTAATGGCACAAAACTGAACACCCTAGCCCCGCCTCTTCCTGAGGCCCTGCCGGGGATGAGGGCTTTGGGATTCAGGAGGGGGCTCCAGGTTGGGGGGGTGTCTCAGGGCTGGGGCAGGGGGTTGAGGCTCGGGGTTGGGGCGTGGGCTTACCTGGGGCGTCTCCCGGTCAGCGGTGCGGGGGGGGGGGGGGGGGGGGAGGGGCGCTAAGGCAGGCTGCCTGCCTGTCCTGACACCGCGTTGCACACAGCCCGGAAGCAGCCGACAGGCCCGACACTGTTAGGTGGAGGAGGGGCAGGAGGCGCTGCGCGCTGCTCTCGCCCGCTGCTGGCACAGTCCTCCCCAGCTCCCATTGGCCGGAAACCGGCCAATGGGAGTGCGGAGCCGGTGCTCGGGGCTGGGGCAGCGCGCAGAGCCCCATGGCTCCCCTGCCTAGGAGCCGGGCTTACTGGAGTGCAGCGTGGTGCCCCAGGACAGGCAGGAACTAGTCCGCCTTAGTCCCGCAGCACCGCCGACCATACCTTTAACGGCCCAATCGGTGATGTTGATTGGAGCCGCCAGGGTCCCTTTTCGGGTGTGCTGGTCGAAAACCAGATACCTGGTCACCCTAGGGCCGGCTTAGGCCTTCAAAGGTGCCTGGGGGAGTCCAGCACCCTGAATCCCTCCATCCCTGTTTTGTGTTTCTAGTTTTACCAATTCAGCTGAACTTGTCCGGCGAAGGGAAAGTCGCTGCAGAGAGTAGAGTGAGCAGAAAGGGGTGTGTGGGGGGAGGTGTGTGGGTGTGCATGTGGGGCAGTGTGAGGGTGTGGGGGGGGGTGCTGCAGAAATAGGAAATGTTTATACATGCAGAGAGGGCTGGAGCGACGCTGCTGCTCTTGGGAGTTAGCATTTTTCTCATTCTTTAGTGTTCACACACAGGCTCTCTGTCTCTCACACGCACACAGCACTAGACCCCACCCCCGCCGGTTCCAGAGCTGATTTCCCGCTGGGGTTATTTACAACCCATGAAATCCAGGTTACTCCCAGCTCAGAAGCAACCAGCCTCCCACTCCGGGAATACTCCGCGGACTAGCGAGGGCCCTGCGGAAAGACTGCAGCTCTCTGCCCTGCTAGGCGCTTCAGCGGTTATTTACCATGCTGGAGTACGTAGGCACCATGTTTCCTCCTCTCCGGGCTCAGCGAGAGGGCCAGCGGGGGCTGCTCTGTACCAGAGGCATGGGAGGGACAGGTTGGAGTTCTTGGGTCGAGCCCCCGCTGCTCTTGTGCGGTGGAATGTAGCCAGCAGCTGCAGGACTCTGCCGCTGCCACACAAAGCACTTTCCCAGACACGCCTTCAGTGGTTCCTGGTGGTTTGAAACAGTTTAATTGGCGACCCAGAGGGTGGTGATGTGGGCCAGCCTGCTCCTGAGTGGACCTGTCCCTGCCCGCGAGCTCAGCTTTGAGGTAAATGCCTCACGGTGCACACTCCCCATGGGCCAAGCCATAGGGCGGGATTCTGCTGCCAGGTCCAGCCTCTCTGCGCTGCTCCGGCTGCAAGAGGAGAATTGCCCAGCGCAGGCCTGCTGTGTGAGACCCTGTGCTGCCCTCCCTCACGAACCCCTCGGCGGGGGGCATGACAGGGCACGCAGGCCCCTCGCCTGGTGCTACAGAGGCTCTGGGCGGCTCAGGGCAGCAACGGAGCCCCCCAGAGACTGCCACCAGTTAGCGCACCCCCAGCTGTAATTTAAACCCGGGGTCAGTCCAGTCCCTGGCACAGCTCGGCGTCCCCAGGGCACAACGGCGGCTTAAAGCCACTTCCCCAGGGCTGCTTCTTGAGGAGGGCCAGCGTGGCATTGTAGCGTTTAGCACCGGGCCCCTGGATTCTGCTCCCAGCCCTGCCCCTGCCCCTGGCTGACCTCAACCAAGTCACCGAGGCCTGTGTTTGCAAAAGTACCCGCCAAGTTAGCTGCCCCAACTGGAGGCACCTGGGGCCGGCTTTCTGAGGGGCTGGGCACCCACAGCTCCGACTGGCTTAATTTGGAGTGCTGGGTGGACACGTGAAATTAGAGGTCACTTCCAGAAATGTAGCTTCTCTCTCCGCCTCCATTTCCCGTCCGTCCAGTGGGGATAACCCTCAGTCTGTGTTTGTCGGGGAGTTGTCGTGCTGCCCTGTGGAACTCGGCGTGTTCTGTACCGCAGTAACTATTCTGTTCTACACAGGTTCCCATCACGGTGGAATCTGTCTGCCTTCCGGCCAGGCTCGAAGTGATGTGACGAACGTCTGTGCTGTGGGGGTCATCCTCTCTGCCCTCCACTCCCCAGTGGGAGGATTGGGGGGCAGAGTGTCTTGTTTTGTTGGGGTCTTGATTCTGTGAGAGCCTAGAGGTCTCCTGCTCATCTCCTTCAACTGATGCCTCAAAAGCACATGTCCAGGCAGAGTCGCACATGTCCAGTCTAATGCTGTGGAGCTGAGTGATCTGATCTTTGAGGACTTTGCCAGGTGCTCAGAATCCACTGTGCTTTCGATCTCATGTAATGCGATAAGTGGCAACCTTGTTAGCACATGTCTGCGCACAGCGGATGGGTTTAGTTCTGTCCTGCTTCAGGCTGTCAGCATAGCAATAACCTAGGAATCTGTGGGTGTTCCTTGGTCTGTAGCTGATAATATTTTAGCTTTTCATTTAAGAGCCTCTTTCATCCTGAATGCCCCCTGCAAACTGCCATTAGATTAACACAGCACCCCTGAAATGCATCCAGCCCTGGGGTGGAGGACAGCCATTCCCTGCTGAACAGCATGCTGGACAATAGGAATAGTTTGCACTCCGGTCGCACCTCTTATCAGAGAGTCTCCAAGTGCTTTGCAAAGGTTAGCTGAGCCTCGCAACACCCTGTGAGGGAGGCGGTATTATTAGTATCATCCCTTTTCTTACCAATGAAGAGACTGAGACCCGTGAAGAAACTTGCCCAAGGTGGCGCACACACTCAGTGGCAGAGCTTGGAATGGAACCCAGGAGTCCTGATTCCTGGTGCTCTGGCTGCCAGATGCGCTCTCCTTCTCCAGAACGGAGCGTGGGCAGGAAGAGAAAGTGTGGGCGGGGGCACTGAGGAGGGCATGGGAACTCCTTAACGTCCACCTGGAGCAGCCAGCACCTTGGCTTTTAAGGTCTCAACTGGATGTTTGACAGACAAGACGGAAGGGCCAACCCAAGGCAAATGTGCCACTGACGTCCCGCTTTCAAGTTTGTTAAGATCTTACGTGGCGCAGAGGCCTGGTGCACAGGTGTGAATTTCACCCACAATGCATTGCATGTCACCAAGCCTTTACCTCCCTTGGAAGGAAGAAGGGCAGGGCGGGGCCCCTGTGGTTTTGGACAGCCGAGGAGCATGTCAGGTTAGAGGAGGATCTGTCCACTGAAGACCACACCCTTCCTTTTGTGTAGTGATAACACTTGGATCATTTGTTTCCATAGCAAATAGGGCACTGAGATGCCTTCAAGCCACCCACATCTCCAGGCTGGAGAGTGACTGTGCCCATGTGCCCCCAGAACCCCAGTTTGCAGGCACAGATCTGCTCTCCTTTATTCGAGTCCTGGCTGCTACACATGCTTCCGCTCACAAAGTGCAAGGGGCAGTTCAGGAGGCTGCTCGGACCATTCTCAGCCCTTTCGGTTAATACAACGAGGAGGCGAAACCAAGAGAACAATGGGAATGTTTAGCAGTGAAATGCAGAGGGAGTAGATTCCTCTCCCTCCCTCCCCCCAGCCTTCAGAACTGTCCCCTTCATCCAGTCATCCCTGTAATGGAGGGTTTTCCGCTGTTCCTGCCATATGTGCTCCACATTGCGGCCGTGCTGGCGAAGGACGCGTGGGAGCGAAGGCTTCAGGGGAGCGTATTACCCTCCGCTGAGCCGCTTGGCTGTCTCCCGTCAGAGTGCTGCAGAATTGAATTGTCGGTTTAAATGACATAATTGACTCAAGGAAAGGCACAAGCGGAACAGACATTAGGGGGATATAGATACAATCTGCCCTGAGCCCAGGGGTGATCTGGGGATGTTATGTTGGGTAACTCGCACTTGCATTTGGTGCCCTTCTCTGGAGAGTCTGAAAGCATTTTACAAACATCCGTTACACTTGTAAGGCAGGCCCCGGCCCTGTCGCACTTTCCCCATTGTGCTTAGCCATGGTCAGTCAGCAAGCCAGTAGCAGGGAGAGGCTTAGAACCCAGGAGTGCTGAGGGCCCCCCCGCTGTACCCCACTAGACCCCACACCCCTCCCAGCACTGGTGATAGAACCCAGGAGTCCTGACCCTCAGCCTTCTTGCTGTAACCACTAAACTTCACTTCCCTCCCAGAGCTAGGAATAGAACCCAGGAGTCCTAACTCCCCGACCAAGTTAATTTTAGTCAAGTGCCTTTGAGAGGCTTGGATGAAAGGGCCATAGACATGCAAAGTTTTTTTTACCAAAAACATCTGATCAGTTGAGCCGTCAATTGCATTTACTGCAAGTGTGTGGAGTCTGAATTAGGCCATCTCTGCACAATTTAACCAAATCCGTTTCTAAACTGGTGCAGAGTGTATAGACAAGGCCATGGGGACACATTGCAGCTATTTCATTGTTCATGAGGTTTCTTGCCTTTTTAATTCCCACTGAATTCCCGAGGCAATATCCCCTATTCCGTTGGTCCCTAGTGCTTGCCGGTGAAGATGTGTTCTGGTGCGTGTCACTTCGTTAGTGTGGGCTTCTCTGGGTGTAGTGTGCTCTTGAGCCTGTGTTTGAAGGGCTTGCTGGGTTTACATGGCTATTACATACGTCAGGGTTTTTAGTGTGATGATATTTTCCCCATGAAGGATCCATTCTGTGGTATCCTCCTGCCTCTGCCTGCTATCAAGTTTCTGCCTCTGGGATAAAATTAACCCCTGTCCAGAAGGGTCTGGCAAAACTCTGATTTGAGGGGTAAGCAGGACTCGAATGGTGCATCAGCTGGAGGGCGAGAGGGGAAATGACTTGCCCCAGGGCACACAGCAAGTCGGTGGCAGAGCTGGAAATAGGCTTTAGATCCCCCGACTCGCAGTCCGGCTCTAGGCCATGCCAGTGCCTATGGATGGCCTGATTCTGAGGGGTGCTGGATTCCCACCGTGCCCACTGATGTCTCAAGATCGTACTAAGTTGTGGGTCCCTTAGTCACAGCCGAGTGCTCAGCATCCCCCTGCCCCCTCGCTGTGCATGGAGCCGTATGGGGCATACGGGAAGACGTGGCTTGCAGTCTAAGCTGCATGGTTCAGAGAGACAATGCAAGCTGTCCAGTGACCAGAGGTTGGAAGTCTCCGAGCAGAGCGATGGACGTGCTTTTGGAGGGCGATTCTGGTTTAACAACTGGCCCAAGGAGCCAGTGCTCAGATAGCAGCGGCCGGTTTTGCAGACCAAGGAGATTTGCAGAGCTTGGAGATGCAACCAGGCTGCTTATCCAAACTGCCAGCTCTCAGCTGTCTGCAGTCGAGCGTCTGGCCCCGTCAGTGCGCTGGGGTCAGGAAAAAGGCCCGGGGACAGATCCTTAGCTGGTGTAAATCTTCATTGCCATTAGCAGAGCTGCCTCCATGTATGCCAGCCGGAAGCCTGGCCCCTGGAGATGTAGGTAGGCACTGGTGCCCCCCTGCCCCATACAGCACACGCCCAGGGGTGCTGCCGCCTCTGGGTTCTGTGGAGAGCTCGGTCATCGTTGTGCCGATTGTGTGCCAATTGGGTTAATCTGACCTTCTGACCTTTTTATGAGGCCACGTCTGTTTGGGGAAATTGTTTTGCTGATTAGAAATGGATTTTCCTCTCTCTAACTTAATCCTCTGAAATGGGGTGTTTGGGGTTAGGCCTTGTGCATCTCGGGCATAATGTCAGATCCATGCCCTGGGGACCTCGTCTCTCTTCAGGGGCTGGAATGTCCATCAAGGGATACCGTCCTCAGGCGGATCCTGGCCCCATCAGAGTCCCTGGAACTGGGGTGGCCTCGCTGGGATCTGAGAGCTAATAAAATTCTGAGATTCCTCCCACCCCTTGCTCAGGTTTCTGTGGTTGCCCCATCCTAGAGCCTCCTGCGGTGGAGTCCCCGTCCCATGTGCTGGGGAGTAACCCAGGTAGCAGCAAGAGACGTGGGTGAATCGAGAGGCGTGTGAGCCCAGCCCCCAGTCCGTCGGGGAGACTGGACAGGGATCTGCAGGCAGATAGTTCCCGAAGCAGAGCTGCCAGCCAGGAGCAGAGTGCAAGGCACGTGGGGGTGGAGAAGGTGCCCCGTGCCCTACTGGGAACAGGGCATGGACACACATTGAGCTACTGGGCCAGCCTGGGAAACCTGCTCTGCATTCAGTAACGGGGGGAGGGATAGCTCAGTAGTTTGAGCATTGGCCTGCTTAAACCCAGGGTTGTGAGTTCAATCCTTGAGGGGGCCACGTAGGGATCTGGGGCAAAAAAAATATATATATTTGGGGATTGGTCCTGCTTTGAGCAGGGGGTTGGACTAGATGACTTCCTGAGGTCTCTTCCAACCCTGATATTCTATGGCTCTATGAGCCATTCCACCATCTTTCCGTCTTTCCGGCTGGGAGGGCAGCCAAGTGAGTGGCACAGATCTGGCAGTGCCAGCTTAACACCACTCAGGGTTTCCTCTAGGCACTGGAAATCCCCAGCTGCTCCCTTCGGGCAGTTTGCCTGCTGCACGAGCAGTGGGGCGGGCTGGGGATGGTGAGTTTAGCCCCTGGTATTGTCCTTCGTGTGTGTGGCTACTAGAGAATCTGGAGCGCAGCTGCGTTGGCTGACCCTGCGCTGCGTGGGTCTGTGGCGGAGCACGGGCTGCCTCCTTGAACTGTGCCGTGAAACTCTGCACTGTCAAAGGCTTCAGTAGCAGCCACAGTGGGTGCCGCTGAAGCACAGTACCAAGAAAAAGCTCTGTGTAGACAAGGCCTCCAGGAACTGGTTTCCTGCTCCAGCCCTCCGGCCCGATCCTGCCCTCAGAGGCGCATGCGTGTGCGTGGCCGCCGTTAGCTGATCTGGGGACTGCGATATCCGGCAGCCTCGGTCTTAAAGCAGGCCAGCCGCGGTGTTCAGCATTACCAGCTACCAGGCACCTTTTCATTCTGTCTCCCAGGGAAGGAGTCGCCGAAGCTGCCCCGGCTACCTGTCCCCGGATGCTTTTAAAATAGGGCATCCGTGGGACGTAGGCAGGGCCTGATCCTTGTCCTGGCCCATCTGCATGAGGGTGGGTTTCGGGTTCCTAACACGCCCTTCTGTGCCCTCCACAGTCTGCCTGGTCTCCACATCCCACGTGCTTGCCCTGGCTCTAGCGTGATCTGGGACAGCTGTAAGCTTCGGTGTCTGTGTGAACTGCCAGGACCCGTTTCCATCTGAATTGGGCTGCTCTTCTTTGATATTTCTAATTTTCAGGACTCTCCAAAGCCTGCTTGTAAATAACCGTGTGTGGAAACTTGAGCCCCAGGGCAGTGCGTCTCCCAGACTTGATCTGGTGCTTTCCCGATGGGTACTTCCACCCAAATCCTCCATTTCAGCCTTTTTTATATGGCTTCTTGTCAGTTGAGCCACGCCAGCCCCACCCAGCTGGATTACCTGGGGTTCGAGGCTGAAAACTGCAGAGTTCACAAACTTCCTGCCGGAAAATGAAAAGGAATCAGAGCAACAGCCAAATAAGAAACTGCTGCATGCCCTGGGAGTGGGGAGTGCTGTATGAGAGAAATCTGTAATTCACAACGAGACCGTGCACGTCTGAAATGTGTGCATTGACGAACGGGAGGAGGGCATTGTGTCCCTCTTTAGAAACCTGGCCTGGTCAACCTTCCTCTTTTATTAATATTTAAAAGAACCTTGCAATGTCATGCTGAAAATTTGCCAGGCCAGACACCGTCTACTTGCCTGGCCTCCACCAGAACGCGCACCAAGAAAGCCATGATATGCCTCAGGCAAGTGGAATTTTAAAAGCTGCATTGCAGGGACACGCTGGGTTAGACCCAATATTCAGGGTCTGCTTCTCCAGCATTTTAGACCAGTTTTCTGTTTCTGTAACAATGTTGACAATGCAGTTATACCTGAGTAAAGGATTGGGGCCTTGTAATTTGGAGCCAGATCCTCAACTGGTGTAAATGGGTGCAGTTTCATTCACACTAGCTGAAGACCTGGTCCTTTGTGTTTCCTGTATGGTTGAGATCCCAAACTCTGCAGCATTGGGCTTGTGCAGGAGAACCAGGAAATGACAAGTGACGGGAAACAGCAGGTCTGTTTTGAGTCTTGCTTACGGTGGAGTTACTTCTGATTTACACCAGGATAAATGAGAGACCAATAAATCTCAGTGGGTCTGATTTAACCCTCATTTGCACTGGTTTAAATCTGGAGTTAACTCCATTTCAGTTGATGGAATTGCACTGGTTTTATACTAACGCGGTATTGTACATTAACTTATAAGTCTCCTCTCATTGTCCCATGAAATGTTGCGAAGTGAGCAAGCAGCACCAATGGCGCAAGTATTGGCGGCATTCCTTTAAAACGCACGTGATTGGGACTGCCGATTTACTTCTAACTGCTCCGAAGGGCTAATCCGTCCTGGGCTGTGTGTGTCAGGCTCCCGGTGAAGCCGTGCCTGCGTCCGTTATTTGGGCTAAAGCTCGTGTGAGTTCCACTCCAGTTTGAGGTACAAACAAAGGAAAATAGGTGATTTATGACACCTCTGCACTGCCAAGCATCTAAAAATCACAAGGCAGGCTTCAAAAATCATGAGATTTTACAAACTAATAATAATTTTGAGGTGGTTTTTATTTGCATCCTGGTTGTTGAAGCACAAGGGTTTGTGACCTTAAGCCTTGCCCCACCACCAGGACGGCTAGAAAGTTTCTTTTTAAAAGTTCAAAGAAAAGCTGGAATTCTCACAATCACTTGAGTCCAGAAGATGGAGCGTTAAGAAATATGCCAAAAATCACAAGAGCTGGCGACACTGACACCTGATTTCTCACATTTTTTTATTCACTTCTGGGCTTTTGGGGGGATTTTTTCCCACCTCCCAGTCCAGTTTAAAATTCTGGAGCTTGGAACAACATTCCTAAAATTCATTATTTATTATTTCCTTATTGCTTTATTAACAATCTCTGTGTTTAATCACCAATAGCTTCTAGTCCTATGGATGTCCCAGATGAGGCCCCATCCCCGGTTCTGCATGATCTCTCGCTCTCTCTGAGTTACATTTAGCTAAGATTATCTGGTCTCAGCCTGACAGATGGGTGCGGCTCAGCTGCCGCCAGTCCGAATGGATACATATTAATTTTTCATTTGCCGGACGGATACTGAAATGGCACAGATGGGAAATGGCCTATTGGTCAGTCTCCATTTTGTAGTGATGTCCAGCTGCTCTGCGCTTGATATATGAGTGGGCAGAGTGGACACTACACAGCCCTCGGCTCACCAAGGGAGCCCTGTTCTGGGCAGTGGCGGCTCCTTGGGGGTGATTGGAGTTAGCCTAAATCCTTTTAACATATGTACATTGACCCTGCTTTGATTGGAAAACCATCCTTTCCTTTTGTCAACATCACTTAGGAGGGGGTGGACAATGCAGGAGACAAAGGGAAGCAGATCCCTGATGGATTTGGTGAACAGGCCAAATTTGTACCTCGATATCCAGCGTTGTAAACCTTGGAGTTCATTTCATAGCAACAGACCAGATTGCAAAAAATCAGCTCCCATGACTCGGATTTGTTATTGTTTGGTTTTTTGGTTTGACATCTAACCTCTCCAGTTCTTTTGCAAATTTTTTTTTAAAGTATTCATAGTTTTAATTATAAGACTACAGTAAGGGTGGTTTTTTTGTTTTGTTTTTCTACCAGTTGCATTTGAACAATAACTGACATTCAGTCTGCTCTGATATATTTGGGAGTGGTCTCACGAAACATAATGTTGACGGCCATATATAAAAATAAAACACTGTACTCTGCTCTGTTCACCTCCAGAACTTCCGCATCTGTTTGGAGCCAGATGCTCCATTGGTATAAATCAGAGAAGCTCCCGTGACTTCAGTGGAGTTACGCTGATTAACACCATTGGAGGCGCTGACACCATGTCTTCAGAATACTGAGGAGTGTGTGTGTTTTAAATAACAGGTTTATCTTTATTTTCTTTATCTTCTGGGTGATTGTGGAGGAGACTGTATGCTGTAGTGCTGGTGGAGAGGCAAAGCTGAGTGCAGAGATGAAACTTTGAAGATACAGCTCCACGTTGTAGGGGAGGTAGAAGAAGGCGGTGGTGCAGTTTTCATACTTGCAGTTATGGATAAGTGGCCATTAAACACGGAACTTTATTTTTTTAAACAAACCTGAAGAATATTAGGGCGTTAGGATGAAAAAAACATGGCTTTTGCACATCCCAGCCACCCGTTGGCTTATAGCTGCTGGGGAGATATTGATGGAAAACTTTTCCCTTTAATAGACTGGCACAGACAGAAAGCTTTGCCCTTTCTGCAATATTCCCTGCATAATTAGAAATTCTGCTTAGTGACAATCACTCCTGATTTACACCAGCATGAGTGAGAGCAGGATCAGGCCCAGGGTGTGAGTGAGTTTTTTTGCAATGGTGCCGGAAACGTATCCATTTTTTAAACCGCGGCTAAGGTTTAATGATGCCACCCGCTACTTGGGTGACCTTGGGTGAGTCATTTCCCCAGCTCTGGAATGAGGTTTGTAATACCGACCTGCCCCAGAGGGGCGTTGTGAAGGTTAGTGCATCCATGTGTGTAAAGTGCTTTTAGACCTCAATCGCCACAGGAGAGCAGAGCGCTCAGGCATTGTGATAGATCACGGGGCAGAGGCTCTGCAGCAGCTGAGCCCTGCTCACCGCTGGGGAGTTACCCTGATGCAGCTGCCACAAGACTTGGCAGTGTAGCTAAACCAGTGCAAACACCTAGTGTGGACGTGCTGTACTGGTGTAAAATGGGGCTTACGTTGGTATGTCACCACAACAAGCTGCACTGGTAGGACTGCGGTACCAAGGGTTTGTCTACCTGGCACATTACTGCAGGACAAGATGGTGCATTGTAGATTCACACCCTGACTTGCTGCACAGTAACTTGCCACGTAGACAAGCTCTTAGGGTTTGTATGAGCCTAACTGTGTAGATGCGTTTACATCCATGTGAATTTCTTTCACGTAGGTGGGGCCAACTGCATCACATTTTGTGGGCGCTTTGCTAAGCAGCTGGTCTGGGATCTTAGATACCGTGGTGATGAGAGAACCTGGAACAGATCAGTGTCTAGTGTGCATGTGCCCCGTACAGGGAAAGCCAAAGACCCAGGGTTTGTTACCACTGTAAAGAAATGCTGCGCGTCGATTTGCTTTTAGGGAGCAGGAAGAGACTAAAGGTTATGTAACTTGCAGCACAAATCTTGCTGTCCCACCGGCGCATCTCAGGATGGGCGTGGCCTGTTCCCAGCTCTGGATTGTCCGGCACTGGGGAGATGTGTTAAATCGTCTGGTGCCGTGTTCATTTTCTGGGCACTGTTTGGGTCTAACATTTACATGTTAATTGCCCCAAACTCCAGCTGGGCTCTTCCCGTTTCTGATATCCTGCATGGTCCTAGCGATTCTGTAATCCTATAAACATGCCATTTGCCAGCCCAGATTACACCAATGGGTCAGGGAGTCTGGCATCTTGCCTCGCAGCAAGATGTGACCTGGGAAAGAGAGAATATCTGCCCTGCCCCTTTGTAATGCCATAAGCCAACTGATGCAATGAAGCAGGAGCTCTGCTTGTCCTAGTTGATAGCGATTAGTCTCATGAACCTTTTTTTTTTTTTTAACCCTCCATCTGGGGTGGTGATTATTTATCCTGCTGCCTGATTTGCAGGGCTGTACGCTGTGTTAGGGACTGGAGTTTTTCTCTTCTCCGATTGCCAGGGTGTTGCGTTCCAGCGGAGAAGCGGTGTTTCTTTCCTCCCCATAAACGCTAGAGGGAGCAGTGGGCAGGTTTTCCTGGAGCTGGACTGGTTTTGCAGAGAGGTGAGGGGTGGTCACTAAAGGGAGATCATCTGAGGTGCATGCACACCAGGCCAGGCTGGGCATCTGAGTCCCCTTTTGTATCTCATTCCTAGGTGATCTTTAAAGGGGCTCATGTGCCCTCTCCCCGCCCCACTGCTCAGCCAGATGCAGATTGGATTCAGATCCTGTCACTCTGCGATTCTCAGCCTGAGGGGGTTGCTATTGTATTTTCCCCCATCTCTGCCTTCGGAGTCTGCACCGAACTGGTTCCTCACGGGGCTGCTGGGTCGCTGTATCTTCCAGGGGAGATGCAGGCTGAGGACGTGGTCGCTCCTGGCCGTTGAAGATCCCATAGCAGGGCAGGGCGTTAACCCTAGTGGCCCCGCTGATTTCATCCTGTTTCTCCAGAGGGGGCTGCCTTTCAGTGGTGGGCAAAGTGATCCCCCTGTAGCCCTTCCATGGGGTGGTCGTAAGGTTTCATTCATTATTTGCAAAGCCTTTCTGAGACCCGTATAGGCCACGTTTTATTACTATTGTTGTTTTGTGTGCGTGTTGCTCTCAGTCTCACCCGCCCTGTGGAATATAATCCCTCGTGCCTCTGCTGTTGGGTAATCAGCGTTGCCTGCTTTCCAATCCCCCTTTCATCTTCCCTGGAGTTTGCTCCCTCCCTTCCCCCTCCTCCTCTAATGTCACTCGTTCGTTTTCACTAGAAACGCGGCGCTCAGCATTTCCGTGGGGAAGCCGACCCCCAGCGGCTCCAGGTTTCAGTTCAAGGGAGCTCTGCAGATCCAGTCACTGGACGTCGGATTGCTCTTAGGGGCATGAGAGGCTGTGTACTGCAAAGCATCAGTAGGGCCAGATCCTCAGTCAGTGTGATTAACGTCCATGGAACTACGCCAGTTTACACCTGGATGAGGATCTGGGCCACCGTGGGTGTTGGTCTAGTGTGTGCGTACACGTTCTGTGCAGTGTACTAGCGTGTAGAGCTGTGTGTTGTATGTGTGGGCAAATATTCATGTTGTGTGTGTATGTAAAAACCCAGGCTGGGCATACAGGGGGTTTATTAGATCGTCTGAGGTGTTTGCATTGTGGGCCTTCCGCCAGGGCCGGTTGTTGCTTGGGCTGGACAGGGGGAGTAAAGCCTCGTGGCTGTTTGTGAAATAACGCGCCCGGGATTTTTCCATTTGGACACAGAGGGCTGGTGGATCAGGGCAGCAGCCCAGGCTGAGCAGTAAAAGGGGTGTTGGGGGGGACAGAGCGCTCCCCACCTCAAACACTGAACAGTTGGACACTCTGCTGTGCACCCTAGTTGTGCACAGTTAAAAAGCCCCCTAACAAAAGCCCAGTTCAGCGTTGCTGCTGAATAGATTAACAAGATTTCCATAATTAGTGCGCCGGGGGAACAATAGGATTCTCCTTTGCCCAGCCCCCCTCCCTCCTTTTGTCTTGTGCTTTAGATAATGGAGAAGCAGGGAGGGTGGGAAACTGACATGCCATTTGGTCACTGGACAGTAATTTTCTCACACTGCCGAAGGGGAGCATTGAAACATCTGTCCTGCTCTGAAAGCTTATTCACGTTACATTTCAAACCCATGACAACTTCTGTGCCTGCCAGACCTCCCTCCCTCCTTCCCTCCCTCGCTTTTCTTATTTTTAAGGGCATGGGTTTTGGTTTTAGTTTTTGCTTTGACCCTTTTCCCAAATGCCTTTCGAACCCCACATTTAAACAGATTGTATGGATGCATTTTTCCCTTTCTGGTTTTTTTAGTTGTGTTTTGTGTTACTCTTCACACCGATACTCAGTATAAATACACTTCATGATGACAATAATTCTGACACCAGCCAAATTCCAGAGCCTCTGAAGTTTGCCTGCAGAAACTTTGTTCTGCGTGTCTTCAACGCCTAGCACAAAGGAGTTCTGGTCCGTGCACTAGCACAGAGCAAGTAATTATAATAGAATCAGGCAGTCCTCTTTGCGTGTGCAAATATTGGGTGTGTGCAGTTGAAAAGATGCTCTGGGAAAATCAGATCCACTTTGTGCTTGGAAAACCACCTCTGCAATAGATCCCGATCCTGCAGCCACCCTGTGTTTGAGGAATTCCTGGGAAATCAGTCAGTTCCAGGTATGGAGCAACTCCGCAAACAGGCTCATAAAAAAATATTTTTTTCTCTGTGCATCTATAAATCCAACCCCTTTGACTCCCTGGACATGCAGGGATTGGCAAGTGTGGATGCTGCTGCAGGATTGGGACCTGGTTTGTCCTTAAGAGGCGTAAGCCACATAAACACATACCCAGTTTCTGCCCACACACTTCTGACCTCTTAGTAAGACCTACAGTTACTGGCTGAGAGCCACTGCTCACCATTCCTGACCCTGGATCTGTTCCTGAACAAGTCTCTGACACGTTCTGATAACATCTGAAGAAATAAATGATAAATGGTGGGAGTCGTTGATTTTTAAGGGCTGATGGGCCTTTGGGCGTGAATGCCATAGGGCTGGTGTACATGCATACACACGCATGTGCACAAACACAAACCAACCTGCATCAAAACAACCACATGGGTTCACACCTTGAGCTATTTCTCTGTAAGTCTGCGTAGAGACACTCTTAATTGGTAATAAACTGCCCTGCTTCCATTCAGATTCTCCACATTTGCACTAAAATAACAAAAGGAGTGAATTCAAACCGGTTTGTGTGTAGACCAGCTCCGAGGGGTTCGTGCCCAAAAGTCCCTGGAGGTGTTTACACCTCGCTCGGTGCTATCTAAATGAAATAGAATTAAGCATAAAGTCCGTGAAACATGGCCCAGAATGCAGAGCCCTGAACCCAAGTGTTAAAACTCAGACGGACTAAGCGAGACATTCTGATAATCCAACACAAACTGAAGCAAAATGATCCTTTCACTGTTATTCCAAGGGTAAAAAAGTTGTGTTCTAAACTCGGGTTAGCTAATGCGGGTTAAGATAGCAGTGAAGAGACAGCAACTCAGGTTAACAACTCGAATTAACCCCCCTGCTCCCCTCTAGGGGGCGCTAACCAAAGTTAAAAGCAGAGTTGCTGCATCTTCAGTGCGATTTTATCCCAAGTTAGCTCACGTGAATTAAGGACTCCCTTTTTTTGCAGTGTAGATGTCCCCTGAGTGACAGAATGATCCCCTGAATGAAAATCTATTATTTCATTTGTAAAACATTCACTCTCTGGAAATGGGGTAGTGGAGAGAGTCTCCAGTTTTAGATGCAATTTCCTTGTGTCTTTGGCTGTGTTTGGAAAGACATAGGCTAGGGCTTTTGCATTGCTCGATTCTGTGGGGAAAAGCAATGCCCTCCCTCAAAGAACTTAATTTCCTTAATGCCCCTTGTCATCATTTGTGTGGTATTTTCCTTGTAACCCCAAACCAGCTCTATCTAATCATTTTACTCGGGAGGGGACAGATACTAGAAGTCTTCTGGTTATAAACTTGAAAAATTGCCAGATCCATATTTCTCTACATTAAATAAGTGGGTGGATGCAAGAGAGAAAATTACCACTTAAGCTGATCACTCGATATTATGAACGATGATTAAGCAATTAATTCAGCGAATCTGAGCTCTGGTGTTTGTAAGGCAGAACTTGAAAACAGTGCATGCGTTTTCCAGCTACTTGAAATTAGAAAGAAAGAAAGAAAGAAAGAAAGAAAGAAAGAAAGAAAGAAAGAACTTTGGAACAACATCTACTATAGTATCAGTGCATTATATGCACGTTCTGTACAAACATATGTGATATTAACAGGGCTGGGGGCCACCCTGCCTCAAGAGAGAGAACGTGACAGCAAAGAAACTGGCACTCTAAGGAGAACCTCGGGAGATAGACATGGCTTTTGTCTCTTGAAGGTTATTAAAATATATGGCCAGGTAGTCTATGAGCAATATCCCAGCTTAAAGGAAGGGACTCACTCCATGCCATCAGAGCTCATTAGTATTATTTGTCTTAGAGTAATGCACAGTTTGGGCCCCATTGTGATGGGTGCTGTACAAAGACGCAGTGAGAGAGTCCCTAACCCCAGATACCTTGGCGATAGAATAATCTAAGGTAAATCCACTTGCTTAGGTCCCAAAATGCACTTTCCTTAGAATCTTATGTATTGTCTTCCCTGGGCAGTGCTATAGGACCATGTGTGTACTATATTCCCTGTCCTCCACATTTTAAATCAGATTTTCGGCCCAGAGCGCGGTAAAAAGCATGTATCGAGACTGCTTTATGGGCTCACGTTGTCCTTTGCAGGCACAGTTCGCTGTTCCGCACCTCCAGAGTTGGGTTTTGTGGATCAAAGGCAGTATGCCTCAGACCATCGATCACTTTATAATATGCCCTTTTCCTCTGTTGCAATCAATGGGGAAAACCCGCTCACACAATTAAAACCCAACTGCAGCTAGGCAGGAGACATGCGGCATTTCTAGAGGATTTCTGTGGAGTTCCGTCTAGGGATTTTTGGGGAGGGGGCCTACATGTTGTTGGTGCCTCTTCAAGGGCCCAGTCCTGCCAAGGGCCGGGTCCTTGTTGATGTAGCAGGAGTGTAGAGTGCTCAGCGCACAATGCACTGTTGTAAGCTCTGTCTTTTTCTGTCTGTACCACGCCCAGCACAGCAGGGTCCTGGTCCGTGACGGGGGCTTCTCAGCCTTACTGCAGCACCAATAATAAATAATAGAGAGAGTCACAATCAAGGCAGCGCTGCTAATGCGGCTCCTATTTTCTGATGTCTCCGCAGCAGTGCTGCCTCGACGGTGCGTCTTGAGCCGTTGACTGGATCTCCCTGGGACCCAGCCCTGCGCAATCCTAGTTAATGGGTTACCGTGATTAAACAATAACGCTCGAGGGCCTGGTACTTTGTTCTGTCTTTTAAAAACGTCCTCCTTGTTCCTCCAAGTCTCATGCTTCCTCCTGAAATTCACTTTTTCTTTTTAATCACTTCCTGCTGCCTTGTGCTCCCGATCGAAGGGGGATGGTTTCCTCCCCCCTCCAACCATACTTAGTGTTGTGCTTGGGAAAAATCAGCTGCAAGAAGGGAAGTTTATTGGAAAGCACTCGCCTTTGTGTTCATTAAAAAAGGGTCCTTTTCCCGCGGGCTGCCTTTGCTGTCTCTGTCTGACCGTTTACCTATCAGTGGCGCTTTAATAATGGCAAGTAAATGCAGAAAGGATGTCAAAGAAAGCCACGCAAAGCTGCCATTTAAATCCTCTTGTGTAAGTTTGATATCCAAAGTGGAAGCACAAATGCCATATAAGTCAATTAAAGCATTAAGTAATCTAATTGTGCTGTGGCCACAAAGTGGCTTAAAGGCTGAGAGAGGCAAGTGAATGGTGTGTCCAGAACCCTCCCAGCCCCCACTTTAGCATTCCCCTGAGGCCTTTGTGAATGAGTAAAGGGGGAGGGAAGTTAGGGAAGGGGTGGAGGTTGGTGGTGAGAACATACACACACAAGGACAACAATGGACAACAGAGAGAGAGAGAGAGAGAGCCTGCGCGCCCATACACTATGATCAGCGTCCCAAAGGCCCCCTTCTCCTGGCCTTGAAATTTTGGAATTTGCTTTGCACTTAGCAAGGCTCCCTGTCTGTCTTTGTTCATTAGCTCAGAAGAAGGAGAACAGTGCAATTAAAATAACAGGAGTACTTGTGGCACCTTAGAGACTAACAAATTTATTAGAGCATAAGCTTTCGTGGGCTACAACCCACTTCTTCGGATGCATCCGAAGAAGTGGGTTGTAGCCCACGAAAGCTTATGCTCTAATAAATTTGTTAGTCTCTAAGGTGCCACAAGTACTCCTGTTATTTTTGCGGATACAGACTAACACGGCTGTTACTCTGAAACAGTGCAATTAAAGTCACTTAAGTCAAAAGAAGGGCGATGTGCTGTTCGCATTCCTCCAGCACTGCCCGCCCTGGATTCTTCCATTGTGTGCCACTTTTCCCTGGTGCATTCCTGGGCCAGAGACCTTCACTCCGTTCCGGGGAGAATTAGTGGGCCTGAGTCATGCTGCTGGGGCGAGTCGATGGAGTCAAACAAGGGTAAAACCCGTGTCAGTGAAGCTTGCTGTGTGTATGTGGATCCCTGCAATGTATGTCATCCGTATCCCACCGCTCAGAGACCGCACCATCCAGGGCTCTAAATTCTGTTCCGACTCACTGGGCTAGACACTCAGCTAGTGGAAATCAGCCATAACTCCACTGATTTCCATGGAGTCGGTGAGGGTCTGGTGCATTTTCTTCCACAAGGACACTAACGCTGGGCTTGCCATGGAAAGCCAGTGGCTGCATGCTAGTGCACAGGGGTCTGCTTTGTTTTTTCAAGGCTGCTTCATTATCAATGAGCCCCAGTTACCCTGCAAGGGGACCCCACTAGTCTGATTCTCCTCCTGCACGTGTCAGTTGATCCGAATCACTAGCGTTCGCCAGGTGAAACAAGGAGGTGATGTCACAATTGGGCCCCATATTTATAGATTGCTAAAGGGCCTGGTCCTGCGGATCCGGCAAAGTCCAGAGGAGACACGGGTGCTCAGCACCTCTCAGGATTGGGCCCCTCGGTTCCCGCCCGTGTAAAATCCTGCTGGAAGCTGTGTGAGTTGCTATCCCGTGCAGGTGCCTGGAGTGAAAAACATCCCTCTGGGATGCACGACGCTAGGCAGCACGGCACATAGGCGCCGACTTCCTCTGTTCCTGCGGGGTGCTTGACCCCTGCTCCACCCCAGACCCTACCCCCACTTCCCCCCTTCCCCCAAGCTTCCACCCCAGCCCCGCCTCTTCCCGCCCTTTCCCCCGCCTCTTCCTCCCCTGCTCTTACCCCACCCCTCCAGCACCTCCTGCATGTGGCTGGACAGCTGATTGTGGCGGGAGGAAGGCGCTGGGAGGGAGGGGGAGGAGTTGATCGGCGGGGCTGCTGTTGGGTGCTGAGCACCCACTATTTTCCCCATGGGTGCTCCAGCCCCGGAGCACCCACGGAGTCGGCGTCTATGGCATGGCGGCTTGTCCCACTTGATACCCTCGCCCCACCTACCCACGCGCACCCCAGGAAGCACAATGAAGGAGGCTGGCGCTATAAAAGCCCAATCCCGGACCCCCGGCATGAACAGATTTGGCTGGGTGGATTCCACGGAAGGTGGGAACCCCCCCCCTCCCAACTCACCCACAGCATGGGGACCAGAGCAGCTGCTGTGTTGCGGAAGGCTTCTCTTTAGGGCTGCTTTGCCCAATGGGTCTCCGCTCCCTCATTCGCACTGGCCGTGTGCCGTCCCAGCACTGCTGCAGGGCGGGTCTCTTTGGACCCTTGCTCTGCTGTGCTCCGTTCCCCCCTCTGCAGCCTTCTCCTGTGCGCGGCAGAGCCATTCCCCTTCGGGCCTCCCACCCTCCCCCAGGCCAGGAGGCAGGACACCGCTCTTAGAAAATACCCGTCCAGCTTTGCGATATTTCACCTATCTGACAGTATGGATTTAATTTCCCATGACAAATGGGCCTGGTGAAAAGAGCCTGGGATTCATATGGGCTCATGGATAATTCATAGTAAGTGTCTGACCCGTCAGGAGAGGTGGAACCTGAGGCCTGTCTGTGTCGTTCAGCCTGGTTTAGCCATGTGCTGATATGAACCAGTGCGTTGTGATTTACTCTGTACACGGGGCCTTTAGGGACAGTGTTGAGCAAGGGGCCAGCACCCCGATAGCCCAGCAAATTCTGATCTGGGTCCCAGCATCTTCACTCCAATCCATATCTGCTGTGACCCTTTCGGCTCAGTCTCCTCTCGCTCCCGCTGGCGTAAAGCAGGAAGGGAGCAGCATGTCTGAGAGGAGGAGACGCCGATCTTTTGTGTTCTGTCCTAAACTTACCTTCTAGCCCTTAGAACAAGCTGAGCAGAAATGCCGACCGGGGTCTGCCCCGTGCGTGCCATTTACGCCAGTGCAAAGACCGTGCAAAGTGCTACCACATTAAAATGGCTTTGCACTGTTGTGAAGGCCCCACAAGGCCGAGGGTAACAGACTAAGGGCTAATCTAAACTACCACGCTACATCGCTCTGATCTGGGTTGCATCCTCTGTCAATGCACATTTCGTCACAACAACCTTAACTCTGACTTAGCAGGTGAGTTCTGAGGGCAGTGTCTGTCTTTTTGTGATGTACCTGCAGAGTCTTGCTTTGGGCGTGACTGGGATCTCTAAGCACTACTACAGTGGAACTAATAATAATGATCCACGATTCGTTGGATGGGTTTTGTGGTCATAGTTTGAAATTCTCGGATAAAAAGTGGCTTAGAAGTGTAAAGCACTACAGTGATTATTAGTGATAGGCAGGGAATTGTGTGTATGGTTCCCATCGGTGTGAATAGAGTGAAATCCACGCCAAGCCATCAGATCTGCGAATGTCTCCTCCTAGGCCCTGATCCAGTGTGTTCTATACAGTTCCGCAGTCTTGTCTTGACCACAAAGTGCTGCCTGGAAGGACTTATTATTATTAGAGTGATATCAAACTTATTAGTATTAGAGTGAAATACGCTGCTGGTCTCGGTGTTCATGTGACCACTAGGGGGCGAATCTCAGGTTTGGCACATGGTAATGTTTATAATTGGGGCTGCCTGGGTCACTAAATGTTTTCCCAGTGTAACTTAAACATTTTTGTCTTGAAGGCTGATTCAGTTTGGGGAAAAAAAGATTCCCCCCTCCCCCCGTCATAGGGCATAGAAACTCTCCTAAAGAGAAGCCGACCCAGCCTCAAAGGGGGCTCTATGAACCTCACGGAGCCTTTTGCTCAAATATTCAAACGTTAGTGCCTGAAGGCAGGCTCTGGAATACCACTGGCCTGCTTGTCCCAGGTGCTAATTGCCCTCAGCTCCTGTGAACTTTAGTGGGAGTTGTGCCTGCTCTGCACGTCTAGAGATCGAGCCAGTTTATTTAGGTGAGGGGTTCTTGGCCTCTTCCGTGCTGAAGACACCCCATGGAGTCCTATCGCGTAGCTGGGCCCCTCTTTACGTTTAGCAGAGTGAGAAGGGCAGGGTGCTGAGCCCCGTACGTTTAAACCTGCCTCCATTTCAGCAGGACCGCTCTACTCCAGGGCCATATCTAACCCTTTCTACCTCTGTTTCCCTGTCCCCAGCTCTGTTGAAGATGCACTGGACACCAGAACATGCCCAGCCCCTGAACCAGTGGCCAGAGCAGCACCTCGATGTCTCCTCCACCACCTCCTCACCAGCCCACAAATCTGACCTCTACCACAGCAGCCGGCAGCGCTTCAACTACGCCTGGGCCAACGACGACATCTCCGCGCTGACGGCCTCCAACCTCCTCAAGAGGTACGCGGAGAAGTACTCGGGGGTGCTGGACTCGCCCTACGAGAGGCCGGTGCTGAACAGCTATGGGGATGGCGCCTTTGGGCCGCTCAACGGGCAGAAAGGTGACGTGGAGCCTTGGCCGATGTCGCATAGCTCGGACGGTGCCTACCCCCTGAGTGCCATGCACGATGGACTGTCTGGCTCCAAGGGGGTCGTTCCTTCTGCCCCAGGAAACGGGCCTGTAGGGCTTGGCAGCTCCCCTGTTGTCCCGGGCAACCTCGCCGACCCCATTTATCCCACTAACGCATGTGGGGGAGCCACCGGCTCCAGCGGCCTTGGCTCGTCTCAGGAGTATACCTCAGGCTACAGTGGCACCTACCTGCCATCGGGCTACTGCAGCCAGCCCGCTACAGCACTTCCCCCTCCCCACCCGTCAACCCTGCACAGCTCAGGACTCCTGCAGCCCACGCACCCTTCCTCTGCACTGGTCCCCAGCTACAGCTCCTCAGGTCCCATGTACAACTACGCTTCAGGCAGCTACCCGCCTCAGCCCGGCTACGGGGGGATCCACCCTCCGCACCCGTCAGCCTCTTACCTGCCCTCGGGCATTGCTGCACCCACCCCCATCCCCCCGCCGCCTCCCTCCTCCCGGCCCCCAGGCATCCCTGGTTATAGCTACCAGAGCTCCAGCCTGCCCCCCCTCCCGGTGCCCCCCCTCAGCAGCGACTCGGGGGGCTCCCTGAAACGAAAGGCCTTTGATATCCCCGGGGGGGAGGACGAAGCTGAGGGCAGGTACAGGAAATACAGCTATGAGCAACCAAAGTCCACCCCTGAGTCGCCATACCAGATGTCCGACAACGGCGAATGTGGAGGCAACAGCTTCAGCCGAAGCACCGAGACGTCCCAGCTGCCCTTCAAGGCTGGGAAAAGGCCGACGGGAGCAGCGGCGACTGTGGCCTTGGAGGAGCATGTAGGGAAGTACAACAGCCAGCCCATGAAAGGCCTGGTCTCCCCTCCGTACGGCGCCGGGGAAGCCCCTCTGAGGCCCGGGGAGAGCTTTGAGAAGTTCACCCCGCCCCTCGCCAATGGCGAGCGCGCAGGCGGTGAGCAGGGCCATGCCTTCGCCCATGGGATGCAGACCAAGCCGCAGGTGTTCAGCAGCCAGCCTGTGGAAGAGCAGCTGAAAAACGTAGACCCCCTGATCCTAGAGCTGGTGAACAACAAAATCGTCGACTGCAGCCCCCCCGTCCAGTGGACGGACATTGCCGGCCAGGTCTCGGTCAAAGCCGCCATCGAGGAAGAGCTGGTGTGGCCTATCCTGAGGCCCGGGGCCTACACTGGGGAGAGCCGGCCGCCCAGGACCATCCTGCTGTTCGGGCCTCGTGGAGCAGGGAAAACCCTGCTGAGCAGGTGCATCTCCACCCAGCTGGGCTCAACCTTCCTGAATCTCAGCGGGACGGCCCTGCTTTCCAAGTGGAAGGGCGAGGCCGAGAAGATCCTGCAGACGGTCTTCTTCGTGGCCAGCTGCCGTCAGCCGTCAGTGGTGCTCATCTCCGAGGTGGAGTCCCTCCTCACGGCCTGCGCTGGTGAAGAAGCCACCCAGGCGAGCGGCCTCAAGTCTCAGCTGCTTTCCTACTTGGACAACATAGCTACCTCAGCCGAGCAGAACGTCGTCGTCATCGGGACGACCACCCGGCCCAGCAATGTGGATGAAGCCTCCCAGAGGAGGTTCGCCAAGCGGTTTTACATTTCCCCCCCCGACAGCATCGCCCGGCGGCAGATCCTCCACCACACCTTGGCCCAGCAGAACTACTGCCTCAGTGAAAGGGAGATGGCCTCCCTCGTGCAGCACACCGAGAGCTACTCGGGCAGCGAGCTCATCCAGTTGTGCCAGCAGGCCGGCCCCACCAAACTCCACAGCCTGCCAGGCCAGCTGCAGCCCACCTCCTACAAAGACTTTGAGAACGCCTTCTGCAAAGTCCGCCCCACCGTCTCCCAGAAGGAGCTGGACTTGTACATGGAGTGGGACAAAATGTACGGGTCCAGGCACTGACGGCGCGTGGAAGGGGTGGGCTGGGGGAGCCAAGCCCTCAGCCTCAGACTCCAGTGGCATTTGTTTGTTGATGGTGGTGTTGGTTGTATGCCAGCTTGACCTCTGAGTGGAAGATTCGTGGGGATTATTTTGTATTTGTTAAGATCTGTTGCTCTGGAGTCTCTGGTCTAGCTCCAGCTGCTAAGGATGGAATAACAGATCGCCCATGAATTCAGTCAGTGTCTTTTGTCTTTCTCCTATGTCCAAGCTCTGAAGGTGAAATACTTGATCCAAGAAAAGACCCGAACACAAACAAATTCCTTTACAGGCTTTTCTATGTCGGACTTGACTGATTTTGTTTTTTTGTTTTTGTTTTTGGAAGTAGTCGCTCACTGAACTCAGGATAATCTATTTATTATTCGTCTACTTTCCCGTTCATCCGTTTTGAGACCAGCAACATAAAGGATGCAGCCAGGTGGAGATGCGTTTGGTTTTAGCCTTCTCATGCGTGATACGACAGCTCTCTAGTCGATTTACAGAGACCTGGTTTTTGTTGTTGTTGTTGTTCCTAATAGAAATTTTTCAGCCATCATTTAACAAAACCAGCCCCCGTTCGATGTGGCAGTTTGGGCAATTTTTCTGTACTGAACTGTGCCATACTAAGGACTTGTTCCCCCCCAAAATCAACATCTTTTCAAGCCATCGTGAGGAATTTATTATTAGAAATAAATGGCACAGGGAGATGGGAGGAGGGAGGAAAGGTTTTGGAGTAAAAAAAATGTAGATTGTTTAATATACTAGACCTCATTTTTATTTTTGTAATGTATGTAGTATTTTTTTGTTTTTTTCTTTTTAACTACTCAGGAAAAAATTTACCTCAGAAAAAACAAACAGACAAACCCGAATGTGTTTTTAAAAACTCTTTTATCTTCTCAAGAAAGGGAAGGGGAAAAAAAAGATCTTAAGAGTTTGCCAAACTCAATACAAAGCTGCATTATGTGTTTGCTTCCAAAAAAGGATGACAGAAAGAAGAAAGAAAAAAAAAACTTGAAGTTGTTACAAAGATGAAAGTTGAATGTATTTCAGGTGCTTTTCACAATATATTATGCCATAATTTTATTTTATTTTTTTTAAACATTGTTATTGTAGTGTTTGGTGGAGTAACGTGTCTTCAAAGGAAAAGAGAGTATTAGTGCCGTAGTTTAAAAGCTGTTGCTAGTACCACTTTTTGGATAAACCTACTGGGTACATTCCCAACTTCTTGGTTTGCAAAGCTTGTTTCTCTGTTGTGTTCTCCACTTCCTCTTCTTGCGTAGCCTAGCGAAGGTCCCTGCCTGTGCTGTAGAAGTAAGCGTATTAACATGTGGTCAAGACCTGACCATGTTGTAAGAAGGTTTATTTTTGCCTTTGTGGACAGGAAAAACTACGTTAGAGAACCAAGTTTTAACCTGCAAAGACTTCTGCACTGTGCGTTTAAGGCCTTATCTACAGGAGAAAGCTGCACTGGTTTAGTTAAGAGTGAGATTTTAAACAGATTGAATGAAACCAGTGCAAACCTCTGTGTGGATGCTCATCTTTTTGTTTAAACCAGGCATATTTCGGAATAGCCCAAAGTTAGGAGTTGGCAGAAGCTGAAACAAAATGAGCTGTCTTTAAACCAAAATAAGAGGTTTGCACCAGTTTAACTAAATCATTTTTAAAAAACAGCGGAAGTTAAACTAGTGCCATTTGGTAGATCTCAGCCCATTTCTTACTGCCCAATCCTGCAAGTTGTGTTGCTGGCGTATCATGTTGCCCTGTGCAGAACAACATGCCAGAACAGGGCCTTTGTTTGCAGGCAATGCCCTCTCAAAACCCACCCCTAGGCTACAGGAGCAGAGAGCAATGGCAGAGGGATAAAGCTAAATATCTCTTGTGTCTTCCTGGCTCGAGTTTTAATGCCTCTGAGGCTCGTGTGTAGGTCTGAAATGATGCAGGGCCCAGTCTCCTCATGCAGAGGCTTTTCCATACTGGCATTTTCCTTCCATCTAGCGAAGATGGGTATGTCCCAGTTAGCGGTAGGGGAAGGCAGGGCAGTACCGTTGTGACCCCCTGGGAATCCTACCCACTGGCCTAGTGGCATTGCCACCATCCCAGAACTAAGGGGTCCGATCCCAACCCCATTGAAGCCAACAGAAGGGCTTGTTATGATTCTTCTTACCCGCATGGAGATTCGCGTCACCTTAGCCCCCGGCTGGCTCCCTGAGCTGCCTTTATACAGCCTACAAAAAACAAGCCAAGCACTTGAAATACAAAATGCCAAACCCCCAGCCACTTGAAGTCCCACTGCCTGGTAATAGAGTGTCAGCTCGTCAGGGCGGGAGCCCATGGTTTGTGCTTATCTAGGACACTATAGCAATGCTTAACAGCAGCCAAAGGGCTAGAGCTAAAAGGCCAATGGAGAATGAACTTCTAATGCTGAGAACTGGCCACTTTGGGGCAGGGAAGAGGCACAGAGCAGGATGAGGCAGGTTAGCAAGGGCACTGGGAGATTCTCTGGTCCTGAATTTCAGTTACTCCCACCCCTGCATGTGCGGGAGGGTGGAGTTAAGGTGGAGTTAAGCCAGTTTTGCACTCTGGGCTTTCAGGGGCCAGCACCTCCTCCTGTGTGAGTTACAGCAGCCTCAGGGCTGCTCTAACTTATGCTTTAGTTCCCATGGCCCCCTTTGGGCCAGGAGAAGCAGAGAATAGCTGCAGTGTAGTCCAGGCACTCCCACTCCCTTAGTTAGCTCATTTTGCTCTATTGGGGGAAGGCAGTTGGGAGAAGCTAGCCAGGGTACCACAGTTGTTCCCTCCCTGGCTCTGTGTTCATCACAGCCATTCTCTTCTCACACCAAATAATGCCCTGTGCCAGGTGCCAACACAAGGCTGCCTCTTAGCTTCTTTCTCTAGGCATGTTCTTAACAGATAATTTGGGAGGGAACAGACCCCTTGGCTCATGGTCTACAGGACTGCAATCGTGCCCCTTATCCCCACCAAAGATCCTTCGGTGTCGCATTTGATAGAACCAGTTTCTTGAGAGGTTTTGCATGCTAAAGTCTGAGAGCCAGGAACTCTGACTGCTCAGGGAGAGTGGGAGGGTGTTTGCAGGGGTGTGATAAGGGAGCCGCTGGAGCTGTTATTAAGGGGCTTGCTGCTTCTCTGTACTGACTTCGGAGCCCATGTGTCTCATGAGAAGATTCTGCTGCTAGCATTGCAACTTTCCCCCCTTCACCCTACAAAGAATGAGGTTTTTACACTAGCACCCAGAACATGCTATGTCCCTGCACCAACGTATAACGACCCAGTCCCCGACCCAAACCATTTCTCGAAATCCTTCATTTCGGGGTAGCTGTGGAGCTGCCTGAAAAGGAAATCTTTTTAAAAGGGGCATCAGCATTGTAAAGGCTCACTTGTAACTCAGTCTAACTGCACCATCTCTGCCTCTGATGGATCAGAGCAAGTAGCAGAACAGCAGTGATGTGATCGTGACAACCAGCGTTCATTAGCTTTGTGCAGATTTACTTTATAACCAAACCAACCGTCTAAAATGATGTAGGGCCCAATTCAAAGCCCTTTTGAGTAAATGGAACTAGATCCCTGTCCACTTCAATGAACGGTGGATCAGATCTTTGGATGATGAGTGCAAACAGGGCTCTGTTGCTTTTTATGTTGCGGATGTTCCGTCTCACTTTCTGTATTGATCTCCAACTTAGTCTCAATTTGCAATAATCAAATTGACCCAGAAGCTGGAGAGGGATAGCACTGTCCTTTATTTGTTCTTCACTTTGCTGCTCTCCGCTGCCCTTTGCTTGCTGTGACAAGCTTTACCACGTGAAAAGTGCCATTGTCCCTTGTGTGGGCAGGTGTGCTGTGTTGGATTGGATTGTTTTCACAGCTCTCATTCATTCCTTCATTCTCCTCCCCCTGCTTCCTCAGATCCTAAAATCTCACTTTCTTTTAGGGTCCACCACCTCCTTTTGAGGCATCTCCTTCTGCGGGTTGGATTGTAGAACCCTGGCAACTGTTAACAATGTAGGACTGATGCTCCCTCTCTCTGACAGCTGCTGTATTTAACCATTGAGAAAGCAGAAGCCACGGCTATTAAAGTACCCTTAAGTGAGTATATAATGTAGGAGGCAAATTAAATAAGCTCTTCTCAGTTATCTCTGAGGGCTTAGTACAAAACACTGGATGAGACCCAGGGCACTTTTCAAACAGGGCTCAATTTGTGCGGCCTCCCCTGCCTTTTCTCTCTAGGTGTCTTCATTTGTTCTTTCGAAAGCATGGAAAACAGAACTAGAAAGTGCTCAGCAGCGAGCGAGAGCTGTCTGCAGTGATGTGTCCACGGGTGGCACTTACTGGGCAACTCACTGCTGGAATATGTGCTTGCCACTCAAACCAGGATATAGTCTCTGAAATAGCTGCTCCTGACTCTTCTTGCTGAAGTCTGAGTTACGTTCTGTATTAACCAAAAGTCCCCAGGTGCCAGGAATCAACCCATATCCCTATGACCAGGAATTCCCTGGGGCTGTTGCCCAAACCCAGCACTTTCCCTGTTATATATGTTGGTGGTTTGGAAATGGTCCTAGATACAGTCCACGTACAAGGGTTGAACAGCCGCTCACAGAAAGAAAAGGGGCAGCAAGACCGTACGTGCAGTAGGCTGCAGGAATCGACCCTGTAAAATTCTAGCCACTCATTTTTCTTAATGCTGGTATCTGGCTCCAGCCATCCCCTCATCCTCTTTCTGATTTCCCATTGAGAATTAAGAATGGCTAGACCTGGCTGTCTTGGGGAGAGGATTTCAGGTTGGTCTATCTTCCCTTGATTAGTAATGCATGAAAATGAATAAAGCAAAGGGGGAAGGAGTTGACTCACAATGGAGCCCTGAGGAGGGAGAGGATTGAAAAGGTGCAGGGGGATTTTAAACTTTTTTTTAATTTATCAAGTTTGACTGTGTAGGGCCAGTTTTCAAAACTTGGCCACTAAATTTAAGAGATCCAGTGTCATGGTCGGGCTCTCCAACTGACACTCAGGCACCTACGTGCTGGTTTGAATGGCTGGGGGACAAATTGGGCGTCCAGTTTTAAAAGCGGGGTCTGGATAACCTCAGTTGGTAAGGGGAGGGTGTATACGTGAGAGACATTGGATGAACTGGTTGAAATACAATAAGATAACATGACCCAGACAATTTTAAAAAGATTTTTTTTAAATGTTTCTGCGATCTTGTTTTATATGAAATTGGAAGTACTATACAAGAGGAACTGTTTTTTTATTTTTTGTCTATTAAGAGGCAACAAGGAACCAAGACTTCTGGGCTCTATTCCCTGACTGTGTCATGGGTTTACTGCGCGACCTTGGATTAGTTTTATAACATGCTCTGTGCCTCAGTTTGCCCATCTGTAAAATGGGGGATAACCCCACTCGCTGAGATGAGAAATCAGTAAAAATCTCCCAAGAAATATAAATGTCTCTGTGGCGTAGGTAGCAGCACGTTCCCTGACTTGTAATCCAGGCTGGGATTTAAGGGGATCCAGGATAGTGGCGGCAGGCCGCACAAGCTGAGAGCTAAAGAACCAGAGAGAACTGAAGGGTCTGTGTCCAGGACCCTCAACAAAGAATCCCTTGTTATGTTCAGTATAGCCAAAGCCTCTCTCTATCCTGCCGCATGAGACATCACAGGAGGAGGCTATGTCCAAATATTATGATATCTACATGAACTTTTTCAGGTTCACCTGTGTACGTGTGTATCTGCACATTCACTTGATAGTATCATGAGCGCCTTTGTAGAAAGCTGGCTCTTGGGGATATTTTTTAAATGTACCTCCTTTTAGCATCCTCCTTGCCCTCCCTCTCACCTTTCCTCCAAAAAGTGGTACTGGATTTTTGAAGACTTTTTTCTTATTATCATATTTGACTTTGTACATCCTCTGTAACCATTTCTACCTCATTTTGCAACATATTGTACATGAAAGTATTTAATTCATGTCTTATTAATGTCTGAAAAGAAATGCTTTTGAACTGTAATGGTCTACCTCAAAAAATACTGTATTTTAAAAAGAAAAGTATTACACAGTATTAAAGAGATTACATGAAAAACAAAATGTTTGGCTGTAAGAGCATGTAGTTTATTATTAATTACATCAGCTCTCTCTTGGAAAGTTCGCAGTAGCATTTGGAATCTTCACCGTAACAGCACGGGAATAGGGTCCAGGAATCTATATCCTATTGTTACAGCTGGTCAGGAATTTTTCGACTAGATGTTTTCCCATCAAAAAATGTTGCTGCAGCAAAACTTAATTTGTTTATGGGAATTGTTTGGTTTTGACAAATTTCCCAGCTCAAAAAACTGTTGGAAAAAAGTTTTCACATTATCAGAATGTCCTGTTTCAGCATTTTAAAAACAAAACAGGAGTTTCCTGATTCAAAATGGCTCTTTGTTTTGAAATTTAAACTAATTATAGTTAAATAATTTTTTTTTTAAATGATCAAAAACAAAGCATTTTGAAATGATCACAATAAATGGTTTCAGTGGACCCAAACCAAAAATATATGTTGGTTTGCAAAAAAATTTGAGATGATTACTTTTCATCCCAATTTGGGACAGGAATTTTTTTATAAATCTCAAATATTTTCCCAGGACAGGAAAACCATTTCCTGCCCCATTCTGTTAATTACACAGCTACTGCCCACTACTGGAGAGAATCAGTACTGCACATGTTTTTGGCAGTGCTGCCCTGTAGTGGCTAGAGGTCTACAGAGTCCTATTATTGGCAATTAATGGAGAGTCTCCTTTGCAGCCAAACGCTCGCTCTGTGATTTTTGGAGCAGGAGCCCTAGTATTCTGGTCCCTAACACTGCACGCGTGTGCGTGGTTTAACTGGTGACCATGTAGGTAGACCGCAGTTGATTACTTCCAATAGCCCAGCAGACTACAGAACTAGCACTCCCCGAATATGAGATGACCACAAGGGAGTAGCTTTGGGGTGTGGGACCAGACCCTGGAGATCCTGCACACCTGCTGACTTTTGTGGAGCAGCAGTAAGGAGCACTGCAAAGTGTGTTGCTCCTCAGGCCTCCTTGACGGTGGCTTGGGGACCCTCTGCTCGGCCCCTGTCTCTCTCCTCCCAAAGCCACACATACCCACACACACACCCATCAAAGCAGAACTTCGTCCTGTGTGAATGTTAAGGTGCATGATGGGTCTCTCTTAGGAGATGATGGGGGCTCTGGAGGCAGAGCTGGTAAGCACACATGCAGATTCCCCGCTGTTCTTTCAGGGCACCCCATGGGCCATGGCCCTCTCTCACTCTGGTTTCCCCACTGAGGGGGAACACGCTGGGGCAGGAATTGAGGAAGCAGCTGTCACCCTCCGGGAAGCTGTGGGATTGTACAGGAGTATCTTTGGGAAGAGAGCTCTCCAAGTAGGGTTGCCAAAAGATTGTCATCTGATGAACCCTCCAGGAATATGTCCAACCAAAGCTGGCAACCCTAACTCCCAGGGTGGGGTAGAGATCCTCCCCCCACCCTGGCTCTGTGAAGTTGAATGGTGGCAGCTGGAGGCCTGGCTGAGCCCAGGTGAGGCTCGTCCCCTCGTCAGGCACTTCTCTCCAGGCAGAGGCAGAGCAGCCTGTGGAGGAGAAGGGTCTCTTGCTGGTATCCCTCCCCTGGGCCTCGCCTCATCCCCAGTCAGTGGGGTGCTTTGCCCACCTGCCGCTTTCGCAGCAGGCCTGGGTGGCAGGCATTGGCCTGGCTCTGTGGTTGCCCTGGCACCAGGGCTCAGCTTGTGCTGCAGTCGGAGACCAGCTCCCTCGTAGGCTGCGAGCCCCCCTCCATCTTGATTGCAGCGGGCTCAGGGCATGCCTGTCCACTTGCAGGTAAGAAATGGGGGGAGACCGGGGGTGCCTGGGCAATCTGTGCTCAGGGGGATGCTTCTGGGGTACTGGGTGAAGGCTCCCTCCACCAGGGATAGGGATGGGGAGGGGAGTGGGGGGGGGTACTTATTCTAATAAAAAGGTGGAACAGCTGCAAGGAGGGTCTGGGAAAAGGGGTCTTTTGGCTGCAGGGCATGGGGGGGCGGAGGGAGACCTATTTTAACAAAGGAGAAGCTGCTGTGTGTGATATAAATGCCTATGGAATTCTGTTCCTATTTTTTTTTTTTTTAAGATGCAATGTGTGTTCTCAAAATAGATCACAATCAGCTTAACCTAGCAAATTAAGTGGTATGAATTTCAAGTAAGTGTGCTAGCTTCATACTGAGTAATTTTCAAAATGTCTGTATTTGTGTTTAATTCACTGTTCTTGTATAGAATATTGTAGCTACACACCCTAGTGTAGACAGACTCTCAGTTCCAGTTGCTGTTAACATCTGATCATAAATCTCTGTGAACCCCATGTCACAGATGCTAGTGATTTCCTGTTGGGTTCTGCCCTAGGTTGTGGCCTTCTGCATCTCCTGGCACTTTCTCTGTTTCGGGTGCCTTCTCTGCTATTCAAGAGGTTTTGTGGGTAGAGGATCCTTTGTATTCTCATTTTCCCCTACTGTCAGAAACAAATGCACGCTCTTGTGAGATTGGAAGAAAACTCCATAAATTTGCCAGCACACCTGGATCAGGGAACCCAGAGAATGGCGAGGCTACGAGCAATTGACCATCAGAAACATTTCACTAGCACGAGACACTGCAGCTAGAGCTCATGACTGCAGTGGGGACCCGGGAATGCCAGAAATTGAAGGTGAACTTTTGTAAGCAGAAGCTCGTTTCCCCATTTTATTCACGCTCACCGCTGGAACGTGCTGAACCAATGGCTAGCTTTGCTGTATTGTTGGGCCCGTGCAAGGGAGGGGGCAGGGTTATCAGTCTGAGCCCACCAACTTTTTTTTTTTTTTAAGGTTAACAAGAGGCCTTAGGGCCTGTCCACACGGTGGGTGCTACAGTGGCAAGCTGCAGCTACGGTGCTGTCATGCAGAAGCGTAGATGCTTCCTAGATCCACAACGGGGTTTTCCATTGTTGTAGGTAACATATCTCCCCGAGCGGCAGTAGCTAGGTCGATGACAGAAAATGTCTTCCAATCTGTGTCCAGACAGTGGTTAGGTTGGCTCATGGGAGTGGATTTTTCACACTCCCTGAGTAACAAAGCTATGTCGAGCTACATATTAAGGGTAGAGCAGGGCCCAATTTCAAACAGAAATGTGTTAACGTGAACTAGGTACCTTTTCGTTTCCGCCAGCAGCGTCCACATGGGGCAGTTAGAGCACAGGACTTCAGGGTGCTCTGCAATTCACACACTCGTAGTTCACGGGGCAGTGCAGCATAGACAAGCCCTTAGTTATTGCAATTCAAATGAGTCTATTCCCGCTTCTGCTAAGGCTCAAAGATCTGCCTCCAGCTGGGGGCCCCAGCTTCCGTTTCTGGTAGAGGAGAACCAAATGTAAGGATTCGGGACTGTTCTCTTTATTCGGAAGGCTTGGCATCAGCCCAAGCAGAGAGGAAGGCTGGCTTTGTAGCTAAGATGCTCAGCTCCCAAGTACGTAGTATTATGGAGAGGCCCCTTCATTGAGTAGGAACCAGATCAGAAACTACATCCACCTGGGTTGCTGCAGACAGTTTGGTGTGTCTGGAGTAACTCAGCATGGATTGATGCTACTATCCCCAGATCCCTTCTGTCTTTTGAGTGCCCTTGTAGAAAATTTGGAGAGATGCTCATGTTACTTTTTCAGCCATGTAAGAGCCATTGTGTGTCTTGAGGTGCTTCGCCCTGTTAAACAATGAAGTGTTTCTCTGAGCAGCTGCTGGTGGCAGAGGTTCAAGAGTTGATGAGGGGGAGGGGCGAGTTTAATTAGTGGGCTATCTCTATTAATAATGGCACCTACAGTATTTATGATGTCCATTAAAAGTCCATAATGGGGACTGAAAAGAGAGAGGTGGAGGGAGGGAAAATTTCCTCATGACATTTTATTAGTGTTTCCATCAAATTAGTGTTAACGGACTTGGAATGGATGTAGCCCTTTGACAGCCTTGTAATATTCTCATTAATACTAATGAAAATCAAGCTGGAAGCCCCTGGATGTTGACAGTCTGGGCAGGGTCTGTGTGACCTGAGCTAAACCTATCAAGGTATGTCTACACCGCAATTAAAAACCCACAGTTGGCCTATGCCAGCTGGCTTGGGCTAAGAGGCTGTTTAATTGTGGTGTAGATGGTCGGGCTGGAGCCCGGGCTCAAGGACCTTGCAAAGTGTGAGGGTCCCAGACCTTGGGCTGAAGCCCAGACCTGAATATCTACACAGCAATTAAACAGCCCCTTAGCCTGAGGCAGCTGGCACAGGCCAGCAGCGGGGCTCTAACTGCAGCAGAGTCATGCCCTCCGTGAACTGAGGTCCCCGAGATCTTCTGAACATTGCCTGCTGCAGTCTGCACTGGAACAGCAAAGTCTCTTGCTGACTTTCTCCCCTTTCCCTCAACATCTTACTACTTCAAGCAGTGGTAGAAATAAGTTGAGTGTGGTGTATCTGTACGTACTCGCGCTCTGAGCCGTCAGCAGTGTTTGAACCTAGGACCTTTTGTATCCAAACACAGGCCGCTTGTGCAAAAGGATTAAGAGACCAAGTGGGTGAGGTAACATCTTTTATTGGACCAACTTATGTTGGTGAGAGAAACAAGCATTTGAGCTACACAGAGCTCTTCTTGAGGTCTGGGAAAGGTATTCAGAGGCCAGGTCTACGCTACCGATTTGTGTTGGTATAACTACATCACACAGGGGTGTGAAAAATCCACACCCCTGAGTGCTGCAGTTAGACCAGCCCAACCCCGAGTGTAGACAGTGCTATGTCAGCAGGAGAGCTTCTCCCATCAACATAGCTACTGCGCCTCTCGCAGGTCTTCACTTAAGCGCTGCATCAGTGCAGCTGCGCGCATGCAGCGTTTTAGGCATTGACCTGTCCAGAGTGTCGCAGCTAAATACAAGATGGAACAGATTGCTTAGCACATAGTTAGCATGTGTTCCAAGGGGCCATTAGAGGTGAAGTGGGCCTTTAACACGTCTGGAGTCATAGGACAAAAAGGAGGGTCGGTGGGTTACAGATTGTTGTAATATGCCATAAATCCAGTGTCTTTATTAAGGCCATGATTTTTATAGTGTCTAGCAAAGTTATGAGTTTAAGCTCTCAGGCTCATCTTTTGAAAGTGGTGTGCAAGCTTCCTCATCCTCAAAGGACACTGGATTTATGGCATATTACAACAGTCTGTAACCCACTAACCCTCCTTTTTATTCTATGACTATGGGGTGTTAACAGGCCACTTCACTTTGAATGGTCCCCTAGAACATGTGCTAACTACTTATGCTAAACAATCTGTTCAATCTTGTATTTAGCTGTGACGCTCTGAGGCCAGGTCTACATTACCGATCTACAGCAGGGGTCGGCAACCTTTCAGAAGTGGTGTGCCAAGTCTTCATTTATTCATTCTAATTTAAGGTTTTGCATGCCGGTAATACATTTTAACATTTTTAGACGGTCTCTTTCTCTAAGTCTATAATATATAACTAAACTATTGTTGTATGTAAAGTAAATAAGGTTTTTAAAATGTTTAAGAAGCTTCTTTTAAAATTAAATTAAAATGCAGAGCCCCCCGGACCGGTGGCCAGGACCCGGGCAGTGTAAGTGCCACTGAAAATCAGCTTGCGTGCCGCCTTCGGCACACGTGCCATAGGTTGCCTACCCCTGATCTACAGTATATCTGTATAACTACATCACTTGGGGTGTGAAAAATCCACACCCCTGTGCAACGTACTGGTACTGATCTAGCCTCCCCGTGTAGACAGCTTCACCTCTTGGGGAGGTGGATTAACTACCCTGATGGGAGAAGCTGTAAAAAACCCACCATCGTGAGGACAATAGCGCCAGTGCTGTAGCACTATCTACACTGCCACTTTATAGCGCTGAATCGTGCACCGCTCAGGGGGTGTTTTTTCACACCCCTGAGCGAGGAAAGTTTCGGCGCTGTAAGTGGCAGTGTAGACAAGCCCTAATATTCTGGGACCAACATGGCTACAACTGCACTGCATACAAAAGGGTTAAGACCATTGGGCAGTAGTGGTAGGTAGCAAGCAGGTATCCTCGCTGGATCGGTGATGGGGGGTGCGGGGAGTGACTGATATGCTAGTTTATACAATTGTCCCCGCATACACAGTCATACACAGCACGCGAAGCTATTCTGTGCAGAAACATGCTGGTATCCTTTTGTTACCTCTTCCTCTTCTTTATTTGCGTAATTTTACCGGGACGCTCTCTGTAAAGCATGTGGGATTTGGCCCCATGACAGTGTGCTCCTCAGCATGGTGACTGTGTCTGTACCATGCGACGCAGAGAAACGCTGTGTCTGCTCTCAACCAATTAAAAAAACCTTGCCTACCCTGACGGATTATTCATGAACTAAGTGCTAAAGGCTCAATTGTCTGAATGTAAGAGGCAGGATTCAAAATTCAGTCACACTTTATATCAAGGTTCCATTTGATAAATACTTCATAAAGGGTTCATAAATGACTAATGGATATTTTAATGAATAATCAACGGTTATAGAATCCTATAGGTTGCTTGTAACCATCTACTTACGTTTATAGCATCTACTAATCCATTTATTAACCCTTTAAAAACCACTTGTAAATTGAGCCTCAGTATAAAGTGTGACCCAAAATTAATTCAGATAAGTCTGTCGCTGGGGCCGGGAGTGTGGCGTCATTGTATTGTCTCACCTCATCCTTGGCATGGAAGCTCTTTGGGGATCTGCTGTCTCTTTGTTCCAAATGTGTACAGCGCCTTGCACAATGAGGCCTTGATCCTCCATTGGGGCCTCGAGGGGCTACTGTAATCATTCATAAGCTATGTGGGAGCAAGGTGGCAGAGTTTATAAATCCAGCAGAAAGTAGGAAGCAGGTTGTCTCCCTCCTGCAGAAGAGGATTTTGGTGCAGTTTTTTCCAGGAAACCTCACCTGCTTGGAGTGTGAATTTTAGTATATGTGTTTCCAGACCCCGATGTTGTTGCTGAAGCTCCCAGATCTAATTCAACCCCAGGCACCTTGGTCCTGGTGCTGGGACAGATACATAGTGTGAGTGGCTTCCCTATCCCCCTCCCCCTCCTTGTTAATCTCTTGACTGGGATCTGAGTGGAAATACAGGGAGTGAGTGTTGGATTTCAGGGGCCTCCCTGCTCAGCCACAAGCAGAGAATGTTTGTTTTCATTCCCTAGCCAGGCAGGAGCTAAAAGGGGTTTCCATTCTGAAACCAAGTCCCTGTGTGTGTGTGATAGGACCCAGCAGGACAATAGGAAAGTGCGTTCCCTTCATACAGACAGGAAATCCTCCGTCTTCCACGCAGGAGGGCAGACACAGTCAAACTCCTCAGAAAAAGTGTCTAAGGGCCTGATCCTGAGAGGAGTGCTGTGCTTAAAACAGGCCCAGCAGGTAGCGGGTTATTCATCGTGGGCGACATAGGTTGAACAAATGTCTGATTAATTCTAAGAGAGCATTGCCCTTCTAAGCTGTGGCAGTAACAGCATCTCCCGTTTGAGCGGGGCTTCCTGTCTCTCTCTCTCACCTTGAGACACAGCTGTGGATCATAACTGAACTGCCAGCCGTTCAAGCTACTAGGTTTTCATGTATCTCGTAAGTCAAAGACCGATCATTAGGCACAAAGTATCTAGCATGAGAGCCATAGGGTGGTTTTGCTTTCTGTAATAGACAGGCTCTCTGCGTGGTCCTGATTTAGGGAACAAGCTCAGTGCAGATCTGCTGGGATTCATCTTGTGTATCCTTGGCTCATTCTGAGCGTGTGCGTGCGAGAGAGCGTATTCAAATATTATCACCCAAAACACTACAGTCTCACTCTGGTAAGCGATATTGTAGGATTCTGTAGTCCTTTTTTGTTTGTTTTGTTTTTTAAGATGCTGCTGGCTGGAAAATACTCCTGGTTTGCACACCAAGGAATTAGTGGGGCCTTGTTCATGATCTGGGGTCAATATTGTTGCCAACAGGGAAACTCGCTGTTAAGTCTCTGGAGACGCCAGGTCAGATTTTTCAAGTGCTTGGCACCCACAATTGGAGCCAGATTTTCAAAAGAGCTTAGATCAGTGCTTGGGGGCAGATTTTCCCAAAGTGCTACAATGGCACTGTTGGATGCTGAGCACTTCTGAAAATCTGACTCCAGTTGTGGGTGAGCAACACTCGAAAATCTGCCCCCTGAGTCTGATGCATTGTTTTTGCCTGGAGAACAAGTTTGACAGGACTATAATGGACCGGGGCTGAGGAACAGAGGCCATACTCTTCATATAACGCATGCTCCAGAACAGGACTAGTTCCAGAGCAAGTGTCCTCACACCGAACTCACTGATACCATGCTCTGGTTTCCCTGTTGGATCATCTGGTATTGACAGTCCATAATGTAACCACGTATGTTCATTGACTGATGCTGAAATCCATATCAAAATACTGATCCAAGAAGTAAATACTAATCAAGGTGTAGTTGATGCTAAAGCTGGACGAGCACAAGTCCATGGGGCCGGATGCACTGCATCCGAGGGTGCTAAAGGAGTTGGCGGATGTGATTGCAGAGCCATTGCCTATTATCTTTGAAAACTTCATGGCAATCGGGGGAGGTCCCAGATGCCTGGAAAAAGGCTAATGTAGTGCCCATCTTTAAAAAAGGGAAGAAGGAGGATCCGGGGAACTACAGGCCAGTCAGCCTCACCTCAGTCCCTGGAAAAATCATGGAGCAGGTCCTCAAGGAATCAATTCTGAAGCACGTAGAGGAGAGGAAAGTGATCAGGAACAGTCAGCATGGATTCACCAAGGGCAAGTCATGCCTGACTAACCTAATTGCCTTCTATGACGAGATAACTGGCTCTGTGGATGAGGGGAAAGCAGTGGACGTGTTATTCCTTGACTTTAGCAAAGCTTTTGATACGGTCTCCCACAATATTCTTGCCAGCAAGTTAAAGAAGTATGGGCTGGATGAATGGACTGTAAGGTGGATGGAAAGCTGGCTAGATCGTCGGGCTCAACGGGTAGTGAGCAATGGCTCCATGTCTAGCTGGCAGCCGATATCAAGCAGAGTGCCCAAAGGGTCGGTCCTGGGGCTGGTTTTGTTCATTATCTTCATTAATGATCTGGAGGATGGCGTGGATTGCACCCTCAGCAAGTTTGCGATGACACTAAACTGGGAGGAGTGGTAGATACGCTGGAGGGTAGGGATAGGATACAGAGAGACCTAGACAAATTAGAGGATTGGGCCAAAAGAAATCTGATGAGGTTCAACAAGGACAAGTGCAGAGTCCTGCACTTAGGAAGGAAGAATCCCATGCACTGCTACAGACTAGGGACCGACTGGCTAGGCAGCAGTTCTGCAGAAAAGGACCTAGGGGTTACAGTGGACGAGAAGCTGGATATGAGTCAACAGTGTGCTCTTGTTGCCAAGAAGGCTAACAGCATTTTGGGATGTATAAGTAGGAACATTGACAGCAGATCAAGGGATGTGGTCATTCCCCTCTAGATGAGGCATTGGTGAGGCCTCATCTGGAATACTGTGTCCAGTTTTGGGCCCCACACTACAAGAAGGATGTGGAAAAATTGGAAAGAGTCCAGCGGAGGGCAACGAAAATGATTAGGGGGCTGGAGCACATGACTTATGAGGAGAGGCTGAGGGAACTGGGATTGTTTAGTCTGCAGAAGAGAAGAATGAGGGGGGATTTGATAGCTGCTTTCAACTACCTGAAGGGAGGTTCCAAAGAGGATGGATCTAGACTGTTCTCAGTGGTGGCAGATGACAGAACAAGGAGTAATGGTCTCAAGTTGCAGTGGGGGAGATTTAGGTTGGATATTAGGAAACACTATTTCACTAGGAGGGTGGTGAAGCACTGGAATGGGTTACCTAGGGAGGTGGTGGAATCTCCTTCCTTAGGGGGTTTTAAGGTCAGGCTTGACAAAGCCCTGGCTGGGATGATTTAGTTGGGGATTGGTCCTGCTTTGAGCAGGGGGTTGGACTAGATACCTCCTGAGGTCCCCTCCAACCCTGATATTCTATGATTCTAATGCCAGTAATTAAAAACAATGGTTAAAACAGGGCTCGTGTGAGTAGTTTTGAAATTCACGTTGATCAAGCATTTTCTGCCTGGCCTGAATCACTTTATTTTATGTATTGGGTCTGAACCAAAACCTTGGCTCTGAAACCCTTCTACCCTCTACTCACTAAAGTTTGACTCTGGGTCTGACCTTGACATACTGGGGACCCATGCCCAGTTATTTCATACAGTGCCTTAGCATTTCCTGTTCTGATTCAAGCTGGGATCTGAGGGCTTTGGGGAAGATACAGGGGAATATTATCAACTGTTTTGGTTCACGTGAAGTCTTTTCATTTAATGTAGGTCTGAGCTTCTAGGTTCAGTCTCTGGGGCCTGGTTTGAACTTTGAGTTCAAACCAACCAAATTTGGCCTGGGTTGGCCTGGAAACTGGCCAGAATCGCAGAACTTCGTCTGCAGCAAGATGTCTAATTCTAGGGCCCTGAAGGAGATGTGGGGAAACGTCTCGTGGATGGCAGTGCACTCTCCCTGGATCTAAAAGGGAGCAGGGGGGCTCCGGGAAGTAGCATCACAAGTGTGCAGAGCTATAGCGGTGCATCTGGATCAGGAGGAGATAAGACAGCGGTGGGAATTCATCCCTCCACTGCAACCACTTTGGCCCCCTACACCAAAGAATATCCCGAGAGCAGGGGCCTTATACACCAGCTGCAGAGCAGACCCAACAAGAAACTGCTAGGGCAGAGGGGACATGGTGAGGTTGTGCTTGTGCCCTGACTATTCTGCAGTAATGCAGTGGCTCTTAGCTTCCTTCTCCCCTCTGGCGGAACAGTGAGGGTACCCAGTACTGAGAAGGAAAGAACAATACGTTACCACCTATCTGGGAGGTGGAATGCAGTTGGTCAGCTGTCTCTCAAAATCTGAGCAGCACTCTGCTTCTATAGGTCCTGGGCATAGGGGTTTCACTGTTTCTTTGCATTACGTCTTGTCTATTATCTGTTATATGGTTTTGCAAACCTTTTACAAGGCTAGCATGCACCCTGTAGTAAACTTGTAACTAGTTTATTATCTTGTTTAGACCATTGCATTCCAAAAGTCAGCAAAGCCTTAGAGACCTCCTGCGTCAGCTATAGCTTGGTGCATAGGGTATGTTAGCTAAGCATCAGCAAAATTGTTCTTCTTTGGAATGTTTCTGAACACTGAGATTATATTTCACATTTCGCCTTGGTTAAACCATGTAACATAAGTAAAAAGCATTGTGGAGGCGCTTAACTGAGAGCTGTATTTGTTATATAAAACATATGACATTGGCTAACATTCTAAACCTTACCTTTCTCTTATCTGGCTCCATACATATTTTGTAAGACCAGAGTGTCTATAGTAGCAGAATATCTAAAGCTGAAAGAGTTGAATGTATTTCTTATTCTTCTGTTGTATACAGAGAAAGGGTCATGCAAAGGTTGCAGCCCCTAACTAGTACAGTTTTAGTGTTCTAATCCAGTATTCTAAAATATAATTAGGCATGGAAGGATTCGATTTTTGTCAATAGAATTTGATTTTAGCATTCACACACAAACTGACAAATTTGGCGGGGGGGGGGGGTTGGCGGCGTGGCGCTCGGGGGGGGGGGGTGTTACAGCAGGGCGGCACTCTTCTTTTTTGCCTGGGGCGGCAAAAAAGTTAGAGCCAGCCCTGTCTGAGGCAGGGCTCTGGCTTTCATCCAAGTCCTTGGGTGGGGTTTTTAAACCAAGATTTTAGCAATTCATGGTTACTAAAGATCCCATTGTGCTTTCTGGGATTGAAACTTTGGTGTCCTGGCTGCATTCCACCATGAACAATTATACTTTGCCCCCCACAACTCCCCTAGAAACATCAGTTGAATAAGGTATCCCTCACTTCCTGTGCTAAACTATTTACTGGCGCACAACTACTATGTCCTCCCCTAGAGCTGGGAGAAGTGATCAGTAAGCCCCTTACCTACTTCCCGGGTGGGGATCAGAGAGCCCAGGAGTCCTGGCTCCCAGGCCCTGTGCTCTGACAACTAGATCATACTTACGGCCTCTGAAATCTGCCATGGTTTTTCTTGACTTTCTCCAGGAGTCCAATAGGGTTTTAAAGGATAATCTGATCTCCAGATTACATTGACCTCTAGTTTCACACCCTACTTGTCTGTGTGAGGTTTTGTGGTTGAGATACAGGGTTGGAGCCAGGACTCCTGGGTTCTGTTCCTAGCTCTGCCACAGACTTACTGAGTCACTTCTCTTTCACCGTCTGATAAACAAGGATAGTGCCGAGTTAGAGACCTTCACAGGGGCCAGGTGAGAACTGTAATTCATCACTTGTTTTGTAGAGCACACAGATCCTGGCAGAAATATTCTTTTCTGGAGCTGTGTTGCCACCTTGTGGCATAAGCCCTGTGACTTTGAGCTAAGGATAATTAAACTACACACAGGTGCCCCACTCAACGGCAGCTTTTCTCCAACTGTTGCAAATCTTCCCTTTGTTCTGCACCAGTTTTGGATCTGAAAAGGAACATGCGTGCGCACACCCCCTAATTTGGGGAAGGAGCATGGGGTGGTGCTGAGAGCAGTGGACGGGGATGGAGGACTCCTGGGTGTTTTATTCCCAGCTCTTGAAATCCTGTCCCTCTACCTTCCCCCCCCCCCCACCGGGGGAGGAGTCTGAACATCCAGCCCTGTGACATCAGGCTGTACGCGCCAGGTTCTAAATTCCACATGGAGCCACGTTCCCCACCAGCTGAGCAGGGAGCTGATCTGGTAACTACTTAGTACTAATTACACACACACACACACACACACACCGCTGTAACACATCAGGATACAAATGCAAGCCCACAGTGCCAGGGCCCATGTAGGGCACTGCTGGCTGGGAGCTCTGTCTTGGAGCCAACCATTTGATGCTGGCAGAGCCGGGAACCTGACCACCTGGCACATTCGGGGCCAGTATTTGTTCTGTCCCACCAGCTTGTGCTGTGGTCATGGCAGGCCATGCAAGGAGAGGGGTGGCTGTTCAAGACCCTCAGAACCTTGCCAATAGAAGGGCTCCATGATTAACCCAATGACCATCCTCGCTCATGTATTTTTGTTAAACTCAGGAGTGCGGGGGCTGGATCTGCAAAGACTTGGGTGCCTCAATCCAAAATTTAGGTGCTCAAAACCCCTGCTCAGCTGCTGCCTAACGTTGTTAGCACCTAAGTTTCCACTGGTGCGCGTACTTGAATGCTCATTGGGGCAGAGAGAGAGTGTGAGTGACTATAGCCCAGTAGTGAAGAAACTCACCTGGGCGACGTGAGTCCACAGGCAGAACACATGTGGGGTGAGTGTGCTAATGACTGAGCAGCCCCACCCCCTTTTTGTGTGGGTGGACGTGGACTGATCTGTTTTAGGCACCTAAAGTTGGGTGTCGGGATGCTGAGTCGATCTCCTACATGGGTCTAGCCCCAGATCTCCTTATCCTGTACTGACATTCTCTCTGCTCAGGGTTCTGGTCCCCGTTCTTCTGTGATGTTTGAGACCGTAGGAATCGGACTTCTCTTGCTGGTTACGTGTGGCTCATGTGAGGATACGGCAGCTGATGACATAGGAGTGCACATGATGGGCCGCATATCTGAGCTCCTTTCCCCGGAGGAATGTCACGAGTTCTACACTCAGATCACCGGCCCTGAGGAGAACATGGAGAAGGAGCTGGAGCGACTCTCCGAGGCGAAGAACCCAATCCGCTCCCGCCACCGGCGAGACATCGTCAGCACAGAACAGTGCAAAGACGTCCTGACCCAGTGGCTCGAAGCGGAAGGAGATGCAGTGTACTGGGACCGTCTCTCCCGAGCTCTCCGCCAGATTGGGCGCCCTGACATCTCCCAGGAGCTGGGCAAGAACTTGAACCAGGACAAGAACCTCGAGCTGAAGAGGAACGTGGAAGAATATCACAAGGGGGTGGAACATCTGACCTCCTCGCTCCTGCTGGAGGAGGATGAGAAATATGGTGAGACAAACCAGCACATCAGAGCTGGGCGAGCAGGTGGGAAATCTCGCAGGGCGAGCGGATCGATGCAGGAAGGCTGGGGTGACATCGACCTCATCATCGAAAGGAAACCACTCCCTCCGTACAACAGGAGCCTCTTTGAATGGCTCAATCCGGTGGCTTCTGGCTTCATCGGAGGGTTTTTAACCTCTTGCGTCCTCATGGCGCTTGCTATTTACTCCTTCCTCTGGACCCTGAACCGAGAATCCCTGGAGACTTCCCATCATAACCCAGGGCCCCGGCCTGAGCGTGCGGCTCACAACCCCTTGTTCGAGTACGACCTCAACTATGCCTTGATTTTAGATGAAGACTTAAGGGACAGTTTGGATGGGGATGCTTCCGACGACACCAGCTTTGAAGGGGAGCCGTAATTTGAACCTGAAACTTTTCCATCTACAGCCCCATGGGGCGCAGCCAATAAAATGCTCCTGTTTATGGAATCGAGCCCAGGAGTTTGGTTTGGTTGATATATAAATGTGTGCAATGGGGTGAGATTGCAAAGTGGCTTCACACTTCAAAGCCTGCTTCCCCCTGCTATTTTCTGAGCCCTTCCAACGACTTAAATCTTCCTGTTGTAGAGCATGAGCCAGCCACTAGCTAGCTATGGGAGGGAGCCCAAGAGAAACTTCCCTGGGGGAGAGGGCAGGATATCACACATCTGCCCCTGCAGCATTTCTTGCACCTTCTTCTGAAGCATCTCCGAGTGGCTGCGGTGGGATGGGACACTGGGCAAGATGGAGCTCCCGTCTCTGAATCTGGTCATTCTTATGTTTACAGGTCCTGTACTGTTGTTACTGTATATCCCAGCACTTGTCACAAGATGTCACTGCGCCCTAAGGAATAGGCACCTCAACTATCTCTCTAAAGTCAGCAGCCCAAGGGCTCCAGGTAGGATCAACTTCCCACTCTCCCACCATCACTGTGAGCGACTTACCGGCCTCCTTTGCTGTCTGCAGTCCCAGAGCTCTGTCTCTTTCCAGCGCTGGCAGACCAGGAAAGTCTGTAGTTTCCCTGCCCCTCCCCTGAGCACCGCTGCTGTGCCTCTTGCAGACAGGAAGGAAGGTAACAGGACTCTGCTGCCCCCAGTTTTAGAAACAAGGGAGGGACAGTCCATACGTGCGGGATAGGGGAAGATATAGGGGTCAGCTGCAAGGGACAGGGAGCTTTGGTCTACGAGCTGCCCCTCTCATCTCCCTGAGGGGGGGTTTGCTTTGTGGCAGAGCTGGACAAAAAGGATGAGAGAAAAATTTGTTAGTCTCTAAGGTGCCACAAGTACTCCTGTTATTTTTGAGAAAAATGAGGGTTTCCTGCAGGACCAGCTCTTTGCTAAACCTGGGGAGGGAAGGCATGCGTAGCTGTACAGTATTGTTTGATGTAGTTTGCCCAGCACATAGGAACGGCTAGACTGGGTCAGACCAAAGGTCCATCTAGCCCAGTGTCCTGTCTTCCGACCGTGGCCAATGCCAGGTGTTTCAGAGGGAATGAACAGAACAGGGAATCACCAAGTGATCCATCATCCCCTATTGTCCACTCCCAACTAAGGTTTAGGGACACCCAGAGCATGGAGTTTTGTTCCTCACCATCCTGGCCAATAGGCATTGATGGACCTGTCCTCCACGAACTGATCTAGTTCTTTTTTGAACCTAGTTTTGGCCTTTACAACATGCCCTGGCAACGAGTTCCACATGAATCGCACTGTATTCATCTAACACTTGCTCCTGCCCCGGGCGCCAGTGACACCAATTAAAGCTCATGTGAAATTCCCATGAAACTAAAGAGCAGAGGTGGGCTGAAATCCCATCCTGATCCCAGCTAGTCCCCAGCTCTAGTCTGGCCTTTCCTGCTCTGTCCTCAGGGGACACAGCTGGTGCCTGGATGCCATCAAAGCCAGGCCCTGCTGCTCCAAGCATGAGACAAGGAGCTCTTCTTGAGAAGGTCCCACTACCTCTTGACCTAGCCGTCTAATGTGTCCAGATTGCCTCGGTATTGGATGGGGAGACAGGAGATTTACCCTCAGGTATTTGGTACCCAAATCAGCAGGGTTTAAGCCCAGCAATGGGCTTCATGCCAAGGAACCCCGTGCTTGATTTGTACCAGGGCTGAGCCCTCGGCACCTCTGGGCCTGGCAGTTCAGAGCCCAGGCACCTCAGACTGGGCTTGACAGTTCCTAACCAGGGTCGGGGCAACCCATTAGGCGACCTAGGTGGTCGCCTAGGGCTCTAGCATTTGGGGGGCGGCATTTTGGGTCCTTCGGCGGCAACCGCGGTGGCCGGATCTTCGGCCGCCCCGGTCGTCGTCGGCATTTAGGCGGAGGGAGCTGGGGCGGGGGGGGGGCGGGGAGGGCCGCCTGCAGCAAGTGTGGGGGGGGGCGGCACGCAGGGGAACTCCCCATCCCAGCTCACCTCTGCTCCATCTCCTCCCCTGAGCACCCCGCCCCGCTCTGCTTCTCTCCCTCCCAGGCTTGTGGCACCAAACAGCTGATTGGCGCCGCAAGCCTGGGAGGCGGGAGAAGTGGAGCAGCGACGGCGTGCTCGGGGAGGAGGCGGAGCAGAGGTGAGCTGGGGCGGGGAGCTGCCGCACGGCTCCCTGGGCTGGGGGGAGCTGCCGCGGTGGGGGGGGGGAGCTACCATGGGGGGAGCGCCTTAGGGCGGGGGGGGTGGAGCTGCCACAGGGCTTGGGGAGGGGGCGAGGCACAAGGGGGAAGTTTCGCCTAGGGCGCGAAACATCCTTGCACCCGCCCTGTTTCTAACCCCGGCCCCTCTGGGCCTGCTGCATCAGTTATGAATGTAAAACATTGCTTGAGCCCTGGCCCCTTTCAAGCCCCAAGAAACCCATAGAGCCTGGTGCACACTGGGGACTGGGCCGGCCCCTTCTATATTAACGCAGGGGTTGCAGCTTCTGTGCCGTTTTCCAGCAAACTGGTTTCCAAGAGACCCAATTCAGAGTTCTGCTGGAGTTGGCTTGCTGGACAATCCCTCAGGGATGGTGCAGTCCAGGCACCATCTAACAGTTGGTAGTTGACTCTGTGCCTTATTTCCCTTCCGCTGTACCAGTCCTGGCTCTTAGCAATCGCTGAAACACAGGCCATAGAATCTAGGTCCTGATAGTGTCTTTCTGCCCTGCAGAGAATTGATCTGGAAGGAATTTTACCCTAGTGCATGATGGCAAAGAGCTAGTTCCGTCATCCTGCCTCCCTCCTATGGTATCGATCCGGAGCGATCGGTGACTCCTCCTGAGGGGAGTTTGTGGTGGGAGATTGCTCTGCATCTGAACAGCCTTAGGCTGGGATCATGCCCGTTCCCACATGCTAAGAACAGTCACTTGTGGTCAGTACTTGCGCTGAGAGACACCCAAGAAATCCAGGGGCAGGTAGGAATTAGTATGGGTGATTCAGTAGTAAGAATGCCTTGTAGGTGTTTTTCCTCCCCTCCAGAGCATTGCCTCTGAGGGCTGTGAGCGCATCACTGAAAACTGGCCCTCTGGCTCAATGCCCCACTGTTGCACTAACCGTCCCATGCTACCTTTTGAGCTGGGAGATAAGTAAGGTTGTAAACAGTTGCAGTATTTTTCACAGCAATAGCGTGTCTTGGATATGTTCAGAACCCTGGCCTATGGCTAGCTGCATATCTCTCTCTCTCTCTCTCTCTCACACACACACACACCCCCACCCCCAGGATGCTATAGGAAAGGCTTGTACGTTACTGCCCCCAGGGGCTGCTTGCTTGAACTTATGCTCAGAGCCAAACTGGACTCTGGACCAGACAGGATTTGGGCGGCGCAAAGTCACCTTTACTCTCCCCCTCCCCCCGCCCCCCCGGGGCTAAGGCCTTGGTGTTTGTAAAGTGCTTTGAGCGTCTCAGCTACAGATGTGCTAAAAGCCCCTCGCGCTTGTCAGGCTCCTGGGGCTCTGATCTAGACTCCGTTCCACGGTGACAAAGCCACCCAAAGAGCTTTGTGCTTTCCCAGCCCCGCCTCCTCCCGCTCACCTTGGCCCTTGCTGGGCAGGCACCTTGCCTTTGTGCCCTTCCAGCTCTCCATCCACTTGGATACAGAACAGCCACAGAGACCTGTGTGCAGGGAACGCTCGGCTGCTCACGTGAGCGGGCGCATGCTCAGTGGGCTCTGGGGGCAAATTAGGACTGGGCTGATGGAGCCAGATTCCTGGTTGCCCTGCACCTTGTGCAACCCTTGTTAAGGTGGGTGTGACACGCTGTCCGCTCAGAACGATCGCCTTGTAGTCCCACGTCTCACTGGTGTCAATGACAACACACGGTGCAGGGCACAGAGCCTCAAACCCCTGAGGTCAGAGGGGACCTGCTTTCAGCATGGTGCTAGAGGCCTGGCTGCCGGCTGGTTTATCGCACAGCTGAGGGCAAGTGGCTTTCACTCAGCGGAGTTAAGACTAGAATAAAAAATAGAGAAAGCATTGGGTCATTAACCAGGTGCGTTAGGGAGAGATCACCCCCTTCCCACTCTTCTTTAGAAGTGGAGTGTGAACTCCTTCTGGACGCAGGATGGCGATGGGCCAGGGATCTGATCTGGGATGGCAGGCGAGGACATGAGGCAGGCCAGGTGCAGCAGGCTACATGGGCTGGAGCTTTGACCTGGGCTGGAACAAAGTTATGCATGAATGCAGATGCTTCCAGGCACATTTACTCATCAGCCAGATTTTCAAAAGAGCTGAGCACCCAGTGGCTCTCCAATAGGCACCTAAATATGCCCAATGGGGCACGGCTGGGAGCAAGCACTTCTGGAAATCCGGCCTTTTGTAGCCACGCTTAGGAGTCTGGGCCTGATGCCGTGAGTGCTCTGCCCAAGCTGTCTGCATTTGGCCCCTCTAGAGACAGTGACTACTTAGAAATTTTAACCCATAGTCTCTCAATGTCTCGTTTGTCTGTGAAATGGACCGGCTCCTATTAGCCTCCTTCCCATAGGGGTTTCATGACTGTCTGCAAAGGGTTTGGGGATCCTCAGGCTAAACCCTCCTGGAACAAGTAGCATCCTTACTCGCCAACCTCCCTGCACGCTGGCCCTTTTGGCTGGCTGCCCTGACACTCCCCAACCCAACCCCCTGCCCTTTAGACTTGGGTGATTTAGTATCTGATTCAGGGCTCACTTCGAGGCGTCTCTGTGTGTTTGATTCATTGCTGCTTCCCAGAATGCTGACCTCATTGTTTGTGTTCCCAGAACTGTAATGACTCTGGACCTTAGCACTGATTGATCGCCTTTCCCGGGCAGGCAGCTGCAGGAAGAGCCCAACTCCTGCGATCGTTTGGAGAGTAACATCCAATCCGTACAGCTGGTTTGCCTTGGGACTATCTCTGTCCAGTAGCAAATCACTTGGGCCGAGTCTCTGTTTAGACTCCAATCTGCTCAGCATTAGGAGGAGTGGAGCTGCTCCATGCACACACAAACTTCCGGACCCTGTAGGTTTTGGAGACAGTGGGAGGCAATTAGCTGACTCTCTTTCTGCCTCTCCCCCAAAATCTAGTTTGATCTCCAGATCTGACAGCTCAGTGAGGCTGTTCAATGGCAGCCCCAAGATTACCACGAGGTAGCGGTGCTGTGTGCACAGCGTAAAGCCACCCTGGAGAAACATGTTGGATTCCCTGAAGAGAGGAGGACCGTCCTGGCTGCAGCATTGAGCCAGCCAGTGTGGGGTGCAAGGGGTCCTACCGAGTTAGAGGGGGTGGGAAGCAACTTTCCAAGGGATGCCAATTTTCACGGCGTTAGCCTGAGTCTTGTGATACTTGATGTCCTTTCTTCAAGCCTTGGCTGCTAGAGTCAAGTGACCATATGAGAATCGGAGGGGTGCGTGGGTGGGATTTTTTTTGTTTTTTGTTTTAAGAGGCTTCGAGCTCAGAGGGTTGTGTGGGAAATGGGATGGGCCAGTAACCTGCAGGCTCAGGAACCAGAATGAAAACACAAAGGACCCCACGTTTATGACTTAAAAAAAAATCATAGTTTTTTTGAGACCTGACTTTGAATGCTTGGGGTTGGCAGTTCCGGTTCCCAAGCAAGTCCGTGCTGTAGGCAGCTGAGAGAACCTTTAGTGCACGCTCCTTCCCCTGGCTTCAGAACGGGGGGGGGGGGGGGCAGTCGCTACGGCCCGGTTCTTTCTGCGCCACCTTTGGAGCCTTGTTTAGCCTCACTTTACCTCCATGTTTTCTGAGGCCATGTGATGTACTTGTCCTGCTACAGAGGCACCCTCCCCTCCTCCCACCCGCAGGCCTGCCAGTGCTTTCAAGGGTGTTCGCTTGCTCAGCCCCTTAGGTGCAGTAACAACATAGGCAGAGTGAAAGGGGCGGGGGGGGGGGGTGTTTGTCCACTATTTCCTCTCCGGTGACCTGTGTTCTAAAAATGTGACGCTACAGAAAATGCTTCTTGCAGCCATAGCTAAAGCCAGGCTCGTCTGACGGCTGCGCCGAGCAGTTCCCAGCAGTGCTGACTCGGCACTTACGCTGCATTAATGCATCTGCAGTGGAGGTTTTTCTGTGCTGTGAGGCCCCCAAATCATACTTTAAGCTGTCACCTCTACTCCTGCTACAAGGAGAAAAGCAAACCCGGAGTCGCGTGTCCTGAACGCCTGGCTGCAGCCTCTGGAGAGGCAGGAAAAGGTGGCTCTGTTTTCTCAAACCCCTGGGCTTTCAGCTGTTTGAAGTGGAGGGTTTAACCCTTTCTGGCAGCATGCAAAAGCTGGAGCATACACTTTACTAATTACATTTTCCTGGGATGGGGGGAGCTTGACTTTCATGTTCAGTTCTTGTGGGGGGGGGCAGATCATCCTGGCCAGCCTCTTCCAGGGCAAGGCCTTGATGTGCCAAGACTTATAGCGTTTGGGGTCTGGCAGAGACCTACCTCTGTCCCCGGGGCCCCATGCTCGTGGTTGACGTCAGCTGGCAAGCCACAGCCTGTGGGTTCAGGCATACTCAGCGGGAGGAGACCCTAGCGTTGCAGTTCACTCTTACCATGACTCCCGAACCAAATCGCTCCAACGTTGCTGGGAAGTTGGTGGCTGCGTAGCAGACCCACCTGAACCGTGCACTGCGAGCCCTCTCCCAGGCTGGCGCAGGCCTCGGCAAGGGCACCCGAGCTGCGGGCTCATTTTCACTCTCCCCCCAGCGTACAGTGCTCGCTGCAGGCTTTTTTGTAGGTGTTTCCAGTCAGTGAGTAAATAACGTGCTGGCCGCACGCCCAGGGTCACAGCTGGGCCCTTGGACTGCTTCGGCCAGGGCAGCGCAGCTCACAGGGTGCGGGGCTCCTGTAACAAGGTGAAATGGCACCGCTGCCTAAGCCGCACCTGTGGGCTTGCGGCACATCCCAGACAGCACTTTCCCCTGGCAGGGGCCCTCGTTCACGGCTGGCGCGCCCACGTGGGCTGTCAGCAGGACAAGCACCTGGCCAATCCAGCTGTTGAACCACTGGCCCAAATGGCGTAGGGGCCTATTCAGTGGCCTAAATCTTGTGCCCCGTGACACCAGTGAGCTCATAAGCACTTTGCTCTTGAGGCACCAAGGTACTGGCTTGCCCCAGCCTGTCAGCGCAGTAACGGCATTGAGCACAGGCTGGAGGGGCAGCCTACTAATGGATCTATGCCACTTCCCACCAGCTGAGCACCTGACCCATACCAGACTGGCCTCCTGCCCTGGCTTGGACAGACACATAACTGCTCTAGCCTTTCATATGCCCCATACGGCCACGACTGAGCAGCGCTCCTACAACTGACGGCCTGAGGCTTTGGAGCAGGGCCTCTGACCTCTCCCTGCTCAGACGTTCAAAGTGGGGGGTGCAGAACTTTTACCATCTGTCGAATAAAGAGTGGGCAAAACTATGGTTGTGCAAAGGCTCCTCCTACCCCTTCCCACGCACCCCCCCCCTCCAGGGCAATTGCAGGGGGCGTGTACTGAACTCCCCAGGGCCCTCCGGCCTCAGCGCACACGACAGCTCTACATGGGCATCAGGCACCGGCCTCACCCGTGACAAAGCAGAAAGAAAACGGACGAGTGGGGGGGGGGTGTTTTGGGGGAGGGTGATTTCAATCAGCTTTGGTTTTTCTAGCTATAGACATTTGAGTTCAGCACCGCGGCCATTTAGCATTAACATTAATTCCATCCCTGCATACAGCAAGAGCCGTAGGTTTGATGCCTGAGCTAGACTTGCTTTAGTCCCTTGCTGGAGGCTAGGACAAAGAGTCTCTTGTTTCTGGCTTTGCCCATCTCAGCGGGCTGGGTTTCTGGCTGCTGCCTGCATTGTCCATACACGCCGGTTTTGAATTGGGCCCCAATGCCCTCTTTCCCCCTTACCGTTCTTTGCTGCTTGTTAGTTCTGGTTTTTCCCCTCTGGGGTGTGTCTGCGCCGTGCCCCACGCTGCTGTGGGGTCTGCATTCGATGTCCCCTCATTGTGCCTTACGCACTAAACAACCGCAACGTGCATCCATGCCATACAAAGCCCCTGCAAGGGGCTGCCGGCAGCCCTGTTCCTGCTGCACTGCTCACCTTTGAACAAAACCCCTCGTCACTAAGCAGAAGCTGCAAGGTGGCGTCTTCTGGCGGTGCTGCCTTTACTTTCCGCACCACGCGGCGCCTAGCGCTGTTCGACGCTGCACGGATCATTCTGCTCCAGCTGTGGAGTTCATTAAAATGTCCCCTGGGGTTAAGGGCCTGGGCTTTGCAGCCTCTTGTGTGCAGCTCGCTGTGTGCCACGCCTGCTGCTCACTACCAGGCACCCAGCTCGTCCTTTTGCTTTGCTTTTCCTTTCATCATCACGTCGCGGGCCAGCCACATACCCAAGAGACACTCTGGCACCATTGCAGGTGATGGGAATTTAGCCATTGACTTCACTAGGGGCAGGATTTCACCCTTGAGTGACCCATGCTGTTTGTCAGCTGCCCAGATCGGCCCCTACGCTCCCTGCGCTGAACCCCTAGGTCTCTTCCTCCCTCCCCCACACCCCCAGCACAATGCCCCACCCTGACTGGGCCCCCTGGAGCCAAGTAAGTTGTTTATATAAAACTGCCACTAGTGGTTGCCTTTCCCATGAGCTGTGCATACTGGTTTGTCCTTCGATTGTATCCAGCGATTATCCAGCTTAGCCTAGCTGCTAGGAGGCTGCGCAATGGGCCCCTCTTTCTGCTCCCAGGCCACGTGCTGTATGTAAACAGGACAAAACCAGGACCAGCCTTCCACCTCTTCTAGGCCCCTGTGCTCAAGTATAACCACCTTTACTGGCACTGCAGCTTAGCAATGACAAGGTGTAGCATTGACTGGAGTCAGCTTTGCCCACGCTGAGGAGTGGTTCTGTCCAGCTGTGTTCCGGTTCTGAGCTGGAGAGCAGCGACTTTCACTCAGGACTAGTTACTATTTTCCACAATTTAGTCCTCCTTCCAAGGCATCTTATGTTCCATACACTGTTGCACGGGGGAGGCAAGAACTTTTCTGTAGTACGGAGGACTATGTGCCAATGCCTGTACGCTCCCCCTTCCCTGGATTGAAATGAAGTAAGCACACAGTTATTGCACCCATTTTGTTGTAAAACAATCAAAGGCACCTGCATTGCAGGTTGTGTGAAATTACTGGAGCTGGAAGTTTTTTTTTTTTTAAAAGTCCTCCTCACTCTGCAAGTTGTAGCAGGAATTGTGTCCTTAAGAACATTTAAAAAACAAAATCATAACTAGCCATTAAATTGTGTTAATGACCAGAAATAACCCAGAACAAATAATTTCACATAAAACCACTAACGCTGGGACATGTTGGCAAAACACATTTAAAGAGAGTGAGTGAGTGTGTGTGTGTGTGTGAGAGAGAGAGAAAAACCTCTTACGGGAGAGAGACATCTTGCTCTACTGATGGGACTGTTGGCTTGTCCCCCTCTAAGGTCTGATGCATCTAAATCCTTTTAGGTCAAGTGGCCAACATTCATGCTTTGAAGGGGTTGGCTGTAGAGGCAACTTGGAATTGTCAGAGCGAGAAACCTTCCAGCCACACGCCTAGCTGTCATCATGCATCTGCCCTACCACCCCACCCCGCCCCGCATGCTGCAGCATTTTGCACCCTCCCTCTGACCAAGCCACCATGCTTGACAAGCAGGTTGCAACGCTGGATGGGTGTGGGGGGGAGGGGGCATCCAGTTGCCATTCACCACCTAATCCCCCTCTGCTGCACCAGATTGAGTAAAATACAGGGATTTCACCCAGCCTGTGGAGCAGAATGGCCCCGCTGTGCCCCTGTGCAGGAGGCAGGGGGGCTGCTGTTCTTAGGGGTGTAACAATAGAGGCTTTTCTTCATGAGGGGGACTGCGGTAGCTCAGTGCAGGTTTGAAGGAACGATTTATTTTTAAAACCCCAACTCATTGACTTTCATGGTTGCAAGGATCATGCCCATGGTGCTTCATTACAAAGGAAGTCAGGCTCATTAACCCAGCTCAAAGAAGGGGAAACAGAGGCACAGAAGGGGGAAGTGACAGAGCCAAGGTCCCACAGCAGTCCAGCAGGAGAGCCAGGCACAGAATCTATCACCGCTGCATCCAACTGCCAGATCTATCTTGTGGCCCACAGTGCCTGTGTGTTTAAATAAAGTACATGAAGCCAGTTTGAATCTGATCCTGCAAAGTGCTCCGTGCCTCCTGTACAGTTTGACTTCAGTGCAAGCAGGGGGGGAGGGGGGAACGGGACATTTTGGCAGCTTAGATAATGGCAGGGGTAGAGCAGACTCTCTTTGGCATAGGCCTATAAGCACCTCCTCCTGCAATCCATTTGAAGGGACATCCAGCTTTCCCCCTAGCCTGCAGCAGTGAGCACCATGTAAACTCCAGGTTTCTCGGGGGTGTTGGTTATGCAGGGCCATGCCAGCCGCTGCTGAAGGGTGACAGGTCATGCAAGAGAAGAGGTTAAAACAAGATGGACATACCTTTTTATTGCAAATTCCAAAGTAAAAAGATGTACAGTACAAAGGAAATCAAAATTCAGACTCTCAGACTTCCAGCCCACTGTGTTTTTACATTCTTTCACTACCCCGATCGCCAAAACACCAATTATTTCCTCCTCCTTTCTTCATGGAAAACGGAACAGGGAACAAAATCTAGGGCGGGTGAAAGGGGAAGGCTTATACAGCATTGCAGGGGGGGGGGGGGAATCAACACAGTATCCAGAACAAGTCACGTAAGCAAAGTAAAAGGAAGAAAACCTTTGCCCTGATCGTTGTTGAGAAGCTGGGTTCACTGGAGCAGTGCAGTTTAAAAATGACTCATTTAGCAGCATTTATGGTACCATCTCATTTCCCCCTTAGTCCGTGATTCTACTGTGCACATCTAAATAGCACTGTGAATCTCAAAGCACTTTACAAATGTTAACTAATTGAGCCTCACAACACCCCTGTGAGGTAGGTAATTATACACCCATTTGACAGATGGGTACAACTGAGGCACAGAGAGGTTAAGTGATTTGTCCAAGGTCACACAACATGTCAGCGGTAGAGCTGGAAATAGAACCCAGGAGTCCTGATTCCCAGTCTCCTGCTCTAGCCACTGGACACCACTCCTCACCTCACCTATGCAGAATACACCCTCCATACGCATGCACACATACACACACACACACACCTCTCTATAAAATCACAACATGCAACAAACTTGCAAAGGGCAAATTTTGAAGATTTTTTCTCCTCCTTTAACTTTTTTGGTAATTTGTTTAGCATTCTTTTTTGAAAGTGGCTGTCAAATCCAGGTGCAGTACAGCACAGGCAGGACTTGTGCAAGCTTCCCCCCAAGTTCATGTAGTGCACCACAATCCTGGCTTGTAGTACCCACAGCTAGTCCAGTACCAGGCTTTCTTGACCAGAGACTGACCAGTGTTAGGGAATCAGAGTTCTGGGTTGGTCTGGTTTGGTTACTGTTCTTTGCAGTTTGGGTGGGGGGAACCTCTTCTAGGGAGAACTATTTTAAACCAACACCTACATGATTTGACTTGCAACTATTTTGACTCAAAACCTGGCCTCCAGCGAGACATAATTAGCACACGAAGCTAACGCACTACCTTGCCCTTCAATTGGAAAGAAAAAAGTGTACAAAGGAAAGCTGACCAAAGAGGCAAGTGTATGAGTACTACTGCGCTCCACTGAATGGATTCAGCAACGGTCAGCTGCCTCACAGGCTCCCCTATGGCTTACCCTTAATGGAGTTTCTCAAGTGACAGGAACATCTGGGTTCTCTCCCTTCTGCTGCTGCTGCAGCGATCCTGCATCACCCTTGCTTTCTTTGTTGGGGATGTCAGGTATGCTGGTGGATGCTTGGGGATTTCACGTATTCTGTACAATTTGGGGTTATGTCTTAAAAAGTGAATTGATTGGATTGAGAGTGCTGCAGACTGAAGTTCCCTACACATCGACAGAGCAAGCGTTCCCTACACCCAGGAGCAAGAGGGGGCTGCAGGCTGCATAGCCGTCAATCTTTGGCTTCTGTTGAGCCTACCAGTGAATGGGGGCCAGTTTTGATGGTGTTTTCCGTGATGCATTCCCTAAGATATGAACCAAAGGCCACCAACCTGCTCAGCTGCTATCAACATGCTGCAGTCACTGTGCCCAATCAAAGCAGTAACCTCTGATGAAAATGCCAAGGGGGCTGCGGGTTGGCACTAAGAGCGACCTGTCTGCTAGATACCAGCAAAGAGCCACTAAAGGCCACAAATCTCTCACGGTGAACATTAAAAACAGGAACAAAACGACTTCCACTAGCTTCCCCTGCAACACAAGTTAGGTCGGTCTTGTGCCACTTTTATACACTTTAAAAAAAAAAAGAACCCAGCAAGAATGGGGGTGAGGAGGGGGAAACCAGTCAAATAAATGGACACTACGACACCCTTACCTTGTTTATTTCATTTTTCTTTTGGATTATAGTCATGTAATTTTTAATCATGTTTGGGTTAGAGCAGGATGAGCCACCATGCAATCTCTAATATGCTGATCTTCAGTGTTGGTCTGGCACAGCTTTAACATTTGTTGCAACAGAAAACTAAATAATGCAAAAGTTTGGGTGTGACCTCTACTACGTCAGCTCATGGTTTTATTTTTTTTCTTATTCTTCCACATTAGCATTTGTATTTTTTTTTAAGTGAAAATAGACCAGAAAAGTGAGTAAAGCAACTTGAACTGATATTTCTTCCCCCCCTCCCCAGCCCTTTTAAGAACAGGGTAATAAAGGGGGAAGGGAGGGGTAACCACTTGTTACAGCCTAACTCTTTTGGCATTTTAATCCAACAGCAGCCTATTGTTTTATTCCCACAACCCTGAATCTGGAATAAAAAATTCCGCACCAAGGACTTTACTACAAAAAAAACCCCCAAAACGCCGCCGCACACACACTGTATCTGCATTTCTATGCAATGATATGGTGTATGAAGCTATCCTGACCGCTTCGTTTCAGACCAAAGCTTCCTTTCCAGCCTCACTGTGTGAAGGTTCCCAAAGATGCAGAACAATTCTCTCAGCACCCTGTGAACTGTGGCTGAGGGATATTTGCTACAAAAAGGAAATTTTTAAAAATAAAACAAAAAAAAAGGAAATTTTCAATTGAGCAGGAGGATGGACTCTGCTGTCCCTGAACAGTTGGAGAAATTGTTCATTTTATTTTTCAGCAAGACTGATGGCCTTTGTATTCAATAGAGACTGATAAATATATATATAGAGAGAGAGAGAGAGAGAGAGAGAGAGAGAGAGAGAGAGATCGCAGGAAAGTCTTACTTAAAATGACTCCAGTAGCTCAATGAAGTTGCCAGCATGAGCAGTAAATGTACCATCCTTCACATACAGATTGATAGCCCAACTTAAGAACAATTATGTAATTTAGCCAAATCTTGCATAGAAATGGTCAGAGAACTTATTGCACATTAGAATGACAAAAATATTTTTGTCATTGTAAAGGTAATTTGCACTAAAGCTTTTCTTGTTATCTATTTTGGGGTGTAGGGTTGTTGTTTTTTGGGGGGGTAGGGAATGTACATTGGCTGACAACATCTAAAAATCTAAGGAAAATATTTTAAAAATTAAAAATAAACATGGACAATGGCATAAGCCAGACACCGTTCTATTTAATTTTTGTATTTATAAAAAGGCATGCCGATAAAATAAACTGATATATTACAGTATTTATAATATTTTCTTAAAAAGTTCAACCACACTTTTCAGCTTTTTTTGTGCTGTTTACAATGTAGCCTGTACATATGTATGTAGTTTTCATCTTTATTATACACCATAGCCTAGTAGTAAGTGGGGTAAATCTAACAGGGTTGAAATGGTCCTTTGTTGTGTTCACCAGTACAGAAGAACTCCTCCACTGACATCAGAAGGGCTAGACTATGCATTTATACAGTCCAACTTGGCACAGATGTCTGTCAAATAGCGTTTGTTTTTAAGTGACACTTGTCATCTGGGTTGTGAGATTATACAAACTAAACTGCCTCCTGTCATCTAAAAAATTCTGCTGTCTTATTTTTGCCCTTTTAAAGATACATTTTATTTGGTCTACATTCAGTCATCCTGTTTCTCTTCATTCTATATTACAAATTCAATGCAGTAATGTCATCACCGCCCCTTTCAAAATGTAACATGGCAGCAACACTACAACCAGTACACAAGCTGCAGCTGGAAAACAGTCTTGTTTCAGGGCATTGCTACCTTTTCCAATTGGCAAGATCTATTTCCCAAGGCTGCTTTGAGAAAATATCACCTCGAGTGGTGACTGACAGCTGGCTTATTGATTGAGGAGGACACTGAAACAGAATATTAAAGGGTCTCATATCCTTATGAAGAAACACAAAAGTTTGAGCTTTCCTGGTGACATTCCCACAGAATGATTTACCACTCAGTGATCAGACTAGTTGAGAGGTAGCTCTAGTGTCTACCCAAATCTGCAGGACCTTTTAGTTACTACAGTATGACAACATATGAAACAGAAAGAAGGTGAAGGCACATGACATCAGACACCTGGTCTTCAGCACCGTGCCCCATGTCACATTGCTATTTTATTGTCAACTGTACTGTGTTCCACTTTGTTTTAAAACCTTGTGGCTACAGCAGCAAGGAAAACCATGGAGCATCAAAGTGCAAGCTGCAAAAAGTAGTAATGATGGAAGAACATAAAGAAGACTTCAGAGTTTCACAAATCCACCTGGGTCTTAGCCCCCGCTGCCACCCCAAGAAAGCAACAACTCTGATGAACATGGGACACAATTAAACGCTGTGAGTTACACGTCCCCTTGCTTTATCCAAGTTCCCAGAACTGCACCTGCAGAGACAACATGCTATTTCCTACGTAGCACTGTTCTCGCTACACTAAAAAGTGCCTGCTGCAGTATGGCGGCTGAATACTAATTAATATTACAGGATACAAATGACCTTGTTGACTGGTATTTTTTAAGCCCTAGATTTTGGTTTTGCAGTGCCATTCTTGAATATTATATATTCTCTCCTCAGATGGGATCCAGAGCAATATTTAGGTTTTTCTTTCTGTATGATTATTATTTGTTTAAATGTGCAAAAGATGGCTGTATGGAAACGACAGGTTGTTAAACATACACACACACACACACACACACAAATTTCATCTGCTTGTTTCATTTTTTTCCTACTGGAGGGTGTATGAAAGAGATTGTCACAAATTGGTAAATATTGGTGAAGGGCATGATTATATTTAAGGTTAACCTCCAAATACAGTGTGTGTTAGTCAGTGGAGTGCCTCAAACTTATGGCTTAACCAACTGTTGTGGAAGAGTATTGAGTGTCTTGTGGTTTAATGATTCTTCATGCATGATTCCTGGTCACAGCATGCCATCATGCAAATCATTTCTATGCATTGAACAAGCACATTTTTTTTAAAAATTCAGCCTGAGCAAGTTTCCAGGCTGAAGATACCTGATTACCCCATCTCCCAAACCAAGTAAAGCCCATGTAGAAAGTAGTATGCAAGATAATAAATACCAAATAAACTATGACAATCAAATGGCATGGGCTAAATGGGTGGTTTTTTGTTTCTTTTTTTGTTCAGTTTTTATTTTGCCTTTTTTTTTTCTTTTTTTTTCTTTTTTGCTGCTTAACTAAATGCAGGAATGCAAATTAGTTTTGCATGAACAAACAAACCCTTTAACATTGTGACTTCTGGGTTTTCTTTTGATAATCAACAAAATGAGAAAATAATCAATTTTTGGCTGCTTTGGGAGATATATTAATCCAAGCAGCGGGTTTTGTTTTTTAGTGTGTGTGTGTGTTTTTTATTTTGCTTGTTTGTCCCAAGTTGCATTGATTGATGTGGAACATGCAGTAGCCACCTGCCCAAACAATGGAAAATCCTTTTTTTCCTTTTTAAATGTTCATTTAGAAGGGTCCTTTAAAGAGGTGGTAGGTCACTGCTTTTAGATGCAACTTTGTCACACAATAAGCAGACTATGTTTGGTATAAGATCTTCAGGTGTCTCCTTAGCTGTTCCGTATTGATATATTTTGTGAAGTTTGTAAACAATCTTTTCGCTTGCAAATTTTTTAAAATTTGTACAACATATTTTTGTTTGTCTCAACACTTGGATTCCTTTAAATCTTTTTGTCTTTTTGCTCGTTCTCGTCTTCCTTCCTCCACCCGCAGCTGTTTCTCCTTTTCAGGTTTAGTTACACTGTCATAGGATGGGAGGGATGCGGTGGATGGGGTGCCTTCCTTTTTCTCCCGATTTGTTCCTCCGTTTTCCAGCTTAGTAGAGGCAGACTTCCTGCAAATAAAGCCCCTTTTTGCTAAGCGAACCCTGTAAGCCCGTTGGATAACCACTGCCGAGACATCTTCCTGTTTGCGCCGGAGCGTGGTCGTGATGGGCTCATAAGACACTTTGGAAGGGTTAGACGCCACAAACCTTTCTTCCATCTGCTGCCTCAGGATGTCCAGCTCCCCACTGTCCCCCAGCACACGCTTGGTGAAGGCAAACAGGATGTCCAGGCAGTGGATCCTGTCCCCGCTTACCATAGGCAAGTCCATGGCGATGAGTTCAATAGTGTTAGGCTTAGGGACACGGAGTGGGTGCTCCAAAGCATCGGCAAAGTCTGCCAGCTTGCAGTACTCAATGAACTGTGTGGCATCAGGGTCAAACTTCTCCCAGATCTCATAGAAGGTTTCGAAGTCGTCCTCACTCAGCGGGTCAGCACTCTCCTCCGTGGCCACACTGAAGTTCTCCAGAATAATAGCGATGTACATGTTCACCACAATCAGAAAGGAGATGATGATGTAGCTGACGAAGAAAAAGATCCCCACGGAGGGGTTACCACAATCTCCCTTGAAGCTGCTCCCGGGATGCTCCTTATCTAGGTCGCAGTCCGGCGGCCGGTTCAGGATAGGCAACAGCAAGCCATCCCAGCCAGCCGAGGTGGTGATCTGGAACAAACAGATCATGCTGTTGCCGAAGGTCTCAAAGTTGAACATGTCGTCTATGCCGGCCTCATGCTTTACGTAGGCGAAGTTCGACATGCCAAAGATGGAGAAAATAAACATGACCAGGAACAGCAAGAGGCCGATGTTGAACAAGGCAGGCAAGGACATCATTAAGGCAAAAAGCAGGGTGCGGATCCCTTTGGCCCCTTTGATCAGACGCAGGATGCGGCCAATCCGGGCCAGTCGGATGACTCGGAAGAGAGTGGGCGACACAAAATACTTCTCAATGAGATCAGCCAGGAACATTCCTAAAGAAGAGGGCAGGGGGAAGATGTTATAACCCAACTTAAATGCCTGCAGTCTCCACTGTTTACCAGAACCAGGCAAGGGAACACTGGCAGTGCTAGCACAGAAAAGTTGGCTCAAACTTCCACAAGGGACCTCTTGTTCTACGTGCCTCAATTTTTGGGGGCCACATTTAGACAGCTAGGACCTGAAACTGGCACTTCTTGGGATTTTAAGGTTCAAGGGCATGAAGGCATTTGGACTTGTGTTTCCTTGGTTGTTCATCCCCTGGATCTTAAGGGGCAATAATTATTAATCGCACTAAATGAAAGAGATCTGGAGAAGAGGAACTATATAGAGCCCACACTGTATTTGCCTATGGGCCCACATTCTATTGCAAGGTTAATTTTAAAAACTAAGGCCCAGAGTCTCAAAGGTATTTAGGCTCCTAACTTTCATAGAAATCAATGGAACTGGGCCCAAGAGCCAGAGACAAAGCTGGCTCCAATTTGGGGCTGAAGGACAATCTCTATGCTTTGAGCCAGGTTAGTCCAAAGATATGGGGATTTTTCCAGTAGGGTAAACACCATCTTTCAAGTGACTCTGGAGTAATTTATGCATTTGCCATAAAAGAAACACCAATCTGAAAACAAAAAGTGAATTCCAGGAGCCCAGTTTCACCATTAATTCCAACCCAAACTGGAATCCAGAAGCTGTAAATCCCTCATTGATTGAGGACAAAAAATGAATAATACTTTGTCTAGAGGCACTAGAGCATGCCAGTCTCTGAGTGGTTTATAAGCATTAATTAATTAAGCCTCGTAATACCCCTGAGAAGCAGGCTATATTCCTGGTTTATAGTGGGAAAGTGAGGCATGGAAAAGTGTTTTACCCAGTTCTACGCAGTGAGCGAGTGGCACAGCCGGGAAACACCAGAGTCTTGACTCCCAACCTTTTGCTTGAACTACTAGATCAGGCTCTCCTCCCAGAGCTAGAAATAAAACTCAGGAGTCCTGACTCCAGTGTCTTCCTCTTTAACTACAGGGCCACATTCCATTTCACACCATCCTGCAGACACCTACTTCTAGTGAAGACCACCTTATCCAATGTGCAAGCTTCCACTAGCTACTCCACTTACCCACAACGGACAGAATCACAACCACGAAGTCAAAAATGTTCCATCCAATGGTGAAATAATAGTGTCGCAAGGCAAACATCTTCAGCACGCACTCACAGGTGAAGAGGATGACAAACACCAGGTTGATCCACCACAGGATGTCTGACATCCGGTTACTCTGTGTGTCTGTTTCCACCATCATGGTCACCATGTTGAAGCAGATGAGCATCATGATGAATATATCGAATGCTTGCTGAGTGACAAAGTCAAAGACAGCTCCTTGGATGCTGTTCTGCATTACAGGAGAGGAGCCATGTATGGGAGAGGGGAAAAACACACAGAGAAAAGGTTTAGCAAGGACTGCTAACAAACAAATCTATCAGTTAGATAAAGGGACACAATTTGCCACAGATCTACCAAGCCTAGTATCCCTCTTTTGGGAGGCTCTATTCACTATTCCAGTGTCTACAGACTTGGGAGAAAATACCGGCTTTCCAACATGTGATCAATTTACACCCCAGAGCATAAGAACGATCATATTGGGTCAGACCAAAGGTTCATCTAGCCCAGTATCTGGTCTTCCGACAGTGGCCAATGCCAGGTGCCCCGGAGGGAATGACCAGAACAGGTAATCATCAAGTGATCCATCCCCCGTCACCCACTCCCAGCTTCTGGCAAACAGAGGCTAGGGACACCATCCCTACCCATCCTGGCTAATAGCCATTCATGGACCTATCCTCTATAAATTTATCTAGTTCTTTTTTGAACCCATCCTCTGGCAAGGAGTTCCACAGGTTGACTGTGCGTTGTGTGAAAAAAATACTTCCTTTTGTTTGTTTTAAACCTGCTGCCTATTAATTTCATTTGGTGACCCCTAGTTCTTGTGTTATGAGAAGAAGTAAATAACACTTCCTTATTTACTTTCTCCACACCAGTCATGATTTTATAGAGGTCTATCAGATCCCCCTTAGTCATCTTTTTTCCAAGCTGAAAAGTCCCAGTCTTATTAATCTCTCCTCATATGGCAGCCATTCCATACCCCTAATCATTTTTGTTGCCCTTTTCTGAACCTTTTCCAATTCCAGTATATCTTTTTTGAGATGAGGTGACCACATCTGCACACAGTATTCAAGATGTGGGCGTACCATGGATTTATATAGAGGCAATATGATATTTTCTGTCTTATTATCTATCCCTTTCTTAATGATTCCCAACATTCTGTTTGCTTTTTTGACTGCCGCTGCACACTGAGTGGATGATTTCAGGGAACTATCCACAATGACTCCAAGGTCTCTTTCTTGAGTAGTAACAGCTAATTTAGACCCCATCATTTTATATATATAGTTGGGATTATGTTTCCCAATGTGCATTACTTTGAATTTATCAACATGAAATTTCATCTGCCATTTGGTTGCCCAGTCACCCAGTTTTGAGAGATCCTTTTGTAGCTCTTCGCAGTCTGCCTGGGACTTAACTATCTTGAGTGGTTTTGTATCATCTGCAAATTTTGCCACCTCACTGTTTACCCCTTTTACCAGATCATTCATTAATATGTTGAATAGAACTGGGCCCAGTAAAGACCCCTGGGGGACACCACTATTTACCTCTCTCCATTTGGAAAACTGACCATTTATTCCTACCTTTTAGCCAGTTACCAATCCATGAGAGGACCTTCCCTCTTATCCCATGACTGCTTACTTTGCTTAAGAGCCTTTGGTGAGGGACTTTGTCAAAGGCTTTCTGAAAATCTAAATACACTATATCCAGTGGATCCCCCTTGTCCACGTGCTTGTTGACCCCCTCAAAGAATTCTAGAAGATTCTGGAGACATGATTTCCCTTTACAAAAGCCATGTTGACTCTTCCCCAACAAATTATGTTCATTTATGTGTCTGACAATTTTGTTCTTTACTATAGTTTCAACCAGTTTGCCTAGTACGAAGTAATTGTAATGAAATGTAATTACCAGTGCTACAGGCTGCCAAAATCTTACCACCAGCATATCCATGCTCTTTGCTGAGAGCCCTGAAGGCCAGTGCCATTATCCCCATTTAGGGATGGGGAGCAGAGGCACTGAGAGACTAACGTGACCTGGCCAAGGCCCCATAGGAAGTCCGTGGTAAAACAAGTAATTGAACTCCGGTCTCCTGAATTTTAGGCTAGCACTGTAACCATTGGGCCATCCTTCCTCTCAGATGCTAAACTCTCAGGACTGGCTCCAGCTGGCAAATCAAGACAGACCTAGAATGGCTCTCGGATTATTACACTTGCAGTATAACAAGGCAGTGTGGAGTCTAGAGTGAATCTTGAAAGCAATGGGCACTGGTGTGTGTGTGGGGGGGGGGGGGGGCTGAGCACTGTCGAAAATCGGCCCTATAGTTATTGTTCCTTTGGCTCCCGTTAAATCACACACTTACCAGAGGCCGGGGAATAGGTTTCTGAGGTTTCTTTGAGCCCAGTTTTTTCATGGCATTGTAGTATTTCTTTTGCTCTTCTGTCATGAAGATATCCTGACCTCCAAAGTAAAAGAGGAGAAGCAAAAAGAAAGCTGGTTATAATCAGTCCATGCACATTAAGGGAAAGGGATCACAGTACAGGCTCAGCTATCAGGCTACGTGCTGTGAGGCAAACTGGTGGTAACTATTTTAGATAGAAATAATTTGCACCAGAGCCCAAAATTATTGAAGTTATTCTGCAAATTACTCTGGCTTGCAGATCATCTGCTAACCCAGTTTGGCGGTTGCTTTACCTGCGGAACTCCCTCACTTCAGGCTTGGAGTGACAGAAGAAAGAGGCAGAGAGAGCGGCTGAGAAAGGGGGACAGACTTCTGGCATATCCCACTTCCATTCTCTTATGGAATTGCATAGACTCAGAAATATAGGGCTGGAAGGGACCTCAAGAAGTCATATTGTCCATCCCCCACAATGAGGCAGGATTAAGTACATCTAGATCATCCCTGACAGGTATTTGTCTAACCTGTTCTTAAAAACCTCAAAGTACAGGAATTCCACAAGCTCCCTAGGTAGCCTGTTCCAGTGTTTATCCTATAATAAGTTTTCCCTAATCTCCCTGCAAACTGAGCTGATTACTTCTTGTTCTATCCTCAGTAGATATGGAGAACAATTGATGACTGTCCTCTTTATAACAACCTTTTACATATTTGAACATTATGATCCCAGTCAGCTTTCTCTAGACTAAGCATGCCCAATTCTTTCAACCTTTCCTTATAGGTCAGGTTTTCTAACGTCATTTTTGTCACTCTCCTCTAGACTCTCTCCAGTTAGTTCACATCTTTCTTCAAGTGTGGTGCCCAAAACTGGGCACAGTTCTCTAGATCAAGCCTCCCCAGTGTCGAATAGAGCACCACACTGTTGACTCAGTCAGTTTGTGATCGATCCACTATAACTATGATTTAGTTGGGGATTGGTCCTGCTTTGAGCAGGGGGTTGGACTAGATGACCTCCTGAGGTTCCTTCCAACCCTGATAGTCTATGATTCTAAGATAACCCACCACATCCTTTTCTGCAGGACTATTGCGTAGCGAGTTATTCTCCATTCTGTATTTGTGCATTTGATTTTTCTCTCCTAAGTGTAGTACTTTGCACTTGGCTGGAATTGAAGGGCTGAAATAAAGACATGACTAGAAAATAGAGACATGAATGAAAATCAAGGTGTGGTTAGGGGAATCTACAACTTTTCTGAACCTCACTAAAGTTTGGGCAAAGATTAAGTTGGTTCTTGTTTTATTGCAACTTATTTGCCCAGCCCCCTTCCTTAAACAGGTGTTGGAGGCAAGTCGATAAGGGTTGTTAAAAATCACAAACAGTCTGCGTTGCCAAGTTCTAAGCGATGAGGTTCAAGACCAGAATCACTGAGTGAAGCTCCTTGGTGGCATTATGCAGGAGTGTCCTGACCTTAAAATCCATTAATCTGTTTGTCCTGCAAATAGCCCAGATCTGCCTCTTTAACCAATAAAAAAAGTGGACCTATCTTTTTCTTTTGTTGATTGAAGTTATCAATGATGACACCGATAAACAAGTTCAGGGTGAAAAAGGAGCCAAAGATGATGAAGATTACAAAGTAGATGTACATGTAGATATTGTCCTCGTACTTGGGTTGCTCTTCTTGCTGAATGCAGGGATGGGGAGAGAAACAGACATTGCAAAGACAGTATAAAGTATTGGTACAAAGAGCTGTTGTCTCAGTTCAAGTGTCTGTGTTAGACTAGGAAGGTGGCATGTGGCTCTTCTGGAACTTTTCTACCTTTTTTTTTTTTTTTTGGTTAATTTTGTGCAGGTGAAATGTGCCTGACTGGCAGCATGTGCTCACCTGCAGAGCTCCAGTACAAGTTTCCCCAACAGCCCAGCCCAGGGGAGCTCTGATGAAGACAGGAGTTCAGTCTCCACCTACATTCAGACCTTTACCCTTCCGACTGCAACGAGCGGCCAGCTTGGATGGTGGTTTTTATGATGTGATAAGCAGGAACTGGACCCAGTCCCTCCCAAAATCTTTTCACATAGGGGGCACCAAATAGCCATCAGATAGGATGAATTTATGATCACAACCAATCTGGGCCAGATCTGAGCTGGTTCCCTAGAGGAGAAAGCATCTGTAAACCTTTTACTAATCCTGAGCTATCTCCTTCCCAACACAGGTTCTATAACTAAGCCCTGGAGCCCTCTCTTTTGCAGATTTCTAACTAGGGCTTTGGAGCAACCAAGAAAATGCCATCAGAGAACCCATCCCTCGTTATGCACTGAAGCCAGTGCCTACTGAGACAGGACTTGGGGGAAGGGTTAGTCACAGCTCTGACTCAGTTATGTATTTCACTATGGAGCCTCAGTATCTTTCTTGATTTAAGGAGCTTCCAGTGACCTGGGAGAGAACACCGGCCTAACTCCCACTTCAGTGCAACTGGAGAACATTTTGATGGTAATACACAAACTTCTTAAATGAACCTCATTATCAACCTTCGAATCATTAGTAAAGTGAAAAAGCCTGATTTTTGGAAGTGTGACACACTCACAGCTCCCATCAACTTCCACTGGAGTTTTGGGTGCGCAGCACTTCTGTAAAAATCAGGCCCAAAAAATATATAGCGATTTGCAAATCAGAGAGGAACCATAAAATCAGGGCAGGAACACACACTGTGAAGGTTAAAATCTTGCATTTAAAAATAGTAAGAACCTCAGATGAGAAAACAGTGAAAACAAAAACTGTTTAAATACTCCCCCCCCCCCCATTCATGCTGTTTGCCTTTTTGTCTTTCACTCAACATGAAACAGTGAAATCAGAGTAGTCATTTTCTCCTGTTTCTTTTTATAGTGAGTTTCATTTTCTGGTTCTGAGGACAGCACATTTGGAGTTCCATCACTGACTGAAAAAAAGTTTTTTAAATTCCAAATCCCATTTTACTTGACACTAAGAAGAAGGGGAAAAAATGAAAATATTGGTGTTTACTGTACCCTGGCACCATGCAAGTACATCCTTTAATGGATAACAATGCTGTAACCGCAGGAAATGCAACCTAATGTTCACTATAGCAAATAAATAAAAACAACAATAAACACAACTTAAGAATAAGAAGTGGAATTTTGGAAGGGGGTGGTGGGGAACGTGCTTTACCTTTCTGGAATCTACTGCTGCATACATGATATCCATCCAGCCCTTGAAAGTAGCCTAGTGAAGAAAACCACACATTCTTTTAGAGGGAAGTAATTTGAAATGAGCCTGGATAGATTAGATGTGTGGTACTGAACTGCATGAGGAGAGGTCTCACTTGCTCTCTTGCTTTCCCTTTATAATGCACTATTTAATTCCACCTGTTGCAGATCTGTGATTTTATGGGCAATTTATTTAAATCTGCCTTTTTTTCATGAAGTGGAGAGCTTCATATACATTTTTAAAGACATTTTATTGTTGCCTCATTAAATCCAGGGTTTGGTGGGGTCTTAAAAATTGCATAATTAAAAAGTGTTTTGTTTTTTTAAATAGACTGGATAGAGCTCTCTGGGAATCCAGGGTTAGAGGCACCCCAGGCAGGGCCGAATGCGCAACTTATGTCAAAACGAGGCTCAACGGCCTGATCCAATGCACATTCAAGTCAAGGGAGTGTTGAATTAGGGGCGTAAGAGGGAAAAACCCAGAGATGGAGATGGTCTGTTAGAAGATCTAACATCTACTGTGGGCTGGGAGGTGGGGAAGGCAAAACTTACAACTTGGAGAAGAGCCAGGTATCCTGCCCCAACATTGTCAAAGTTAATTTTCACATTCTTCCATCGGATCTCAGTGGAGTTGGGTGGCATCAATGCTTCACAATCGGTCCTGTTGTTAACTATCTCTATGTCGAAGCGCTCCTCAGATGTCTCGTTAAAGCAGTAATGGTATTTCCCAGCAAATAGGTTAACCCCCATAATGCTGAAAATCAGCCAGAAGATAAGGCAGACCAACAACACATTCATAATGGAAGGGATAGCGCCAACCAGGGCGTTGACAACCACCTGCGTTGGAAGGGGCAGGAGAAAGTTTTAGTATAAAACAGAAGACAGTAGGCAGCAAGCATCAATACAGCTGTTTTTCGGGGGGAATAGGAAGCGAGGCCACTGACAGATCCGTGGCTTTTAGTCTAGACTACAGTTTGCAGTGAATTTATTCCAAGTGGCTAAAGGTTCTGTTTAGAAGCCCACTGGATACCGGGCTAGATGGACCATTGGTCTGACCCAGTATGGCTGTTCTTATGTTCATCTGTTGAGAGCCTGTTTATTTTAAAAACAGGGCGAGTTCTTTTTGGATCTGCTGACTTTGTCTTTGGTTTTTTTGTGGGTGTGTGTTTGTGTGTGCATGTGTACAAGAATTACTTTTAAATAATTTTTATTGCCAAAGGGAAAAAATGATGTTACTGAGTGAGGCTGGGCTCAAACTCTTCACAATAATCAACAGACTCCTACCTGACTAATTGTTCAAAGCCAGGTCCAAAGCGATCATTGCTCATGGATTTGGAGGAATTTATCAGCCAGTGGCCTTATGGCCATTCCCCACTTTAAAACAAGGCTGTGGTCACTTACAGGCCCGCTTCCTGCTCCCAATGAGGTCAGTGGGGAATTCTGAGCCATTGACTTCAACGAGAGCAGGATCGAGCCCTAAAATTGCTCTCTTAAGACTAAGCCATGAGTCAGTGTAAACATCAAGATAATATTTGTGACTAAGCAAGGCGACCACGTTGTCTCAGGCAAATAGCTGAGCATGCAGGTTTGCAGGCTCAAGAAGAAGAAAAGCCATATTCCCTTCTCCAAACCGCAGCAAATAAGACAGGAAGTGGTGTGCTGTTTGGTCACAGCTCGTCTCTTTAACCATTTCCTAATTTGAGTCTTTCAGGAATTTGGAGCGGTGTTTCCCCAAGCCCTCTCCTGATAAACACAGGGCAGAATTTAAGCTCTCATGCTTTTAATGTAGCCAGGCCAGTGGGGTATTAAATCTTTTATTACAATTCTCCTATTTTAGGTTCCTTTAGTAAATTAAAATTTTAAACTGTTTCATCTCTTCTGTCTAGTGTCAAAAGAGGAACACTAATCAAAGTTCTATGTAAACACACTGGTTTCAGGCATTCTGTAATTCAGGGTATAAACAATAAATATATGATAATTAATAACAATGTGGACTCCTCGTAGCACTTTTCAGGCAGGTCTCAAGGTACTTTACAAAGAGTCAGGAAGGCAATTGGGGTGGGAGTTGCAGTGACTTTTTGCTGCCTAAGGCATTTTCATTATCACTGAAATGGTGATGGTGGCCTAAGCACAGAACTGGCAATCAGATCTTCTGTTCCTGACTCTGCCACCAACTGGCTGCCTTGACCCTATGCAAGTCATTTAGCCTTTCTGGGCCTCAGTTTCCCCACCCAAAATAGAGGTATCAGTGCCAGGTACAGAACCCAAGTTTCAGCTCTTCCTTAAACCACTAGATCACAGCTGTTCCTCAAAAGAAGTCACTGTTAATGAAAATGCCCTAGGTAGTAAATAATCACTACGCCAGCCCTCTTAGTCCTCCCTTCAAAAAAGATAAATTAAGCTAGTGATTCACCCTCCTGGGATGCTCTTACTATCACTTAGGGGAATTAAGATATTGAATGATCCCAGTCCCTTCTACCAGTTATTTCATGCAAAATGCCAAAGTGTCTCAGCAGCCACAAATGATGGAACGCTAAGCTCCCTGGTGAGACATGTCTAAATCAGAATCTCAAACTGGTCGCTTTCTGCTTCACTATTTCATGTTTAAATGTTTTATGTAACAAAATAATTAGTAGTGATTTAGTCGTGTTTCACGCTGACTGAAGTGATTCCATCTGTAACCCAATGGGATTTCCCTATAAATGCTCACTGAAAATTATACTGGTCCTAAAAAGAGATGGACTGAAACCAGAATCTTGGAGCCGCATCCCAGAAATTTAGACCCAACTCCAAACTTCTTGGCTTGGCCCCATCTCTAGCCCTGAATAACTTAATACAAAATCTAGAGATAATTTAAATTCAGCATAATAATTGACCAGGATGCCATTTTAGCTTTTAGATGCCCGCATCAACTTGGCAATCTGGCAGCAAAAGGGTTAAATACACATGTACTTCTACTGAATGAAGTTTTCCCTGCAATTTTTAACAGGGCTTGAGACTAATCGCTAATCAGTTTTACACCAGCATAAATCCACGGACTTACATGGGTATGAGATCAGCATCAGGCCCTTTAAATATATGCTAAATACACAACACCTTTCCTTCCAATTACCTACTCCCCTTTGTTCCACTCCATTCTTAAGTGCACACACCATAGTGATCACCTACCGTATTTTAAAACTATTCAGAAACTGGCATGCTGATATACCCCCGACTAGCTGTAGAGTAAGTATGCTGACTGGACAAATGCTCTCTCTTCCTGTAATCATTTACCTGAATAAATGGAATCAACTTACACTGTTTAAATTGATCATTATAACCATAACCAACTTTCAAAAAATCTGAGAGAGGGAACATGGCTTTTGTGTGCAGACTGTGCATTGGCAATTGACAAAAGTGCATGCATGTTTCATAGCATTACTGTCATACTTCCTGAATAATTTAAGAGCAGAGCAAGCTCTTTAAAATGCAGATTACTATGGAGTAGAGAAAAGCAAAGAACTACGTGTAATGTTTCCTTTGCAAAGGCATTTCAAATTACTGTCCTTGGGGTCGGAGGGATTGTTTTGGTATGCTTCTCTCAAAGTCAGAACAAAAAAGTATGGAGAAGGTTACAAAGTAGCACAATTACAGTTAACCCCTTTGTATCAATTTTGCTGAAGTGAAACAGTTTCCCAATTTTAAGTTCGTGTGAATCTCTCGATTCCACACCAGATACAATTCAAAATCTCCAGGGGGGTGGGAGGATCATTCTCTCCAGCATGATTTACATTTATTTTTTAAAATCCCATTTATTATCTATGGACTTCATACTAGTTCTTTTTTCTCTCTGATTATACTAGTCTCTGTGACCATGTTATATCATTCTATAAACCACTTTTTAGCATTAAACTTTAACAACAAAAGAACACGTGTCCTAATGACAAAAAAAAAAAAAAAAATTAACATTGTGTTGACGTTGCAGTAGGGGGCAAATTGGTTCTATCTAGCTGAAATTCATCCTAGTGCAGAAGGACTACATACCACACAAACTCCACATTTGTCCATTGTGGGAGAAGTGTACACAAAAAAGTGTGAGGTCCTGGGGACCCGTCGGTTGGAGAAGCAGCTGTGGAGGGGATGCTCTAGACACCTAACTTTGCCAGACTCCATATGAACCAGGCCTGATCGCTCTGGCTTTGCGCCACTGGAACAAATGTCACTCTTTGTGATTGTGCTATGTAGCTTGTAAGCCACTATTTAGCATTAAACTAAAAGCCCTACTGGCAAGGGGGAAAAAAAACCCCACCAAAGCAGATTATTATAGCCCCAGAGAGGAATCAACCCTGTTTGTATTTAGCATATAGTTCACACAAGCCATCTTCGCTCAACCTGGATTTTAAGTCTTAATCATACAATCACGCTTTTTTATAAGAATCTCGGCCAGGAATTTAAGTTAAAGGCTATCCTTCTAGAAATACATGATCTGTAGCTTTGGGGATATTGATATTTAATTCACACCTTTATTATGACCCAAATGATGTTAACAGGATCAAGTTGTCGACCAAGCTAAGGTGACATTCTGGCCCCACTGAAGTCAATGGGAGTTTTGTCGTTAATGTCAACGGGGCCAGGGTTTTAGTGTGGAAAGGCTACTCATTTTTCCAATTGTGTCAGTTCAGGCGAATGTCCCATGAGCATCTAAAGGTTAAGATAAAAACACACATGGTCGATACCTGAAATCTGTTTTAGCAGATAAAGGCCATTTCCAGTAACGATACTTCATATTAATACCGTGCACTTGTATAATGCCTTACATCGAAGGATCTCAAAGCACTTTACAAACAGTAATTAAACTTCTCAACACCCTGGTGAAGTATTAACCACCTCTCTGTGCCCTGTACAAAGGGGCTAAGTGACTTGCCCAAGGTCACTCACAAATCAGAGGCAGAATCACAGCTCCCTATATCTAAGTCCCAGCAACATGCACTTAGGGTAAATGTGCTCCTGTACAGAATGCCAGCACACAGCTTATGTCCACTAAGCCCTCACATTTGAGAATAAATGGGATACAAGTAGCCATGGGGTGAATTTAACCATTGAGTTTGCTGTATGTGCCGACACCCATGAACTGCATGAAACAATTATAATTTTTTTGGCATTGGGAAAAGGGACTCTTCAGAATTCCGCTTCAGCTATTTAAATTATTTTAAATTGACACAGATTTTGTTCCACTATAACAAAACTGCAACTGTGGTTCTGAGGGCGGAGGAGCAGGACTGGCATTTCAGGGGCTGTGCTGTGACTGTGCTATTGAAGAAATCTGCAGAAAGATTTTTACAGGATTAGCCTCCTCAGGATCATTTCTGCACAGTTAAGGCCTCACTAGTGCTTTCTACACAACTCTGATATGGCCATGTTATGTAGCTGACTTGAGGTTAGTGTATGTAGCTAACAGCAACTGTACAATCACTACCCTCAGTGCAGACTATTGCTTCCACTGGATTTTCTTTATAGATATTGTAGTGTATGTCATGCCCTAGAGATCTATCTGGGAATTCCTTTAACAGGCCATTATCTGCCTTAGGCCATTATCTGCTCTAAATTACACCAGCGTAAATCCAGAGTAATTCCACGGACACCAATGGAGTTACTCCACAGGTGCCCTGGAGTAAATTTAGAGATTAGTGTCATCTCCCAGCTGTTTTATTCCATTTTTTCTACAGTATCTTTAAATTTAAGTGTGCATTTTCTTGCTCTTTAGTAAAAATAACAGGAGTACTTGTGGCACCTTAGAGACTAACAAATTTATTAGAGCATAAGCTTTCGTGGGCTACAACCCACTTCTTCGGATGCATCCGAAGAAGTGGGTTGTAGCCCACGAAAGCTTATGCTCTAATAAATTTGTTAGTCTCTAAGGTGCCACAAGTACTCCTGTTATTTTTGCGGATACAGACTAACACGGCTGCTACTCTGAAACTTGCTCTTTAGTGCAATAGACCTAAATTAATATTGTTCACAACAGCAACAATGAAAATCCATTGGTCCAACATACCCTTTACCTACAGAAAGGTATGTTTTGTTGGATTTTTTTGCTTTTTTGTACCTGATTATTTCAATACAAAAGGAGGGGGAAAAGCACCAAAATATAAAATCAGTGGCAAAGTAACAAGACACTGCAATCATTTCAAATGGAATCCCCATGACATTGGTACCATCTAACAATTTCAGGAAAGCTTGTTAAGTTCAATGCTTTGCTTGTGCTGTGTTGCTAATATCACAGTGACAGGACCGGGTACCATAAAAGCATGGTAAAAGGGAGGGAGTGGAAAGGAAAGCTTCACTATCAGACAAGGCTTCCAGTCACCACCAGACTGGATTGAGAACAACAAGGTGCAACAAGAGGAATTAAACCAAAAGCTTTTTTGAAACAGCTGAGCTCTCCCCCATTTCCTTCCTGCAGGGACGAAAGGCCTGAGTTATCCAAGAAGGAGAAGCAGCTTTTTACTGACTTGAATACATTAGATTTTTTTATAAACCCTTTAAATTCTCCTTTGATTAAATCCCACCAGCTCCACTGTGGCCAACATCTTGGGGGAGAGAGGGGGAAGATATTTGAGGTGGTTCGAATTCTGCTTCTTTGCACCTGGTGATTCTCCCTAGATAAAAAAAGTTACAGCTGAGAAGCCCCCTCGGATGCTAGAGGTAAAAGCCAGGCCAAATGAGAACAGCCAAGTGTTGAACATGTTCTACGAATGGCATGTGGTTTGGGCCAATAATTAATGTAATGAGGCAGCTAAATGCATCTCCCTTCTTTAAAAGGGGAGTGTGCAGCAGAGGGCAGGGTAAGGGGACATAAACAGGGGTGTGTGATCAAGTTAGCAGCTGCATCATGATTCTGTCTGGAATTATCTTTCCACCAGTTTGATCAGTTCTAGCATGCTTAAAAAAACCCGCTCCACAGGCATGCAGAAGGATCAGCTGCTAATGGCATCTTACCCTCATCCCCTCAAATCGGGACAACGCTCTTAAAGGCCTCAAAGCTCTTAGTGTCCTAAGGGACTTTATGGCACCTAGTTCCGAGTAGCCCAGGGCATTAGCTACAAGGCTGACTAAAGAGACCTACACAGAAAACAAAAAGAAAAAGAAAAAAAAAGAAAAAAGGTTCCAAACTGTTAGAACGAATCCCCTAGCACTGATTGCCCAGCCCAGACTGCAGGTCTGGGTCCCCCATAGATAAATACCGAAGACATGACACCAGCTGCCTACTTCACTTGACTGAAACGACCTGAAAGGAAATAATGCGGTTGAGAGAGGCATAAGAAAAAAACAAAGGGGAAAAAATAAGTGAGAGAGAGGCAGAGTCACACAGACGGAAACAGGGTCTGTTGGAGGAGGAGCCCAAACGGATGACAAGAACCTTACCCTCGCCCTTTTATTGTCTGCAGGGTCCAAGCAGCTCCCATTAAATTAAGCCAGACAAAATTTAAAGGTACCTATGAGAAAGAATACAGATAAATACACACACTGCACAAACTGCCCTGCTTAGCTTATTCAAATAGCAGTCACCTCACTCATTCCTGGTGACGGTGTTCTTTCTACAGCAGTGACCGTTGAAAAACAGAGTACGGTTTTATTACTTTATATCAAAAGAATAAGAATAATTTTGGGGATGGATTGGTATCATAAAATACTGAACATCCTTGGCTTTAAAGCACTCAGTTTCAAATTTGTATCACTTTTAAACCTCAGACTTTTTGGTTCTGCTAACACACAGCACTTCTTTAGCACCTCCATACAAAGATTTCCAATGGATGCAGAGCTTAATCATCACTGAGCATCACAACCTACTTTGAGGGAGGGTTAGTATAATTACCCCATTTTACAAATGGGGAAACTGAGGCACAGAATGACAACATGACTTGCTCAGAGTCACACAGTGGGTCTATGATAGAGCTGGGGATAGAATCTAGATGTCCTAAGTCCACTGTACTCTGCCTTAACCCCAAAGCCATCTTTTTTTGTTAAAGATCATGGCTTAGATTAGAATATAATTTAGGATCCATTACTGTGAGCTACGGAATGTCCTCAATAAGTGCTGAGGGTAACTAAGCCTCTTGCAGGACTGGGTCCTTATATTGTGAATTCGAAGGGACCTTCTGCCCGTAAAGTACCATGTACACTTAATGGCTCTACAGGCATGATCCAATTTCCATTTAAGTCATTGGAAAGACTCCTGTTGATGACACTGGGATGTGGCTAGGGTCCTGTAGAATAACTGTCCTTCACCATCAACACATTCATCCGCTTCCCATGAGAGCGCTTGTGATTTAAAATCAATCACTGTCACACTACAGAGACACATAAGGGCAAGTAACCATTTAAAAATGTCAGTTGATCATTATGTATCATGAAATAACTGAGCCCTTACACAGCGATTTTCCTTATCAATCATTAGCTAGTTAATCCTCATAACAGGACACAGTTCCTAACAGTGAATTTTTATCCTCCTTTAAAACATGGGGAAACTGAGGCATTGAGCAGTAAATGAACTTCAAGGATGATGGCAGTTCATTCTAGAAATGGGCTCAAAGAACCAAATTCAGGACCAGATTTCTATTGCACCAATATTCAGGGATGCTTTGGTCTGGGCTGTTGATTCAAGTCTCTCTGAGTACATCTACACGGCGAAAAACCACAGCAGAGAGTCTCAGAGCCTAGGTCAACTGACCTGGGGAGGTGGGAGGGCCTCTCAATGTAAGCCCGAAAATAGCAGGGTAGATGTTCAGGCTAGAACCTGGGCTCTGAAACCCTGTGAGGGTTGAGGGTCTCGGAAGCCTGGCTCCAGCCCGAGCCTAAAAATCGACACTGCTGTTTTTAGCCCTGCAGCACAAGCCCCACGAGCCCGAGTCTGTTAACCTGGGCTCTGAGACTTGCTGCTGCGGTGAGGTGGGGGCGGGAGGGGGTTGCTGTGTAGATGTAGCCTCTGTCATATTTATGACAGCTGTCTTCTTGCTTGAAAAGCAGCGGCTTGAACCAGGGACCATCAGAGCTGAAAGCATGAGTACGTACATCCTGATGTGAAGAGTCAGACTGGGGGCCGTAACAGATCAGGGATAGAAGGGGACATACAATACATGGACCTGGGGGTTACATAGTCACTGTCTATCACAGCTATCCAGAATAGTAACTCTGCCCAGTATGAGACACATTATTCTCCCCTTCCCTCACCATAGTAACATACATTTGAGCTTGCGGGTCAGGTACAGGGAGATGGACACCAGGGCTAAGGGATTTAGGAGTGAAGGAATCTCAGACTAAAACAAGAAAATAATTTAGCAATCTCAGCCACTGACCACTATTTTTTTTTTTTTTTTTTTTTGGAGAGAGAGAGAGAGAGAGAGAGAAGCATCAGGATCTTTGGTATCTCGGAAAAAGCAGGTGCAGTTCAGTGTTTCAGATACGCCCCGAAATGAGAGTGATGTGTGTGGACAGGCATTTGAACTGATCTGTGGGAGGAGCTGCCTGAGGCGTGTGTAAGCAGACATGGAGGAAGTGGGATTGCTGACATTTGTAGGATGAAGATTCAATCTCATGTTACTGCTCGTGCATAGGACTCCTGCTTTTTCCCATCTTCAGATTTGACCATCACCAGCTGGTTCACAGCAGTGGGCAGGAGGGGCGTTTGTCCATGTGCCCTTGGGTACTCTTATAGGAAGTGCCATGGGACTTTTACTAGCCTCACAGTGGCCATCTTGGAACACATTCGATCTACTCCGGAAGGTCGCAGGGCTGCACTGACGCTGGTGGGTCTGAACCATGGTTCCAGCAAGTGCAGGTATTTCAGACACGAGACTGAGTCCACTGCCATAGCCTCTGCTCCCATCCTACATTAGAAAGAACTTTCTGGCAAGAGAGAACACGCAGGGATTTTTCACTAATCTCATAAAGAAATGTCTTACCTAGGAGCTCTAGTTTAGATCAGAGACAAGCAGAAGGGACACAGTTTTACGTTCAAGTTCTTCTAACCCATCGCAACCAGTGCTGCACAGCAGTGTCGTCCCTGGGCATGAGCTCAAGGCAGCCTGGCCTACTGACTAGAAACTTAGCTTCAGAGAAACAGATCTGCGCATAAGGAGAAATCAGCTATAAGCTTCCATGAGAATTGACTCATTGTGCTGAGCGAGACCTTGATCTGCAGGTAAAAACCTCTAATGATCCCAGGATGTAGCAAGCAGTGCTGTTAGGAGGGATGCCTACTGTAACTCTGCCTAGCGGGGAGGAAGGAACAAGGCTAGAAATGGCTCCACAGCAGAGCAGCTTTTGTGTGTGCTGCTGATATTAAAAAAAAAAAAAAAAAAATCTACAGCCCTGCTTCATCCCCAAAGACCAAGTGAGGGGTTTCAGATCCAAACTTCAGGATATGGGTTCGGGTGTCTGGACCTAGGATCATCTCTAATGTACTCACAATGCAGAAGTAATTCAAGCATTTCAAGTACAAAACAACCAAGAGTCCACTGAGCCCCTCACCCTTAGATTAATGCCCTGGTCCCTACTGTGAATAAGACAAGAAATAGTGAAACTTACAAAAGGATATTTCAACCTTCAATGGCATTTTTCAGTATTATATACTCAATTCACTGGAAACTTCAATAGGATGTTTAGTGGGCATTGGTACATGCCAAAAGTAATCCCACTGGACTGAAAAGCAGAAGCTTTAATTATTATTACCCAGAAAAAGACTCTTTCTTCACGTGTATACCCAGCAAGCTTTAGGAATCAGAGGAGGGGGGTTATTTACCAATGCTACCAAACCTGAAAAATAACATTCAAGAATATTGTTATGATGTAAATGCTTATTCCCTCTTAGTTATTGTTCCCATCATGAGATTCAACTCAAACCCCACTTCTGCCATTTTAGAGGCTTTAAAAGGATCTGGTCTGGCAGAGATGGGATGGGATGTTTAATGAAGATTTTGTTGACCACGTTAAGCTTCAGTACCTTACTTTTTAACACCAACATATTCAAATTCACTCTTCAGATTTTTGCTGACAAAGGTGTCAACTACTATACCAGGTGAAGCCTGAAATCTTCAGTAAAGCACTTTGCATTCAGAAAACTTAGCTCCCTAATATGTACACTTGCACTGCTCTTGTTCGCTACATAGGGTAGAAATTACCTTACCAGTAAATTCAACATCCTTACTCTAGCGGTGATCTGATGCTTTGAAAGGAGGGAACAAATCTGTACTGCATTTGCCAATTGTGCAATACTGTACTTCCTGATCCCAGCTGGAATTAGCTCACGTTATGAAGCATGAGGACAGAGTAACCTTTACAATTTTTCTCCTACCTAGTTTAACTGCAGCCTTTTCTTATTAAAAGTATATCTAATCCATTTAATCTTGCTCAACCATTTTCCTCAATCCAGTTTGGGAGGGGTTAAGGGTCTGGTCTTGGAGTTTTCATTTCAGTCTTGTGTTTCACTATATAGTAATACAAGAGAGAGTTACAGATTCATTAGACTTTACAGATCAGAAGAGTTACTTAGGATCTGTGTTTAGAGGAGGGGCACCCAAGTGAGCAGAGAGCAAACAGGAAACTTCGAATATCCATTTTATTACAGTAAATATCAGATAATTTGATCCCACTTTTGGCTCCACGTTAGCAGTTCCCCAACACACCAGGGACAAGTCTTCCATCTACTCAGATATTTCTAGAGTTCCCATAGTCCATAGGGTGGGTGCACGCTGCGTGCACGGTCGTCAGAAAGTTTTCCCTTAGCAGCTCCCTCGGGTCGGCTGTGGAGCCCCCTGGAGTGGCACCTTCATGGCGCTCAATATATGACCCTGCTGACCTGACCCCCCTTCAGTTCCTTCTTGCCGGCTACTCCGACAGAGGGGAAAGGAGGGTGGGTAGTGGAATGGATGTGAACAACACATCTCGAAGAACAACAGTTACGAGAAGGTGAGTAACCATTTTTTTCTTCTTCAAGTGCTTGTTCACATCGACTCCAATCAGGTGACTCCAAAGCTCTCCCCTGGAGGTGGGGTCGGCATTAAGGAATCGCTGACTGGAGCACGGCTCTGCTGAATGCTGCATCATCTCTGGAATGCTGGATGATATGATAATGAGGGATAAACATATGCACCGATGACCGGTTGCCGCTCTGCAGATCTCCTGAATGGCGATCTGGGACAGGAAAGCTGCTGACGAGGCTTGTGCCCTTGTGAAGTGTGCTGTAATAGCCGAGGCTGGGACCTTAGCCAGCTCGTAGCATGTGCAGATGCAGTCTGTGATCCAGGAAGAAATGCATTGGGAAGAGACCAGGAGCACTTTCATCCGTTCTGCCACCGCAAGGAATAGCTGGTTCGATTTTCTGAAAGGCTTAGTGCGCTCAACTATCCGGATATATGTTGGGAAAATAACACAGCGGGGCACAGAATATCCAACAGATTCTTGGACTGCATTGCAGACAACTTTTTATTTCAGAAGGTTGAAAAAGCTACTGGGGGGAAGCTGTTATAGACTTGATTTTAACAAATAGGGAGGAACTCGTTGAGAATTTGAAAGTAGAAGGCAGCCTGGGTGAAAGTGATCATGAAATCATAGAGTTTGCAATTCTAAGGAAGAGTAGAAGGGAGAACAGCAAAATAGAGACAATGGATTTCAGGAAGGCAGATTTTGGTAAGCTCAGAGAGCTGATAGGTAAGGTCCCATGGGAATCAAGACTGAGGGGAAAAACAACTGAGGAGAGTTGGCAGTTTTTCAAAGGGACACTATTAAGGGCCCAAAAGCAAGCTATTCCGCTGGTTAGGAAAGATAGAAAATGTGGCAAAAGACCACCTTGGCTTAACCACGAGATCTTGCATGATCTAAAAAATAAAAAGGAGTCATATAAAAAATGGAAACTAGGACAGATTACAAAGGATGAATATAGGCAAACAACACAGGAATACAGGGGCAAGATTAGAAAGGCAAAGGCACAAAATGAGCTCAAACTAGCTACAGGAATAAAGGGAAACCAGAAGACTTTTTATCAATACATTAGAAGCAAGAGGAAGACCAAAGACAGGGTAGGCCCACTGCTTAGTGAAGAGGGAGAAACAGTAACAGGAAACTTGGAAATGGCAGAGATGCTTAATGACTTCTTTGTTTCAGTCTTCACCGAGAAGTCTGAAGGAATGCCTAACATAGTGAATGCTAATGGGAAGGGGGTAGGTTTAGCAGATAAAATAAAAAAAGAACAAGTTAAAAATCACTTAGAAAAGTTAGATGCCTGCAAGTCACCAGGGCCTGATGAAATGCATCCTAGAATACTCAAGGAGCTAATAGAGGAGGTATCTGAGCCTCTAGCTATTATCTTTGGAAAATCATGGGAGATGGGAGAGATTCCAGAAGACTGGAAAAGGGCAAATATAGTGCCCATCTATAAGAAGGGAAATAAAAACAACCCAGGAAACTACAGACCAGTTAGTTTAACTTCTGTGCCAGGGAAGATAATGGAGCAAGTAATTAAGGAAATCATCTGCAAACACTTGGAAGGGGGTAAGGTGATAGGGAACAGCCAGCATGGATTTGTAAAGAACAAATCATGTCAAACCAATCTGATAGCTTTCTTTGATAGGATAACGAGCCTTGTGGATAAGGGTGAAGCTGTGGATGTGGTATACCTAGACTTTAGTAAGGCATTTGATATGGTCTCGCATGATATTCTTATCGATAAACTAGGCAAATACAATTTAGATGGGGCTACTATAAGGTGGGTGCATAACTGGCTGGATAACCGTACTCAGAGAGTTGTTATTAATGGTTCCCAATCCTGCTGGAAAGGCATAACGAGTGGGGTACCGCAGGGGTCTGTTTTGGGACCGGCTCTGTTCAATATCTTCATCAACGACTTAGATATTGGCATAGAAAGTACGCTTATTAAGTTTGCAGATGATACCAAACTTGGAGGGATTGCAACTGCTTTGGAGGACAGGGTCATAATTCAAAATGATCTGGACAAATTGGAGAAATGGTCTGAGTTAAACAGGATGAAGTTTAACAAAGACAAATGCAAAGTGCTCCACTTAGGAAGAAAAAATCAGTTTCACACATACAGAATGGGAAGAGACTGTCTAGGAAGGAGTACGGCAGAAAGGGATCTAGGGGTTATAGTGGACCACAAGCTAAATATGAGTCAACAGTGTGATGCTGTTGCAAAAAGCAAACATGATTCTGGGATGTATTAACAGGTGTGTTGTGAGCAAGACACGAGAAGTCATTCTTCCGCTCTACTCTGCTCTGGTTAGGCCTCAGCTGGAGTATTGTGTCCAGTTCTGGGCACCGCATTTCAAAAAAGATGTGGAGAAATTGGAAAGGGTCCAGAGAAGAGGAACAAGAATGATTAAAGGTCTTGAGAACATGACCTATGAAGGAAGGCTGAAAGAATTGGGTTTGTTTAGTTTGGAAAAGAGAAGACTGAGAGGGGACATGATAGCAGTTTTCAGGTATTTAAAAGGGTGTCATAAGGAGGAGGGAGAAAACTTGTTCACCTTAGCCTCTAAGGATAGAACAAGAAGCAATGGGTTTAAACTGCAGCAAGGGAGGTCTAGGTTGGACATTAGGAAAAAGTTCCTAACTGTCAGGGTGGTTAAACACTGGAATAAATTGCCTAGGGAGGTTGTGGAATCTCCGTCTCTGGAGATATTTAAGAGTAGGTTAGATAAATGTCTATCGGGGATGGTCTAGACAGTATTTGGTCCTGCCATGCGGGCAGGGGACTGGACTCGATGACCTCTTGAGGTCCCTTCCAGTCCTAGAATCTATGAATCTATGAATCAATGTAGATTAGAAAACTACGGGCTAAAGAAGAAAACTAAGGGAAGCACTTGCAAGGCAAGTGAACGCAGTTCCAATGGCCGTCACGGATGGTAAGAAGGAACTGAAGGGGGGTTGGGTTGGCAGGGTCATATATTGAGCGCCATGGAGGCGCCACTCCAGGGGGCTCCACAGTCGACCCGACGGGAGCTGCTAAGGGAAAACTTTCCGATGACTGTGCACGCGGTGCATGCACACCCTGATTGGAATTCATGTGAACAATCACTCGAAGAAGAATTTTCCATCTCCCAGCAAGAGACTCAGAAAGAATATTGAGCTGAGAAAAGGCCTATCATTCGTCTGGGCTGATTGGTGCAGCAGGTCCTCTGGGCCCCCAGCTAGGACACTGCCTCACAGATGGATGTTTTGAATGCACACAAATACAATTTTCAGAAGCACCTGAGGAACATGGAGCCTAAAATTCCATTTTCATAAGTGACTCTGGCACTTCGGAGCCTGAGTCATATAGGTGCTTTTGAAAATGTTACTCATCATGTTTTAAATATTTGTGTTGTTTTCTATTCCATAAATTATCTTGCTCACATTTCTCTTCTTCTCCTCCTCATTTTATCCCTTCAGTATATTCCTTCAACCAGCTCTCTCTATGCTAGTGTGTCCATGTTGAAGGTCTACCCTTTCTATCATCTACCCTACACCACGTTGCTGTCCATATCTCCAAATGTGAGGATCAGCTCTTTTCTCCTGGGTATTGGATCCTCTTTAGCAAAGAGGAATAAAGACAAACTTTATCTTGCGTGATAAGGTTTTTCTTCACTTGAATTGGAAGTACCTGGAGTTCTACAAAGCTTTGTAAAGACCCATCGGCCCGAGCACCCAACATCCAGAGTGTGCATGGATGTCACCAGGTGGCAGCACTGAAAGATTCCACCTGCTGGACTTTCTCCCATTGGTGTCTCATACAAACTAAGGAGACAGAAGATGTTGCTTCAGATGGCCTGGAACCAGGGAAAGGTATGTTCATTCGTAGCACAAATTCTTTACATTCTACTGAACTCTTTCTAGAACTTCCTCAATGTACAGGTCCTTCAGAAAGAGCAATGCTAACACAGAATGAGCCAGAGGATGGAAACCCTGCCTTTGTACATATCTGTTAAGACCTGTGGTGTAGAAATTCCTCAGTTGCATATAACAATCCCCAGTAGTTCTGCTTGTCTAGATGGTTCTGTCCTTTCTCCAGTTTTGGAGAGCTATGTACATATGGGATTGGACCCACTTCCTAGTGAGATACATCATCTACTGGACCCTTTTCATGAGCACAGCATTACACCCCCATCCCCACCCCCAGGTAAAGTTTATTTTTCCCAGCCAGAGATCAGAAGCAGAAAATACATACAGCCACAATGAGGAAATCCAGCCAGCACCAGGCGTTGGTGAAGAACTTGACGAATCCGTAGGCACACCATTTCAGCAACATCTCCAGAATGAAAATGTAGGTGAAGACCTTGTCTGCGTACTCCAGCATGGTCCGGATGGTCTTTCTCTGTTCTATGTAAATATCCTCAAAGGCCTGGGAAATAATCCAATGACAGAAGACTTGCCACTGAATGTGCAGCAAACCAGCAGCTTATTTAAATGAGTGTAAGCTGCACCAGTGGGAGTCATTTTTTACACCAATGCAGCACATTTGCACTGGTGCAAAGAAGTCCAGTGTAGACAAGTCCATGGAACTCAGGTTCCTTTTAGGCCCCTAAGTGAGGGACAGTTTTTCAAAACAGCTCAGCTCTCAACATGCATCTAGTGTGCTGAGCTCTTCTGAAAATCTTTCCATTTATTTCAATGCCTAAATGGGAGCCGAGCGCTTAAATAAATAAATAAACAAACAAACAAATCAGGCTCTAGTTGTGGGTGCAGAGACCTTCTGAACGTTCTGGCCAAAGGTACTAAAGAGAAGCTGGAGCAGCACAGGAATTCTGTTGTGCTAGAATTTGCTGCTGAAATGTACTGCATTTTTTCATTCACTGTATAGCACAATCCACTAAATACCCAAGAAGCTGATTCGCATCAAAGATCTGGGAAAAAATTAGATGAGGTCTTTCACTGGTAAGAGAACGTCAGCCTCTAGAAAACATGGCTGCAGCGTCACAACCATGCATCCCACTTTGCACCCACACAGTGCCTCCGATCTGAAGGTCTCCAGGAGCTGTACAAATGTTAAAGAAAGTATCGCTATCCCTACAGCGCAATGGGCAAATTAATACCCAGAGAGGTGAAGTGGTTTTGCCAACGGTCACACACTGAGTTGTGGCAAAGCAAGGATTAGAACTCAGATTTCAAGGCTCCTAGTTTTGCATCTTACTTTAAGTTAGGTTGGAAAACCTTCAGGGCAGGGACCATGTCTCGCTAGGTTTTTGTACAGCACCTAGCACAAAGGGGGCCCATTGCAATACAAATAATTAATAATAAATCACAAGTCCATCCTTCATTCCCCAACTTGTCCAAGGAGAGATGGCTTTTCCCCACCAAAACGCCCAGAAATAGCTCTCAGTACACTAGGAGAAGAGCCCCAGTATAATGTAATTTGGCTTCACAGACTTCTAAAACTCACTTACCAGGGCTCCACTGCTCAGTAGGATCATGAAGATGATGAAAGTCTCGAACCAGTTGTGCTCCACAATCAGAAAGCAGGTCTTCCTCAAGGTCCACCAGGATTTGCCCAGCCCATCTTCAATACTGACCTGACAGCACTTAAAGCGCTGCACACAACCTGCATGGGAGCAGCGCAGAAAGGAGTGAGTGTGAGAGGATGTTTATGGGGGTTGGGAGACGGGGTATTGTAAGAACAGAAGGGTCTTTGCATAAAAGTGACTTTGCTCCTCTAGAGTCTTAAACTGGTTGCATTTCAGTTAAAAGTAAAATGTATCCATCCAATTGATCCACCCATCTTCCAGGTCCTTATGCTAATTCCGGTCACTGTAGTATCTGAATGACTCGCTTTACATCAGTCAGTTTAAAATAATTATACTCAGCGAGGGAGCCACACTTAACCAGAAAGCAACAGAGAGAGAACTCACTGATAAAATCACCTCAAACCATTTAAAATACCTTTGCTATGGGAATTATTCTAACAAATCAGTGGCCATGTAGGACTTCATGATGGCTCTGTCAAACATTGTGGCCATCAGTATCTTCACAGCAGCAGCAATAAACCCCAAATTCTCTTCCTTCAAAATCCCTGGTGCCAGCCACTTTCACTGAAGTAGAACCTTCCTTAGCTCTTAACAATCTAGACCGTGGCAACAACAGCAGGTCTCCAAAGGCCTAAATCCTGCAAATCCTTAGTGTGACTATAATTTACTCATGTCTGCAGAACTTGGGATCTTTAAGAATCCCTAGCTGTGATCCAGCCCCAGACCTAAACCCTAGGCTAAGCCTACACTAGATATGGGTCACAACACCAACTCAGAGGCCCATATCTACATCTGTGCTTAACTCACCTTCTGTGAAGCATGCATCTGGGTCCAGATATTCTTCTGGTGCCTCCACAGGGACTTCCTCTACCTCTGGCTTTATATCAATGGTGCTGCCCTCAGAAGAGCTGGTATCATCCAGTTTCTTTAACACAAAAAGAACCCCCAACAACCACCTCAGTCAGGTAAACCCAAAGATGAAATTTCACGGCAACTCTACATGGGACGTAGCTCCTTAGCAGAGGAAACTAACCATTTGCCCACCAAATCTGTCTCAAAGAAAATCTATTTCCTGGCTGTTGCCGGGATGGTCTGGGACACACACTGTGAATTAGGCATTCTGATTAGGATATTTAGTCATCAGTTTTCAAGTTAAAAATCTTAAGGATTGCAGTGCAGATAAGGAATCAAATCTGAACTTTTGCAATTTTTTGTGGGGGTGGGAATCACATTTCAGACCCATCTTTACCCCTTAAAATGCAATATTATAGTGACTGAATGGCAGTGAATTAACACACCACAATTATTACAACAATGATAAACATTTAGGCCATGTGTGATATCTTCCATGTTAGGACCACAAACCACTTACAGAAGATAGTTATTGAATCCTTAACCACCAACTACTGTGAACTGATGGTATTCTCCCAATTTAATGACAGGGAAACTGAGGCAGAGAGGCGCTGTTCCTTGCCTAAGATCACATAGGGCAATCTATGACACTGGCAAGAATATAACCCAGATGCCTTGACACCGAGTCCTATGCATCAGCCAGAAAGCTATCTTTCCCCTGTAGCCAAATTTTTCCTTCTTCATTTAATTCACTGCAGGTGACACACCCAATGTTAAGCTGACACTGCACTTGATCTTAGCCACAAGGCCAAGAGAAACACATCACTGATGGGACAATAAAAACATGTTGATAATGGCTGGGCATTTGAATCTAAGAGCTCTCCCTATTTTGTAGCGGAGGAGAGTGCAATACAGAGATTAGACTGTAAACTCCTTAAGGCAGGGACTGTCTTCTACTCTGCCCAACGTAATAGAACTTCTATAGACCCCTGTACTATAATGAATAATGAATTATGCCCCCCCCGCCCGCCCCCCCAAGATCGCACCGGAACAATCTGTGGAAGAGCTGTCTGTCAGCATCTACTTGTTGCCTCATGTCTTATACTTGGGGTTGTAAATTCCTTGGGGCAGGGACGGACTTTTTGTTTTGTGTTTCTGTGGGGATTAGCACATTGGGGTCCTGATCCATGACTGGAGCTCCTAGGCATTATCACAGTACAAATTAACAACAAAAGCAGGGAACAGAATTCAGACTCCCCAGCCACTCAATCCTGTGCGTGAGCCATGAGGCCAGTCTTCCTTCCCTTGCGATGCTTCTTTCTCAATAGAAGTTACCTGTAGCTGTGAAATGGACATGGGGTTAATGCAAATATTGAGCATCCATCCTACCTCCTTGCTGCCATTGGGATCTGTATCACTGCTGAAGTCTTCTGTGTTGAGGTTTTCGAAGTCTGACTCACCCACGGCAATGGGTACCCGAACGGTGAGATTGGGGTTATTGATAAAGGACATGTGGTCTTCATCTATGATGTATTTCTCCACACTGCTCCCAATCCCACTGGTGGTGCCATTGCCATTCTTTTGATAATCAATGTCCCTGTTGATATCAGCCCCTGTGTGGTTAGCGATGCAGTTCACCTTCTTTTCATACAACTCATCCAAGGGTTTGACCTCATCCGCCTCTCTCTGCTTGAAATGCGCTTGCATGAACTCATGTGCTTTCGCCTTGATCCAGGCGATTCCCTGCTTGATGCGAATGACTGCTATTTGTAGGTTGTTCATCTCCCCATCATCATCAGTCGCTGCTAAGTTATCTGCACTGAAAGAGCTCAGCAGCAAGGCCAAGAACAGGTTCAACACCTGAAGGAGAAGAGGTCACGTTTGGCAGAGCTCTGACATGGTGCCGACATACTACGGCAAAGCTGCATATGAGCATTTAGCCACCTGAGCCACTGACACTAATGGGAGCTACACCGAAAACCAATGCTGGTACCCGATAAATCTACTGACAAATCCAGAACTTAAAACACCAAGGCCCCAATCCTGCAATAGCTCCGTGCATGGGAGCCCTCGGCAGCATGCACCCCCTTGGAATCAGTGAGGCTCAGTGCATGTGCAGGGTAGCTCCGCATGCAGCTCGTTGCAGGACTGGGGTTCAAGGTATAAAAGTTAGGGATGGGCCCTGAGCTGCCAAGTTCCAAGAGATTTAGATCTAGCATTGTGGTTTGGTCCCATCTCAAACTCAAAGGATTGTATTAAAACTAAGCACTTGATCAGTCACTGCCTTGGCCTAAGTCTCTGCCCGTGTCTATTTCCAGCCCCTAGAACAAAGCAAAGAAGAGGACTTTCTCTGTCAAGACCCTTTGCTGGCACAAGTCCACGAGGAGTCTCTTGCTGGCTGCTTTAAGACACGATGAGTGTTTCCATTGGTCTGTCCTTGGTCTTTCCTCCCACCCCCATCAACTTTTCCATAGAATTCAAGGCAAGAAGGGATCATCATGGCCATTTAGTCTGACCTCCTGCATAACAGGCCATGCAATTTCACCCCCTGATCTTCATCCAGCCTACATTTTATGACTGAGCTAGAGCACAGTTTTTAGAAAGAAAATTCCCAATCTTGATTTAGAGACTTTAAAAAGACTTTGGGGCCCTTCCCTTGCTTTCCCCTCCTTCCCCTCTATCATTTAGTTTTAGCAGGAAAACTGGGTTTTCTTCTCGTCAAATTCGTTTAGCCCATCACACCATGTGTGGGTCAATCTCCTTTGACTGATAGATTTGTGCCACTGGCTTTTATAACAGAGTAGCTGGATGCTTTTGTGGTGGGCACCCAATGAGGTCCTGATCCTGCAAAGCTTTTAAGCATGGAGCTGTCTTATCAAATTCATATTCACATGCTTAAAATTAAGCAAATGCTTAAATGCTTTGCTGGATTGGCGCATAAATGGGTTAAAGTAGTAAAATAATACTCTGAGATCACAGTGCCATCACCAACAATTTAAATATTAACAGATTTCAGGATGAACTGACATTTGAGGGCTAATTTATCCTTTTACCTACTTACTTCATAGGGAGTTTAGGAAGTAATTCTGGATACAACCTCATATATTAAACATAGGGCTGCGGTGCAAAATTGTTAAAAAAATTATTTGAAATCTTGTTTTGGGTGATTTAAAAATGGGGTTGAGGTCAGGAGGAGTGGGGAGTTGTCTGAAATTTTGTGAAACAGGGTTTTCACTCTAGTATGTGAAAATTCACATTTTTGAATGATTGATGTAAAAACTGATTTTTACCCAAAATTTAAAGTTTTTCTTCTTTCATAAAGCAAGGCCATTTTCACCACAAGATCTCAAAGCACTTTATAAACATTTAATTAAACCTCACAGCAGCCCTATGAGGCAGACATGTATTTACTACACCAGTTTTACAAATGGGTAAATGGAGGATCAAATTCTACTCCCACTTACACTGGTTTAAATCCAGACTAATCTGGAGTTACAGCAAGGTAAATGAGAGCAGACTTTGGGGGCAGAGAGGTTAAAGTCCATATCTTCAAAAGTGGGCTTTAAGGCCCCAATCATGCAAACAAGCATGCACATGCTTAACCTTGCAGGATCAGGGCTTAACTTTGGGTGCCCAACTTTAGGAACCTACTGCCAGAAGCTCTAAGCACCCCCAAGTTCCAACATGAAGTCAATGAGAGCTGCAGCCGCTCAAGACCTTTGAACATGAGTCACAAGGCTCTCTAAACCTGGGCATCCAGAATTAGAGGCCTAAATGATTTGTACCCAAGGCCACACAAAGTCCATGGTAGAGCCTGGAATAGAACACGAGTCCCCAGTGGCAGCCCTGTGGTCTCCCCACTGCCTCCCCACCCACCAGCAATCAATAAGACAATAAGCAAATCATTTACTGACCACCAAATTCCCGATGACCATGACCATCATGAAGACAATCAAGCACATGGCCTGTCCTGCCACTTCCATACAATCCCACATAGTCTCAATCCACTCCCCACACAGCACACGGAAGACAATAAGGAAGGAGTGGAAGAAATCGTGCATGTGCCAGCGGGGCAGCACACACTCCACGCTGATCTTGCAGACACATTCCTTGTAGCTCTTGCCAAAAAGCTGCATGCCCACCACAGCAAAGATGAACACGATGATGGCCAGCACCAAGGTCAGGTTTCCCAAGGCACCCACTGAGTTACCAATGATTTTTATCAGCATGTTCAGAGTGGGCCAGGACTTCGCCAGCTTGAAGACTCTCAGCTACATAAAGAAACCAAAAACAAAGAGATACAAACAACACTTAATTCATCTTCTTCTAAAACAAACAGACAAATCCACAGAGAAATCATTATGGTGACAAGTCCTAGATTCTAAGGGATGCGGACCTCAGACCTCTACCACTGAAGTCAATGGGAGTGGACGATGCTCAGCAGCTCTCTGAATTTGGCCTTGTACGTTTTATATTCAATTCCCCTCACACCCCTAAATTAATTTCATGTTTGAAAAGAAAAAAAATCAAGTTTCCTTCTTGCTTAGCAAACTCTTGAGTGATGGATGAAATGAACCACATGAAATCAGGTGCCCAAAGGTTAAGATCTTTTTATAAATGCCTTTCAGTCTTCCCTCTGGACAAGAAGGGCCTGATATCCCCAAGTGCTCAGCACTCACAACGGGGGCCAGATTGCCAAAAGAGCTCATCTTCCAATTAGGCCTCTGAATAATTGGCCAAACTTTCAAAAGCTGAACTTAAGTGTCACAAGGGAAGCTGCTAAGCACTGAATTTTTTGGAAAGTCTGGCCCCATTTGGGCATGCTGAGCACCATGCTGAGAATGCTGGACCACAGCCCTTTCAAACATTTGGCCCTACCACCGGGGCTCAGTTTTCGAACGTTCTGAGCACCCCTAACTCTAATTAAACTTCTGGAGGCTACTGGTGCTCAACACTTCTGAAAATCAGGCCCTAACATGCCAATTATCTCACTTTGCTACAGCATAACATACACCCAGCCAGGACTGCCTTTTGGTAGTTTGTTTTTAGTCCTCTGGACAACTGAAGACTGCCTCTGAACAAAGTACATGGCCCAGGCTAGAATGGACTTTTTATTTTGTTTTAATGCCAAGCTAAGAACCTTATACTCAAGTGGCCCCTTCAAAAGCTATCCTTCCCCTGCCAACATGCAGCTGAGCTACCTCATTCTCATGCAATACAAGAGCTGAGTGGATTCAGTACCCTTCCATTCTCAGTCATTTATGCAGAATGATGTGAATGGATTGGGGGGGGGGGGGAGACAGAAGTCTAAGGCTATGTCTACACTATGCAGCTTTTAGTGACACAGCTGTGCCACTACAGCCGTGCCGCTAAAAGGCGCGCAGTGTAGCCGCTGTTTGCTGTCTCTCCTGCCGACAAAGCGCTGTTCACACTGGCGCTTGTGGTCGACAAAACTTTTGTCTTTCGGGGGTGTGTGTGTGTTTTTTTAACACCTCTGAACGACAAAAGTTTTGTCTTTCACTTGCCAGTGTAGACATAGCCTAAGAAACCTGCATCAAAAGACAAGGAAGATGCAGCAAAGGACAATTCACAGTTACCAGCCACCACTCCACTGCCCGCTAACTGGGGAGCTCCCATCGCTTTGACAGGAGGACCATGCACAGACAGCTTATAGAATTGGGCCCTGAAACAGCACTGTTAAAATATAAGATCCCAGTCTCATTCCCAGTGAAGCCAATTAGCAACATTCCCATGGATTTAATTGCAAGCAGGATGAGGTCCTAATTCAGGAGAGCTGTATATAACCCTTAGGACCAGATCCTGTGAGATGACAACTCTCACGGACTTCAGTGGGACCTGCAGGTGCTCAGCTCCTGCCTACTGTGCATGTGCAGGCCAACCGACCCTGCTGGTTAGAATTTCCAGACTGGAGCGAATGGTGCGCATGTGTATCCAGGTGTGGAATACACATAGGGAGCAGCACTCAAAGAAAAAAATTTTTTTTAAGAGAAACAACAACAACCCACAACCATAGAATCTCCCCCAAACAGAACCAATGAATATTTTTAACCAGAATAACTTATGTAAAAGATTTTCTAGTAGCTGCAAGACAAGAAACTTCAAAAAGAAATGGGAGAAATATGGAATACCAATCGGAAAGATCGCAGCACTGAAAGCCCTTCCACGTCTGCTAGACCCAGTTCCATTAAACTGAGGGAGACAATAAATCCGTCAAAAATGTTCCAACCTTCTTGGAAATAATAGTAGGGGTCCATGGCTATGAGCTTCAGGAACATTTCTGCTGTGAAAATTCCAGTGAAAACCTGGAGTGAAAAGGAGACAAAAAGAGAGCACGCACACATGCGCCCACACACAGATACACAAACACACACACACACAAAGATTCTCCTTAGTTTGGTTTCAGACAGTCAATATACATCTCAAAGATAGGTTAACAGTGAACTAAGAATGGGGACCCTGCAATGCTCCTTGTACCAATTCAAATGCACTGCCAAGGGCTTGCGTACAATGGGTTATTCCCTCCACTGGTGTAGCTGTGCTGGTGCAACCCTTACTGGCTTCCCTGGTAATCGTTATCATATCAAGACCTTACAGACAGATTTTCAGAAGTGATCGAAACTTTAGGGTCTCCAGCTATGGTCCAGCCTGGTTCCACACCAATGAAGTCAATATGAGCTTTGCCATCACTTTCAGTGGTCACAGGATCATGCCCTGAGGCAGGCACAGCCAGATCCTCAGCTGGTGTAAGCCAGCATAGCTCCGCTGATTTCAGTGATGTTCATCAGGCCCCATAAGTGCTGAGCATCTGCAGCTCACACGGACTGCAATCAGAACTGCAGGTGCACAGAACCCCTGAAAGTCACCTTTGAATATATCCGCCTCGCAAGTATTTGAGTCTGAGCCTGAGAGATGCCAAGCACCCACAAACCCTACTGATCTTCACATGAGCTGCAGAAGGAACTCTGCACCTCCTCCGGATCTGTCCCCTTTTAGAGCAATGAATCACTTAGTACAGTGCAGGAAAAAGTCATGGGACCACTGTGCAAAACCTGAGTAAAGGGTCTTTTGGGCAGGACACTGTACTCCTCCCTCTGAAGAGCACAGACACCCTCCCATGCTCCCTGGTTGCTACAGCCTTAAGGCCATGGAGGCCTCTGCAGAGCATGTGTTCCCCATCAATTTTGGGCATTGGTCAGTTGATCCGCAGAGCAGAGGAGCCACTGGGCTTCCTTTCTCTTCTTCCCATCCTCAACCCCTGCACTGACCAGAAAGACTGCTCATTGCACCGCCCTGAATCGCTCCATTTGGGGCCCTTTGTGCCCACTGGAGAATTAGTCATTAGCCCTGTGCTCTGACCTTTGGCCTACAGCATTACTGGATCTCCCCTGCTCCTCCATCTCCTCTTGAAGCGACCCCCTTCTTACCTTACTGGTATGGGCCCTGCCTGGAAAGTCACTTAACCTGGAAGCCATTTCACCCACCACGTGGGCAGTCCACACTACAGCTGTGACCCTACTAATGTTTGCTGCCCAGAGGAAACATTTCCCTCATGGAATTCTGGTAGTAAGGCAGTAACTTAAGGTAGTAATTATTCACGGTAAGTCATGGCCCTTCTCTGCTAATTGCAGATACATTGCAGTTTAAACCATTCCTTGGGCAGAAGGATGGCTAATTATTAGTCAGCAACATGACTGCCCACAACACTGCTGTAGGGAGAGGGGAACTAACAGGAGACAGTCTAAATCACAAAGAGGGGAAGATGACATTCTGGAGTAAATAAGAGAGTGCAGATAGCATCTAACAGCACCCCCATCTCCCAACACCACAACAAGAAATCTCCACTCTTCGTGAAACTACACACAAGTGCACAGGGTTAAAAAAAAGGGTGGTGCGCTCTGGTCTAATAATAAAAATATCTAACTCTCATGTAGCGCTTTTCATCAGTAGATCTCACAACACTTTGCAAAGGAGGGCAGCATCGTTATTCCCATTTTACAGACGGGGAAACCGAGGCACCAAGAACTAACTTTCCCAAGGTCACACAGCATGCCAGTGGGAATAGGACCCAGGTCGCCTGAGCCCCAGGCCAGTGCTCTCTCCTCTAGGAGGCACACGGCCTCCTTCTGATGAGTTGAAGTGTGATCATCATGGCAAAGAGACACCTTACCCCCCCCCCCCCGGGCCTCACGCCTGCTGAGAGGCAGAGATCCCTTGGCAGCAGCACTCTCAGTGATGTAGGATCAAGTCCCCTGCACTCCCTCTCCAGCTCAACTAGTGCTTTGTAGGCCCTATTCTACATCCACTGAAGCCAGTGTGAAAGACTTCCATTGACTTGAGTGGGCATTGGATCAGTCCCCCATCTGCATCTGCACTATAGAGGATCTTGCCACTCATTTCAGGCAGTGCCCAGATGTCTGGGAAAACACACAGACCTTCTAAAGGAATATGCAAGGATCTGTGCACAGAAGGGTGACAGGACACTCTTGTCAGCTAGTTCATTTACCCTTACTGTTATTTATTATTTGAATTGTTGTAAAAGTGAATTTACGTGTCACTGTTAACACAAAGCCTCAGAGTTTAACAAACCCTCTGTACCCCCTACAACATGTTTTTCCAAAGCACTCTTACCAGATTTCCTACAGTCAGAACATCTTGAAACTCAGGGGTCATGGGATGGTGTTCCATCGCCATAAACAAAGTGTTCAGCACAATACAGATGGTAATGGCCAGGTCGACAAAGGGATCCATGACAATCATGTTCACTATCTCCTTCAGCCTGATCCAACGTGGGTGGCACTCCCAGATCAGGAAGGTGTTGGCAAATTTGTACCAACAGGGGGGACACTTCCTCTGGGACTCTTCCAACTCTGCAGTTACAAAACAAAATAGCAAAGAGTCAGGTCTTGTCCTCCTAAATCTGTCTTAATGTGTTAACATGGCTCCAGTATCATTTCACTGCTCCCCTTGGCTGTGTTGAATCCACCTTGTGTCTTTGCTATACTTTGCTTTAAGCGCTTTGGTGCAGAGAGTCTCTTTCCTGTATGTCTGTACTGTGCCCAATACTGTGGGGCTGGGGCGTTTAGGTGATCCCATAATACAAATTAAAATAACAATAATAGATCCCATAACTGTTTTACCCAAGAGCCCAACCTGTGGGTTTAGGATGTGATTCAACAATCACTGCAGTTAACGGGCCTCCATCTACTGGACTTCACACATTGGGCCCTCAGACCTCACCCAGGGCCAGCTCCAGGCACCAGCTTGGCAAGCAGGTGCTTGGGGTGGCTACTCCGGAGAGGGGCGGCAGGTCCAGCTATTCGGCGGCAATTCGGCGGACGGTCCCTCACTCCCGCTCGGAGCAAAGGACCTCCCGCCAAATTGCCGCCGCAGATCGCGATCGCGGCTTTTTTTTTTTTTTTTTTGGCTGCCTGGGGCGGCCAAAACCCTGGAGCCGGCCCTGACCTCACCTATATTGAAAGTTGCACCAGTTTAGCTAAAGATGCCATTTAAAACTATGCAACACAGTGGTGTGGACACACTTAGTTCAATTTAAAACCCAGCTTATATCAATGTAGTTTAACTCAGTAAAGAATCAATTTGGGATAAACTGATACAAGCCTGGCTTAAATCAAATTAAGAGCCTCTACGTAGAGTTTTGAACCAGTTTTTAAATCAATTTAAAATTTTGGTGAAATTTTGAACACAGCTAAGGCCTAACTGAGGTGGTGCATGACACAATGCGGCAAAAGGATTTAATCAGCCAGCAGCTGATTAAAATGAATGTTGTCCATTTAGAGAAAGCCAACATGAATGCAACACCCGTGCCTTAAGTGGGTTTATTTATTTAAGATATTTTTACATTTCTCCTGGAAACTTATGTTACTTTTTGCCCATTCTTTGGCCTCCGGTTAGTCTATCCAAGCTGCACACAACTGTCCAAGGTGGTGGTTGTATTTTTGCTTGGGAAAGGAGGGGTGCTTTGGTGGATTTCTCCAACTCCAGTTCGTCTTTTGGTTGCTAAGAATATGGTTGCCTTGGTTTTCTGAAAGTTTAAAAAGAAAAAAAGGACCACAGCACTGGAGCTGTAGGAGTTTGTGCAGGAGGGAAGCCACACAGAAACCTTGCTCTATTTTCAAAGTATATATAATTTTCCTATATATTATTACAGGATCCTGTAAGAATCAGAGAACACCCTCCCACACAAACATACATCTGTCATTCTCAAACTCTTACAGCCTCTTGCAGAATATATTTGGAAATCAGAGTCATTTGCTCATCTCTATCTACTGCTTATTTCAGCATTTCTGTCACATTCAGGTCACTTTCTCTTGACAGCTGACATAGCCAAGATCTCAATGCAGTTCAGATCTCTCTATTCCTGGGCTTCAGGCAAAGGAGACTTTCTCCATTCCCCATATGTGCAGAACACCTATACATTCAGATTGAGTGACAACTATAGTTTCCCTTTTGCATATTGTTATTGGAACCAGAACATACACCAGTTGTTTTCACTCCCCCACACCTGGGAGTATGTGAGTGTTTGAAGAGGTGCAAATTTAGGTGCAAACAAAATGCACAAGTACATACTTCTCCAGTGCTTAATTTGTAATGAAAGAGATGCCAGGGCTATGAACTGCCAAGCCTAGAGGTGCTGGCAAGCCATGGCACAAATTAAGCACTGTACTTCTCTAAGGAAGGAATCACCACTAAGTTAAGCATCAATTCTTTGGTGCCTTCACAGCAGCTCAGCAAAAAAATCCATTTGCCTCCCTCTGCTCTGACTGCCAACCTCTCTGGCTGTTGTGGTTACATCTCTGCTAAACACAGCACAAAACCCACCTTTTCCATGGCTGCCTACAAGCAGTTGTGTTGTCCAGATCCCCTCCTTTAATGTCTTTCCACCAATCTCCTTAATGTGATATGCATTGTTTTATGGTAATAGCTATGTGTTGCATTGTTCTAAAGGGGAACGAATACAGCTGTGCAAAATGCTCAGAGCTTTCTAGCTCACAGTTTGGGGTTTGTTACAAAGCCACAACTTGGGGCCCAGTTCACAAGACTGAGCCATGGCTCAACAGAACCTGGAGGAATTTGTGGTTCTGAGTAGAAGCCAGGCAGAACTCCAGTTCCACACATCTCCCACCCAAAACACTGAAGTTTCAGTTGAGGGCAGGTTTGAAACTTATATGAATCCAAACAAGGGGGGAAAGGAAACCACAACCCCCCAAATTGTCACACTGATGCAGAAACAAACACATTGCTGCATGAGTCAAACTGGATGCAGAAACAATAGGGATCGAACCCACCATCCTTCAATCTCCTTCTAGTTACCAGCAATAGGTCTTTTAGTTTCTCCAAGGTGAAAACAAGGGGGCACTAGGCACACACAAACACATACATACACACTAAATTACATGGCATTGTGCACACCTTCTACAAGGGTATTAGTTACAACAGTCATTATACTGTTGGTTCGATCCTTTCTTCCATAGGATGCATTCAGTTGATCCATTGAGACCAAGAGAGACCCGGTAGGTTTCTTTTTAATTTCCACCTCGGTAGTACCCTGCAAAATTCACATGTCTAATTAGAACAGACTCTGGATCTGTCTGAAACTTTGCATACTGTCACGTTAGATAGATAGCACATGCACCCAAGGGAGAAAATAAGACAGGGTTTGTTTTTTTTCCAATACTGATGTCATTCCTTATTCAAGAGCCTGATGCTTTTATCTTACGTAACACTATGGACGCTGCTTCCTCAGGCTGCAGCAATAGTTTGCACTGCTTTAAAAAAAAATGTGGTTACTGGAAGCTTAGTATTTCCTATATATTCTTAATGTAGAGCATTTTAATATTTAAGACCAACCAAAAGGATAGTTTTAAACAATTGGCAATTTCTGCATAGCCCTTTGCTCCGCAAGAAGCCCAATTTAAATCAATGGGAGGAAGGGTTGGCTTGTTGCTAATGTACTAACTGGGACACAGGAGATCTTGGGTCAGCACCTGGCACAATGGGTCCCTGATCTTGATTAATCTAGTCTCCTGCTCCAACCACTCAACTATATACTTTCCACACACCGCCCCTTAGAGCTAGAATTGAAACCAGGAGTCCTAGCTCCTTAGTTATATAGAAATTTCTAATGCAGACAATCCTCAAAGAGACAGAGTCAGAGAGAAATGTGGCAGTGTACCTGGGGGCATTGTGACATTAGTTTTTCCTGTATTCAGACTGTCCATCTGTGTTAATGTTTGTTCTGGCTATTTATTTCACTCCCTTAGTTTCCATAAACAATGGCCAGACCAGAAATGAAGACTTTTCTTCTGCATGAGCACAAGGATTTGCAGCCTTAGAAAAACTACGGACTCTAAATATTAAAGAGCATTTGCACAGATTTTTCTGTGAATTTCACTGAGGTACAAAGCAGCATAAACTCCACATTTCTGCTAGTGCAACAGAGAGCACTGATGTTATTTTGTGTATTGTTACATCTACCAAAAACCAAATAAAGAGAAGTCATTTTTTACTTGAGCAACCAAAAAAAAGGGGGTAGGGGGTGGGAAAAAGCATCAGTAATAAAGGGACTGGCCTGTGTTCAAATGCATTTGCAGTCATATGGCTGCATCTTGTGAACACAAGCACAACAAGGTGCTCACAAGTCAGGCAACTGTGCAACAATACAGCCTCATTTGGTCCCCAAATGTGGGATTATTTCAGTACCTGTATCTGAAAATTGGGGTCCTGACAAGTGGTCAGCCCTTGGCAGCGCATTGAGAACAGGAGAGACCTTCTCACATTCCAGCCCACTGAGAACAATGTGAGCTGCTGGTAATTACGGACAGACTATCGTGCAAGGGCCCAGTGCTCTCAACTCCTATTCAAGTCAACAGCCAAAATCTGGATTTTGTTATACAAGACAGATGTCATCATTTCTTCGGCTTTGCTCCAGTAAAGGACTAATCTTACCCAGTGGGAGCAAATCTAGGCCCAGAAATCTGTGTGTGCTACCAACGGTTTATTGCTTTGCCCTCAATATAGGAGTCTGCCATCAGTTGCTTGTGAAAAGAACACATGTGCCTTAAACAGCCTTCTGTCTCCCTTTCTTAAGGAAATGAGATACTTACTCTATGAGTGACTAAGGTATCCTGCATAACCCATGTGATTCCTCAGTGGTCATGATGGTTAATTGGTATTTGCATTGTTTAACTACAGGTATAGCCAGTTACCAAAAAGAACTGCCAAGTAACCAGTGTATCCAGTATCACATAATACAGAAGTCTCTCTTCAGGTGTCTTTCATGCATTCATCATGCTAATTACAGTTTCTAATATTTCCATGCTGTGTTAGAAAAAGAACAAAATATTCAAACTACACATTATATTAACATGCTAACTGGGGAAGAAGGTAAGAACTAAAGTTTAACGTAACTAAGGAAGGGTCAATAAATGGGGTCAAGGATGAATCAAGGATTAGAGGGTATTAATTTAGGTTGCAAAAATTAAAAAAAAAACTGCTTGGAATTTACAAACACACTAGCTGAATTTTCCCCAAAAGCTATTTTTTTTAGACAGCTCACAAATGATCTTGCTACCCTTTCTTTTTATCGAAGGCCAAACAATCCCTTCTAACTAGCACATAATAGTACAGCTCTCTCCTGCTTTCTAGACTAATTTGTTTTTTTGACATATTTTTAAATGAATTTTTTGACTGAAGTTCATTCAACCCTTTTATTTTAAAAGGTCACTGTCAAGAGAAAAATCAGATATTAAAAAAATACAAAGAAAAATTATTTTCCTCCATTGTGTTAAAAATTTCCCTTGTGGAAAAGTCCTGTAGAATTTGATGGAGATTAAATCAATATGATTCAATAGACATCATCCTAAACAATTTATAGAATGTAAAGGCCCTGATTTGACAACCTGAGCCAAACTGATGTACAGCAATGCGCATGACTGAACAGATCAATATGCAGAAATCAGATTGCGGGATTGGGGCCTGATAATTATATTATGCTCTACGGTTCCATAGGCTGGTTTTTAAAATTCTATTGCAAGATTGGTTTCAGAGTAGCAGCCGTGTTAGTCTGTATCCGCAAAAATAACAGGAGTACTTGTGGCACCTTAGAGACTAACAAATTTATTAGAGCATAAGCTTTCTTGTAGCCCACGAAAGCTTATGCTCTAATAAATTTGTTAGTCTCTAAGGTGCCACAAGTACTCCTGTTATTATTGCAAGATTGTCTTTGTTAAATTCTATAGGATTTCACACAGTAGGATGAGATGATTACAATGGAAGGATTTTAAAAATTAAATTAAGTTTACTTTCCAGCCATCTAAACTGATGGTTTCATTTTCTGCATTTCATTCCACTTGGGCAGTGAAACTAGAGTGGTCAGAGTCTCTGCTCTATTTATAGTCAGTTTCACCTCCTGTTTCTCGTGAACTAGTGCCATGATGGGAAAGTTTAAATCTAAAATGAAACTGTTTTCTTTGAAATTAATTTTCTTAATTCCATTAAAACATTTATTTCTTACTAGGTTTTGTAATATATATTACACAAAATAACAAAACCTATATTTTGGATCTAAATTACTTGACAGTGTTTCCTTTTAAGCCTCATATTTCACCTGGATTCCCCTTCTCATAGGTCTGATCTTCCCCAATGCTGTCACTCATGGTGCCTGATTTGGTTCTTTGTTTGAAATTGCTCTCTCACTCTCTCCTTCCTTCACTTCTAGGACCCCAATCCTGCAAGCTGGTCCAGGCAGGAGTGTGGCTCCCAAAAGCTGCTCCACTTACCCACTGAAGTTCATGGAACTCCTTTGGAGTGTACAGAGGTAAGAGTTTGTTCCACCTAGAACTGACTGCAGGATCGTGGCCTTCGAATGTAAAAATTCTCTGCCCTGTTTACATTTGTTTTTAAAATTATTCCTCCATAAAGGATTTTTCTTTTAAATTTCGTGGGATTTTAAAAATTTCTCTGCCTTTTATTTCCCTTTAAATTCCCAAATAACATTCCTCAGTTGTGGAGAAACTTTCCAGCAAATCTTGGTCTATTTCCCCTCCCACACCTCTGAAAAAAATTGTTCCTAAGAATTGCCATGACAAATGGCAGGTTTATTATATCCTTAATGAAAACCTCAATTCCAAGCCTTTTTTTCCCCCCAGGAAGCCAGGAGGCAGATGTGGGTCAGTAGGTTACTACAAGAAGAAAGGAAGGGAGTAACTGAAGCATGGCAGTCTTTGAATCCAATACAGACTATAGTCTGTGGTTAGACAAACCAATTTTCATTCCATCAGGGTGTCCATTTGGCTTGGAGGGCGGCATACAGGAAAGCAGGAAAGGGCAGACCGCCATGCCTAAACTATCTACTCATTGACTTCCTTACACTGTCATCGGTAGCTGCCTTATCTATTTTCACCTCAGGCAGAAGGCGTCCCATGGGCCTATTGGATGCTGGGCCGCCAATAAGGGACACCACGCCATTACAATCCACTGTGCTGTTCCTTTTCACGTTCCGGCGGATGCTGGGAAAGATCCGTGAGGACCGGCTGCCCTGGCTGTAGCCACTGTAGCCGCTGTAGCTGCTTCTCCGTTCCCGGCCACGGAAGGGGATGAAAAGGGAATCTCTCCTGCCTTCGCTCTCCTCCACTGTGCTGTGCTCATCATCAGCAAATTCGTTCTCTGAACCTGGATCACGGAAGCGCCCTCTGAAGCTGAAGATGCTGCTCTTGCTGTTGTGCCGGGAGAGGAAAGGGGAGCCTGGGATGCTGAGAAGGGACTGGGAGGGAGAAGAGAAAGAACAGCGATGGTGTGAATGATAGAGAGAAAAGATATCACAGAAGGCCACTCTCATCCCTGGAACTTGGCCCATCCATTCACACTGGACAAGTCAGTGCAATTGTCAGTTTGGTACAAATGAGCTCACTACTGTTCTTAAAGGGTAGTTACCTGCATTCCATAAATCACATCACTTAAACTGAAAGCTCTTTGGGACAGAGAGCGCCTTTTTGTTCTGGTCTGTACAGTGCCCAGCATAGAATCATAGAACTGGAAGGGACCTCGAGAGGTCATCTAGTCCAGTCCCCTGCACTCGTGGCAGGACTAATTATCTAGACCATCCCTGACAGGTGTTTGTCCAACCTGCTCTTAAAAATCCCCAATGATGGAGATTCCACAACCTCCCTAGGCAATTTATTCCAGTGCTTAACCACTCTGACAGTTAGGAAGTTTTTCCTAATGTCCAACCTAAACTGCCCTTGCTGCAATTTAAGCCCATTGCTTCTTGTCCTATCCTCAAAGGTTAAGAAGAACAATTTTTCTCCCTCCTCCTTGTAACAACCTTTTATGTACTTGAAAACTGTTATCATGTCCCCTCTCAGTCTTCTCTTCTCCAGACTAAACAAACCCAATTTTTTCAATCTTCCCTCATAGGTCATGTTTTCTAGACCTTTAATCATTTTTGTTGCTCTTCTCTGGACTCTCTCCAATTTGTCCACATCTTTCCTGAAACGTGGCGCCCAGAACTGGACACAATACTCCAGTTGAGGCCTAATCAGCGCAGAGTAGAGCAAAAGAATTACTCCTCATGTCTTGCTTACAATACTCCTGCTAATACATCCCAGAATGATGTTTGCTTTTTTTGCAACAGTGTTACACTGTTGACTCATATTTAGCTTGTGATCCACTATGACCCCCCAGATCCCTTTCCGCAGTACTCCTTCCTAGGCAGTCATTTCTCATTTTGTATGTGTGCAACTGATTGTTCCTTCTTAAGCGGAGTACTTTGCATTTGTCCTTATTGAATTTCATCCTATTTAGTTCAGACCATTTCTCGAGTTTGTCCAGAACATTTTGAATTTTAATCCTATCCTCCGAAGCACTTGCAACTCCTCCCAGCTTGGTATCGTCTGCAAACTTTATAAATGTGCTCTCTATGCCATTATCTAAATCACTGATGAAGATATTGAACAGAACCAGACCCAGACCCGATCCCTGCAGGACCCCACTCGTTATGCCCTTCCAGCATGACTGTGAACCACTGATAACTACTCTCTGGAAACGATTTTCCAACCAGTTATGCACCCACCTTATAATAGCTCCATCTATGTTGTATTTCCCTAGTTTGTTTGAGAGACGGTCATGTGAGACAGTATCAAAAGCCTTATTAAAGACAATATATACCACATCTACCACTTCCCCCCTATCCACAAGCCTTGTTACCCTATCAAAGAAAGCTATCAGGTTGGTTTGACACGATTTGTTCTTGACAAATCCATGCTAACTGTTACTTATCACCTCATTATCTTCTAGGTGTTTACAAACTGATTGCATAATTATTTGCTCCATTATCTTTCCGGGTACAAAAGTTAAGCTGACTGGTCTGTAATTCCCCGGGTTGTCCTTATTTCCTTTTTATAGATGGGCACTAGATTTGCCCTTTTCCAGTCTCCCGTCTTCCATGACTTTTCAAAGATAATTGCTAATGATGGGGTCTTGACCCTGATCCAGGCCGATAGGTGCTATTGTAATACAGATACAAATCACAATCACAGCTAGATCCTTGGGAGCAGGCTCAGCAGAGAGGCCAAGGAATGAACAGGCCATGGAGACTGCACTCCCCTAAAAGGGGCTGCTGAAACCAAGGTTGAACCATATTCGGGTGGCAGGGTAGGAGCGAGCATCCCCAGCTGATGCCTTTGTGCTGGGCTCTAGGGGAGGACTTCACTCCCTTTGGCCCTCAATCCAGCACATTTAATATACACAAAGAAATTTTTAGGAAAAGTGATAGAACCCAAGCACGTTGGGTAAATTTTTCAAAAGCACCTACGTGACCTAGGAGCCTTAGTTCCATTTTCAAAAGCGACCTGGCACTTATGCGCAGAAGTCTAATTGAAAGTCACCTGTGTAACTGCCCTGACTTCGGAGTTACTAGGCTCACAGGGACACTCAGGACTTGCTGTGTAAGCAAGTACTACAGGATTGAGCCCCTAAATTGCCTCCTGATCCAGCATCAATTAAAAGGAACGGAACAATTCCCTTGGATTGCAAAGGGCACCGGATGAGGCCCCAAAACAGGAAATTATGACAGAAAATGTGACTCTTAATAATGGGAAGAAATGTTACCTGGTTCATGATGGAAAATTTCCTTCCCAGCCTGTTGTCTGGCAGCCTAAAAGTCTTTCTCCTCATTCCATCCTCCGATTCAGACTTGAACACCTTTTCGTTGTCACCCTTCTCCTCTCCTTCCAACAGCTCCTTCTGCTTCCGTTTCTTCCTCCTGTTCCGCCGCTCCTTGTCACTCTTAGAACTGAGTTTGGAAATCTCAGAAGAGCTCTGAGACACTCTCCCCCTGCCATCATCCTCCACAGCATCTTCTGAGACTGTCCCTGCCGAAGTGGCCATGGCAGCAGCCTGAGGGGAAAGGGACAAAATTAATTTGTTCCTTATTTAGTGGACAGGGAAAGGGAGTGGGTAAGACAGAAAAATGACAGACATCTCTCACAGGCAGAGGCAGTGGGTGGAATGATTACAGCATGGGGGCTGAGCCAGGAATCCTCATCTCCCTTTCCTGCTCTGGGAAGTTGTGTGGTCTAATACTTAGTGCACAGGATCAGGACACCAGACTCCTAAATTCTGCTTCCTCCTCAAAATGGGGATTTTGTGCAAATGGTTAGAGCACAGGAATGGGATCCAGAACTTGTAGGTTCTGCTGCAGACTCCCCTTGGTTCAAGTAACTTCACCTCTTTGTCCCTCAGTTTAGTCCTCTCTCTGATGGGTAGAAATAACACGTATCTGCCTTGCATGGGTATAGCAAGGCTTAGCTAGAGCCGAGAGCTGTTCTGACATTCTCTGGTGAAAGATGCTTTAACCAGAGCAATGCAAATAATAGAACAAATCTGTGGTTTTTTAAGAACTTCACGGTTACCACTGTGCTATACACCTGGACTGTCACAGAGGTAGCAGAGACAGAACCCAGGTCTTCTTGCTACAAAAATGCAGGCCCCTGCCAGTTTAGCTAAAGGAGAAACTCCATAAAAAATGTTAGCGATATGTTGGGCATAGGAACACAGGATGAACAATTCTAATTCCATCCAACAGAGCGCAGTGAGGCCCAGACACACCACCCAGTTATTACTATGTTTTCATAATTATATGACTCTGTTTTGTAATTAATGGTCCAGAAAAAAAATTATAACAACCTAAAAAAAAAAAAGTATTAATCAAAACTGTAACCTGTGCGTCTTCCTGCTGCCTTTTCAGCTGTTCCAACATGGCCTTGAATTCTGCTTCCTTTTGCTCCGCTTCCTCCAGTGTGGCCTGGTTCTGCTCTTCATAAGCCATGGCTACCACAGCCAAGATCAGATTGACCAGATAGAATGACCCCACAAAGATAACCAGGACAAAGAATATCATGTAAGTTTTTCCTGCTGCTCGCAATGTCTGAAAAAGAGACAGCAATTTCCCTATCACTTTGATTCAGAAGAGACTGTCTACAATACAGATCTGAGCAGCCAATCACAGTTCTCCTGATGGATGGTTCTAAAGAAAAATACATCGGTATCATACATACAAAGTGTTATCTAATTTCTTAGCAGGATCCATTCCAAAGAATTAGGATACACAGCACACCAAACAACCTTGGGCCCCAAGCAGTGAAATGACTCTTCTCCTTCCTTTAAGAACAAGCCTGATGCTATGTCAGGCAGGAATAAAGGTTGTAAATCTGACCAAAGGATGGAAGTTTTAAGGGATTCAGAAATACAATATGAAACTCAATGCCAAGCACAGAGATTCTTTTGAAACAATGCTGGTTCAGCATGATGCCAACCTGCTAGAGAAGTCTGAATTGTTCTTAGACAACATGGATACACTTTGCCCTTCAAAGCACCTGGATGCCCTGTGTTATGCTACAAGAGTATCAGCAAAGCTGAGGTGCGCAGCATATGCACAACATACAGTATGACAATTTTGCAGCATTCACCACAGAATCTTAGTTAGAAGATTTAGCAAAACAGAACAGCCTCCAGGCTGAAAACAGTCAAGAATGCTACATGCGCTCTCCCTGGTGCCATTCTCCCCCGCCTTAAAAGCACAACTCCTCCAAAGTCACACAGGCATACACTTGTGGGTGGCTCCCTCAGACCCTTAAAAAACTCCCCATCCTCCCACAAATGTGTATGAAATTACAGGCAACAAAACATTGGAAGCAAAAGAGACACAATGCATCTACTTACTAACTGATACAAGTTTTCCCAAAAATCCTGAGTCATAAGGCGAAATAAGGCTAGGAAGGCCCAGCTGAAAGTGTCAAAGCTTGTGTAGCCATAGTTTGGATTCCTTCCTGCTTTCATGCATGTGTAACCCTCTGGACATTGGCTGCAGAAAAGATGAAAACAGTTTCAGGGTATCAATATTGTAAGAGCCATAAGGACAGATTAACAGGAGGCTTGTTGCCAAAGGCTGTGATGACTTTCACAGCAGCAAGGTGCAACATTTTATGTGTGCTTTATTTTCATGTGGACAAAATGGTTGGCAAAAAACAGGGCAGTTGACAACCCTGGAGACAGAAGTCCTTATCCACAGAATGCAGCAGTACAAGGTTATTCATATTGCCTGACCAAACCTGAGCTGGATGGGCTAGCTACAGGGATAAGAGCCTACAGTACTACAATCTTCAGACCCACTGGTGACCTGAACAAAAGCCCTCTTGAGCCAATGGGCATTTTTCCATGTTCTTCAGTGGGCTTTGGATCAGCCCTCAATCCTTGGCCTTGCTGCAGGCCAGCCAGTGCCAACTGTGGTGATGGTAGGTGATGTAACATGGACCTACCATTGGTATCTAGATTGAGAACCACCAACTTATTGACCAACGAATGGCCATCAGAAAGTAAGAACAGTTACTACTGACCAAGGCTGGATTGGAACCAGGAATCTAGAAGTGAAAAGCTCTAGATCTCATTCCCAGCCATCCTAAGCCTTTCAGACCTCCTGAATAATCTAAGTGACTTGAGGTTGAAATTCAGAGACCCCATAAATTCATTTTCTTGTTCTCTTGCTTTTATACCAATCAAGTTTTCTATTGTGACCCAAATTAACCATCAACTTTTGACTAAACAGAATTCATTTACAAATGCTATTGGAAATACCATTATCTGTATTTACAGCATGCATTACATAGCTTTTAAATCAGTTACACTTCAGGTAATTAAATGTGAACGCTAAAATTTAGGGACGGGGTTTTCAAAGAGCTATGGGGAGCTGGGCACCCAGGACTGGATTTCAAGTGTCCAAGGGCCAGATTTTTAGAAGTAGTTAGGCGCCCAAAGCCCTAAATGATTTAGGAGGACAATTCTCATTGAGAAGTAACGAGAACAGTGCTTCTAACTTCCCAAATCTCCTTTGAAAATCCCATCCTAGTACGGCTACGATCCATTTGCTAGTGAACTGGGAGAATGTAGCCTGCAACATTCCATACATATCAGTTGCTTAATTTTAAGTGGTGCAAAATGAACCACAAATAATGAATTTGTCTTTTTAAAACAGAAGTTATATTCAGGCATCATACATGCAGAGTAGAGAGACAGATACTAATGGGGTGCATTCAATGAAAGGAGATCAGGCTACATGGAACCACCTCTAAGCCTTTGCCACCACTAAGCTCTATGAAAGCCATTGGAGATGAAAGACATTCTTTACTTTTAATGAAGCCCAACACTTACCCTGCATCTGAGCTGTTACCACAGAGCAAAGGATCAAGGGCCCCAGGGATTGTGTAAAAGTTTGCTGGAAAAAAAAATGTTAAAAAACATATGTATGCACACTGCACACTTAACGGACTCAGCATATTACAAAACTATAGAAGTCTTAACAGAGCAGTCATCTAGGTTCTTCCTGGAAGTTAATACAGCTGTTTGAGTGTAAATACAAATGAATCGCTGGCACACTGGAGCAAGTTAAATCAAGAGTGGGAAGGCAAGGGAGAAGCTGCAAAGAGCTGGATCCTGATTCCCCACTACCTTGCACTTTGTGTTGTCACTTACACCTGTGTAAACCCTACTAGCATAGTAGCATGTTCACCTGCTTTGCACAAGTACAAAAGGAGATACAAGGCAGCAAAAAATCTGGTGCCTAGTCACTTCAAGTGGAAATATGGTGAGTAAGAACCAAGTGAAACCAAACAGAAGAACTCGGGAGTCAAGTCAATGCTTTCATCTGCAGAGCTGACAGCATTCACAGACATTTCCTAGCTGTTCCCTTTCACAATCTTTACAGCTTGTTTTTATTCTGGGACAAGGTTTTGCTCTTGTTAATGTTTAGGGAATAGGCTGTTCTTTGAACTAGTACCTGTATCTAAGAACGGCCGTACCGGGTCAGACCAAAGGTCCATCTAGCCCAGTATCCTGTCTACCGACAGTGGCTAATGCCAGGTGCCCCAGAGGGAGTGGACCAACAGGCAATGATCAAGTGATCTCTCTCCTGCCATCCATCTCCATCCTCTGACAAACAGAGGCTAGGGACACCATTCCTTACCCATCCTGGCTAATAGCCATTAATGGACTTAACCACCATGAATTTATCCAGTTCTCTTTTAAACCCTGTGATTGTCCTAGCCTTCACAACCTCCTCAGGTAAGGAGTTCCACAAGTTGACTGTGTGCTGTGTGAAGAAGAACTTCCTTGTATTTGTTTTAAACCTGCTGCCTATTAATTTCATTTGGTGACCACTAGTTCTTGTATTATGGGAATAAGTAAATAACTTTTCCTTGTCCACTTTCTCCACATCACTCATGATTTTATATACCTCTATCATATCCCCCCTTAGTCTCCTCTTTTCCAAGCTGAAGAGTCCTAGCCTCTTTAATCTCTCCTCATATGGGACCCGTTCCAAACCCCTAATCATTTTAGTTGCCCTTTTCTGAACCTTTTCTAGTGCCAGTATATCTTTTTTTAGATGAGGAGACCACATCTGTACGCAGTATTCAAGATGTGGGCGTACCATCGATTTATATAAGGGCAATAATATATTCTCAGTCTTATACTCTATCCCCTTTTTAATGATCCCTAACATCCTGTTTGCTTTTTTGACCGCCTCTGCACACTGCTCGGATATCTTCAGAGAACTATCCACGATGACTCCAAGATCTTTTTCCTGACTTGTTGTAGCTAAATTAGCCCCCATCATATTGTATGTATAGTTGGGGTTATTTTTTCCAATGTGCATTACTTTACATTTATCCACATTAAATTTCATTTGCCATTTTGTTGCCCAATCACTTAGTTTTGTGAGATCTTTTTGAAGTTTATCACAGTCTGCTTTGGTCTTAACTATCTTGAGCAGTTTAGTATCATCTGCAAACTTTGCCATCTCACTGTTTACCCCTTTCTCCAGATCATTTATGAATAAGTTGAATAGGATTGGTCCGAGGACTGACCCTTGGGGAACACCACTAGTTACCCCTCTCCATTCTGAGAATTCACCATTAATTCCTACCCTTTGTTCCCTGTCTTTTAACCAGTTCTCAATCCATGAAAGGACCTTCCCTTTTATCCCATGACAACTTACTTAAGAGCCTTTGGTGAGGGACCTTGTCAAAGGCTTTCTGGACATCTAAGTACACTATGTCCACTGGATCCCCCTTGTCCACATGTTTGTTGACCCCTTCAAAGAACTCTAATAGATTAGTAAGACATGATTTCCCTTTACAGAAACCATGTTGACTATTGCTCAACAGTTTATGTTTTTCTATGTGTCTGACAATTTTATTCTTAACTATTGTTTCGACTAATTTGCCCGGTACCGACGTTAGACTTACCGGTCTGTAATTGCCGGGATCACCTCTAGAGCCCTTTTTAAATATTGGCGTTACATTAGCTAACTTCCAGTCATTGGGTACAGAAGCCGATTTAAAGGACAGGTTACAAACCTTAGTTAATAGTTCCGCAACTTCACATTTGAGTTCTTTCAGAACTCTTGGGTGAATGCCATCTGGTCCCGGTGACTTGTTAATGTTAAGTTTATCAATTAATTCCAAAACCTCCTCTAGTGACACTTCAATCTGTGACAGTTCCTCAGATTTTTCACCTACAAAAGCCGGCTCAGGTTTGGGAATCTCCCTAACATCCTCAGCCGTGAAGACTGAAGAAAAGAATCCATTTAGTTTCTCCACAATGACTTTATCGTCTTTAAGCGCTCCTTTTGTATCTCGATCATCAAGGGGCCCCACTGGTTCTTTAGGAGGCTTCCTGCTTCTGATATACTTAAAAAACATTTTGTTATTACCTTTGGAGTTTTTGGCTAGCCGTTCTTCAAACTCCTCTTTGGCTTTTCTTATTACATTCTTGCACTTAATTTGGCAGCGTTTATGCTCCTTTCTATTTGCCTCACTAGGATTTGACTTCCACTTTTTAAAGGAAGTCTTTTTATCTCTCGCTGCTTCTTTTACATGGTTGTTAAGCCACGGTGGCTCTTTTTTAGTTCTTTTACTGTGTTTCTTAATTTGGGGTATACACTGAAGTTGGGCCTCTATTATGGTGTCTTTAAAAAGCGCCCATGCAGCTTGCAGGGATTTCACTTTAGTCACTGTACTTTTTAACTTCTGTTTAACTAACCCCCTCATTTTTGCATAGTTCCCCCTTTTGAAATTAAATGCCACAGTGTTGGGCTGTTGAGATGTTCTTCCCACCACAGGGATGTTGAATGCTATTATATTATGGTCACTATTTCCAAGCGGTCCTGTTATAGTTACCTCTTGGACCAGCTCCTGCGCTCCACTCAGGACTAAAACTAGAGTTGCCTCTCCCCTTGTGGGTTCCCGTACCAGCTGCTCCATGAAGCAGTCATTTAAAGTATTGAGAAATTTTATCTCTGCATTTCGTCCTGAAGTGAAATGTTCCCAGTCAATATGGGGATAATTGAAAACCCACACCATTATTGGGTTCTTAATTTTGATAGCCTCTCTAATTTCCCTTAGCATTTCATCATCACTATCACTGTCCTGGTCAGGTGGTCTCTAATAGATCCCTAATGTTCTATTCTTATTAGAGCATGAAATTTCTATCCATAGAGATTCTATGGAACATGTGGATTCACTTAAGATTTTTACTTCATTTGATTCTACATTTTTTTTCACATATAGTGCCACTCCCCCCCCCCCCCCCCCCCCCCGCATGACCTGTTCTGTTCTTCCGATATATTTTGTACCCCGGAATGATTGTGTCCCATTGATTGCTCTCAGTCCACCAGGTTTCTGTGATGCCTATTATATCAATATCCTCCTTTATCACGAGGCACTCTAGTTCACCCATCTTATTATTTAGACGTCTAGCATTTGTGTACAAGCACTTTAAAAACTTGTCACTGTTTATTTGTCTGCCCTTTTCTGATGTGTTAGATTCTTTTTTATGTGAATGTTTATTATTTGATCTGGCCCTTACATTATCCTCTTCCATCCGCTGCTCCTGACTATAACCTGGAGATTCTCTATCATTAGACTCTCCCCTAAGAGAAGTCTCTGTCCGATCCACATGCTCCTCTGCAGCAGTCGGCTTTCCCCCATCTCCTAGTTTAAAAACTGCTCTACAACCTTTTTAATGTTTAGTGCCAGGAGTCTGGTTCCACTTTGGTTTAGGTGGAGCCCATCTCTCCTGTATAGGCTCCCCCCATCCCAAAAGTTTCCCCAGTTCCTAATGAAAGTAAACCCCTCCTCTCTACACCATCGTCTCATCCACGCATTGAGACTCTGAAGCTCTGCCTGCCTACCTGGCCCTGCGCGTGGAACTGGGAGCATTTCTGAGAATGCCACCATAGAGGTCCTGGATTCCAGTCTCTTCCCTAGCAGCCTAAATTTGGCCTCCAGGACATCTCTCCTACCCTTCCCTATGTCATTGGTACCTACATGTACCACGACCATCTACATGGCATTTGGGCACAAACACGAGTATTTAGGATTCATTATCCCCATTGTTATAAAAGTCAACCAGTCAGGATGAAGAACTGATATCAGGTAATAAAGGTAGCCAGTTGCACACCATGAATAGAGAATAATCAAATGCCTCATAGGCTGCAATTAATTTGCATGAACTGTTAGAATGATTGCAAATAAATAAGTAGGAAAGGAAAGGAAAAAAGGCCTAGTTTTCCAGCTGAACTATAGTTACAAATGGTTCAACATGCTCTGTAGGTCTCTTTGCACATATCTTTTCCAAATGCATGGGCTTTTTCTAAATCAATGCTGACTGACACACAAAAGAGACAGGAGGCCAGGATGCAAGAATGGCAGTTGGAAGAGGATGCTGGACATAGATACAATGGGAAAGTGGGGGTCAGGTCAAGGCTTAATACAAAGAAAGCATGTACAGTTCAGTGGAGGATAGAGAGAAGCTTATTGTGCCCCACGCCCTGATGACGCGAGCCTCCCTGCTATAGAACCAGGATTTAAGAATCAAATATATGAGCCACTTTCTCAATCCCTAAAGCCCTCTCTCTGGAGTTGTATGCAATCTTGGCTGACCACTCATTAATAACACTTGATAAGACACAGCCAGAGAGAAGGAATCCCTGAGGCAAGGAAGTAGCTTTCACAAACTCTACATTTAAAACTAAACAGACTGGGCTGTAAAAAGCTTTGTTTGTGAGCTTGGAGGCACAGAACTCACTCTGGGTTGGACATACAGGTTCAAACCTGGGCCGAGTATCAAGTGAGCCCTGAACCATGGGCCACAGTGTAGGGTTTGTCCTTGAAACCAGGTGATGATGTGATAATTGGGGCCTAGTAGGCCTACTCCACTTGTAAGCCTAGCTGTGGGAAAGGAGATAAAAGTTTATAAGGTGTGACAATCTATAACGATAAATATTGATGGGGAAAAGTGCAAAAGGTAGAGACAGACTGAATTAGTCTAAACAAAAAGGCCAACTGATATAATTCAAGGACTGTGTTAAGATCATGCCCATAAACAGGAAAAGTGAGGGACTGGAAATCAATGAACCAAAGGTGGATTGTCAGAAATTAGACCTAATCTGTAGACAAAATAACGAGAGGATGGGTTATTCTTCTCATCATTCCCTTTTTGGGTCCTCAAAAGACAAGACTTTTGCAGGGCAAGGAGGCAAAAGTGAACATAATTGCTGACTAAAAGAAGTGAGCTTCACCATCATGGCTGCCACCCGCAACATTTCCTGGGACCCCCAGCTTCACTGGGACACCATTGGGTCTTTGTCATCCTGATCCTCAAAGATGTACGGACATTTAAGACGTGTTTGCCATGGTACTAAGCAGACTGAGGTCTCTGTATACCAATAAAACTACTTAACATTGGACTGTGGCAGGGTCATGTTAACACCTTTAAATCTTTGGAACTATTTATTCCATTGAAATTAATACAACAGTGAAACTTGGTGATTTCAACTAATTTTTTCTCTGGAGTTTTTGGTTCCACTTTTTCTGGAAAAGAATCAGCACTATGGAACACTAACACAACCATCCTCTGATGTAGTTAAAACATGGTTGGTGCTCACAGCACACTCCAGGGTCAAGAACAACACACTCTCCAGTGCCATCTACACTCAAGGCAGAATTGTGTTTTAGCTACTTTGTGGAGGTGGAAAAGACCACCATTTTGGGGGGTTTGAATCTCAAAGCAAAAGTCACATTGATCTAAACAAAAAAAATTAGGTTGAGCACAAATCTACAGAGCTTTGTAAAGGCCTCTCCAGATCTGCAACCTTATAACAGGGACAGGTTTATACTGGCCAGTCCAGTGGACAATGGTTATTTTGGGAACAGCACTCACCATGCTGAAATGGACAAAGCCATGATTTTCCAAAGTGAATCTGGACACCCAATTTAAGACACCTTAAAGAGACCCAATTTCCAGAAAGTGCTTAAAAACCAGGGCCTTTAAGATGCCTGAAGCTGGGCACCCAAAATCTCAAGTCATTTTGAAAATCTTGGCCAACAACATTTCGTCATGTAAAAAGGAAACAGACTTTAGAGAGCATTGCTGAAGAAATACCTACAGACATTGTTGGTGTATTCTTGCCAGTCAAACCCCCTGGTGCCATTCTCTAGGAAGCTCTCATTGAGGTTAATTGGCCATATTACACACTTGTTCCTCAAATTGCCCATAAACAGCTGCAGGCCGATTAAAGCAAAGACACTGAGGCAAAACACTGTCAAAATCATTACATCTGACAGTTTCTTCACAGACTGAATTAGGGCACCCACAATGGTCTTCAAGCCTGCAGAGAGAAAATAGGGCTAGAAATCACTTTCATATAATCATCACACAGACAATACATTGCACATTACATCTATAACACAGAGGCAAAAGGTCATTGCTTAAGGACAGCCAGGTCCATGGGAAATCAAAGCTGCACTGGAACAGTGGATCTATTCAGGTTTTCCCCTACCGTACACTGATTACAGCAAAGTATAATGGGTGGGGGGAGGGAAGCTGAGCCAAATGAATCCTGGGTGTAACTCCACTGACTTCAGTGAAGGACCAGGAATAAATGTGTCCCAGTGACTTAAGACAAATTAAAATATTAAAAGGTCACCATTCAAAATCTGTTTTCTAGAGACAGCGCATATTTAGGAGCCTCTGAGATGAATGTTAGGGCTTGTCTGCACACAGACGTTACATCAAGTTAAATTGGTGCAAAATCTAATTTAGTTAAACTGATGCAAACCCCTATGTGGGCAGTGTTATTTGGGTTTAAACCTGGTTCATATGGTGCAAGCTACACAGATATAACCCAGGTTTAAAAGGATATCAGATTGTCAACATGCAGAGTTGCATTTGTTTAAAGTGGTTTAAAAACCACACCTTTAGTTAAACCTGTGCAACGTTCCATTTTAGACTGGCCTTTACTCTTTCAATCTGGCAGAAGAGGATCCCACTGAAAAGTGTTAGGATTTTCTCCAGTATAAACTGCCTCTTTGGGACTCTATAAACTTGGGGCCAAAGCTGCACAGACAGTTAAGAACATAGGAACGGCCATACTGGGTCAGACCAAAGGTCCATCTAGCTAGCCCAGTATACTGTCTTCCAACAGTGGCTAATGCCAGGTGCCCCAGTGATCCATCCAGTCACCCCTTCCCAACTTCTGGCAAACAGAGGCTAGGGACACCATCCCTGTCCATCCTGGCTAATAGCCATGGATGGACCTATCCTCCATGAACTTATCTAGTTCTTTTTTGAACCCTGTATAGTCTTGGCCTTCACAACATCATCTGGCAAGGAGTTCCACAGGTTGATTGTGCACTGTGTGAAAAAATACTTCCGTTTTTGTTTGTTTTAAACCTGCTGCCTATTAATTTAATTTGGTGACTCCTAGTTCTTGTGTTATGAGAAGGAGTAAATATCACTTCCTTATTTACGTTCTGCACACCAGTCATTATTTTATAGTCCTCTATCATATCTCCCCTTAGTCATCTTTTTTTCCAAGGTGAAAAGTCCCAATCTTTTTAATCTCGCTTCATATAGAAGCTGTTCCATATCCCTAATAGCTTTTGATGCTCTTTTCTGAACCTTTTCCAATTCCAATATATCTTTTTTGAGATGGGGCAGCAACATCTGCACGCAGTATTCAAGATGTGGGCGTACCATGGATTTATATAGAGGCAATATGATATTTTCTGTCTTATTATCTATCCCTTTCTTAATGATTCCCAACATTCTGTTCGCTTTTTTGACTGCTGCTGCACATTGTGTGGATGGTTTCAGAGAATATCCACAATGACTCCACGATCTCTTTCTTGAGTGGTAACAGCTAATTTAGACCCCATCATTTTATATGTATAGTTGGGATTATTTTTTCCAATGTGCATTACTTTGCATTTATCAGCATTGAATTTCATCTGCCATTTTGTTGCCCAGTCACCCAATTTTGTGAGATCCTTTTGTAGCTCTTTGCAGTCTGCTTTGGACTTAACTATCTTGAGTAGTTTTGTATCATCTGCAAATTTTCCCACCTCACTGTTTAACCCCTTTTTCTAGATCAATTATTAATATGTTGAATAGGACTGGTCCCAGTACTGACCCCTGGGGACACCACTATTTACCTCTCTCCATTTTGAAAACTGACCATTTATTCCTACTCTGTGTTTCCTATTAACCAGTTACCAATCCATGAGAGGACCTTCCCTCTTACCCCACGACTGCTTACTTTGCTTAAGAGCCTTTGGTGAGGGACCTTGTCAAAGGCTTTCTGAAAATCTAAGTACACTATATCCACTGGATCCCCCTTTTCCACGTGCTTGTTGACCCCCTCAAAGAATTCTAGTAGATTGGTGAGGCATAATTTCCTTTTACAAAAAACATGGTGACTTTTACTCAACAAATTACATTCATCTATGTGTCTGACAATTTTGTTCTTTACTATAGTTTGCCCAATACTGAAATCAGGCTTACCAGCCTGTAATTGCCGGGATCACCTCTGGAGCCCTTTTTAAAAATTGGCGTCACGTTAGCTATCCTCCAGTCATTTGGTACAAAAGCTTATTTAAATGATAGTTATACAGACTACAGTTAGTAGTTCTGCAATTTCACGTTTGAGATCCTTCAGAACACTTGGGTGAATACCATCTGGTCCTGGTGACTTATTACTGTTTAGTTTATCAATTTGTTCCAAAACCTCCTCCAATGACACCTCAAACTGGGACAGTTCTTCAGATTTGTCACCTAAACAGAATGGCTTAAGTGTGGGAATCTCCCTCACATCCTCAGCCGTGAAGACCGATGCAAAGAATTAATTTAATTTCTCTGCAATGGCCTTATCGTCCATGAGTGGTCCTTTAGCAACTTGATCATCCAGTGGCCCCACTAGTTGTTTAGCAGGCTTCCTGCTTCTGACGTACTGAACATTTTTTTTTTGCTATTACTTTTTAAGTCTTTGGCTAGTTGTTCTTCAAATTCAGTTGATGTATGTGCTTTAATATTAAAGACAGTACATGTCTTAGGCAAGAAATAAAAGTTCTAAAAAGGGATCTTCCAAGCTCAATCTGATCTGCACAGGTACCATCATTCAACTCAATGAACAATTTGCATGAGCAAGGAATGCAGGATAACACCTTCAAGTCAGACCTATATGAAAGGTGTGCAGAACACTGTCAGAAGTCAACAGGAATTTGGAGTACAGAAGAAAAACAAGGGTAGACCCTTAAAAACAAACAACTCTAACGTCCAGCGGGATTGTCCTGCATTTATAGCATGAAGGGAATAAAAGCAGACAAGAGCTTTGCTGCACATGGATTTCAGACAGAATTTCTAAGGGTGGTCATAAGTGACTCTGAAAATAATCCTGGGATGTTCCCTCCCATGGCAACTCCCAACTCAACCCTGCTCCATTTACAAAGGCCAAAACAGTTTCCCCCCCAAAACTGCCAGGCCCCACAAACTCAAGCAGTGCTTCAGTAAATTAAAATAAAAGCCACCTTCATCCTGCTTACTTACCGACTAAGAAAGAGAAGCAACATTTTCACCATGACAAAAACAGTTAGATGAGCTCAAGGTAAAATCCTTCTCCTCTCCCTGGAGCTCTAAGCCCCATGTCCATGAGAGACAGCAGAAAACATCAAATGTTTCTGCCAGTATTAGATCTCAGTTTCAGCTAGAAATTCTTGCTTAGCCCTCCACCTCCTTATTCACATTATAAACACTACTGATAACTTTTAAAAGCATCCATGAATGCTAAGTTACTCCCTTTGTCTGTTCTGCCTCACTTCTTCTCCATAGGCAAATCAGACCCTTTCACACCTTGCAAAATTCTACTCACGCAGCAACTAATTTTTGGTGTTTGACAAGCAAATAAAATATTGTTAGTGTCTCATCATCATCCGGTAAGAGTTGGTCAAGCAGGTTGCGTGTGCAGGCTGGTAAGTTTCCATAAGAATTCAGCAAGGATGCCCCTACACCCTTTCCAGAAAAAGTGAGGAGATGTGTCACAAAATATTTGCCATACCAGATCATGCCACAGATGGATTTAGTTCTGTGTCCCATCATTAGCAGTGGCCTTGACTGCATAGTATTCCATAGGAAAGTTATCTAGGCCCCTAGTGCTCTGGCTTCAAGATTAGGCTTGATAAGTTTATGGAGGGAATGGTTTGATGGGATAACGTGATTTTAGTCAATTAGGCATTAACGTGCCATCGCTGGTAAAATGAGGGTCCGGCTGTAGAATCTTGCCTGTATGCTCGGGGTTCTACTGATCGTCATATTTGGGGTCGGGAAGGAATTTTCCTCCAGGGTAGATTGGCAGAGGCCCTGGAGGTTTTTCGCCTTCCTCCGCAGCATAGGGCAGGGGTCGCAGGCTGGAGGATTCTGTTGTGGGTGGGTCAGCTTTTGTGGCCTGCATCATGCGGGAGGTCAGACTAGATGACCATATTGGTCCCTTCTGACCTTAAAGTCTATGAGTCTATGAGACACTCCTGAACCATCTCCTAACTTCATCCTCCAAAATATTTTTCCAGATCAGAAATGTAGTTTACCTTTCTCCACTCTCTGCCCAGAGAATTGGATCGTATGCAACTTCTGAAAAGAAATCCCTACCTAACCTTTTAGAGATCTGGTAAAAGAGACTCCTATGAGACTGGCATCCTTCCTTTTAACATATTTACTAAAGTGCTTTTTCTATCAGCCACAACGATAACTTACCCCTTTAATTCATACGCAAAAAGAGGCATTTACTGAGTCATTAAATGTTGTGCTTTATGAATCTCTTACTCCCTTAATTTACTGCTAGCTGTGAGCACTTTTGATACACTTTATTATTCCCAGACCATGCATGGATTTCCATCCCTTGCCTCCCAAACCTCACCACATCCATCAGTGCTTCCATACAATTGTAATTGATATTAACTTCCCCCTCATCACTGCTTTAGCTACCTCCCAAGAGGGCTTTAGGTTTAAAAACTCCAGAAAATGTTAGCCTTGTTAAGCCCAAGCATTCATCCCAGGCCTGAGATGCTTCCTCAGACAACCACCAGCCTTCTATAACAACCTCTTGGGCAAGCAGCCGTTTAAGGTTGTCTATAGGCACTAGTTCTGAAGTAGAGAGAGAGCGTGCAACAATCCCAGCAGTAGATATTTCAGCTAGGATTGGATCAGACCCAAAGCTCTGGCTCAGATCACCACACCAGCCTTCAGTTGTCAGCTATCAGACCCTCCTAGGTTACTAGCAGCTTCATCCAAAGCCCATGGAAGCCAAATTTAAAAATTCCCATTGATTCTAATGGACTTTGCATCAGGGCCCAGATCAGAAGTCTTTGCACCCAGTCACTGTTCTCTGCCTAGAGATTACATGCAAGTATTTATATATTTCTATGCATTCTTTGTTTGGACAGAATTAGCTGGTTGCTTCCGATCCATCTTTATTGTATGATCTATGTGTTGCAGAATGCTCAGACCTAGAATACATGGCTAAATTAGTCTTTGGTGTGATGGTTCTTGAGACCACATTGTAATTCTGGAGTAATTCATTTCCACAATGAGATCAGAAGGAGCTGAAGTTTGTCGGCATCTTCAACCAAGTGGCCAACACTGTAAATGGCAGGAGTGACCAAGCACGGGGTTAAGGTCGCAGTCTCCCCTAAATGCCTGGTTTCAAATCCCATTCCTAGTATTATGACTGCGTTGACTGGGTGAAATCCTTATGGCCTGTGTTATGCATGATGTCAGACTAGATTATCATAATGGCCCCTTCATGGCCTTAAAAACTGAATAAATTGAACTAATTTTTAGAGCAATACAATACAGACTTCTGGACCTGCCCCCAAATTCAGCAATCAGCAAAAACTTGTGAAGCAAGATTAGATGTGGAGATTTTTATTTTTAAATTTCTGGGCAAAGTGAAGCTAGCTTGTAATGCAACCTCATTGGAGCTCACAGTAATTGGATGGGAGACTTCTATAGAAAATCAGAATGTGATGGGAAGTGTTGATGATTCGGTGGGAGTTCTTCCCATCTGCATCACTACTTAACTGATGACTGGGGCTGGTGCTACTGAAGGTGCTGCCTTTTGGATGAAGCGTAAAATTGAGGCCTCCCGCCTCTTTTGGTTGCTAAAGATCGCATGGCATTTTTATCCTCCAATGGCTGCTTGACAGCCCTCTTCGGTGAAATAGGATTGGTGAGTTTCATTGGTGAGCATCACAACTGGTATCCTTGCTGGATGTCTCAGCAGGGAGCCCAAAGATTACATGAGCTGTGAAGAATCGGTCCTCCAGGACAGGGATTATGCACATTGGTCCAAAACCTCATGGGGAAACTAGCACTGATCAGGCTGCTCCTGTTCTGTGGACACAGTGCTTCAGTTGCCAGGGCCAACTTGTTCCAGTCACCAGCTGGAAATTCACATGAAAAATGTAAGCATTAAAACCTCTCAGTCCAGAAATGCTTGTTCATCGCCTCTAGCAGGAAAAAGCCTCAAACTGCAGCTTGCTCCTCTGAGCTCCTGCTCCCTCTAAGCAATGAGGATATTTCCACCTCAACTTATAATCAACTTGCCTCAAATGTTTTCATACCATTAAACTCCAAGTGGGTTGGAGCTGAGTCATGCGATCCTCTCCTTCCTGCAGGACTTTTTTAGACCACATAGATTTACATGGCCCTTCTACAGATCTCAGTGTTAAATAATGCAACGAAGCTGAAAGATTTATGAAGCCATGTACGTTTGTGTCCACATACAGGGAGAGCAAGATGCAGTTGCTTCTGTGCATGGTACATTCCAGAGCAGAAAACGCTCTAGAGGGAAAATTTTCCAGTGACAAAAATGTTTCTTTGGCAATCTACAGTTTGTATCCATTTGTCTTCCTTTAGGATGTGCTGTGAAGACAATCTGCTCAATGGCCAGACTCTAGGATACAGTAGTTTACTGTATCTCAAAATTATGGACTAGTTATTGTGTGTGTTACTAATAGTGGCATCTAGGGGCCCCAGCTGAGAGTGGAGCCCCATTGGAGTAGGTGCTGTGTCTATGCAAAGTAAGAGGCAACCCCTGCCTTGGAGAGTCAATCTAAATGGCAATCTAAATGGACAAGACAAATGAAGACTGAAGAGGCTCATCTAGGAAATGAGGCACAAAGAGATTAAACAACTTGCCTAGGGTTACACAAGGAGTCTGTTGCAGAATGGGGAACTGAACGCAGATCTCCTGAATCTCAGCCCAGTGTCTTAACCGCAAACTTGCCCTTCCTGATCAACTGGCTGGAATCAGTGAGAGCTCTCAGCACTGTCCATCACCCCACATCTGTAACTTGCAACTACACTCCAGATGCAACTATGTTTTTGTGACCAATTCAGCACACTCATTTGACTCAGTTGCAACAAGCCTGGCTGAGCTGTGTCCACACAGCAGCCCTTTTCACCATTTTGTGCATCTCCACCATTCATGCCACCTGCTGTAACCATGGTTGATGTCACAGCATACCGGAAAAATCTGAACAGTTATCCCATAGTGTCTCAGTAGGCGAAGCCCATAAAACAGTACCAGTAGTACAACAGGGCAATCAATTCTGGGGTGTCTTGCACCACATAGAGCTAGGAGCCAGAATGGCCAACCTGGTTACCCAGACAAGTTTATGGCATCCTGTTTATATTGCAGAAAAAATTGCAGGATGAGAATCAGATGTTAAGGAGATTGGAGGGGGAACTCTCACCACACCCTTATCATAGATAATATTTGTCAAAAAACTTTTTTACTTTTCATCAAAAAGCAAACAAAAAAACTGAGATTTTTTTGTTTTGGCCATAAACATTTGTTAGCTGAAAACTGGAAAAGCTTTGTTTTTTCAGCAACCCCCTCAAAAAAAGTTTGATGAATTTAAAAAAAAAAAAAAATCATCAACATTTTTCATAGAGGGGACACCAAATAAACCCACCAAAACACTTTCCTGACCAGTTGCACTGGCTACAAACTTAGAAGTTTTGTACTGGGATGTTTTTATCTTGATCCAGAACTGAACCTGAATTTTTGTAGGTTTCTGAGAACTGGATTGATTTCCCAACCCTTCTCCATCTTGGAATTAGAAAAAAACAACATGAAGTTTACAAGAGAAAGTCATGTAAATTATGCATTTTCATGAATTATCAGATCCACTGACACTTAACATCCTCTCAAAGCCTTTTTACTATTTCAGTTATATAAGTGCCAGCATGTGACATGACAATGGAGTCTTATCCATGTTTGCAAAGCTCACTTTCTTTGATGTCTTTCTAAAAAGTGAGTTCACAAATAGGGAAACTGGGGAGGAAAACAAATGGTAAAAACATTGACCAAAACACATTTGAACCATCCATAATTTATCACACATGAAACAAAAATGTGAAGCGAGTTGAATTACATAATCAGGAACCAAGAATAAACTGGGATATTAAATCATGCAATATAACTGCAAGGCTCAGCAGAGCAGATTTAGTTTCTGATTTTCAAGCTTTGTGACATTCAAAAGGGTTTCTCCTTAGATTGATCCTTGCAATTATCAGATAAATTTTAAAGTTTAGCTCTACTTTGCACCTTGCCACAGTTCATGCCATGCCTCAGACCGTGAATGGACCATGCAACTAAAGAACAGTCTGAATCAGTGGTAATTCATCTGTAGAGAAATGCTAAAATGAAGGCATTTCATTAGCAAGGCTGTGTTATTTAGTACACACCAGTTACCTATCTGAATTAAGCACTTTAAGTAACTAAACAAAAATCTAGGCTTGAATATAAATATCAGACCAAAAATGCAAGAGAGAGGAGCCAGTGATCTTTTGGGAACCTGTGCCTGATTCTCATTTATTCTAAGGCCTCTTTACACTGTTCCATCAGTATAAAAGCATCTTACCCACGCTAAGCACCCCTTACATTGCCAGGCTGATGTAAAGTGGCCTTAGGGTAGCAGGCACATTAAATTGTAAATTAAAACAAATAAGGGAAGTTCTAGGTAGGAATACGTTTTTTTTTAAACAATGCCAAAGTTCTTGTCAATTTTCAAGTAGCTTTATTGCTACTCATTTTTCCAGACACAACTGGAAATTTTTACACCCTGTTCCCTTCAGCCCTCTAAGCTGTTGTCTGCTAATCTTCAGTGCCTCTAGGGTCCCATTCTCTATTGTCCTGACAGCATGCAGTCATTACACCTGCTGTGCACTAGTATAAAAAACTGCATGAGATGCCATGGAGAATTAGGCTCTTAAAAACATTAATAATTGTATCACTGAAAGATTTGGTCACCTGGGGGCTTGGAATATCATTCTGATTCCTCACTGTTGCTTTGCTTTACCAATTCATAGTTAAAAGAAATGGCCCTGTTCAGATACCAATGGGTTGCAAATGTCTTGGAAACTAAGTTTTCAAGGTGAGGCGGGCTTAGTTTCCATTTGCGATGGACTCAGCATGTGTTTCTTCACACAATTTGTCAAGTCAGATCATGTGACCCTTGTTCTATACAACAGGATGCAGAGCAAGTTCCATGCTTAATTCAACAACTATTAAAAGTTGCCTGTGAGATGTTCAGCTGTCTGCCTTCCCAGCCTAAAGCAGAACCACTGATGAGACACACTATCGATCTGTCGATACTAGGGATATTTTCAAACTGGTTAGAATAGTACCGTAGATCTGGTTTTAGGTGACCGGACGCATTTTTACTGAGCTGCTTTCAAGACTACTCCATTTCATTAAAAAAGGGACCTGCCTTCCTTAAGTCAGCTCTGCACTATGGCTCACACGGTTTTAAAACTGATTCCGCTAAATTGGTTTTTAAATTTCCCCACTATAGATAGGCCCCAGGAGACAACTTGCAGCACCACTACTTTATTCTTTCAGAATTTAAGAGATGCAGCTTCCACTGTCACTTGCCCCTCAGTCTGTGTGCGCACACGTACCTGCATGTCAGTGAAAGGTGGCAGATTGACAGCCCTGCAGAAGAGTCCTTTGTCTAGTCGCAGGACAATATATGCACACCATGCAAGGCATCTAGCCTGCATGTCTGGAGAAATCACCTCTAGATGTGAAGGATTAAGCTCACTCCCCTGGGACTATTTGGTGTTTGGCCTCTTTGCTGAGGTTTCCAATGCCTGGGGCCACTTCGCACCTGCTGTGTCATTTGCATGTATGATGCACAGTCTTCCCCAGCAGGAACTGCACTAACACCAACATACTCATTTAGCATAGGTCACCAAACCATCTTATGATTAGGGTGACCAGATGTCCCATTTTTAAAGGGACAGTCCCCTTTTTTGGGACTTTTTCTTATATAGGCACCTATTACACCCCATCCCCTGTCCCGTTTTTTCACAGTTGCTCTCTGGTAATCCTACTTATGATAGTCATATTTGGGAACTACTGCTAGCATAGACTTAGGGTGACCAGACAGCAAGTGTGAAAAATCGGGACAGAGGGTGAGGGGTAATAGGAGCATATATAAGGAAAAGTCCCAAGTATCAGCACTTTTCCTATAAAAATCGGGACATCTGGTCACCCTACATAGACTAGAACTGAGCTGGTGAAGTAGAGGTGAATGTCTCTATATCCCATTACTGACCCACCAAGCCATGCAAACTCTCCACCCTACATGAAATTTTATCCAGCAGCGTGTCTCCAGTCCTGCATACTTTTCATCTAAACACCCACTGCTCATTTGAAGAGGCCAATTCTAATTATTTACAAAAGGTTTATTTAACATCTGTCATAATGATAAAATGGTTTTCTCTTTAGGTCATTGTGACATTAGAATTCCCATCCCACTGCATGCACTGAAGAAACAAGAGAAAACATTTAGATTTTAACATATTCAAATATATTACCTTGAGAAAAGTACACTTCTACCCTGTGTGTATAGTAAGCCATCAAGTAATACACTAGCTCTCTGCCCCACAACTAGTGCTTCCAAACTTACCCTAATGACAACCAACCAGTAGGTTAATTACCTAAATTCACAATTCTTGCTAGTGATGGGACCAGAAGGCAGGGGTTTTGTTTTGCAAAGCCTCTACTGGGCCCAAGCACTGCACAATCAGGGGAGATTCTGATCTAGGTTCTAATGTAAGTCAGTGACCAACAGGGCCGGCTCTAGGTTTTTTGCCGCCCCAAGCAAAAAAAATTTTTGGCTGCCCCCCGTCCCAGCCCTGGGCTCCTCGCCGCACCCCCCTGCCTCCCCAGCCCTGGGCTCTCCCCCACCACCCGCACCCCCCTGCCGCCCCAGCCCTGGGCTTTCCCCCCCCCACACACACACACCCTGCCGCCCCAGCTCTGGGTTCCCCCTACCCCCCCACCATTGCCCCACACACACACCTCCTGCCGCCCCAGCCCTGGCCTCACCCCCCCCCCCCACCTGCACCCTCCTTCCGCTGCAGCCCTGGGTCACTGGTAACTCGCTCCCAGGGCAGGTCATTCAGCAGGAATTTTAGGTGTGCACAGAACACAGACAGGATTGGTTCCCATGTGGTTACAGAACTGCAGTAAAGTGGAACAATTTTCAGCTTGTGTGATTGGAGGATATCTGGATGCATATTATAAGACTGTCCTACATAAATGAGGAAAAGTTGAGGTGCCTTTATTATTCTTTTGTTCCACTCTTTCTTTCTATGGGGAATTTGCCAATGCAATATCACTGTCTTCCTTTTAAACAAACAAACAAACAAAAGGCAATGGCTGTTGAAAATAGCAATTCCAGTCCTAATAACCACTGGGAAGCATTTCTTGCTCAATTTTATCCTACTTTTTCTACAGCAAGTTACAGTGGATCAGTATATTTGATTTGGGAGAAATGAAGTAACAGGTGCCCAAACTGAGCTTGAGCACTCCTGAATTTTGAGGTGTTCAAATCTGGAAGGCAGGTGCTGGGGGGGGGGGGGGGGGGGGGGGGAAGGCTGTGGCTCCGAAGGGGAGCACGGCAGCATGTATGCAGCAGCGTGTCTGGCGCTGCGCGAAGCCAGACACGCTGGTCTGAGTGACACGGGAAGGGGGCTGGGGGGTTGGAGAAGGGGTAGGGAGTTCCGGGGGGGCAGTCAAGGGACAGGAAGCAGGGGGGGGTTGGATGGGGTGGAGGTTCAGGGGGGCAGCCAGGGGCAGGGAGAAGGGGGGGTTAGATGGGTCAGGGGTTTCGGGGGGCAGTCAGGGGACAGGCAGCAGTTGGATAGGCATGGGAGTCCCAGGGGTTTGTCAGGGGACAGGTAGGGGGCGGGGTCCTAGGGGGAAAGTTGGGGGGGTCTCAGGAGGGGGCAGTTGGGGACAAGAACCAGTGGGACTTAGATAGGGGTTGGGGTCCTGGGGGGCAGCTGGGGCAGGGGTCCCGGGAGGGGGTGCTCAGGGGACAGGGAGCAGGGGGGTTGGATGGGTTGGGGTTTCTGTGGGGGGCAGTCGGAGGGAGTGGATGGGGGCAAGGTGGGGCTACCCTCCCTCCCCGTGGAGTGTCCTATTTTTTGAATGTTAAAATATGGTATCCCTACTCACAGTGCAGCTCTCCATTCACAGCAGGCTGCAGCATGAGGTCTCAGCTTCCTCACTCCCTCCCCCTCTTTCCTGTTGGTAGTGGCCAAGGGAATGCTGGGAAATGTAGTTCTTTCCCTGCTCCAGGGCTGGCTCTATAGGCAGGGAGCTAACCCCTGAACTACAGCTCCCAGGGCCCCCTGTTGGTTCTCAGCTCCCATGCTGGATCCCTGCCACCCCTGCAAATGGGCTGCCCCAAGCACCTGCTAGCTTTGCTGGTGCCTAGAGCCGCCCCTGGTGACCAAAGCTCTGCCCATTTCCAATTCTAGCCTTAGAATTCAATGCATTCAGTACTGTAACAAGGCAGCACAGCCACTAACACTTTCCTGCAAACTGGCTATTCTGAACTTAACAATGGGGGGTGGGATCAAGATCCTCCCTGCTCCAAAAGCACACAGGAGCTAGAGAGGAATGTCTGTTAGCAGTTAGGAGCATGGGGCCTAGGATATGCAGCTGAACAGTTCCACATCTTTTCCTACGAGGTCAATGGCATGTTTACACACACTAACTAGGCAGTTGATTACTCTGTTTCACTCTGCTATACTGATGAATGTGAAGCACATCCTAAAGCAGTTTCAGCATACTTTTTCTTTAACCAAGGCAGTTTAAGAACTGCAGTGCACTGATAGCATCACAACTGCTCTCCAAGCAGTGCATCATCATCAGCAATAATCGGATAGTTCTTCCTCCTTAGGTGTGTAACTTAAGCTGTGCTGCCAACCATCCGACAAGGCTAAGTAAGAGCATTCTAATTAAGGAGCAATTCTCTATCATTCAGTGCAAGAAAAGCAGGTGGTATTTAAGAGCATCATGCAGCAGGTAGGGTTTATAAATATGGTAGGCTTGGCAGTCTGGAGGGAGGGAAAAGGCATCTGCTTCTGAGAACACTAGTTTGTTTTTTGCAAACATACATGCAATAGCACACTGAGAAAATAGCAGGATGTTGCTGGACATTGTTTACTTAACAAGTAAAGATGGCGCTATCGCCCATTCCAGAATAGAGCTACGTTTTGGAGAGCTGGAGAAAGAGGTAGGCTGGGCTTGACATCACTAAAAACACACAACCTGAGGTAACAATTTTACATCACTTCTCCCCCGAACCCTGGAATAGACCAACTCATGCTCCAAGGCAATCTGTATTTTCAGTGCACTTAAAGCCTTCAGAAATATTCCCTCAGTACATTGTCAGAAAAAATAATATAAAAAACACTCCGCACTTTCCATCCCCAAAGCACTATACAAACTATCAACTTGCTAAACCTAATATCCGGGAGGCAAGTAACCAAATCTCACTCCCATTTGCCAGATCAGAAGACAAAACAAAGGAGGTTTAAGATCAAAACTCTCCCAAGTGGCTTCTGATTTTGGGTGCCCAACTTCAGATGTGCTGAGCGCCCAAAACTCTAACAAGAAGTCCCTAGGAGATGTAGTTGCTCAGCACCTCTGAAAATCGTGCTCTACTTAGGTGTCTAACATTGGGTGTCCAAAAATTCACACACTCAAAAATAGAGGCCACACATATGAGCAGCATGGTGAGCAAAACCCAAGAACTTCCGGTGCCTCATCACATGCTTCGCCCACTAAGCCAGGAAGCCACAGTGAAGGAAGCTCCATTACTTGGCACTTTAAAAACCAGACTGGACAACGTGCTAGACGTAGTATTGCTGCAGGGCGTAGTGGATGGGCTAGGTGATCGAATAGGCCTAATTTTTATGATTGGATAAAAGCTAAAGCACTGTATGCCCTGAACAGTAGGGATCATAACCCCCCTAGAATGACAGGTTCTTTATTTAAAAAAATCCCCATTAGTGTAACTCCAAAAGTTCCTGAAGTGAACTGGATGACTCCTGGAGCAAGGCACTACTCAGCCTGAGTAAGAGTGGCAGTAGCTGGCCCTTTATTTGTTTTGAATTATACCCCTCAGGGTTTTCACAGAGGATAGATGTTGATAGACATGCACCTAAGAGGATGGTATAGAATTATCAGTATTCATCCAATGGTCTTGCATTATTTTTGTAAATCACTGTCGATTCATACAGACTGCAAAGCCCATCAAAAATGTCCCAGTGCCATTTTTGAAAGGTAAGTGGTGGGAGAAGTGGGGAGGAAAGAGAGAGACATACACAAGATAAGCATTAATGCTTAAAAGATTTCTCACCTGGAATAACAGAGATAGTTTTCAAAGCTCGGAGAACTCTGAAAGTTCTCAATGCTGAGACATTCCCAAGGTCCACAAACTCTGTGACATATCTGTAATGAGGGAGGTCACACACAAAAAACACAATGACAAAACACACACCAAAAAAACAACTACAAACAAAGCAATACATCACTCACAGGGGCCTGTACCCAACAGCTAACACCAACCGGAGGCCGCCTTACCTGGAATTACAGAAATAGTTTTCAAAGCTCTCAGAACCCTGAAAGTGCGCAGAGCTGAAACATTGCCTAGGTTTACAAACTCTGTTATATACCTGCAGAATTAAACCAGAGTTAATGGCACCATTGGGGTCACCTTCCTTTTAATATAATCGTTTGTAGGAAACAGACTGTAATTTAAAATGCTTTAGAACTGGCATTGAGAGAGACAGAGAAAGATACAAAGCCAAAACCAGTTTAAAAATGTCTCAAGAACATAGGCCAATTAGCCCAGCTGCATGTTTTGTTCTTTGAGCTTTCCCCAATTTGGAGTCTAATGTTTGAATACTGTATGGACCTGTGTAAAGCAATTTTAAAAAGTTACTTGGCAAAAGAAACCAGCTCTGTTTGGAGAGACTGTTTCCTCAATTCAATGGGGCGTGTTGTCAATCAGAGCTATTTCACTTCCCTCCGTTTTTAATAGTCATCAACATTTGCAGTTATGCAGCATCTAAGTGCCTCACAGACAATCATTCAGTAAACTTCGCCACCTCTCTGTGAGGCACAGTTAAGTATTATCACCATTTTACAGATGGCCAGACTTGGGGCACAGAGAGGTTAAATGAATCAGTATCAAAGCCAGGAATAGAACCCAAGAGTCTTGGCTCCCAGGACCCCTATTGTAACCACTAAACAAACTGCCTCTGAAAATAATTCTGCTGTTTTGGGAAAGTCTGGCATTTCGTAGCTTTCCAGGCACTACGGGTCAAACTCACTGGTGTGCAGAAGAACTAGCTAGACATCACCTAAGCCTCGTGAGTGGGATTTAAATGATCTATAAGCCTTGGTGAATTTGGGACAAATCCTCCTGATATGACAGCAGTACAACCCCACTGATGGTAAGGTGATTGTATGGCTATAACGTGAGTGAGCCCACAATGCTTGGTACTGATGCTTTTGAGAGCCTGACAGTCTTTTCAATGTTGACATTGCCTTGCTTATTAACTTACCATCCAGCTGCACAATAAATGATATTGGATGAGATTTTCAAAAGGAGTTAGAGGAGTTAGGTTCCCAATTTACAATAAATGGCACCTAACTCCTTTAGGCGCCTATGAAAATCTCAGGCGTTGACTAGTTGAATTTTAGGCCTCATTTGCATTTCTTGAACAATGCATCTTTTAGTCAACAATACATAGAAAGGACAACTAGTGAAAGTGCTGGCACCCAAAAAACCCAATGCCCCAAGCCTCTGCACTCGGCCAACATTGGGGCCTGATATTTCAGAAAAGCAGAGCACCCACAACTCCAGCGAAATGCAAGTCCCCTGGACCCTTGAAAATCAGACCCCCACGCCTTCATCAATTATCTCTCCGATTTCAGTAGCCAGTGTTGGCCCTGGACAGGTGTAAAATGTGTCAAAGCAAATATGGAAGGACAAAAATTATTCCTCTCTCAGGCGTTGGTCAGATTGTCAATGACATATTTCCACTGACGATAGCTGGGGTTGTAAGAGTGCGTTAGAACAGGCCAAGAGGTGAAACACATTTTTATAAGATACAGCGTGCCAAATGTTTAGAATTCATCTCTAATTAGGAAAATGAATGTAGTGGTCTACCTGCTGTAAGACACCTGGGCACTTCACTGCTTATTAGACTTGGAAGATAAGTTGATTCAGCAAAAGGGAAAGAATGAGCTAGACAAAATCAAATACTGTATGGTCAACTTCCTTTTTTGGGATTCTGAATTTTTAGCCGCAAAAGGTTAATATCTATCTATTAACCCACAAGTATCCAAAATGCTGCCCAAGAAATCCCAACATGCAAACCAAAGCCATGGAGGGAGTCAGTGGTGGAGCAGGGATTTAGAAATTCCTAGTTCCCATCCCCTTGCTCAGCTCACCAGAACATGCCAACTCTCTGGCGTAGGGGTAAAGCTAGAATGCTGGGCACTAATTACAAAACCCTACCTCATCATAGGTAAGTGGCCCCCAAACTGTGGGGTGCGCCCCCTCAGGGGGCGTGCAGAGGAACTTTGGGTGGGCGCAGAGTGGGTCCCCGGGCCAGGGGAGGGAGGCGGGGAGGGAGCGTCACCCAGCCTTGCTCTGCCCCTAGCTGCAGCTCTGCTCCACTCCACCCCAGCTCTGCCCTCATTCCTTCTCCACCCTCAGGCCAACTCCACTCCTAGCCCCAGCTCCTCCCCCATCCCCAGTTCTGCCCCCAGCTCTGCCTTCAGCCCAAGCATTTCTGCTGTGGAAGCCTTGGCTGTGCAGAAATGGAGTGCGGGAACGAACAGATTCCATTACTGGTGGGGGGGGGGGGAGGGGGGCGCGCAAAAGGAAAAGTTTGGGCACCGCTGCCATAGGTGCATATTCAGAAAGCTGTGATTTGCCCCAAACATGTCCAAGTCAAAGCCATTGTAAGCAGATGCAGCTCCACTAATTTTAGTGGAGTTGCATTTAGCTCTCTCTTTATCTCAGGACTTCACTGAAAATAAAAGCCAGAGTCTAAACTTTGATCTTTTTGGTGACCACTTTAAGATTTCCTTGGCTTTTCCTTTTTTCCTATGCACCTGTCTCACACGAAGATTCAACCCCCTTCCACATTTCATGTACACACGTAGAATTGGTAACAGGAATAACCTGAAAATGCAACTTACGCCATCATGATGACACTGAAATCTAGCCAGTTCCATGGATCGCGAAGGAAAGTAAAACCATCTATGCAGAAACCTCTTGCAATTATTTTCACAAGTGATTCAAATGTATAAATACCAGTGAATGAGTACCTATTAAAAGGGAAGTCAAAAACAGAACTCTGCTAAGAACAATGTGGTAAAAATATAATTTCAGTTATGAAAAAATCTTTTCAAATATATTAACTTAACAAATCAAGGGGTTATAAAACCCCTATCCTACTCCCACTGACTTAAATGGGAGCAAGAGCAGGCTTATTGAATAAATGAAACAAAATTCTGCAAGAATTTAAGAAAAAAAATTTGAAGTATTTAAAAAGAGAAAGATACAAAAAAATGCTACTTACTCCACATTCTTCGACCATTCAGGTGGGTTACTAAAAGTCATGAATACACAGTTGGTCAAAATAGTGGCCATAATGATCATGCTAAATAATGTAGGGTGAAGTCAAGGAACAAAGGGACATGCTAAATTGGCTATTTACATCTTTGTAAAATTCACTGCAATATAGAGGCAATTCTAATTAGAATAATTTCCAGCCAATGATCTATTCACTATCAGCTAGATAGGACAAGAGCCAAGACAACATCCAGCAGTCACAGGAGATGGAGAAGAGAGACATTTTTGCATATAATTTTTTTCCATTTAACTATCTCATTGGTTTCCCCACAATTCTCTGATCTCTTGGACACTATGGGGCTGATTCTCCATTGCATTCTGATTTGGTAGCAGTTTATGTCCACTTTACACTTGTGCAAACAACTGCACGAGGGACAGAGCAACAGTGAACTGAGAGATATCACTCTCCAAAGGGCACTGCACACACACATGGGGAGCACAGCATTTCACATTAGTTAATATTTACGGCAAGTTAGCACAGTTCTGTCCTGCCTCCAGGCACTGAACAGAGGAAGGTGCACACATGCTTCATGTTCATGTTCTACAACCAAACAAGGAAAACAAAAATACTGTCTTGTCTCTTTAACATCAGACATTTTACTGCTTAGAACTAATCATGAAGGCTGTAAAATTGTAATGTACATTGAAAAAAAAAAAATCAGGTGTATGAATAGACTCAGACTAAGGTCAGCGGAGACCATCATGATCATCTAGTTCAGGGGTGGCCAACCTGTGGCTCCGGAGCCACATGCGGCTCCTCAGAAGTTAATATGCAGCTCCTTGTATAGGCACCAACTCCGGGCCTGGAACTACAGGCGCCAACTTTCCAGTGTGCCGGGGGGTGCTCACTGCTCAACCCCTGGCTCTGCCACCACTCCACCCCTTCCCGCTCCCTCCCCGACCCAGCCGTGCCCTCGCTCGTCCCCCCCGAGCCTACTGCTTGCTACGAAACAGCTGATCAGGAGGTGCAGTGGGGGAGGGGAGGCGCTGATCGGCGGGGCTGGGAGTCTCTGGAACTGGAAGGGGGGTGCTGCTGATGTATTTCTGTGACTCTTTGGCAATGTACATTGGTAAATTCTGGCTCCTTCTCAGGCTCAGGTTGGCCACCACTGATCTAGTTGGACCTCCTGCACATTGCAGGCCAGAGAAACTCACCCACACGCTCCTGTAAATAAAACAGAGTCCCTACCTCGTACTTCATAACAATTTACATTCATCCTTTAAGTGAAACATCCCCCCAGACAATTTCATCTACATCCAGGAATAGCAACACAATCTGCTGGTAAATGAAATGAGTGAGCAGCATCGTATTACATCACTTGTTAGTCAGAAACCTGGCTAGGATTTCAGTTTGGGGTTTTTTCCAACTGCATGAAACATGGGGTGCATTTGATATGATATGCATAACTGCAAAGTGAATCCTACTGGACAGGTAGAGTCTAGCATCTTAGGAGACAAAGTTTCATTCCCCCCCCTGATTTTGTGCATTCAGCTGAAGGCGGCAGGTACGCCCACCTTGCACCAGCTGCTGCCATCAAGTGACCAACTGTCCAATCCGTTGGCATGAGTCCCCTGATACGATTGCTCACTCTGGCAGGGGCGATCACTTGCATGAGCAAAAAGTGAACAAGTCTCAAATGTGTTACTCAAAAAATGAAAGGTGTTTTTTTCATAGGCAGCACATGGTTTTCATAATGTTTTTCTCCTACAAGAAATGGGGGGAAAAATCCCTATGGCTCTTAAACTAAAAGACCATGAGATTGCCCCTTTCGAACTCCATCTTGTATAATCTGGTTCAGACAACTTGCCACCCACTCTTTTAACATCCACTGAAATGACCCATTGCCAAAGTAACATGAACTCCTTATACACGCAGGCTGGGATTTTCAGAAATGGTCAGCATTAACTTAATTCTGCTTCCACTGAAGTCAACAGTAAAACTCCCATTGTCTTCAAAGGGGACAGAGTTATGTCTTGATTTCAAATGCGGCTGCATTTTTGAGAATCCTACCCTGTAACAATTTTACCAGGACCCTTCTAGGATTTACAGGCTACTGGACATAATCTAAAAATAAGCACAAGAATTCCATTTGCAATGTCAATATGTCAAGGCCTTGTATTTTCTAAAGATTCCTTCGTACATAATTTCTTCTTAAAAGTAAAGGATTACCTGGTGCTGGAGGCATGTGTTATATTCAAGGGAACTGAAATAAGGATGAAGCATAATTGTAATGATAAGCTATGATTACAGCTGCATCAAATTGAAACATAACTTTTCTCTCTCTATGTTTCCAAACTGCCAGTCCTAGATAGATACATACATACACACACACACACACACAAATATTTTAGACACAAACTTAAATTTGATAATTTCTTTTGTAAATATGGTTTTGTTATTTATAACGTCACAGGATTTTTGTTTGATTCCTCCCAAATGGGAATATACTTTTATATTTTTATGTAAATGCATTTTGTATATTTTTAAAATGCAGATACCATCAAAAGTAAATGTGTAAGTAAACAGACACCTTCTTACTAATAGTCTGATCCTTTTTTGTATTCAGGATCATATATGGAGGGTCTGAAGACAAAAAGAAGTATGTATTACTCTTCACTGTTAAGAGTGATTCAGGAGCAACAGCCGCAGCAGACAGAGACAGATTCTATTTTGACTCAGGCATCAACAGAATTGTTAACCAAGAGCCTGATCCAAAGCTATTGGGAAGTGTTTTCATCAGCTTCGGATCAGGCTTCAGTTTCACCTGCAAAATCTTTGCTTCAAAATGGTCAGATGCATACCCTTCAATTGCACCTTAGCCCATCTGTGAGAGCTACATCTACAAGCAACAAGACATAACCTAGAAACAACACAGTTCAACTCACAGATCAAGTTTCCAGCACTAGCAGCTGGAAAACACACATTTTATTTGTAAGCCAAGCCAATTTGATATGGAAGCTTTTGAGATACCACAGACCTGGGACTCCACAAGGTCTATTTTACAGTCACTTTGCAGAGTAGAAAACTAGGAATTGCCAGACTGGATAGACCCATCTCATCCAGTAACTTCTCTCTTACAACACAAGCATCAGATGCTTCAGAGAAAGTGGATCATTATGGAATAAACCTGCCCATAGAGGGAGGTTTGAGAGACACCAATAGACTTAGAGATGAATAGGAACATAATTATAAGTAAAGCACAATTGGCTGCATCTCTGGCTCATAGTTTGTTTAATGGTTTCACCAGCTAGATAAACCTTTACTTCTCTTGTGAAGCATAGCCGTAGACTATTTCTGTTCCCATATTTACTGGTTCTTGGGTACTGGAAGAATGGATGTGCGTATACACAGTGTAGTGTGGATCTTTGTAAATGAAATGTTACTGGATATGCCAGGCCTATAGGAACTATCATTACTTATTCATAAACAAAATAATTACTAATGAATAAACTTGGAGCCCAGTCCATTGGGATCCCCTTCACTGACCTCACTGAGTGTTGATTGTGTACTACAGAAATCAGTTTTGAAGCAAGTCATTGATTTTTTCAAGCAGTAAAACAGCAGCAGTACAGAAGTCAATTATTAATAAAAAAGGATATGAATGTATCAAAATTTTAATAGCTATTCTCCTAAGCAGATTAAAAGGAGTTAAAATGTACAAGGCAGGTGTGGCACTAAATCGGAAGAGTGTTTTCCCTCTGTTTAGTACTACAAAGGTCTGCAGAGAAAGAGAAAGAGAGAGAGAGAGAGAGAGTTAATGCATGAAAAATCAAAGTATGAAACATATGTACAGGAAAAAACAGGACAACTTTCAAGGCAAGAATTTAAAAGTCACACAAGAATTACATTTTCTGGTGTTTTTAAGAAGATCAGTGTTTAAGAAGTCCCCCACTCTTGGTAGAATGTGCATGCCAGAGTATCATTATTATTGGTATTATGGTACCATCTAGAGGCTGAACAAAGATCATAGCCCCTTGTGCTAAGCACTGTATAAACAGAAGAGCGAGTCCCTGGCCCTAAGAGTTTACAATCTAAACAGCCAAGACAGACAGAGTGGGAGAAAAGTTGTATTACTATCCCCACCTTACGAAGGGGGGACCAAGGCCCAGAGATGTTAAGTGACTTGCCCAAGGTCATATAGGAAGTCAGTAGCAGAGCCAGCAGCTGAACCCAGGCCTCAAGTCCGAGTTCAGCACCTTAACCTAAGACTATCCTTCATCTCAAATATGGCAGACACAGGATTTCATAGATCTGTGACTCCCTCCCAGTTCTGCTAATTACATTGCCACCCTGCATCAGTTTGTGGCAAGAGCACACTTCATCATCTGCAAAGGAGGAGGAAAAAGTGACATAAGCAGAAAAAAAATATATCCTGAAGCTCAACCCTGGCAGAACTGAGCAGAGCCAGGTGTCCAGCACAGACGTGCGTGCTGCTCCCTGAGAGCTCTGAGCATACTGCATAATGCTGCACACACCTGAGCCATGACTGTGTATTTCCATTACCTCCTCCTCCCCAGTTAGAAATGTAAAAATTTATAGGTAAGTACCAGGCAGGGTTTCTCTCCTTGCACTTATACAAGCTGTGTAATAAACTAGGTAAGTAAATACCCACTGGGCAAAACAGGTTTTTCCTACTCAGACCTCACCTCCCAAAATATAAACCATCCATTTCATCAACGGATCAGAGCCTGTGTGACCTCCCTCATCAGACAGACCCTGCATCCCACCAGAGAGAGAGCGAACCTGCACAGCCTCCCTAGTCAAACCGATCCTTCCCTCCCCCCCATGCCCCCACCAGAGAGTGCACGTGGTCTCCCTCATCAGACAGTCCACTCTCCCCCCACACATAGGGCCTCCCTTGTCAGACTGACTCCTCTCCTCCCCCTCACACATGACCACAACTCCAGGTGGGACGAGGGGGAATACCTTATTCCCCAAACTCTGCTCCCTTGAACAAAGCCCAACAGTTGACCTGACGACTACAGAAGCTATAAAAAATTACAATCCAGGCGCATCCAAGTATATAAAGCATGCCCCTCCCCTGTAAAGGGAAAAAAATCCCTCATGACGACTACTGACGATGCACCGCCCACCAATCCAGTGACTGTGGGTGAGAACATTCAGGAGCTACATTGCTTATCCCTTCCATCACAACAGGGGCCAGAGCAAGAGTGACAGGTTAAAAGGCAGCAATGTGATTACAGCCAGCATCAAGCAAGAACTGTCAGGACTCAGGGTCCCTTGTTTTACTCAATTCACAATTAACTATTGGCCACTCAAGAAAGTCTCTCTTGCACAAACAGCTAGGAAGGAACCAACTCCACAGCTAAAAGGCTTATAGAACGAGCAGTATATATAAAAGGGGGATTTTCCGATTAAATAAACACAAGGGTGGGGGGGGAAATCGGGTCACCTGTGGTAATGAGTTATGATAAACAGATAAACCACAATTAGCCCTCTTGTTGACACCTCAGCAGAGAAGCCAAGGATAGACAGCCAAGGAAACAGGGCTATGAGAAGATGGTGGTTCTGTTGGGCCGAAGTTCCCGCATGCTGGCTATGCTGTAGAGAGAACCTTTTACTGCCCCTGCCCATGCTTTAGCTCTTCTGTGCATGGAGGATTTCCATCACCACAGCTCTCGGTGCAGCACAAAAGCCATACAATTCCCCACCACCACCACGATCAAAAAATAAAAAGCTGAACTGTTTGAGCTGTACAACCTGCAGGAAGCCTTCATGCCTGCTGTTTACCGGCTTCATATCAAGGTTGCTTTACAAAGGTATCTGCAATGGAACATTCATATGGGATACACTGAATGCAACAGCCCCGTCCTCCAGAGGGCCCGTTAACGAGCCCAATTACAGAAAAGCCAGTGGACTCAACAGGATCCATGTTGAGTCTCCACAGCAGTGTAGTGCCTGCTTTCTCCCTCCACAGATGTGCTGAGTACTCATTGGCTATTGCTGTAGATCTGGGCCTAGATCAGGGGTGGGCAAACGACGGCCCACGAGCCATTTTAAGCTGGCCCTCGAGCTCCCGCTGGGGAGCGGGGTATGGGGCCACTCCATGCAGCTCCCAGAAGTAGTGGCATGGCGCCGCTCCAGCTGGGGAGCAGGGTCGGGGGCCGCTCCACACTGCTTCCGGAAGCAGTGGCATGGCCCCACTACAGCTCCTACGTATAGGGGCTGCCTGGGGCTCCGCTCTGGATGTCATCCCCGCCCCAAGTGCCGCCTCCGCAGCTCCCATTGGCTGGGAACCGCGGCCATTGGGAACTGCAGGGGCGGCACCTGCGGACAGGGCAGTGCGCAGAGACGCTTGGCCATGGCTCCGCGTAGGAGCCACAGTGGGGACATGGCCACTGCTTCTGGGAGCTGCTTGAGGTAAGCGCCACTCGGAGCCTGCACCCCTGACCTCTCCCCACGCCCCAACCCCCTGCCCCAGCCCTGATCCTCTTCTCTCCCTCCAAACCCCTCGATCCCAGCCCAGAGCACCCTCCTGCACCCCAAACCCCTCATCCCCAGTCCCACTCCAGAGCCCGCACCCCCAGCCGGAGCCCTAACCCCCCCAGCCTGGAGCCCCCTCCCACACCCTGAACTCATTTCTGGCCCCACCCTGGAGCCCGCACCCCCAACCAGAGCCCTCACCCCCTCACGAACTCCAACCCCAATTTTGTGAGCATTCATGGCCCGCCATATAATTTCTATCGCCAGATGTGGCCCTTGGGCCAAAAAGTTTGTCCACCTCCGGCCTAGATTTTTTTTTAAATGTTCAGTCTGAGTAATCTAAGGAGCAATATGGATTTCTCACACACACACACACTTTAACCAGACAACATTCCCTTTAGAGGCGGGTCAGCAAAGTGAAGAAGAAACCACTACATGTTATCTGCAAATGGAAGGCTACAGTTCTGCCTGAAAGCTCACAGCAGAGAGAGACTACAGAGCATCATTGGCCATTGGGTGCCTTTTTTGAAGGGATATTTTATTTTCTCCACCTTATTAAAATGCTCCTTCTTTCCCTTTGAGGGAAAAGAATTATTATCCATTTTACAGATGGGGAAAAAAGGTGAAGCACAGAGATGTAAAGTTACTGCCCAAAGCTACACCACAAGTCCATTGCAGATCCAGGATTAGAACTTCAGAATTCTTAACTCCCAACGCTTTGCTCATTATTCCAGACGTACTATGTCTCAATGTGTTATTGGGTTTGTAATGAGTTTCTGTATTGTCTGAGTAGTGGCATCTGCTCACTATAAAAGCGGCTGGCACATAGGACCCCAGGGCTTCTCCAGTGCTATGAGGTGGTGGGTGACTTCCAGCCCAAACGACCCTGAAGAGGTGAAGCTTAGAAAGGTGAACAGACAGGTCAATTCTGCAGTGACTGGTTCACTGTAAGACAGCAGTGGAAGGATTACTTGCACTGGATCAGTTAAATTGGAAGTAGGAAGTGTTCAAACTGCCACTAAACTAGTTTAACTCCAGATGATTCAGAGGTGCAGTTATGAATTCCATTGAGTTCAAAGTCCAGAAAGCCATCAATGAAGGAGTGTGTGCACACATGCGGCAACCACTAAAATAAGAAGAGAGTTAAACCAGTCCAACTTCTGTATGTTGACAACAAGATTATCATTGGCTTCAGCAGGAGTTGGGTAAGGCCCAGCATATGTGAACAATTTTACTCATACACTAGCACAAAGACCCTCCCCCCAAATACAAAAACTCTCCAGTCTAAACAGACTTGTTCACACCTACACTGGGAATCTGTGTGGGCAGTGACAATTATGAGCTGTCAAGATGTTGGAGCAGCAAAGAGTCCTATGGCACCTTATAGACTAACAGATGTTTTGGAGCACGAGCTTTCATGGGTGAATACCCACTTCTTCAGATGCAAGATGTTGGAGAGGTTCTTCCCCATTGTCCTGGAGCAGGTGAGACTATTCACAGTTGACAAGGCTCCAGGCCTAGGGGAATTGTATACTCAAATCCTGCAGGAAGTAGGACAGAGGAAAGCCATAAGGGTAAGGTTTACACAGAAAACTAGAAAGCTCCAATAATTAACAATGAAGAAAGGGAGGATCTTGCCAACTTCAAAAGAGAAGCTGCTAGTCTGACCTCAGTTGTGGGGGAGAGATATTGGAAGCACTGATTGGGAACAAGATTACAACACATTCAGAAATGTATAATTAAGTGAGGAGCAGTCCACAGGGACTCGCCAAGCAGAGGATCACACACCACATCCTTGCTAATATTCTTTTAAGTTGTTATTGCCTTGGTAGATAAGTGGAAGTGGAGGGAGGGGAGAAAAAAAGCAAGTGGATCATAATTTATTTGGATTTCAATGTCATTTGAAGCCACAGTGTGAGTGATTGAGTCACAAAGTCAGACTCCAGAAAGTATGGTGCAGTACTGAAAGGAGACAGAATTATTGAAACAGATGAACAACAGACTGAAGGAAAGGACATTAAGGATGTTTGCGAATGGATACAACTCCAGTGAGAGAGAGAAAACATAAGGTCTACAATGGATCAGTATGACTGACATAGGAATCACCATATCAAATCAGACCAAAAACCCATCTAATCCAGTATTTCATCTCTGACCGTGACCGATACTAAATGCTAAATTTACCTTATATGCACACGCTCCTGACTGAGGGAGATTATTTCCAAACCATTTAAATTTGCTTCTGTCTCGTAATTAAGCTGGGTGGCAGCAGATGAAGAATAGAGAAAAAAACAACTTCAAGGCACTTGGGCTTAGCATTACTGGTTAATAGGCTGTGCTGTTCACTGTACCAACAGTGAGTTGTACTCGACAGTGCAAGCCAAATACAAGCTAGAAATTACAGCCTAGAAGGAAGCACAGTACAATCCAGGGGAAGAAAGAAGAGGGAAATGTTTCCAAGAGATTGTTTATCAAGCAACATGTGGGGACCACATAAAACAGGGTTGTACAATTTAACTCAAGCTCAGCCTTGCCAAATCTGGATCGACGTTCCCCCAGTGTGCATCACTTACCAGATTGTTCTTCCAGCTCAGTAAAGTAACCGTGCACCAGTTTACACTGTCCCTGTCACAAGAAGGGACAGTTTGTTTGTTTCATTTAAACCTGCCTAAAGTAAAGTTAAGATTCTTCAGCAATCTCCCCAGGATTCTTGGATTACGTAGATTTCTCTCCCAGATGAACCACATGGCCCCTGCCCCTTGGCCTCAGACCACCTTGCAGTGCACCCAGGAAAGTACAGCTATTGTCCCTTGTCAAGTGTCCTTGGAGCCAGGTTAAACAGATGAACATTTTTAACCACTGGCAAGGAGCCCAAGCTGCAGAATTCGGATGTTCAGCTCCATGGTGGTTTAGTTCTGGCCTCTCCTTTAGAGAGTTTATTGTGCGTCATGATTCAAATGTACACAGCATTCTAATGGGGAACAATCTAGGATAACCCATCACCTGAAAAGTGGACAATCCAATACAAATAATGTAAAATATATCTATGGGCTGCAGACCACATACAAACCATCTCTGTGAGACTCACGTGTGTACAACTGGAGAGGTGAGTCTAGAACACTGGTCCTTCAATAGCAAAACACACTGGCCCCGCCCACCCTAGTGAAAGGAAGGGAACAGCCTGTATGCACTGAAAAGTTTAAACTCTAATGCACCATATCCTCTTACAGGCATCAGGAAAGGTTTCTTATGGTATATTACAGACCAAATGCAGCAGAACCCATGCATTAGAATGAAACTCATCCCCCACAGATGGCCAGCACAAGGCCTACAAATTGCCTAAAACCCCCTAACCACAATCTCTTCAGTATTTAACCCACCCTTTGGCCCAGCCCTTAGCCTCACAGAGCCCAACACAACAGAATCCACAAGAGCCCTCTGCCAAGACAGATGTTGTTTCCCAGCAAGAATTTCTCTTAAGAAATTATTAATGATCTGGATGATGGGATGAATTGCACCCTCAGCAAGTTCGCAGATTACACTAAGGTGGGGGGAGAGTTAGATACACTGGAGGGTAGGGATAGAGTCCAGAGTGATCCAGACAAATTGGAGGATTGGGCCAGAAGAAATCTGATGAGGTTCAACAAGGACAAGTGCAGAGTCCTGCACTTAGGAAGGAAGAATCCCATGCACTGCTACAGGCTGGGGACCGACTGGCTAAGCAGCAGTTCTGCAGAAAAGGACCTGGGGATTACAGTGGACGAGAAGCTGGATATGAGTCAGCAGTGTGCCCTTGTTGCCAAGAAGGCCAATGGCATATTGGGCTGTATTAGGAGGAGCATTGCCAGCAGGTTGAGGGAAGGATTATTCTCCTCTATTTGGCACTGGTGAGGCCACACCTGGAGTAGTGTCCAGTTTTGGTCCCCCCACTACAGAAGGGATGTAGACAAATTGGAGAGAGTCCAGCGGAGGGCAACGAAAATGATTAGGGGGCTGGGGCACATGACTTACGAGGAGAGGCTGAGGGAACTGGGGTTATTTAGTTTGCAGAAGAGAAGAATGAGGGGAGATTTGATAACAGCCTTCAATTACCTGAAGGGGGGTTCCAAAGAGGATGGAGCTCGGCTGTTCTCAGTGGTGGCAGATGACAGAACAAGGAGCAATGCTCTCAAGTTGCAGTGGGGGAGGTTTAGGTTGGATATTAGGAAAAACTATTTCCCTAGGAAGGTGGTGAAGCACTAGAATGGGTTACCTAGGGAAGTGGTGGAATCGCCATCCTTAGAGGTTTTTAAGGCCCGGCTTGACAAAGCTCCGACTGGGATGATTTAGTTGGTGTTGGTCCTGCTTTGAGCAGTGGATTGGACTAGATGACTTGCTGAGGTCTCTTCCAACCCTGATATTCTATGATTCTAATTTGCCATTTCACTAGTGCAATAAAATATTTTAGCTCCTTTGGCTAAATTAGACCATAGAGCAATAAACTAGTTAAAAGGAAAAAACAAAATTGGATTGTGGTTTAGTCCCCAGGGGGAAAACATCCGTTAGCACAACAGCTAATGAACGTGCATCTCCCAGCAAAAGGCACTTTAAAAGTACCTTGGATGACTCTTGAACAAATCACAGCATTGAGCATTAATAAATGGCTTGTCCTAGCATATCAGAGTTCTGAAAGGCCATTTTCCCCCATTTTTAAGTAGCAGAGGGAGGGCTCAAGTTGGGAGATACAGCCCCACCCCTAAGCTGAGAACCGACCCACCACACTACAGTCAACTTTACAGGAGAGTTTTACACCATTCTCTTGTCTTTTCTTACTGTCACCAGTGAGGGCCCCTGTATGGGAGACCTGTCACAAAAAGTTCACAGCCAGCAGAGAGGCAATAGGGCAGGCATTACAATCTACAGGCTGCATGCCATTGACAGTAATTCTATCCATTGCCAGATATGCCTAGCTTGCAAAGGCCCATCCCATTCAGCTGCAATCTGATAGACTTATTCTTCCATCAAGCCCTTCGATGTTCTACACCCCCCATCCTAACCTCTTCAACAAAATCCAGTGCATTTCAATACACAGCCAAGTGTTGGTACTGGGTTCTCATCAGCACAGGGCTTCTAACATAACATTTAACCATTGCCATACTGAAACCTTTTAAGCAGTGTAAAGTGCTCAGATAGGATGTTTGATGAGGGCCATGTAAGAGATTGGATAATAGATACATTGTGTTTTTTGTTTGTGGCTCTCAAAAGTGCTTTAAAGATGTGGCTAAATTTTATTATCTCCCCTTTTACAGATGGGGAAACTGAGCCACAAAGACAATAGGACTCACCCAAGCACAGCAAGGCAGTAGGGTTGCCATCTGTCCAGGTTTTTCCCAGAATGGTCCCTTTTTTGAGGTAACAGATTGGCCAGGATAGAAAGAGTGCTCAGCACAAACTGCCAGCTGTCCAGTTTTAGGGCCTCAGGATCCTCCTCCTGGATGTCCCAGTTTTTGTTTTATTTCAGACATGGCAACCTTATAAGGCAGGGCCAGAACCCAAACTATTATTTATATGGTGCCATAGCTGTGCATGCTGCTTTATGGACTGTGGTCCCAGAACCAAAAAACTTATGATTGCATTAATATAAAAAAAGAGGCCTGCTTCAACACTGGCTTGCATCTTGTGCAATCATTTACAGCAGTGTAAAATGCTACCTAATTAGAATCACTTTGTATTGATGGAAATGACTGTACAAGGTGCACAGCACGAGATCCAGGCATCAGCTTTCTCAGCTCCCCACCTGTACCTTATCCAGCAAGCCACATTGTTTCAGCCAGGGCTCTTGCTGCTAAGGCCTTTGGAACCCAGCAGGACTAATTTGGAATCAACTCAGCACTTTACCTAAACTCCCTTTGTGACTTCCATTTTGGGGGACCTGAAAGCTCTGGATCTAAACCATACACACTCCATACTTGCTTTGCTCTCCATCCTAAAGAAACAGCAAGTGCCAGCTTTACTCCCGGGAGATTCTCGCTGATAAGGCAGATGACGTTACCATCACTCGGCTGGGGTATAACGAGGTTTCCAGTCAAGCAGGTTTTTAAGCTTCCTCTTGCATGCACTCACGCACAGACTCTATTGCCAACTCCAAGTCTCCCACCTTCCAACAATGGGAAGGGCCCAACATGTGGCCACAGTCACTTCAGTTCCAAAATACAGGCCTTCACTACTTGAGCTTATGGAAATCTCCTTTTGTTAATAACTGTAGCAGGTCGTGGTCTTCCTACTTGCCCTCTCTACCACACACATAGTCCTCTAACTCTTGCTGGGTAACCATGTAACTCAGTAACCATGTAACTCGATTCCCCCAGCCCCCCAATCAAGAACGTCCCAACACAATGCAGTAATTTGGGTGTAAATGTACATTTTCTTTTCAACAGGATTGATCCAGCCAGGGTTGATTTGTATCTGCTAACCTGAGGTGGGTATTTTTAGCAGGAGGCAAGTGAGTTTCTTAGTTTAGTTTTTGCGCTTGTATTTATTTTGTGAACCCCTCAACTACAAAACCTGGATTGAAAAACGGAAAAAAGCCACAAAGGTGGGAGGGGCAGTATTATGGGTTTCACTACTCACCACTGGCACACCTTTGTGGCTCACCTGAGGATTAGCTCACCACTCCTCTGGCACCCCCTCCTTCAGTCGCTTGTCCTGTTTGTCTCTCTCTCTTTCCAGACTCAGGGTGCTCCCTCTTCGTGTCTTGGCCTTCCAGCCAGGTCACTATAGTCATCCCCTTCCAGGGTATCGAAATCCCATTGGATGACTCTCCCAGCAGTCTTCTACTCCACTGCCCAGTCTGTACTACTTCCCCAGTGGCTGGTAGAGGAACCCAGGCCTGCCCCCTGCTCTACGTTCCAGCCCAGGGACCCTACAACCAGTAGCCAAGTCTGCATCAATAATAATGAACCCTGGTCACTGGGGAGTCTACACTTATGATTCCAGGTGCCCTACTGTAATTTACTAGCTCTAACAGGGAGCCTGGTGAACTTTTAGGTAAGTCTCCACATGGTGCAGTGAGTAGGGTGAAGGAAAGAAAAGCCAAAGTGTTTGGTAATTTAAAAACTAGTCTGAATTTTTTTTTTTAATAGTGCTGACTTCTTAGAACGTATCCATTTCAAAATGGCTGCATGTACTTAAAGTGGTTTCTGGTTCCGTTCCAAAAAACATCTTTAGGACCATTTCAGCCATAATACTCATTGCCTCAAGACCTGCAGAGGTGAAGTTCAGAGACAAGAATCATCTGGAGAAAGGCATTTTGCACAGAGGTACCTTACAGAAGAACTGACTGCCCAAGTAGAGCTCCAACAACCTCAGCTGTTCATTTTTTGAGGTTTAAAAGGAACCATCCATTTTAATTATTTTATGTTTGGGATGGAAACTATATTATATGGGGGGAAATTGGACATTTCTGATTTAAAAAGAATGATACTATAGGAACAGGTTTCATTAGAAAACATTAATTGTTTTAAAATAACTTATTTAGCAATTTGCAGTACAGCCCATGATAGGTGTTATATTACAGTGTACAGATAAGATTAATAAGATGGTAAAAAATAATTCCAGTTACATGCAGGTTTAAATTACTTTACTCTTATGTAGGTTTTAAACTAAGCACGCCTAGGATGGACTACAAAAGCAGGACAAGCGCAGGCGGACAGGATTTAGGGGAGAAAGAAAGGTTTAATGAAGAGTGTGGAGAACTCATGGAACTGCATTCCCACGGTTAACAATAGAGCGGTTGGCCTTAATGTCAAGTTTTACCAAGAGTGAGTGATAAGGGCTGTCCTTCTGGTGGCAAAGCCTGTGTAAGTATTTCTACCACATCTGTATTCAAAAAAGTCTATCAAGAGGAATTTTGACACCCTACAGGCTGGGGAAGGATACAGTAAGTGAACAGAAAATGCAAGAGTCTTTTGAGGCTTTTGACACAGTCCCACATGGCATTCTCATAAGCAAACTAGGGGAATATGGTCCAGATGAAGTTACTATAAGATGAGTGCATAATTGGTTGAAAGACCATACTCAGGCAGTAGTTATCAATGGCTCACTATCAGCTTGGGAGGATGTATCTAGTGAGATTCAGCAAGGATCTGTCCTAGGTCTGTTAATGAAAATGTTGAGTAGTACCAACCTGGATAATGGAGTGGGGAGTACACTTATAAAATCTGCACATGACACCACCCTGGGAGATTTAGGTTAGATATTAAGAAAAACTTTCTAACCTGAAGGATAGTTAAGCACTAGAATAGGCTTCCAAGGGAGGCTGTGGAATCCCTATCACTGGAGGTTTTTCTGAACAGGCTAGACAAACAACTGTCAGGGATGATCTAGGTTTACTTGGCCCTGCCTCTTGAAGTCCCTTCCAGCCCTACATTTCTACAAAGAGTTCTTTTAAAGACTTTTTTGGCTCTGAATGATGTGGTTCCTGTATACATCAGACAGCTCATTTTCCAGGCACACCATTCATCCCTTTGTTCCTCGGTAGCTCATTGTTTAGCACGAAAAGGGTTAAGGACAAAGCTTCTGCCACATTTTGTGCTTCTTCTAAACTTATTTAGAGCACAGGGTTGGGGGGGGGGGCTTTGGAGGGGGAGCTGAGGAGAGGGGGAGGAACTCGTGGAATTTTTAGAATTATTTTGCTTTTCAAAGAAATGCTTCTCTAGAGAGATTTTAAGACAATAAAAGCAATATTGAGTAACAGCAGCCCAGGAGACCTGGGTTCAGTTCCTGGCTCTGCCACATTTGCCTTGTGTAACCCTGCATACGGTACTTCATCTGTCTGGAGCTCAATTCCCACATCTGTAAAACATGGATGACAACCCTTCCTTTGTCCCACCCGCTGCCTTGTCTATTGACATCAACAAGGTGGCACTGTCTCTTATCATGTATGTACAGTGCCCAGCACTAGGAGGCCCTGATCTCAGCTGGGGGCTTCTAGGTACTACTGCAATAGTAGGAATAGAATTGTTATATGAACAATAATGTCTCATGAACAGCTATATAAAAGGCAAACATTGCAGATATGACCTCGTCTCCCATCAGCCCCATTCCCAAAGCAGGCTGGGAAGAAGCGATCAGCCTAGGTTAACTGGGCACCAGTCTCCCTCCCTCTGCTGTGATTATGAGAAGATAGTGATTACTGGTCCAGGACCTGGATTCTGCTTCCCCAATTAAAGTGCGTCAGACAGAGAGACCCAGGGGAAACACATTAAACACAACAGCCCTGGGAAGGGATGTTTCTTTGGAAACTCAGGGGGACCAGCCCAAACCTTATGCTTCATACATCTCCCCATCTGAATGTTTCACTGCATCCCCTGCAAGGCATGGAGAGCCCAGCAGTAGCACCTCAAGTCTTTTCTGCCATCACCAGCATGGAGAGACATTGCTTAGAAATTCAAAGAGCTCATGGGAGGAGGGTCCTTGAAGCACATGCTGCCGGTGGACAGGCCTCGCTGACTCATCTCACATATCCCTTCACTACCTCCCGGTTTCATACACTCACTCATGGTGAGTTTTGGGCAGGACAGCATCATTCCAACAGGGCATGTGAATTGATGCAGATGCAAATCACTTTAGTAGTCCATGCACACAAGCAAGATCCTCAGGTGCACACCTGCAAGTCACAGGTGACCTTAGCCGATACATTAGGTTTTGCCACCTGACTCTCATGGGCTGGGCTTCACAGTTCCTGAGCACCCACAACTTCTGCTGACATCAATCTACATAGATTCATATATGGTCCCCCCATCCTGATAGTACCAAAGTATTTAAAAATAGAAAGGACATTACCAGGGTCTGTATTTCTTTTCTTCATTCCCAGCCAGTGACCTACAAGGTCCACAGCTCCTTAGAGCCAAGCCATGATCATCATGCTCAGTTTTAAAAAAACACCCATGTGTAAGGGGACTGTTGCCCCCTTACTAACATTCAGTGGGGTGTTTTGGTTGGCTAGCTCCCAGCACTAAAAGGGGAAGGGTCGATGGCAAATCAGGAGCCTGAGACTGACAGTCCCCAGGAACAATGGGGAAAGGCCAATGCTCCAGATCAGCCTGATTGACAGGCTAATCAGAGGGTCAGGAGGCCAGGGAGGTCCCGTCCTCCGTGTGAGCTGGAATTGCCTGGGTCAGACTGAGTGGGGCCGAGCTAAGGAGAAAGCAGGGGCCCAAGCTGAGCTGGAGAGCAGAACCGTGCTGGGACCAGAGGCGCAGCCACAGAGCCAGAGACACAGCCAAGGGAGAGCAGATCCTGTGCTAGGAGCAGAGCTGCAGCCACAGAGCCAGAGACGCAGCCCAGGGAGAGCAGATCCTGTGCTGGGAGCAGAGACGCAGCCACAGAGCCAGAGACGCAGCCCAGGGAGAGCAGATCATGTGCTGGGAGCAGAGCTGCAGCCACAGAGCCAGAGACGCAGCCCAGGGAGAGCAGATCCTGTGCTGGGAGCAGAGCTACAGCCACAGAGCCAGGTGTGGTGAGCAAGTGGGGCCAGCCAAGGGGGGACCTTGGGCAAAGGGCCCAGCACAGAAAGACACCCCCAGACAAGGGCCCTTGCAGGCCAGACCGGGAGGGGGACCTTAACCTGACGGGGGGCTAACGCTGGGAAGAAGGGTCCCACCACTCAAAGCCCGGAGGTGTGTGGCCACCACCATTGCAAGTGTCCAACCCGCAGCATACCTGCAGCACAGCCAGGGCCTGAGACGGAAATCTGGGACCTACAAGGAACAGACTGTGAAGTGCCCTGATGTCCAGAGGCACTGTTTGTGATGTTCCCTGCCACAAAGCAGGGTGATGTGTTTTCCTTTAACCTTTCCCATTTTTCCTTATTCTTTTCTTTAGATTAATTGTTAATTAAACAACTTGTATTTGTTTTAAATTGTATGGAATAATCAGTGGGTCAGGGAGGTGCCCAGTGCAGAGAGAGTACCCCGGAGTGGGGACACCCTAGCCCCTGTTCTAGGTGACCACAGCAGGGTTGGGGGTTGAGCCCCCCAGGAATCCTGGGCCCAGCCTTGTTGGGGTTACGAGGACTCTGCCAGACAGGAGAGTGGAAGGGGAGCCCTCAAGGGCAGGGAGGCCTCTGGGTAAAGGGAGTGGGAGCGAGGACTCAGATCCTTTCGCTAGCCCACTTCACCGGGGTAGTGCAGAAGCCAGGAAAGTTCCCCACAATAGCGGGACCATTCCCCCGCTTACACATGGAATGTGTGAATACAGTGGACAACATGGCCTCCAAAAGAGCCATCATGTGATAAGAACTCTCCTACCAAACTTGATGGGTAAAGATTGCATAAATAAAACACAACCAACCACTCATTCAAATTATAGCTAAATGCCTCCAAAGTTTGCATTGGAGAAGGGGCATGTGAGAGGGGCAAATAAAAAAAAAAAAAAAAAAGAGAGACAGAGAGAGAGAGAGACCCACAGACCCTGTTAACAGGATAAGTTTTCCAGAATCTGAACTCACTCCCATTATCCCATTATTCACTGAGAGGTCTTAGACCTGGGCTCAACTCAGACTCTGAGGTTTTGCAACTTAGGCCCCTTTTCAGCAAGATACTTCAGCACATGCTTAACATTAACCTTCTGAGTAGACATATCGACTTGAATAGGGCCAGGACTTCACCCACTCACTTCAGTGGGACTACTCAGTTCACACGCTGGCTTCCTCCGGGCCCCGGGGGTGTTCAACCCGCCACTCTGCCCCAGGCCCCACCCCTGCCCCGCCTCTTTCTGTCCCCGCTCTACCCCCGCCTCGCCTCTTCCCAGGGAAGCTGACCATGGCATGCAGGAGGCTCTGGGAGGGAGGATGAGGAGTTGATCGGCGGGGCCACCGGTGGGTGGCGCTGGGAAGGAGAGGGAGGTGGACTGGCTGCCAGTCGGTGCTAAGCACCCAATAATTTTTTTCTGTGGGTGCTCCAGCCCTGGAGCATGCATGGAGTTGGTGCCTATGACTCAGTTACTTAGGCATGTATTGAAGTACCTTGCTGAACTGGGACCTTGAAAAGCAACTGTGAGTTCACAAAATCTCACCCCTCGTATAATTTTAAGCCATGTTTTTCCACACACCCTCCCCAGGGTCGCATTTTTCTAGCTTAAAGGGAAGCCCAAGTTATGTATTAGGTAGGGCCACCCAGAGAAGCTCAGAAGACACGAAGTGGGCCTATCCATAGCAGGTAGATCATTTTTTCCTTTACAATCTTTCGGTTTCCCTTCTCTGATTCTCTGCCTCCTTCCCTGCGGTGCTTCTGAGTGTGTTCCATGTTGCCCACGTTCTGCTCCAGTGGAGGATGGAGAAGAAAGGGCACCAGGGACAATGCAAATTAATGGCCTGGTGCCTCCTCTCATGGTAGAGATAACCATATGCATTATTATAACATCTCTCTTCCAATGATCTTCAAACTCTTCACAAAAAGAGTCATTACTTCTCACTTGGAATCGCAGATGATCACCACAAAGAAAACATGTTTTAATAATCTTTTAAGGTGGGAAATGTTAATTTTTTTTATCTGAAAAGGCAGCTTTGAAATAACTTTTTGTCTGGTGGGACTTTAAAAAAAAACAAACTTTGTCTGTGGGACGCTCTAGAGTCTTTGGCTATTTGAAGAAATGATACACATCTCAATCTGATACATGCTGAAGTGGATGCAAACCAGAAGAGCCACAAAATAGGCTGTTCTAGTATTTATGGGAAGAGAGAGCGGTTCTTTGTACAGAGCAATAAGCAGGAGGTCAGCTGGCCTGTAAAAGCTTGTCACGGATATCGAGAACCTTCCCCTCCAACATCTGCAGCTGTTCCCGTTGCAAAAAGAGTTCACATTCTCTGCACGGCGTGTATGCGGAGTTTGCAGAAACTCTGCATGTGGCTATGCACAGAAATCCCAGGTTATGACAGGTTTCAGAGTAGCAGCCGTGTTAGTCTGTATCCGCAAAAAGAACAGGAGTACTTGTGGCACCTTAGAGACTAACCAATTTATTTGAGCATAAGCTTTCGTGGGCTACATCCCATTTCTTTGGATGCAGGTTATGACAGAACATCTCCAGATTTACTTCCAGACAAAAAGTTATTTCAAAGCTGCCTTTTCAGATAAAAAAAATTAACATTTCCCACCTTAAAAGATTATTAAAACATGTTTTCTTTGTGGTGATCATCTGCGATTCCTTCCTCTGGGGAAGTACTTGGACAGCTTGCAAGGTTTTTCCCAAAGCTCTGAAGGGTGGAAGTCCACATCACACTTTCACTCACTACTCCACAATTCCAATGCATCCCTTCCCCACCTCTATCTCACTTGAAGACCTAGAATCAGTTCTCTGTTGGCCTGCACCCTGTGCAGTCATTCATGCCAGTGAAAAGTTGGTACAAAATGCTCCCATTCTTCAGGTTTTTAGTAGCATTTTTACCCACTTTGCCCAGACTAAATGACTGCACTAGGCCCAGGGAATAATGAACAGGGCCCCTAAGATGCTTCCACATCTCCACACTTTCCACACCAAACCTGTTTGACAGAAGCCTCTCTTCACTCCACCACTTGGGAGGAAAACCTGGATTATGTATTTTAAGGCTTCTTCCCGCACCACAGAATGAGGTTACACTGTGTATTTGGAATATAAAAATCCAATCAGCTGGAAATATTTCCCAAGGATTATGCACATCTTACTTACACACCTGCTGGAGCAGAACCCTCAGGAAGATTTTGTAAGGGCTGCATCTACACTTACAGATTTAGTGCCTGGCTCTCAGCACCACTGCAGCTACATCGGTGCTAGCACTGATGCAAGCACTAGTGTGGAGAGGACCTAGATATTCCCAGTACCATATTCTTCTCTGCACTAGTGCGTGTATTGTTATTAGCAATTGAGGCACAGAAGCAAGCATTAAACTTGCTATTGTAGATGCAAGACAAATTACGAGCTGTATCAAATTTTTAAGGGCCAAATCCAGTTGACCGTACTCATGTGAGTAGTGTGCTAATGTTCACAGGACCACTCACATGAGTCAGGTAAGAAAGATCTGACACTAAGACAAAAGCTATAAAATATTTGTTAAGTAGCTCATAATAAGTTATTGATTTTACATGACAGTCAATTGATCACCCCAAACTTGTGTAAAATCACTGACCAATATTTATCTCTAGCAGTTGCGATATAAACAGTCAAACTTCCATCTTCCCAAGTGAAACCAGAATCCCAACCTGCATCTTTCCAGTAGATTTACCCAGTTTATCCAAACTCTGACCTCCATGTAAGAAAGTCACAGAAATCAGAGATAGAAAAGATGCTTGGTATTATATTATCTAGTCCCCCATGCAAGCCAATGGCAATGCTCCCCTTCACTGAACAGGATAGTTCACTGCTGCAGGGATGCTGGAATAATTTATATAGTGGGGGTGCTGAGAGCCACTGAACCAAACTGTAAACCCTGTATATGATGCAAACCACATCAAACCAGGGGGTGTGGCAGCACTCCTAGTGCCAGCACCTATGCACTGCTGTACAGTTACTAACTTACTGCCCAGTTATCAACCACTTCCCTTTGGAGACTATTCCATTTCCTAATAGAGAGAGTTCACCATCAGGAAGCACCTCCTGATTTATAACCCACATTTTTCCCATTCTTACTTTCATCCCTATGACTCCTACTTGTTTTTTTTTAAATCAACCTAAAGAATTCCTTCTCTTCTTCTTGGGTGTCACAATTCTGCCCCACCATTCCATTCAGATCAAAGGTTGACTGTATCCCATACAAATAACTAAACCTATCCCCAAGGGAAAAAGTCTCTTCCGCCACCATTTGCAGACCCATCTTTAATCGAGACAACACAGCTTTCTGCATGAATTCTACTGTCCTGCGTTAGGGTAGCAGCTGCCATTGGATTAACTGCAGTAACAACTCACATTGCTTTGAAATCTGTAAGGTACCAACATCATCCCATGTGTGAGTTTTCAGAGTCACCTGAGAAGCAGACCACTCACCAAATATTATATCCATAGATTTTAAAGGGCAGAAAGGACAATTAGGACCAGCTAGTCTGACTTTCTGCATAACACAGGCCACAGAGTTTCATCTAGTAATTCGTGCATCAAGCCTATGTCATGTAACTAATCTAAAGCATATATTTTAGAGAAGACATTAATCTTGATTTAAAGACTTGAAGTGATGGAAAGTCCACCAGATCCCTAGATAATTTGTTCCAATGGTTAATTATCCTCACTGTTAAAAAGCTGCACTTTATTTCCAGCCTGAATTCATCTAGCTTCATTGGATCTCGTTCTCCGTTGTCTGCTAGATTAAAGAGCCCTCTGTCAGAAACCTCCCCATATAGGTACTTACAGACTGTGATCAAGTCACCTCTTAACCTTCTCTTTGAGAAGATGGATAACTGTTCTGAAGCTTCATGAAGGACAAAAGCGATGTTGGTTAAACACAAGGACAAAACAGTAAGTTTAAAAAACCACAAGCCTGGCATAAACATTCCATTCCCCCTCACCCCCATTACCAAGCACTGTTGGAAGCACAAGGTGGCTCCCATCACCCAAACCTGCAATTCCCTAAGAAAAAGGTGATTTTAGTAACATCTCTCCTGCAGACTCACTTTCTGGGTCAAATAATAAGGGTCAAAGTCCTCCAGTGGTACAGCAACCAGACCTTTCGGGATGTCCCCATAGATGAAAGGCAGATTTTTCCCTGCCTCCAGGTCACTGTTCGGTTTTGGTTTGCTGTCGTCGTCGTCATCCCGATGGCTGCTGTCTTGCTTTGGACGCTTCTTCTTTTCCTCTGCAATGCGCTTCTCAATGTTAGCCAGAGACTCTGGGGTGAAAGGTTTAAAACTATCAGGGCCTGGTGGTGCGAGCAGCTGCGCTGCCATCTTTTCATCCTGCAGCAGCTTCTTTAGTTATGTTGCACCCAGGACAGGTCAACTCTGCATGGAATAAAACAGCACAAACAAAATAAATAGTAAGTCGCTGCACTAGAGATGGACAAGTACATTTCATGGGGAACCAATGATGATTCATTTTGGCCTTGATCCCGAAAGCCCTTGCCCAGCAGGATTTACAAGGCTGATGCACTCCGATGCAAGTGAAAGCTACGAGTAGGAGCAAATCAGGTCAGGCACTCTGTCTCAGTCTGCAGCATGTCAGACCCCTCATTCACAAGTGCACAGGGGCAGAAAATGGTGGTGGGAAACTGGACAGGTCTAAAGACAGGTAGGTTTAAGCATGTTCCTCATCATGCTAACAAGGTACTTAGCTAAGTGCACCCCTCTATATCTTCACTCATGAGTCTAAGCAGGAGTAAATTGGGGCCAGCTTTTCAAAAGCGCAGCTTGTTGGGTGCACGTTGGGTGCTCAGCTCTTTTGAAAGCCTGGCCCTCAGGCCCAATTTGATACTACTGAAATTAATGAAAAGTTTCCCTATTGATTTCAGTGGGCATTGGATTAGGCCCTTAGGGAGTACTCAGCAATGCTCATTAACACAGGATCGAGTTCTCCTACACTCCTCAACATGCTCATTACTTCTTATTGTGTATTTATTTGTGCAACACTCCACACCTCTGCTGTGCAAGATCAACTCTTATAAACCCTTTAATTACACACACTCAATTAATGGGCTTTTGGGGAAAAATATGGTCATGTATGCCCCCCAAATTAAGTTTTTTGTTTTCAAAAAAAAAGGACTTTACAAAATATAATAGTAATTAAAAAAAAAAACATGCAGATGTTTAGACAAAAACATCCCCACTGCACCATTTTCAGCCCAAACATCGCAGCTTTGTGCCAGTGCATGAGAACAAGAAAAGTGAAGCAGATTAAGTACAGAAGCACAACTGACTAAGGCCTCCAAACCCTCAAGCTGCTATGGTGGGCAGCAAACCCTTTGCACCCACACAGAGCCCCAGTAGACCTGCTCACAGCAGCTTGTAGGATCAGGGTCTAATCAAGTTCCCCTGTGCAAAGCCAAATGAGTTGTGGAAAAAACCAAACAAATCAGCACCAATGGTTTTTTTAAAAAGTGTTTAGGATGACTATTAAATTTAATTTGTGAAATAACTACAAAAATATACCACAAGGGCATTGGTGAAGTTTGTCAGATGGATTTGCCATGAGATACAATTCTGTATTCAGTAGGTTTTGCACTGTCCCCACAAACAGAGTGCCTATAAGGTATTAAATGCACTCAAATTTAAAAGCAAACAAATAAAAGGGGGCAGTTAGAAAATCATTTTGTCTGGATCCAGCACTCCTGGAAAACCCCTGAAGTTTTACACCTTTTGCCAATCCTTTGTTTGAGATTGAGCAATAGGAATGTGTTGCAATTCTGAGATAAGGGGAGGATGTCATGGATTCCAGCTTTTCACACTTGGGAAGAAGAGGGCAGAGGAATTCTAGAAACCTTGCACTGATGCAACAGCACTGCAGCATTGCAGGTTGGAATACAACAGAGCATAGACACTGCTTGGTACTTAAGGGAGGGAACCTGAATACTGAAGGGGCATAGTGTTTCAGGAGGAAAGACAAAATTGTCACTTGATGTCGGACACAGATTTACATATGAAAGTCGTGCGCACTATGGTTTGTACATTTAAAGACAACGGATTGCCCAGGTAAAGACAGAGACCTTGTTACCCAAAGACGCGCGCGCACAGAGTTTTTTTTTTACAGTAGGTATTTAATGCCAGGGACTTCTGAATAAAGAATGACTTTCATGTTCCTTGAAATCAATGATTGCTCTACGGCCGAATCATTATGATTCAGCTATTCCAGCATGAAGTCAGTGACAGACAGCCTGCGCAGTCCTCGGCTTTGAAGATGTACCGGGAATAACTTCATCCTGGCAAGATTCCCTCAAGTCCAATGAGGTCATCAAGATGGTGGAACATACTTATTCATAAAGGGCAAGCTGGAGCATTTTGTGTCCAGCCCTGAGCAAGGTCCACTCTCACAATGCCCCCTCAGAGGTTTCTGCCAGGGAAAGTGAGTGTCGTAGGGGTGGGAGATGCAGGGGGGTGGAGAAGAAGGGGAATGGTATACTCAGATAAAGCCCTTTTCAGGGTGGAGCATAATCCTGGCTGGTGAGACATGGCTCCAGGTAGTTCCCACCCCTCCCTGCCAGGAGCATATGCCACACAGTCCTTGTGCTCCCCCAGCAGTTGGATGCAGGTAGCTAGACCAGGAGGGGATGGGAAATCCTTAACACCCCACACCCTCCTCTCACACACGCTGCCCTGCACAGCCACACAAAGTTGATACTCTAATATTTAACTCAGTTTCCTACTTTGATAGTGTTGTCACTTACAGAAACAATCCAACCTAGAATGTGTACAACCAATTATGGGTTCTCTGATCACGGTGATTTTACCAACTAGTTACAGCTGGAGGTAACATCATTTCCTGAGTAAATTACAACATCTGATTCTCTGACAGCTCCTGATTTTTACCTCAAAATATAATTTTATTTGTATGACTGAAGTTGCCAGCTCTTGTGTTATTTGGTGTATACCTTAAAGCTCCAGCTCCTGATGTCCTGTGATTACATGAGAATCTCAGTTTTCATCTAAAAAAAAGTTAGTTTCTAGCCCTCTGGTTGTGAAAAAAAGCTTGAAAATGTAAAATGTGAAGGCTCAAAAAACAGAAGGCAAATAAAGAACCCCGTATGTATTAATTTTGAAAATCTCATGAAGTTAAGCTAATCTCATGCTTCTAATATGCTTGAGGCTGGAAAAATCAAGTCAAGTGAAAAGTGAGAGGCCAGATATGAGCCTTCATATGTTCTTAAAACCTCTGTTACAATCCCACACCCACCCTGCCTCCCACCATACTCAGCAACACCAGCTTTTAACTCCCTCCTCGCAAACGTAATGGGAACAAAAACTAACTTGGCTGTCTTACTTAATGCAATTGTTTTTTTTTGCGCAATGGGCTTTAGTGCGTGGACCTAGAATGATATTATCTGGGGTGTTTGTGTGTACCTACTAATTACCTCGACTGGAGGCACTTAGAAATAGAATGTGTGTCATATAATCTATACAACCAATAGCTAATGGAGATTCTTGTTTAGTTCACATGGCAGGAGCCTATGTTTTGGAGCAGAGGGCGAGGGACAGGTGGAATCAGTTCTATCCTTGTCATTGCTGTGAAATTCAACGTAGCTATGGCAGCATAGCAACAAGCATGAATTTGTGCCCATGTATTGGTTACAGTATCTGCGCAGGATCTTTCTTCTGACTACACATGTAGCACCATCTTTAAAACAACAACAAAAACTCTTTCTTGCTCATTCATTTGGTATGTATAGAATCATACCAATTTCCACAACAAGCATTTTGCTGGTCTTATGAATTGCACAAAACCTGAGTTTTGTTAATCCCTCAGCACGGCTATTTTCAAGATCTATGAAGCTGTACTAAAGACAAAACCAACGCATGCAAATAAATTCAATTTCTTTTCACTTTCACATAGAACAAGAGGGATCTACTGGGTCTATCCAGTAGAAGTCTGGAGGAATTGGGAGACTGGAAATCAAATTCTTAATGACGCTGAAGTAATTAGTATGTTACAATGGAAATCATTAGGGGACTAAGTAGCTCATGCTACTGTAGCAGTAGAGAAACAGACTTCACCTATGTGCTTTAAACTAGAGCAAGGCAAGTTTGAAAACCTTGGTTCAGATTCAGAAGTTGACACAAACTTCAGATTTAATTATTATTTGTATTCTAGAAATGCCTACAGCCCACAACACAATGGACTAGGCCCTGCACATACAGAGAGATAGTCCCTTTCCCAAAGCCCTTACAATCTAAGTAGACGAGATTCAGTGTTCTGGTTCAACCCATTAGAGAATTAGGCTGTGGTCTCTAACTTTGGGCTCAGCTACACACATTGTTTGTACTGCTATATTGGTTTAGTAATAGACATAGTTTAAGTGGTCTGCCCACGTATAAAACTGTGTCCATTCTAAGGGCTATACCAAGTTAACTACAGTGGTATAAAACCCCACTCCTAACAAATACTTAGCTGGGTATAATAATGTGTGTAGACCAGGCCTCAGATACTTATATGGCTCCAGGATCCTAGCACCTCACAATCTTTAATGAATTTACCCTCACAACATCCCTGTAAGGCAGGGCAGTTCTAGTATCCCAATTGTACATATGGGAAACTAAGGCACAGAGGGTATGTCTACACAGAAGCTGGGGGGGTTCTCAGTGTGAGTAAACAGACTCACGCTAGCTCTGTTTGAGCTAGCACACTACAAATAGCAGTGTGGCCAGGGCAGCAAGTCTGTGCAAATTTTCTGCCCATATATAAATTAGGGATCTGTTTCCTTTATATATTTGGGGAACAGAACCCATATATCCTGAGCCTCAGTCCAGTACTTTAACCACAAAGCCTGCCATATTTGTTTATATATAAACACATAAATAAATAAATAAATAAATAAAAGGACCATCAGCCCAGTAAAATGTACCTGTTTACCCAAGTACATTTAGATGGTATAGTGAAAAGTATGCCACTAAAAGATCAGACAGAAAGGTGGACAGGTGCTGCAGAAGTAACAACTGTGCCCTCTTCTAGCCAGGCTGCCCCATTAGTGCATCTCCCCATCTGTTCTGCGAGGACCACCACTAGAGATAAAGAGAGTGCAAGGTCTACAGGACTTGCTCATTGCCTGACCCCCTCCTCCCAAAGAGATTTGATTGTGCTAGGAACATTGCTTTGTTGGAAACAACTCAGCCACCCGCAATTTTCACAGAGGCCACTGATATCTATGAGATAGCAAGGCCTCTCAGGCACTGTCTGCCTGGCCTAAATCCAAACCAATTTCATTACAAACTCCCTGGACCCTTCCATCCTTCCCACTGGGCTTGCTTGTATTCTATAATTCCCTTCCCCAGCAGAGGATACACACTTTGCCATCAGCTAGATACTCATGCTTAAAATGTCTCTTGTGCTTTTTGTAGGAGATGGGGCATTGAGATTGGTGTCCAGCATGGGTCATTCCATCCCACCTCCCTAAGTTCCCCGACCTACAATGATAGCTGGCTCTGGGCAGCCTGCACCTCCTGGTGGCTGTTAAGAGAAGGACAGTGGGCAAAGTGAATGCACATTACCCAGCCCAAATCTAATAATGGGGCAGTGCTGCAAAGCCACTGCTCTATCCTCACAAAACTCAGCTCTACTGAGATACCTAGGACATCTTGGCAGGTGGTCTGCTGCAACTGGAGCTTATTATGGGAAGTGCACTCATCTCATTGTTACCATGATTTGTTGTTGGTACCATCTGTGTGTTGTATTCACGTCATCTGTCATATTATACTTGAAATGTAAGCTATTTGGGGCAGGTGGTTATGTGTATGTGCAGCACCTAGCCCAGTGGGGTCCCTCGGCACTACCACAACACAAATAAATAACATCACTTACAATCTGGCCTAGGATCATGACTTTCTAGGAGTTTAAATGAAAAGTATCTTCATAATTAAATGCAGCTTACAAATATAGAGTGTTATCCCTTGTAAAATACATGCAGGTCCAAACCCCTGCAGTAGGATGTTAAGTGCATTTCAGGAAGACAGAGCATTACCAGCTGCATAATGCCTCTCCAACTCACCTTTGACTGAATTCCCCTCTACTTACTTCACCCTAGCAGTGACTCTGCCCCTTAGTCCTTCCTACACTCTGACACCAGTACCTGTATATGTAAACAGAGATCTCAGACTCTAAAACCACCTCCCCATGAGGAAGTTAATTGAACATATCTCCCAACCCCAACTCAGTTTTCAGCTGCAGATCCAAAATCTGAAGTTTAAATATTCTGCCTCATGTTATTTCAGAGACCACCAGACTCAGGGACTGACTCCCCATTGCCCTGCACCTCATGCAGTCATCCGCACCAGTGCAAGTTGGGTATAAAATGCTACCACTTTAGTTTGGTAGTGTTCTGCACCCACCTTGCACTGCTGTGTCTGCACAAGGTGCAGGGTGATGAAAAAATCAGGCATCTATCTTAAAAAAAAAAAAAAAAAAGAGAGAGAGAGAGAGATTTGTGAGAGTCCCCTGGAATGGAGCCCACTGAGGAGAGCAGCACAGAGTTGTATCAAATCATAAAAGACAAAAGGTATCAGGGCTTCCAGTTATCTTCCTGCCAACACAGGATTGGTTCCCATGGTACCAACTTGTCCAAGACTACTTTCAAGCAGTGGTGTTCCCATTGCTTCCCTTAGAAGAATTTTCCTCCAGACTAATAGATCTAATTAACAGGGATTTTTTCCCTTGATATTCAACCTACTATTTTCCTTTTCTTAATTTCACCCCATTACTCTTAGTGACAACCCTCTTTGGAACATTACACAATCCCCCTCCCCTACACCACGCAAGTATTTGTACACTTCTGGTACATCCCCCAGCTCTTTAGTCATACTGTGTCTAGATATGTACATAGCTTCCCAATCACCTTAGCATCTGAGCTCTTCCCAGGTGGGCCAGATCTTCAAGTGTAAATCATCACCGCTCCATTGATTTCAAGAGTTAGAGAAAGTATGTTCTTGCGCTTAAGGAGAAGGATCCGAGACATGGACTTCCTATGTAACTCTGGGCAAGTCACTTACCACCTCCATAAAATGAAGATAACAATACTTCCCTTATCCTACCCTTTGCCTTGAGCATTATGACTAAGCTCTTCAGGGCAAGAACTGTTTCTTGTCTACGTGTATATATGGTGTCCAGAACAATGAGTCCTCAATCTCAGTTGGAGACTATAAGAACTATCATGATATAAATAATAATTATACCATGATCCTAAAAAAATATGGAGGCTGAGTTTCACTACAGTCATACCAAACTATCAATACTGATATTGCTATACTTTTTCTAAAGCTGATATTTCAAGGTGATCTGTGAAGGAGGTGGGAAAGGGGAGGAGGGGGTTGTGATCTTTTTTTGCTTCTTTAAATAGAGGGTCTGAGAAGTTTCTTTCCCCATTTAAAAAAAAGAAAAAAGTTACTTAGGTGTGTTTTTATTTGTTTATTTTTCAAACACAATGGACATTCTAAAAGTCATGTCTATCCTTTTTGTCTAGAAGATTTTTTGGGAGACTGGAGAACCAGGAAGTTTATAACGTCAGCAACACCAAGCAACTGAAAGCAGTAATGATTTTTGTTCAGACTGTTTAAAACTTGGGGGTGGGAGAGGCGGGGAGAAGGTTGCTGTTTTTCTTTTTTGTGTAAACAGCTCTTTAGCTCAAATGCATGAAAAACATGCTGGACAAAAAGACATTTTTATAAACAGATTCAAATACCCACATCCATTCAACTGAGCACTGAGAAATCTCTTAGTCCATACCAGAGACCTCCAAGTAGCCTTCCAACCAAACTGGACTCAACATTTCTGGTATTTATCAAGTAAATAAAAAAAGACTCCTTAAAAAAAGAGAGAGCCTCTTTATATATCTTAAAGCAGCAAAAAAGTGCAAACCCAGTATTTTAGCCTTTTCCAAGCCTCCTTTATAGAACCACACAAGCATTCTCATGTTTGAAAAACAAAAGCTCCTCTAATGTACTCGACAGTGTAACATTTGTATGCACTTCATTACTAACTTCCCCAAATACCATGAAACTGTACAGCAGCAGAGAGGATCTGGTCTACTTGAGTGGCAGATAAATATACAAGGCCTGATTTAAAAAAAAACATGGTAACTCAGGTCTCATCCAAAAAAATTTAAAATAAAATAATATACAGAAATGCATGCCTGATTTGTCTACACAAATTACCCCAATGGCAGCTGGAAGTAACCAGCTAATCTGATAAATGGCCATTTTAAAGCAAAAATTCACTATTTGTACATAAAAATAAGGTGCACAATTGCACACAGCTCTGGACTCCCTATAATAAGACTCAGGTTGACAGATAACTATTGGCTCTACCATCCCCTAGGTCCCTCAACCTTCTTGAGGCAAATTCAGGTAGAAACAGATACGTACACCTGCAAAGTGTCTGGCCTGAATCCTTGGCTTGTGGGCAAGGCAGGCAGCATTCATCTTTGGTTGGATACCCTCCTTCCTAGACTCACCTTACAGCTAATCTCTTCTAATGGAGCAGAATGCAGCCAGGATCTTGGGTTAGCGGCCCAACTTTCACGTGGTTTGGGGACTTTTCAATTCTGAAGTTTCCTTTCAAAATGTCCCACTCCACATATAAGTACGCAGAGCCACTGTGGCTCTACTGTGCAGGGAGAGGTAACAGGCCATTGACAGTGGGAGCATGCTGCAGATGTGACAAAATACTTCTTGACCAGGAGACAATCCTGCATGGAGGAAGATGGACTGGCTGTACCAAGACATCTCCACCCCTCCCCACAAATCTCTAACATAGAGAACTAATGGCCTTGTCTACACTAGAAAATTGAACTATTCATAGTTGAGTGAGTTGGGTTGCATGGATTTAAGCACACAAGTCATCCTGAATGGTGTTAATGACCCCTATGGGCTGCCCTGCATCCAGACTAGCTCTCACCTACACAATTTTATTCCCTATGGGCCTGAACTATTTGAGTGTCCAGTCAAGATTTTCAAGAGTGCATAAGTGATTTAGGAGCACAAGCCCCATTGAAAGGTGATTTGTGATTAGGTCTTCACAGCAGCCGGAAGTGGAATCACCAGATCAGGCAGACATACAGATACTAGTTCAGCTTGAGCTAGCACGGAAAAACAGCAGTGTGGCTGCGGCAGCACGGGCAGTGCCTCAGGCTAGCTGCCCAAACGTGCGCCCAGAGGGCTGGGCAGGACTGTACTCACATGCTGAGCTAGCATGTGTACATCTACCGGAGGTGGAAATTACACCTCCCAACTCCTGTTGGGATGTACCCCAACTCTCTTTGAAGCCTTTGAAAATCTCACCTCACAAGTTTAGTAGAGTTCAAAAAAGGACTGGACATTTATATAGATAATGAACACATCCAGAGACAAAACAGACATATTAATAAAACAAAATCAAGAGCTTTGGAAGGGCTGTAAACCCTCCTCCTTCAGGGCAGATTTCCGACTCTTTGGGGACAGGAACCACCTTTTTGATCTGCATTTGTACAGGGCCTAGCACAATGGGGTCCTGATCCATGACTGGGGTTCCTAAGTGCTATCATAATACAAATAAATCACCTTTAATTAACGGGGGTTAGAGAAGGAGCTTCCCTAGGTATGGGGGCAGGTTATCTCATAACTCATATCATCCCACTGCATGGTTTCTTGCACTTCCTCTGAAGTTGGCCATTGTCAGAAACAGGATACTGGGCTAGACGGGCCACTGGTCTGATACAGTCCAGCAATTCCTATGGCCTACAAGTATCTATCCCACAGTTTCACAGCACAACTCCCAGAAGCAGTGTATTCTGGGAGACTTTGAATGGCCACTTGGAAGACAGCCGCAGGACTAATTGAACTAATCAACTAATCTGCGCTCAGACCAGCACTAAAATAGTTCAGACCCAATATGTATCTAGTCCTGCTGAAGCACACCATGTTCCAATTTGCACTTAGCCTGGTAAGTTTCTCTAGCCTAGACAAAACCTATAAGAACACTCAGCCAGAAGCCTTATTTTAAAAGCAACAAGCTCTGGCTGGGGCCTAAAGAAATTAATCAGAACAGAGGCTGGAATTTGTATTAGAAAAGGGGAAGCATCAATGTTTTTACTGCTGGACGATGAAGAATTTAATATTTAGCAAATTCTAGCAAAGTGTCCTTGGCTACATGGCCTGTGCAGTGGAATCAGTGGGAATGGTCTGAATTTTCCTTATTGAGAACAAACAAACATCAGGGGTTAAATCATGGCTTTACTCCCATTGACTTGAATGGAGCCAGGATTTCACGTTTAACATACAAAACACCTCCCCTTGGGCCTGTTTCTCTATTGCCCTGCACCTTGTCTGACCATCACACGCCCCCCCCCCCCCCCCCTCGAAGATTTAACCAGGAAGAAAAGCACTGCAGGTGAAGTCTTCAGTTACCAAAAGTTCATTATGTTCACAAGTGCTCCCTACAGTCTACTTACGGATGCCTTGTAAAGCATTATCATGAATTATTAAAGTCAATAAAATAAATTAAAACATATTTTGAGGCAATATTCTTGTTTCAATGCATTTGTTCATTTATTAATTTGCAATATTCAGTGATTCACAACGTGTCTCCCTGTTGTTTGTGTAGGGTCCGCCTGTGTGAAGTTGTATATATTTCACATACACACAGACACGTGCATCTATGTATCAGTGTACACACGCATATGCACACACACACACCCTCTGGCCTACTCCTTTAAAATTAGACTGGACGAGATACTAGAAGTAAATTGAAGGGGAGAGTACTCTGCTGTCAGGGAGACAACCTCTATCGGACCTAAAATGTCTTTTCCATCTCCAGTAAATAATAGATACATACTCTACCAAGGTAATAAAGCTACCCATGAGATGGGAGGGGTGGCCATGTGCTCAGTTGGCACACAGCACACTACATGAGCAAGAGCCCAAGGTGAACTTTGGACAAACCTCTACTTTTATGTCATGTGCCATGCAATTTTTTATGCTTGCACAAGGAAGACAGAATATTACTCACCAGGTCCCATCTCTCTTGTAGATCTCAGTTAATTTACTTCTTAGGGATGAAAGGCTGAGTCAACAACGAAGTCCCAGCGAGTTTGGTTATCCTAGCCTGAGACACAGTCTAGGCGGTGCACCAGGCTGGACCGACCTGGGAGCCTGCTCCAAAGCTCACTGAAGGCATTGGGAGTCTTTCCAATGGGCTTCAGAGCAGGGTCCTGAGTCCTGGAACAGTAATACAAGATGAATAACTTCCCCCATCCTGTTTATAAACACCTCTTTAGATCCGGCCTGGAATCCCATTCCTCCTGCTTTGCCAAAACTGAACAAATCACTCCCATCTCCATGCTGCTGCTACTTTGAATCCCCAGGTGCCTCACCTTGCCAGAACAAAAACAACGAGGAGTCCTTGGGGCACCTTAGAGACTAACAAATTTATTTGGGCATAAGCTTTTGTGGGCTAAAACCCACTTCATCAGATGCATGGAGTGAAGAATACAGTAAGCAGTATATATATTACAGCACATGAAAAGATGGGAGTTGCCTAACCAAGTGGGGGGGTCAGTGCTAACGAGGCCAATTCAATTAAGGCGGAAGTGGCCTATTCTCAACAGTTGACAAGAAGGGGTGAGTATCAGCAGAGGGAAAATTACTTTTTGTAGTAACCCATCCACTCCTTGCCAGGGCATTCCAGGTCTTCACCTAGTAGTGCACGCACCTCAAAGGTGCAAATCCAATCACTTCATAGACCTCAGACTGGGAGTCACTTTGGGCAGCAATCATCTTTCCATTATATACATGTACAGGGGCTAGCACAATGGGGTCCCTAGCCTGTCTACGGCAAACACACAGCAGGCCACTCTCCTAGCTTGTCTGAGGCTTTCTGAAGATGTTCTTTTGCTCTTAAGCTTTTAACAATACATCCAGGTGGCTTCAGCAAATGTTGCTACTTGACAGACACGGCTTTGTTTCAAGTCAGTAATAAATATGCTGAAGAGTCCCAGCCCCACCACAGAGTTTCCAATACTGGTGTCTTCCCACTACAACCCATTTTCAGTTTTGTTTACATTACACACCCAGGTTGGTCAAGAATTCAAACAGAACAGTGTGGTCTGGTGTTTAGGGCACTAAACTGGGAGTCCAGAGATCTGGACTCTATTCCTGGCTCTGCTATTGACCTATGTGACCTTGGGTAAACTGCTTCACTTCCTACTGCCTCTGTTTCCTCTCCTATTCGCCCAGCGTCTGTCTCGCATGTTTAGAATGTAAACTCTTAGGGGGCAGGGACTGTCTCTTACTAGGTGTCTGTGCAGTCCTCTGATCTCAGTTGGGGCTTCTAGGCACGATCAAATACAAATATATAATAATATTGATCAAGAGACAGAGACCCTAGCAACTTGAAAACCACATTTCTGAACATTTATACCCACAGTTGTTACAAATATCTTCCAAGATTACTGTAATGGAAGGAGATTAATGAGAAGTACAATATGTTTCTGTTTTCCCCCCTAGCCAGTTCATGTTGTGTATCTGACAGCACTTTATAGTTTCACTGTACAAACAGCAATGTTCTGTTGATGGTCAATTGCACTCCCTGTCTCATGCACTAGCATGACGACATGACTCCCCTACAACGTGCTCTGTGGGGAGCTGAGTTGCAGGCTCTGCCCAGGGCTTTCAAGAGCATGCAGCAGCAAAGCTGAAACTGAACAAGCAGCAGGCAAAAGCATGCACACAGTAGAAGGGGAAGGGAGGAGCAGTGTCGCTCCTGCACCTGCACAAACACCCCTAGCTATCAGAAAAGGAGCAGAAAAAAACCCTATATTTTTAAAAAGAGGAACTTTAAAAAAATCCTGGGGCTGCTGTTTAAAGGGGGCTCTATTAGAGATGTGAACATGTAGGAAACTAGTATCGGGGGGTAGCCGTATCTACAAAAACAACAAGGAGTCTGGTGGCACCTTAAAGACTAACAGATTTAAGGTGCCACCAGACTCCTTGTTGTTTATGTAGGAAACTAGTCAGTCAATAGATACGGGCATAGAAAGTACGCTTATTAAGTTTGCAGATGATACCAAACTGGGAGGGATTGCAAATGCTTTGGAGGACAGGGTCAAAATTCAAAATGATCTGGACAAATTGGAGAAATGGTCTGAGGTAAACAGGATGAAGTTTAATAAAGACAAATGCAAAGTGCTCCACTTAGGAAGGAACAAATCAGTTTCACACATACAGAATGGGAAGAGACTGTCTAGGAAGGAGTACGGCAGAAAGGGATCTAGGGGTTATAGTGGACCACAAGCTAAATATGAGTCAACAGTGTGATGCTGTTGCAAAAAAAGCAAACGTGATTCTGGGATGCATAACAGGTGTGTTGTGAGCAAGACACGAGAAGTCATTCTTCTGCTCTACTCTGCGCTGGTTAGGCCTCAGCTGGAGTATTATGTCCATTTCTGGGCACCACGTTTCAAGAAAGATGTGGAGAAATTGGAGAGGGTCCAGAGAAGAGCAACGAGAATGATTGAAGGTCTAGAGAACATGTCCTATGAAGGAAGGCTGAAAGAATTGGGTTTGTTTAGTTTGGAAAAGAGAAGACTGAGAGGGGACATGATAGCAGTTTTTCAGGTATCTAAAAGGGTGTCATAAGGAGGTGGGAGAAAACTTGTTCTTCTTAGCCTCTAAGGATAGAACAAGAAGCAATGGGCTTAAACTGCAGCAAGGGAGGTTTAGGTTGGACATTAGGAAAAAGTTCCTAACTGTCAGGGTGGTTAAACATTGGAATAAACTGCCTAGGGAGGTTGTGGAATCTCCATCTCTGGAGATATTTAAGAGTAGGTTAGATAAATGTCTATCAGGGATGGTCTAGACAGTATTTGTTCCTGCCATAAGGGCAGGGGACTGGACTCGATGACCTCTCGAGGTCCCTTCCAGTCCTAGAGTCTATGAATCTATGAATTTTAAAAAGATACATGTTGGCAGCAATGTGCCTTGCCCAGCGTCAACAGAGCTAAGAACAGCAGAACCCAGACTTCTGGACTCCTGTCTCCTGTCCTAGCCAATAGTCAGAGCTGCCTTTCATTTATCTCCAATCCCATGTGGGAACCTGGAGATTCATTCAGATTAAGCACTAAAGTTTTGTGGTTCACATCCTCCCTTTTTAAAGGCTGACAGAGGAAGGATGCCCAGTGATTAGGGCACTGACTTGGGACTCAGAAGACCCAGTGCAATTCCGTGCTCTGCCGCAGACATTCTGTGTGACTTTGGGAACTCACTTAGCCTCATTCCTTGTACAATGAGGGCAACAGCACTACCCAACTTTACCAAAAGCAATGTGAGAATAAACACATTAAAGAACGTGAGGTGCTCGCTACTATTGCAACAGAGGCCCTATATGCAACAAATAGAAGTGGAAGGGGAGAATGAGCAGCATTCCAATCCTCTATTATGCTAGATTCTCATAGTTCCCGTAACATTCTGCACATGAGCCATGCAGGCTAGTGATGTGCTGGGTTTAAACTGGCTGAGCAGCGCTAGTCGTGATACCACCATTTTCATCCCTTCCTCTGTTCATAGTCAGAGCTTACTCAATTGGATAGAACCATGCTCACTTCCAGTGAAAGTCACTCCGAGGCTGAGAGCCAGCACAGTGCCTACACACCACGCACTTTGCTTAGATTGTCAGCTCTCTGGGGCAGGGACTGTCTTTTGGTTATGTTTGTACAGTGCCTAGTACAATGGGACTGTGGTCCATAACTGGGCTCCTAGGCGCTACGATAATACAAATAGTAAACAATCAAGTCTCATTTAAGTCATCAAGGATTACAGGCTCCAGGGATCCACTGAAGAACAGGCCCCCACCTTCACAACTGTTGGCTGTAAAGTTAGGCTCCTAAAATCCATATTTAGGCTACTAAATAAGTGGCCTTATTTTTAAAGGTGCTAAACACTGACATGCCCTATTAGGTTTCCACAGGCATAGTGGGTACTCAACATCTCCGAAAAAAATCAAGACACTTATTTTAGGTACCTAATTATGGATTTTAGGAGACTAACACAAGGCCTCCACATCTGAACATTTTAGCCTACATCTGAGCCAGATCCTCAGCCGGTATAAATCAGCATCTCTGGTGCTGCACCGGTTTGCACAAGCTAAGGATCTGGCCACAATTTTTCATTTTAAACTGTTTGTGATACGTTTTATTTTTAAAATGTTCTTCTTTCCTGTTTTCCAATGCTTTTCCTCAAGGTCCCATGTCAAAGCCACCTTCCCTTTGGCCAAACAAAACCAAATGTTGCCAGAACTGCCTCAACTAGCTAGAGGAGATATTTTACTATAGAGAACCACCATCCTGAAGGACTGAATTTGGTAGAAACAATGAGGAGTCCTTGTGGCACCTTAGGGACTAACACATTTATTTGGGCATAAGCTTTGTTGGGATGTAACCCACTTCATCAGATGCATGGAGTGGAAAATACAGTAAGCGGGATGCATCTGATGAAGTGGGTTATATCCCACGAAAGCTTATGCCCAAATAAATTTGTTAATCTCTAAGGTGCCACAAGGACTCCTGGTTGTTTTTACTGATACAGACTAACACACACACACGTTTTAAAGTTTATTTCATTTAAAGTTTTATCCTACCTTAAAATTTATATAGAATGATAGTCAAATTGACAGGTATAAATGAACTGCGGGTAAGCTTCATTGAAAGAAATTCAGTTTTTACTTCAAATGCCTTAACAACTTATACTTTATGAGAGATCTAATGGAAGGCTTTTACAATTATAAACAGATATTGAAAGAGGACTAGCGCAGCCTAAATTAAGCTCTTTTCATGCCACAACACTAGGAAACCTCAAATCCATGATCCAATAAACACACACACAAACACATGCAGAAATGCAGAGCTAAAGATGAGGGGAGCTCCAGGTGCCCAGTACTTACGAAATCAAGTTCATTTATACAGAGATACTTATAGATACTGAGGCCTGTGAAAAATGTCACACCTTTTTGAGATAGTTAACCTGACTTAAGCACCAGCGTACACTTCTGTTGACCCAGCTACCGCTTCTCAGAGAGATGGATATACTCCTTTAGTTGCTGTAGTAAGCTTCCACACTACAGAGGCCTGTCTGGTAGCACACCACAGCTAACACAAAAGCAGTAGGAGAAACATGGAGCTGAGCCTTTCAGTTCTCAGTTTGTGAAGATCTTTACATGATGAAACACTGAAATGGCTATTGTTAGAAGATGCAGAAATGGAGAACTGTCAAGGAAGCATTTTGCTCCACATATTCCTAAGTAATAAACCAATCACTCTATGTCCATCATGTCCAGAGCAGAGGCTGTCTCTTATCTGCGTTTACACAGAAAAGGGCCCAACCGCTAATTGAGGCCTTTGGGCACTAATTAACTATAAATGTTTATTCATAAATAATGATAAATCATTTTAAATTGTACAAAACTTCTCTACAGCTTCCATTCTAAAAAATACTCAGCATGCAGTAAGTAAAGTAAGATGGAACGTCTTAACATGATGACTACTATCTGCACCTTTCTTCAGCAAACTCCACTGTGCACCTAATTTATCATGCTACTCTTCAGTGTGCTAATCCCAAAGTATCACAGCCAGCAAATTACAAAGATGAGGCAGTTTAATCAAACAAACTCTTTGGGGGATATCTTTTGCCTTGAGACTTTCATTGTGTCTATCGGGAAAGAGCAGATTTCAAAAGAGCTCAGAACCCAACAGTTCCCATTTAGGCACTGAAATAAATGGCCATACTTTCAATGGATATCAGCTCCCGGCAGCCACCATTGCTCTCAATGGTGGGGGTGTATTTTTGTGAAATGGGAGATTTTCCATTGTTCTCAATGCGGAGCTGCTGGAAGCTAGGAACTTTTGAAAAACTGGCCAAACTGTCTTTTAACCTCGCCACAAAATGGTCAGCAATGGTCTTAGAATGAAGGCACAATTCTTCCTTGTTTAGCTTTTTAAAAAATTGTTAATTTCATGCTTTTTAAAGGTACCAGATTGATGGCACAGGCATCCCCACCCACAGCAGGATACAAGTACCTCCCAATGAAATGAGGAGACTGATGTTCTATTTCTCAGAGAAAAAGAGCATGAGCAGCAGTAGATCAGACTACCCCATGCAGCTTTGCCAAGCACCTCAATCCTGCGCTGCAGGGAACACATTTAGGCATGGAGGGGGAAGTTAGTCCCAATGGCCTCTCTTCTGAGGTTTCCAAAAGGGGACACAGTTGGTGCCAATTTTCCTGGAGGTTTTCTCACTAGGGACTGAACTGTGATCACAAGTTCATTCCAACAGGCCAAGCAGCAAACAGATTGGAAAAGTTTTCAATCAACTCTGCATTCAAATCTGTAGCCTAGGGGTTACAGACTATGATTCCACAAAAATGAGGATGTTAAACAGAAATTAAAAGGTACGGTGCCAAAAGTGAAATCCCTGCAAGCTGCATGGAGACTTTTTAAAGACACCGTAATAGAGGCTCAACTTAAATGTATACCCCAAATTAAAAAACAGAGAACCAAAAAAGTGCCACTGTGGCTAAACAACAAAGTAAAAGAAGCAGTGAGAGGCAAGAAGGCATCCTTTAAAAAGTGGAAGTTAAATACTAGTAAGGAAAATAAAAAGGAGCATAAACTCTGGCAAGTAAAGTGTAAAAATATAATTAGGAAGGCCAAAAACAATTTGAAGAACAGCTAGCCAAAGACTCAAAAAGTAATACCAAAAACAAAATGTAAGTACATCAGAAGCAGGAAGCCTGCTAAACAATCAGTGGGGCCACTGGACGATTGAGATGCTATAGGAGCACACAAGGATGATAAGGCTATTACGGAGAAACTAAATGAATTCTTTGCATTGGTCTTCACGGCTGAGAATGTGAGGGAGATTCCCAAACCTGAGCCATTCTTTTTAGGTGACACATCTGAGGAACTGTCCCAGATTGAGGTGTCATTAGAAGAGGTTTTGGAATAAATGGATAAATTAAACAGCAATAAGTCACCAGGACCAGATGGTATTCACCCGAGAGTTCTGAAGGAACTCAAATGTGAAATTGCAGAACTATAGTTTGTAACCTATCATTTAAATCAGCTTCTGTACCAAATGATTGGAGGATAGCTAAATGTGATGCCAATTTTTAAAAAGGGCTCCAGAAGTGATCCCAGCAATTACAGACTGGTAAACCTGACTTCAGTACCAGGCAAACTGATTGAAACTATAGTAAAGAACAGAATTTCAGACACATAGATCAACATAATTTGTTGGGGAAGTCAACATGATTTTTGTAAAGGGAAATCATTCCTCACCAATCTACTAGAATTCTTTGAGGGGATCAACAAGCGTGTGGACAAGGGGGATTCAGTGGATATAGTGTACTTAGATTTTCAGAAAAAGAGGTAAACAGTGAGGTGGCAAAATTTGCAGATGACACAAAACTACTCAAGATAGTTAAGTCCAAAGTAGACTGCAAAGAGCTACAAAAGGATCTCACAAAACTGGGTGACTGGGCAACAAAATGGCAGATGAAATTCAATGTTGATAAATGCAAAGTAATGCACATTATGTTTTCCAATCCCAACTATACATATAAAATGATGGGGTCTAAATTAGCTGTTAGCACTCAAGAAAGAGATCTTGGCGCCATTGTGGATAGTTCTCTGAAAACATCCACTCAATGTGCAGCACCAGTCAAAAAATCTAACAGAATGTTGGGACTCATTAAGAAAAGGATAGATAATAAGACAGAAAATATCATATTGCCTCTATATAAAATCCATGGTACTCCCAAATCTTGAATACTGCGTGCAGATGTGGTCGCCCCATCTCAAAAAAGATATATTGGAATTGGAAAAAGTTCACAAAAGGGAAACAAAAATGATTAGGGATATGGAACAGCTTCTATATGAAGCGAGATTAAAAAGATTGGGACTTTTCACCTTGGAAAAAAAGATGACTAAGGGGAGATATGATAGAGGACTATAAAATAATGACTGGTGTGCAGAACGTAAATAAGGAAGTGATATTTACTCCTCCTCATAACACAAGAACTAGGAGTCACCAAATTAAATTAATAGGCAGCAGTTTTTAAAAAAAACAAAAGGAAGTATTTCTTCACACACCGCCCAGTCAACCTGTGGAACTCTTTGCCAGAGGATGTTGTGAAGGCCAAGACTATAACAGGGTTCAAAAAAGAACTAAATAAATTCATGGAGGATAGGTCCATCAATGGCTATTATCCAGGATGGGCAGGAATGGTGTTCCTAGCCCCTGTTTGCCAGAAGCTGGGAATGGGCGACAGGGGATGGATCACTCCATGATTACCTGCTCTGTTCATTCCCACTGGGGCACCTGGCACTGGCCACTGTTGGAAGAGAGGATACTGGGCTAGACGGACCTTTGGTCTGACCCAGTATGGCCGTTCTTATGTTCCTAATACCAGTCACCTGAGCCCCCCGGTCCAGTCTACTGTATGTTTTCTGTAACCATCTGCATGTGAATTCTCCTTGCAAATAACCTGACTTTCATTTTTAAATGCTTTTGTTTTGATTTCACCTTGTATTCTTTAACCCAGCTCATTTCTTTGAACAAATCAATAGGTTCATTGATTCCAGTGTATTTGCTTATTTCAATGACCATTACAACCTCCTCAGCAAAAAGGCAATCAATAATGAATGGGAGTCACATGCCAGCATGGGCAGTATATGCCCTAGGATTTACATACAACCTTCAGTGCTGATGACATCTTAAGCCATTGAAGAATAGTAAGCATCAGTTTATATTCACGGAAGAGTCACATCAGTTCATATTTAAAAAGCACATAAAAAGACAAACAACTCAATTTTAAACAAAGCAACTAAGAATATGGAGGAGGGATTGTATGTTTTCAGAATTTTGATCTATTCATGACTCTCTCTCTCTCATCGTAGACTACTTTTTTACTTGATTTTTTTATTTTATTTGAACTGAGAATGAAATGAGGATGCATGTTTTTCATTTCTAAACACACCCAATCACTCTTCCTGCTACTGTTTATCAGGCATAGGTTTCTTTGTTGGGAAGTCCCCACATGGTTACCCCAGCACCTTTAAGGAACACTGGATCAATACTGTAGGAAAATTACAACATCTGTATCATGATCTGGTTATCGTCCACAGATAGAAGTTTAGACAACAGGTTAAGTTACTTGTGATGGGACTAGTCCTTTCACCGAATACTAACCAGGCTACAGGTGTTGCAACTTATAAACAAAGATCAAGTGTACAAATCTTATAATTATAATTAACAATCCTATCTGAACACCCTGAAGGATGTTTGACTGAAATTACTGATATCCAAGGTTCATCTGAGATGCCTGGCATTTTACTTATCATAGCTGCACATAATATGATCTTCTAAAGACCTGTAATAAATAGCATGACAATATTTATACATTAGCAACCCCAGGGCTGTAAGTCAACATTATTGAAATTATATCTCAGAAAAGCATTACGATCATTTTAAGCAGCTTTCTACTACTCAGTACACTAGAAAGGAACAAACTCTAGCAAATCAGGTGTAAAAGTATAATTAGACAGGCCAAAAAAGAATTTGAAGAGCAACTAGTAAAAGATGCAAAAACTAACAGCAATTTTGTTTTTTACTATATCAGAAGCAGGAACCCTGCCAAACAATCAGTGGGGCCAATGGACGATTGAGGTGCTAAAGGAGCACTGAAGGAAGGCAAGGTCATTGCAGAGAAGTTAAACAATTCTTTGCATTGGTCTTCACTGCAGAGGATGGGCGGGAGATATCCACACCTGAGCCATTCTTTTTAGGTGACAAATCAGAGGAATTGTCCCAGATTGAGATGTCAATAGAGGAGGTTTTGGAACAAAATGAGACAGTAAACAGTAATAAGTCACCAAAACGAGATGGTATTCACACAAGAGTTCTGAAAGAACTCAATTATGAGATTGCAGAACTACTAACTACGGGATGTAACCTAATGCTTAAATCATCCTCTGTACCAGTTAACTAGAGGATACCTAATGTAATGCTGTTTTTTTTTTTAAATGGCTCCAGAGGCAATCCTGGCAATTACAGGTCAGTAAGCCTAACTTCAGTACCAGGCAAACTGGCAGAAACTATAGTAAAGAAAAGAAGAATCAGACACATAGATGAACACAATATGTTGGGGAAGAGTCAACACGGCTTTTGAAAAGGGAAATTGTGTCTCACTAGTCTATTAGAATTCTTTTAGGGGGTCAAACATGTGGACAAGGATGATCCAGTGGATATAATGTACTTGGACTTTCAGAAAGCCTTTGATAGAGTCTCTCAACAAAGGCTCTTAAGCAAAGTAGGCACTCATGGGATAAGAAGGAAGGTCTTCTCATGGATTAGTAATTTATTAAAAGACAAGAAACAAAGGGTAGGAATAGATGGCCAGTTTTCACAGTGGAGAGAGGTAGATAATGGGGCCACCCAAAGATCGGTATTGGGATCAGTTCTGTTCAACATTTGCATAAAAGATATAGGAAAAGGGGTACACAGTGAGGTGGCAAAGTTAAAATTATTCAAGATAGGTAAGTCCAAAGCTGACTGCAACAAGTTACAAAGGGATCTCACAAAACTGGATGACTGGGCAACAAAATTCCTTGTTGATAAATGCAAAGTAATGCACATTGGAAACATAATCCCAGCTATACATATGAAATGATGGGTTCTGAATAGCTGTTACCACTGACGAGAGAGATCTTGGAGTCATTATGGATAGTTCTCAGAAAATATCTGCTCAATGTGCAGCAGCAGTCAAAAAAGCTAACAAACTGCTGGAAACCACTAGGAAAGGGATAGATAATTAGGAAGAAAATATGATACCACTATATAAAACCATTGTATGCCCACATCTTGAATACTGTGTGCAGTTCTGGTTGCCCCATCTCAAAAAAAGATATATTAGAATTGGGAAAAAGTACAGAGAAGGGCAACAAAAATGATTAGGGGAATGGAGCAACTTCCACCTGAGGGGAGATTTAAAAAACTGGGACTGTTCATCTTAAAAAAAGAAATTATTAAGGGCAGATATGATAGAGGTCTATAAAATCATGAATAGTGTGGAGAAAGTGAATAAGGAAGTGTTATTTACCTCTTCACATAACACATGAACCAGGGGTTACCCAATGAAATTAATAGCCAGCAGATTTAAAACAAACATAATACTTCTTCACACAATGCAGTCGTTGACAGGGGATGTAATGAGGCCACAGATATAACTGGATTCAAAAAATTAGTAGATAAGTTCAAGGAGGAAAGGTCCATCAATGGCTATTAACGAAAATAGTCAGGGACACAACCCATGCTCAGGGAGACCCTAAATCTCTGATGACAGAAGCTGGCAATAGAAGACAGGAATGGATCACTCTATCATTGCCCTGTTCTGTTCACTCCCGCTTAAGCATCTGGCCCTGGCCGCTGTCAGAAGACAGGATACTGGGTTCGATGGATTATTAGTCTGACCCAGCGTGGCCATTCTTGAATTCTAGATAAGAATTTCTGATAGCATAATGTCACTGTGAGCAGCTTCCACTAGCCTCAGAAAAGGAGAAAAACCTAAAATGGTATGAATTTGTGACCAATAATTGGGCCTGGGTATGAACCCAGCTTACACAAACACACTGTAGGGAGCAATGCAGCTGGGAGGATGAAGAGATGCAGGAGCCCTTTTCTGTTTCCAGGGAACTGTCCATTTCAGCACCACACACCTGAAGCCCACAACAAACCCAAAAAGCGTAAGAGACCATCCCCTGTCCCAGTGCCACAGAAACCCAGCAGATGGGGCAAGAAGGAAGTTAAATAAGCTTCAAAGGTATTTTATACACATATAATCAGTCACTAACAAAGGGAAAATCAAACCCCTAAAAGCAGTCACCATGAAAGGAAATAAAATAAGACTATAATTATTTGTTGCTTAGCATTACACGCACACAGGTTAGACATGTCCTGTACCTTGATTTGTTTTTACAAGAGCTTCCATCCCATAGTATAGAAAATACACACATCATGTTACACCGCCTTCCTCCACCCCAATACACACATACTATTTATATACGGATGATCAAATCTTAAAGGGCTGTGGGGAATACACAGAAAACTTTTAATACTTTCTCCCCTTTCCCTCAAAGGATACTACTGGTTTCTGGGCAGAGGGGCCTGTCTCTTCCTCTACCCAACCAAATCCTTTTTCCAGTGTAAAGTGCAGGACCTATGGGTCTCGCGTTCCCAGCTGCAGCGTTACAAGGACCAGGTTAGGAGTCAGCGTGTCATGGAAATATGCTCCTCACCCCCCAAACGGCCCCACCGGAAAACTACTCCTAAGCAATGTCATGCCAGGTATTTGCAGCACACACAGAGCATATGGAGGGGAAGCAGTGATTGAACCTACCACGCCCGCAGTCTCTTCCCAAAATTCCTGGAGTTAGCCGCTTGAGAGAAGTGTTGCAAAGTGCCCCCCGTACCGCCTTTTCAGACTTTACCTCTGATCATCAGCAGCTCTCGCTGTGGAGTGCACCTTCCAGCGTCCCCACCCCCACATCAGGTGGGTGTAATTTGCACCAGGAAGGAAGGGAGGGGACTCTCACCCTGTCTTTAAGACTTGCAAACATGCACAAAACAAACCCATGCCACTTAAAAACCCTGCACCCCCTCCCAAAAACTTTAGTGCAATAGGGGGCCCAAAGGCAGAAACTGGGGTACCAAGACCTATATCAGGTTAAAACCTCCAGACCACTCCTCGCGTCTCTCCCCCTCTCCCACTTCGCCCCCGGCTGGAGTGGGGGGGGCCCCCTCAGGCTGCTGAGGTTTGAAGGGGAGTGCAGAAAGGACGAACCAGCTCGGCAGCTAGAGAGGGGTTGGAAAGAACCGAGACTGAGTGGGGAGTCCGGGCTGGGGGTGGGCTATGGGGAGGCCTCCCAGATTAGGGGGATTGGCGTGGAGAAGGGGCCTGGATGGAGCCCAGGCCGCTGGTAGGATTGAGGGTGGGCGCACTGGGTGGGGGAATGCACCATCTCCCCGGCTGTTGGGGCGGGGGCTGTCGCAGCTGCAGGAGAGGTACCCCGGCCCAGGGGCTGAGAGGCAGCCCTTGCCCTCGCCCTCCCCCAGTGCAGACGGGTGAGCCAAGCTGCAGCTGGGACCGGGGGAAGGAGGCCCGGCTTCCCCCAGCTGGGGAAGGCAAAGGAGCTAACCCGCAGCCCCAGGCGCCCCAGTGCCGGCTAGGATCCCAGGCTGCTGGGACAAGGGGATGGAGGCTGGGGACACACTCAGCAGCTGCCCAGAAGCCCTAGACCCCCCCAATGCAGACTAAGAGGGATGCAGCGCAGGGAAACTACCCCCCAGGTGGGGAAAGACCCACACGAGCAGCTGGCAAGCGGACCTGTGCTCCCCAATGCAGTCGAGGGGTTGGTGCTGCTAGGACAGACAGATTTGGGGAGAGGGGATACCCTGGCACCCCAGTTAGGTAGGCTGGAGAGGAACCGGCCCCAAATGCAAGTAAGGAGCTGCCGGTGCTGGAAAATCGCTCTGCGGCAAAACCCCCGCCTGGAGGGGGGAGAGAGGGGGTGGCAAAAAATCAAACGGGGGCAGGGGTTTGCGAGACCCTCAGCGCCACCTGCGCGCCTCGCCGGGGTCCCGGGCTGGGGATGCAACTTACTGTGGCTACTGCACTAGCGTGACTCCCGCAAGGCGTTGCTGGACTGCAGAGGTGGGGAAGCTGCAGGAGAAACTGCGGTTGTCGCCATCTTAGTGCGCTGCCTCCCCTGCCTTCCCCCCAGTGCAGCGTGCAGTTCCCTTGCATAATTGATGACTCTCAGCAGAATGGTTAGGGAGCGTGTCAAAAATCTCTGCACTCGCCTCCATCCCCACACCCTCCCCCCTTGACAGCCCAGGGATCATGCATCCAGCAACTCAGAATTTGGACGGGAGGGAGGGCTAGGGATTCCAAGGGAGGCGGAGGGTAAGGGGAACCCCCTCTCCAAGTAAAATTCCCCACCAAGTGTTCACTGCTATGACAATAGGGGTGGTTCCCCGGGTGTGCACAGTATTGGGTCCTGGGTAGCTGGTGGACCACTTAAGCAGATGAAGATAAATACCTGGATAGATGTGTGTGTGTGTGGGGGGGGGGGGGGGTAGAGGGAATCAACCAACAGAGGAATAGAGGATACTGAGGCCACAGATGAGGAGAGGCCCTGGTGGGATGGGAGTGTCTCTCAGAGTCCACAGAATGCAAAAAAGTTTGAGGACCCCAGCTCTGAAACAAGCTGTCACAATAATGCACCTGCTCTCTCCCCTGGCCACCAGCCCATAAACTCAGTTCACAGGTTCTAAAAACACTCATTGACTCCTGAAATGGGGACATACCATAGCACCCTCAGCCAGGCTAGGGCAGCACTGGGCAGAATTAAGTTAGTCTGATTTCACAAGGGGTTCATCCGACCCCTTTCAACTCACTGGCCCAAATGGAGAGTGACATCTGATTGAGTATAACTTACAGTTACTGATTTAGCTTGTCTGTAACTCACTGAACTAAGCCAAAATTGATCTGAGCCAGTTGTAACCCAATTTAAGTGTGTTTGCACCAGTTCAACTAAATCAATTTAAAAACTGATTTTGGTTAAACCAGTGCAACTTGGGTGTGCAAAAACAAGGCCTTAGTCCACATCAGTAAGTGTCTATAAATTGGCCTAAAGGTGTCCGAGTATAAGGCCTGGCCTACACACAGTTTTTGTACTAGTATAACTAGTACAAAAATGGAGCATTGGGCCAAAAGAAATCTGATGAGGTTCAACAAGGACAAGTGCATAGTCCTGCACTTAGGACAGAAGAATCCCATGCACTGCTACAGGCTGGGGACTGACTAGCTAAGCGGCAGTTCTGCAGAAAAGGGCCTGGGGATTACAGTGGACGAGAAGCTGGATATGAGTCAGAAGTGTGCCCTTGTTGCCAAGAAGGCTAACGGCATTTTGGGTTGCATTAGTAGGGGCATTGCCAGCAGATCAAGGGAAGTGATTATTCCCCTCTACTCAGCACTTGTGAGGCCACATCTGGAGTATTGCATCCAGTTTTGGGCCCCGCCCCCACTACAGTAAGGATGTGGACAAACTGGAGAGAGTCCAATGAAGGGCAACAAAAATGATTAGGGGGCTGGGGCACAAGACTTATGAGGAGAGGCTGAGGGAACTGGGTTTATTTAGTCTGCAGAAGAGAAGAGTGAGGGGGGATTTGATAGCAGCCTTCAACTACCTGAAGGAGGGTTCCAAAGAGGATGGAACTAAGCTGTTCTCAGTGGTGGCAGATGACAGAACAAGGAGCAATGGTCTCAAGTTGCAGTGGGGGAGGTCTAGGTTGGATATTAGGAAAAACTATTTCACTAGGAAGGTGGAGAAGCACTGGAATGGGTTCCCTAGGGAGGTGGTGGAATCTCCATCCTTAGAGGTTTTTAAGGCCTGGCTTGACAACCTACTCTATCATTCCTACATACTTTGTACCTGGCAATACGATGTCCCATTAATTACACTGCTCTACAGCCAAAATGCTTCTGAAATAAATGTAGTCAAACTTTACTAATTCTGGGTCACGGAGAATGAAAATGATGCTTAAAATTGTTGATTGGCTCTAGTTTTCAAGATATGCTATTGGGTCAGTATATACGACCCTTGACTTGGGAATGGCGGAGGATAAGTGAGTTATAAAGGGAAGGGATCTCAATTTAAACCAGAAATGACTAAAATACATCTTTGACTGGATCTATGAATAAATCTATGACTGGGTTTGGACAGTACTTGCTTTTTAGGCAAAACAATGAATGATGCAATCGGAAGCTGGTATTGCGTCATACATGATATGAATTGCATCATGTTATTCCTAGAAGTCATGGATGATGCAATCATAACGAAGCTTACATCACTCTGCTGAACAAATTGCCCTATATCAGCTCTAGAAATCATACAGTGTCGTGCTCTCTTATTTGTCAGTGTTTGATTTTGCAAAGGGACACATTTCTGTTTAGCCAGAGTGAGCAGAGATGCCTCGTACTTGTGTGAACAGTGCAGATAACTTCTGCTATGTTTGTGGTGAAGTGACTTTTGCATCACAAAAGCGCAGTATAACCACTATGGTTAAGAAAGCCTATCACCTTTCTTTTGGCTGCAAAACTGGAGATCAGGACAAGAGGTGGGCCCCACACATATGCTGCAACACTTGTGCAACAAATCTTCGCCAGTGGTTGAACAGGAAAAGGAAATCTATGTATTTTGCAGTGCCAATGATTTGGAGAGAGCCAACAGATCATACCAGCAATTGTTACTTCTGCATGGTGCCTCCAGTTGGGAAAGGTGTGTCAAAGAAGAAAAAGTGGACTGTGCATTATCCAAACATTCCATCAGCTATACGCCCAGTACCCCACGGAGAAGGACTGCCGGTTTCTGATGCACCAGAATCATTCTCACTTGAGTCAGACGAGGAAGAGGATGAAACTTCTGGTCCTGAACCATCAATGTCACAGGACCCACATTTTCTCCCATCCTCCTCCTCTGAACCACACCTCATAACCCAAGGTGAACTGAATGACCTTGTCAGGGATTTGGAACTACCCAAGAGGAAGGCAGAGCTGTTGGGCTCCAGACTACAGCAGTGGAATCTCCTGGCAGGTGATGTTAGGGTTTCCATGTTCCGTGACCGTCAAAAGGATCTTGTCCCATTCTTCTTCATGGAAGGTGATCTTGTAGCCTGCAACAACATCGATGATGTGATGGCAGCCCTCAACATCGTTCACGATCCAGATGAGTGGAGACTGTTCATTGATTCATCGAAGACGAGTCTTAAAGCTGTTTTACTGCATAATGGCAATGTTTTGCCATCAATTCCAGTTGGTCATGCAGTCCATATGAAGGAAACCTATGACAACATGAAACAACTTTTGAGGTGCATAAACTATGACCAACATCAGTGGTAGCTTTGTGGCGATTTGAAGGTTGTTGCTCTCTTGCTTGGTCTGCAGACTGGATACACAAAGTACTGCTGTTTTCTCTGCGAATGGGATAGTCGTGCAAGAGATTCCCACTACATCAAGAAAGATTGGCCACTCCGACAGTCATTGGAGCCTGGGAGGAAAAGTGTTCAGCATCCACCACTTGTTGAATCAAGGAAGATTTTGTTACCACCCTTACACATCAAGCTGGGTCTGATGAAGAACTTTGTCAAGGCCATTGACAAAACACAAGCAGCTTTCAAGTACCTCCGTGGAAAATTTCCAAGGTTAAGTGAAGCTAAGATAAAGGAAGGTGTCTTTGTTGGTCCTCAGATTCGTGAACTTCTTCGAGATGATGCATTTGACCATGCACTGCGTGGCAAGGAAAAGACGGCATGGAAAGCCTTCCAGTTAGTGGCAATAAATTTTCTTGGAAACAACAAGGCAGACAACTACAGGTTGTTGGTGGAAAACCTCCTCAAGGCATACAAAAGTCTTGGTTGCAACATGTCACTAAAGATACATTTTTTGCACTCTCATCTAGATTTTTTCCCACCGAACTGCGGAGCAGTGAGCGACGAGCACGGCGAGCGATTTCACCAGGACATTGCAACAATGGAGAAATGCTATCAGGGCAAATGGAGCCCATCAATGCTTGCAGACTATTGCTGGACAGTGACAAGAGATGCTCCATTTAATGAATACAAGAGACAAGCCAAGAAGTGCCGAGTAGACACTGAATAGGACTAAACTATGTACATAATAGTCTTTTGCCTTTTGTTTCATAATAAATTTTATTTATATAACCCTTTTGCTGATTTTTAAAGTGTTACATAAACAGGACAGGTGAAATATTATCATGTAAAGCAACCATAAACACATGAAAAGACCTAGGTTTACAATTTATGATTAAAACTCTACTATCTACACAATATACATAGACATAAAATGTGAAAACTTAAATATCTTACAAACAGTAGCCAATCAGTTGTTTTAATTGTCATATTTGAATTCAGCACATCAAAATACATAATAAATAGCACATTTTATCTCTGAAGCAGACGACTTCTCAAAAATTGTAGACCAGTGTTATCATTGTTCACCAAGTTTCTCCAATACCGATTATATCAAAATCCTCATTTAATACCAGGTACTGAAATTCACCCATATTAGTATTTAGACTTCTTGCAGTTGTCTACAAGCACTTATAAAATTGGTCAATATTTAGTTGTTTGCCTTCATGTGATGTAATTTAATGGGACTCTTTTCCATTTGACTGTTTTTCTTCAGCTCCTACCAAACTTCTAGCCTCTCGTTTTTAGTAGGATAAAGGGGACCCCCTTTAATAAATCATCCCCTACAGGATGTGTCTGTCTGAACTGGATGCACCTCTGCACCTATTGACTTTCCTCCAGCCCTTAGTTTAAAAACTCTTCTATGATCTTTTTAATTTCACATGCAATTTGGTTCCATTTTGGTATAGGTGGAGGCCATCCTTCCTGCATAGGCTCCTCCTTCCCCAAAAGGTTCCTCAGTTCCTAATTAGCTTAAATCCCTCCTCCAAATGCCATTGTCTCATCCACATATTGAGAACCTGCAATTCTGCCTAAGTGGCCCTGCACCATCCTACCCTTTCAGCCACCCTAATCTGGGCACCCAAATAGGGACCTCCAGAGCAGGCTGCAAAATTCATCTTCAATTAAATTAACCTTCCCACACCCCACTAAACAGCCCAACCTAATCTCAACAGCACCAACCAACCCAAACAGGACCTCCTACAAACCCAAACCCTTCATAATCCTATAATCTTTTACTTCCAAGGAGATCTCCCAAACCAATTCCCAGATCAGAACAAACATTCTCCTTCTGAGGCAGTCACCCTCTGACAGGAGGCAGACATGACCAGGGAAGTGAGCTACATTTTCTAGCCCTTTCTGGCCAGGTGTGGCTTTCACCCTCACAGACATCAAGATGGCTGAACAAACCAAACTCTACCTCAAAGGTGTCCCTAACCTGCCCTTCCACATCAAGACAAATCCCCTCCCTCCACCATGATGAACGGATGCTGCCCATCCCCATAGCAATGTAACAAACGTGCATGCCCCCCCCCGCCCCCAACACCCACACAGATTTCACTGCCTTTCCTCCGCATATCAGTGCTGCTGGTGGTGCCAGAAGTGGAGCCTCTTAGGATATGTCTACACTGCAGGCAGAGTGTGCCTACCAGGCTGGGTAAACAGACACGCATTTGTTCTGCTCAAGCTAGCACACTAAAAATAGTGTGGAAGCCAAGGCATGGGCTAACCACCCAAGTACAGACTGTGTGAGTGTGTGTGGAGGCGGGAGGGGAGGTTGTAATTCGGCGGCTAGCCCACGCTGCAATGTCCACATTGCTATTTTTAGCATGGCAGTTTGAGCAGAGCTACTGTGTGTCTGTTTACCCAGGCTGGGAGGCATGCTCTCAGCTGCAATGTAGACATACAGGGCTTATGCCTCATGGCTGGAAAGTGTGGGCAAGCCAGATTGGAGTGGAGCTGTATAAGTGTAGCGGCTGCCAGAAACAGCAGTGCACACACGGCATGCGCTTGTACAAAACATGCACCATGTATGCACACTCACACTTTGGACCTGGGGCTCAGTGCTATACTAAGAAAAATTGGATTTCTTTATTAACAGTGTTGGAAGGAGATCTGCAAAGTCAGAAAAGGAAATTAGGTACACAGTACCCATCGAAAGTCAATGGGAGTGGGGCACCTACCCCCATTTGTGCCTGTCAAAACCTCCCTCATTGTGCCCCACGTGCAGCTGGTGTGCACATACTAACTGACAAAGAACTTTTGAAGGACAATGGAATCTCTCCCCTGGCCTATCTAGAAAGCAGAACTGTGCTTTTCATACTTGGTTGAAAAACTCTCCCAGCTTCTCACCTTTCCCACAAATCCTGCTTCTCTTATTATCATGCAAAACTTCAGAGAGTAAAATGAGCGGGATTCATCCCTTTATATTAACCCTGGTTCTAACCAGATATACCTACATTCAAGGGCAGGGTAGAACCATTACTCAGTGAGGAGGAAAAGACAACAACACAAAATGCAGCAATGGCCGAAGTGTTAAATGCCTTTGTTTGTTCCAGCAAAATGGCTAGCAGTGACTGGATGACTAACATAGTGAATATCAGTGTACATGGGGTAGGATCTGAAGCTAAAACAGGGAAAGAACAAGTTATGAATTACTTAGGCTATGTCTACACGAGAGACCTTACAGCAGCACAGCTGTACCGATGCACCTGCGCCACTGTAATATCTCCCGTGTAGCCACTCTATGCCGACAGGAGAGAGCTCTCTCATCGACATAATTAATTCACCCCCAATGAGCAGCGGTAGCTATGTGGACAGAAGAGCATCTCCCACCAACCTAGCGCTGTACACACCGGCGCTTTTGTCAGTGTAACTTATGTCGGTCAGGGATGTGTTTTTTTCACACCACTGACTGACAAATGTTTTACCGACAAAATTGCTAGTGTAGACATAGCCTTAGACAAGGTAGATGTCTTCCCGTTGCCAGGGTCTGATTAAATACATCCTAGAATACTTAAGGAACTGTCTGAAGAGATCTCTGAACCATTAGTGATTATCTTTGAGAAATCGTGAAGGATGGAAGAGATCCCAGAGGGCTGGAAAAGGGCAAATATAGTACGTATCTACAAAAAGGGGAATAAGGACAGCACAGGGAAATATAGACCAGTCAGCTTAACTTCAATACCTGGAAAGATAATGGAGCAAATAATCAAACAAACAATCAATTTACAAGCACCTAGAAGATAATAAGGTGATAAGGAACAGTCAACATAGATTTGTCAAGAACAAATCATGTCAAACCAACCGAATATCCTTCTTTGACAGGGTAACAAACTTTTTTTTTTTTTGGGGGGGGGGGGAGGCAGATGTGATCTATCTTGACTTTAAGAAAGGCTTTTGATACTGTCTTAGGTGATCTTCTCATAAACAAACTAGGGAAATACAGCCTAGACAAATCTACTATAAGATGGAGGCACAACTGGGTGCAAAACTATACTCAGAGTAGTTACCAATGGTTCATAGTCAAGCTGGAAGGGCACACTGAATGGGGTAGCACAGGGATCTGTTCTGGGTCCATTTTTATTCAATATCTTCTCTCTATGATATTATCCAAATAATTTATGAACCCTTATAGAGTTTATGGACTATAAGATGGTATGGGTTGCAAGCATTTTGGAAGACAGGATTAGAATTCAAAGTGATTTTGACAAATCGGAGAAATAATCTGAAATAAATAGGATTACATTCAATAAGTCAAATGCAAAGTACTACACTTAGGAAGGAATAATTAATTACACACATAGAAAGAGGAAATGACTGTCTAGCAAGGAGTACTGCACAAAAGGATCTGGGAGTTATAGTTAAGGCTAAGATTTAGTCACAGGTATTTTTGGTAAAAGACATGGACAAGTCACAGGCAGTAAATAAAAATTCACGGCCCATGACCTGTCCATGACTTTTACCAAACATACCCGTGACTAAGGGCATGTCTACACTGGAATCTTCAAAGCGCTGCTGCGAAAACACTCCCACGGCAGCGCTTTGAAGTGCGAGTGTGGTCGCATGCGAGCGCTGGGAGAAAGCTCTCCCAGCGCTCCTGGTAATCCACCTCCACGAGGGGATTAGCTCCGAGTACTGGGAGCGTGGCTTAGTTTTAGTGGATCACAAAACTACATATAAGACAACAATGTAATATTGCAAAAAAAAGCAAACATCATTCTGTAATGTTTCAGCAGGTGTATTGTAAGCAAGACACAAGAAGTAATTCTTCCACTCAGCACTGATAAAGCCTCAACTGGAATACTGTGTCCAGTTCTGGGCACCACACTTCCAGAAAGTTGTGGAAAAACTGGAGAAAGTCCAGATGAGAGCAACAACAAATTATTAAAGCTCTAGAAAATATGACCTACATAGAAATATTGAAAAAACTGGGTTGGAGAAGCAGAGACTGAGGTTGACAAGATAACTGCCTTCAAGCACATAAGATGTTGTTATAAAGAGGAGGGTGATCAATTGTTCTCCTTAACCACTGAGGACAAGACAAGCAGCAATGGGCTTAAATTGCAGCAGGGGAAATTTAGGTTGGACATTAGGAAAAACTTCTTAACTGTAAGGATAAGTAAGCACTGGAACAAATTAGGGAGGTTGTGGAATCTCTGTCACTGCGGGTTTTTAAGAACAGATTAGACAAACACCTGTCAGGGATAGTCTAGATAATATTTAGTCCTGCCTCAGTGCAGGGGACTGGACAAGATGCCTATCAAGGTCCCTTCCAGTCCTATATTTCTATGATTCACAGATGGATTTTGGAGTTAGAAGGTACCAGGATGATAATTTAGTCTGACCTCCAGCATAACACTGGCCATAGAACTTCAGCCAGTGACTTCTGGATGAGCTAGATCTTTCAGAAAGACACCCATTCTCTATTTTAAAGACTTCACGTAATGGAGAATCCACCACAACTGTTGATAAGTTGTTCCAATGGATAATTACCCTCACTGTTCAAAATTTGTGCCTTATTTCTAATTTGGCTTTATCTAACTTCAACTTCCAGCCATTGAGTCTTGTGCATTTGTCTGCTGCATTAAAGAGCATTCCAGCATCACACATTTATTGGGTCTAGCTACTTAAAAATAAAAAAAATGGGGGTTTCAAAAACTAGCCTGATGTTTAGTATGGAAAATATTAGGGTTACAAATTATATATATTTTAAAACCATTATCTCCCTAATATATATTGTGCCACATCATGTGTCTTATGAAAACTGGCCAGTTGTACATTCATACATTCAATATATTCAGGTTATTCCCACATATATGTGCAATACTTTGGAGAACACTTGCAAAATAACTGGAAGACATATGTTAGTGCTTGCTGATGAAAAGCTCCCTCACTGTGGATATAAATGGATTTAACAGTTTAGACGACCTGGATCTTCTTTTCGCATCCTCCAAAGTGAACTCCTCTAATCCACAAGAGCTACATACACCATAGTCAATTCCTGTGTCATCATGATCTCAAACCCTGCCATCTCATCTCCCTTTTTGTCACCTCACCTTCAGAAATAAAACAGAATTTAAGAACTTTCCACAACATACCTGAAGCAGGTCTTTAGCCATTAGGTCAGACAGAAGGCAAACAAAGTGTAAGCTCCTTGGTGTGTGTCTCATTTATTACATGCTTGTACAGTGTGTAGCACAAGGGAGCTATGCTCTGGTGGGGCCCTCTCGGTGCTTGTACCAGAGTATAAATGTTTAACAACCACCAAGACTAGAACTATTACAGCATTTTCTCCTTACCAGGATACATTCTCCACCTTCACTCAAAGTTTTACAAGCTTCAGCATTAAAACCCAACATCCTGAGCTGTTCAAAATCCAACCTGAGTTGTTTGAGGTTTCCATGGATTTTGTTACTTCAATGAAAGTTTTAATAAAATTTTAATTTCAACCCACCCACCTCCATCGAGCCACCCCCAAAAAAGGAGGGAGGTACTTTTTGATTGTTTTTTCCTATCCTGTTTTTCAACCAGCTCTACCTACCACCAGTTCCTTCAGCTTACTTAGAACATATCAAGGTTTATAGGAAGCCGTAATCTTTGGGTACAGTACCTTAGAAAGGTCAGGTCTGGGTTGTTGTTTAAGTCAGTGGTTCTCAAACTAGGGCCGCCGCTTGTTCAGGAAAAGCCCCTGGCAGGCCGGGTTGGTTTGTTTACCTGCCGCGTCCGCAGGTTCGGCCGATCGCAGCTCCCAGTGGCCGCGGTTCAAGAAGTACTTGGTCCTGCTAGTGAAGGCAGGGGGCTGGACTCGATGATCTTTCGGGGTCCCTTCCAATTCTATGATTGATATATATATATATAATTATCCCTCGGCCCGCGCCACTTCCTGCAGCTCCCATTGGCCTGGAGCGGCAAACCATGGCCATTGGTAGCTGCGATCTGCCGAACCTGCCGATGCGGCAGGTAAACAAACCAGCCCGGCACGCCAGGGGCTTTCCCTGAACAAGCGGCGGCCCTAGTTTGAGAACCACTGGTTTAAGTGAGGAGGGCTTTAAACTAGGTTCGACGGGGACAGGTGAGCAAAGCCCATAGGTAAGTGGGGAACATGGAGACCTGGGAGATGGGTCGGAAACGAGAGGGAGTGTGGGCTATATTGGCAGAGAGAAAGGAGGGTCAGGACAAAACTGGGAGGAAAGATCAAACCAGTATCTTAGATGCCTATATACAAATGCGAGAAGTATGGGTAATAAGCAGGAAGAACTGGAAGTGCTAATAAATAAATACAACTATGACATTGTTGGCATCACTGAAACTTGGTGGGATAATACACATGATTCGAATGTTGGTGTGGATGGGTACAGCTTGCTCAGGAAGAATAGACAGGGGAAAAAGGGAGGAGGTGTTGCCTTATATATTAAAAATGTACACGCTTGGACTGAGGTAGAGATGGACATAGGAGACGGAAGTGTTGAGAGTCTCTGGGTTAGGCTAAAAGGGGTAAAAAACAAGGGTGATGTCATGCTAGGAGTCTACTACAGGCCACCTAACCAGGTGGAAGAGGTGGATGAGGCTTTTTTTAAACAACTAACAAAATCATCCAAAGCCCAAGATTTGGTGGTGATGGGGGACTTCAACTATCCGGATATATGTTGGGAAAATAACACAGCGGGGCACAGACTATCCAACAAATTCTTGGACTGATTGCAGACAACTTTTTATTTCAGAAGGTTGAAAAAGCTACTAGGGGGGAAGCTGTTCTAGACTTGATTTTAACAAATAGGGAGGAACTCGTTGAGAATTTGAAAGTAGAAGGCAGCTTGGGTGAAAGTGATCATGAAATCATAGAGTTTGCAATTCTAAGGAAGGGTAGAAGGGAGAACAGCAAAATAGAGACAATGGATTTCAGGAAGGCGGATTTTGGTAAGGTCCCATGGGAATCAAGACTGAGGGGAAAAACAACTGAGGAGAGTTGGCAGTTTTTCAAAGGGACACTATTAAGCGCCCAAAAGCAAGCTATTCCGCTGGTTAGGAAAGATAGAAAATGTGGCAAAAGACCACCTTGGCTTAACCACAAGATCTTGCATGATCTAAAAAATAAAAAGGAGTCATATAAAAAAATGGAAACTAGGACAGATTACAAAGGATGAATATAGGCAAACAACACAGGAATGCAGGGGCAAGATTAGAAAGGCAAAGGCACAAAATGAGCTCAAACTAGCTACAGGAATAAAGGGAAACAAGACTTTTTACCAATACATTAGAAGCAAGAGGAAGACCAAAGACAGGGTAGGCCCACTGCTTAGTGAAGAGGGAGAAATAGTAACAGGAAACTTGGAAATGGCAGAGATGCTTAATGACTTCTTTGTTTCGGTCTTCACCGAGAAGTCTGAAGGAATGCCTAACATAGTGAATGCTAATGGGAAGGGGGTAGGTTTAGCAGATAAAATAAAAAAAGAACAAGTTAAAAATCACTTAGACAAGTTAGATGCCTGCAAGTCACCAGGGCCTGATGAAATGCATCCTAGAATACTCAAGGAGCTAATAGAGGAGGTATCTGAGCCTCTAGCTATTATCTTTGGAAAATCATGGGAGACGGGAGAGATTCCAGAAGACTGGAAAAGGGCAAATATAGTGCCCATCTATAAAAAAGGAAATAAAAACAACCCAGGAAACTACAGACCAGTTAGTTTAACTTCTGTGCCAGGGAAGATAATGGAGCAAGTAATTAAGGAAATCATCTGCAAACACTTGGAAGGGGGTAAGGTGATAGGGAACAGCCAGCATGGATTTGTAAAGAACAAATCATGTCAAACCAATCTGATAGCTTTCTTTGATAGGATAACGAGTCTTGTGAATAAGGGAGAAGCTGTGGATGTGGTATACCTAGACTTTAGTAAGGCATTTGATATGGTCTCGCATGATATTCTTATCGATAAACTAGGCAAATACAATTTAGATGGGGCTACTATAAGGTGGGTGCATAACTGGCAGGATAACCGTACTCAGAGAGTTGTTATTAATGGTTCCCAATCCTGCTGGAAAGGCATAACGAGTGGGGTTCCGCAGGGGTCTGTTTTGGGACCGGCTCTGTTCAATATCTTCATTAACGACTTAGATATTGGCATAGAAAGTACGCTTATTAAGTTTGCGGATGATACCAAACTGGGAGGGATTGCAACTGCTTTGGAGGACAGGGTCATAATTCAAAATGATCTGGACAAATTGGAGAAATAGTCTGAGTTAAACAGGATGAAGTTTAACAAAGACAAATGCAAAGTGCTCCACTTAGGAAGAAAAAATCAGTTTCACACATATAGAATGGGAAGAGACTGTCTAGGAAGGAGTACAGCAGAAAGGGATCTAGGGGTTATAGTGGACCACAAGCTAAATATGAGTCAACAGTGTGATGCTGTTGCAAAAAAAGCAAACATGATTCTGTGATGTATTAACAGGTGTGTTGTGAGCAAGACATGAGAAGTCATTCTTCCGCTCTACTCTGCTCTGGTTAGGCCTCAGCTGGAGTATTGTGTCCAGTTCTGGGCACCGCATTTCAAGAAAGATGTGGAGAAATTGGAAAGGGTCCAGAGAAGAGGAACAAGAATGATTAAAGTTCTTGAGAACATGACCTATGAAGGAAGGCTGAAATAATTGGGTTTGTTTAGTTTGGAAAAGAGAAGACTGAGAGGGAACATGATAGCAGTTTTTCAGGTATCTAAAAGGGTGTCATAAGGAGGAGGGAGAAAACTTGTTCACCTTAGCCTCTGAGGATAGAACAAGAAGCAATGGGCTTAAACTGCAGCAAGGGAGGTCTAGGTTGGACATTAGGAAAAAGTTCCTAACTGTCAGGGTGGTTAAACACTGGAATGGATTGCCTAGGGAGGTTGTGGAATCTCCATCTCTGGAGATATTTAAGAGTAGGTTAGGTAAATGTCTATCAGGGATGGTCTAGACAGTATTTGGTCCTGCCATGCGGGCAGGGGACTGGACTCAATGACCTCTCGAGGTCCCTTCCAGTCCTAGAATCTATGAATAGTTACTCTCTAAAATTAAAGAGTTAATTTTTCAAAAGCTCCCACATGACTTTTGACCTTATATCCTATTGTATTTCCATTAGACTAAACTTTGAACCTACTAACTTATAAACTGCCATACGTATCACTATCTATTAACTAGCTACATATATACAGACATCTCTCTTCTATAGAGCAATCTCATAACCAGTAGTGATGATGGCAATTAGGGTCAGTTGGGGAGGATGTTTTTGTGATATTTTTAGTATTACTTAACATTTATATTTGTCTGGAGATGTACTAAATTCATTTTGTTTTGTTCAAGAAAAGAACCAATCCATTCACTATTTTTTTTTTAATTTTTTTAAATTATTTTTAAAGATTTCTATAGTGGCAGCACCCAGAAGATGCAGTCAGGAGCTGGGCTCCATTGTGCTAGGCACTGCACAGACAGAAGTAGACATGATCTCTGCCCTGAAGAGCTTAAAGTTTTCTTTTTGTTATTATTATTATTATTATTTTTACAAACTGCAACTTGATGACAATCTTAAAATGACAGGTTTCAGAGTAGCAGCCGTGTTAGTCTGTATCCGCAAAAATAACAGGAGTACTTGTGGCACCTTAGAGACTAACAAATTTATTAGAGCATAAGCTTTCGTGGGCTACAACCCACTTCTTCGGATGCATCCGAAGAAGTGGGTTGTAGCCCACGAAAGCTTATGCTCTAATAAATTTGTTAGTCTCTAAGGTGCCACAAGTACTCCTGTTATTTTAATCTTAAAATGGTGTCACAAAATATCTAAAGGTAATTTGGCACACTAATGATTTGCCATTTTCCCCTCAATTCCACCATAATCCACAAAGAATAACTTCTAGCATCAATACTTCAAGACAACTGGATCTAATCAACACCATTGTTGGTCCCAGTGGAGATACCCAAAACTGAATAGACCTGGATGCTAAAATCCCCCACCCACTCCACATACCCCATGGAGATGATTCCAGTTTCAAATCCAGTCCTTTTGCCTCAAGTACATAGGAATTGCAGAGGCTAGCACCAGATGCTTCACAGGAAGGTGCAAGAAACCCCACAGTAGGCATGTGGGATAATCTGCCCCCCAGGAAGGTCTCAGCTTTCCCACACACCAGAATTTTCAAGATTTCAACCAAAAAAAATCCCCATCCCAAATTGAGATGAAAAGTCAAAATCTCAAAAATTTTCATGAACCTAAAATCTGAAAACATTTTGGATTGGGTCAATATATATATATATATATATATATATATATATATATATATATATATATATATATATATATATATATATATATATAGTGTATGTTTACTATAAATTAACAAATTTTGAAATGAAGTCAGTTTGAAGAAAAAAAATTATTTTTAAAGTGTTGAAACAGGATCTTTTGATGATTTCAAAATTTTTGAAAAAGTTTTCTGAAATGGGAAATTTGTCAAAATTGCCCCTTTCCCACAGTTTCTGTTTTGACAAATTAGTATTTTCCAACAGAAAATGCATTTCACTGAAAAATTCCTGACCATCTCTAAACCCAGTCCTAATAGGTATAAATTTAAATGAAATGGAGACACAGGCGCTAAACTGTTTTTTAAAGGCCTGTTTTTAAAAGCTCCACAATGCACAGGAATGTGAGGTGGGGTGGCAGGAGAGGAGGGGTTTCTCTAAAAGGTACCAGCATGGCTTTGTCTCTCAGACACAATACCTCTCGGAATCCCAGCCAGTTTAGAGAGAGAAAAATAAACATTGACAACTGTATTATAAAAGTAATGAATCAAAGGGGAACTCCCAGTGTGTGAAAGACACCTCTCACCAGCGCTAATAAGTACTGCCAGCTGCCACTGCCAAGCACCCTCAGGCCCTGTCCTGCAAACGCTAGCCTGCTTATCACTGAATTCCATAGGACTACTCACGAGAGTGAAGTTAAGCATGGGCATTTGCAGGGGCAGGGCTTAGGCACCCAAGTCCCCTTTTGAAGGAGGTCCCCAAGTTCAGGTACTTCCTGACTAAGGGATCAAGGGTGAAATCCTGGCTCTACTGAAGACTGGCAAAATTCCCATTGACTTAGTAGGGCTAGGATTTCACCTCAAACCTCTAAGGTGTTTGAGCACCCACTGACTTCATTGTGAGTTGAAGGGACTCAGCCCCAATCAGGAGGTTCTCAGCACTTGGCAGGATTTGACCCCAAGTCCTCTGGTAGGTTTGTACCTATTCTCGGTGGCCTGTCATCTTAGTGCCAACTTCTCAGTCTTGGGTTTGCCTCAAATGAGAGGAGTGGGATCAACAGATTTGGGATTTGTATGGTTCTACTCCCAATGTGGCCAATGAGATTTTGACTCATGAACTGAGCTTCTCTGTGACTCACTTTGCCCAGTTATAAAACTGACACAACCCTTCCCTCTTCACAGACCTAAGGCAGTTCAGTGTTTACAAGACACCCAGATCCTTGGACGAAAGGTATAAAGCATAGTATATGCTGTGATCCAAGGACAAGCTTTCACTCCCTAGGATTCTAAGAGTTATGGAATGTATTTGTCTATGTATAATTCAGTGCGTCTTCAAAATAGATTCCACAACCCAGTTTCAAACCCAATATATTATTTATGGACATGCCTTTCCAGTGAAGCCCAGTTTCCAAGTATGGCCACAGACACACCACACTGTCATCCAGAGAACTACTTCACTACACAGTAATGTCCATCTCAAGGGCATAAGCTTGTGTTAACAGGAGGGGGTAGAAATGTAGTTGTAAGTACAGCGGTCATCACCAATGGAGCCTTTTTTGTTGTTGTTAACTAGCAAATTACTCACACAATAAATATACTGAAAAAGAAATAAATTATCACACACACACCCATCTCTTTCAGTTATTGGAATCTTAGGTTTTACTTTTAACAGCACATCATACCTATTCAGAAACGTTTGATTTTAATCTTTTTTTCCCCTCCCCACCCTTTGTTGGTCTATTTAGAATATAGTTCTTAAGGACATGGATTATCTCTCACTACATTTCTGTGCAGCACCCAACACAATGGGGCCATGATCTCAGCTGGCACCTGTAGGTGCTGCTGCTGCAATACAAATGTTGTATTGAAAAGTCTAACTCATTGAACATTATTTTAAAGATGTTCTACCTGGTAGTGAAATGGAGACAAGAGGCCTTTCTTTCAGGAAGCAATGCAATGTTTGGGACATGTCTCTATCTATGGGCTAGCAGCAAAGCCAGAAATAGTAGCACCAGCAGGTCAGATTTCAAATCCAGGGGTTGGCTTATTGCTCCTGAGTCCAAGCACAATCCCCAAGAAGCTCAAAAGCAGCCATTGCCAGCCGATCAGACTGAGCATTGATGGGACTCCCAAGAGAGCCTTTTACAAGGTCCTCCAGCAAGGGTTGGGGCAGGAAACGAGAGCGAATTCACTTTTATAAGGCAGTATGGGATTAAAATGCATTCATAAATGCCTGTCAGACTGATGGAGGGATCTGATGGCCTGGCACAGTTCACCATGCCTGAGACAGCGGTCAGGCAGCATGTTTTATGGAGAGGAAATGTGGTCAAGAGGACAAAAAACACTGGCCTGGGAAGCAGGAGATTTGGGCTCTATTTCTAGCTCTGCTGTGTGACCTTGGACAAGTAAATTTGCCTCTTTGTGCTTCTCTTTCCCTCTCCCATCCTTTGTCTCTCTATTTAGATTGAAAGCTCCTCAGGGCAGGGGCCAACTCTTAATATGTGCACGGGCAGTGCCTAGCACAATGGGACCCTGTTCTCAATTGCTGCATATAGACACTAATGTGATAGAAATAATTAAAGAACATGTTCAATGAGAGTTGTTAGTTTATCCACATGGTGTACTTAACTAATTCTGCATAAAAACTTCATCTATGCCTAGTGTTTCCCTCCTTGACCATGGATGCCACACCATTTCCCTCTCCAACTTCATATTCCTCCTCAGTACCAACCCTCTTCCTGCAAAGCATCATCCAGGAGTCAATCCCTGCCCCAGAGAATCTGCAATCCAAATGAATGAGAGAAAACTTGGACTAGGGGATAGAGCACTGAATGGAGAGTTGGAAGTCCTGGATTCTGTTCCCAGCTCTGTTATTGACTTGCTGTGTGAATTTGGGCAAGTTACTTCACTCGCTGTCCCTCTATTCCCCCTCCCATCTTTTATCTGTCTTGTCTATTTTGACTGTAAGTTCTTTGCAGCAGGGACAGTCTCTCACTATGTGTCTGTGCAGAGCCCAGCACAATGGGGCCCTGAGCTTAGACAAGGCCTCTAGGACCTACTGTAATACAAACAACAAAATACATGCAATGACTACTTGGAGCTTCATGCAGAGTAAAGACAGAATTTGGATCCTCTTGCTACCAAATCACAGACTCCTGCCACTCAAGCTTATGAAGAATCACCATTACCTGACAGCAGAATAGGGCCTATGACTCATAGCTGAGCAACGCTGATTCTACCCACACAACTAGCCAATTCATTACAATACTGATCACATAACACCAGCTTTTTTCCCGCTCCACTATAAAGGGACAGAAGAAAGAGCTACAGCCCTATTAGAAAGAAAGCTAGAATTTTTGTTTTGGACGGGGGTTGGGTGCATGCACAGTGCGGAGGGATTTTAAAAGGGAACATCTTGAAAAGCACAGTAAGATCCAAGATGGCAAAGGTGTATTTATGAGCCGTTCTTCCCAAAATTGCCAATTCAGCATGGACGAGGGACAGATGGCAGCAAGATTTATTGAAGTTTTCAAAGAGCTGTTCTGGGGAAGACAGGTGGGCCCAGCAGAGGAGGTGCAGCCTAGATAGTGGCAGCATGTGAGCAGCATGCTTCCCCCACCAGGTGTGTAGAAAGGAGAACCCTCTCCCTTGGCACAGATAGGTAGGTGCCACAGCTATGCAAGAGCATGCCCAGTACACTGAACTTCATTCCTTTATGGCTCACTGAATCCTCATAAACACCTCTGCTCTTGTGGAGTTAGGTCAGCTGCCCAGACTAAGCACAGTTCCACAATAAACCCCCATCCAGTTTCTTTTGTCTGCCAGATTAGGTATCTGCAAAGCCCAACAGGCAACATTTTAAGCAAACACCTTCATGCTTTCTCCCATGCTGCCCCTCACACTTTTGAGAAGCTCCCCATTAACACACACAAACCTACTCAATTGTCCTCCCTCAAATTCCTTCTGAAAACTCTCCTTTGTCATGATGTCTACAAAACACTTTACAAGGGCTAGGCAACTGGTGTGCTGAGACTGCAGTCTACCATGCTGACCAACAGGGTCTCTGTTTCCTTGTGCACCCCCATCTGTCTGCACTTTTCCCCTGGATTATAGTTAGATTGGAAGCTCTTTAGTGCAGAGCCCATCTTTTTGTGTTGTGTTTGTACAGCACCTAGCACAATGGGGTTCTGGTCCATGCTACCTCAATACAGATAATAACTTAGGGGGGTTATGGTAACCCTCCTGACCTGCCCTCCTTGCCTGCTCCATGGGGAGGGAGAGGACATCTGTCTTCTGTGACATCAGCCTGGCACCCTTCCTGGGTGGTGATAAAAAAGAAACCCCTCCATCACATGGGGAAAAATCACTTTGGTGGATTTGTAACCATGCCAGCTGCTAGGCATTTTCTCTCATTCCCTTTTTGAGTATCTAATTAATCAAGGGGCAGAGTGTTTCCCATTAGGATTATTGCAAGTGTTATATGCAAGTATCAAGGGAAGAATAAAATCCAAGTATTTGCTAGTGCCTGTTTCTCTGCTGTTAAAACACTTGGCTGCTGCTGATCATTTTGCTGTCTACATATTATACCAGCCACCTAACTTCTCACATCAAATCCCAGCAACATAGTAAATGGATCACCAGTACCACTGCAGGTGTAATCACAAACAAGGACAGCCACTGCTAGTTGTAGAATAATTAAAAAATACATAAATAAGCAAGCAAGCAAGCAGGTTAGTGGAAGAGAATGTAGGCTGCACATACACATAAATAATAGATTAAAGAAAGTGAATTCAGTAAAGCCTGAGAGAGCTTTTATACATTCCAGAATCTAGTTTCCTCAAGAAAAGTGAACTATAAATGATCTTCAGAAAATATTAAAGTTAGCAAGTTTACCACATGCCTTTCAAGTAATGAGGGCTCACTGCCTGAAAATGGAAGCCACGAGCACTGTATATCAGAGATATTTATCCAAGTCTTTTAACTCTGGCACAATGGTGTAGCCAGCACAACAGTTTACTCAGCTCAGCAATGCTGGTGGTAAAGTGCTTTAGAAGTGCTCAACTATTCAGAGGTTACACGATGCTCTGTAAGGAGTCAAGAACCTTTTTTAAGGAAGGCTGCTAAACCTAGTCAAATATGATATTGAAGACAGTATTACAATGCCAGGTTGCCGTAAGTAATAAAATACTTAAGACAGACACATGAAGAGAACGTGTTAAAAATGCTCAGCAGAGATAGGTCAGTATCATCACCACGTTACAGACGGAGAAACTGAGGCAGGGTGGGGCATTGACTCACTCAAAATTATACAGGGAGGCAGGGCAGAACTGGGAATAGAACCCAGGACTTCCAGCTCCCATGACCCTATTCAGTGGACCAAATTTAGAGATGGAGAAAAGTCCTCTTTGATCATCAAATAATAATAATAGGGTCCATGGGTTCTCAAACTTAGGGTTGCAATCTCCCTCCCTTTCTTTACTGGATAGGAATGGTGGTGGGGGGAATGATTCTGAAACTTTTGGTTGTAACATGGGGTCACAGTCTGAAAATGTTGAAATCCACTAATATTCCCCATTCACCTGGAAATGCAGGACTGTTTGCTGACGAAAAGCTGCAAGGACAGTGCTTTGTCCAGACTTGAGGATTTTTTTTTTAAATATGCTGATCCAACAAGCTCCCAATGCCAGTACAAAGATGAGAGACAATAGTCAGCTTATTATGTTAAGCTAAATTGACTGTCCATCCCAAAACAGACTCAAAATTATTCCCCCAGCTGAACGCAATCAAAGGTGAATGCCTGAATGAATAGACCATGCCACGCAGGCCAAATTGACTTGGAGATTGCTTTCTACACTACAGATACTACTGTATTGGGAGACCCGGTTGTTTCCAGACATTGATAAAAACTTTAATTCATTCCTTCACTGTCAAAGGGACATCACCTTGTTTCAACCATTCTAGTCCAGTATTTATGATGCCCCCATTACAACGGTATCTGAGTATCATGAACACTGCTGAGGGCCTGAACACGGTTGCACGGCTACAGCCATGAATCCAATGACAAGAGGTTACGTCTTCACTGACTTTTTTTTTTGAACAGCAAGACAGCTAATGGGCATTAGTTAAATCCTATTGAAGATAAGGCACAGGTAGTTTTTATTATGATGTAGCTAGACAAGGTCAACACTACAACCCGCATCTGAGATTGAGGCCACTTTGTTACATCACGGTAAAAATTACCTGAGCCTTGTCTCCACTAGGATTTTACAGTGAGATAGCTAACATGTTTGCTATCTCACTATAAAGCCTCACCTCTTTTTAGCAGTGAAGACATAAGCACAAGGTCTAAGCCTGTTTCTGAAAGGTGTTAAGAGCTTGTCCCCACTGCAAAGTTAACTCTAGGTATAACCTGAATCCTGTCCATACGCAAAAACCCTTAATCTGAGTGTAGTGATGCTTTCCCTTCAGTTGGCTGGTCAATGAGGGGGTACAGGCTACAGCCTGAGTTAGCACAACTCGTCATCTGCTAACACAACTGCTCTGTGTTGCTTGAGTGTTATTTCGCAGTACAGAGACTCTCATTTGAGTGAGGCTAACTTAAGAGGAGTTGACTTAAGTGTAGATAACTTGAGCTAGCACATGTCTTAACTGAGGAGCTTAGTTCCCCCAGAATATCAGGAAACCTTAACATTAAATTCTCTAGCTGGAAATATCCTCTTCTTAGAATGGCGCATGCAGCTTTAGGGATGACAGGAATCAGAGTCTTAGTTTAGAAGGTGGAGTAGATTACATTGGGATATGTAACCAAGGGGACAGTGCAGAGGCAGAGATCTGATGCCAGTATCAGGATAAAAGAGGTCATCTTGCATTGCTTTCTGTGCCAAAGCTCATTAAGTTTTCTGCCTGACTTTAGCTAACTTGATACGCCACAAAAAAATTATGAGGACAACAGCAGTGAGCAAAACCAGTCTTGTCCCTAGGAGAGTTCTCCAGCCAGTCATGTTGCTGGTGAGTTTTGCTGTGATCCATGCTGATGATGGCTTTGTTAATACCTCTCAGAAGAGTTGTCCATCTCTCTGGAGCTTACTCAAGATGCTCTCTGTATAAGTACACTCCATCATAGAACAAGAAATGTCTGACAAAAAACAGAGCTCTTCAACCCCTGGCAGGAGTTCACTGGCCCTTCCTGGGACCCAGCAGTGGCGGATATCAGATATGATGCTGGCGCCAACTTCCAGTTCTCCTCACCAAGCTGCAGAATCACACACATCCATGCTGATCCCAACTTTGAGAAGCTCCCCCTCAGGGGCATTGCTGCAAATCAGCACCTCCAATTTGAGTGCTTCATGGTAACCTCAGGAAAGAACATACACTAGGATGCAGTCATTGGGGTTTGCACTGTGCAGAAAGCAGAGAGAGCTGTGACAGAAAGGCTCAGGCCAGTGAGTATTTTGGAAGAGAAATGAGGAAATGTTTTCACTTCCTGTGCTGTCCATGAGAATTATGTTTTCCCCACAAGATGAGAAAGATACTTTACCCAAATCATGAAAAATCTTTGTACTTATGTGATGGCTAAAGTTCCCTTTGAAATTAACAACAATTTATTACTTGTGAGAAAATAAATCCACCATCCAGAAGTTCTCAAGCTTTGCAGAAAAGCAGCTGAGAAGTTTAGGGAAACTAGGGGCTCAGAGTTCATCAACTATCAGTGTGAGCTGCAAGCAATGGAGTTTTCAAGCTGCCCCCCACTGAGAGCAGCTGGGTGCTGAGAACTTCTCAAATCAAGCCCCAGAAGTTCATCACATGGACTATGATCTAACTCAGGGTTTTGTACTGGGGCCGTCACTACCATATACCTCCAGGTGCAGAACTGCATTTCCAAATCAAATAAGTGAACCTGAAACAAAGTATCAGAGGGGTAGCCGTGTTAGTCTGGATCTGTAAAAAGCAACAGAGAGTCCTGTGGCACCTTTAAGACTAACAGGTGTATTGGAGCATAAGCTTTCGTGGGTGAATGCCCACTTCGTCGGATGCATGTGCTGACGAAGTGGGCATTCACCCACGAAAGCTTATGCTCCAATACATCTGTTGGTCTTAAAGGTGCCACAGGACTCCCTGAAACAAAGTGAGAGTAATAGTAATTGATCCAAGTTACCCATCTCTATTAAAGAACGTTTTACTCCGATTATTTGAGTTTTTAGCCTAAACCTTAAGAGTTTTTGAGTTGTGTAAATCCTCAACAGGATTGTGTCTATGGAAAGTACCTGCTGAGACGACAACCTGAAATACCCTTTTATATTACTATTTTTAAAAATATGCACCTCGCAAAAGTGTCCTCTCGTCAGGATTTTGAATCCTTGTCCTCTGGCTGCAGCTTTAGGAAATCTAGGTGCTGAGCAGACAAGCCACTGGGACACAGAGTATTACACGTGAAGGCTCATTTATCTTGCTTTGAAACAGACACATGAACTAAATCTGCCATCATGTTACACTGCCGACTTCTGTGGGGCTGCCCTATTGTAACATAAGGGGAGATTTGGCCTCTAGAATTTAGATGCTTCACTGCAGAAGTATACAACCTCACACTCATATTAAATAAGCAGTCACCCAAACTAAAACCCTAAATGGGAAATGCCCAGATGTTGAGAAAGTTTGAGCTTTTGGAGTTTGGGTCTCTCTCTAGCTTAAATTCTTGTGGGATTTGAAATAAGAGGAAATGAAGATAGAAAAATATTGCTTAAAATGGTTGTAACCTGCCACTCAGTAACAGGCAACAGCTCCCAGAGAAATTTAAAAATTCCCAAAATCAAAGTTTAAACCATCAAACCCTAATGCTGAATAAACAGCCACTCTGCATTGACAGCAGTGTCCATGACCCTAAATGGTTTGGTATTGTAACCGCCCATTGCAGAGTGATGCAGCAACTGCTGTGGAGCACCAACCCCATGGCACACCAGTCCTCAGTGGGTACGGTAGTGGGCTGGGTGTACCACAGGCTCGGAGGCTAGGGCTGTAGGTGCTTCAAGCACTAAGCCCTTCACGTTCCCCAAAACACTACTCACACACTTTGTGTGACAGAGGATTCCTGTATGCGGGCTGCCAGAAATAAATAGTGCAAACACTCTCACAGCACACTTGGCTTTAACAGTCACAATCATTCCAGGGACTTGAAATACCAGTGACACCCCTCTGTACAGTCCTCCTGCCTGCAGACTGCCATCTCATGTGCTCCAGCTGCAGCTAGTACTGGCTCCCTGCAGCTACAGGGCATATCATTGTCCTGCTCTCAGGCTCTCCATTCCATCTATGACCTGATACTCCTGATCTCACACAGTCTCTGGCTCCCTCCTGAACCTGGTCCTCTCTGAACCCTGACAGCACTTCCCTCTGCTGTGCTGGAGGGATTATGGAGCCATCTTACCGCTGCATGTTGCACTGGGTGGAAAAAGCACCCAGTGATGAGCAAGCATGTCCAGTACAAATCCAATTCTTTCCTAGGGTGGTGCCTCTCTCTTTCTTGGCGCTTGTGGATGCAGATCATAGCCACTGGGACAACTTTTGGCAGTAAGTCTATCATCTGACCAGCAGATAATTGGGAACTAGATGCTGCCTGATCAGAGAGGCCTTGAGGAAGCAGAGTTAGGGTACATCAAGAATCAGTTACGCTGAATCCTGTGTGACCTCACAGAAGCATGATTGATTAATTCACTGTCCAGCCCAGCTCAGCTATGACTCCTGACAAGGCCAGTCACTTCATATGCACTTGCCAGCTCCGACGGCATGCACATATCATCAGTCTAGGTTTTGTATGGGCTACCTATTATCACAGAGGTCGGAAAAAAAACTACCTTGGTAAAATTATGTAGGAAACAGAACAAAGCTAATGCTGTCATTATTGATCTGGTGTAGTAACTGGCTGACGATGCATCACCTCTTTAAGGAACACACAGCTGGGCAGTGCAAACAAATATGCGCAATAGCCCTAACAAACATCTCTTCTGATCTCATTGTTATAACCCTAATTTCCCTTTCCCACACCCTTTGTCCTCTTATGTGGAGTTAAGTCTAATTTAGTTTATGATTTCCTGGAGGCAGGGACATGTCATTTATACCATATGCCTATGGTACTGTAGGAATAACCAGTGTCCATGTCCATTTGGATTCATATGAACAAAGCTAACATTTGCAGGAGCTGAACAGAAAAAGGGACATCAGTATGGGCAAAAGTAAATACATTTTAAAAAAATAAACATCAAGTGATTTCTCATGGGAAAGTTTTGCAGCATTCAGCCATTTATGGTGTTTATGTTTTATCTTAAAACAAAAAAAAAGTCACACTATTCATAATGATTTGTGACCTTCCTACAAGGAGGACTTGTGGTTAATGAACTGGGCTGGGACTCAGGAGATCTGGGTTCAATTCCTGGCTGAGCCACAGACTCCCTGTGCCACAGTTCCACATCTGCAAAACTGGGATAGTTGCTCTTCCTTTCTCTGTCACGTCTACTTAAATTGTAAGGACAGGTACGGTCCTTCACTATATGTACGTACAGCACCCAGAACAACAGGGCCCTGAACTCAGCTGGGGGCTCCAGGTACCACTGGAATACAAGTCTTCTCTCTATCCCCAGAATAGGTGTAATGTTGACAGCAGCACTGCAGACTCCTTCATGTGACCCTGTCATTACTCATATTTTATATTTGTATTATGGTAGGGCCTAGAGGGCTCCTTTGTAATCAGTGGGGAACACTCCTCTAGTTAGAGACCATTCCTGCCACTAAGAGTTTAAAGAGACAAAGCCTGGAAGGGGAAGTAACTTGCTAAAGGTCACATAGCAGGAAGAGATGTGAGTCCCAGACCAGTGCCCTATATAGTGGGCCAAACTGCTGCCCACCTTCTCTAGAGGCAAGTATAGCCCTGGAAGATCATTCCTGGGCCTCCCTGCATGCACAGCCATAGAGCAGGGGTGTCAGTATACTGCAGAGTTTAATTTCTTTAGCATCAAGAACCTTTTCAAGAAAGTCATCAGCAGTTAATGATGCCCATTGGAAATGACTGGAGGTCAGGTTTGCATGACCAGGAGATCAACTAAGGAGTACAGTTCTACATGAGAAATCCTTGCTGGAGCTGAATGGAAGTGCACCATGGCAAAGGAGATCACAGTTGCTCACATTTCTGCATAGGGTCTGAGCGTTACTAGATTCTGACACCTTAAGAAGTTTATGATGACAGCACTCAGCAGAAACCTGCCTCATCATTGGAATCATTCTAACGTGAGCAACTCCTGCAGTGCAAGCTGATGGGGGCCATAACCTTCCTCCTTGGCGCATGTATCCAAGTCCCCAGCTGGCCCATATACTTATTGTCTTACCTGGGCTTGTGGGACCCAATATGCAAGAAAACATGAATCTGCTTCATGCAAAGACTAGCCACAAATGGCCCACAAGAAATGGGAGCTCTTCAGTAGCCTGCAGGAGTTGGCAGGTCTCTGGGGGCAGTTGGCGCTGCTGGAGATTGGCTCCAGTACCACAGCCAACCTCCAGTTCTACCTGCTCACCAGCAGTGACCCCAACCCGAACTTTGAGAAGTTTCTTATCAGAAGTATTGCTGAGAATTGACACCTCAGGTTCAAGCACTTTTCAGTGACCTGTGCCATGCAGCCAATGGCTCTGTGGTTGTAGTGGTTTGCATCCTGGTGCTGTCCTCAGTGCCAGTGTAGTGAAGGTGCTGAAATAAATTTTACTAACGCTCACGCCAGTCAATGTGTTCTTGGAGATAGGTTGTGAGGAGGGGAATATTCTCAGTTCCTCTCCATTCAACCTTGAAAAGTTATTTTAGGGGGAATGATAATTCATCTAAAATGGCCAAAAATCTTGCATTTAAGGGCCAGCTTTTCCAGAAGAGCTCAGCACTCAGCAGCTCCATTCAGAACATGGGAGAGTTCAGCTCCTTTGGAAATCTGGCCCAAAATAAACAGACAATGATAACTTAAAACTACCTTTGAAATTCATGGGAATGATTCTGAACAAAAATTTTAGAAGTGACTAGTGATTTTAGGTGCTTCAGTTTTTGGTTGACCAACTTACGACACCCTAAATGGCCTAATTTTCAGAATGACGGGTGCTCATTGCTGTCTGCAAAAATCAGGCTCTTGTAAGGTGCCTCTGGCTAAGCAGCCAAAACCAGACACACACACACACACACAAAAAAGAGAGCACTAGTCACTTTTGCAAGTTTAAGCCTTCGCCTGTTACAACGGGGACCAAAGTGCCACAAATGATGCAGACTCAAAACACTGGAACCACATCTCCTGATCACCTGATCAGTGTTTTGGCTCCAAAACCAACATCAAAAAGGAAGCCATTCCCTTCAGGGGAGAAAAATATCATCCTGCCTGAGATTCACACATCCCTGTTTAATTTGATTTATTCTAATAGATGAAGAATAATGTACTTGTGCTACTTTGTAAGTCTCAATCACAAACTCTAGATCACCTGCACTGAAGGAGTCATGTAACTTTTTGTGTGCAATTATAAAATTTAGCATGAACTACTACAGCTTGAGCTAACCAGCTGACACTCTCTAGCCTGAGATCCAGCCAAATGGGTACCTGTGATATATATTCACCAATGGGTTACAGATGCTCATGGTGACAAGGGTGCCGATGAAGATGAGACGTTAAAGGTACAGCATTGCCAGCCCTGGAGAATGTACTGTAAGTCTTTCCCTTATCCATAACACAAGTCCAATTAGCATATCCAATCTTTGGCCATCAGCAAAGATGCCAGTTTTTTTTAGAGAGAGATGTGGTCTGAGCACAAGCCTGATTCATTGCCCATTGAAATTAAGGTCATGCCCCATGACAAATTCTTAGATAGTGCATTCACAAGTATGTTGCTCTCATGTACTGCAACTTCCTTAGCCTAAACAGCTTTCTGTCAGGACCAAAAGTGGATTTTGCCATTTTTTCTGTTTTCTTTTAGATTCCCTTGGGCACATTTTATATGGTGATGCTACAGACACACAAAATGTGCTTATAAAGTTGGGGGAAATAATCAGCACTGCTGCATCATGTGTGTTGTTTTCTCCATTTCCCACTTGGGGGCGCATTTTCCTCAGTTTTTATACTAATGTTCCCTCTAGCAATACAAGCCTGAGTCTAGTTCCTACAAGCTAAATTTGTTTAATTCCATAGTTAACCAGGAGGGTGATCTTTACTGCTTTGAGTCTCATTTATGGGAGAACATCAACACATTATCTCTCATCATTTCGAAACTCCTCACTATTGTTATGATTTGTCAAGGGATGGCTGATACCAAACTGTGTTCTTGGAAGGTTAGACATCTCTCCCGCATTACCCCTAAAGATACGAGAGATGTTGAGGAATATGGGGGCACAAACTGAACATCTGATTTTTCTCCACGGGAAGAATGGACACATCAAATTTATACTAATTTACAGCGCTGCAACTTTCTCACTCAGGGGTGTGAAAAAACACACCCCTGAGCACTGCACGTTTCAGTCCTGTCATGTGCCAGTATAGACAGTGCACCAGCACTGGGAGCCATGCCCCTCATGGAGGTGGTTTTATTAGAGCGCTGGGACAGCTCTCTCTCCCAGTGCTATGCTGCGACTATACAAGCCATGTTAAAGCACTGCTGTGGCAGCGCTTTAGCGTTGCCAGTGAAGACGTGCCCTATATCTGACCTCACAGTCTCCTATCCTCAAAGGAAGCTTGCAAAACACCTTCAAAAGACATGCGTGGGAGCTGTTAGTATGTTAGTAAATAGTAACCCTTAGTCCTTTTCTTTCTGTATTTATGATTCATTTATATATTAACTATTCTTTAGAATTGCTATATTAACAAAAAATATGTTGAATTCTAAGGCCCAGAACACTGATCCTTGTCCAATAAGTAACCCTATTCAGGAATTTTCTGTGTTAGACTGTATATAATAATCTATAGCGTCTACATGTCTATAAAACTCCAGATACTCTGTGAAACCATCCCCTTAATATATAAATATAATGTCTACATAAGCATATATGTAGCTGGGAAACTGATAAGAGACTATTGTTATAGCAGATGTTTTCTGTTTGGCAATCAATAGGGCAGAATGATCATGGGGGAAGGAAGACCCACTGAAATTTATTTTGAAGAATTTTTAATCCTCTCAGCTGTAAATAATCATGCCTTCACACATACATCAATTATACTGAGAATGTATAGAAATTACACCAGAACATATGTTTCTTCTGGCAAAGAGAGCTTTCTTTGTTTCAAAACCCTCTGTAATAACACTGATGTGGGAACCTAGTTGGGGAATGAGAGGTTTCAGAGTAGCAGCCGTGTTAGTCTGTATCCGCAAAAATAACAGGAGTACTTGTGGCACCTTAGAGACTAACAAATTTATTAGAGCATAAGCTTTCGTGGGCTACAACCCACTTGTAGCCCACGAAAGCTTATGCTCTAATAAATTTGTTAGTCTCTAAGGTGCCACAAGTACTCCTGTTATTTTAGTTGGGGAATGAAAACTGTCGCGTCCCTCCAGTTACAGTGAAGAAGAGAGACCTAATTCTTGATTTTACAACAAATTATGGTAATGTATCTATTCTTTCTGTATAGTGCTGTATAAATATTTGATTAAATAATTCCAATTGAGCCTGTTATTCGACAATCATGAGTCATCATTAACTCTGACACTCTACAGAGCTTAAATTCGTAACTTTGCTAGATACTTAGGACTTGGCTACACTGGCAATTCACAGCGCTGCACTTGCTGCGCTCAGGGGTGTGAAAAAACACCCCCCCTGAGCGCAGCGAGTGCAGCGCTGTAAAGCGCCAGTGTAATCAGCGCCTGCAGCGCTGCACGCTCCCTCGCAGCGCTGCAAGCTATTCCCCTCGGAGAGGTGGAGTACTTGCAGCGCTGCGAGAGAGCTCTCGCAGCGCTGGCGGCGCGACTACACTCGCGCTTCACAGTGCTGCCGCGGCAGCGCTGTGAATCCGCGAGTGTAGCCAAGGCCTAAGAAACATGGACTGAACAGAGACACTGGATTTATGGCTCATTACAACAATCTGTAACCCACTTAAACCTCTCCACCAGCCTGTCCCACCTCCCCCATGACTGGAGAAGTGTTAACAGGCCACTTCACCATGAATGGTACCTTGACATAAGTGTTAATTGATTGACTTATGCTATCAATTAATTGATTCACTTATGCTAAATAATACATTCCACCTTGTATTTATCTGTGACACTCTGAGTACACTTTCTACACCTGAAGAGCTCTGTGTAGCTCAAAAGCTTGTCTCTCTCACCAACAGATGTTGGTCCAATAAAAGATAGTCCCAGGATATTAGAGAGACAAGGTGAGTGAGGTACTGACATGGCTATAACAACACTGCATATATGCCCCTGGAACAGTCATTTAATCAAACAGTGCCTCCCGCTCCCTCTATAAAATGAGGAGGATACCTAGCACATGTGAGGGGCTAGGAGGGTTAGCGTATTCATAGAATCAGAGGCAATTCGTGTGGGGGGGAACATATGGGGTCACATGCGCCCCCCGCCCCCCCCCCCGCAAATTTCTGTCAGGGTTTATATATATATTTGTGGGGAGTGGGTTCAAAATACGTTTCTCACACACACATACCCTATTAACAGTTATGTGTCCCCTCTGCATAGAATCATAGAAATGCAGGGCTGGAAGGGACCTTAAGAAGTCAAAGTCCAGCCCCCTGTGCGGTGACAGGACAAAGTAAACCTAAACCATCCCTGGCAGGTGTTTGTCCAACTTGATTTTAAAAATCTCCAATGATGGGGATTCCACAACCTCTCTTGGAAGTCTGTTCCAGAGCTTTACTACCCTTATAGTTAGAAACTTTTTCTTAATATCTAACCTAGTGAGGAGGGCTTTAAACTAGGTTCACAGGGGGAAGGAGACCAAAGCCCTGAGGTAAGTGAGGAAGTGGGATACCAGGAGGAAGCATGAGCAGGAGAGCGCAAGAGGGGAGGACTCCTGCCTCATACTGAGAAAGCAGGACGAACAGCAAGTTATCTTAAGTGCCTATACACAAATGCAAGAAGCCTGGGAAACAAGCAGAGAGAACTGGAAGTTTTTGGAAAGTGTAGGGGACAATTTCCTGGTGCAAGTGCTGGAGGAACCAACTAGGGGCAGAGCTCTTCTTGACCTGCTGCTCACAAACAGGGAAGAATTAGTAGGGGAAGCAAAAGTGGATGGGAACCTGGGAGCCAGTGACCATGAGATGTCAGGATCCTGAACTCGACCAAGGGAAAAAGGAGAGCAGCAGAATATGGACCCTGAACTTCAGAAAAGCAGACTTTGACTCCCTTAGGGAACTAATGGGCAGGATCCCCTGGAGAATAACATGAGGGGGAAAGGAGTCCAGGAGAGCTGGCTGTACTTTAAATAATCCTTATTGAGGTTGCAGGAACAAACCATTCTGATGTGTAGAAAGAATAGTAAATATGGCAGACGACCAGCTTGGCTTAACGTTGAAATCCTTGCTGATCTTAAACACAAAAAAAGCAGCTTACAAGAAGTGGAAGATTGGACAAATGACCAGAGAGGAGTATAAAAATATTGCTCAGGCATGCAGGAGTGAAATCAGGAAGGCCAAATCACACTTGGAGTTTCAGTTAGCAAGGGATGTTAAGAGTAACAAGAAGGGTTTCTTCAGGTATGTTAGCTACAAGAAAAAGGTCAAGGAAAGTGTGGGCCCCTTACTGAATGGAGGAGGCAAAATAGTGACAGAAGATGTGGAAAAAGCTAATGTACTCAATTATTTTTTTGCCTCTGTCTTCACAATCAAGGTCAGCTCAAAGACTACTGCACTGGGCAGCACAGTATGGGGAGGTGACGACCAGCCCTCTGTGGAGAAAGAAGTCGTTCAGGACTATTTAGAAAAGCTGGACGAGCACAAGTCCATGGGGCCGGATGCACTGCAACCGAGGGTGCTAAAGGAGTTGGCGGATGCGATTGCAGAGCCATTGGCTATTATCTTTGAAAACTCATGGCAATCGGGGGAGGACCCGGATGACTGGAAAAAGGCTAATGTAGTGCCCATCTTTAAAAAAGGGAAGGAGGAGGATCTGGGGAACTACAGGCCACTCAGCCTTACCTCAGTCCCTGGAAAAATCATGGAGCAGGTCCTCAAGGAATCAATTCTGAAGCACTTAGAGGAGAGGAAAGTGATCAGGAACAATCAGCGTGGATTCACCAAGGGCAAGTCATGCCTGACTAACCTAATTGCCTTCTATGATAAGATAACTGGCTCTGTGGATGAGGGGAAAACAGTGGACGGGTTATTCCTTGACTTTAGCAAAGCTTTTGATACGGTCTCCCACAGTATTCTTGCCGGCAAGTTAAAGAAGTATGGGCTAGATGAATGGACTATAAGGTGGACAGAAAGCTGGCTAGATCATCAGGCTCAACGGGTACTGATCAATGGCTCCATGTCTAGCTGGCAGCCGATATCAAGCGGAGTGCCCAAAGGGTCGGTCCTGGGGCCGGTTTTGTTCAATATCTTCATTAATGATCTGGAGGATGGCGTGGATTGCACTCTCAGCAAGTTTGCGATGACACTAAACTGGGAGGAGTGGTAGATACGCTGGAGGGTAGGGATAGGATACAGAGGGACCTAGACAAATTAGAGGATTGGGCCAAAAGAAATCTGATGAGGTTCAACAAGGACAAGTGCAGAGTCCTGCACTTAGGACGGAAGAATCCCATGCACTGCTACAGATTAGGGACCAAGTGGCTAGGCAGCAGTTCTGCAGAAAAGGACCTAGGGGTTACAGCGGATGACAAGCTGGATATGAGTCAACAGTGTGCCCTTGTTGCCAAGAAGGCTAACAGCATTTTGGGATGTATAAGTAGGAACATTGACAGCAGATCAAGGGATGTGGTCATTCCCCTCTAGATGAGGCATTGGTGAGGCCTCATCTGGAATACTGTGTCCTGTTTTGGGCCCTACACTACAAGAAGGATGTGGAAAAATTGGAAAGAGTCCAGCGGAGGGCAAAGAAAATTATTAGAGGGCTGGAGCACATGACTGATGAGGAGAAGCTGAGGGAACTGGGATTATTTAGTTTGCAGAAGAATGAGAGGGGATTTGATAACTGCTTTCAAATACCTGAAAGGAGGTTCCAAAGAGGATGGATCTAGACTGTTCTCAGTGGTACCAGATGAAAACAAGGAGTAATGGTCTCAAGTTGCAGTGCGGGAGGTTTAGGTTGGATATTAGGAAAAACTTTTTCACTAGGAGGATGGCGAAGCACTGGAATGGGTTGCCTAGGTAGGTGGTGGAATCTCCTTCCTTAGGTTTTTAAGGCCCGGCTTGACAAAGTAGAGGACACTATGTTCTCATGCCACAGTGTATCCAATATAATGGTGCTCTAAAAGTAGGCAGTGTTATGACAATACAGCACCCTCCATACAGGCTTGTCCAGAATGTGCTTGAGGTCTGGAATTGCTGCTGCTTAGTGACGATGGGCTCAGTCCTGCAAGGTGGTGAGTGCTCTGGCCCACTTCAGCAAAGCACTTAAACCCCTGCTTAGCTTTCAACTCGTGAGTAGTACCATTAGTGTCAATAGAACGACTCCTGTGTTTAAAGTTAAGCACATAATTAAGTGCTTTGCTCCACCAAGCCACAGCATCCAGGACCTTGAAGGATTGAGCCCAACATTACGTAAGCAAACAAATCAATTTCTATCCCCGTTGCATCCCACTTCAGTTGTGCTTGTAGAATTATGACTAAACAGTGCTCTGTCTCTTTAAGATAGAATTAGGAAGGCAGCCAGCTGGAGAAACCGGACATAACCAGTTCAGCGTGAGCCAGTTGGCCAGGAGAGCGAGAAGGAAATGCTCAGTAAAGTTGGAACACAGCAGCAGGTTTGGCGTTCTGTTTACAGCTGGGATTGAGGATTTTTGCATTCTCCTCTTTGCACTGATGGTGCTGATCCCTCTCCTCCAGCGATGCATCCAGTTCCTCAGCCTGCCTGTGTACCTGCTCTCGTATCTGGGCTTATGGGACCCCCTCTGTAAGAAGATCTTCCCATATTTCATGGCCAAGTGCTCCACTATCTACAACCGCAAACTCTTCCAACAGAAAAAGGACCTGTTCAGCAGCCTGGGGGAGTTTGCAGGCACTTCGAGGGAGCTCAGGCTGCTGGAGATAGGCACAGGCTCAGGGGCCAACTTCCAGTTCTACCCACCTGGATGCCGGGTGACATGCACTGATCCCAACCCCAACTTTGAGAGGTTCCTCCTCAAGAGCATTTCCGACAGCCCACACCTCCATTTTGAACGGTTCTTGGTGGCCTCCGGTGAGGACCTGCGTCCAGTGGCTGACGACTCCATGGATGTGGTGGTTTGCACCTTGGTGCTGTGCTCGGTGCGCAGCATCGAGCAGGTCCTGAGAGAAGTCTTGCGAGTGCTCAGGCAGGTGAGTATGAGTACCATTTGGGGGGTGTGTGTGCTATTTTGGTTATGGGCCAAGCTGTGCTATGCAAAGACTGGTCTAATGGGAGCGTGTGTGGAGCCACCTGCCCCAGAGACGCATCCCTCCCCCGAGTGGCCTAGTGTGCAGGGGTAAACCCCCTTTGGAGACGTGCTGCAGGGACGCAGAGAGGGAGAAGTCCCTGTGTTCTCCTACGAGCAGAGACTGCAAATGTCCACAGGATGGGCTAGTCAATATCCAACCCTTCATCACCTAGAGCATTTATTTGTATGTGTTTGTCTGGAAGCCAGCAGTTTTCTGAACAGAAAGTAGTAAAAGGAAAACAGACAGAACCAGGCCACCTTCATTTCCTTTGCTGTGTCACTTAACACCATTTCAGTATTTATCACACACACTTGTAAGACGACTATCCCTGTGCTGTCTTGACTTACTTTATGTGGCTAACATCCAAATAAAAGCCAATACAACATTCTCCCTTGTTCCTGTAAGGAGACAGACCTGAACAGCTAGTGAGTCGCTTAGCTATGACTGAACCAACTTTAAAAAAAAAAAAATCACAATGATGCTGATAATGAAAACAGGCTCATCTGCTCCACTCCTGTTAGCAGACAATTCAAATTTTGGTTCACATGCACTAGCACAATGCTGCAATGACTGGAGTGCAAACCCTACATAGCAGGGGGATGTTTACATTCAAACAGCTGTTCCCTTAGAATTCTTTTAAGCCACAAAAGCATTAGATGGTTTAGCTTAGTTAAAACATCCACATGCAAGCATGCTACAAATTATTCATAAAGCACCTTATCTGAAGCCCAAACTATCTGACTAGATCCCTTAATGGATTTGGTGTCAAATATTCAGAAGCACCTAAGTGACTTCAGGGCCTAAGTTCCTCTTTTAAAAATGAGACTTAGACACTTAAGTTATTTCAGTGCTTCTGAAAATCTTACCCTTGATTTTTCCTCCCCCCCTCAGCCCCTTTAAACTTAAGAATCAAGCATGAATGTGCCATCTTTCTAGTCCATGGATCTCAAAACACATAGCTAAGAAGTGTGCTCATAAAACTGCCATTGTCTGAATGTGGAAGTGAAACTGCGAGGCTGGAATTCTACCTGGCTGAGCCTTTGCTATTTTTCCTAATTAAGGTGAGAGGGAATTAAAAATAAGTCCTTGCCTTTGTAGTTCTGGCAGTTGAATTCTGTCACCACGCAGAGCAGGAGTGGCAGAACCACAGTACAACCTGACAGCTAGAACAGCTGGCAGCCTTGTTACATGAAACCCACTTGTTAGAGGGAAATTGGATGGCTGTTCTGGTGCCCTCCCCAAGCTCACTGTTCATCCAATAGCCCAGAATTTCCAGCACTCCTGTTCTCTGCACCTTTGTTCAGCAAAAGGCTGGCAATGAGAAGGAATTCTGAAGGAACACCCATACTTCAAACAGAGCTCATGAGTGTGTGATTTCAGGGATTCTCAAGCAGGCTATAGGGACTTCATGGCAACATAGGACACATCTGTTGAGAGTAGAGCAATGAATGGAGGGGTGGGTGGCTGTGCATTTTGGAGGGAGTGGAATCCCAGGCTGAGCAGGAAGAGGTTAGTTTGAATTACCCAGCACTTCTCTTTCACTGCCAGCTTTTCTTCTCCCCAAACTCACTCTCTCTCTTTACTAACAATATTGCCTGTCAAGCACATGCCTACCAGATGCTCTGGACCCTGCAGTGTTACTAACATATTTGTAGATATCCCCTGGACTGCAAAATCGTGCACTATCCTGTGTCCTGTAATATCGATGCCCAACTAAGTTAATGCTGTATATTCACTGATAACTTCATTGCTTATTGCTTTTAGCATCTCATCCTTGGCCCTCATCTACATGAGCAAGTTTGTTCATTATAACTTAAGATGTAAATTTAAACAGATATAGTTATACCAGTATGACACACTTATTCTGGTGTAACAGTGCCTTTTTTGGCTTAACTCATTGGTTTTCTACCTGTGTTCCACAGACCCCTGGGGGTCTACAGACTATGTCTAAAATTTCCAAAGGGGTCCACACCTCCATTCAAAACGTTTTAGGGGTCCACAAATTAAAAAAAGGTTGAAAACCACTGGTTTAGCTTATATCACTTGGGAACAGGTTTAAGCTCAACTGAAAAAAGCTACTAATAAGTGTCCACACCGGAGGGGGCGGGGGTGTTAACCTGTGTAACTGGTAGAAGTTTCCCCATGTAGACAAGGCCTTAGCCTTGGTTGTGACTATAAAGAACATTCCTTAAGGCAATTCAAAACATTTTGTTTTCATTGTGGAGCTAAATTACAAGGTAGGGCAAAAAACATGTACAGCAACTTCCTCACTAAGGGGTGAAAAATTCAAATCAGAATCCGTAACTCTTTCACCAGCTTCCACTAAAACAGCCTTGAATGTTCTCAATAGGTTTGCTCTCAGCACTAGCTCTGCTACTTATCCAGTGTTTTTAATCACTGGAATATGCTGTACTAGATCTGCTCTCCGGCAGTGGATTCAGTGAAGCAGTTGTGCAGCTCACAAGACTGCCAATGAAGTGAATGCCCGATCCTTGTCTAGTGGCACCTGCCTCACCGTGCTATATAAACATCAGTGAATTAACCCTCACCACTTGGAGGGTATGGTAAGTGTTCTGATCATCCCCATTTTACAGATGGAAAAACTGAATACCGGAAAGTTAAGTGATTTGCTCAAGGGCACACAAAGCAGTAGTGGCAGAGCTGCAAACAGAATCCATGAGTCCTGACTCTCAGTCACAAGATCATCCTTCCCCTTCCACATGGAACTCAAACCTTTCTGTAGTCATGTAGCTTCCCCAAATACTATTTTTTAAGTCTTATAGGAGTGAAATAAGACAGAATTAGAACATGGTGGAATGCTGACTGGCCTCCATGGATAATTGATTATGGGTAGCAGTTCCTGAAGACATAATAGTTAGAAGTGAGCCTGAACCAAACATGGCCAGAATGTGGGGAGTTTGATCCAAGAGTTGTGTCTCCAAAGTGGAAGGGAGATGTTGGTGATTTTAAGAGCCCTTGTTTGTTCCTGAAGCATTTTGATTGCTTTGTTTCCTAGGGTGGTTCTTTGTATTTCTTGGAGCATGTGGCTGCAGATCATTCCAGCTGGAGCTACTTTTGGCAACAGATCTACAACCCAACCTGGAGATATTTGGGAGACGGGTGCTGCCTGACCAGAGAGACCTGGAAGGACCTGGAGAAGGCAGGGTTCTCGGAACTGAAGTTGCGGCACATACATGCCCCCCTGTCCTGGAACCCTACTCGTCCCCATATCATTGGATATGCTGTGAAATAACTAACTCCATGCACTGAGAAACAAGGTCATTTCAGCACCGTGGTTCCTTCCAATTCCTAGGGGTATTTACTTCTGGCTAGTAGCCTTATAATGTCAGAGCAATACTTATTTAGCAATTAGCTGCCCAACCAAATTGCCTTGTTGGGTTTATGAGAATAACAGGGAAAACATACTGAGCATCCATTGCTTATCCTAACTATGGTGTCAGGTTTGTCCATATGCCTGTCAGGCTCCTCCCAGTTTTCAGACAAAGCACTGGTCAGCATTTTTCACTGACTGTCCTGCTAGTTTTTGTGGATCACATTCTAAGGCACTGATCATATACAGAGCCTCGTTCATCATATACAGAGCCTCGGTGCCAAAGTCAAGCTTTGTGGATCTCAGTGTTGTTCCTGTGACTTTCTGGGCACCGTGTTGCTTGGGGTTGCAATGCCTAAGTCCCTTTGGGAATCCGGGCTCATCAGTCTAAATCAGATTTGAAACAGCAATCTGCACAACAAAATGCTCCCATTATAGCAGAGTAATTAGCACTAGTTAAGGCCAACAGAGTAGCTTGGGGCCCCCAAGTGGCAGGGAACTCATATCCTACTGAAAGGTAATAGAAGGAAAAACCTAAGCACTAGACATATCCACTCAGACTGCACTGAAAGTACTTTTGATACAATTTCTTTTGTTTTAATTTGTTTGTCTTTTGTAATTGCTACAGAACCACGGTGTTGCTACAGAGACATAGGTTTCTCAATAAAGTTGAAAATACTGTATTTTGATTATACCCTCTGCTTTGTTACCAATAGGGGGAGCAGGTAACTCATTTTTGTAAACACTAACCCTGTACAGTGTTTTTCCCCCCCAGATTAGTGTAAGGCCAAATTCAGATCTGGTGTAAGCAAATGCAACTCCACTGGAGTTCCACCAAGTCTGAATTTGGCCCATTAAGTCTAACCCAGGAGATGAACACTGGAACAAATGGATTTCACTCAGTAATTGATAGAAAGAAAGGCAACTACCGGAACAAGACCATACATTCAAACTTGAATACATTTCTTTAAATTAAACAAATTTGCATCAAAGTTTCAGGTGGGAAAGACAATATCAATATACTATGCACTTTTATAATACTATGCACTTTGCAACCAAGGATCTCAAAGCATTTTACAAATCTTGACCCCACAGACTTCATAGTACTTCTCATTAAGGAGTTAGCAAGATTAATGTTATCCATAGTTCAGAGATGAGAAGTTGAGGCACAGACAGATGAAGTGACTCAGCCAAGTTCACACAGGATGACAGTGGCAGGGGTGAGAATAGTACCCCATGAGTCTTGTCTTCCAGTCCCATGATCTAATCACTAGACCTCTTCTACCAGATCAGAAGCCAGGGCAGACTTCCCTTTACACATGCACTCTGATGAAACAGGCTATGAACTGCACTCTGGACAATGCAGCTTTTGAAGGCAAGTTCTCATTCCAATACTTATTCATCATCTTCTTAATCATGTACAGGGCTCACCAAAAACAGCAATCAAGGCCCAAGGAAGAGAGAAAAAATCCCACCCCTAAACATCTTCCTTTCTGCAGATCACACCTTCCCTGGCTGCAGTTACATAATTCAGCAAATATCAGATGCGAAACTGGCAAATACACAAAGCCAAACACAACCTGTTTCAGGAATGGTTTACATGCATCACCTGTATATACAGAGATGAGAGCCTCTCAGGTGTCCATCTTGCACTTGGGCTCACCGTCCACCACACATAGCTGCAAACTGCTATCACCAACATTATGACTTACTTTGGTACAGGAGTCCTAGGCTAATTCTTGGTTACACTTGGTTCCATAGCAACAACACCGTCCATGCTTCCCATGTCTCTGTTGGAAAACAGCCTAGTACCTGACAATGAACATCAAGCATATTAACCTACAGCTTCCATTCCATCTCCCGAGCTCTTTCAAACATTCATTGCCAAACAGTTGCTCTAGCAACACCTCCTTCTTCAAGTAGGCATAGGACTAGACAGAGCTAGTTGATGAGTACACTTAGACATAAAGTAACCCATCAGTTCATCCCCAAATAATATGGGCCAGATTTTTAAGACCTTTCAGGAAGCTGAGCCCTTTTGAAAACTGGACATAAATGTCACAATGGGAATTGTTGGTGCTCAGATATTTGGGGGGAAGGGGGGAAATCTGGCCTCAAATATCGACTTGAGCATTTGAAAATCTAATCCTGATGAAGTTTGAAAAATCTGGCCCATTAGCAAGTGTTTTTAACTAGTTTAAGGCTTCTGTTTCAAGTGATATCACGCTGATAACCAAATGCAGGACACCATGTACTGGTAAATATCATTCACTTAAAAGTTAGGTTCATTCCCTCTGGGGCACCTGGCATTGGCCACTGTCGGTAGACAGGATACTGGGCTGGATGGACTTTTGGTCTGACCCAGTATGGCCGTTCTTATGTATACTGAAACTTACAGTTCATGAAAAAGAGCAAAACCTCCACTTTCAGCCTAGATGCAGAGTAGAATAATGTGTACTTTACTGTGTACAAACAAACAAAAAAAGGTACTTTCTTAGGGTATGTCTACATTTGTAGAGTTTTTGCACTGTAAGTTTCACCAGTGATAGGGAACCAGTGAAAGTAAAGCGCTGGTTTGTGTACTCACTCAATTCCTCAGGCGTCAGAGAGTGTTTACACTAGCAGCACTTCCATAGGGCAGCTATCCCACAGTGCAGCTCTCTCCATAGGTCTTGTGGGTGAGCGGAAGGCATGCTGGGTCCCTGCTCAGTGCCCCATGCTGCCCTGCTTCATGTCCCAGCAGCCCTAATACTTCCTTGTTTCTTTTGTGGCATTTTTTTTTTTTTTTAAACCCTGCTGTCTAGCTGCTTTCCCTGCCATATCTACAAGCAAAGGGAAAGGGGGTTTACCTTGTGTCAGAGCAGCGGAGATGCTGGCCAGAGCAGTCACTTTTGGAACTGTGGGATATCCTTCAGAGGCCAAAAGGAGTTTACGCTGGTAGAACGTGTCTTCACTTTCACAACAGCGCAAAAAGAACAGCAGTAAGAGCAATATGCCTCTTGTGAAGGTGGTTTTCACTGCAAAAAGTCATTAACAAGTGTAGACGCTCCAGCGGTTTTAGTGCAAAAAAGGGACTTTAAATGGTGAGTGTAGACATAGCCTTTCTCAAAAGATCTGCTCTATGCCCACAGTCAGAGTTACTGACTTTTGTGACAACCCCCCCACATTTTTAGTCCCACAGAACCAGTACAACTAAAGCAACAGATTCTATTCCATCTTGTGTATCAACAGAATCGCCAATCAGTTACACCTGTGCAAGCTCATTGGCGACTCATGCATTGCACAGCTGCTGCTGAATGCATGATTGTAAAACACCAGGTTGCAGAGGTGTAATTGAAGGCTTTGTGTGACAGTCCAGCCTTTATTAGTAACAATGAGGCACAAAGTGCCATTTTCTATTGATTTATCTTTTAGAGCAGACCAACAGGTAAAGGAAAACTAAGCTCAAATTTAAAAGTCTATGTGAAAGCATGCGTTACTTGCTCTGTAAAAGCCATCCTGAATTGACACACAGCCCTTCCTCCCAGCAGAGCAGCTGCTTCCATTTAAAGGGAAGGGCACTGAAAATGGAATCACAAAATCTAGTTCACAGCTATATTGCTACATACACCACAAAAACAAAATTCTTCCCTTTTTCCTCTTGTTCTCACTTGCTGGTTACACCAGTCCCCCTCATAGAGGTGAGCGTGATGGAACTGACTTGTTGCAAAATCAGGCAGCTACATATACAATTTACTGAAAATATATTTTTCTTTGGCAAATGATCTCTCCCAGGAGACCTAATCAGATTTAATTGGCCATGCTGGATGCTGTGGTATCACTGCTAGAGGGAAAGCCCTGCCACTGCTTCCCCACCCTCTGGACAGGCAGAAAGATCCCCACTTACAGCATGGCCTACCTCAATCTACTTAAGAGACTTGACAACTAAAGTGTTGTGAAATCAGGGCAATGATCTGATTTTCTACCTGCCAGACACCAAAAGTTGGCTTCTTGCAGCCTGTATGTTAATAATTTGATGTTCTCATGGAAGTGAAAAGACTTTGCTTACATTACGTAGCAAGTCTTCATACTGAAGGATTCTGTAAAACCCGTATTAACAAAATCCACAGTATCTTAAAACAGTCTAAAGTGTTTCCTGGATCATATGATTAGACCTTCTACAAAAAACAACCAACAAACCCTCTGTGTATGGGAATGTAAGTTATCCTGAATTCTCATTTATTTGTCTGTGCAGCTCCAGGCTGTATCTTGTTTCATTGTAGTCTAAAGTCAAGGAAGAGTAAGAAAGGTTATGATTGTTACATAAGATAAACAGGAACTTGTTTTAGTCCAGAGTGTGTATTTAAACAGTACCGAGCTTCAATAAATAATATTCAGGCTGCTGGCATGTGACATAAATATTAGATTTTGGCTCACACTGAGGGAAACTGATCCAAGTGCTGCTTAAATAAATGTCTGCATATACATGCCAAAATTGGTCTCTGCTCATGAGTTGTTTTAAAAGAGGAAAATGCTGAGACAGTGTGACCCAGCAGAAAGCACTAAGAGCCAGGACTCCTGAATTCTTTGAGCTTTGCACTGATTCACTGCAAGACCTTAAGCCCAGTCACTTCACCTCACTGTACCATCATTGGTCCATCTATATACCTCACTCCTGAGCACTGAGAGAATGAGCTAGTTAATAAAAATGAGGAGTCCTTGTGGCACCTTAGAGACTAACAAATTTACTTGGGCATAAGCTTTCGTGGGCTATAAAGTGCTTTGAAAAAAATTCAACCTACTAAAAATAACACCCGTTTCCATGCAGGGAAAGGTCATGCTTGATTTTGGGGGCAGCAGCAATATCTTCTGTAGTTTAAGGGGTTGGGATAGCATCTCCTGCAGAACAAAAATGGAGCCAAGAAATTTGCATTAGGGCATTATCACAACAGCTGCCTCAAGCTGGATTCCATTGATGTGGGATAAGTACATTTTGGCACAGCTCCATGACTACAGCTTATAAGAAATGCAAAAGAGAAACAGAACTCCCCCAACATCCAATGTGACTATTTCTTCCACACCACTGTTAGCTCGGTCAGGTCCAAACTCTCCTCTCTGTTGATAGCAATGCTTCTAATTATGCTCCTACAGCAGTTCCTTGCCCTGCTTGCATATCTGCTTTTGTTCCTGAGACTCTGAGACCTCATCTGTAGCAAGAAGATATTTTTCCCACCTGTCATGGGAAGATTCACCATCATTTACAACAGACAGACATCTGATCAGAAACAGGAGCTCTGGAGTAGCCTGCAGGAGTTCACAAACACCTCAGAGGAGCTGGTGCTGATGGATATTAGTTGTGGCACTGGAGCCAACTTCCAGTTCTATCTGTTGGGATGCCGAGTGATCTGCACAGACCGCAACTTTGAGAAGTTTCTTTTCAAGAAAATTGCTGAGAATCAGTACCTCCACAGCGAGAATGTTGTGGTAGCCCAAGTTCTCTGCTGAATCCTGGTGCAGTGCTTGATGAAAAGTACACCTCTACCTCGATATAATTCTGTCCTCGGGAGCCAAAAAATCTTACCGTGTTATAGGTGAAACTGCGTTCTAATGAACTTGCTTTGATCCGCCGGAGTGCGCAGCCCTGCCCCCTCCGGAGCACTGCTTTACCGTGTTATATCAGAGTTCGTGTTATATCGGGTCGCGTTATATCGGGGTAGCGGTGTATAGAGAAGGGGTGGAATCCACAAAGGAATGTAGGTGCCTAAATTAGGCACCTAAGTCCCAGTTTTGGCTCCACTGTGATCCACAAAACTCTTGCCAAACCCTGTGAAGGCCTGGCTTAACATGAGTAATTAAACACGGGGGAGGCCTCATTTCTTGGAAGACAGGATTAGGAAGGTAACTAGATCAGCAGGCTGAAAACAGAACAATCGTGCTAAGATAAGTAAATAGGTCACTCAGCTAAAAGACAGAATGTCTGAGCTAGCTTAAAATAAGAGGGGGAATACCCAGAGAATCATTTACTAAAAACAAGCTAACAATGGATAAGAGAAGACTGGAACACAAGATGCAGTGAAGAGTAAGTTGGGCATGGACAGAACATGCTGTAGAAGAGGGATTGGTTCCTACAAAATGACCAAGTCAACCCCCAAAATGTGATGCACTGTATTGTGTAAATGTATATAAAGGAAGAGGTTTGCTGTGTAACTTTGAATGTGTGGTACGCCCTATACCCGCCTCCTACGTTTGAGCCTGATCAACTCCACATAGCTTTGCTGTATGCCAAATAAAAGCACCTGAGTGTTGAGACTGGAGTCAAACAGAGTTCTCTGGGAACCAAGTGGAAATAGGTCTCAGGGAAACCTCAACACACTGTAGGTGCTTAAGCTCACTCAGCACCTAAGTTTTCAGAGTAAAAGTTCCCAAGCCACCTAAATTTCTGCTTCACTCTAAGCATCAGGACATTATTTCCTGCCTAACCCCCAGAGTGATTCACAGACTAGGGAAAAACAGGAATTCAGCCATTTAAATGGCGTTCAGGGCTCGAACTGGTAGGCATGCTCAGAAACCACCTACCAGATCAGGTCCCATTCAGAAGGAGCCAGCCACCTTATGAATTTTAAATGAATGGTTAGCACAATTGCATGGGAGTGATGTGGGAGAACCATGTTTAATTCCCCCTCTATGCCAAAAATAGAGAAAGGATTTGAATAGGGGTCTCCCACCTCTCAGGAGAGTTCTCTAACCAATGAGCTATGGCATCTTCTGACATAGGGTTCCCTCAGTCTCTCCTGTTGAAGCTGTTCCCCTGTGGCTAAATAATAAAGAGTAGTTGGAGCATGGGACTGGACCCAGGGTCTCCCACCTTCTAGACAAACCCTTAGCCACAACATTGAAAATGAGACAGGGTTGCTTTAAGAGAGAGGGCGGAAACTGTTATCTGAAACTTGCTAAACATTAAGCTTTAGGGACTTCCAGCACGTTGCATCACTCAAGTTCCACACTGCAGGATCCAGCCTATATCAGTTCATCATATAACCAACCAGCTTCCAGACTGCGTCAGTTGTTCCTAACAGAGCAGTTAGTCTTTTTTGCTCAAGTTTCAGCCAGGACCTTTACACTGGATTTTGAAATCGGCTGGAGAAGCTGCCTACTAGATCAGTACAAAGAGCAGAAAATAATCCCAAGAGTGAACAGAGCTGCTTCATAGACTCACTCTGCATTCTGCCTAAACTTCAAGGGATCTTATTTTTAAATAAGCAGGCTCTTCTCAGGGCAAGTCCTACTGAGAAGTGGGAATGGCAAAGGCAGTGGTCCTGTTTCTCCGTGTTTGCGTGCAGCTGCTTGCCCTGCCAATATACCTGCTATCATTCCTAGGCATATGGGACCCATTCTGTAAGAAGATATTCTTTCCCTTCTTCATGGAGAAGTTAACTGCAAGTTACAACTGGAGGGTGTCAGGGCACAAACAAGAGCTGTTCTGCAACCTGCAGGAGTTTGCAGGCCCCTCGGGGGAACTGACTTTGCTGGAGATTGGGACTGGCACTGGCGCCAACTTCCAATTCTACCCACCTGGCTGCAAAATTACCTGCACTGACATAACCCTCAACTTCCAGCACGGTCTCTCCAAGAGCATGGCACAGAATCAGCACCTCCAGTTTCAGCCCTTCCTGGTGATCCCAGGGGAGGACTTGAACCAAGTGGCTGACAGCTCTATGGATGCAGTGGTTTGCACCTTGGTCCTGTGCTCAGTGCAAAGCATAGAGGGTGTCTTGAAAGAAGTTTTGAGAGTACTCAGAGCCGTGAGTATTTAAGAAAAGATATTTCCTGTATTATTATTACCTATTCTACAGCCACTGGACCAGATTCACCAGTGACCTTCAGCTTTTTGCCACTCTGGAGATGCAAAGCTGCCACAAACATCGTTTATTTGGCCAATTAAATTGGACTTATATCCACTTTGCATACCAAAGAGGTGCAAAGCAGTAGGAGCATACTGGTCCCTTTGCCCCATTATTCTTAGGCCAACTGTGTTTTGTGCATTCAACTCCCAATAACTTCAGTGGAAATTGGGACACATGCAATTTAAGGCAGAATTTTAATTTTTTTCCCTACAAGGGATTTTTCTTTTAGAAAAAAGCAATTTCTCAGTCTAGCATGGTGAAACATCTTGTCGGTTAACACAGGGCCCCACCCCAAAAAAGTATTTAAATTTTACATGGGAGATATCAAAAGATTGGTCATTTCTATCTACACCAGATATGGATAAAATATTAAGTCAGTGAAGTTTAAAGTTTTAGGATGTTATAGGTGAAATATTAGAGCTTTCCTAGACAGCATGGTCCAATGGACAGGAGATCTCAGTTCTGCTAGTCAGGAAATCTAGGTTCTACTCCTGCTCTGCCACTGACTCGCTGTGTTATCTTGGACAAATCACTTAACATCTAAAAAGAAGTGCTGATCTCATCCTTGAGGTTGAAATAACCATTCCTTTAACTCCATTCCCCTTATTTGCTCATAACTTTCTGTAAAGAATTCCATCTGGGTTAAAACTTCCTGATCCTGATTTTCAACTGCTCCATTCCTGTGCAGGAATTTCAACCTTAATGGTGGGATTTTTAAAAGAGACCTAAGTATTCCCAAATCCCAATTCATTTTAATGGGAATTAAGCATCTCTCTCTCTCTCTCAGGCTCCTTTGAAAACCACATCCTAGTAGTTTTACTCTGAACAAAAACACAAAGTTCTGATTACTGTGAAAGATAAATAGAGTTAAAGAAACCAGGTACCAGCAAGCACATCTTTTGTCTTTTTAGAACTTATTGATATGGATTTTAAACACCTCTGCAAAAATATGTAATTTTCTGTTTATTTTAAAATGTACAGGATTAAAAGAGCAACTTGGGGGAAGGGGGGGAGTATTTTGATACTGACTGAAATGTATGCAAAGAAAGCCTCAGTTCCAAGTGTATAAATTGCTGAGGGAGAAAAGGCAGAACAGAAACTGAGTTTTAAGAGCACAAAGAAAAGTTATGCAAACTGCATATCAGTTCCTTCATGTTTAAAATATTTCTAAATTGTTTTGTTTCCCCAGGGTGGGGCATTTTATTTCTTAGAGCATGTAGCTGCAGATCCTACAAGCTGGAGCTATTTTTGGCAGCAAGTCTACTATCCAACTTGGAAACTTGTGTTTGATGGATGCTACCTCACAAGAGAGATCTGGAAAAACCTTGAACAGGCCACGTTTTCAGAAATAAAGTTACGGCACATACAAGTCCCATTATACTGGACTCCAGTTCAGTCTCATATCATCGGATATGCTATAAAATAATTCTCACTGTGCTGCGACGTATGCACTTTTTAATGTTTGCTTCTGTACAAATCATCTACAGTAACTCCTCACTTAACGTTGTGTTGTTCGTTGCTGATCAATTAGAGAACATGCTCATTTAAAGTTGCACAATGCTCCCTTATAACATTGTTTGGCAGCCACCTGCTTTGTTCACTGCTTGCAGAAAGAGCAGCCTGTTGGAGCTACCTGTTGGGGGCTTGAAACCAGGGTAGACCGGCAGCCCCCCCATCAGCTCCCCTAAGTACCCTGTGCAGCAGCCGCCCAGCAGGCTATCAATTGCCAGGTAGTTCAGCTGTCTCTCCCCCCACTGCCCTGTGCTGCTCCTCCCCCTCTGCCTTGGAGCTCCTCCCAAGAGCCTCCTGCTTGCTGTGCAGGGGTGGGGGGGAGAAGAAGAGGGGTACTAATGTCAGGGTGTCCCCCTCTCCGGTACCCTATCTCCACAGAGCACGGGGGGGGGGAGGACACACCACAGGACTCTGGATGGAGGGAGCTTGCTGGCAGCAGTAGCTGCTGTCTCAACTTGCTGATCTACTTAAAAAGACAGTGTATTTAGAGTGGGGTCAGCATACTTAAAGGGGCAATGCAAGTCTCTCTCTCTCTCTGCCATGCTGTGTCTCCTCCCTCCATTCGTGCTGCCTTGTAGAGTGTCAGGCTACATTAACAACTTGTTAACCCTTGAGGGCTCAGCCAAGTGCTAGTTCATCATTTAGCAGTAAGGCATTCCCTGGGAAATAGCCCACCTTCTGACTCCATCACCTCAACCAAGCTTCACAATCATCATTGCTGGGTACAGTATTAAATTGTTTAAAACTTATACTGTGTATATATATAAAATATAGTCTTTTGTCTGGCGAAAAAAATTTCCCTGGAACCTAACCCTCCTCCCCTGATTTACATTAATTCTTATGTGAAAATTGGAGTCGCTTAGCATCGTTTCACTTGAAGTAGCATTTTTCAGGAACATAACTACAACGTTAAGCGAGGAGTTACTGTAGTTAATTTACTCACATGTAATTAATGGTCACTCTTAAGCAAAGAGCAAGACATACATTAATCCTGAGATCTCAGTACAAGTAATACTAACATGACTATACTTCTGTCACGTTAAATTTCTGATTCAGAAGTCAGTCCCATGAGGAACAAACCCAGTATCTAGACGTCTTTAGACATAAACATTCTATGGGTAGGAGGTTGTGTGCAGGTAAATTACTATAATTTGGGACATATTAAGTTCCAGTTTGAATGGAAGTACAACAGAATTCTGCCTGGGCCACGTGTTTCATACCATTGTCCCTTCCACTGTGCATGGTGGACACTAAAAAAAAAAAAAGGAAAATCCTTCTTCTTAGTTTTAACAACAAGGACGTTGCGGAAAACATTGTCTTGGAGAGGCTGTGTCTATACTAGCCTTTTTTGAGAGGTCTATCTCACTGTTGCACTGCCCCACTTACAGCAATAAAGAGGTACATTAGTGTAGATAGGGCACTAGCATTTTTACCACAATCTGTCTCATCCAAACCTGTTGAAAGCAAGTCTAATACAGAGGCAAAAATACTGGTGAAAACTACTGCTTCCACAGCAGTTATCACCAGTAGAACTGCCCTGGTAACACAACAGTGGGAGATATCACATAAACATCTGGCCAAGAATACTTATTCTCTAACTATTCAGGGAAATATCTTCCTAAGTATGCCGTTTTATCTTGGCAAGTTCCTTCAGATAATCATTAGTTTATTTTCACCACCAAACGGCAATTGTGAAACAAGAGTGAAAATAAAGCTTGTGGTGGGAATTGCTTTCTATAAAGTTACATCTTTATTTCCACCCTCTATCTTGCTAGCCCTGCTCCTTTCTCTCCTGCCTTGGTTTTGCACTAGTAGTTTGCTTTTACTCACCATAGGTTAGTAGGTAGGTACTTGACCCTAATAACATATAACCTCCACTCAGCTGCAAAAATTTATTGGCTAGAGGATGCAACGTTCTCTAATATTAACCATTCCCTGCTCTTTTCGTAACAGTTATCAAGCTATTTTAATACATCTCATGCCATTCAGATAGCTGAGGTGGTAGTATAATCAATTTAACTATAACTTTGCTACTGCACTGGAATGTTGGAAGATTTTTTAAGCCTGTGTCAAAGTCTACCACTTTGTGTGATATTTTTATATTGTTAATTACCCAACCAGTCAAATGAGTCAGAAATTATACTGTGAATCAATGCTGACAAAACTGAGGTCTAAAGGATACAATTTCTCCTTGGGTGAAATCCTAGCCCTAACAAAGTCAATGGTGTTTTTTCCACTGACTTCAGTGGGGCCAAGATTTCACCCCCATCTGCAGCAATAGTACCTTTGTATTATGATTGCAGCAGATCTTATAGGCAAAACAGGAAGCCTTGCTTAGTATTTGTATGGGAGAATAATCACTGAAACCCCTACAAATGGTGCAGGGCTCTGGCAGCATGTGTCTCACAATCTTGATCTCTGTTAAGACTTTTTGCTCTCCTACAATTACTGAGAACATTACTGATAAACACTAACCTGTAGCTACTCTGCCCAGTTCTTGTGATGCATGAATGACTGAAATCCTTATTCCTCTCAGCAGTAGGTATATCTTTGCAAAGAAAAATGTTGGTGTGTTTTGTTCAAAAAAGTTGTGGTCCCGTAGCAATGTTATTCTATGATAGAACCATATTGTTTCTCAAAGGGGAAAAAAAGTCACTAGAGTAGTTGATAGAAACAATTTCTCGGAGAAATTAAATTAAAACATGGAATTTTCAAACTGAAAGTGTGTGGTTTGGTTTTGCTACTGGAGAATTACACCTCTCTCTTCCTCTCCTGCCCACGCCCCCAAACCACAGAAATCAATTAACTGTTGCATCCAATTGCTAAGGCAACCCCCATTCCCTCACACCACCCTTCCCCATAGACCTGTTTTCTCCCAAGCCATCACCACTGCTGCACCTGTTCCCCTTTCCACCAAACCCTGCGCCTTCTCCTTTTGTCCCCCTAGACAGCCCCCCCCCATCGTCTTCCCCTGTTCTCCCCCTACAGACTCAACCCCTCCTTCCCCAAACTGTGCCCCAGGCCCGATCCTATTGTCCACTCCTCTCCTCCAACCCCACCCTGCCTGCCTCACACCTTCTCCCCCCCGCCCCACACTCTGTCCCCGCCTGCCCCTTCCCCTTTCTCAGACCGGGCCTGACATCTCCTCAGGGCTGCTCCCCCCGCCCCGCGCGCCCCCCTGCCACATGGCCGCCACCGCAGCAGCACGCGACCAGGGCATGGCGCCTTTCCCTGGTCACGTGGCCAGCAGCCGCGCGCCGGCGCCCGGGGAATAACCGTTGGACGAGAACCGGCCGCCATTTTGTTTGCTCCCAGGACGATGTGGCCGAGTCTCTGTGCCGCCGCCCTGGTGGTGCTGCTGCTGCGAGCGGGCGGCGGCCCCGGGAGCCTGGCCCCGTGGAGCTCCACGAGCAGTAAGGTTCCGCGGCTGGGAGTTGCGGGAGGCCGAGTGGCGTCGCAGCGGCTTGGGCGGGCAGTGCCTCAGGCACCGCATGGCCCCGGGACCCGCGCTGCGCGCGCCCACGCTGCCCGCTGTTGGAACCAAATTTCCCATTGCTCTTTGGTGCGACACGACGGCGCTTGCGCAGAGAGGACTTTCCGCCCCCCCCCAAGAATTTCATGGCCCATGAGTCTGTGCGACAACCTTCCCCTGTATCTCCAGTGCATACTTGACATAACCCATGAATCACAGAGCAATGGCAGGGCATGTGCTGGAAGGGCCTAGGCTCCAGCTCCTTGTCACAGACTCACAGATCGTGCCCACTCTTGGCCCCGTGCGGTCCGTGGGGGGTGCCCACTCCTGTTGGAGGGGCTGGTGGGTTTCTTGCTGCACCCACCTCCCTTGTGCTGCGTCACGTCGCTCTGGTGCCAGAGTAATACGGGTGCAAATGCATCGGGCCTTAAAGTATTCGCCCCTCGGCCCAAGTATGAGGTTGGGTCACGAGAGTACCATGGTTCAAGTAAAAAGCAACAGAGGGTCCTGTGGCACCTTTAAGACTAACAGAAGTATTGAGAGCATAAGCTTTCATGGGTAAGAACCTCACTTCTTGCATTTGAAGAAGTGAGGTTCTTACCCACGAAAGCTTATGCTCCCAATACTTCTGTTAGTCTTAAAGGTGCCACAGGACCCTCTGTTGCTTTTTACAGATTCAGACTAACACAGCTACCCCTCTAATACATGGTTCAAGTAGGAGATGGTATGTCGAAAGTATTTCACATGATTCGGAAAAGGATTTCAGCACTCGTCAAGTCCCCACAAGCAGTGCCTACGTGATCAGAGGCATAATTGGAAGGTTAAGTTGCTGATCAACTCAGCCAAGCTTTGCTGCATGCCAAATAAAGGAACCCGAATGATGAAATCCAGAGTCAAACTGTGTGTTTTGGATCCCAGTGATCTGGATGAAGTGTTCTCCCAGAACCAGACAAAGTATTCTCAATAAGCTGAGTTGAAAAGGTCTCGGAGGGAATCCCAACATATGCTGATAGCCCCTTACCTTCGGTGGTGTTGGAACAATTTGTATAGTAGGGGTGCTGAGAGCCATTGAACTAAACTGTAAACCATGTATATGATAACAAACTTCAAGCCAGGGGGTGTTGCCGCACCCCTAACCCCCTGGTTCCAGGACCTATGCTTTTTACATTTGGTATCTGTATGGAAAAGAAGGGTGGTTTAGTGGTTAGGGTGCTAGCCTGGGCCATTCAAGTCCTAGGTTAAATTCCCTGCTGTGTCACAAGCTTCATGTGTGATCCACAAGTCACTTAGGGAGCTGAGACACAAAGACTAGCTGTAAAATGGGGATAATAGTGCTTCCCTATCTCATGGGTGTTGTGATGCTAAATCCATTACGGCGCTCAGATACAATGGTCATGGGGACCACATAAATACCTAAGATAGATAGGTATCCTGGGTAGCTGACTCCGTAGGCCAAGCTTGAAGCTAACTCCGAATACATGATCAAATGCTTCATCACCAGAGTAAATACTGTGAGTACAGAAGGCAGGAATGTCGTGTTTAGAGTAGGGAACTGGAAATGCAGATAAGGTGGATTCTGTTGCCAGTTCTGCTGCTAACCTGCTGTATTATGTTGTTTACCCCACCTCAGATAATACTATCCACCCTTTGTAAAGTTCTTTGAAGACCTTGGACATCAATACAAAGTATAATGTTAAAAGTCACAAACTTTTCACTTTGAAATAATTTCAAAATTCTTGCATAGCTTTAAAGAAGAGTTTGCACTATTTTTATTAATACTTTTTAATTAATTGTTGGTACAGTCACATTATAAGCGCACAATATCATATAAGACACCACTACAATACATACTTTTGTGCAACTTTCTGTACATATCTTAAAGGCAGTTAGTTCCTGATTCAGCAATGCACTTGAGCACATACTTATCTTCAACCACTTGCTTAAAGTGATCCCTATTCAGCAAAGCACTTAAACATAGATGAAGTGATGGACTTAAGCGCACACACAAGCACTTTGCTGAATCAGGGTTCTAAATGGGAATGCAAAAAATAGTTGTAATAACATTGGTAAACCTTTTGTAAAACCCATGCAGAAATCACTAGAAATGCACAAAATCCTCATATTGCAATCTGAACAATTTAACTGATTGTGTTTTGTTTTATAGCCTGTGGAGAGCGGGTACTGGTGGATATGATATCAGGACCTCGGATCGTAGGTGGACATGATGCACAGCTCGGAGCATGGCCGTGGCAAGTTAGTCTCCAAGTTTACCAATATGGTGTAGGATTTAAACATCTGTGCGGTGGATCTTTAGTTAATGAGTATTCAGTGCTGACAGCAGCGCATTGTGTTAGACGACAAATGTATGTATTAAATTCTCATACTCTAATACTCCGTTAACTTAAGTGCGAGAAAGGTATAATTGACCAGAAATGCATCACCTGTAACTCCCATAGCATCATTTTAAATCATATCAGCATTATCCTTGAGCAAAATGGAGGACCAGATATTACACTATGGAAATCAGTGGGAGTTTTGCCAGACTCGCATGGATTGGGTTCTAAGATTGTAGAACAATTACTGAGCACTGAACACCTGACTCCTGTGTCCCAATATTCCCTAGTGTTGGAATCCACTCTGGCTCAGAGGAACCACCTAAGACATTCTGTGCAACTTAAGGCCCTCAGTTGCCCTCTACCAGAGGGTCTGTAGCTAGAGTAATTGTGTTTGGAGGTCTCTGCATCCCCAGCCTGGCTGGGGCTGGAGGCTCCACATCAACAGTGCCAACACAGAGGGCAGGCTTAGGAGTGGACTGAGGTTTTCTGACAAGATTTTTCAGGTTTGTTACTAAAAGTTTTAATTTTTTCCAGGAATATTTCCCCCCCCCCAATCAGCTTTACTGTCCAGTAACCTTATACTGCACTAGCAAAATGTTGCAATATTTGGGTAGCAAACCTTGCAGGGGATTTTTCAGTTTTTCTAAAGTAAGCACTACTTCATCTCTTTTATTCTACTAGGTTGTAAAACCTTTATTTAGAAAATACTAAAAGACTATCAGAGGCTAAACTTTCATTTTACAGTACAGTAATAAACGCCTCAAAAGAGGCTTATTAATCTACTGACACATCCTTAGACAGGCCCCTAGAGCTATCTTAAGTTACAATGCGTACCTCTCCAGCCCCAGAGCAGCCCAGAATCTAGAAGGTGCAAAGATAGCTTAGTGCCACTTTTGCTTCTCCCTGGCTGTAAGTACTGAGCTGCACCTCTTAGAATCTCACCTCTAGACTTCTTTACTAAAGATCTTGTTTCCATTATTGTTTCTTTTACTGTCAAGATTCCATGCTTCTTTCACTAAGCATTCAACATTTCTATAAAAAAATATATGTTTGTATCTTTTCTCCTAAACAACTCACTGCTGAGCTCCACAGGCATAGCTGGGCAGCCAAATCTGAATATTAATTGAAAATATTGATCTGGATTTGCCGTGCCAAATATGAGGCAATCTGTGTTCTCAGTTCAGCTATCTCTATCATGAACTTGTCCCAAAAATATTTAATATGGGATTTTTAAAGCATGTTGTCAAATGTGCATAAGCTGCCAACAAAACAAAACAGATTTTAAAGAATGCAAACAAGTAATTTATTTATTGTATTACAGATGTAAGAAATGAATTGTTGATTCTCTTTTAGGGATCCATACTACTGGAAGGTTGTGATTGGCCTTCATGATATTTCCAGACCTGAGAGACATGCTGTGAAACATAGTGTTAGAGAGATTATTGTCCATTCAGAATTCCGGATAGAGACGTTTGAAAATGATATTGCATTATTTAAACTATATAAATCTGTAAGCTACAATGACTATATTCAGCCCATCTGCTTACCCTTTGTTCACATTCATCTAAACATCAACAACCGAACAAAGTGCTTCATAAGTGGTTGGGGAAGTATTTCAGAGAAAGGTAAATATTTGCTTGCTTTTTTTTTTTTTTATTAAACTAACTGGTGATTCAAGAAATAGCTGATTTCAAGTAATGCAAGTTTACTTGCTGTGAAGGCATTATTTAAATGATGTGGTTTTGTTTTGAGCTTCAAGGGTAGCTTTTTTGAAACCATCTTTTTGGCATTTCTTTCCTAGATACTGCTGCCATTCATGCTCTCCTTGGCTTTATTCCAAATGCAACCTCCTTTTAATTACAAAAACCATGATGTATTCCTACTGCCTTCATTTTATCCAGAGAAAGAAAGAATTTGATGAAGCATGAAAGTGTTATTACCTGGAATAACAATACCATTAAAACTCTACCTATGGGCCTCAGTTTATTAGGATTAGGAATGATTTTTTTTATTATTTTTTTTTGGTAAAAAGTCAAAATGAAGAGAACAGAGTATTTTTCAGTGCAACTGAGCCCTCTTAAAGGAATCAGCTCTGTTTAGCACAAAACTTGATTGCTTAAAGTGCAGTTCTGCTAACATTGTGAAATTGCGTTCAGTGTTTTCATATACAATTTTCAGTTTACAAGTAAAAAGTTATTTTTTTCTACCCATCAGCAGCTCAAACTCACAAAAAGGTCTGAAAGTCAAGCTGGGTTCAGATTTCCATGTACATCACCAGGAAATCATTCTGCAAGTCAAATTCAGTTATACCCCCACTGAAGGCAACCTAGGGCTGAACAAGTGTAACCGAGGGCATAGTTTGGCCTGTAGTCTTTAGTCCAGGGATAATGTAATAGAAGGAAGAACTGAACTTGACTTTTCGATTCTCGTTTCAGTTCCCAGACATTAGCACTTAGAAAAAACGTTATACTTAGCAACAGTAAATTAGATATAGAAAGATTGAGGCTATGTAGGTCTCCAAATGAGTAGTGGGGCTGACCGGTCTGCACAGGATTCTCTCCTCTCCTGTCTAAACACCAGGGAGCACAGACTCAGTATGCACAGGTAGTAACTTTTATAGTGGAGCTGTCTCCCTAAGGGAAGATACAAGGGCATCTGGGGTCAGATGAGCCTGTGGGACACAACATGGCCCCTGCACTTTGAAAGTGTTCAGGTCTAAGTACTAGTATCTCACAAGTTTCTTCAGAATCAGAAAGGCAGATGTGTCAAACAACACCTCCACCCCGATCCTGCAATGACTTACGCATGTTGTCACAGCCATGGTAAAAATCCCCCTGCTGGACACACCAGGCTACTGTCTTTGGATTCCAGGCCCATATGCTTTTAAGCTTCCTGAGACTCAGCAGAATCCAGGCCCTACCTCTCCAGGCCTACACGTAGGGTATAGATCCTCTGTCTCACATCGCTTCTGAGCTGAACGCCCGGTCTAACTGCATCTCCCCCAGACTCCCCAGTAGCATAGCACACTCTTTTCCAGAGTTCCACCTTGTAGGAAACTCTGGCTTACAGTTTACCTCTTCAGGGACATGATAGTGGAAGCAAATAGACACATTAGATAGCACAAGACAAGAACTATATAGATCCAGACTAAACAATAGAACACCTGTACACCATTCCCTGCCTCACGTTAGTTCACTCTGAGTCTCTGTTTTTTTCTAAAACCCATCGCTAAAACCTTTTCTTTTTGTTCTGATTTTGGGGAAATTCCACTCCTTCAGACCCCAGGCCCCTGCAGAAAAGTTAGAGAAAACTGGTTTGCCTAGCTTCAGCCAGCCCATTGGTCCATTTGAATGGGCAACCATCACGATTTAAAGACTCTCCTCCATCGTGCCTGGTCTGGGAGATATGTGACACAGCCTTGATACAAATGGTACACAGACATTCAATGATAAAGCAGTTTCTTAAAGCCAAATAGTATTCATAAACTCTGCATAGACAGATTCCCCAAATTGTCACATGTTCTTAATTTTCAGCATGAGTAGTCCCACTGAACTGAAAAATATGTGCACAAAAATGCTACAATTGTAGTAGCAAAATGTTTCATCTTCTATGTTCCATTACAGGTGAAGGCTCACCTATATTACAAGAAGCTCAAGTAGACATTATTCCTTCTGATATTTGTAATGGTTTTGAATGGTATGAAGGAATGGTTAATAATAATATGTTTTGTGCTGGCTTTGAATCTGGAGGTATCGATAGCTGTCAGGTAAGACTGGAATTTTCTATTTGTAAATGTACTGTCCTAGCCTGCTGCCACGGAAATTTGAAGTCAAAACTCTCATTGGCTTCATTGGGACCAGGATTTGGGCATTAATACAGTAGGAATAATAAACAGAAAACAAAGGTCAAGTCAGAAGAGAGAAAGGTATCAGAGAAACAAGAGGAAAGAATGATGATTTTAGAGAAAAATAATCTGAATTTAAAAACAGTGATACACAGTAGAAGGAAAGACCAAGTTGACAGAAAGAAGGAAGAACAAAAACAAGACAAATTGTTTAATTATGCAATGCTTGACACAAAGATTACAATAAAATACAAAAGGTATTATTTATATGTATATATATATGCCCAAACTGTGCATATATTTATATTATATAAATATAGTGTGTCTATGTAGTGTACATCCACACTAAATCTGTGCATTTAATATAAGTCCATGCTTCGTGTTTGACAAGAAATACCTATACATGTTGGTGAGCAAAGTGGTTTAGTTGCAAGATTTTCAGAAGTACTCAGCATCTCCCATTGAGATCAATGGAGAATCTTCACCCCACCAACCTTCATCACCCCCCCTCATTGAGAACAATAGAAGCTGGTAGGTGTTGAACTCTTTTGAAAATCTGGCCCTATGCATATATGGGCCCCCGTTTAGTCAATGTGTCTTAGAGAATAAAGATGAAATACAGCAAAGGCAATAGGGAAAGGAGGAAATGAGACAAAAGTTACTAGTAAAATGAACATCTAAGATTCACTGTTAAGTCACCAGAACCCTATATATATTAATTTCTTTCTAATTTACCATTGTTTATAATTAATTGGTGTGTACTATGTGTGTAGTGATGATTTTCACAACGGTATTGCCCTGATGTTTCGAAGTTTTAATACTATGATTTTGGCATCAAACTGATAAAATTTCATAATTGTATGCAGTGTTGTAGCCGTGTTGATCACAGGATATTAGAGAGACAAGGTGGGTGAGGTAATATCTTTTATTGGGCCAACTTCTGTTGGTAAGAGAGACAAGCTTTCGAGCTACACAGAGCTCTTAGATGAAGAACTTTGTGTAGCTCAAAAGCTCAGCTGTGTCACCAACAGAAGTTGGTGCAATAAAAGATATTCCCTCCCCCACCTTGTCTCTCTAGCATTTCTTAGTGCTGCTAAAACCAAGTCATAACACTATTAAATATCATTATTACAAGAAAATTAAGTATTTCTAACTTCCCCTACTCTTTACTAAGAGATTCTATTGAAATCTCTTACACCATTTACTAACTTCAAAACTATGCACTAAAGCAACAAATAAGCAAATAAGTATAAAAGGCTATTATTACATCTTGTGGTCTGATGATAAGCTGTTGGAGTTCCATTCAATTGTGGAGTCACCAAGACTCCTCATTAGTATTATATAATAAGAACGGCCATACTGGGTCAGACCAGAGATCCATCTAGCCCAGTATCCTGTTTTCCGACAGTGGCCAATGCCAGGTGCTTCAGAGGGAATGAACAGAACAGGTAATCATCAAGTGATCCATCCCATCACCCATTCCTAGCTTCTGGCAGAGAGGCTAGGGACACTTCAGAGCATGGTTTTGCATCCCTGCCCATCCTGGCTAATAGCCATTGATGGACTTCTCCTCCATGAACTTATCTAGTTCTTTTTTGAACCCTGTTATAGTCTTGGCCTTCACAACATCCGCTGGCAAAGAGTTCACAGCAGGGATCGGCAACCTTTCAGAAGTGGTGTGCCGAGTCTTCATTTATTCACTGTAATTTAAGGTTTCGCGTGCCAGTAATACATTTTAACGTTTTTAGAAGGTCTCTTTCTATAAGCCTACAATATATAACTAAACTATTGTTGAATGTAAAGTAAATAAGGTTTTTAAAATGTTTAAGAAGCTTCATTTAAAATTAAATTAAAATGCAGAGCCCCCTGGACCGGTGGCCAGGACCTGGGCAGTGTGAGTGCCACTGAAAATCAGCTTGCGTGCCGCCTTCCGCATGCGTGCCATAGGTTGCCTACCCCCCTGGTTCACAGGTTGAGTGTGCGTTTTGTGAAGAAATACTTCCTTTTGTTTGTTTTAAACCAGCTGCCTATTAATTTCATTTGGTGACCCCTAGTTCTTGTGTTATAAGAAAAAGTAAATAACACTTCCTTATTTATAGGGCCCTACTAAATTCACGGTTGATTTTGGTCAATTTCACGGTCATAGGATTTTTAAAATCATAAATTTAATGGTTTCAGATACTTAAATGTGAAATTTCACGGTGTTGTAACCATGGGGGTCAGAACCCAAAAGGAGGTCATGGGGGGATGGGGGTGTCGTGGTATTGCCACCCTTACTTCTGTGCTGGCACTGTCTTCAGAGCTGGGCACCAGAGATCTGCGGCTGCTGGCTGGGCGCTCGGCTCTGAAGGCAACACTACTGCCAGTGCAGAAGTGAGGATGGCATGGTATGGGGGGGAATCCTCACTTTTGGGGGGGCAGGGCTGGCCTTATGAGCCGTATGGTGGCCCAGGGTGCCGTGGTTGGGGGGGTTTCCATGGTCACCTCTCCCCCAACACACACAGAGCCAGCCCAAGCCGCCTTTAACTCCTGAGCACCGGGGTGCTGGGCCCAGAGCCAGGGAGGGGCAGGCCTAGGGGCACCCTGGCTGAGGGCTCCTATCATATGTCGGGCTCCTGCTGCTGGTCCTGGACGGGCTGGTGTGGGATGGGACTTCCTTTTCACCTGCAGGGGTCTCTCCCGGGGCCGGGTCAGACCCACCTCCAGGAACCTTCCCCAGCTGCAAGAAGCAGTGCAGAAATAAGGATGGCATCGTATGGTACTGCTACCTTTACTGCTGTGGCGCTGCCTTCAGAGCTGGGCTCTCAGACAGCAGCCGCCACTTTCCAGCCACCCAGCTCTAAAGGCAACGCAGAAGTAAAGGTGGCAATATCTCAACCCCCCTACAATAGCCTTGAGACCCCCCATGCCCCATTTTTGGTTTGGGACCACCAGTTTGAGCAATGCTGGTCTCCTCTGTGAAATCTGTATAGTATAGGGTAAAAGTACACAAAAGACCAGATTTCACAGTCTATGATGTGTTTTTCACAGTTGTGAATTTGGTAGGGCCCTACTTATTTACTTTCTCCACACCAGTCATGATTTTATAGATCTCTATCATATCCCCCCTTAGTCGTCTCTTTTCCAAGCTGAAAAGTCTTAGTCCTATGGAGGATACTTACTGTACTGGTCTGTTTACACTGCAAGCGTTATGTAACCAGCTCTCCATATGGAATACACAGCATGCAACTTTGTACGACAGTACCTCTCCATAGAACAAATTACGATTCAATTCATGCCATAACCGATACAATGGACCTGGAAGACATTAATAGTAAAACTTAACAATCAAAGGAACATATAAGTAATAAGACGTACCACATATGGTAGAGGCTGAAGAACGGTCTTATTTACTGCTTCAATGAAGAAGGTGCATTTAACTTGATTTGATTCATGCTAGTTTTACAATCAGTATTCAAGTCAAAGGTTAACTTGCAAAAGGACTTCAAGGTTTGGGCCTTAGAGTGTAGATATTGGGCCCATTAATATGAAAGACAAGTAGTTTATTAACTATAAAGATGACAGTGTATTCACAAGTATTCTGTCTACCATCCTATCTATCTTCTTCAACAATCTTCCTTTGAACAGGTGATTTGGGAATTGATAGGCAGATTATGAGCCATTACTGTTTATACAGTGGAACAGAGCACTTATTTGCATATATGCAAAATTTAGATAGATAACTGAATTTAAATTCAGTTATTAATTTGTAGATATGTAGCTTTAGGGTGATCTGAATGCTAGAATGTAGACTGGTGGAGGAGATAAATGTTTAACAACTTTAGTAATAGAGACTATAAGAAACCTACTGTAGGTATGATAGTCTGGCCTGGTTAAGGTTACCAGATGCAAACTTAACGTGATTCATCCATATATTTTGGATATAAATGTTTTCTTTTTACCATTAGTAAAAGTTAGATAATTATAATCTTAATTCTAATGTCTGTGCCTTAGAATTTCAAAATACTAGAAATAACTATGCAGGGGGGTGTCATTTTTTTCTTGTTAGGGAGATAGCGGTGGACCGTTAGTGTGCTATCACCTAGATACCAGCAAATATTATCTGATAGGGATTACCAGTTTTGGATTTGGATGCGGCCGACCCAAACTTCCTGGGATCTATGTACGTGTGTCTCGATATAAAAGGTGGATAAAAGCTCGTCTTTTGCTGGCTAGCAAAGCCACCAGGACCCTGAGCATTACACTTGCTCTGATTCTCTTGACTGTGGGGTGGACACATACATCATTTGGTTGTACTAGAGACTTCAGAGGCCTCTCTGAGATTGCCACTTGAACTCTGCATGAACAGGCAGCCACTCATGATTTTTATGAATAAGAATCCTTAATGAATGTGTGTAAATGCTACTTGTTTAGTAAAAGGCATGTTTTTTTTCTTTTATCTAGATAACTCACCTATGTACACAGCCTGTAATAAAGCATTTTTTGAACTATTATCACAGGTATCATAAGTAAAAACTATGCACAATAGAGAAAGATACTGTACAATTGCATTAGTATATTCTGTGGGGCTTGAACTTTACAAGCATGATGAAAACCACCCTGTTTTATAGAATGTTGTTATAAGGTTATAGTTGTTGTTCATTAAATAAAGGACCATTAAAGAAAATGTGCATTACAGTGGTTGGCTGGCACAGCATAGCAGTCCCTTGTTTGTTAAGGTAAAGCAGAAAATGTATAATTTAAGCAAATCATAATGTGTATTCTATTCTAGGCTTAAAGGGACATTGTCATGTAAGTGATTTTTCAATATTGTAACATCTTAGGATCTTTAAAATAAAATGTATTTTCCACCCAGATAGATACAGATTTTGTTTTGTTTGTGGAAAAAACAATTTAACTATTTCATGTCCTGGCACGTTTGTGCACCAGAATAGTCTGTCAGTAGAGTTCTATAGAAACGGTTTTGGGTTAAAAGGACACTCCCATCAACTTGAAATCTAGCTAATAATTGTTAAAAGTAGTTTCAGGTAAATACATATGTCCAAGTCCCCTAAAAGTGTTTGTGATTTTACAATCATACTTTTCTGTTTTGTTCTCTCTGAGACTGACACAAACGGGGAAATGTTTAACAGACTCTGCAGTGGGAACAGTCTGACTTCAAGGGAACTTCACCTGTTTCCCCCTCTGTGTGGTCCACTCCAAGCATGCCCAATCAGGTCTCCAGCTGTCAGCTGTTTCTGGGCAGGGACCCTTGTCCTGCCCCCTTCTTATTGGGGGGTTTAGGGCTGCAAACTCCCATCATCTACTGTGATATTCCCAGCAAGTCAGTCTGCCTAAAGGCCAGCACCTGGGCTGTGCCTTCTCTCAGAGGACAGTGACAGCATTTTTACCAGGTACTACACAGCTCTTTCTCAGCAGAGTACATTTATTGTAAGAACAAAAGAGCATACAGAGAAAATGTGTACAAACCGATAATAGTTCCTGTATGTATGTTAAAACCTTACCAAAGGTCACCCATCAGTTTTATGGGGCCCTTGTAAGCCAGTCTTTCCAGCTCCTCCATGAGGGTTGTGGCCTCTTTTACACAGAAGGTTCTGTTTGCTGAATCAAAGTGAAGGCCCTGAGTCAGTTCAAACTCAGCTTTTTACACAAAAGCCATTTCTTTCTTTGAGTATCTCTCTGGAAAACCCAGTTTTAATCAGTATATCCAAACACCCCATGGGGCGGTGGTTCTCTGGAGTTGCTTACAATCCCCAGGGTAATTACCCTCCACTGTTTTTAGTTCCTGGAGGAGCTGTGATAACCCTCCCCCATGGAGTAGAACACAATAAGACAAAACCATTAATAAATTCAATACAGTGGTCCCCAAAGATACTGCATGGGATTGCAGTATCTGTGACAGGAACTATGCAAAAAGTATACAGAAAACAAAAATAATTTCTTTTTTCCAATCTCTTTCAATTACAGTAATTATAGGCGTTGATTTTTAACAACAGTAGGTTGAGTGTTTACAGATAGAAGGGGATTGTTACAGTTAACTTGTGCTCCCCCTTCTGGATCACTAACAGCAGAGCATACAGTATTTTCTAGTTTTAGATAGCTGTTGAGGTTTGTTATAAAAAAAAAAAAAAGCTGGACCACAGAAGAAACTCTCTACTTCATGATTTTAAGACTGATTAAATTTTGGACCAAAGTTACCAACAGCAGCCCTTTAACTAAATAAGTTGTGATTCAATAAATGAGGAACATTAGAATTGTATTTTGGGGTCTTTATTACTGAGGTCAAGAGTTGCAAGCACCTATTTGTTTCAACAAGTCTTTACAATTAATATGAAGTATGTAGCTATTGAGGTAACCAGACCAATAGTATTCAATGTTACACTCTTTCCAAATTAAGTTCCTCCTGAAAAGTAATCGCTCAAGGAACAAACCAATATGACCACTTCATACTTCCACGATAAAGAATATACCTATGCTGCTTCTTCCCAAACACTACATCAATAGAATAAAATTGACTGATGTTTTTCTCTCTGGCAATAATAAAAGTCATTCAGCTGCAAAACAGAGCAGGAATCAGCTACCATTTTTTGTACTGTAATGATACTTGCCAGTTGTTTCATTTAAAAAAAATCCTTTATCACAAAAGAAGAAATTTTAAAAAGAACAGCAATGGCACAGAGTTGGGAGCAAAATACCACAAAGAAGAGTTTCAAGTTAGTTTCATTTACAGGAAAGCCATGATTAAAGCTTCAATATTGATGGTCCGAGTCTGCCTGCAGACCCAAGTCTGTCTCCCTTTGAAGTTATTGAGAGTAGTGCATACATATTCAGTGGCAGAGTTTGACCAAAGAGCCCAGTCCTATTGAGGTGCTCATTATCCTGAACTCCCACTGACCTTAATGGAAGTTTTGAGGCACTCAGAACCTCCTAGGATGTCGTCTTTACCCAAGCAGGGTTGAGCGCCAAGCATGCAAGTTTTTCTAGTGCTGGGCAACAAATGCATTTTAAACATTTCATAAAGATTTTTGACATGAGTAGGAATTCTAATGTATATTTCAGTTCTATTTAAAGCAACTATATAGCAAACAATATCCCATAATAGCCACATCTGTTATATTAAACTTTACAAATACAAAATATTTATCTAACCCACTAACAACTCAGTTGTGGAATTCAGAGTCTGACTGCTTGGTAGGAAGTGCAATATATATATAGTAGACTAATAAAATAAATGTTGATAGACCTTATATAAGCAACATACAAGGGGAGCAAATACATTTTTAAATTTCATTCAGGACTGAGCTAGCACAACTCACTGATGATGGCCTTACCACATTTTAGTAACATAGATCATGGCACAATTCCCATTGAAATAATGGAAGCAGGATCCAATCCTAACTACAGAAAATAGCATATTCACTGTTCATGCAATAACCATGGTCACATAATATTTTATTTATATTCAAGAGTCCTGATCATGTCAAACATCCTTTATCTTTTACTTGAAAGAAACAAGTCAAAATGATACATACTAGGATCCCTGATAGTATTTTTGCAGTAAATTCAAGCACATGTGCAGTTTTTACTGAATATGGAAAAAAAAATGCTAATCTGTTTCTTTTTCCCAACAATATTCCTTAGGATTTATTTTTAAGGTCAGTTGCTTACAAAGACAAAAGTAATTCAAATATTTTCTACTCCAAAGCGAATCTAATTTTACTTTGTGCTAACCCATAAAAATATATATAATCAATAATCTGAGACACAAAATATCTATTTGTTTACTAAAAGGAACTGTATAAACTGTTAAAATATGCATATAAACTCCATTTTAGAATTTGTAAAGGTAATAGTTTACTTATAAAAATATACCAGCCATTAACTATTTTCAATAGAGTATTTTCTTACAAAGATGCCATTACTTCACAAAATATTGCCTACCTTACAAAATTAGTCTGGTAATTGTGCACTTTTATTTTTTTAATTTATAAACCCTATATTAGAACTGTATTAAACCCTTTGGTATGTATCTTTAGCTTTTTATTTTACTGTGTCTTTTTTTGGTCTGTAAACTTTTTAATTAAGCATAGTATGATCTCCAAACAGAATAAGCAATGCATGTATATATAATCAGCACACAATTTATTTTTCAATTATAGTTTATCACACCCAGTAACCATGAACAAAACTATTTAAAAAGCATTCTCTGACAACTTTTGTTCAGCTATACCCATTCTACCAAACTGTTGGTTTAAAGTAACTGAATGTGTTAAATACTCTTAAGAAGTCAACATCTTATTCATGTGCCTTCGACATCTTTCAGGGTTAGGCCTGAAAAATAATTTTCCCATTGCCTTCTGCAAAACCTCTCCAACTTTGATGAACACAGCAAACATTTTACAAAAAAAACCAAAACAAAACAAAAAACCACCCCACCTTTAAACAGATTGCCAGCTGAGAAAAGTAAACATAATTTATACTTTTAGCAAAGTATTAGCTTCTCTTTATCTTCTACACCTGTAAGTTAGAATTTACAGGTTGAAATAAAAATATTTACATACAAATAACCAAAAGAAAAGATAAGGATCATAAAACAAAAGAAATTAAAACCTATACTGGTTATATATGTTGCTAATAATTTTCAACTAATGGCAAGGATTCCATCTCATCCACATTTTAACTGTAATAAAATATTACTGCTGTTACCAAATTAATTTGTAGTTCAGGAAATTCAAATCACTTGTCTGATAAAATGTGCATGTCCTTTTATTGCCGATGTAACCTTGATTTTAATGATGTTTCCAGTTCTGCCAGCAGTTTTGTTGAGGTTTTCTTGTTTCCTTTTTGTAGTTTGTCACTAACATGTTGTAAATAAAATCTTTATAGTCTTTAAGTTGTGAAATCTAGGTAGAAAAGTTTCATTTTTGACCTTTCATTTAATTTTAAAAAATTCGGTATAAAAAAATTCCCCATGGAAATTTAGACAGTCCACAAAAAGTTGTGCCTCCTTTTCTTACACATTTTTATGGCAGTAAAGATCTTTCAAAGTTTTTAGCTCTTCAATTAGAGTTTTGTTTTGATTTTCCAGGACAGCAACTCGATTTTCCAGACATTTAACATATTCTTTTTTCTTTCTACGGCATTCTCGAGCAGCTTCCCTGAAATCAAAAGGCAGAAGTGTCAATTACTGTATATCATTAGGTGTTCAGTCACTCATGTTTTGCTTTGAATACTAACTCCATCTGAAGCTACCATTCACAAGTGGGGAGAAGAAGATCTTTACAGAAAACTAATTTTTCTGTTCACCTCACATGAAAGCATTGACTGATCAAAGAAAATGATCAAAACAAAGCAAAAAAACCTAAACATTTTGTTTTTCTAAAGTTAATGGCCTTTTCACTAAGAGCATCAGAAACTTTACACAGTTGGTTCTATGAGAAACCAAAAATACAGCCCTGGGCAAAAATCATTGGTTTCCAGAAAGTTCTGGGTCTCATGTTTCTCAAGAATTAAATGACACATACTACCCTAAATAATGCACACAGATGGCAATGGAAGTTTCACTCTAGAGCAAATAGATTGAAAGAAAACATATGTCAATATATATGCAGAAAGAAAATTAAAATGAGATCATCTATATACACACAAGAGTAGTCTGAATTGAATATTTAAAAAGATTAAGGTCAGGATACTCATAAAAAAGAGGTTTTATTTACTTACAGGCATTAGCAAAGCAAATTAAACTACAAGGCAATTCAAGGAACGTGTGAAATATTTGGTTAAACAAAAACTGGTTAGCTTACAGGAAAAAAAGTTCACATTTTTCCCCAATTTTTCTGGGACAAAATCTTTAGTATGTTTGGGTCTAGCTTTCTGACATTTTCTAGTGACACTGGGTATAGGATAAATAATACATAGGTGACACAATTACTAAACTTATGTGGAATTCAGAATTTTGGATACACAATTCTAGTTTTCGCTAAATATCAAGGGATACTGTCAACTTGAAACCAAGAAAAACATTAGAGAGACAAGGTGGATGAATCTTTTATTGGACCATCTTCTGTTGGTGAGTGAGACAATCTTTCAAGCTACACAGAGCTCTTTTTCAGGTCTGGGAACTAACTCATAGTTACTTGTCTCCCTAATATCCTGGGACTGACATGGCTATAACAACACTGCATTGTTAATTACACAAAATTAAGTGAAAAGAGAGGAAGCTTCTAGTCTTTCATAGTATAGTAGTCTTAAATGTTACTCAGCTATAGCTGGTAAAAATAATTTTCAGACAGAATTGTGATTTTAAAGGTGACTGTATACCTTTAAAAAAAGAACAGGAGTACTTGTGGCACCTAGAGACTAAAATTTATTTGAGCACAAGTTTCCGTGGGCTAAAACCCACTTCATCGGATGCATGCATCCGATGAAGTGGGTTTTAGCCCACGAAAGCTTGTGCTTAAATAAATTTGTTAGTCTCTAAGGTGCCACAAGTACTCCTGTTCTTTTTGCAGATACAAACTAACATGGCTGCTACTCTGAAACCTGTATACCTTTAAGTATTTGACATCTGAAGTTATATTTTATCATGCTGTTTAAGAATCTGATTGCAGCTATGAAGCTGGTTATATAGCAGTACATGGAAACTTACATACCTGTTCTTCATGAGCCTTATTTCTCGTTTCAACTGTGGATCATCTGTCTTGGTTGTCTGAGACGTAAGGGTGACAGGAGATGTCATCACTACAGTCTGTGGGAGGGAAGTGGTTGTTGGTGTGGTGCGGATCTGATATGTCTGCATATCTCCTGATGCAGCTGTTAAGACAGCAGAATAAGTTAAATTAAAAGGAAAAAATCTTAGAAAGCTACACTTTTATGGGAGACAATATTCCTAAAGATTTTGTAATGCATACTCACTCTGCACTACCACCTGGTTGCTGGGCACAAGTATCTGCTGCCCATCAGATGTTTGTGCATACTGCAGTATTGTTGTCCCAGGCTGAGTGCCACCAGCATTTGTCATTGTTAATGTCTGCAGACCCTGCACACCATCTGTACCTGAACTGGCCAGCTGCAGTGCTCCGTTTGGGGCAATAGTAACTTCAATAAAAGAGAGAGAAAAAAAATATGGTAGATATACAGAAAATGTTTTCCTTCTGTGTACTAAGTACATCCACTTCCAATAGGCAATCACCTATCTGAAATTGGTACTTTAAAAATTAGCCCCACAATTTTGTTCCATCTTTAAAGACTGATTTGACAGTCATGGGGCAGTCAGAGACACTGTTGGGTTAAAACCATATATTTACAAGAAAATGTCCTTACATATGATACTAACATCCGGTTGGCTATTAAACTGAATAAATTTAAACAACCTAATTTATTTTCCAGGATTCGTGCTGTTTGTTTACTGTTTTGTATTTCACATAGCTTGAAGATTGAAAAGAGACTCATCCGCTTCTGGTCACTTTCAGGCTCATACAAAAATACAAAGCTGCAGTGTTTGAGTTGCAAACATACAGGGAATACTTAATGTTTCAAAAATTGCTTTACACTTCCTCCCCCATAATGCCATAGAAATGTCTACTAGCCTCAGGTTTTATAAAACCTAGCTTATGCACACTTTAAATTTTGGACCAAATTTGACACTTTTGGTTTCACTGCAATATAGAACATATAGACCAGGGGTCGGCAACGTTCGGCACGCGGCTCGCCAGGGTAAGCACCCTGGCGGGCCGGGCCAGTTTTATTTACCTGCTGACGCGGCAGGTTCGGCCGATCGCGGCCCCCACTGGCCGCAGTTCGCCGTCCCGGGCCAATGGGGGCGGAGAGAAGCGGCGCAGGCGAGCGATGTGCTGGCCGCGGCTTCTCACCGCCCCCATTGGCCCGGGACGGCAAACCGCGGCCAGTGGGGGCCACCATCGGCCGAACCTGCCGCGTCAGCAGGTAAATAAAACTGGCCCGGCCCGCCAGGGTGCTTACCCTGGCGAGCCGCGTGCCAAACGTTGCCGACCCCTGATATAGACTAAACTAGCCATACCAGTTATAAGCTGCACTGGTACTATAAGCCAAAAGGCTGAGATTTGCATATATATTTATACATTTACATGGACTTGGCTTGCACCCATGAAAAAATCACTATGTGGTAGAAATAGTGCTCCCTTCACTCCTCCCCACCCTCTGCTACTGCCCGAACAGCTCACTGTTGACTGACTAGATTGTGACATTGTCAAGTGGTGAGATTGTGACATCAGTGGTGAGTGACACAGCGGTTAGGGGAGAGGTTGGTGGTAGAAGCAACATGTGTTGTAACTATTATACGTGGACATTTTTGTAATTAAAAATAAATGCAGAAAATTTCCATATTTGCCTGTATTTTCATTTATCCCCTAAAAAAACACAGGGGCCTGATTAAAAACAAAAAAACATCAACCAGCAACTCCTGTTATTTTTAATGGGAGGAGAAAGTGTCTTTTTCTTAATGGGAGCTGCTGGGTGCTGATCACATTTGAAAATCAGGCCACTTTATTTAAATGTTTACATGGGAGCTGAACTCTTCTGCACTTTTGAAAATCTCGCATACAAGCTTTTACAATTTTTCTTTGCTTCTCCTATTTTTAACACTGATATCAAAACAAGATGAAATATTAAATCCCCTGTAGTTTACTAGCTCACCCAAATTGTTTACGTTCTAAACTACTTGAGATTTTCCAATAGATGTTTTCCAAGAATTAAGTGTATTAATTTTCTCCAGGATAAACAAGTTTATAATTCTACAATGTCATTTAAGGAGAAATTCAAGCTTTATTTGATTAAAGAAATTATCTCAGACTATAAAGAAATGTCTTTATTTATGATTTATATGACATTTTATTGTTTTAATCACTTAATAGATAAGTTGCCCCTAGACTACTTTCAGAGTAGCAGCCGTGTTAGTCTGTATCCGCAAAAATAACAGGAGTACTTGTGGCACCTTAGAGACTAACAAATTTATTAGAGCATAAGCTTTCGTGGGCTACAGTGGGTTGTAGCCCACGAAAGCTTATGCTCTAATAAATTTGTTAGTCTCTAAGGTGCCACAAGTACTCCTGTTATTTTTCCCTAGACTACTGTTACCTTGGAGCAAAATATATTTTTTAAGTGAAGCATATACTTTGAAAATGAACTGAAGATCCAAAATAGCCATGCCCGTCATAGACTGCACTGGCACTATTGCATGCAATATAAAAATAAAAATAAAAAAAAAGGAAAGAAATATATATTTTGGATTTTTTTTTAACTACAGAATTTTAGTTCATTTTTAAGTTGCAAAAGTTTTGAATCAGACTCAATTTAAAATAGCATGCTTACTTTTAGTAATCCTGGATTTAGTTGGCAAGTAAATATGTTCAAAGTTTGGGGTAATGTGACAGATCATTTGGTCTCTGCCAACAGTTTACACTTCATACAGAGTAGGTGCATGGACATGGGGAATTGTTATGGTAAAAGGCCAATCAACAAAAGAATACAGACACATTCTAACATCTCTAGCCGGGAGTAGCTGCCATGCAAAGCATGTTCAATCATTTTGACTTGTTAGGCTGGCTAAAGGGCAGACAAGATCAACATGGCCTTTGAAATGTTAGATTTAGAGCAAGGAAGTTAGAGGATCCTTCCAGAACTAGAAGGGGGAATGACAGCAGGAACAGAGGACAGCAATCGTACAGAGAACTAATTTATTTCCCTGAGCTGATCAAATAATACTTTGCTGAAATGCTGATGTAACTTCCCACCCTGATACTATAATCTCTCACATTTGAGATTAAAGTAATCACAGGGTAAAAATGACCAAGGCCTTTCAAGAAAGGGAGATCCTGGGACACAGAGCGGGGAGGGTGTGTCCCCTGGATGCAATCTGACCAAGAAGGTCAGTGAGGAAGAATGTCTTTCTAGACAAGGTAAGGTAAGCCTAGCTAATCTTTTTGCAGTTTCAAGACAGCTATGTTATGTATACTGTTTCTTTTGTTTAAATATTATTTTCTTTTGCTATTCTTAATCTTGTTTTAATTAGATCAGTTGTAGTCTTGGACTGTTGTTTTGGGGAATTTCATGCATATCATGGCAGAGAGAATACCTTCAAGAAGAAGGAAGGGGTGTCTGGAGCAGCAACCCACTTTGACTTCTCAGGCAGAAGAGCACAGACTAAAGGAGTCCTTTCCAATAAGGTTTGTCATTTGCAAGGATGAGGGCATAAGGAAAACACCTAAGCACCATGGGGGAGAACCAAGTTGAAAGGGATGCAAATTCCAGATTTTATAGGAAAAGCACTACAGCAAACAATTACTAAAAAAGTGTAATAAGTTATATTAGAAAGGAAGAAATTAATCAAAGAGGAAATTGGTCTTGTAATTAAGGCACTGAACTGAGAGTCAAGAAATCTGGGTGAAATTCCTGGCTCTTTCATCAGCTTCCTATGTGACATAGGGCAAGTCACTTCAGCTCTCTCTGCCTCACTTCTCCATCCGTAAAATGGGGATAATAATGCTACCTTACTCCCACTTTTTGATTCTACTTATATGGTAAGCTCTTTGGGACAAGGATGGTCTGTCTCCTACTATGTGGATGTACAACATCTAGCACAATGGAGCCTTGATCTCACCATGGGCATCTAGCCACTCCTTTAATTCCAACAAATAATGATAATTGGAATAGCTATCATTTGTACTGCCAATCCTTCCACAAACTCATCTTAGTGTCAAATATATGAGATACAATATAAACTTTCCCCCATACAGTTTCGTGTAACAGAAGTATGTCTAGTTGGATGTATATTTAATATAACATACTGTACTGTCCAGTGCTGGTCTGGTAGATAGGTGTGGGAACAGACATAGAGGTGACAGTAGAGACACCAGGACTTTCATCATCTCCTTTTCTATCTCGTGCGTCTTCGGACGAAAGATCTTTCAAGATTTTTCTATGGAAAAATTTTTTCTTCATTAGCACTGGTGAAAGCAAAAGATGGCAAACTGGTAGGCAATTACTCTGAGTACAAATTTTAATAATGTTGCAGGCAAGTTTTGCTGGCAAATATTTCTCCACCGGTGACAATTTTTAAATTAATCAAACTACAAATATAACAGAGATAGAGCACCTAAAACCAACATAGTTATAGAAACATGCTGCTAACATACATAGCTGATAATCTTTAATAGCATTACACACATTGTTACATACAAAAGACAAATCCTAGCTTGTGGTTGGCTGAAAAAAAGTCATGTGACAAGTCAGTAAATTTGTATTGTTACCACCTCAGAGGTAATTTGCTTATATATTTATATAACATGACCTCCTCAGAGGTAAACAATACTGAAGTCTGGAGCAATGTTAACCAATTGGACTGCATATGCAAATAGGGGTCACATTGGATTCCATTTATAATATCTTATAAAGGATTAATAAATTAAGATTTTTTTAATGGCTAATCAATTGTTATAGATTGCTATAGAGTCTGACAGATCAACAGGTTGCTTATAACGATCTAGAACACACAACACTCATGTATGTAACAAGCTTATAATATCTATAAATCGTTTATTAGCCCTTTATAAATGGAACCTTAATATTAAGTGTGACCCAAATATATACATCTTTACTGGCTGCAGCTGTGTTCAGTCAAAACTAATATTGTTTACCCTGGAAGAGCCAATCAGAAAGCATGTACTCATCTCTGCTTCCTGACTGAATCATCAAACATTAATAGCTACTTTTCTGCTTGTCTAACTTTTTAAAAAATTCATGCCCTTAATTAAGAGATTTCTAGGCATTTTGGTGACCATATTTAACCAAACACATATTGACTTAATATTTAAATAAATATCAAAATTTGTTGTGGTTCAGGGTAATTATTGGCTTCACTTCAGACAATATAATTCTGGGATCAAGAAATCCTGATGCTTACTTTAAGAGAAGCCAATAACTACTAAACATATGTTCTCAATAATTCTTAGCAGATATAGTCAACAAAATATAAAATATATTATCAATAGTACTATCATGCTTTTGTAATAAAGACTGTAAATAAGCAGGCAAAGTTTGAAATAAAAATTGCATATAGGAATTCTCTCTAAACTTCTTCAAGTAATCGTATTTCTGTAGTCAAGAGTTTCTTATTTCTTGTTCCTCATTCAAAAATCTGAACCACTTTACTTACAGTCAAATAGTAATTCAGTATTAAACCACTTGTATATGCAAGTGCAATGTAAGATTTTCAATCACTGTCTTCTAAAAACCTTAAATATTTTAGAAATAAGCCCTCTGTAGTGACAGTTTTCATAACTTACAATACATTGTAATAACCTGTAGTAAAACATTGTGCTGGAAACCCATACATAGATGTTTTAAAGTAGTTCAAGCAATTTTTTTCTTTCCAATCAGCCTTGACAAAATAAAACGCACTTGTGCATATGTCAGATTTTCTGTATTGTTTCTAGCAGTACAGCTGCATCACTTCAGTAACGGGTGCACCAGAGTTTCCATCATAAATATTTTCCAGGGGTTTATAACTTGCCTGTTAGTGTTCTCCCTAGTTTAAAACCTCATGCTCTGATTCACACAATAACTGTGGATTTGTGTCTCTCTCTCTCTAACTCTAATCAAAATCAATTTGTCAATTTTTGTTATTGTTAGAATAAAGTGGAAACAAGTGGGATGCTTTAGGAATTTTTTTTTAATTCATTAGTTAAGTTTTTTTGCTCTGTGATACAAAATAATACTTTTCACTTATATAGTGCATTTCATCCAAGGATCTCAAAACTCTTTAATAAAAATACTTAACTCTTGTACAGCTCTTCAAACGCCTAGTGCACTATATAGCTCACAATACCCTACGAGAATAATAGCTCCCCATTTAACAGAAGAAGAAATGGAGGCACAGAGAGTTTATACATCTTGTCCAAGGTCACATAACGAGTTAGCGGCCGTCCAACAGGAAAGCAGAATTCTTGACTTCCAATCCCATGCTCTCACTGCTATGTATCGCTTCCACCTAAATTATGTGCACAACTAGTATTTTCCCATAAAGTGTTCTTTGAGTGAGAATTGTTGACCATTCTTTTTTCACTCTGACTTTTTTGTGTGCGGAACTGAAAAAAAAATAGTTTAATGTAAACAGTTTATTTTGGTATTTAATTTAAGAGGAAAATAGAAGAGAGAATGGGGGTAAAAAAATAAAAATGAGAAGCACCGGTGGAGGTAGGAATAACTGTCACTCCTTAGGACCTTGGGGTAACTTCGCAAGCTTTAATTTGTAATTTTTTTCAAAATATCCAAGTAAAAACTATAAAAGTTTAAGATGCATTATGCTTTTATTTCTTGGTTTATCACTTTGAAAAGTACAGAACACTCCCATTTAGCCAGATGGCGTAGGGAACATCAGAACCTTGGAAATAACCAAGCATTCAGATAAAAGGAAGTGCTATTAACTAAAATAGGGCTATACTGTGGAATTGGATAACTAGACTTTTTGGATAACTGGAATTCAGATAACTGGAATTTATCCTGTATGTCATTTGAAAACATAACAGTGTTTTACTCAGTTCCTCTTTTCAATAAAATAGCAATAACTAGTATGGTTAAAGTGATAAAACAACTTTTCACTACACAATATCATCCTGGAGTCTGATCCTGCAGTCCTTATTTAAGCAAAACTCCCCTTATAGTCAATGAGAGCTTTGGTTGAACACTGGCTTCAAAAAATCAGGTTTTTAGCTGATTCCACACAACAGAATTAAACTCACTAAACATCTGTGCTTCAACAGCAAACATGTAGAGATGTTATATAATAATCATTCTCTTACATCAGCAGTGAATTTAGCCCAGTCTGTTAGAAAACATTGGTTTTGCTATCAGCTTTCATTTAAAATTCTTCATTATGGAAAAATAAAATCTAAATAGTTGCTTCAGTTTATTGTGTATCACCAAAAGCAGAAATAACTTTTGTATAAACAGATACAATACATATTTTAGGGGAATAAAAAAATAATTCAGAAGGCTGATGAAATATATGGAGATAACTGATGGAAGCTGTGATTTTTGTTAGTGTTTTTAAAAGCTTCTAATAAAAAATACAGTATAAATGTTTGTAAGGTTGAGACCTGTACCCCATGTTCACCACTTTTATATGGTTATGATATATTTTGAACAAAGTATGCCTTGTGAGGTATCATTTGAAAACTCATAATCTGCTGAATATTATTATCCTGTTGAAATGTGTGTAACATCACTGCATGTACAATTTTGAGATTTTGCTAAATGATTGTTACTGAAATATGTTGTAGTTCTAGGTAATACCCACAAACCAATTTATCTGAGACAAAGACACACTAGCATGGCAGCAACGTGCTTAAGGGCCATTACCGGCTTAATTGGGCATCGACCAGCGGGGGAGAAGTTATAAACAAGACATTTACATTTCATCCCAGAGATGGTTCGAATCTCACATATGCAGGGGACTGTCTGCCTACACCCCAGCAGGGAGGTAATCCTCAAAAAGAGGAGGAGGGTATAAAAATAAGAGACAATGACCGCCACATCACCCCTCTCTTCATTTAGGTATTAGCTTACAGTTTTATCTTTTTATTTCTTTTGTAACCAATTCTGACTTTTATGACTTATCACTTGAAATCTCTTAAAATGTATCTTTCTCTATTTAATAAACTTGTTTTATTGTTTTATCTAAACAAGTGTGTTTGGATTGAAGTGTTTGGGAATCTCTACTTAGGATAACAAGGCTGGTGCATAATCATTACCCAGTGTTGGAATGACAGACGTACTATGAGTTTACACTGTCCAGGAGAATACTGAGCAGCGTAAGACACACATTTCTGAGGAACAAGGCTGGGACTGGGGATATGCAGGTGTCTCCCTGTAAGTAATTTATGAGTGGCTAGTAATAGCACTTAATACTGTGTAGCTGGGAGCAAGTTACATGCAGGAGGCTGCGTGTGGGCAGAACCTGAAGTAGTTGTGCACCAGCAAAGCAGTGTAAGAGGCATCCCAGGTTAGAGAGTTAAGGGGGCACAGCTGTTTGGAAGTCCAGATTGTACCCTGGGGAATGTCACAAATATACTCACCGGTAAGACGGTCGCCGTGCTAAGATACCTCGGGTCTTCTGCGAAGAGCCTATGCTATCTGATGAATCCTGAGAATCCTCACTCTCTGACAAAGAAGATACCTAGAAAGCATATCCCATGTCACTGTGCTGTACACTACAAAAGTACCCAAGACAGTTCACATTTCTCAATTTAAATTTATACAAGACACAAGTGCATGGAGACTAAATACATGTAACAGACTACCAAAAAATTGCAAGAAACAGTATGTTCCAGATTTAGTGCTATCAAACATCTTTACTACAAGATGAGCAATTCTTAGAGACTGCCACAGTTAAGGAGCACAAACTAGGAAGTTATTTAACAGAAGCCAGAATACAATTACTTTAAAAACCTAAAGATGGGCATGAACCAAACTCCCTGATCCAAACTCCCCCAAACTCAGGGATGTTCAAAATCAACACCTGAAATGTGTGGCTTGGTTCTGTGTCTACTGAAGACTGTGCAAGAGACAGGCAGAAAAAGAAAAATCAAGTAATTCTCTGGAGTCTCCATGATAGCAGGCATTCCTTTATTTATGGGAAAATTTTTGTGAAGTCTATTGAACAAACAGACATCAGAATAGTCTATGTATAAACTCCTTTGCCATGAATTTTTCCTGAGATATAATTTCACTGCTATAAGTCTCAAGAAAGCAACAATAAAATGTCAAATATGCATCTTTATATATTCTCTGTCTCTCTACGTGCACGGAGCAGGTGAGCTGGGTGAACTACACTATGCAACAGCTCAAAGTGACAAGCACATCAGTGCAAGCCTTTTTAATGCTAAGCATTAATCTTCGATATCTGATTGGTTGCCTGCTTTATACATAAGTTGCAAAATAGATACAATATATTTTTAAAAAAGTTAAGGGAGGATAGGTCTGTCAATGACTATTAGCCAAGATGGTCAGGGATGCGATCCCATGGTAGGGTCAACCGTAACCCTTTGACTGCCAGAAGCCAGGTGTGGAAGACAGGGATGGATCACTGCAAAACTGCCCTATTCTGTACACTCTCCCTAAAGCTCTAATACTGGCTGCTGTCAGAGACAGGATACTGGGCTAGATAGACCATTGGCCTGATCCACATGGCTACCCTTATGTTCTTGTGTTCTTATGTAATCCTTACTCCAGCACCAGAAAGCAAATGTTAACTCACTACTACAAACAAGTTTATAGTGATCCACACAAGGATGCACCTTTATTAGTTCCTTACATCAATATATCCCAGGAAAAGGATTATAACATTAAAATCTGAAAACCTTCAATTACTTCACGCAAACTGTTCTATGCTGTAGAACCAATCAACCCAGGAAGCTACTAACAGCACTGTCAAACACGGAAAAATGCTTAAGGTTTTCATCAAAATACTATAACCTTAGGTCTGACTCCTGGAACTCAAGTTCAGAAGCAACATGAGGAGTATCCCACTCCTAGAACAGGGGGAAATTAGGGATATTACAAGAACTATATAGGCAACTAATGGCATAAGACCATAAGAACGGCGATACAGGGTCAGACCAAAGCTCCATCTAGCCTAGTATCCTGTCTTCCAACAGTGGCCAATGCCAGGTGCCCCAGAGGGAATGAACAGAACAGGTAATCATCAAGTGATCCATTCCCTGTTGCCCATTCCCAGCTTCTGGCAAACAGAGGCTAGGGACACCATCCCTGACCAATAGCCATTGATGGACCTATCCTCCATGAACTTATCTAGTTCATTTTTGAACCCTGTTACAGTCTTGGCCTTCACAACATCCTCTGGCAAGGAGTTCCACAGGTTGACTGTACATTGTGTGAAAAAATACTTCCTTTTGTTTGTTTTAAAGCTGCTGCCTATTGATTTCATTTGGTGACCTCTAGTTCTTGTGTTATGAGAAGGAGTAAATAACACTTCCTTATTTACTTTCTCCATACCAGTCATGATTTTATAGACCTCTATCATATACCCCCCGCCTTAATCTTCTCTTTTCCAAGCTGAAAAGTTACAGTCTTATTAACCTCTCCTCATATGGCAGCCGTTCCATACCCATTATCATTTTTGTTGCCCTTTTCTGAACCTTTTCCAATTCCAATATTTCTGTTTTGAGATGGGGTGACCACATCTGCACGCAGTATTCAAGATGTGGGCGTACCATGGATTTATATAGAGGCAATATGATATTTTCTGTCTTATTATCTATCCCTTTCTTAATGATTCCCAACTTTCTGTTCACTTGTTTGACTGCCGCTGCACATTGAGTGGATGTTTTCAGAGAAGTATCCACAATGACTCCAATATCTCTTTCTTGAGTGGTAACAGCTAATTTAGACCCCATCATTTTATATGTGTAGTTGGGATTATGTTTTCCAATGTGCATTACTTTGCATTTATCAACATTGAATTTCATCTGCCATTTTGTTGCCCAGTCACCCAGTTTTGTGAGATTTCTTTGTAGCTCTTCCCAGTCTGCTTGGGACTTAACTATCTTGAGTAGTTGTTTATCATCTGTAAATTTTACCACCTCACTGTTTACCCCTTTTTCCAGATCTTTTTTGAATATGTTGAATAGCACTGGGCCCAGTACAGACCCCTGGGGGACACCACTATTTACCTCTCTCCATTTTGAAAACTGACCATTTATTCCTACCCTTTGTTTTCTATCTTTTAACCAGTTACCAATCCATAAGAGGATCTTCCCTCTTATCTCATGACAGCTTACTTTGCTTAAGCCTTTGGTGAGGGACCTTGTCAAAGGCTTTCTGAAAATCTAAGTACACTACATCTACGGGATCCCCCTTGTCCACATGCTTGTTGACCCCCCTCAAAGAATTCTAGTAGACTGGTGAGGCATGATTTCCCTTTACAAAAAACATGTTGACTTTTCCACAACAAATTATGTTCATCTATGTGTCTGATAATTTTGTTCTTTACTATAGTTTCACCTAATTTACCTGGTACTGAAGTTAGGCTTACTGGCCTGTAATTGCCAGAATCGCCCTTGGAGCCTTTTTTTAAAATGGCATAATATTAGGTATCCTCCAGTCAACTGGTACAGACGATGATTTAAGCATTAGGTTACATCCCACAGTTAGTAGTTCTGCAATTTCATATTTGAGTTCCTTCAGAACTCTTGGGTGAATACTACCTGGTCCTGGTGACTTATTACTGTTTCGTTTTGTCAATTTGTTCCAAACCTCAATCTGGGACAGTTCCTCAGATTTGTCACCTAAAAAGAATGGCTCAGGTTTGGGAATCTCCCTCACATCCTCAGCCATGAAGACCGAAGCAAATAATTAATTTAATTGTTCTGCAATGGCCTTAACGTCCTTGAGTGCTCCTTAAGCATCTCAATCGTCCAGTGGCCCCACTGGGGTTGTTTAGCCGGCTTCCTGCTTCTGATGTACTTAAAATTTTTTTTGCTATTACTTTTAGAGTCTTTGGCTATCAGTTCTTCAAATTTTTGTTGTCCTTCCTAATTATATTTTTACACTTCACTTGCCAGAGTTTATGCTCTTTTCTATTTTCCTCACTAGGATTTAACTTCCACTTTTTAAAGGATGTTTTTTTGTCTCTCACTGCTTCTTTTACTCTGTTGTTTAGCCACAGTGGCACTTTTTTGGTTCTCTATGCTTATTTAAGTTGAGCCTCTATTATGGTGTCTTTAAAAAGTTTCCATGCAGCTTGCAGGGATTTCACTTTTGGTGCTGTACCTTTTAATTTCTGTTTCACTAACCTCCTCATTTTTGTGCAGTCCCCCTTTCTGAAATTAAATGCTACCTTGTTGGGCTGCTGTGGTGTTTTCCCCACCACAGGGATGTTAAATTTAATTATATTATGGTCACTATTACCAAGCGATCCAGCTATATTCACCTCTTGGACCAGATCCTGTGCTCCACTTAAGACTAAATCAAGAATTGCCTCTACGCTTGTGGGTTCCAGAACTAGCTGCTCCAAGAAGCAGTCATTTAAGGTGTCAAGAAACTTTATCTCTGCATCCTGTCCTGAGGTGACATGTACCCAGTCAATATGGGGATAGTTGAAATCCCCCATTATTATTGAGCTTTTCATTTTTATAGCCTCTCTAATCTCCCACAGTCACTATCACCATCCTGGTCAGGTGATCGGTAATGTATCCCTATTGCTATATTATTATTAGAGCATGGAATTACTATCCATAGAGATTCTATGCTACAGGTTAGTTCATTGAAATTTTTACTTCGTTTGATCTTATGCTTTCTTTCACATATAGCAGTGTTGGAGGAAGGCTATGTTATTGCTAAGGCTGCGAGTCTGTGACAGAGGTCACGGATTCCGTGACATCCGTGACTTCTGCAATGGCTGGTGCTGGCTCAGGGGCTGCCCAAGCCAGGCAGCTCCTGGCTAGCAGCAGCAGTTTGGGTGTGTGGGAGGGGGCTCATGGCTTGGGGCAGAAGGTGCAGGGGACGCTTACTTCAGGGTGGGGGGCTCCTTGGCACTCCCCCTGGCATGGCCCTGCAGCTCCTAGGCGTCCGATGGGGGAAGGGGGCTCCACGCGCTGCCTCCGCCTGCAGGCCCCGCCCCCACAGCTCCCATTGGCTGCGGTTCCCAGCCAATGGGAGCTGTACAGACGGCGCTTGTGGCGGGAGCAGCGTGGAGCCCCCGGCCCCTTGGACCCCTAGGAGCTGCAGGGCCATGCCAGGGATGCGGAGCCGGGTAGGGAGCTCCTGCCAGCCCTGCCAATCATCCCCCCCACCCCCCCAGCACCAGCGGTTGTCCAGAGCCGCACGCCACTGCCCAGCCCCTCCACCCCACGGGGTCCCAGGCCATGAGCTGCAGCCTGGCCACCTCCTCCAGCACAGGTGAGGTCCCGGGCCACCTCCCCCAGCACCTGCGGTGCCCCCGGAATGGCCCCTTCAGAGCACCAGTGGCCCCCCGCCCAAGTTTTAGTCATGGGTATTTTTAGTAAAAGTCATGGACAGGTCATAGGCTGTGACTAAAACGTAGCCTTAGTTATCGCTATCAACCAGAGCACGAATATTACAATGCTGGCAAAAGCTAGCGAGTTTTAGGAACAGGACACCAGAGGAAAAGGGAGACCCACCCTCACTTAAAGAAACATGGTTAAAGTGAGAATGGGAGAAGGAGCGCCATTTAAGAAAAAGGAGAGAGGAGGGTTTTAAAAGAAACTTCAAATAATAAAAATTTACTGTGTGGAGACTTGTATTTTGGTTGCTCAGAGTACTGTATTTATAATTAGAGTCAACTGAAGACAATGAACACATTTAAAGAAGCAGCAGCATATCATGGAAGAAATAGGCAAGAATATTTGTATAGACTACTCAAATGGATTTAACAGTTTTTATTTTATATGAGGTTTTTATCTATAATTTTCTTTTTATTCCATTTGTAGCCTTTTCCAGTTGGCAAGTGTCAATTTTTTCTCTGATGATCCCAATTAAACACAAGCAAACAAAGCTCCTTTATTTATACTTATCTCTGTACCAGCAACATAAGGTCAGCAAGAATGTGTATAGCTCTGGGGAAAATACTTTTTAGTTAGCTGTCACAGCAAAGGGGTTTGCTATCAACATTTAGAGAAAGTTGCTCATGTTTCTTTTGTCTCCCGAAGGCCATGAAGTTCACCGAAGTGCTTTATGAAGATAGCTAAATTTTCCATTCCCCCACACCTACTGTGTTTGTTAAAAGCAGATGGGGAAATTGAGGCACAAAACAATGAACTGACTTGTTCAAAATCAGTGAGTGAGCAGCAGATCCAGGTCTCATAGGGCAGGATTATGTCATATTCTGTACAGCAAAGAATATACTGTTGGCGCTCAACAAATAAGAACCACCACTCAGGTCTGCTGACTTGATCCACATCTTAACCCCTGGATTGTTTTGGTTCATTCCTAATTTGGATATTAAAGTACATGGGATGATGAACTGTTAGCAGTGCTTTCCTTCAAATAAGACATTAACCAGAGGTTCTTTCTGTCCATCTGTAGTGCAATGTAAAGACCTCGTGGCAATTTATGAAGAGTCAGAAATAAACCTGGTAATCTGGCCAATATTCCCCCAAATCTAGTCTGTGCCACACCTATTTATTGCCACTACACTATTTTTATTCTTATTATTTCAAGAAGTTTGGGATACCTCAAATATGAGGCTCTTATATATATATAATTATAATAATATAATTATAAAACACAGCTACATGTCAGGATATATATTATGCTAACTAGGACTATAACTATGTAACAATATAATTACATATACACTAATTGTCAAAACATCAAAAGCAACTAGTTCACACATTATTTTCGTTAATCAATTAGAAGCTTAAAAAATTATAAGGAGCACACAAAAGTAACTGATAAGTCATACATTTTTGCAAAAATCAATAAATAAAAAGTAGCTTGTGGACAGAGATCTTATATACGTAAAGTTTCAGCGCCAATCAAATCTTTATATATAAATTATAAAGCCCTAAAATAGGGTTTTAAAACGCAATCTTAACTCTAAGGGCACCTTTGAGCAATATAAAACATGAAATATCTAAATAGTGATTAAATAAAAATGATGTACCTAAAAATAAAAATTTTTAGGGCTTGGATTTACAAATTGGCTTCCTAGATGTCCTCCCTACATTAGAAAAATTCACACTTTACTAATGGTGCCAGCGAGGCTGCACTGTGGTAGGTTCAGATCAATCAGATAAGACTTCATAAGTCTTTTCACGTATGTTAAAAAACCCCTACTATGTAGTTACCTGCACTGTTTGCACCTGGGGTGAGTGGATTACAGAGGACTGAGCTGTCTGAATGACTCCCTGGACCTGTACTTGCTCTCCAGGAAGCTGTACAACTGTCAGCGGAGTAGGACCTCTTAGAGACATCTAAGACAAATACAAAGTTTATTAACAAAATCAGATGTATGCTTTGTAGCATGTAGTTAGAAAATGCAGATAAGCCTATGACAATTAGTGGGGAATGGGCATTAACAGAGGCTTGTTTTAAGTTGAGACATAAAATAGTCTTTAAAAATTAAATCTGTTTTTCGGATACACTGCTGTATATGAAAAAGTCTAAACCAGTCATTGACTTGCCTTCAGGTAGGGAGAAAACCAAATGCTTTAGCAATATGTGCGAAAAAAATATTGTGCCTCGTGTAGCAAAGCAGACTTTTCACCAATAACACTGAGCCCTCCACTGAGAATGATTTTTTTTATATATATAGCTTCATAATATATGCATGGCACTTTACAGATAACGACAAAGCCTCCCTCTGGGAGAGCTTATTGTTTAAGCTTTAATTCCATCATAATGGGTGTATTAAATTAAACAAGCAGAAGACAGATTGTATAATATGATGGGCACCCTCAATTCCCACTTAAATCTGCGGGTGTTGAGAAAAATCAGCACTTCACAAGAACAGACCTTAAATTAGATTAAATCAACAAGAGGGTGGGACAAAAGCTGAGTGGAGGGTCAGAGTGGATCAGAACAACAAGATAATGCAGGAGCATGGGTGAAGTAATGTGTGCATTTTGAGGGTATTTTTCTTATAAACAGGGGAAGGCTATGGCTCAATGGTGGACCAATTCAGGGAGGGATTCAACACATAGTGGGACAGTTAGACAGGCACCTCGGGGTGAGCAAAAAGAAATAACAGCCAAATAGAGGAGCCAAATTTTACAGGGCCTGGAAGGCAAGGAGGAGATAGAATTCAATGCAGAAGGCAAAAGAGAGCAGGATCTGAGCATGGTCAGGCAAAGTAGATTATTTTTGCAGCTGAATTATGGTCTGGAGACAAGTGAGAAGTCAGAGAAAGGAGTGTTGCTATATCAAGATGCAAGACTAACAAGGCCTGGACTAGGATATTACTGATGAGCATGAAGAAATTATGGATTCTGGAGAGAGAGTAGTGGAAAATCTGGCAGGATTAAGTAACATCTGCAACGTGGAGAGGAGAAAGAGAGAGAGGACTTGAAAATGACACCAATGTATACATATGGGACAGGGAAGGTGGCAGAGAAGTTGATGAAACTGGCTGCTACTGACAATGGCTGTCTCACTCTGATGAATTCCAGGAAAACAAACACAGTGCTGCTCAGTTTGCGGTCTGGTGAACTATACAGAACTCTTTAGCTAGAACTTAGATACCATGGAGGAGACAAACAAGCACTCATTCTTTATGGCAATTTGATTGCGTTATTCAGCATATATTTTAGAGTTTTATAGAATAATGTTTCTGACCTTTGTCAATATAAGATTTAAGACATCTGGTCTTCAATATATTATTAAAATCTCAGTTATTGCCATATCTTAAATCTAAGTTGAATAAGCAAAACCTAATTTTTATTAATGTGATCTCCTTATACAACAATTTTAAAATTTTGATAAGTTTATACTCATGACTTTGAACTCAAATGAGCCTTTGCACTTTTAAATTTACTAAAGCTGTACAAATAAGTGCAAAGTTAAATCACCAGTTTCCTCCCCTAAATTCTGCACTACTTATCTTAATCTGGAATAGAAGACATTTGTTTTAGAAAAGATGAATTATTAAAACCTAGATACAAAAATATTCATAAAAGTGCGATAGCTAAGTTCTTACATAATCAAAACTTACTTTGGTATCACAAATCAAACTGTGACTTTTTTGGCAACTCTATGCCAAATGAAAACAAATATTTTGTAGAATTAGACTGTAATCAAACAACAGGATGTTTGTTCATGTTCACTATCCAGTTATTGTTTCAAGCAATTCTGACTAAACTGTAGCTAAATTTCACATTAAAATCTGAACTCCCTACATGGGGCAAACTCCGGATCATCTAAAAAAGTACTATTTTGCAAAGCTCAGAAAAGGGACAGAAGGACAGTGAGAGCAGACATTCTCTAGGAAAACTCATTTTGCAGATGCAACAGTCTTAAAGTGGCCGCATCTTGAATGATTCGCTTTTGAGCTCTGAAAATGCAGTTGCCTCATTAAATGTTTTTCATCAAAACAAAGATAACAAACGTTTCTAAAGCATCAGTATGGGTTTTTGTCCCCAAATCAAGTGTTCTTTAGTAGAGTTCACTAGAGCTTGTTCACAGAAAAATCTCCAACCTATATGTTTTATTTTGTAAAATTAACTCATTTATTCAATTCCAGATGGCTTAAAAGAAAGAAAGTGAGCACCGACGACTGCTGTCAAAGGGAGCTGCAAATGCTCAGCTATTCCCATTTGTCAGGCTGCGTGAATGTTGCAAAGGATCTAAAATTTAACAAGAATGATGAGTTAAATGTTCTGCACTGTACTAATATCAGATACATTTAGATATTTTTAATCCAAGCCAAGATATTAATTTTGTGGGGGTCCATTAAAAAAACAAACTGTAAATTTCTCCCACCCCATTTCCTGGTTCTTATTCTCCCTGAACGTTTTATCAAACTGTAGAATATAGTTTGAACATAAAAAATTCTCTTAACGAGTTAAAAAAGTTTACCTGTTGAGCAATGTGAGAGAGATGAGCTGCCTGTAGTGGTGTACCTTGTATGGACGTTGTTTGTGGTGGTGTCGCTGAACTGTTACTGGTACTCTTGTGCACCTCTTCCATAATCAACTACAAGAAAACTAGGGAGTTAATTCAATTAACAATACTTTTCAAAATTGTAGGCTGGGATTTTCAAAGGAAGTTAGGTGCCCAACTTCCATCAACTTTCAATGGGCTTGGGGTGCCTAACTTCTTTATGACTATATGAAAATCCCAGACATAATTAATATTAGTACTTTGCACTTCTACACCACCTTTCATCAGAGGATAGCAAAGCACCCAAACATTCTTTAATTAAAAGATTCGCAATCCGCCTTTGACATAGTTAAGTGTTACTATCCCCTTTTTAGAAATGGGGGAACTGAAGCACAAACACATTAGCAACTTGCCCAAACCCACAGAGCGAATCAGTGGGAAAGCCAAGACCACCCGACAGTCCTGTCCCTTAGTGCTGTGCCACAGCCCAATAAATCCTCAACCACATGTTCTGAAATGGGTTAGCTCTGTCAATTCTAGGAGTTCAACTATTTTCACCACTGGTTCAGATGCACCCATTGTCAGTAAGGGTTAAATTTGCCTATAAAATTTCTACACTAAAGTTATCACCACTAAGCATGTGTATCAGTGTACTAAAAGAATAGTGTGCTCTAAATTAGTAATTAATAGAGATCAGATTCTAAAAACTGTTTATCCAAGGCACCAGCCAAAATGACCATAAAACATTTAAAATTAAATACATTGAATTTAAAATCCAACTGTTCCCTAAGTGTAAACAGCATAGCTAGTATTTAGACATTAAACATAAGTAGATGCAAGATTTCATAATTTTAAGACCCTATAAAATTAACCAGACCCTTACATTATAAAGTCAAGGTAACTTTTCTCAGATTTTCACTTTTTACATTTAATTATCTGACATCATTTTAAGGTTAAAGTCATAAATCAGGAGATTTAGTGTAATGTGAAATGCAGACACATTTAGGGTGAGGGGGTGGACTGGAATGAGACATTAAAAGAAGATCTGTAAGTGCTAAATATTTTGTCACACAAGGTTTGAAACAGTTGCAAGGACAGTTGCTATGAGACTGGAAATTACATTTCTCTCTGTGGAAATGTGAGTCATTGATTTTTCCCTACTGACATCAACCACAGCTCTTGCAGCTTGACATATACTCATAGGGCAAGAAGTCAATTTACATGAAGACTCAGGGGCTGATCTTGCCATCCTTACTTATGTGAGGAGTCACACTGAAGTCAAGAAGACTCCTCCTCAAGGAGGTTGCAAAATACGGTCTTGTAGTGAGAAAACTGGGAAGATTCATGATATAGTGAAATTGGAAGCTGTACCCCTCAAAATAAGGTATTAGGATTCTTTAAAATTTGTTGTAGTTTACCAACAAAACAGAGGTTTCACTTTAGAATGATGGGCCTGTGAGAGCTGTACACTGCTTCCAATATGTCCACTTTTTTTTAAAACCCCACGTAAACAGAATCACCCGACAGCATTAGCTAAGATTACCATGGTGTTGATGTTCCTACACAGTAGCTTTCCCTCCCCATAGCACCAGTAGCAGTGAGAGTCAGACTAGGAGCCAGATTGACATGCTACTCAATTTCACACTACCCTGCTTTCAAAAAACAAAAACAAAAACAGCTACTGTAGAGAAGGAAAGACAGGGTTTTAATCCCAGTGAATTTTCTTTCCTTGGCAGCTGTTGCTTTACAGTACTGAAAGATTTAAAAAATGAGACAGAATTGGTAACGGAAGTAATTTAAACAACATTAAACTTACAACAGTAAAGAAGAGTATTACTGAAAAATGTGGTATGCAGGTTTGTTTATTAGAGTCATACAATGCACACAAAAGAAAGCTGGTGAAAATCAACTACATTCTTACAAAGGAAACATGTATATTTTGTATTTTTGCCAACTAAGATATGACAAATATCACTGGTGAACAGGACACTGTCAAACTTAAATTTAATCAACTGCAAAAAAATAAAAAAGGAGTTTCTGATAGGACACCAGTCTCCAACTGATAGGACACAGTTCCTGTAGTTTTCAACCACATTTTCTTATTTTTAAAAATGTTTTTCTCTCCTGTTGCTGCATGAAAGAGTCACATTAAGACCAGGAGAAACTGACTGTAATTAAACAATGAAACTGATTAAACAGAAAACCACTCTCAAATAAACACAGTAAATAAAGAGATGTGAAGCACTTATGTCATCCAATGAATAAGTAAGGAAGTACATGCTATCCAGCATTGCACAATTAAGTGAGCAAGACATTTTACATGCTTCTGTTTTTCAAAAGTAACCTACTTAACTGGAAAAGTATGTATTGTCTATTGGAGGCATGCTAACGTTTTATACATAGTGATTTCTATCTATTCAGCTTTCAGGAAGACACTGTCAGAGGTGAGAAAAAGTTCAAGTTAATCTCTGATGACACAACTTCTCAACCAAAGAGAGATCAGTGTACTGAATACGGAAAATTGGTAAGTACTTCAGTTTTTAACAGCACTGCACTGACTGCTTGCAACAACAACAAAACATGTTTAGTTGAAGCCAAAGTACATACTTTTGCGATGAAGAAAAGTTTTTTATGGCACAGGGAGAGCTGAAAATAGGCAGTTCAGAATCGTTGCAGAGTTCTCATTAGTCAGAGGACGAGGGTCTCCCAATACTCCAAATTTATTTATTATTTCTATAGCACTGTAGGCGGGAATGGTGTTTTACAGAAAAATTAAAAACCACACATACCAGCCGGAAGGACCTTTGCAGTCTAAATGTAAGGACTCAGCATTCTAAGCACTGTGCTGAATATATTTGCTTTGAAAGGCCAGTCTTTTAAACTGATTTCTAACAGTTTGACAATCTTCACATAGGCCAGTCATATCACTAAAAAAAAAAAACTATTCTGCTCTCAAACACTGTTTCATTTTCAGCATAGATGGTGCTTTACAGCTGACTGTAGGCAGGTTTAATTTATTATCCTGAACCTGAGGATCACAAATAATCATTCCATTCAACTAACCAGATTCCTCAGTTTGAATTACCATTCAGCAAAATCTGAAATTTCCTTCGAACTTTGAGTTGTAGTAAGGAGACTAGCACACGAATTAAAAAATAAACTAGAATATGGCCCTTACAGAAAAATGATCTCTAGTCTCAAATTTTAAAAAGGTAGCCTATTTATTGAACGTTAAAATACTAAGTTGTTGCACGTGTACAGTTAAGATACTGTGCATATACAGTAGCTATTTTCCCAATATGTTTATCTTGCTATTAATTCACAGACAACGTAAAATTTCTGACAGAAACGTAGAAAAGATACATCCTTGAAAAGATGTTGTGTGTTAATTAGCTGTAATTAAACAGACGGATTCTACTGACATCAAATCATAAGTCACAGGGACAGCAATTTAGCAGGACACCAATTCAAGTCTTTTTGTTCTGTTGTGGGTGTATCTCCAACACAAGAACCAACCTTTCTGCTGTGAGAAAAACTCTCAGAGCTCAATCCTGAAAGAAGAAAGTTAAGGTTGCTCAGCAGCTCTCTAGTGCTCAACACTTTGAATAATCAGGTCCTTAACAGGCATAGTCAAAAGTCAAGAAATTAAACGCTCAAAAAAACCTCTCCCAAACCTTGACAACTCCAGTAAACTATGCTATTCCTCTGAAAACATTTTATTCTACCTGACAACAAAGTCCACAGGATCACTGGAGAAAATTAAAGCCTTTTTAAAACAAATATCTCATTATGCTAATATACCAATAGCGGGCACCAAACTTTTCTTTAGAGACCTACTTGTTATTAATTCCCAGAAATCTATAACATGAAGTACGCTATTTACTGTCATTAAGAAAGTGTTTAGCAATCCCTCAACAAGTCAGAATAATGTGTCTAAGGCAGAGAAACTGCTTTCCTAGTTATAGTCTTTTTAACTTATCAATTACACAGAAGACATTGATCAGGAAAACAGATTAGTAGATTGTAACACAAGAAGGGACCTTTATGATCCTCTTCTGACCTCCTGTATAACACTCGCCACATAATTTCACTGAGTGATCCTGGATTATAACTTCTACAACCTCAGAGTCCATGGGTAAGCGGCAACAAACCTGACAAACCAAGAGCAGCGTCATCGGGATCAATGTTCCAAAAAGTTTAATCATTTTGGTAAGGTAATTGGGGAGTCAAGTTAGAAACATGGCATGAGAATGTTAATATATCTTTCAGCAATACCGAAAAGGCCTTTGCACTGCACCTAGATGACAACTGGGGCAGATGAATAGATAGATTTCCAAATATTTGCTCACACTCTTAGCCCCACAAATCAAAAGATAAAGCATGCCCATTAAAGTGTACATTCTATGTGTATTCTAAAGTTAATGTATACATTTTGATATATGCATTTATATATTGAAATTTATTTTACATGATTTGTGGGGGGGGGTTAAAACAAAAGTAAGGATAGTCTTGTGATTAAGGCGCTAGACTGGAACTCAGGAGATCTGGGTTCAATTTCCACTATGTTGCAGACTGTCTGCGTGCCTTGGGCAAGTTACTTTGCCTGCTGCAACTCCCCATCTGTAGAATGGGGATAAATATTACTTCCTTTCTTCTACCTTTTGTCTGTCCTGTCTGTTTAGACCAGGGGTCGGCAACCTTTCAGAAGTGGTGAACCTAGTCTTCATTTATTCACTCTGATTTAAGGTTTTGCGCGCCAGTAATACATGTTAACGTTTTTAGAAGGTCTCTTTCTATAAGTCTATAATATATAATTAAACTATTGTTGTATGTAAAGTAAATAAGGTTTTTAAAATGTTTAAGAAGCTTCCTTTAAAATTAAATTAAATGCAGAGCCCCCCGGACCGGTGGCCAGGACCCGGGCAGTGTGAGTGCCACTGAAAATCAGCTCGCGTGCCGCCTTCGGCACGTGTGCCATAGGTTGCCTACCCCTGGTTTAGACTGTAACTTCTTTGGGGAAGGGACTGTCTCCTACCACATGTTTGTAAAGTGCCTGTAACAAGTGTCAAATGAGGCTGCAAGGCACTACCATAATGTCAATAATTAAGGAAATTGAAAAGGTATATTTTAAAGCAAAGAGGCATAAAGCATTACTTTTATAGGTGATAAAGAACAAGGGAAAAAAAGCTTTGTTTTGCTCTTCTGCTCTTTTAAAATGTAAGGCACATGCGAAGTCACTCTACATAAACAATTCAAGTAATTCAAGTATATGAACTACAAATAAATAAGGTACTTTATGCAGTTTTAACTTTTACAAAATTAAATTGAAGATATGTAAAGAAAGTTTTAGGGAAACAGATTCCTGAAGTCCCAGCCGTAAGCTTGACAGACAACTTTTTCATAAGCAAAGGCAGTTAATCAAAGTCTTATTTTTTTGCACGTTAGGTGCTTCTAGAAAGCGGGCATCCAACAGACAGTGACAGGTACTTGAACCCAAAAGAAGGCTGATCTACAGTTTCCTTGAAATCAGTAAAAGATAAATGCGATATGACAGGATATCCTTGCAAATGCAAGCCAGGAAGTAGGAGAGGAGTCTTCAATTAATTATCATTTATTTGTATTACAGTAGTGGCTAGGGGTATCAGGTATGGTTCATGGACATATTGTGCAAAAACAACAAGGAGTCTGGTGGCACCTTAAAGACTAACAGATTTATTTGGGCATAAGCTTTCGTGGGTAAATCACCACTTCTTCAGATGCAGTTTTACCCATGAAAGCTTATGCCCAAATAAATCTGTTAGTCTTTAAGGTGCCACCAGACTCCTTGTTGTTTTTGTGGATACAGACTAACACGGCTACCCCCTGATACTGGACATATTGTGCTAGGTGCTGTATAAACACACAACAGAGACAGTTTCTGCCCTAAGGAGCTTACAGATCTAAGCAGAAGATGAGAGAGAACAGATGAATGAAACAGACAGGTGGAACACAAGAAAACAACGAGACAACCAAAACCTCTGGGGACCACTCACTGAGAACAGCATCTTCAAGGCAATAATAAAAGAACCAAGGCCATAATCAAGGTATTGTCAAGTTTGGGGCAAGAAGTAAATTGCACAAACCACAAAGGGGTAATTTTCCTTATCTCTAAATAGTAGTCCACCACATGTGTCTGAAAGCAACAGGAATTCTGGTTTAGAGAAACAAGAAATATTGCTCTAGACACTGACCAATTCTTCTAGAGATGTTTAGGTGGGCCCAGAAAGAGCTATATTAGGATTTTAAGATTCCTTGATACTTAATTTCCCTTATTAGTCATCTACAGACCTACATTTGTTAAGGCTTATCCACAAAAAAGGTTATGTTACATTGAGCATAAAGGACTCACATTTAAAAGAACAGAGTATTAACAAGTGCCCCCACCCTTCAACCTGGTGTTAACAACATACAGAGAAAGCATACTGAAAACTAAATACTGAATAACTGAACTTTTAATTACTATTGAATTATTATTAGACAACAAAAGTTATGTAATTACTTTGACATCAAATAATTCATATAAATCAGTAAATAATATGGGTAGGAACTGGTCCCACACAATTAATTTAGACACTAATTGATTGGTTCTTCTTGGTTATGCTCTTAATGTAACTGATCTCCAAAGTATGAGACTCCAATTCTCCCTGTTATAATCTTCCAAGTAAATAATGTATAATTAATACTTTCAGACGAGGACATTGGGGTTTCAGAAAGGATATTCTCCCTAAAAGGCTCAGTGCGGGCCTGCATTGTATGAAAGTGGAGTTAACATGGTGAGGATACTGGGAATGTGTCGACATGCTGGCCTCTGGCCGGCATCCTGAAGTAACACGTAGGAAGAGCATCAGTGAAATTAAGGCATGTACATCAGATGTGTCTGACGACTGAAGACATCGTGGGGAGATATGGGTCCTGTGTGTGTTGGGCCCAGCAAAGGCCTGCGCTGAGGAGTAATATGGAGTCACTCCTGGCTAGTGCAAGGGAGGAATATGGACACATGTTGTGCCCAGTGAGTCTGCACTAGGGCAACATGAGGCCACCACAAGGTGGGTGCGAAGAGTATTCTGGAAAAATGGGCCGCGCAAGCTTGTGTTGCAGATGTGGGGCCCTGTCAGGCAGGGATACAGGAAACTTGTGCGATATGGTTGGTGTGAGTATATGCTGGGCCCCAAAAGGGCTGGTGTGAGATGATGCAGGGTGTGGGTGAGGTGTGGGCAGCACATTCGTACATTATGGGTAACGCAAGATGCCGGGATGGGATACAGGGTGTGTGAGAGACGTGGGCAGCGCATATGTGCACTATGGTGACACAGTGCTTATGAGGGTGGAGCGAGGGGATACAGGGCGTGAGTGACACACGAGCAATACATGTGTATATTATGGGCAATTCAGGGCATTACAAAGCTGGTGTGAGGGGACGCGGGGCTTGAGATGAGCGATGCGTACCTATGTTATGGGCAATTCAGGGCATCACAAAGCTGGTGTGTGGACGCAGGGCGTGAGGTGAGCGATGCGTACCTACGTTATAGGCAATACAGGGCATTACAAAGCTGGTGTGTGGACGCAGGGCGTGAGGTGAGCGATGCGTACCTACGTTATAGGCAATACAGGGCATCACAAAGCTGGTGTGTGGACGCAGGGCGTGAGGTGAGCGATGCGTACCTATGTTATAGGCAATTCAGGGCATCACAAAGCTGGTGTGAGGGGACGCAGGGCATGAGGTGAGCGATGCGTACCTATGTTATAGGCAATTCAGGGCATTACAAAGCTGGTGTGAGGTGAGCGATGCGTACCTACGTTATAGGCAATACAGGGCATCACAAAGCTGGTGTGAGGGGACGCAGGGCGTGAGGTGAGCGATGCGTACCTACGTTATAGGCAATACAGGGCATCACAAAGCTGGTGTGTGTGGACGCAGGACGTGAGGTGAGCGATGCGTACCTATGTTATAGGCAATACAGGGCATTACAAAGCTGGTGTGAGGTGAGCGATGCGTACCTATGTTATAGGCAATTCAGGGCATTACAAAGCTGGTGTGAGGTGAGCGATGCGTACCTATGTTATAGGCAATACAGGGCATCACAAAGCTGATGTGAGGGGACGCAGGGCGTGAGGTGAGCGATGCGTACCTATGTTATAGGCAATACTGGGCATCACAAAGCTGGTGTGTGTGGACGCAGGACATGAGGTGAGCGATGCGTACCTATGTTATAGGCAATACAGGGCATCACAAAGCTGGTGTGTGGACGCAGGGCATGAGGTGAGCAATGCGTACCTATGTTATAGGCAATTCAGGGCATCACAAAGCTGGTGTGTGTGGACGCAGGACATGAGGTGAGCGATGCGTACCTATGTTATAGGCAATACAGGGCATCACAAAGCTGGTGTGTGGACGCAGGGCATGAGGTGAGCAATGCGTACCTATGTTATAGGCAATTCAGGGCATCACAAAGCTGGTGTGTGTGGACGCAGGACGTGAGGTGAGCGATGCGTACCTATGTTATAGGCAATACAGGGCATCACAAAGCTGGTGTGTGTGGACGCAGGGCATGACAACTGTACGTTGAGGTGACACGGGGCCCCCTAGGGTAGGGTGACCAGACAGCAAGTGTGAAAGATCGGGACGGGGGTGGGGGAAAATTGGCACCTATATAAGAAAAAGCCCCAAATATCAGGACTGTCCCTATAAAATCGGGACACCTGGTCCGTCCCCCTACCCTAGGGGCAGGCCTGAGGGGATGCGGGCGCGGACAAGGCACGCCCTGCTGTGCTGTTGGGGACATGGGGGCCGAGCTGGGCACGAGGGGTATATGACGGGAGTGAGCCGTGGGGGGCTTGTGGGCTCCGGGGCCGCGCGAAGGGGCCACGGGCGAGGCCCCGCGGGGCGGCATGTGAGGGGAGACAGGGCGGGGGCTGAGCAACGAGTCCAGCGCGGCGAGGAGGGGGGAGGGGGCCGAGCACCTGCCTCGCCCACGCCCCCAGGGGAGGGGACCTGTGCGAGCCTCAGGCTCCCCTCCCCCAACCCCTGGGCGCGAGGCTGTCGCGCGCTCGCTCAGCCGCTGAGTCCATCGCGTCCGCGTCGCCTAGTTAGTCCCTTCCCCCCCCTCGCGCTCCTTGATTCGATCGCGTCCGCCGCCCTTCCCGCTCGCGCTCTGATTGAGTCGTTGGCGGTCGCGTCCGCTCTTACCTCAGAGGCCCAGAGGCCGCGCCGCCCTCCTCGCACCGCGAGAACCCAGCCGCCGCTCTTGCCGCTGTCTCCGCCTCAGGAAACCGGCGCCGCCGGCATTGTAAACACAGCAGGCCCGGCCGGGACGCTCGAGGTGGGCGGGCTGCAACCATAGAGTCAACCGGAGGCCTGGGCTAGAAATTCCGACTATAGAGTTCCCCGCCTAGAGCGCCTTTCAGGGCATCCCTAAGGACGCACTATAGATTTCCGGAGGTCTAAGTGACGTCGACGTCCCTCCGAGTCCTCCTCAACCGCCCACAGACTCTTCCCGCCGAGTTGGGGGCAGGCCACGCTAGAGCGCGGTACAGAGGGTTATGGGACTGCTAGGTTAGAGCATCGGCCAAGCAGCCGCCATCTTTGTGCCTAGGGAGGGAAAATCCCCCGTTGCGCCACAGGGCCACGCTACAGCCCTCAGACGCCTGGCGTGGCGCATAGCATGGGGACAGGGCATCACCACACCCGTCCTGGCAAGGAACAGCGCCCTGGTAGCCATCGTCGCAGCTCGGGGTGCTGTTCATGGGTCAGCCGTTGAGTCGTCGCAGCGTCATCGACCGCCTGCCAGAGTATAGTGCTGAGGGGCTGCGTAATGGCCTCAGACCAACCCTGCTCCCCATGGCATGAAACTCACTGCAGCAATAGTGGGCATTGCTTCCGCACAGAAGTGGCACAACTCAAAGCATGTCTCTCACCCACAGAAGTTGGTCCAATAAAACATGACCTCGTCCACCTTGTCTTTCTAATACAGTAGAACCTCAGTTATGAACACTAGCATTATGAACTGACCGGTCAACCACACACCTCATTTGGCACCAGAAGTACACAATCAGGCACCAGCCACACCACCCTCCTCCGCCCAAAAGCAAATACTATACAGCACAGTACTGTGTTCAATTCAAGTAGGTGGGGCACAAAAAAAGAATTGACAAGGTAAGGAAAAACTGTGTTTGTTTCATTTAAATTAAGATGGTTAAAAGCATTTTTCTTCTGCATCGTAAAGTATCAAAGCTCAATGGTCAATGTTCCGTTGCAAACTTTTGAAAAAGTTATGAACAACCTCAATTTTCAAGGGGTTAATAACTATGAGGTCTTATTGCACCCTGGGACAAACATATCCTGAACCTGCAGATGTTCAAAACATTGCCATTCCACAGCGAGAGAAAGTTGTGGGACTTCATGGCATCTGACACCTCATTCAGGCTGCATGAGAACATCAGGCACTCTAGAGAAGTGTAGTTGTAGTCAAATAACTGTTTTGGAGTCCTGATACGATACCTATTGCACTGTTCCCTTGAGCTCCCTGCACCTGTCGTCTTTTGTGTAGAGTGGAAGCTGGTTGGGGTAGTGAGCATCATTTTATTGTGTGTGGTGTAGTACAATAGGGTACCAGTTTATGATTGGAGCCTGTAGGTATTACAGTATAATCAAAAACAGGACATTGGTTCCCCAAGAGAAGATTCTCCAAGCAGTCTCTCTCCCCACCCTGTTCCTTCCCACAGAGTAAACTGCTAGATCCTCAAGACCTCCTTCACCTTGAGATTAAATTTGTTTGCTATAAAAACAATTTCCAGACTCCAACCAGATAAGTAAACTACGAGCATAGAGGTACTGAAAGAAAGACCATCCAAACAATACTGCGAAACAGACAGATGGAACCCAAGCAATGTTCTAACCCACCTGTCTACTGTAATTCCAGAATTTCCCAATCAGCATAGAGAGATATAATCAGCAAGGTGTTAATAATAAAAAGGCTCTACTTGAAGAACAAAATAAAGCCAGTCGATAATCAAAAGAAAAGCTCCCTCCAGGAGAAAAAAAATAACTACACATTTTCCTACTAAATTGTTTAATGTTGCTGTGCTCTGTTAAACAGCTGCTGATTTCTACCACAAAGGTTCAATTTCAGTGGTTGGCAAAGCAATTCTTTTTTATGTACTTACGTTGACAAATGTTTTCTTTCAAAATGTCACAGCACTATTCAGCATTTTGGTGGTAGAAGAGACTCCAAAACCCCAGCTTTTGCTCTAGCCTGATTTGTAAGTCTGTCATCAGTGGAAATTAGTTATTTTCTTTACAACATACCTCTATTATAGCTTTTTATATACATTTTAATATCAATTTGATAAAACTACCTCTTATAAAGATTAAACCAGTGGCTCTCAACCTTTCCAGACTACTGTACCCCTTTCAAGAGTCTGATTTGTCTTAGGTACCCCCAAGTTTTACCTCACTTTAAAACTTACAAAATTAGACATAAAAATACAAGTGTCACAGCACACTATTACCAAAAAATTGCTTTTTCATTTTTACCATATAATTATAAAATAAATCAATTAAAATGTAAATACATTTCAATTGATAGTATACAGAGCCATATAAACAAATAATTGTCTATGAAATTTTAGTTTGTACTTACTTCTCTAGTGCTTTTTATGTAGCCTGTTGTAAAACTAGGCAAATATCTAGATGAGTTGATGTACTCCCTGGAAGACCTCTGAGTACCCTCAGGGGTACACAATACCCCTGGTTTGAGAACCACTGGATTAAACCACTGTGACACAACAACAATCTTTAATATCACAAGCATGGTTAATTGCAATTCGTTAGTAATGATGTAGTGTCTCAATAAGAGAAAGTGGAAAGCCAATGCAATGATGACAATGTTAACATGTTACTTAACAGATGGCGTCTGCAACAATGCTTTCTGATGGTTCTCAAAATTTGCCCCTTCCTTACAGCTGATGCCTTGCTAGCATAAAGTTGCAATATTGTTCTTTAGTTCTAGGTTTGCATAAAGGTCAACTAATGCACTGTAGGCAGTGCAAACAGATTGCACAAGAACATGAAAAAGCCTACGCAACTCGCCTAACAGGTTGCTGAAAGAAAAACCTCCAGTAGCGAGAAATAATTATTTAAATATAACACCAAATAATTACAATTGACTTTGTCCGGAGACCTTCTGTACAGCGTGATCCCTTTGCATTTCATATACAAGAAATCACTCATACCAAAACAAAAAGAAAAGCATTTAATTTTATTTTGCAGCTGAAATATGAAAAAAGGAATCAGACGTGCCAATCAGACATTAATAAAGCAAAACATCAAATATTGCCACAAAATTATTATACTTAATTTAATGGTGGTTAACACCTAATCCATCAGAATTTAAATACAGTAACAAACTAATACCAGAAAATATATTTCCTTTAAATATATGTATGTCTGTAATACAATGATGTGCAATTATAAGCAATTCTTGTTAGACAGACCTTTTTTTTTTTTTTAAACACTATTATTGTTTCAATACAGTTTAAAATAGAGGAAGTTACATCACTGAAAATAGACCTGGGTTTCTATTTAGCCTCATTGCATAGTAAAGGTGGCTTTAGATTAAGAGCAGAGATCAAACATGTAAATGTAACAATACTATCTTTTTGCTAACATTCTTATTCTAAGATTGAAAAACACATACAGATTGCTACCTTTTTTGTCTGCATAAATAATCTCAAAGAAAAATTAATAAAAGTTGCAAGTGGTGGTTAGTACAGTACATTGTGAGTAACATTCCCTTTCTGTTCACAGTGATTCTTTCACAGCTATGTTTAGGGTCCCAATCACAGAGTTTAGCTATTTACTGTAATGGAAGCAGTGTCAAGCTTGATCCACATATAATTGAAGTCAGGAGGAGTCTTTCCACTGACTTCAATGAGTGTTGGAGCAGGTCCACAAAGGCTAGCATATAATTACATTGAATAGAATGTAAATACTTTTCAGTTTGTGTGTACATAAGCCGCACACCCTCCACAGCTGCCAGCAACACACAGATCAAGTGTTCCGATAACAAAATGGTAACTATGACAAAGCTCATGATCTGATGTCATCAGAACCTTGAGGCATGTCACCCTTTACCCTTTTTCCTGTGTTATGTTTTTAATATTTACATTAGTTGGATATGTTTTATCTTTATTATATATTAAAAGTTTAACAGGAATTGACTTTTAAAATCAATCCCTTCCCAGTTATTTTCTTTTTTATATTCTTTATCATTCTTGTTAAATTTGGGATTTAAACAAAAGATTAAAATATTTCATTTGCATTTCACTTGTTAGTTCTGAAGCTCAGATGCTAAGACTAATCACTCATTTTTTTCAGTTAGTTTCTAGTAGTAAATTTTACTTTCCTGCACTAACATTATGCTGTGTTGTGTTACAAATAATGGAAAGGAATTTTTTTTAATTGTTAGTTTAATTTTAAAATATAACAAATATTTTTACTGGATATAGGTTTTACAGAAGCTATTTCTTCACTTCCAAAACTCTAAATTTGGGGACAAATTTGACATGACATTGACCCTTTAAATTAAAATATTGTACAGAAAGTCCTTTTTGCCTTAATGTGTACAAAATTGTTTGTAAAAGGTTTGCTATTAAAGGAACAAAACACATGGGTATTTGGTTTGTTTCAGACTTCTAGTTCTATGTTAAAGCAATTATAAAACACCTCATTGCTCCATGTGGCTGGTGAGGGGGCTGAATTGTAGCTGTAGATGTGACTAAGACAAGCAACAGAAACCTAAATTTTCGTCATCGGAATACTACAACCCTACCATGAAAGGTCTACAAAGAGGTTTGGAGGATTGCCTTTACATTTAATGTAATGTAGTTACAACTGTGAATCTAAATTTCTGAAGACATCCTAGTAATGATATATGGGGAGGCTGTAAAAAAAAAAAAAACAGACAATTAATGCCAGACTCTTTCTCCAACACCATTTTGATATGCATTTCATATTGGAAGCAGTAGCTTGCTTTACTGCAAGACATCTTGGCACACTGTCCTACTGCAGGCTCATTTTAGTATACACAGGAGACAGACGCCACAGAGTAATAACCTTTATAGTGCTGGTCATGGGCAAGATTCATGGCACTTCTGGTATTGGACAGGCTATACAATATCAAAAATTAGGTTCCATTGATTGTGTAATAAAAAATATTGGCTGGAGGTTTCACCTTGTACTGGAAAACTATTGCCCATTAATTTTAAACAGTGGCTCTAATGTACAATAGTTAATTACTGGCCACTTTTTCAACCCCTGAATTTTTCCCATAAGATTAAAGCACTAAATGTGGGATAACATTTTATGTGCAGTTTTACACTTTTGTTATCCCTCAGTTTTGATTTGCTTAAACAACTATAATTCCAAGATACTGCCTGACTTTTCCAAGCAATAGAGTCTCTCTCACACACAGAGCCCCAAAAACAATGAACATTCTTGGGAGGGTTTACACCACTTGTTCATAAGAAAACAGTGAGTTTTTTTGAAAAAGAAAAATATGTAAAATATTGCAAATAGAAAAATGCTTTGTTAATTATGTCCTCAGTATTTTTGTTTAATTCCTTTTGAAACTACAACTCAAACTCTAAATTCTCAAGAATCTGTTTAGTCAAAGACAACTCTTGAGCAGTACTGTGTAAAGTATTGCCGGAGGAATAAGTACTAATGTTACAATATATTGCTATAATACCTCACCAGTATATAAGCATATCTTGATAGTACTGTTGTAACCAAAACTGAAAGTGTCCTCAAATCACCCAACAAATTTAGGTAACTGAAATCTAAGCCCACTTCTTGAAAGGCATAATAAAAGGAATTAGAAAATAAAAAGAGTAACATAACTAATAAAGTACTGACCATTGCAGTCATGCTGGATACCTGTATGATTCCAGACTGTCTAGTCAGATTAATTATCCTTTTATATTTACATAGTTCCCCCACACAACCAAGATTGAATAAATCGTGTCCCCTAGAAATAGGAGAAAATTCCAAAGTACACCTTACATTGTTTATTTTATTTTGATTTTATATCAAGCTAAACTGTGTGAAAAAGGCTTTCTGGAAAGGGAATGTGAATATAAAAAAAGGAGGACTGCCATTTAGGGTTTTTGGAAAAGCCTGTTTGGATATATCTACACACACATTTTATACACACAGTAGAGCTGGATAATAAAAATTATAATCTCGCTTTACCAAAGTATTTATTTACATCTACAGATACTTGAAGTAGATAAGATTTCCTTCAACACAATCTCTATCGTTCATTTTTGACAGCAGAGATTATTCAGTGTTGAATCTCAGATGATGCCAAATGTCCTATCTCATCTCTTTGTAGAAAACCATATGTAGCTGTTCTATCATGGCAGCTGGCCAAAGAAAAAGTTTAAGGGTGGGGAATATTAACAGTGTTGGTTTTTTCCCCTCCTAGGTTTTAAAATTAATACCACAAAATAGTCTACATTCTTTCCAACTGTAGTGTTATTTTTATCCTGTATATGTCAATGGTTGTTTTCAATATCTCTTACAGTATATTAAGAGGAGATAAATGGCATAAAAATGTTCCCTGACAATAAATAAATGGAGCCAACAGGTATAGTCCAAGGTCAAGAAAGAGACACTTAATACGTCTGACAATGTAAACTGTGTTCAATAATACAAATAACGTCCATAACAATTAACAGTACAGTGTTTAAACTAAGTCAAAGATAATATACCTTAGTTCAAAAAGGAGTTTATATTTCAAAAGTCCACATTTCCTAAAATCTTGTGGAACATGATAGTGAGCGCAAACAGTGAAAGCACCCTTACAAATTTGTAATTATGCTAAAAGTCACACCACAAATTGCATCGTTTTAAACCAGATTGCAGGAAGGCTGAGCTTTCACAAATTTATTCTCAAAGTGAAATGAAACTGTATATTCGCTGTTTGAATAGGCTGGTTTCCTCATTGGCTGAAGCACCAAACATGTTCAAGGGCAATCAGAAATCAGCTTTTCAGTTAAGGTACAGTAAATTGTGTTCCACTGGTATATATTTTCTAGATAAACAATTTAGCATAATAATAAACTTGAACACAGGATAAGTGATTCCTGATTTTAAATTAATTGTTTTACTTCAAAATTCATTTATTATGGATATGAAAACTTCATGTCAGGAGAAAGTAGCCTTAGTAAACCACTTACGGGATGGATCCTGTAACTTGCCGAGTGCCCTCAACTCACAGTGATTTCAGTGGGATTTGCAAGGTGCTCAGCATTTTGCTGAATTGGACCTTTAGTTATACAAGTTAAATATTTGAGTGAGATTTTCAAAAGCACTCAGCATTGGCCTAACTCTGCTCCCACTGAAGTGTAATGCTGAACACATTTTAAAATCCCACATGAAAGCTTTATTTTTTTTCTTAATATAAACAATTAATAAGGTAAAATATTTTGAGATTGATCAATAACAATTTTTTATAACCTACTTATCAGAAATTTCAATCTAATATGTCTCATTCTAAACAAAAGCCAAGTGCTGGTCTATTTTCAATAATTTAAGAACAAATCACCGTTCAAAGTAAAATATTAAAAGTAAGTGTGTTTGTTTTGATTGCACATTAGTCCTCCCTCACCCAATGGATCTCAACTACAATCTGATCTGAAAGGATACAGGGGCCCAGTACTTTATGTCTGCACACCTTTGATGGAAGTTGAGAGCGCTCAGTTCCTCACAGGTTCAGGTTGCTAGCACTGCGCAATACAGCAGGTTTTGCATATATCAGTGCATGCAAACAATTTAATCCATTTGAAAAATGCTTTCATTCTCCCAAATTCACCAGAACAAGTAACAACCAATGTTCACTTCCTCAAGGAAAAAGTTTAGAGAGACAGCAGATGAAGAACTAAGAAAGCAATCAGGCATCAATATTTATTAACACAAGACAAAGGAAACACAATCAATGCGTTAATGGAACACTGTCCAGCCAGGTGTTAAATTTAAAAATGTATATCTACTCTAATTTCAAATAAATAAAAAACCTTTATACATAATTACATAATGTTGTAGTCTGAATTTGACAATGGTAAATATGTTGACAGTAATTAAAGAAAAATTACATTTAGGCTAAAAATGTAATCTTGTTTTTACAATTTTATCTCCAGGACAATTAGTATGACCCAACTTAATTACACAGTTATCAGAAGTACAGTGCAAGTGTTAACAGACTTAAATAAGTCTAAGTACTGCAATTTTATGCCACAAATACTTTTGCTAGGGCAGTAATCATACAACAGTAAGGTGTATAAAAACTTTTTAGTTCAGGGGTAACGGTTCTCAGGGTAGATTGCAGCTCTCAACTCAGATTCATGGTATGGACACTAATGGGACGTTTATTTGCTTCTGCAACTGGATGAACTGCAAAAAGACAAATTGGAGTAGAGAGCTGAACAGGAGTAGGTTTGCCCCTTTGGACTCATTGCTAGATTGGGGGGCGAGAGGGGAGGCAAATCCAGCTCTGAACAGGAATAGCTAATGTCAAAGCCTTTGGTGGCCAGCCAAGTTCCTTAAGCTAAATGTCAAGAGTCATTCACTTAGGGGATTCTTCCCTAGTACAATGAGAAAATATTTTAGGGTGAATTGGTTACATCTCAAGGCTCTCCCAAAATGTATCAAATGAGTTGTTAATCAGTTTGGAAGAGCATCACTGTGCTCCCAAACTCAAGGAGGCATCAGCGACTGATACTTAGTGCTGTATAATTAGTTATTTACAGGGATGTTGTAATGATTAGATTATATCCCCATCTATAGATTTACCAGCTGAAGCAGTAAAATGACTTGCCCAAGGCAACACCGCAAGTCAGCAGCAAAACTGTTATTAGAATCCAGGACTTCCTCACACCCAGCCCCATGTTCATTCCGCTAACACACGCTTCTTCCTATTTTGCTGAACACGCTCAGAAGCGTCCAGTAATGTCAAAGTTGGCCACTTCTATATGCTACTTATCAGGAAACAAGACTTGAGCACTGTGGGCACTTAGGGGACAAAAAGACCATAGATTACAATTTGAATTCATGAGTCCCTAGTCACAGAAATGTATGGATCAGAATACAGTTAATTAGAATCACACTACACTAGACATATTTAAAAACATAATTATTCAGCTTTGAGAAATCCAAGCCGAGGTGGAGGAAGGAGAAATTAAAATTACTGAGCTTTTCAGTATTAAAGGGAGAACTTCAGCCTTCTAGATTGAAAATTCCAAAATGCCACTCTAAAAAAGTCACTCTGCACTGCACATATTAGCAATCCTTGATTAAATTCATATCACAAGACATTTGTGAATTTTTATTAATGCAAAATTACATAAGTGGAGAAACCCAATCAAAGAAGTTTCTAGAGTTGTGCTATGATTCTCTCTCAGTGGACAAGGATTTAAAATTGACAAAACAAAGCATCTAAAAAGTGAAGTAACTAGGATATGAAAAAAGCCTTTCAGAACGGTCTTCTCAAAAGTCAGGAGAACAAAGTGAAGCTGCATTGCAAACTTGCCATTCAAGGAAAGTGTGTAATAAAACGGGGAGATTCTCTCAAGGAGGTCAAGGCTGGTCATAGGCAATTTATATGCTGTTACCCAGCTGATCTACACTGGCATTTAATTTTTATCAGCAACGACTACACAGTTGTCCATTTCCTCATTTTTGCAGAGGATCTGTTAAAACCACATTCATATGGAGGCTTTGTACACTTCATATCTACCTAGCAGCATGACTGTGGAAATACTGTTGTTTTAAAATATCCACGAGGGTCTTGTTTAAAAAATCTAGGAATTTAACATCAACTCTTTAGAAAAGTAAATATTTAAGCTGCTTGTTTGTAAGGAATTCTCTCCCTGTGGTAGACCTGCCATAGTCAATGAAGATGTATCCTTCCACCTCTATGACAAGCAAATTAACCCTAAATATTTTCAGAATATATTCAGAGCTTTATATCTGAATTTTAACACTCCAGCCCTCAATGAAGAACTGTTATAAAGCATTCATAAGGAGGGGGGTTTCAAGTACAGAACCACGACTTGTTTACAGATGGCTGTCAGAGCAGCACTTAATATAGCTGTTATAGATTTGGATTTATACAAGTTTACATTATAAACCTTTATAAAAATTACCTAAACACACTGTATACTTGTTACAGGGGTAAATAATACATATTAAAATATTTTAAGCATGTATTTACATAACAGACCACAATTGGCCCAAAAAAGCTGTTACAATTTCTGCCATCAGGTCTTCTATGCTTCCAAAGTTTTGTTTTCTTAATCACATAAGAGAAAAAAAACAAGAAATCCAACTATGCTCAAATGCTGCTAAAGGTTAGATGAAAGAAAGAAAGTTGATTTTGAAACCTTGTCTCTCCCTCAGCCCACCGTGCCAGAGGATTACAATCATTTCCAAACAGTTGGTCTTCTTGCACACTTTAAGGCTTCTGCTTTTCAGCATTTATAAAGGCCGCAAACTGACCAACTATTTCGGGATGCTGTAATCTTGACTTTTTTGAAGATATTTCACTATGCATGCACTAGAACATTATCATCCTTGCTTTCCGTTGCCACTCTGTCCCTCGTTTAAAAAAAAAAATCACATTGCTGATTTCAGCCAACTCTCTTCCAGACTTATCAAAGTCTTTCTGGTGAATGCCTCAGGGAAATTCAGGGTATTTTCCATATAAAGCCTTTGTACACATTACATTTGCTGCTGTAACTGTGGGCACACTGGAATAAATTAAGGATGGAGCCACAATCCCAGCAATGAATTTAATTATTTTTGTCAATCTGTGCCATAATCTTAGCTTTTGTTTTTTTAAACACAAAGCTCCATAATGAGGGGAAGCTGAGGCTGTCACACAAGTGTACAAATTTCAGTTAAGCATTCTGGAGATGCAGTACAGTTTCTATCAAATTTTTATTTTATTTTTAATGTTTCAAAAGCTTAAATACTTCAGCCTCATTTAGAAAGATGTGACTTAAAAACATAGGCTTCTACATACTATGACATATTCTGGCCAGCAATAAAAGACTACATACATACTGAATTAAGAAAACTTCTGTAAGATTTGCATTTCTCACATTAGTTGCCTAACCAAATGTAATTTATGTTAAGGACTTCAAAAATTATAGTCCTCTACTTCAGATGTCATCATTACTTAAGCCAATTTTCTGTCTAAGTGAATTATGTATATTAATATTTACATTTTAAAAATATAGGCAAAATCCATTTTAAATTAAAGAAATATCTATACGAGTAAGTAATTCTTACTTTCAGGGGGTTATTGGATTTGGTCATGGCACAATTTTAAATAAGCAGTGAGATCCCATGGAACGAATAGCTACAGTACAGTTGCAAAGTACATTATATACTGGGGAACTGCAGGACTCGGATGACTCTTTTCTTAATAGTTTATTATCTTAAGTAAATAAACCCTCCCCTTATAGAATCATAAAACAGTATTAGATAAAAATACAAATATGTACAACAGATGAAAAAAGTAACACTACTGTAAAGGCCTTAGGAATTTTGTAACTCACACACTTGTCAACTTTGCATTGTCTATAAAGCTAATGTTCAGTAAGTAAACTGTTACAAACATTTTCCATTGTCTACCATATTTCCATTTGACCCTCAGTTGTTGATGTGATCATAATCCCACAGGATGAAATGAAGGGAATATGGTAGCGATCACAAACTTTACATCAAGTATTAGTACTTTTCACCAGCTTCATTTCTATAGTCACCATTGGTCATTTTAGTGGTCCTACAAAGTTTGTGAACATTATCCCCTCTACCCCATTACATGTTATACGCCACATAGATGGGATCTAATTGATCAGCCAGGAAACTGTCACGGAGATGCATCCGTTGTTTTTCTCCTCTGGAATTGATGGGAATAACTCCTGGATCCACCACCACCACAACTCCCACAATTAGGTAATGTTCTTCCAGAACCACATTGGTAACTAGAGGGACTAAATCCAGGGCTTCCTGTTCACAGCCGCATAGCTCCACAACTACCACCAGCAAGTTGGTCCATGTGAACACAGCACTGAAATTTAATAAAAAATATATATTTAATGCATATATTTTGTATAAACATGAAGTTACAAATCTTATTCCCCCTTCCTAGATCTTCCTCTTTTGTTCAGGTCCCCAGATATCATGGTGATGTACAAACAGTACACATACCAGAATTTTCCCTGTTGTTACATGACTGTTAGGTACCCAGTTCGTGGAAGGCAGATCTAGCATAATGCATATATAATGTAGCATATGTTTGAACTCTTCACACTTATCTGTGAGCAGACTACACACCCAGTATCTTAGCAAGGAATGGTGGTAGTACACTGGGAGGAGTGAGAGGGAAAGCGTTGAGGAGCTGCATAAAGTTACACTTTGATTTTGAACAGGATTCCCAGCCACAGTCCTTTCTACATTTGGGAACAACTGCTCCTGTTTTCCTCTGCACAAGTCCTGGATTATTCTATTGTTCACACAGCATAAGGCTCCAGGACAGTTTTTTCTTCATTCAGGCATATTAAGCGATTGTATTGGCTTTAAGATTTCTGAATTCCCTTCCCATTTGAAGCCATCCTTCTGAGGATGCAGGTGTCCTTCAAATAGATGAGTGGGAGCAAAAGAACAGAGGAAACTGTCGTCAAAGGCCACTGCAAATTTCAAACACTTTATTAACAAGCAGATCAGGATGCTACTTCGTCTGACTTGTGGGCTAAGTGTTGCTCTCAGTTCTGCAGGTATAAACAGAAGAAGAGTAAATTGTTCCTTACACACTAACACAGAGGAGATCAGAGTTTGTACTTTGTCACCTTCAGCTAAGGCTCTTGACAGAACATTAGGCCTCAACAATGAGGCCTCAACTCAATATTATCCTCAATAACTTGCCTACGGTTACACAGCAAGTCTATGGCAGACCTACGAATAGAACCCATCTGACTCCTTGCCTTGGGCTTTTACCACTTGATCCTGCTACTTTGTACAACCATCTTTTATGTTGCTGGGTAAATGGGGAAACGTGCATTCCCTAGTGTTCTAGTTTACCATTCAGCAATGCTCCTGTGTGTCCGAGATACTGAAGTCTCTATGTCAATTGGATGATAACGGAGTCCTCTCAGCTCCAAAGTTTCATCCAGTGCTCCTACGACATACAGTGCATCATGGCGATCTGGGGTTGGGGGATGAAAAATTGCACACACACATTTTAAAATGGGGGATGGAAAAAGATAAGTGGCGCGGTGAGTAAAGTATTACAAATTGTGATCTTGTATTCCCCTAGTGGTCAATCAAGTGGTAGAATTACAATAGCATTGACAAATGCCAGGTTTAAACTAGAAACTTTTGTTAGCATAATAATGTTGGTTAGGGGTGTGATTCTTTACAATATTTTTATACCAGCAAAAAGCCCTAGTATAGACACAGTTATACTAGCAAAAATGTCCTTATGATGGCACAAGCAGCGTCTCCACTAGATGAGTTATCACTATAGCTGTACCAGCACACCCTTTGTAATGCAGACAAGGTCAAAGAGTTTGCTCTCTTCCTTCCCACCAGCATAACATGCTCCAGAGAGTTGAAGTTATAAGGGGAAAATAACCTGGAATAAAGGGATAGAAAAAACTGCTACAGTCACAGACAAGACTCGTATCCAAAATCACGTCCTTTGCTACAGCAGTGTCAGGGAACGATTCACCTACCCACACCCGAGAAATAGGTCATGAGAAATCATCCATGATGTTAAATGCCAGGCTAGGTGTATGCCTTTCCTGAGACTGGTGGGGGAGAGTAGGCCTCATAACTCTCTACATTGGCACCTGTTCTCTAAGCTAGGGTACAATTAACTGAAGCCTGAAGAAAGCTCAGTTCATCCCTACTGGCCAGTGAAGAGTCAGACACAGGACACAGTTGGGAAAATAAGGCATGGGTTTTTAGGACACGGTTGTTCCAGCCTGGAGGACGTTGCAAAGTGCCAGATACCTGATGCTTGGAGACCTGGTGCTAGAGAAGAAATTAAAATCAATAGCATCAGCTTTAGTGAGCGAGCAGGGGAGGCCTGGAGCAGATTCACATTAACAGCCGAAACCATGGAAAATTCTCCATCTTTGCTAAAAAGGAGAAAGGCGCCCATTTTTATCTTACCTCCACTGGCAGCTGTGAGCTCCGTCCGGCGAACAAAGCCAAGGTATCCAGTTCTAGCCCAAAGTGTCTGAGCAGCATCGCCAAAGCTCAGACGAGTGTTGAAATGATCAGCTTGAAGGGATTCATTATCATAGATGGTATAGTAACCACTAGCCGTGTGGGGACTGTTCACCCAAATCTAGAGAGGAGATAATACGGTTCTGAGACCCATACACCATTGAAATGGAGCCTTCTTCAAGCAAAAGGATTAAATGTATTGTACTTCACAAAGAAATCATTGAGGGACTGAATTGTAAAAGGAAGTTCTTTTTATTGAAGATTTAGTTGGCACAGTAACTATTTGGCAGCTTAGCTCTGGGTGCCCAAAGAGCAGCCCAAGGGCCAAACACATCCTGTAGAGCATTTTACAGCTGCCCTCCTCCTGTAACAGGAAGAGGATGGATAAACTACAAGTTTTTATTGCTTGTGAATTCAAACAACGATTTCTATCTATCTATCAAGACAGGTCTAACTACAATAAAATAATCAGAACAGCATGCAAGCTCAATTGCAAATTTGACTGTTTCTTTAGAATCCAACTGTCAATTACAGTAATCCAGGTGCAGTAATCCACAGCTAAATGAAATTTGCAATGGAGTGAACCTTCATTTCTAAAATTATCTCTCTAGTTTTGACATTAAACTTAATGCCCACACACAAGCTCTAGGCACCCCAACAGTACTTAGATTTCTAAATACCCAGCAACATTAACCCTTATGTGTAAATAAACTCTGCCAACCAGCAGCCTTAAAATAATCAAATGGAGATAATATAGCTCAGCCAGCAGACAAAAACAGAGCAACTCCCCAAACAGCAATTAAACCAGCAGCTACCTCCCCAAGGTGAGAATCTCCAACAGGCCCCTTGGTCTCAGGATTGACTATAATCACTTTGACTCCAGGCAAAATCTAAAGGACACAACAAGGAAAGTGAGTAAATCAGTTCATGGACTTCTGCCTGTAAGTGTCCAAAATACAAAAGAAGTTAGTTCACCTCTTGATTTTTGTGAGCATGGGTTTCACCTTCTATGGAATGTGTGTGTACCTGTATTTGCACATCTACACAGGATATTAAGAACTGACTAATGTTATAGCAAGAATGCATTAATGACTCTCAAGGTCCAAGCAAGTGAGGGTTTCTGGGGCTGTAAATTCAGGACATCAGGGGTTAACTCCTATATGTTTTTTGAGAGTTTGCATAATGAAGTCTGCCCAGACCACTTGGAAAAACTGTTTCTATTGCTGTTACTTCATTTAAGCAAAGGACTAACAGCCACTGCACATCCCAATGCATGCTGCCATCCAGGATACAGCATACTGCTTACAGAACTCTGATAAAGTGAAAACATTTACTGTAAAATAGAATCAAGCCCCGCTGCCCTCACCCTCAAATTGTTCCAGTGCATTGCAATTGAAGTTACAGCAAAGCCTGCTATTAGAGTGAAAAAAAAAAAAGACTTCAATGTATGTGGGTTTCTCTGCACCAGGGAGTTAGTTCAATGATCATCTTTCTCATGCCATACTGCATGACTGGCTTAATACAGATGCCTCCCTGAACTACAAGTTCGCATATAAAATGTTTCTGAAGGACACAAACACACTTGGTCACATGCTCTGTGCGCCAAGCCATTAGGGAAGTGGATGTGAAATTACCTTCCCAGATTCCGAAAGCAGCAGGCTCTGTGGAGCTCCCCTCTCTACCAAACGCACTCTGAAGGGAAAAAACATTATGATGAAAAGCAAGAACTTCATTTACCATCTACCAAGAAGGAATCTCATGGCCAACACAGTATTCTCCAGGAGGTTATGTAGAGGATGAATAATAAGTAAAGTGCAATGTAAATACACTGTACCTGTCATGTCTTAAGGATTTCAGATCTACGTACACTGTGGTAGGGTCAGGCCCAGAGGTTCCCTAAAGATTAACATTAAAGAACATGTTAATATTTTCTGTTTCTAATTATATGACGGTCAATGATAATTAATATAAAGTGTAAAAACCATACAGAAGAGCAGACAATTATATGAATAAAAAAACCCAAAACAACCAACCACCCCCACTCCCCACGCACAAAGAGCATTACTTTTTGGACACTGACTCCCTGGAAATAGTCCGAGCTGGGCTGTTTAATTAGTACAAATGTGGTGTGTGTGTTTGGGCTCCTGGAGAAGTGCCCTCACTTCTCACCCACCCACACTAGACTCTCCATCTCCTGCTCAAAGAACGTCACACACTGGCCCTTCCTTTTAGGGTTTGTTTCTCTTTACTCTGTTTTCTAGTAACTCTTCAAAGAAAAGAAATCAGAAAATACCAAACTGTTTCAAGTCTCACTTTTTAAACGATCAAACAACAATGACAAGGCTGGTGCTCAAAGCCATTGCATTGATAAAGACAAGGTAATCCATGCCTCTGCCAAGGCAGGAGCTCTCAAATGTTTCCTTATGCTTCATACAGATGCTAGAATTCATCTTCACATTTCCCACCCCGGCAGCTGCACCAGAGGGAGCGCTAGCATAGACAGGCCACCAGCCGATACTTCTGTTCTGAATGCTCCAACCATTGCTCTTATCCGTGGAGTGGCAAATGCTGGAAAACTGGGGGGGAAATGCTGGAATAGATACAACCTTACAGTAGGCCACACCTTGAGAGAAATTAACCCATGGCACCACCCCTTCCATTCATGACTAACATCCCTGTGGCAACTGCAGTTATTTCTTACATGGAAATGCAGAAGTTTGGAAGTATTATCAAGTGTTTTTAGATTCTTTAATGCAATCTGGCAGCTGGAAACAAGGAGGAACTGCCTGCACTGTGTGCCTTGCTGCTCTCCACAGAGCACCAGTGAGTGCTCCTCAGACCAGAGTTTGAGCTAAGTTAACAATTTAGCAGCATGTGTTGGTTATGAAGAGTTTGCCAATTCAGAGCTCGACAGAATCTGGAAACCTGGTGCCACTGACAACATAATGGTCATCCACATTAAATACCCCTTTGGTACCTGTAAACAGATAGCTACGTTGACTCTTGACCCAAAGGTGGTGCTCACAGCACGGGATGACAGGCCAATGTCTTTGAAAAGCTTGGAGAAGGACTGGGTGAGAGAAATTCGTGGCCGCTCTTCTGCAACCACCACACAGGTCCGGACACACGACAGATTAATTCCTCTTGCCTGCAGAAACATGGTGCAGATACAGATAAATGCAAACAATTGCTGCTCTGCCTCTGACAAACGAAGCAGAGTCCCACAGAAGACTGTTTGCCTCCTCCTCCACACCTAATCAGCAGGAGACGACAGGTCCACAAGTGAAGGATACCTCCCATTACGCCACTCATGATAAGTGTACCTTATTGTGTCCCTGTTGGCAGGCTATCAAATGTGACTCTGATCAGGCAGCCCAAAAAGCATAAATGGAATAATGGCATTTTCAATTCTGCTTCCTATCCAGCTATAAGGAATACAGCGCTCTGCATTTCTGTAGTACCTCATCCCTGAGTTTAACTAAGCCTCACCACACCCCTGCTGGGTAGTTTAGGATTATCACTCCCATTTTACAGATGAGGAAATGGAGGCACAAATGGGTGAAGTGACTTGCTGAAGGTCACTCTGAGGCTACAGCAGAGCTGGGCACAGACCCCTCAGTTATGTACTCTAATCACTGGAAAACATCACTGCTGCCCCATAATTAAAGAAAAATGGACAGCACTACCAGCTTTGCAGAGCTGCACAGTAACCTATGTGATTGGGGATATCATGCAAAGTATAAAACTTCAGAACATTTTGTACTGTCAGTGGTGCACAATTGAGTGGTGACTTTGTAGACGGAGCACAAAGCCAGTTTTAGGAAAATAGATGCAAGTAGTAATCATAAACCTTGAGCATATTTATTTTTTCCTCCTGCTCTTCCAGAGAGTCATGCTGCTGCTTAATGGCTTGGCCAGCAGATATGCTGTATCCTCAGCTGGCTTAGAGCCCTGCAGCAGGCTGATGGTATATAGCTGGCAGCATGCAGCATGATGCTGCTGCTACTGCCTCCGCCTTCTAAGGTTTGCTAATCTCCATTTGCTTTGGCACAAGACTGGGTACCAACTTTTAAAATCAGTGTAAGATACTGACAAAGGTTCTTACCTTTAACACTTCAACCTGATTTCCAAGTCCCTTTGTGCACAACTCCATGACTGAATAGGAACAGAAAGTGTCCCTTATTTTGTACTGACTGACAGTGGAAAGCCAGAGGAAAAGATTGGATTCCAACTCCATAGGAGGAATTAAGATGGACTGGTGACCAGAATACACGCTGCCATGGAAGATTAGAGAGAGAAAGATTTTACTATAGAAGCTGGTTAGCATTAAGTTTGTTTTTGTTATTTTTGATCACTGACACATAGTGATGTTAGGACCAAACGTAGGTAATGGGATTCCATGTCTGGGATAATTTGATGACAACACTAGTGCCCATCTCCTTTATAATGTGCAGCAACATTGTATTTGTAATAAAAGTGTCTTGTAACTGAGAAGTGGTGCACACACTTCCCATTGCCAATGTGAAAGAGAAACGCAGGCCCCGAAAATACATTTCATCGTAATATGTAACCAACAAAGAAAATGGGAGAAACTTTCTAGAGCTAATCTCTTGCAGTGCATCTACATGTTAAGAGAAAAACAGCCACACCTGGATAGATCTTAAAACCGGAGGGGAAGGTGGTCATGTTATTGAGCATTCAGTGCCAGATCCTGAGCTGGTATAAACTGGAATCATTCCACTGAAGACAATGTAGCTGTGTCAATTTATACCAGTTGAACATACAGCCCTCCATTTCCTGTTTTAAAACCAATCAATATCTTACCCTTTTGTTTTCATTCCAACTCATACCTGCAAAGGCACCAGAGCGTAAAGCCAAGTCCGCAGTAGGGATCAAGACAAATGGCAATCTGCCGAGAGGAATAGAGCTCACACTGGAGCTTTATCGCCCTGCAAAGCGCATTCACTGCTGAGTGGGACATCTGTAACAAAAGACAGAGAGGGATAGATACAGTGTTGAAATCCAAGAACATAGGAACAGGATTTCTCTGAGTCAGCTGGATACAGTGAAATATGGGCTTGGTTTCCTAACAATGCTACTCCACAAATTAACTACCCTTATCGCACATGGTGAGTGCAAAACATTGTGGAAGCTTCCACACAAAGCTCTGTTTATCTTAGATCATTAAAGCATGTTATAAAAGGAGCAGCAGCTTCAGTTTCTCACTATACACCTCCCACAGCATCCGAGCCCAGCCAGCACCCTACACCAGAGCCTAAGGGCTCAGTTTTTACTCCTGTTTCTTTCACACCCTTTTCTCTGTTGCCAACTGCCAGAGCTACTCTCTGCTTTCAGTGGAGGCCAGTGAATGCTGTTCCAATAGTTCACTGTTAGCCGAGACTGCAGAGCAATACCATCATCATTCCCTGTTCACCTAAATATGCAATTCTCCATCAGCCTAGGCACCTGAAATCCTGAGGCTGCTTCTGGCCACTGTCTTCCGGCATGGCAGCCCAATGCAGAGCTGCTTTACCAGCCTGAAGCCAGATTGCATTTTTTGGATCTGCCAATACATAGCTTTACTCTCCCAGTTTATTAACTGGGACAAGTGATTTTTAAATTAAATCACAAGAGCCACTTAAAAAAAAAAAAAGAAAAAGATTCAGCCAAAAAAAGGTTATACGAGACCTTCCTTCTCATCAGATGTTACTGTACCTTCACTCCCGTAAGCATGCCTGTCGTGGACACACTAAAATCTAGGTATGCCAACATCTCTGGTGTGGGTGGTTTATAGATCTGAGGTAGCCGCTTCCTGGGCAAGTCATCTGTGTGGGTAAGAAACAAAAAGTCTTATGATTCTGTTGTTTCTGAATTGGGATTCTCAGGGATGATGGAACTTTCAATGACTAGGATGAGATGAATGCATGAGAAGAGCAAGCCTTCTCGATAATTAGCTGTGGAATTACCTTCCACAAGAGAGTGACCAACATGTCTCACTGCTTTCAGGAGGAAGTGCATGGGCCATTTCTATGTTAAAGCTTTCCCATTAAAAAAAAATCTGTCTGCTCTTGGAAAGGAGGAGAAAAGAATCTAGCTGTGTGTGTGAACCCTATTCATTTGGACTGTAAGGTGCTCTGATACCACTCTGAGGAGTAAAGGGTGGGGAGATTCAATCGATGTTGCGAGGCACTGAATCAAATACGTAAATGCTATCAAGATATTACACTTGCCATGTGCCATTCAGTGCTTGTCCTCTATTCTGAAACTGCCAGATAGGGGGCCAGTCAGTGCTAACTATGACATGGATACCTGTTCTGAGGCCACTAACATCAACTGGACTTTAAATTTTACCCCCATGCTATAATTCTACATGGGGCTCAGCTCTGCACAAGGAATAATTAGAGTTTCCAGGGTCAACCCTGGGTCAGATTACAAGGCAATCCCAGCCTTCTCTAAACACTCTTTGTTCAAATTAATTCAAGAACATTCAATATTTTTAGTCGAAAGGGGCTAGAAAGTCTTGAGACACCCTCTCTGTTCCATCTGGAGTTGTATCCTTCCCACAAACTGCTTTCCTCATTCACAAAATGTCAGATCTCATAATAGGAGACTGTCAGCACAGCTCTCCCCGCCCCCTTTTTTTTTTTAATTGTATGTTTAAAAGTGTAAAAGCTGGGAGCTGCTGAACCACAGTCTCTCTGAGCTGCTTTTTCTGAGCATTGAAGCCCCCAGAGCAGCCAGTCAGATAGTGTCTGTATTGGCAACACCAGAACCTCTTATGAGTCAGAATCCCTACATGCGGCTTTGAAAATCTTGGAAATTTGGCAAAGAGAAGTTCTCACCTGTGTCAATGATGGTTGGCCAGGTTTTCACATCCACAGCAGCAGCTGCCTCTCTGGATTTCAGTAGTCTCATTAAGGTCTGAGTTGTGAGAATGCAGGCAGCTTTGCTGACCTAAAAATATAACCAACCAATGATTACTAGAATGTGAAAGAGAAACACATGTGGCCTTTCAAGCCCCATAACTAGTGGAGGTTGTGGGTATGCTTGTGCAATGCACTTTCCCCACCTGTGGGCCAGCCTCCCCTACAGTCTCTCACTAACGTCCTTTGCTATTCCAAAACACACCACCCTGCTCAGCCAAGACCCCAAATTCATACTAAAATGCAACGTGGCAAGATCTTTGGAGAGGCTGAGTAGGGATGTTATGTCAGGTGGAAACCGGACAGTACCTCTCCCTCCATACCTACAGAGTCAGCCTAGGCCAGTTACTGTAATTAGTAGGTAATTGGTAGACTGGCACTTGCCCAGTAGTCACTTAGAGGTACAGTGTTGCAATAAGGAAGTGTTATTTACTCCTTCTCATAACACAAGAACTAGGGGTCACCAAATGAAATTAATAGGCAGCAGGTTTAAAAACAAACAAAAGGAAGTATTCCTTCACACAACACACAGTCAACCTACTCCTTGCCAGAGGATGCTGTGAAGGCCAAGACTGTAACAGAGTTCAAAAAAGAACTAAATAAGTTCATGGAAGATAGCTCCATCAATGGCTATTAGCCAGGAGGGGCTGGAATGGGTGTCCCTAGCCTCTGTTTGCCAGAAGCTGGGAATGGGCAACAGGGAATGATGATGATTACCTGTTCTGTTCATTTCCTCTGAAGCCCCTGGCATTGGCCACTGTCAGAAGACAGAATACTGGGCTAGATGGACCTTTGGTCTGATCCAGTATGGCCGTTCTTATGAGTTATTAGGTGGTAACAAGCCTGTGGGTCACATAAGTTAGCCTATTCCTGTTACCATGTATTTTGCAGCAACTTGTATCACCCCGTAACAGCTAACGGCAGCTGTTATACTGAATTCTCATTTATTAAAAAAAAAGTCAAACAGTTCATTCTGATGCGAGAGGGTGTTCTAATATACTGCAGCCATGAAAGATAGCATGAGAGATTTCATTCTTACTACTCTCCAAATCCAAACACCAGAATAATGGTGCCCCATGCCAGGCCCATAGGTTGCAGCTTCCTATTACTCACATCTACGATCATTCGCACAGTGGGCAGAGTCGCAGTTAGGTTCTGAGCATGAGGTGGTCGAACGGTCACAGGAATGCAGCCAGCATACAAACAGCCATAGAATGCAGCGATGAGTTCAATGCCTGCAAGAACACAAGAGGCTGTCACACAAGTCCTCGTGACACTAACCTCTACTCCAGTGGTTCCCAAACTGTGAGGCACTCCCACTAGGGGGGCACAGAGGAATTTTTTGGGGAGGTGCACGTAGGGTGACCAGATAGCAAGTATGAAAAATCGGGACAGGGGGGTAATAGGCGCCTATATAAGCTCCTTGATATTGATATGGAGAGGGAGCTCGTCTGCGACCGAGGCCCTGCATTTGGAGGTCTCCCAAATGCGCAACCCATCTCAGAGCTGACGCATCTATTACCAGTGACAAGGAAGGCTGAGGGCTGCTGAAGGGGACTCCTTCACACAGTGTCCGAGGGTCGAGCCACCATTGAAGGGACTCAAGCACCTGCCCCGGCACCATGACCACTGAATTCACGCTGTCGCGTCCCAGGCGATAGGCCGAAGTGAGCCACATAAGTGCAGGCTGCTATGTGGACGAGGAGACTCAGGCATCCCCTGGCTGTGGTGGTCAGGTATTGCCTGAGGCCTTGAATGACATCCATCATGGCTTGGAATTGGGACTCTGGCAAAAGTGCTCTTGCCTGAACCGAGTATAAAACCACCCCGATGAATTCTATTCTCTGGGTTGGTGCCAAGGTTGACTTGTTCAAGTTGAGGAGGAGACCCAGTCTCTCAAATGTGGATCTGACCAATCGGACTTCAGACTCCACCTGCCCCCTGGTGCGACCCCTGAGTAGCCAGTCGTGGAGGTAGGGGTATACCTGCACCTGCCTCCGACGGAGGAAAGCAGCCATGACCGACATGCACTTGGTGAACACTAGGGGGGCTGTTGAGAGGCCGAATGGAAGGACGATAAATTGATAATGTTTGTGGTCGATCACGAAGCGTAGGAATCACCTGTGTGCAGGCCGAATAGCTATATGGAAGTACGAGTCTTTCATGTCGAAGGTGGCGTACCAGTCTCCCAGATCCCAGGGAGACCATGTGGAATGTCAACTTTACCATGAACTTGTTGAGTCCTCGCAGATCTAGAATGGGTCTGAAACCCCCCTTGGCTTTGGGGATTAGGAAGTATCGGGAATAGAACTCCTTGCCCGAGGAACCTCCTCCACTGCTCCCATGGCAAGGAGCGCCCGCACCTCCTGGATAAGGAGTTGCTCATGAGAAAATGGGGAAGGGGGGTGGGAGAGAGGGTAGGAGCAGAATTGGAGAGAATATCCCACTTCTACCGTACGGACAACCCAGCAGTCCGAAGTTATTTGGGACCAAGCATGGCAGAAGTGGGACAGACGATTCAAGAAAGACAGGGAAGGATCCAGAAGTGAGGCTGGTGCGCTGTCCTCGGGCGCACCTTCAAAAGGCCTGCTTGGAACCCAACGATGGTTTAGTCGGGCTCTGGCCCTGCCCGGGCAGGGGATTTGAAGGCTTTTGTCTGCCATTCCTGCCCCATCTCCTATAAAAGTCCTGCCTTGGCCAAGGAGGATAGGAGTGCTGCTGTTGAGGCTTGAAATGTTTACATTGGGTTGCCAGGGTGTGCATACCCAAGGATTTCATGGTAGCCGTGGAGTCCTTTAGGCTATGCAGCGTAGACTCAGTCTGCTCTGTAAACAGACCTGCCCCATCAGAAGGCAGGTCCTGCATGGTCTGTTGAACCTCGGGCTGGAGTCCCAAGGCCTGCAGCCATGAGCTACGCCTCATAGCAATGCCAGAGAACAAGGTGCACACCACTGAGTCTGCAGCGTCCAGTGAGGCCTGTAAAGAGGTCTGTGCCACCGCTTTGCCCGCCTCCCCTATTGCTCCAAACTCCTGCCTGGACTCTGTTGGCACCAGCTCCTTAAACTTGAGCATCAAGTTCCAGGAGTTGAAGCTGTATCTACTCAGAATTGCCTGCTTGTTGGCAATCCTGAGTTGCAACCCCCCCCGGGGAATACACTTTGTTCCCAAAGAAATCTAGGCGCTTGGTGTCCTTGGACTTAGACGCTGGGGCTTGTTGTCCCTGCCGCTTAGTGTGACCAGACGTCCCGATATTACCAGGACAGTCCCGATTTTAGGGGACTTGTCCCGTGTCCGGACCTTACATCGGTCGGGACGCACTTTATGTCCCGATATTGGGGGACCACGGCAAGCCGGCGCCGCTCCCCGCTTCTTCCGGGCCCTGGGGCAGCGCAGCTGAGCTCCCGGCGCCCGCCGGCCGGCCGGAGCCTGCAGAGTGCTGCAGCCCCACTCCCCAGGCACGCACAGAGGCGGGGCGGGGCTTGTAGGCGCCGGCAGCCTGCAGCGGGCAGAGAGCGCCCCTGCCCCCGCCCAGTGGAGGGAGCTCTTTGGGGGGCGGCTCTGGTTGCTGGGTGGGGGGCAGGGATGGTAGCCTGGCTCAGCTCGTAGCTGAGCAGCAGCAGCTCGCGTTGCTCCTGAGCCACCGGCCACTCGCTCTAGGTAACTGCTCGCCTCCCTTTCCGCTGGCTCCCCGGTTCCAAAAGCCTCCAGTCCGGGACGGGGTTTAAAGGAGCAGCCCCCTAGCCATGCTGCCTGCCCTGCCCTCCTCTGGGGGCGGAGGAGCTCTCTGGAGTTAGGGCAGTCTTGCAGACCCAGCAATCGCTGTTTCCAGAGCCGAAGTCTCTTCCCCTGGAAGGGAGGGGATCTGGGTGGACGGAGGCGTTTGTAAATGCACCATAGATTGAGTGGCTCTTGTTGATATACACAAGTACTGCTGTGTGCTCTCTTGAACGGAGTGGGTGTGTGGGGGGCTTTGGTTTCTGCTCTCTGCTAAACAACGAAGGCTTAAAAATGTGAAGAGGAGGACCAGTCTGAGGGGAGCAGAGTCTCAGCCATAGGTGTGTTAGGTTGAAAAGTACCTCCCGAGTCCCACTATACAAAAAGAATTGGGGGTTTGTTGTTGCTGGCTGCCGCACCTCCCCGGCCCGCCCCCGCCAATTTTTCCTCCTGTGCTCCGGCGGTGGTTTTTTTTTTTTGCTCCACCCCCCCGCGTCCCAATATTTCACTTCTGTCATCTGGTCACCCTACTGACGCTCCTTTTCATTTACTGCAGCCACCACCAATGAGCAAGGCTCCGGGTGTGTGAAGAGGTATACGTACCCCTTAGATGGGACGAAATACTTCCTCTCCACACCCTTCGCGGTGAGAGGGATGAAGACCAAATGGTCTTCGCAGTGGCCTGTATGATCTTGATGAGGGGTAGAGCCACCCCTAACGGGCCTTCCGGGGTCAGGAAGTCGACCACCGGGTCCTCCAACTCCACCACCTCCTTGGCCTGCAAGCCCATATTTTGCGCCACCCTGCGAAGGAAGTCCTGGTGGGCACGCCTGTCTATGAGGGGCAGTCCAGAGACGGAGATGTCTGCAACCGCCTCATCTGGGGAGGATGATGAGGAGGCTAATGGGGAAACAGGGTCCTCCTGACACACTCTGTCTCCAGGGGCTTCCGGTTCCGCTTCTGTGTCGGAGCCCATCACACCTGGATCAGGCTCAGGAGCGGAGGTTGGTTCCAGGGGAAGTAGTGTGACTGGTACCTCCTCGGCACCCCTAGTTCAGAGGTTGCTGAATGGGAACCTTTGGATTGGATGCCCTGGGCCTGGTGGTACGCCCACGGGGTCCTCTCTGGGACGCACCCTATTGGCCAGCTCCGAAGGGGTTGGTCTCTGAGTTGGAGATCCACTCCCCTGCTTCTGGTGCCGCTTTTGCGTTGGAGAATGGAACGGGGCCGGGTCAGTCTCGACGGTTTTGGCGCCGGGGAACGGTGGTGCCGCAGGTGTCTCCCAGAGTCCATCCGCGGTGCCGCTTCTACCACTGCCGCTGGGGTACTGCGCATCGATGAGCTCGGTGCCGGGTCTTGCCGTGCTGGTGTAGGTTGCAATCTAAGTGCCACCTCCATAAGGAGCTGCTTGAGGCAAAATTTTCGCTCCTTTTTTGTTCTGGGGCGAAACCCTTTACAAAGCCTGCACTTCTCCACTTGGTGTGCTTCCCCCAGACACTTTAAGCAAGCGTCGTGGGGGTCACCCGTTGGCATGGGCTTATTGCAGGACTTGTAGGGTTTGAACCCTTGGGACTTAGGCATACCCCAAGTCCCAACAGGGAATGCGGTTCGGGTGAAGGGGAAGACACCCTACTCCCAACAGCTATCTGCTGTAACCGAAAACACTGAAACTAAACTTAACGAGGCTAGGAATAACTGTGAACTAAACTAAACGGAAAGGTCGGGAAAACGAGGAGAGCTTGGCTAAGCAAGTCACCGCAGTTCCAACGACTGTCACTGGCGGTAAGAAGGAACTGAGGAGGTGCCAGGTCAGCGGGGTCATATATTGAGCGCTATATGAAGGTGCCACTCCACGGTGCTGCTAGGGGAAAAACTTTCCAACAACTGTGCACGCGGCGCACACGCACCTAATTGAAATCGATATGAGCAATCACTCGAAGAAGACTAATTCTACAGAAAGCCATCCTGGTAGCTAAGTCACAGTAAATCAGACATCTCTATACCACGACTGAAAGGCAGCCACCTCTGGGGTGGAGAGTAGCCACCAAATGGCATGCAGAACATTCCCACAGGAGTGAGGCCTCAATACTCTAATGTCCACACAGAACAGACAAGACCCAGAAGTCCCCCTTGGAGTAGGGACAAGCCCCTTTCTCCATTAGATCCAATGTGGCCACAATAGTATTTTCAAATAAAACTTAGAAAGTATCAATGGGATCTTTGATGTCCACAGGCAGAAGACTTGAACTTCTAAGATTTCATCTGAAAGGCCAAGACACAGTAAGATACACAGAACTCAGTGCATCTGTCAGAGTGAAGTCAAACTGAGCCAGCCTTTCCAGGATTCAATACAGCCTAGGGATGCCAAGCCTGATGCTGAGACCCCTAACACACCCCAGTCCCTATGAAACATAACTACTTGGTGTTAAAACCAGATCAGTTACATGGTCGACTCCAGGTATCGCCACTCAACAATCCCAGTGCGGATGCTGCTCAACAGTTTAAGTCTTACAAGTTTTGAAAGTTGGATTAATAGATTGTTGTGTATTTTCCCAGTGCGGATTCTGGCCAGCACCAACATGACCTTACCAGGAGGATAGAGCAGCACCACGTTGTCTCCTGCATTCAGATGTCCCTTGTCGTACAGAACTGATGCAATTCTCTCTGCTCTCTTGTGCAGCTGGAGGCAGGTGGCTGTGCACACAGGAGTTCCCTTGAAAGGAGAGAGAAATGTAGTGAATGAGAGCCGGGACAGCACAAGTCAGCTGCACAAAGGGCAGCACAGATGGAAGTTTATACAGTCAGAGTCAATCCATACCCATTAGCTACCATGAATAGGCTGTGGGTGCCTGATGCGCCATTTATCCAGTGTTTAATGTCACCGAAATGCATTGAACTGACCCTACTCCTAGGAAATGTCACTTATCAGGGAGTTGATTCAGCAGGTTCTCCTGCACCTACTGTGCTATACAGCTCCCTGACAAAACACACTCAAACCGAACTTCTAAGGTGGTGCAAGGGCTGATGGGACCTGCAGACTCCAGGTAGTTTTAAAGCAAAGTGAAGCAATTGTTAAAGAATGAGCAGTATCATCTAACATCTTCAGGTGAAAAAAGCTTCCAGTTTTGAAGAGTTAAATTTTAAATAAACCCAAAGCCTTAGGCTGAATGTTAAGGTTTATACACTTCACCTTGTAGGCCTCACACGCACACGCAGAGATAGACAGATATAGTGTGTGCGCGCACGCGTTGGGAATTACGTGAAGGAGCACGAGCCAGGAAAGTTTATAGAAACATCCTTCTGAATGTAGAGCTTCTAGTCCCACTTCAGGCAGCAGACTCTGATCCCTACTGTACTTACATAGGGGCAGAAAAGGGAGAGATTTCTGCCTTTCTCCCTATGCAGGGAGGAGGAAGCAGGGAGAAGAAGAGACCAAGAATTTGGCTTGGCTCCTGAATGATCCTCTGAAAGTTCTTTAAAACATAGGAGGAGCAGCACCTTGACTCTGGTCATTTAATGGTGGCACATTTATGATGCTAAACAACATGAAGAGATGATGCTGTGAAGTTAATGAAAACTTTCCACATCAGTGTCACATGTCACCTCTATAGTTACAGTGGCCATGACGACACTTTCATCCTGACGACCAAGATGCACCCACTCACCTGAGACCCAACACAGCCCTAGACTGCGGCAAGCTCATAGCCTCTTCCAAACCAGCACCACGTGATAATCTGAGCCCAACAAAAAAACCATTCTAATCCGTACCTTGGCATTTAGCAGAAGGAAGAGCGTGTGATCAGGGGTTGCTTGAGCTCTCCACTGTAACACCTCCGTCAGGAACTGGTGCTGCAATGAGAGGCAGTAGTGAGTGCCAGCACAAATTCTCCGAGATGACAATTTCACATCACTGCTCCGTGTTTTATTCAACTGGGGGGTGAAATGCTTTCCCACATGCTGGCCACAATAAGCATCTGGCTGTAGGGATTTACCTTTCTAACCAAATCGTTGTCTTCTATTTGTCCAAGGTCCCTCCCAGCAGCCTGAGCAATGCGCTTCCCAGCAACCAGGTTCCCCACTATCACAGAGGCAGGGCCAACACCTGTTGGCAAAGAGCAGCCGCATAGACTTGGTAAAGGATGGAAACGTACAGACACACTGGAGAGAGCCATTTTATATTTTACAGTCTGCAGGGCAGCAGTGCAGGCTAATGGTTAAAGCAGGGAGAAGACGTCAGAGCTCCCAGCTCTGCCAATGACTCAGTGCATGACCTTGGGCAAATCTCTTCACCCTGGGATGGACTCGTTTTCTCCCACCTGAGAATTGGAGCTAAAAAAAACTTCCACCACCCCACAGGTTTCCCCCATGGGGAGATGCCAAGTGATCTCATTACGGAGTCAAACTGCTGGGGGAAGGAGGAATGCAGAAACTGGAAACATCCTAGTGAGTCACATGCATTTTAGACTATCATAGGGCTTCACAATTGGGGTTAAAATGAAAGGGCATAGGCTACCTTGCTTTAGGGGACCCTGTGAGACAGGCTAAGTGCTCACCAACAGCCCAGAATTGCAGCATATAACCTGAGCTACAAGGAGGTGATGCTAGCCTTAGCCTCCTGTAGAGCACGTGACTTGCAGTCAAGTGGAATGAGGATGAGTGAGCAGAGTGGAAGGCTGCTCCCCAAGACCAGGCTCCTCTTGAAGCATGGCTGCCACAAGGGTGGTTGAAGAGAACCCTGGAAGTGCAGAAGGGATTTCTTGCTGGGCTACCAGTCTCTGCTTCAGAGGCCTCCTGCTCATCAGGGCAGCGAGCCTTACCTAGGATGGGGTTTGAAATGAGTTCCTGACACACTGATGGCAGGCCTGGTAGGATCAGAGTCTCTCTGCAATCCCCAGCAGCTAGAACACATCTTAGCAAGGGGAACACAAGTGAAGCCATTAGCCTAATTTTCTAGGCCTGAGGCAAAAAGGCTCAGAGTCTACCCCTTGCATTCAAGAACTTGCCAGCATTCCCCGGGTGAGAAACACTGAGTTACCTGGTTGTTTCTGCCTGGGTTTTGGCAAGTTGGTCACACATGTGTGCGGGCACATGAGGATGTTACACGGGTGCAGCGAGCCCTCCAAAAAGTGCTGTTTGGTTTGAGAGATATGGATCCCTCCAAGAGGAGTTTTTGGCAAAGTGTTGGCTGGTACCAGAGCAAGACAATACACACCCACTTGGTGAATGCTGTCAATTGCCTAGAGACAGAAGAGAAGAAGCTGCTCAACTGGGCAGAAACTAGTATTATTGGGTGTCCTGAGAAATTCCAGGAGCTTTTCCTGCATTTGTAAGCTCAGTGGCTGCAGTGACCATCACTTTGTTCTGTATTTGTACAGTCCTTGGCACAAAGGGGTCCTGGGCCATGACTGGAAATCCTAGGATCTACTTTCAGAATGGTAGCCGTGTTAGTTTGTATCAGCAAAAAGAATAAGGAATACTTGTGGCACTGTAATACATACAAATAACATCTTGTTTGTAAAAAACAAATCAGAACATAATACGTCACTCACTTATGGGCCATAAGCAAATGCCAGGCAAAGGCAGTGCACAGCAGTTCAGAGCAGCAGTGTGGGGCTGCTTGCCTGAGTTACCAAGTACCTGAAAATTGGATGTTTGAAAGAAGTCTTGCTGCCCCTCAGAGCTTTAAAGACAATCTCCTGGCTACCTGGAGGGAGTCACTGCCCTCTGCCTTCAGCAACACACCTTGAATACATTACCTGGAGGGTAAGTCCTATAGCTGTAGTGTAAATAGCCCATGGAGAGAGTGGCAGAATGGAGCAGGCAACAGGCTAATATCTGGTTGCCTTCCCTGGTCCCAGGTACCAAGACCAACAAGGCAGGAAGAGCACACTACCCTAGCCAGACTATAAACATGGGCACAGTGGAATGCTAGGAAATGAGTAAGAACCTGTTAATGTACCCTCCTTTACAATCCATCTGAACTACGGCACCAACTTTTGGTCATGAATGACTCAAGTCTCAATCTGTCAAAAGCTGGTGACTCATCTGTTTCTAGTGAGTTTAGGGTTTATTTTGCAGACTCTTCAGCCCTGGAATTAACCATCGGCCTCTGCCTCTCGCCAGTATTCACACATTTTAACATATTACTCAGATCAGTGTATGTTCTCAGTGAATATAGCTAACAACCTATAAGGTTCTCAAAAATTACTCTCTCACACAAGCAAAAACTCCAAAACTAGGATTTGCCACTCATCCTGCACACACCATTTTCTTAAAACCCAACTGTTTTGGATGTTTTACCTATTTTCAGTTATCAAATGGTTCCCAACACCTTACCGCTGCAATTGCTTCTCAGCTGATAACAAGTGCATCGTTAAAGAAGAATTGTTCTTAGAGTGCCAGCATGAGCTATGGGGCTAGGAGCTAGAGACCCTTGAGTTCTAATCTGGGTTCTCCCTTGGGGCACTGAGAAGGCAGTTTCACTTTTCTGTGCCTTGCCTGTGTAACAAGGGTAATGCTGATCTACCTCATTAAGGGTTGTATTAGTTTGAGCCTCTGCTGCCTTTCCAGGACCTCCAAGACACATGGTCAGCACAGCCAATGCACATTACACACCCAACTTGCCATCTTGCTGCCAAGAGGAATCGTGATGACCACCAGAAAGTGGCATCCGTCTGAGGCACACTAATATCATCTGAGTTGTGCACATGCTGAAAGGGGGTGGGGGAAGGGAGGAGGTGTGCACACACAAACCCAAATCTCTCACCCAGACAGCTGGGCTCTTACCTGCAGCACTCGGCTCATCCACTGAAAACTGTCCTCTTCAGAAGCATCTGGCCGCTGCTCTGCCACCACCACGATCCTCTCATCGTAGAACACAGAAACTGAAAACACAGCAATCCTGGGGAAAAGAGAATGCGGATCGGTAGGAATTACCATGCCACTTCCCTGGGAACACTGAAGTCCTGGAGATCCAAGGAAAGAGACTGACACTATGCACTAGCTAGGGAACAATTTCAAAAGCTCCAGGGGCAGGGGAGAGAGGAGACAGTGAAGTTGAAACAGCAGCAAACTGGCAAGGTAAAGGTTATATTGGCCAGGTAAGCAAGTACTCCTACTCCGCAGAGAAGCTTCCTACATGCACACCAGCACTCTACTCTCCTGCTCCAGCCATCATGTTTCCGTTCCAGCCTCTGCTAAATGTTAAACATGCCAGGATAGAGAAGGGTAAAATTTTTCAAAGCACCTAAGTGAACTAGCAGCCTAACTCCTATTGGCTGTCACTGGGATGTGACATCCTTTTGAAAACTATCCACAGCAAATATTTAATAAAATCCATGATCTCTGGGAAGGAGATACAAACCAACTGGTTGCAGGCCACGAGCCAACCACTAACTATTGGGGCTCTGGAGGAAACATTCCCTAGGGGCTGTTATCCGAGAACTCCCCACTGCAGGGTTTCTTGCTCCTCCCTCCGAAGTAGCTGGTGCTGAACATTGTCAGAGAAAGGATACTGGATTAGACAGACCCCAGGCCTGATCCAATGTTGCCACTGCTATGGAGACTGAACAGTCAACGAAACATTTTCTGTGACTGAGGTCAAAAAAGTAACCCAGTTAAGAAAAAACAGGCAGCACACAACATGACCACCCTGTCATGTTTTATTAAGAGACACAGACAAAGCTTGAAAAAAGAGCTGGGTTTCATTACCACTAACCTTCCTCTGTAGACTGTCTTTATTGATTCAACTGCTAATCCGGTTGCAACGATGTCATCAGCATTGTGTCTGCGCCCACTAACTGTCAGCAAGCCATCAATTTTTCCTACCACAAACACCAAACTACCCTGAAAGGTAAAGGACACAGATGCTCAGATGCCTTTGCTGGTTCATGCATCTTTAGTGATTGCTTTTGTGCACTGTTAGATCAAACACATTTGTTATAAATAGATTTAACAGCACTTTCTTTTTAGATTGGATTCTATGAGAGAGAATTTGGATAAAATCATCTACATTATTCTAAAACTGCACAAGTGTGAATCAATTATAGAGTCCAAACATTATAGCACTTTTGTGCTAGAATTGGGAAACTTCAAGTTTTGTCTGTTTTAGCTTATGAAGAACTATGGGCTGATTTCGATCTTGCAAGATGACAACATATTTCAAAATTTAATATTTTTTATAAACAGATGATCATGTCACAGGTATTTACAGTTTATTCTGAAATTCCCTCTTGAATAGTGTGGGCGTGGCCAAAATCAGAGCCACGAAGCTGAGTGATACAACTATGGGATTGTGAAAAACTTGGAAGAACTTTGCCTGCTACGGCTCAGTAAAGCTCAGTGGTTTGGCGCACAACTTCTATAGCGAGGTTGTGTGAGGGTAATGTATTGGAAAAACAAGTTACATCTGGGGCAAGCAATCTCAGTAACCTGCCCCAACATTCACCATAACTTAACAGTTTGCTTTGTTCACCACCTGCTTTTCTTTTAGGCATTTGAAACCATTACTTTTAACATCAAGATAAAACCATGAATCCAAGCACAAAAGCTATATGACGTACAGGTCCAACAAACCCCAGCAAGCCTGAGCGGACGAACGGCACGTCGCCCACTGGAGAACCAGCCGAGTTGACAGGGATAACCTGAAACAGAAGACAGGATACTGAGGGAGTTGATTCTCTCGTCCTGGGATATACCCCCCCCCACACACACCCTTCCTCATCAGTGTGCTGCAGCAAGAGTCACACTAGATGCAAGTGAATTTTGCAAAAATAAATCCTCTCCAGTTACTGGGTTTTCCTCTGTAAAGCCTCAAATTACCAGTTATAGCACGGTGTCCCCCTGGTGTGAACTTCACTTACTGAATCCTACCTCTGAATCCTACTTACTGAATCCTACTATCATAGGGATAGAAAAATCACTATGCTGCCAGAAGCCCAGATAAAACACAGATTTCTCTCTGACTCTATTTGCAAGCTTTCTGATACCATGAACTGGAGTAGAGCAAACACTGGATGTCTGATGCTCCCATTCTTGCAGGAAGCTAGTAAATTTATCTGCACTAGAAGCTCTCACTGTTGTCAGTTGCTGCATGGTGGGAAGTCATAGCAAAAAAGGAGTGCAGGCAATTCCTAATTGTAACAAGCCATCTAGGGAAAGATTTCCCCATATATAAAGCCCAAATATTAACACTTTATTAGTTGTTATAGAAATCAAAAGGCTCTGCAGGAAAATCAATTCCACGCTGAAGGCAGTAGGTGAAAGCCAGCAACACAAGAGAAGGCAAAAATCTACCATATGATACAGACCTCAAACGTGTTCTTTGTCACCCCAGCCAGCCCATAATACATCATCCCTCCTGTTCTGGAGCTAACACAGATTTCTCCAATCTCATCTGTTTTACAGAGCTGAGGAGATCCATCGGGTTTCACAATGCACATCATTCCTAGAGCAAAGCACACACCGTTACACAACTTCGCCAGCAGTGCTCAGGGGCCTTTGTTTTTAAACCACCTGACACATTTAAGCATGAAGAATTATTAACTTTCTATTAAGTAGTGGCAAGCCAGAAAATGTCGTGAATCCTGCAGCTGAATATGCATGGACATTTCATCAGGGTACTTACTGCTCCTTAAAATTAAAGGCTTCACTATCAACCTGTGGGCCACGTGGATCAGCTGCAAAGTTTGCATTGCCACAGAGCATAACACAAAAGAATATGCTACTGAATTTGCCTGGGCCCCTGGCAATAACTTACTAAAGATCAGGACTTCCACTGAGACAGGACTTCCATGCAAGGATCTTACAATGCTTTACAAACACTAGACCCCCCCCAACCCCCTGCGAAGGAGCGAAGTATTCTGTCCATTTCACAGATAGGTAAGATGAAGTGAGGAAAAGCTAAGCAGCTGACCCAGCAACTCACAAATCAGCAGCAGAGGCAATAATAGAAACCAAGGCTGAGATTTTCAGAGCTGTCTTGGGGATCTCAATGCCCAATTGCTGTTTGTTTTAAATGAGCATTGCATGTCCATTAGGTGGTTTGAAAGTCTCAGCCCCAGAGGTTCACTCTCAGCCCCTGCCATCTGCCAAGGGGTGTTTATGGAAATATAAGGTCCTGTGCACTCTCACCTCCCGGCATCACATGGCCAACATCCTGTACCGTGAGAGCAGAGTTTTTGTCTTCAGTGTTCACACGAATAACACCATAACTTAGCCCATTCATGGACAGGATGGCTCTTCCGGGCAAGGGTGCCCCAGGGACACCAGGCCTTGAAGGAAACAAATGGACATGCTAAAACATCAGTGAACACATCCTCACAGTGACAAAGATGCTTTTCTGGGTTCTTATATGTATCATTTTGTGACGTATACTGAAATCCTATTTCACAACTGAATTAATTTGGGGGGAGAGTAAGGGATACCAGCTGGGAGAGCCATGCTGATAAGTGAGTTGGAAAAGCTTAGTCCTGGGCCAGTGCAAGCATTGGGAAAACCAGCCAAAAGCTCTGTGGAGTAGCTCTTCCATCTGGCCATCAGGGTAATCTATTGTAGGTGCCAGCTCCTGGGCTGGCTGATTATTGCTTTGTTTACTGCAGGGAGGGGCAATGGACAGGAACAGAGTATGAGAATGACTGCTTTCCCCAAAACAACATGAGACACTATTGCAGAGAAGCACAGCCCCACACCAGCTACTGCTGGCAAAAGTGAGAAAATAAATGCCTGCTTCTCCCAGGCTTTTAACTGCTACTCTGCTACTGGCTTTTAACTGCTAGACAAAGAAGAACAAAGACTCATAGCTTTGAGACAGAATTCTTCAAGGCCCTGATTCAACCAAGCACTAGAGTTCGTGCATCACCATCAACATGTAAGAAGCCCCACTGAAGTCAATAATAACCACTGGATGCACGTGAACAAACATTAGCTGGGATCACCTAATATAGCACAATTCACAACACACTCTGCTATTATTTAAAGGGACACTGTCAGGTCTTATATGACTCAAATATTTAGGCTGAATAAAATAAAAGCTAGGACCAATAGAAACAGTTCCATGATTTGTCTTTTTTTTTTATGCCAGTGGAAACAGTTTAAAAAACAAAAACAAAACACTCAAACATTCCTCCAGCTCAAACACTGCAAGGGCCTGAAAGTGAAACTAAAAACTGCCAACAAAATGGAAACAGACTATTCCTTATTTCCTGCCTTCAGCTGAAAATGCAAAAAGAGTAAACAAGCAGTAAAACATTCAAATTTATCTCAGTTTCAATAGTCTCAGGAATTACTTGCAACATAGGAAAGGAAATTATTTTAACATATTTTTAACATGTCCCTTTAAATATGGACATAGGTTAGCAGGATCAATGCATCACAGTACCTCCGTATTGCTACAGTCATTGCTTCTGGAGATGTGGCACATGGACAGATTGCCTCAGGTTTAAGCCCATGGCTCTGAAACAAACTCAGGAAAGCATCGCATGAGGAAACAGACCCTGGAAGATAAGACAACATTTTAAACAGTTTTTGAAATTGAAAAAAAAAGAATTATGCTTAGAAATGACCTGGAAATAAATAGCACATTTTTATTTAGGGATCTTGTGAACTGCAAATCTCATTTCTAACTAAGGGCACATTTTTCAAAAGTAACTTAGGCACTAAGGAGCCTAAGTGAGTCACTGAAAGTTAATGGAACTTGGGGTTCTAAGTCATTAGAGTAGAATTTTTAAAAGGCCTAAGTAGACTTCAGTCACCTATAACAGTAATAATACTCCAGTACCTCTTTCTGAGAGCAGCCACTTTATTTCATTATAATGTTGCACTGTATTTCTGTAATCCTGGACATCCCCCAAAAATTTTTGGGGGAAGTATTGTACGAAATAATATTACTGGGGAAAGCCTCAGACTGGAGACTGATTTAAGGGGTTCAACTGCTGCATGGGTTAAAAAAAAAAAAAAGTCAACTTTCCATCCACATTCTTTTAAACAACTTCCAGATTTGCTTTTTTGAAAGCTAATGGATTTATGCACCTATCCCTACCATAAGGCGATCAGTTTTGGTACAGAACTAACCAAATCAGAAAAACACTTCATACTTCAAACTAATGCCTTGCTGGCGAAGGCCCGAACAATCTTCCTCACAGTCTGTTCCAGAGTTTGTACGTATAGAGATACTCAGGGAACAATTACATTACAAACATCTTCCCCGTCTCCCCCATACTAACGCACATCCACTGTCTCCATTTCCTTCCACCGCACAAATCCAAAACAGCCCGAATTGTATTCAAATCTCACTCCTCCAGTCAGTGCCATCTGGACAGACATTCATTAAGCCCCATAATCACCAGTATGCCATGAAGATCTGTTGCTCATTTCTTTCAATGCCATCTTAAAAACACACATCCCCTGTGTGCAATTTAGAACCACTCACACCCCATACCCCCCACCTACATTGCCAGCTAATGTGCCTATTCCTATTCTCTTGCCTGCTAGAGAAGTCACTGCACTAACCTTTTAATCTTTTTCTGCCAGAATGCTCTATATTACATACTGGAGCATCCAGCTGCCCCCATTGCCTGGCCAAGTCCTCTGTTCCTATCACCTCTTGAAGGGACACCAGCAACTTCACACAAATCACCCTTCTGTCTGAACACCTTTCATCTATAGTTACTGTAATTGAAAGTTTAGGGGAAAGGATTCCCTGTATACATTCCCAGTTTGTGTATTTGAGAGAGACAGTTGGTAAGATTTTGATGGCTCTTGGCATCATGAATTGCACTGTTTGCTCTGTGGCGTCAGGTAGTTTCCCTTGTTTGTGTGGGTCTTGGAGAGAAGCATTTTAAAAATAGGAAAATCTGACTGTACAAGCCTAGAACTGGCAGGGGGACTCTGGGTTGGGTGTGGAGCCTGAAATCCTTTACCCTTGTGCTTGGGGCACTGAGGCCTGCCTTTTTGGATTGTCAGACAGCTGCCTCAGTTTACTCCTGATAGAAGTCAGTACACGAAAGCAAGGGTGGCGGGTAAAATAGGCCAGGGAAGGCCTTGCCAGCTGGGCCACGGTGGCCCCAGCCCTTCCCCGAGACCCCCACCGCCTCCTCCACTCCACACTCCCCTGTCCCCGCTGCTCGCCACGTCCCTCCTCCTCGGGTGCTGGAGCCATCAGCTTGGCAGGGGGGGAGGGGGGGCTGGCACTAGGGGGCCAGCAGACTCGGTCCTGCCCGGCACTGGGAGAGGCTGGCAACTCGGCCCTGCCTGGTGCTGGGAAAGGCTGGCAGCTCGGCCCGACTCTGGCGGGTGGGGGGAGCCGGTGGCTCACCTCCCCTCGGGGAGGCTGGCAGCTTGGCCTGGCGCTCAGGCCGGTGGCTCGGCCCAATGCGGCTGGGGCAGGCAGGCTGGGGCTCCTCCGGTTGCAGGGGACCCCTGTGTCAGGGCTTCTCCTTTTACAGTGTGGGAGGGGGGTTTCAGGGTTCCGGCGTGTGGGGGACAGGGGCAGGGCCTTGGGCAGAAGGGGCAGGGCCGGCGGGCCTGCCTCCCCAAATCAGGGGTTCAACCACCGCGCATGCACAGAAGTTACTGAAAGCATAATCAGAGGAACCTCTCATGGCAGCCGTGTGAGGGAATACTCACAGGGATTAGCACCGTCAGTTACAATCAGCATCCGCAGAGAACTCAGGCTGACATCTCTTTGGTCCCGATGAGCCATCATGGCCCAGTGCAGGTCTCGACACTTCACTAAAGCCACCTTCGCTGCAAACGAAGGGAGCAAACGAAATTAGTACAAATAAAACCATTCGCTGAATGCTTGTTTCAGTGAAACTGCAGGGGTCTAACACCAGTAGCCTCCCATTAGGGCAAGTATCTTCAGCTCAGGGACCCAAATCCTTTTGTCCATTTGAAGGCTAAGTAAGAGAGGTTGCAGGGATGGAATCCTCTCCTACGGGAGGTAGGGCACCCACACTGCCAGGTCAAAACTGCTACTATATACTAGGCAGAGTGACTGTGGCCCTCCTTTTGTTTCAGTTAGGGCTTGGGATTAGCGGCCCCTGCATGCTGATGCCATTCCCCTGGCCTACCAGCACCATCTTGCAGCATACAAACCTGTGGATTCCCCATCAAGCTCTCTGTGGCCTGCCCTGTGCACACATTGAAGAGAATCCAGGGTTTTGGCCCACTTAGTAGGTTTCTGACTAGCAATCAGGCAGGCTCCCAAGCTTTAAACAGAAGTGCAGTTTGCGTTGCCCCACAAATGTTCGTCTGGAAAGCCACATGCTAGAATCTTAAGGAATGCCAGTGTTACCTTTGTGGGTATGAACTCTCTGCACCCAGGAGAGAGGACAGGTTTTCATCACGGAGTAGGGCACGCTGAGGGTGTGCAGCTTGTTCATTACATTCTGGAAAGCAGAGAGACTTGTGGGAAAGGGCCAACAAAACATTCAATATAAATCAGAGATGGGAGTCCCCTTTCCCCTCCCCAGTGCCTGGTAAAGCTTGTGCACTTCCTGCAGTTAATATTTCAAAGCATCATTTGAATGAACAGAGAGTATGATGACTAGGCAGAAGACATTATTGCTCCTGCCAGCAGATCTGCACTGACTAACGGGAGTGCGTAAAACTGGATCTGAGAGCAGACTGGGCCCAACTCTCCTCCTCAAACACTACTTCACATTATAATCAGGAAGGGCTATAAAATACCCAGAACAACCATCCTGCTAGTTTTCTCCCTGAAGCACCAGCTCACCGTTAACATGCCATGCCAGAGCCCTGCATCCTTCTTGAAATCCAGAACATTCACTATGGTTTCACCTGGAAGAGAAAAGTTGTGATATCAGTAAGAAATTTGGCAGTTAACTGGGTAGATGCGGCTGTATTACTTATACTGGAACTTGCCCCTTTCCTAATGCAAAGTCAAGTTAGCTCCCTGAGACAGCCCCTGCTGGGCTCCCAAACCATCAGGCTAAGTGGCTCTTTTCAGGCAGATGCCAGGAACTTTGAAGCTGAGGAGGACACAACCCTTGTTTTTTCACCTTGGCATTTTCTTTACAAACATTTAAAGATCACTGTTTCCCTTAAGCTTGGCAAACTCAAAGTGCCAATTATTTCTTAAGCGCTTCATACAGTACTTAGACACCATGCAAACACCTCTCCATGGCAGCACATACTGGCAGCATTATGCAAACAGCAAGCGTGTAGCCTAGTCCGTTTGCTCTCTTATGCATTATTAAATAGATTCCAAGCTCCTTGTTATGGATAATACAAAACAGGCACACTCAGGTGCATACACAGAGCACAATAAAAAGGGTGATAAGACAGAGCAGACCTACTTAAAATATGAATTTAAGGGAAGGAACACCTTACAGACAGCTGCAAGAATATAACATCTGGCATCTCTGGGCTTTTATATCACATTAATCACTGTAATATCAGAGAGTCCTAGCCTCCTTATACATGAGGTGTTGAGTGGAAAGAGGTTACAGAGCCATCATTCAAATGCCTTGGTAGACTGACCCTCAGCAGCAGTGGAAATGAATGGAATGGCTCCCAAAAGGAATACAGTTGCATGTCAAACAGAAATGATGACATACCGCTCATTAAAGAAGCTCTGAGATACTGGGTACATAAAGGACTGATTTTGTAGGTAGAGTAGACCAAAACACTTCCTACAGAAAGAACTTTGTGCATCATGACTGGTCATTTCTGTTCTCCATACTTGGGTTTAACCCGTAAGGCCCAAACTGGTTTGAGACCTGATTATCTGAGAGGCCATGGTGTGTGTGCATTGCCAGTATGGAGGTGAGCAGAGGCAATCTAGCAGGAGCTCCTTCAATGCAAGTGAAAGGGAGCTGGTGGCAGGATGTTCTTTGAAAAAGGATCCTCAAGTTTGGAGCTTGTGCAGTTCTGCCCCTTTCCATCCCCCAGTTCACCAAGTCATGGATTTGTAAACCTCCATGCACACTGCAAAGCCCACTTTTGTCCCTCTCTGTTAAGCCTGTTGGGCAGGGCATGGGCTGACGTGGAGATAATTATGGGTTGACCTTTGGCGACGTTTAAGTTACGATTTTCAATTTCTGAGATAGTTTGTTTAAACTTTTAAAATCCATTTAACTGAGCATTGGAAAGAATGATCTTGCAGCGAGCTGAGCTTTCACCCCTTCTTGCACATATCCACCCTGTGACACTACTCACCTTCAGAGTAGTTGCAAGCCTGAGACAGAGCCTGACAATGAGACAGCATGGCAATCCGAGACACTGTCACCCCCATCACACTGCCTTCCTTACTGGTCTTGTACTGGAAAGCACCAAAAATAATAAGAACATAAGAACAGCCATACTGGGTCAGACCAAAGGCCCATCTAGCTCAGTATCCTGTTTTCCGACAATGGCCAATGCCAGGTGCCTCAGAGGGAACGAACAGAACGGGTACTCACCAAGTGATCCATCCCCTGTCTCCCATTCCCAGCTTCTGGCAAACAGAGGCTAGGGACACCATCTCTGCCCATCCTGGCTAATAGCCATTGATGGACCCTATCCTCCAATGAATTTATCTAGTTCTTTTTGAACCCCGTTATAGTCTTGGCCTTCACAACATCCTCTGGCAAGGAGTTCCACAGGTTGACTGTGCATTTGTGAAAAAATACTTCCTTTTGTTTGTTTTAAACCTGCTGCCCATTAATTTCGTTTGGTGGCCCCTAGCTCTTGTGTTATGAGAAGGAGTAAATAACACTTCCTTATTTACTTTCTCCACACCAGTCATGATTTTATAGACCTCTATCAGATCCACCCCAGTCGTCTCTTTTCCAAGCTGTAAAGTCCCAGTCTTATTAACCTCTCCTCATATGGCAGCCCTATTCATACCCCTAATCATTTTTATTGCCCTTTTCTGAACCTGTTCCAATTCCAATACATCTTTTTTGAGATGGGGTGACCACATCTGCATGCAGTATTCAAGATGTGGGCATACCATGGATTTATATAGGGGCAACATAATATTTTCTGTCTTATTATCTATCCCTTTCTTAATGATTCCCAACATTCTGTTAGCTTTTTTGACTGCCGCTGCACATTGAGTAGATGTTTTCAGAGAACTATCCATGATGACTCCAATATCTCTTTCTTGAGTGGTAACTGCTAATTTAAACTGCATCATTTTATATGTATAGTTGGGATCAAACTGGTTACTCTGGACCCTGCACATAAAGGAGGCTGCAGTGTGGCTAAGCCCTTATTAATCAGAGCAAGTTTTCTCCTTAATGAATGAGGTCACATTTAAAAAGGAACTGTGTAGGTGCATCAGCAGGATTCACTGGAGGAGAGAAAGACTATCCCATGGAAAGTAAAGGCAGGCATGTTTAGACATGGAGATGGCCTGGTCCCAATCCCTAAACATGTACAGGTAAGTCCAAAGAGAGAGAAGATGAGGACACTTGTTTAAAGTTGCTCATGCTTAATGCATTATTGTAACTTCTGAGCCCAAGCCCTGGCAATACAAAAGGCAAACTGAAACAGCAGTTTATAGGGTAGGTGTCACCCAAACACTGATATTATTTAGGATGCAATAGTTCCCAGTTAGTATTACCGGGATGCACAGACAGGCCATGCCGTGACAAGTGAACAATCCAAAGTGTTGCCATGTGAAACAAAGGCAGAAATCTGAGAGTTACCAAGTACTAACAGAATTAAACAGACCGAATGAAAAGATGAGCACAGGGGAGCACCCTGAGCTAAAGGCTAGACTGTACCAAGTCTGCCAGCATTAAGCCTTAGCTAAGATGTGTTGATAAACTCCTGTGAGCAACCCTACAGCGCTTTCAGATTAAGCCTCTCTCTGGTCATCCCGCGCACTGTATCTGAATTGTTTCACTTGTTTTTGGAGCAGAGATTGTGTCTTCCTCTGCATTTTGAACAGCAAACAAATAAAGCCACAAACTGGTATATAACTAAAAACAAGCATCATGGCAAGTTGTACATGATGAAAGTGTGTTGTTTTGGCAAGAAATTGGTAAGTTTGGCATAGCTCATGTGAAAATGCTACCATTTTGATGGCTTCTGTGCATTAAATTAAATCCAGAGAAGCTCATTTCTGACCTTCATTCACTACCCACCTCAATATATGCCGGCTCAGTTCCTGCAGTTGAGATGTTGGGCTGCCAGTCCTTTGGTGACTTGGAGAGATACTTTGAGTCTGTCACAACCCATTTGAGTCTGGGCCAACCTAGAGCCGAAATCAAAGGCAACCTTAAGACCTGTATCTGTTGAAAGAATCTATATTCATCTGAAATATACAAGTGATCATTTGCCCATTTCACTTATGGCTTGTTTTCCCAGCAGCAAAGTTAAATAAGCAAAATGCAAATTCATTTGAGGGAAATGCATAGCTTTAAAACCAAAGGTGATTTGGACTTGATTGGGTTTACTTCCGACAGAACCACAGGGATCACTTGATAGAAAATGACGTGCTGTGTAACTTGCGCTCATAATTTGATGTCACTTGACAAGGGGAACTCCTATGCTTGGTTTAGGATTATCAGATGCAAACATACAAATCAACCCAAGGCAGATCACTAGCTAGACAACTCATCCCTTTTCCCATGAACCAGTGCATCTCGGGCTTGCAAGGGGTGGTGGACTCCTTCGCCCACTCACAAATTGACCCTGCAGTGTTTATAAATACAGCTCTGGTGTAGCATTAAAGAAACCGTGATTTTTATCTCTCCAAACACTGCTGAACTGTTTCTAGGAGAATGTTGGTTTCTAAAGTGGCCTCATCCTAATCTCCACCGCAATACACTGGCTCTGTCAGAGACACGCACAAGTTTGTGCCTCAGTGGTGCATGCGATTCATATTCCCAAACAAGGCGACGACCCCACTGCAAACCTTGCTCACTCAACCAGAAGGAGAGCAAAACAGCACATGACTTTTGACTTCTAACTGCTAGTTTTAGAGTTCAGCCCTGGGACAAACGGGTCAAAACAAAAGTGTGACTGAACTAACCTTTAAACTGCACAATCTCCCCATTCTGGGTTTTTGGCAGCCCCTTTAGACAAACCTCAGTGGTGAGAGCCAAAGTGATGCCACAGCTCCCCAAGAGGAAGCCAATCTGCTGACCACCAGCATCCTGAAGGAAAAGAAAATAATCACTGAGTTCCAGATGATGGGGGAGTATGAAGCCAACTTCACCCTTACCAAAAGTCAAGGCACAGTAATGCTCTGGTAACTGGATGGTAACATTATGGACCACATTGGGGAAAAAACAAACATTCTGTATCATCTGATTTGTCCCATGTGCATCTGGCAATGGTTTGAAACTCAAATGACAACCACAGTCTGGCACTGATTATATGGCTACAGTCATATATTAACATGCTCTAGAAAACAACATATGCATCATGAAGGCATGCTGGGTGTAATGGGGACTCTCATGCTGACAGAATTTGTTCCCTGGGGCAGGTTGAGCAGCTGTGACAGATGTATTTCTGTGAGCAAATAAAAGTCCACAGAAAAATGAGAACCTATTGTAAAAATATGGAAGACTACATAATATTCTGCCTAGCAAGTCTGTTCCGTTCGCTTAATTCTGAGGTCCACGGATGCAAGTGGAAAGACTGTGGGAAAAGCTGTTGGTTCTCAAGGGAAAAAAAACAGATGATGTTGCACTGGCATAACCATAAACGGCCAGAGGCGAAAGGCAGATGATTTCAATGGTGAGACGGGCCTACTCAGATGGATGTCAGCATATAGCCATTGCACTCAAATGGTTTATTTTCACTATGAAAAGCACTAAATCTTCAAACAAGAATCAAAAAATGAAAATGGAAATAATACATCAAAATAATAAACATGCCCTCTCTGTCCCCCCGTAACTGACTAACCCTACTGCACAAAGATAAAAGCACTGGAATGAGTAGCTGATCAAGTGACCTGACTGGCCAAATATAGGTAGAAGCTTTAATTTCATTTGGTTGCCACAGCAGTTGTCATGTTGAGGCTGCAAAGCAAAGCTCTAGAAACCCACAGCATTACCAGACTAGTTAACCATTTCATTACCACCACTCTTGCCGGATGGTTGCCATTATGATGCTATTATGGTTTCCTCTCACAAAATTCTATAGTGTCACAGCTTTTAGAATGGCAATCATGTAGCAACATTAGGAAAAAAACCCTTCTGGGAGCAGGGATTATACAGCAAGAAATGACTGGGAATAAGGGTCTGGTTTTCAGATGTGCTGAGCACCCACAACTCCCACTGAAGTCAGAAGGGAGCTGCAGGGAGATTAACAAGGACATGTTATAGACATGTGCCCATCACAGTGTCTAAGGGAATACACTGTTCTTTCAGCTGTTCAGCAAAACTGCTAAGCAGCCAATGAATTTTGTTTACAGTTTTAGACTCTGCAGTGGCACGTTCCTATGACTCTTACACACTGTGCTGGGACAGAAGAACTGCTAAAGCCGCAGAGGGTCATTATGAAACACTATCAAATCAGAGGCTGATGGTCTGACTTGGTTTTCATCCCACACCAGCCGATCACTCCTCTAAGGCCTGGTCCACACTACCCCCCCACTTCGGACTAAGGTACGCAAATTCAGCTACGTTAATAACGTAGCTGAATTCGAAGTACCTTAGTCCGAACTTACCGCGGGTCCAGACGCTGCAGGCAGGCTCCCCCGTCGATGCCGCGTACTCCTCTCGCCGAGCTGGAGTACCGGCGTCGACGGCGAGCACTTCCGGGATCGATTTATCGCGTCTAGATAAGATGCGATAAATCGATCCCAGAACATCGATTGCCTGCCGTCGGACCCAGAGGTAAGTGTAGACGTACCCTAAGATGCATCAACGTTACCTTTCTGGTAAGAGGTACCTCTATAGGCACTGGGATCACTTCTGCTAGCAGACAGCCGTAAAATGCCACCATGAACATGACTGGGTCATTGTTGGGGTAAACAAGGGCTACCTACAATTCACAGAAGAATTTGGTTAGAGAAGATATGAGGCGCAACATTAAAGTTGGGTTTGTTACATTCACAGTGATTAAGCTGTTTAATTCAACAAAAAGAATCAAGGTCAACTCAATGGCTGTTCCCAGCTACACCCCATGAAGTGAAAATGTTGCCAAAAAATCCATTGAACTCCCCTTTGTCCTAACACATGAAATATTAAACCATGGTTAGCAATTAAGAATTTATTAAAATCCAATTCTCTGTTTAGAGCAAATTTGTAGATGGTGGAAACCTGTTTAATGCAGAACCTCTTTCAATAAAGCATTTACTTCCTTGCCATATTATTCCTACAAAACCAACCCAAGATTTTTACTATTAAAGTGTGCTCATTTCTCAGCTTTCCCCTCTGACAGGCCTGTTCCTACTGCATTGTATCTTTGCATGTGAGAAGTTTACTTTTTAATGTGATCCTCCCATGGGTATGGATTCAAAAGGGTGGCAATTATATCTCAGAGTAGGTTATTAGGACAAATTCTCTTTACAGGTTCTTTTTTAAGTGGGGCCCATTAAAACAAACAATGTAATACCAACTTGTCCATTGGCCCTGCTAAAAATACGCTCTTTATCATGATGCTGACATGATCATCAACCCTCCAATCAGGGTCCAGTGAGGAATTTTGGCATTTTAGTTTCAGAGGTGGGAAGAGGACAAAGATAAACTTCATGGCTTTTCAGCCATTTTTAAAGGGAGTTCATGCATGTTCAGATTCTAGCACAGCATCCCATACAAGTCTTCTCTTTGGGAACTCTGTACAGCGTACAAGGCTGTGTGTGTTTATATTCCTATCCATATACAGCGGCAGTTAATATCTCTGTATATATACACATGCATACAATGGGAAGAAGAGACCACTGAACCTTTTCACTAATATCAAGAGCAGTGTGGTAAGACCTCTGACATTGCTCCTAGGGGGAGAGGATTGTGTAGGGGAGATTTTCAAAGGCACATAGGGGAGTTAGGAGCACACACACCAATGACTCCTTCAGACACTTGAAAATCTCAGCCCAGGAGTTCTCTTCCTGAGGGCTGGACAGGGGGTCTTTCCATGCAGCCTGGAAACATTTCTTTAACACACAGCTGGGCCCCTAGGATAAGAGTCATGCACTTGCCCTTATTAAAAGGACAAGACTGTAATGTTCATGGCAAGTGACAATGCAAAAAACCCTCTTCCCATTTCAGAGGAAGAGCCAAACATTCCCAAGCTCATTACCCTGTCTCCAGGCTTTAACACAGGTTCATTTTTGGTCCCCAGTTTATTAAGCAGCGTGTAGGCCAGCTTAAGGCTTCTGCTCCACAATTTACCTAAAACACAAAGAGAAGAAGTTTGCAAACCCCACATCAACCAATCATATGGACAACACTACTCAGCGCCTAAGTAGTATTAACAGTTACAGAACTCAAAGGGCTTTACACTGGTGAGGATCCTTAGCCCGATTTTGCAGAAGTGGAGGTACAAAGAGGTTCAGTGATTTGCCCATGGTGACAATGAGTGACAGAAATGGAAACGGTCCCAGAAATCCAACGCCCAGTCCTCTGCAGTATTTCATGTAACAATAAAAAGGTGCAAAGACAAACCCAACCTGCTAGAATCCTTTATATACACCCAGGACTTAATCCTTATGCAGGTTTGATTCAGAAAAATTAAATTAAAGGCTTCCCTTTAAAAAGGACACAAATAGCCGTTTTGCTTGCCTGGCTATGCTGCTCATCACAAAGAGAAACTGGGTAAATTCAAGAGTGACATGAAGGCGACACTGTCTCCTATTTTTATACAGACTCTCAAATTATATTCTTAATTAAGGCCACGTCTACACTACCCGCCGGATTGGTGGGTAGTAATCGATCTATCGGGGATCGATTTATCGCGTCTCGTCTAGGCGCAATAAATCGATCCCCGAATCGACGCCCGTACTCCACCTCAGCAGGAGGAGTAAGCAGAGTCGACGGGGGAGCCGCGGCAGTCGACTTGCCGCCGTGAGGATGGCCAGGTAAGTCGAACTAAGATACTTCGACTTCAGCTACGCGAAAAGCATAGCTGAAGTTGCGTATCTTAGATCGACCCCCCCACAAACACACACACACACAGTGTAGACCAGCCCTAAGTGGCAACAAAGAGAAACGGTGGATGTTTAATCTACAAGTATTTCTAGAGCCAATGAAAACTTCATCAGTATCTCATGTCCTCCTGCCACTCCTATGCTTCTCAGAGCTCCTGTCCGCATTAGCTCCAACGCTTGGCTTGGCTCCTCCTCTCACGCTCCCCGTGTACTTGGAATGGTCTCCAATCTTGTGTCAAACGTGCTCACATGCCACCTCCATAGCCTCCCTTCAAATCCACCGCTTCCAAGAATCCCTCTCTCAGTGTTCACATGTCCCTCCCCTGATCTATTTGAGGGAAGGGATCTTGCCATATTCTAGATGCTGTAAAGTGTCCTGTACATTTACGGTGCTGTGTCACTGTGAAGTCAGTATAAGGAAGAGACTGACCACCAGAGACAGGAAAACTCATTACAATAAGAAGTCTGCAGAATCTCACCTCTCATGCTGGATTTAAAATGTTTTGTCTACAAACCTCTCGCATCCCAGGAATTTGGGCAAACACTTTTCCAGTCTGGCTGCCAACTGTCAATTCGTACTCTATCACACCCCAGCACTGTAAGAATGCTGCAGCAGCAGAAATATACCACTCACCATACGTCAGGGTATAGACGGGTTTTCCGGTAACATCCAGTGCGGTCAGACAAGGACATTTGGCCTGCGTGGTCCCCCAGCGCTGCAGTGCTGCTTCTAAGGCAGGAGGCCAATTACAAACGACTCCCAGTGGCTCCCCCTTAACAGGTGTCATCTGGCGCCCCTCTGGTTTGGGCTGGTTTGGGTCAGGCTGCGGGACTGAAAGAAAATTAAATCCCCCCACATCCAGTTAGTCCCAGCTCACATACTCACAAGCAGGGAAGAGAACTGAAAACAAATGCTGTTCCACACAGAACACAAGGCAGCCTGTACATTTATAAACCCCAAACAAAACCCTACCAAAAACAAAACACTGCCCTGCACAAACAACATTCCCCCTGGGGAAAGGATGAGAGAGAGAACAAACGACATGTGACATGTTAGTCATGCTGCTTAATGCATGATTGGAAGGTGCTCAGAAACTGCATTAATGAGGGCGGTAAAAACCTATATGAAATAGAATGGAATTCCACCATATTGAACCAACAAGCCACAAGCTGCTTTGATGTTACTGATGCAAAAAAAACCCTAAACCCACTTTTCCTTTGGGAAATTATTATGGTTCAGGTGACCTTAGAAATTAGGCTTTCAAAATCCATTTAAACCTTTTGTAAAAAAGTCTAAGCAGTTTGCATTAATATAGTGCGGGTGTAATGGGCTGGACTGACAGCCCTGGAGAGTTACACCATCCATTCATCCACTGGGCAATGGATTAATTTAATGACTACATCCCTACCACTGGAGCTTGGCCACAGACAGTCCACAGGTGCTCATATCACCTTTAAAGAGGCAGTCAATCTCTAAGTCAACTCTGTACAACAGCATAACAAAACATATCATATGTTTGTGCTCACAACAAATGAGCAATTAGACCATTTCTTGCTGGTTGTTACCTTCCACGATTTCTTCAAAATCGTCCACAAAAAATTCCTTCAGAGGTGGCCTTTTTGGTCGTTTCAGGGTGTTGAGCAGCTGTTGAATTTTTGTGGAGACTCTGCTACTTACAGGGACACCTAGTGGGGAGGGGAAAAAATCAGCTAATCAATGAGCTCATCATCACTAGCAACAGTAATTTCCTACCTCCCTTCACAAGGAATTATTTTCTCCTGACGTGCCCACTTGCCCTGTCAAAAGGCACAATCTTAACAACCAAGGCCAATGAAGACTATTGGGCTTGGTTCTATTTTAACCAAGAGGGCAGAAATTGTTAGTAACTTATCCCCTCCCTTTCTGAAGTCCCATTCCCATCTGTCTTTGGTACATTACATGTGCTGTGAAACGTGGCATGCAATTTAGCATGTCTTCAGAATAACTGCCAGTGCCATTGCATGACTTGATCAGCAGAGGGTGTTGTAAGACTTACAAGCATTGACACCACTTTTACCTCAGAGATTTAGACCAAACAAACAGTTTATGATCAGTATTATCAGCTTCAAAGTACCAAAACTATAGTTAAGAATTGTGTTTTCGTTAGTCTCCCCTCAGTTTGTGTGGATTCCAATACAATAGCATTTTAAAAGCAACAAACCCACATATAAATTCTGGACTTTGTTACCAAAAGGCAAGAAGCTGAATAGAAAGACAGCAGAGCGTCTTTTAAAAGCTACCCTCACTTACTAGCTGCACCTTCAACATGAAGTTAGATGTTGCAGTGAGATAAAGGCTCCTTTGAAAATCCAATGCAAAGAGTAACAGTTTTCCTAAGCATGACTGATCTTTGTTGGGTTAATTTAAAAATCAATTCCTTCGTCACAAAGAGTTTTACCCAGACCTTCTTCTCCTTCTCTGTATACTGTTCATAAGCTTCAGCTCTGTACCTGATGCTTGACATTTACCAACCACAATATCAGTAAATTTAGCACTGGAAAGTGCCAGGTTATTTTTCTGTTGGCACCCCTGGGGACTGAACTATTCTGCCCTCAGAGTACATACATCAGCAGTGCAAGCTCCCCACATGTCCCCTCACGGCATCTGTCTCACTAGCAATCTGAGGGAGTAGTGAGAAGGGCCCGTTCAATTCTTGGCTGCTGTTCAGATTGCCCTTGGTGTTTGTAGTTTTCATTGGTTTGTCCATCAGGAACTAGACTGAGGAACCTCCTATAAGAAAATTCCCTTCAGAGGCCATCTGATGGCACTGAATGTAAATCACAGGGCAGGAAATGAATCAGCAATCTAAGTTCAGCAATCTAGACGAGAAAGCTTCTGAGCTCCCATCCTCTGAGACATTCAGTCTCCCTGAAAGACAATTATAACCTAGTTTCAGGCACGTTTGGGAAAGTATTAAAACTGCTTCATCCCACCAAACAACTGTTATTCTCTAAAATAGCTGTTGAAGATAGGCTCTCGAGAACTGTGAGCAAGTGACTTACAAAAAATCTCGGTCCCAAAAGTCTTGCACTTCTGGAACCAACAGAGCTAAATGTGTTGAGATTGGGGTGTGCTGTGAAGTCTATTCAGCTCTCCAGGATTTTTTTTGCTGAGTGGGTAGGCAGCACAGGGAGCGTCCACAGTCTGGGGGTATATTACGGCTGACATTGCAGCCACTTAAACTTAACAGGGTGTGTTTGTAGCGAGTCTGAATTGGTTTAGGAACCTACAGCAAGTATAAGCACATTCTGCAAGTCACACACGTCACTGACCCCTCCCCCAGTTCAGCTTCTCCCATGCCATGCTCTCATTTGTGGGTACTCAAAGGTTCCATACCATCAGCAGTGTCCATGAGACTAGATCGATTGGATCCCTTGTGCGTGCCTTTCACGATTCCTGATGGAGGAAGATCAATAGTTGCTGGGCGTGCTGACGAAGAGGATGAGGAGGTAGTTGCAGTGACATCAGGGGGAATGGAGAAATTCTCTTGAAAAGGGAGAAAACTGATATTCAATTTAATGTGCACCTTCCATTATCCAATGGCCAAGTAAAGTGTCAATTACCCATCAGCTACTGTCCTCAACAACAAAATAATGCTTTACCCTTCTACCCTGGCTTTTGTGAAAGCATCTTAGGGTGATTTCTAAACATTATTTTAGCACCCTAAGGTGGCATGCATTATCCATCTTGCACAATGGAGGCATAGAAAAACTTTCTCCAAGTCACAAAGCAACTCAATGACAGAGCCCAAGCTACTCCTATTCTAACCACTATACCATGCGAACTCTAGACAGTAGGTACTTTAAAAAAAAAAAAAAAAAGTACTTTTAGATGAAAATTTGCCTTCTGATGGTCAAACTCCTAGAACAGAAAGCTGCTGTGTTATCTCCTGCTAGAATCTGAGCTGTAATAATGTCTCACATGGCATGACTTCCTCCTGAGTTACAGATTTGTAAACTAAACAAGAGGGGAAAAACTTTGGTTATAGATGTAATCCTTAGAAGGAGATTGGAAAAGAAACATCATGCTGGGCTGTGGTACCCTTCAGTTTCAATAGTTAAGCAGGGTGGAACCTGGACAGTAGTTGATAATAGACCTGCAAGAAAAACCTAGGCCTCTATGAAGTGATGCTGGCCTGAGAGCCTCAAGTTAGGGGGCATTTTGCTGCGCTTTCAGATGATGTGTCAAATAGAGATCCACTTGCATTACTTCAAAACTCTGAGGTCCTTTGAGCAATAGCAGGAGTGCTAAATATGGCTCTGCTCCATTTAAGAAAGTACATTTTGTCTAGCTAAGGCTCCTCTGTAAGTTTAACTGGATATGGTATTTTTCACTTTATCCTAAGCTGCCACGTTGTGTTGCTGTGCATCGTTAAAGTACAGAAGTGGCTGTATTATATTCATAGTATTTACTGTCCTACACAAATGCCTTGTTAAACCAGGTTTAATATTACTGAAGAAATATAACTTATGTAAAGCAACTAGAGCATTACTATCAAAGAATATAGGCATTGAACACACTGGAAATAACCAAATTAAGGTAATTTTCATAAATACTCCATTACTTTTGTAATTCACACTTTATCAATACTGACATATGAAGATTCATGCAACAACCTTAACACTGGCCTGTAAAACAACTCACACAACTTCTCTAATATTCTGGGCAATGAAAGCTATAAGACAGATAAGTTGAAAGTTCAAAAGCATGAACAGGGAGTGTTTAAGATGATGGGAATATGAATTTTTCACACACCGATATGGTTATTAAGCAAATGTGTGACCTCTAAGGGCACCAGAATATTAACGAAAATTACTTTGGTCATTTCCTGTTTCTTTAATGCTTACAGTGTCACATTTCATTGATGGTAATGCTAAAAGTAACGCATTTTGCATAAAGGGTTATATTAATTATTTCATCTTCTAACTGAAATAAACAACAAAAAGGTATAATAACATTGTTGTTTTTCTTAAAAGAAAAATGACGAGCCCTGCAGGTTTACACTGGATTGGCACAGGAGCACAAAGCTTACTACAGCACCAGGCACACAGCAGCAGTTCCCATGCAGCTGGTGCATGACATTTTCTCTAGTACTAGCAGATCTGGGGGGCACTGGGATCCCCCACATTTCCTATAGATCTTAGTGCAGAGGAGGGGAACCTGTCACCCACTTCCTAAGGACAGCAGGACAGGAGCTCCACACCTGTGCATCTCCTATGGCATGCAAGGAAGGAGGTGTACAGGAGAGGAACATCACTCCTATGCATCTTGGGAACTATGCCGGTGGGGAATGTACCTGCTCTGTGGCTCTCCTAAGCTCAGTGGGAACAAGCACCTTGGTTCTGTACCGCTTTGTGCAACGGTGACCAGGCAGGAACTTTTTTACTCCTCTCTATAGCTCAGTGGTTTGAGCATTGGCCTGCTAAACCCAGGGTTGTGAGTTCAATCCTTAAGGAGGCCATTTAGGGATCTGGGGCAAAAATCTGTCAGGGGATTGGTCCTGCTTTGAGCAGGGGGTTGGACTAGATACCTCCTGAGGTCCCTTCCAACCCTGATATTCTATGATTCTATATAAAACTGTTTATCCAAGAGTTCTAATGCATACAATTTTAGATTTTGACATCTGATGAACATATCTATTTCACACAAAAAACAGGAGTACTTGTGGCACCTTAGAGACTAACAAATTTATTTGAGCATAAGCTTTCGTGGGCTACAGCCCACTTCTTCGGACGCATAGAATGGAACACACAGAAAGAAGATATTTATACATACAGAGAACATGAAAAGGTGGAAGTAGTCATGCCAACTGCAAGAGGCCAATCAATTGAGATGAGCTATCATCAGCAGGAGAAAAAAAACTTTTGAAGTGATAATCGAGATGACCCATAGAAGGTGTGAGGAGAACTTAAAATGGGGAAATAGATTCAATTAGTGTAATGACCCAACCATTCCCAGTCTCTGTTTAAACCCAAGTTAATTGTATCTAATTTGCATATTAATTCAAGTTCAGCAGTCTCTCTTTGGAGTCTGTTTCTGAAGTTTTTTTGCTGCAAAATTGCCACCTTCAAGTCTGTCACTGAGTGGTTAGAGAGGTTGAAGTGTTCTCCCACTGGTTTTTGAATGTTATGATTCCTGATGTCAGATTCGTGTCCATTTATTCTTTTGCATAGAGACTGTCCGGTTTGGCCAATGTATATGGCAGAGGGGCATTGCTGGCACATGATGGCATATATGACGTTGGTAGATGTGCAGGTGAACGAGCCCCTGATGGCGTGGCTGATGTGATTAGGTCCTATGATGGTGTCACTCGAAATATCTTCTCTGTGTGTGTTCCTTTCTATGCATCCGAAGAAGTGGGCTGTAGCCCACGAAAGCTTATGCTCAAATAAATTTGTTAGTCTCTAAGGTGCCACAAGTACTCCTGTTCTTTTTGCAGATACAGTCTAACACGGCTGCTACTCTGAAACATATCTATTTCATGTTGCCAATGCAAATAGTTATGATGAAAAGATTGCTTTTATTTATTTTAAACTAACCCGTGCACAAGATTTTGTTGGGCATCATTTGAAAACAAGTGCTATGAAAATTAGGTATTAATTTGACAGGAACTACACAGGTGCTGAACAGCGAGCAGCCCTCATTCATTATCAGAAAGCTGATTCCACAATTGTAGGGTTTTTTTGCATTCCCCAGTTTTTAAAGTGCCACTGTGCTTCAATAAAGCATTAATTATACTGACTACATTTTATGTGCAGTTTTCCATTTCAGAAAACCACTTGCATCCCAGTAAAGAGAAACAAAAACATCAGCAATATAAATGTCAAAGGAACAGAGTAAAGTGAAGCTGGTAAAATCATCAACTCTTCTATGCATTGCTTGCTCCAAACCAATTAAGCCAAAGCACAGAGCACACAGATACAGCTATCCCCCTGGGTTGCAGTAATAACCTTAAGAGCATATAAAAGGGAAAGATGAGCAATGGAGCAAAACAAACCCTGAAATTTCATACAGCAGCATCAGCAGCAGGGAGCACCTCGGAGCATCAAAAAACTGAGCCTGGGGTATCCAGATCTGTAATTCCCCCCCACCCCTTCTCAGCAACATCGACAGCTAGCTTGGAAAATAGTCAAGGCTTCAAATCTGTGTCAGATCTTTAATTTGTGATGATGTAATTCTCTCATGAATAGCTGTGTGCATTGGGGTTTTGTTTTTTAAACAATAAATACTAAGATAACAGATTATTAGGGTCTAATACTGCATGTAGAATTTTTAAAAAGCAAGTATTCCAACACCCGGACTTGTTTTAGGAAAAGATACAGCTGTGACATGCCACAGAACATGAAGGCCAAAGTCACTCCCTACATTTGGCAGCATTGTTTATGCAAGCAGCTTCAGGTAGTCGCAAGCATTAGCAACACCTATGTGCAGAAAGAAAGCTCTGCAGCTGAGCATGTCAACATTGTAAGTGCATCTCTGGGATCTTTTCTACACCAGCAGGCTCCTATTTCCCTCTGACCAACTGCACTTTTCCAAACTCTTGGGCCGAGCTCAGTGTTGGTGAGTCTACTGAAGCCCAGTGGGTTCCATGGAGAGAGAATGATGCCTTACGCCAAATTTTCCTTAGACAATGGGGGATTCTAACTTTGTGAAAACAGAATCTAAACTTGAAGCAGTTTTAGTTTTGCTGTTCATACCCAGTTCCTACCTATTCGAGTATTGGCAAATACATCAGCTAGTGTCCCACTGGTCCCTTTGCCTTCTCCATGGGATAGTGTAGAAGATGCTGATGAAGATGTGGATGACCCCTGAATAGATCGGTTGATCCAGGACTCAGCATTCTGTAAGCTCTGATGCAATGCAGCAGAAAGAGCAGCCTGGCGCCTTAGCGATCCCTCATCCTCGGATGCAGAAGATGTGTCTGTGTGGAATCAAAACAAGAGAATCTAGCCTCTTTGGAAAGCACATTGCACTTAGCATGCTCCTTGGCAACTGACCTACTATTGACAAAGGGTTCACATTCCTAACATGGAGGATGCTCTTTAGAGACTTGGCGTCAACAAGGTTACATAGGCCAAAATGGAGATAAAATCTGTTGAAGAAGCAAACATCCCCAGTTTGAACCAATTTACTCCTGTAAAGAAAAACTTACAAAGATAATCTAACACTAGTCAGACAGTTATACCTGTCATAGGGAGACCCATTAGTGCATTCCCTCAAACTCTCTATTGAGCCATCTGCTGTGTTGCTCAGCAGCAGTCATTCTGAAATGGAAACCTAAGTGTCAGAGGATCAGCCTGTGTCATTGCCGAGCCTTTTGAAGGAGCAAGTTTGTTTGAAGACATGGACAAATGTCTATAATGCAATAACTATTTTGCAGGGATACATGCAGACAGCAGCAACTTTATGCTCCCCCGCAAATAAAGCTATTCATATGTGAATAGCATTCTCTTTGTTGTTGTACATATTTGAACAGTACCTCGAAAAAAATCATACAACAGGGGTCTGCATCCTGCATGTGCAAGGAGACCGTATTTCCTCTATTATGATCCCATGAACTAAGAATATAGATATCATAAGAGATCTCGCATTATTTATTTAGTGCCATAAAAGTGCATGGTGCTACATATAAATATACTTTGGCTTTAAATATTTTAGTGTTCTGAAATAATCCTGCTCTTTAGTAGTCTCTCAAGTCAGGAGTAAGACTTTTACCATAGCCCACCTACTTGCCAAGGCAAGAAACAGCACCCAACCAGAGAAAGGGGCTGCAGTTAAGAGGCAAATGCAGCAAATCAATAGCAAGTTCTAATGTATTCATACAGCACCCAGGACTCACAATGGGCCCATGGTCTTGTACAAAAGTCAGGACAATTAAAATAAAGCAGGAAGCCATGCAGACAAGGGGAACAGCCAGTAAACCAATGGGATGGGGAAAAAAACAGGAATGACTAACAAAAGAGAGGTCAAAAATAGCCAAGTTGGAGTGGGTCTAACAGAAAGAACTGTTGTGAACTTCACAGATACAGAGGGAAGGGGATTCCACAGATTGAGTCCCTCAGTCAAAAAGATCCTGCTGCCCTCCCAGTCCAGATGGAATCTCAAGACCACAAGTGATAAACCAGTCCACCTCCCCGGCCTTAAAGAGGTGTAGGGTAAATAGGGCCAGATTATTAAGGGCTTTAGGGTACCTATCAGCAGACCATGAATCCATTTGCTGTGGTTAGTGCCAAATCCCCACTCTTATACCAAGGAGCAAGTGGACACCTGTTGGCTTTATATTACATACTGCCTGCCAATTTAAAGATCACCACAAAATCAGGAAGTCAACGTCAAATTCAAAGAGACAAGAACAGGGACAAGGTGAGGCAACAAGTCAAAATCTCAACATGGGATTGTATAGGATACGTAATTGAGATCTCGATCCAAAGCTCCTTGATGTCAAAGGAAAGGCTCTCTCTCATTGGGCTTTGGATCATACCCCGAATAGGGAACATGGTTCACTTTTGGGCCCATGCAGTGAGCGCTGGCAAAAGTGCCAACAGTTACAGAGTGTAACTCTGAACAGATACCTGATATAAGAACAAATCATTTAAAGGTTAAAATTCAATCTCAGAATAAAACGGAGTATATAAACATCAAATGTATAACTATAGCAATCCAAAGGAGCAGCTAGTCTGTGTCCTGCCAGATAGCAGGTGCATCTTGCTATCCACAGGAAGAGCTGCAATTGGAAGTTCACCTGCCAAAGATAATACATTCAGTGTAATGAACCTAAAATATAACTCATTCAACAGTGGAGGCCTTTGGGCCTGCCGAAGGAATATGTTCTCTCAAAAGAAATACATAGCTCAAGATTCTACGTTGAACAGCCTCCCTTGCAGCTGTAAATAGATTCCATGAAGCCATTTTAATTTATTTTAACTTAATATGCATATGTCTGAAATTAAAATAACTTGATTTGAAAAAGGCAGCAAAACTGGTTTTGGGTTATTGGGTTTGTAGCCAATTTGTTTCATTAGTTTTCTTCATGGGATCAATTATGCAATTAGGTATATTGTTTCAATTCAATTACCCAATTTGCCAGGCTTTAAAAAAGTTTTTAATGAGTTAAAATTGGTTCTTAGGAGACCTGTCATCAGTGAGGAATTCAGTGTCTTCCTTTGTTCGTGATACTACTAGACACTGCTAAGTAGGTATTTCAACAAGCGTAGAGTTTGCACTGAATACAATACAAAGGTCACTATGCCACAAAATACATCCGATATGCATTAGTATATATTTTACAGTGTAGGGAGTGTTTTGCTGCTTCACCAGCTCCAGACAGAATTTCCCCAGATCAGGAAGAATGTTTTAAATATGCCCTGTGCATGTAAATATGCCTATGTGCCCTGACAGTGCAATATGCGGGAGCTATAAGCAACCTGTCAGCCATCGATCAGTGATGTGCAGGGAAGCATTTGGCAGGGCCTGATCTAAAGCAAACAGTGATGGTCCATTGGTACAAGAGACGATACAATCTCATGCAAAATCCCAACATTTGCCAAATACACAAGTGTTCATACAAGCTTCATGTTAAGTTCATTTGATTCTGGGGAATTCACTATCCTCCAGGAGCTTTAGAAGCAACCTCTGAATGTAAAAATCAAGCAGGAAGCATTTAAAGCCCAGAATGCTTCGCATTATCATTACTGGATTTGGTATTTGACATTTGCGCCAGTGTCCGATACACATTTTACAGCCATGTGATTCAATAGATTTCTTCCAGCCAGCCCTTACAGCAAAGACTGGTGTTTAACAGAACAGAATTACTGCAAAAACAAAACACTTCCTGTTTGTTTTCACCGTGCAAAAGTCTCACGTGATATGAAAATTATTCTTAAATAATTTGAGGCATTGGCAAAGTTAACTTTATATGCCTCTTTTACAAGAGTATGTAACCTGTTCCGCTAAAAAGAACACATCTAAACTCAAAATCAAACACAGCACTGTCCAAAACAAGTGCATGGGAGAGACTTTCTTGCAAAAACTCCAAGCAGGTGCTTAGGTGCTGAATGCCATGAGTTCTGTGACAGCCCAGTGACTTCTGTAAACTTAGAGAACATATCTGGTTTATCAGTCTCCGTGTTAAGTCTCTTAATGGTGAGCACTTAGAATCTTGTCGTTTTCTACACAAGAGATTTGCTTCCCTAGTACTGTATGGAAAATGTGTTGTCAGAAATCTAAGTCACTGCTGATGCTATATAAAAAGCTACATGGAAAAATATTCCCTCTTAATATTGTTTGAGACCCTCTACACCAGCTCAGACTGCCTTCCTTCCTGTGCACATCAGCATTGTCTTCATGTTCACTTCTGCAGTTTTTTGAAAGGTTCTAGTAGATGTAATGGTTATTAAAATTGGTGGCTTGCTAAATAAGGTTGTTGGTCTAGTGTCTATGTAACGGAAGTATTCACCTAAATTTTCATGGTGCTAAACCCTTAAACAAATAGTATAAGACTGCATTGTCTCCATCTGCTTGTTGGGAGGAGGAACTCTTACACAAGCATCTGAACTAGCAGAGAAGACTGAAGTCTATTAACTTGCTGATGATGAAAGGTGATGGAGCCCTGCAGACTACTTTCTTCTAGCTGGTCATACCCCAGGTTCAGCATGGGCAGCAGCTGAGACGCTTCACCCACAAGCTGATGACACCTGTGTCTAAACCCCACTCTAGGGGCAAGAGAGGAGGAGATCCATCCTCAGTCCTTGATACCTCTGCTTTGACTGCAGGGGGCGTTAAAGATAGCAGTGGTAGCTTTTGACAATATGGATACCTGCGCCTACCAGAAACTGGACTGAGATCCTACTAATTTCATACAGCCTATCAAAAATCTGTCAATTTGTTTGAGTGAGTACACTGTTTCTTCTATTCCTCCCTCTCCAGAGAGAAATGGGAGGGGGACATTGAGCTCCTTAGACTCTTTCCTTTTCATTCTCTCCACTGGCCTGCAACATGGCATCTTTCAGAAGAGCTAAACCCCAGAGTAGTTCAGTCAGGGGAGGTCACTGACTGTACAGAGAAACATCCCCCTTCCTTCCAGGGGCTGTGAACACGCTGCTTCTGCTTCACACCCAGCTACCATCAAGGCCTGTGAGTCAGCTCCTGAGCTCTGGCCTACAAATACAGATCCCTGCCATTGAGCACCAAGCATTGCCACCAGACCAGCTGGAGTTAGATGGTGCTTGATAATTTATCACTCCTTTTCCCCAGGTCATTCCACTCCTTTTGTCCATGCCTGGTGCAGGAGTGTAGTATAGCACTTGCTGCATATGCACAGATGCAGCAAGGTTCAATGCAGAGAGGAAAGCCCGCTGGATTTTAATCCTTGCTGTGCATACTGCTGTTTTTGTCAATGCGTTGATCCACATGAATGAGTAATATCTATGCACAAAGAACCCCTGCAAAGGGGAAGCTGAGATAATAACCTCATGACATTAGTGAATAATTTCAGGCCATAAAGAGAAACGAGATGGCAGTAATTCAAGTTGTCTGAAAGAATCTGAATATCCACATAATTAGGTCACATATACTGACAAAGAGCTTAGGAGCCTTCGACCAAGCTAAACACTTTAAATTCCCCTGCCGCACAAAGTACAATTTGTGCATTTGTCCAAAAATATAACAAAAAAACCCAACAAAGTACGGTTCGTTAACTGCTCCCAGCTGCCAGACCCTGGTTAGGTTTTTGAGGGTTTAAAGATTGTGAATTTTACAGGCATAGCGGCAGGAGCGTGGCAGGTTTAATGAAGGGTAATTCCTATCCAGAGACTGACAACAGGAAGCTCCTTCAGATGAGATATCTCAGAAAAGAGCAAGCCACACAGCACTAAAAAAAGCAAACCGAGAAAGGGAGCATGTACAAAATGACACCACCTTTGGAAAAAGATGCATCCACTCCCCAAACCTACTCTCACACCAAGGCTCTGAACACCCACTTTGTAAAGGAGTTGAAATTATATTCACAACAGGGCATCAAGTGTAAGATTATTTTGGAGTTACAGACTTTTACCCAGGGCCAATGGGCTCATTTTATACAAGAGCCTCTTGAAGGTTATATAGGATCCTTCCTTTAAAATCTGATGCTGCAAAGAGGCAGCAGGCTTGTGTTTATTACTTTGGGTTGTCCCACTGACTTCGCAGAGTGAAAATAATGATTAGTATTAAGGACAGATCCAAAGGGCAGAAGTCAATGAAAGGATTCTCCCAGTTAGATCAGGCCCTCAGCATCCATTCAATTGTAGGCCACCTGGTGCAACACCAGTTTCTTATTCTACGTTCTGTATAGTGATGAACACACAGTTGGAATGTACCAAGTCAATAATAAACTCGGGATAATTCCTACATGAGGATATAAATTGCAGTCTCAAAGAGGGTTGTTTTTTTTGTTTTTTTGTTTTTTTTAATACTAACAGGTTTATTGCACTGGTGTAAATATAAAAACTGGAATGAGCGGAGATTATACAGCAATGTGTGAAACTGTAGCACCCAGGGGTTATGGTATTGTTGCCATCAGCACAAATGGTCTGAGGTTGTGCAACTGTATTTACAACCCATAACCTTGTGCACAAAGCTGCTTGAAAAATGGAAAAGAGTTTATTCATTAATATTTGATGAAAACCTACCAAGACCTGCAACGAATTATGTGAGTAGCTTTATAGCTGAGGCCCAGGATAGCCACTTCACATGAGTAGGCAGGTAGTGAAGAGGCCCTGAGTATTCTGGGATCACAGAAATCTCCGAGTCCATGCCTCAGAAAGGTGCATCGTTGTAAATTACTAAGCTTTGGAAAACTGGTGGCTGCTTTTGAATGCTGTGTGTTAACCTTAGGAAAACACAAGCCCACAATGTTGTTTTAACTTTTTATGGATCAAGAGACTGAAATAGGGATCCGGGAAGTAAAAGCGGAATTCTCAGTCCAAGAAAGTGCCTCAGCTTTCACAACTGGAGCTTTAAAAGGCCTCAGAGGATGAATTATTTCTCCCTATTGTAAAGCACAGCTGAGATATCAGCTTTGCAAGGGAGGGTTACTCAACACACATTCCCTGAACATGCAAATCACCAGCCACTAAGATGTGACAAGGGAGCCTTAGAAATTATATACCAGATAGAAGTGCAACAGGGTATTTAACAATCTTTGCATAACTTCAGCCTCCTGGCTTGGAAACTGTTAGGAGATTTATCAACCCCTCTCAGAACCACAACCGGCAAGAGTGTTCTTAACCTGGGGGCGTGCAGGCATCCGCTGGCGATTGTACAAATGTGGAACGTCTTTTAGTTGGCATGGGCAGGGCCATCTTCTGTTCTTTATGCTTTGCCAGTGCTGCTTGAACTGCCTCTGTGTGGATATCTGCAAAATGGAAATTACCACCCTTAGTTTTGCAAAACTAAAAACATAGTAGGAATATTTTTTATATATTATGTAGTTTAAAAAGGAGTTATTCACATATATTATAGCCACCATACTACCCTGCCCTCGCACCTTCTAGCCAAGACCTCACAGCACCTTCATAAACAGTGAATTAAGCTCTGCCACCCCGCCTATGACATTTCAATTTTACTGATGCGGAAGATAAAACAGTGGTTAAGTGATTTGCCAATCCAGAACAAACAGGTGGAAGAGCCAGGAACTTTGGTTCCAAGTATCCTACACTAACCATTAGACCCCTTTGTCTCTCTAGCAACTATTTTGTAGCAAATTGCATTTCTGTAACCCTTTTCCCCCCAACCTTCCATCCCAACCTGCTTGCCTGTCTTCACCAACGGTTACATCTTGTCTTTCAGACTACGAGCTTTGGTGCAGAGGGCTGTCTTTTTCTAGATCATCTTTGTACAGCACCTAGCACAGTCGGTTACCAAACTGGCTGGCCACCAAGCAATACCATAACGTCTTGTTAAATCATAAAAACGCACCGGTGCCAATGCTCCATAGAACTCATCAGCTTCGAAGTATTTTAAAAGATCGGACACATTTAGACTTTACATTAGAATACAATGGATCCTTTAACTGAACAAGCCTGCCCTGCTTTGCGCATTCAGTAGCGGCCTGCCCGAAGTTTTAACACAGAAAGTCATTCAATGGCAAGACCAGGGAACCAGCCTATGGATTCAAGGGAACAGTCCACACCCCAATGCCACGAACCAAACATAAGTTTAGGAATCAAATATTTTACCACAGCACAGTAAGAAGAAATAAAACCTTGTAGAATTTGTTGCCCTCAGAGGAAAATAAAAGGGAAAATTAGAGACATGTCGGTCAGAAGAAGCTGTCAGAGCTGCACTTATTTTTTAAAATAAGTCAAATGTTTATTTGCATTTATTTTTCTACAAATCAATCTAAATTCAAAACAAAAGCCAGAGAAATACTGTTTTCACCCATCCTCTGATGGAGGTCAGAGATTCTTCACTCTTTTTGGGGTACTTTCATGGGAATAATTTCAGAAAAGTAGCAGGGAAAAGAATTTTGGAATCCTGGAGACATGAATGGTTCCAAAGTGACCTTGGGACTCCAGTGCCAGCTCTCTTGGCATACATCACTGGATTGGTAATCAGAACTGTATTATGGGAGAGGAAAGCCTACAGTGGGGGACACAGTCAATTGAATCAGTGGATTTAGCTGTTGGCACCAGCCCTTAAGAAACCTAAATAAATCACAGCACAATACCACACAAAAAATACTGCTGCTGCTGCTACTTTTTCACTTTTATAGGGCCTTCCATCCAAGAAGCTCAAAGCAGTTTACAAAAGTGAATTAAGTTTCACAATCCCCCTGTGAGATAAATATGTTCCCTTCACACAGATGGTGAAGTGAATTAGGCCATGTCTACATGATGAGTGCCACAGAGGCATAACTACAGAGCTGTAGCACAGACTACAGCAAGGGAAGGGGTTTTTCTGTTGTGTAGGAACTCTTACCTCCCCTGGCGATGGTAGCTAGGTCTACAGAAGCATTGTTCCATTGACCTAGCTGCGTCTACACTGGGGGTTAGGTGGGCATAGCTAGGTGCTCAAGGGTGTGCATTTTTCCTGACCAACAAGTCCAGCTTCAGACTGAGTGGGAACTTGCCTCCTGCTTCTACACACACCCCATCCCCAGTCGTCTTCCTCCTGAGCAGCAGAGGAAATCAGCAGGACAGGAGTCAGACTGAGGCGCTCGGAACATGTGAGCACAAAGGAGAACAGTTCTTAGCCTCCAGGGCAGATGTGTCTGTCAGTCTGTGATTCCAGGAGTGTGGAATGCAGCTTGTCTAGGGAGCAGCAGGTAACTAAACGTCACTGATCTGAACTGGGCTTTGGTAGCTCTGCACTGCTTACCGCAAATTTTGTCCTAGGCTGGTAGGTGGCTACAGCTAAATTAATCCCAACCATACGCAACAGCTTCCTCCGGGCCCAGGGTGTGTGTGTGTGTGTGCACACTCATTCCCCCGCTCCGCCCCCACCTGCCCCCTTCTCCCAAGTCCCCACCCCTGCCCCACCCCCTCCCTTGAGCGTGCCCTGTCCCCGCTTCTCCTCCTTACTCCCGGAGCCTCCTGCACGCCGGAAACAGCTAATTGCGGCGGGCGGGAGGCGCAGGAGGGGAGTGGGGAGCTGGCTGCCAGTGAGTGCTAAGCACCCACTAATTTTTTCCATGGGTGCACCAGGGCTGGAGCACCCATGGAGTTGGCACCTGTGATCCCAACACTACTTTGCCAATGATTTCAATGCTAATTCCAAGCACTCAGCCACCCTTCTGAGGGGCTCTATGGCTATCTCTACACTGCAATTAAAATCCCGCAGCTGGCCTTGCCAACGGACTCGGGCTCGTAGGGCTGTTTTATTAAAGTGTGGACTTGGGGAGGAGCCCGGGCTCTAGAGCCCTGCGAGGTGGGAGAGTCCCAGAGTTTGGGCTACAGCCCAAGCCTGAACATCTATCCTGCAATTAAACAGACCCCTAGCCAAAGCCCCATGAGCCCGAGTCAGCTGGCACGGGCCAACCGCTGATGTCTAATTGCAGTGGAGACATACCCTAAGGGAGCTCAGTCCTGGGCCCACTCCTCACTACAGATAAACTAAACTCTGGCATTATCCAGTCATTGGTGATCAATCAGCGAACCTGCTGGGGAGCTGGAACCCCCTCTAGCTGGAGAAGAGGAACTGGCTACTCTCAAGAGCTCCCTTCAGGAGGCGGCACTGGACATTTCAGTTAATTTAGTCTTTCTATAGTGTGCCTATCTGCCTCTTGTCACTCACTAAAATGGATTAGCGCCAAGTGAAGTTCTCTTCCGCTAACCAGCTAAACTCAACCCAGGAACCCATGAGGTAAAGAGTCATTTACTCTCCCTGATCAGCATCCTTTGTTCCTTGATTTTCATTAGGAACCGTAGGCCCCTGAGCACCCCTGGTTTCTAGACACACTATAAGCAAGACAGGACTTTCAGCAATCAGACCACTAACTGGCTGAACCGCTCAGATCAGGTGACCTGTATTCTCCCACTGACAAAGGTCTTTGATGCGTGATTGTTATATCCTTACCAGACCGATAGCGTTCATCTCTGGCTCCTCCAGATCGAGCTCGGTGATACTTGGATGAGGATGGTGCTGAAGTTGCTGCTGGAGCAGGTGTCTGATTTCTGGGTTCCTTTTGTAATGCTGGATCAACCCCTGGAAAACAAATCCACAATTCGTTCAGAGCTTTAAAAAAAAAAAAAAAAAAAACCAAAGCCACCTGCTTTTGGACAACATTAAAAATCCATTGTTACCTGCTAAATTATCCCCAGGGAACAAACAGGTTCAGCACAGTGTGCTCCTGAAATTAAAGATTGCCTGCTGAGCTGTTCAATAAGCATGTTTAAGGTCTTGTCTAAACTAGGATTTAGCCACTGGTGCAAACCCCTAGTATAGGCCATGAGTTACACTGGTGTAGCACGATCTGTAAAGAGCAGTTTAGCCTGGTTCCAGCAGTACTATATCCTTGTGCTTTTTAAAAATTATACATCTCTCCCTTGAGATTTAAACCTGCTTCTTGGGGGGGGGGGGGGGGGGGGACGGGGGACGACAAACAAACAAAAAAACACAGTTCTCCACCAAGACCGATATCTAAAGAATGAATTTTGGAAGAGAATTATATACAAGACAGCCTGATCTATTGCAACCATTTTATTATCATAATTTTCATAACACTTAAAGAAAATGGTTTCAGTTATTAGTGAAGAAACTAGCTAAATAAAAGTCCTAATTACAGCATGTTATCTATAATTCATGAAATTCTCCAGCATAAGTCCTGCAATTTTACAAGAGAAAAACTTTCCACTGCAAGCAAATGTGTCACGAAAGAGCTTTAAACACAGCACTGCATCCTTCCTTTGGGGGGGGGGAAAACCTCTTTAAAAATAGCTGAACGCAGTCTGAGTGAAGAACAAGCGATCGAAATAAGCTATTTTTATTGATAGGTCACATACAGTAAACAGGAAGGAAATTGATTCTTTTACAAAGACAGCTGGTCTTGTAGAACTAAAAAAGAGCAAAACGGTTTGAATTAACATGAAGGACTTGAAAATATAGTTCAGTGTTTACAGAATGAAACTGGGGGAGAAATTCTGGTTCCACTGAAGTCTATGGGAGCTTTGCCATTGATTTTAATGAGGCTAGGATTTCACCCAGGGAATCAGGAATTCTGGGTTTTAGTCCTTCTCCTACCATTGACCCACCGTGAAATCACGGGCAAGTCACCTCACCTCTGTGTGCCTTGGTTCCCCCATGTGTACAACGGGGATTATAAAGGATCATATGCAAGTGCAAGACAGTACATTTCAATAGCAGTTCCTTATTTGACCCCTTTTGCCCAGAACTACAATCAGGGTATATAATTTGCACGTCAAGCATATATATTGCTCATGAACGTGCCAACATAATTACTCAAGACTGAACAGTCTATGAATGCGGTGCTGTAATTACAGTCTTCTTCTGTCGTTTTAGCTACTAATTAATAGTCAGAGAGGGTATCAGATCAATGTTGCATGAACAGAGGAGGATTTACAAGAATAGATCAAACTGCTTTAGTAAGTAAATAACATGATTCCAAAATTAGCTGGAAATCCCAAAAGATAACATTTATTTGTAACATGGTACTTCAGTCAGTGTCTGCAGAATTTGGATATGAAAGTTTTGGAAAGTATCAAAGTTAAGGAGTGGCAAAAATGTTGGGGTCACTCATCCACAACTTTAATTTTTGTTACTAAACAGTATAAAATAAGTTTTATATAAGTTAAAATAAGGACTCAGGTATAGCCTCCATCCAGAAATTTACGTTACCAGAAATAAAACAATAGTTCCCAAATGAGTACCATAACAGATCATACTTCAGTAATGCCTTTCATCTTAGGATTCTGAAGCAATTTACAAACAAAAAAGCTTCAACACCCCCCCACTCCTCATACCATGAGGTAGACAAGTTTTCAATGTACATCTGGGGAAAATGAGACCGAGAGAGGGTAAGTGACTTGTCCAATTTCACAAACTAGTTAATGGCAATGATGAAACTGACGAGGCAGCCAAGACACTTATTACCTACCATATTGCAGACCAGCACCTTAGTGACAGTATATTTGTGTATCCCCTCACCGGCACTTCAAAACCATGGTTAAGGATGTGGTATGAACCTAGAGCTTGTCTATACAGGAAAGTTTATCGGCAGAACTATATTGCTATAGTCATACCAGTATAACTCCTTGCGTGGACACTCACATTCCCAAATAAGAGGAGGGGCAGGAGGCTTAAATAAGTGCATGGTGCATCCTGAGCATCTCAAATGAAAGGGCAAGTCTTATTTTCACTTAACCACTTGCTGGGCGTAGAAGCTAAGAGCATCAATAATCAATAAGCAGACTGGGAAGGGAGGAGTATGGATTTGGGGTAAAGGTACAGGACTAGGAGCCAAGAGCTGGGCAAGAATGATTAAAGGTCTTGAGAACATGACCTATGAAGGAAGGCTGAAAGGACTGGGTTTGTTTAGTTTGGAAAAGAGAAGACTGAGAGAGGACATGATAGCAGTTTTCAGGTATCTAAAAGGGTGTCATAAGGAGGAGGGAGAAAACTTGTTCACCTTAGCCTCTAAGGATAGAACAAGAAGCAATGGGCTTAAACTGCAGCAAGGGAGGTTTAGGTTGGACATTAGGAAAAAGTTCCTAACTGTCAGGGTGGTTAAACACTGGAATAAACTGCCTAGGGAGGTTGTGGAATCTCCATCTCTGGAGATATTTAATAGTAGGGCCTGGTCCCCACTAAGCCCCCACTTCGGACTAAGGTACACAAATTCAGCTACGTTAATAACGTAGCTGAATTCGAAGTACCTTAGTCCGAACTTACCGCGGGTCCAGACGCGGCAGGCAGGCTCCCCCGTCGATGCCGCGTACTCCTCTCGCCGAGCTGGAGTACCGGCGTCAACGGCGAGCACTTCCGGAATCGATTTATCGCGTCTAAACCAGACGCGATAAAATCGATCCCAGAACATCGATTGCCTGCCGCCGGACCCTCCGGTAAGTGTAGACGTACCCTAGGTTAGATAAATGTCTATCAGGGATGGTCTAGACAGTATTTGTTCCTGCCATGAGGGCAGGGGATTGGACTCGATGACCTCTCAAGGTCTCTTCCAGTCCTAGAATCTATGAATCTGTGCAACTTCTGTACCTAACATGCTTCAAGTCTACCAATTTGCAAAAGCGGGTCAGAGCATTCCGCTGCATCTCAGGGGCCACAAGGCTACTTTAATTAACATTTGTGTCTGTAAACTGTTTGGAGATCCTTGATGTAAAATGTTTAGATAATTTACAATTCAAAACAAGTAACAAAATAGCTGCAACAATGGACTGTGTGTACTAATATCAGCACTGTCACCAAACGAGAATTTCACCATTTTGAAAACATAGCTGAATGCTACTTAACAGGGACAGTGACCCAAGTCTGTTACTCTCCAGCCCAGGCTGGTAGCCTTCAAAAGTTTTTACCATCTGATGTGTTTTCAATGGCTTGTGTATAATGAGCCTGGTGGTTTGCCTAGTTCTCAGTTCCCAGGTGGTACACACCAGACACTCCCAGCTAATAACTGTCCCTATACAGCTTGTTTTATTAAGGGTGCCATCAAGACTGAACTCACCCCTTGTGGCCCTAGAAGAGGAGCCTCCATCTCAAGATGGAGATACACTGGCGAGGAAGCTTGGACTATTGCTGCCTGTGCTGAATCACTTTGGAGGATTTTTAAACCCTTCTGCACTGTTACTTTGATATCTTTCACAAAGCACCAGCTGCAAACATTATGGATTTAAAAACATTTAAACACTGAAAATATTGAAAAACCTGGAATACCAGTGGGAGAATAATTACTGTAGAAAATTTAATCAATTAGAACAAGTAGAATATGCTGCAAACCTTATTAGCGCCAAAGCAACACATGCACCTGTGCATTACCAGCCTTCCAAATAAAAGTCATTGTTTTATAGTGCCCAGTCCTTACATTGGATCCATGTGATAGATTCTTACACCCCTGGGAAGCCCCATTGGGACTCTACAGTCGTAGAAGGATCTGTGATGTGGACCATTATAAACACAGACCCAGAGTCTTAAATTGTAAGCTCCTCAGGCACAGACTGTCTTTTTATGCTTTGTACAGTGCCAAGCACATCATCTGGGCTTAAAGAAATAAATAAGCAATTTCAATGCCAATGACAGTCAAAGGCATCTTCCTTGTGTACCCATCTGAACAAGCTCCTCTTGTCCACGATACAAATTACATTAAATGACAGACTGAAGAACTGCACTTTTGCTTAAGACTCATCCATGTTTGTGTCTTTGTCATGAACAGGGAGGTTTTATTCAGAGCCAATGAAGAGACAACTTCAACAACTAACAACGCAGCTTAAACCTTCCTGTTCACTTGACAATTTATTTAGGACTATAAGTAACCACTAGATGTCAGCAGCACAATTATACACTATTCTTTAAAATTAACTATTGAATACACTTTAATTTCTTGCTTCCAAGATGCAAAAGCTTTGTTTATTCCACAGCACATCACAGTGTAGTCATGACAGTTCATTTACACAGGGATCAAATGTATCCCTAACTGACATGAAACCTCAAGATCTAGCTCTTTGTTTCAATATTGTTATATAAGAATGTGTATGAGTACAAATTAATATAAAGCACATAAGCAGGATTCAGAGATCTGGGAAGAAGTACATATTTATAGTACATCATATACAGTTACAAAGCTCTCTGACAAAGCAGCAGAAGTGAGCTAAGCTTGGCAGATGTTAGATGACTTTATTTAGCATTCCCTTCAGAATAATCCTGCTACAAGCTGCAGTTTCTGCTGGCAGGACCTGGATACACACAGGCACCATGATGGTTGTATTTTATATGGGTTTTATAGGATGCAGTTGATGTTTTAATTGCCATTTGATGCTAGCTGAACATGCTGCTCCCCCACTCCCTCCCTCTCAGTAAGGGGAAGGGACACTAGCTATAAAGTGATTTTATATAGACGAGACAATAAAAAAATTCATATGTGATCAATAACAATGCCACAACAGCCAAGAGGGATACTTACATTAGTAATAAAGCCAGAGACAGGTAGGATTCATTTGACAAAAGAACAAACTAAGGAGCAGACTAGCAGATTAGCCTGCTTGTCTGTGTAAAGAATTGAACAAGTGTTAATGTTTGACTGGCTATTCCTTAAAATGATGCAGTACTGTCCAGCTATAAACCTATAAAAACAGTGTGAAAAGCAAATGTCTGTATGAGGGGTCTGCAGGTCAGCTTGGGCACCATTTCCTGAACGCAGGGTGTGAGCCCTTTTTCAGTAGCAGACATGTTGCATCGGGTTCAGTCTGTAATTATTGCTCCTTCCCCTCCACACCTGGAAGACTAAAAACTCATTGGACATAAAATTTTGGCCTTTCTCCATTCTACCCTACATGTCGAACATCCGCCTTATCCCACTCTCCATTCATAATCCTCTGGGAGACTTACTTCTTCCATAAGGCATACAAAAAGCAAAGACCAGCAAAAGTTGTCACCACTATAGGCATAAAAGGATACTAAGGGAGCGCCGTCTGTGTGTCCCATTGCATCTCACGTCGTCTGCGTATCTGGGGTATAAGCTCCTTGGGGCAGGAACTCTGTCTGCTTACATCTTGTGCACAGAGCACACCTCCCATACTGCCTCTAGCAGGATACTCTGTCCTGCCCTGGCAGCTGGAGGAGATTGATTTCTAACTGGTCTTTTCTGTGCCTATCTAGTTGTGATCCTTGTAATGGTAGGCAATGGAAAGCTAAGTCTATCTCTGGTAAAGAGGGAGGAAGGGGTGGATATTTTAGCTCACTCAAGACTCCATTTCATATGCTTTCCGACCCCTCCAAACCAGTGTTCTGTGCTCACCATTACTAGGGTTACCATACGTCTGGATTATCCCGGACATGTCCGGCTTTTTGGGCCTCAAATCCCCATCCGGGAGGGAATCCCAAAAAGCCGGACATGTCCAGGAAAATAGGGAGGGAGGGGCCGGCGGTGCTCGGCTGGGGGCCGGGGCCCAGCGGTGCAGGGCCGGGCGGTGTGGGGCTGGGGCCGGCGGTGCTCGGCCGGGGGCCGGCGCCCCAGGGCCCGAGCCAAGAGGGAGACGCCGAGGCCAGAGCCTCTTGGCCTGAGCCAGACGGCCGCCGGAGGGAGCTGCTTGACTGGGGGGGCTGGTCTGGGCCGCGCCTCCTCGTGCCCCCCCGCCCCATCCCCAGCTTACCTGCTGCCTGCCTGCTTCAGGCTTCCCGCGAATCAAATGTTCGCGGGAAGCAGGGGAGGGGGTGGAGTTGGGGTGGGACCGGGAAGGGGCGGGGCTGGGGGCGGAATTGGGGCGGGGCCGGGGCCCTGTGGAGTGTCCTCTTTTTGGACACTTAAAATATGGTAACCCTAACCATTACATTATTCTTCCCAGAGGCCTCAGGCTCTGAGGTACTGAGGGCCATCTACACCCACTCATGTAATTCCTTTTAGCACTGGGCCCATAATAAGGGCTTTCCTCATTTGTTTGCTGTTTACCTACAGGTGGTTAGTGTCAGCTGCACTCAGGGTAATTTGACTATGTTCTTGTATACTTCAGAGAGTGAGAAAGTAAAGCCTTTGTGCAGAACAAAGATTATTTTCCCCCTGAAACAAAGTAGTTTGCATTTAAAAATATCGTCCAAATTTTAGAGCAATTCTTTTTTGCTTTCTGTTTTTGCATTTGAGAGCTTTGATAAACTCTGCCTTGCTCCTAATCTGGCAAACACACAAACCAAAAATATACAAACACTATAATCCATGGCCATAAAATAACAGGATCTATGTTCATTAAACGTTACTCCTGCATACCCAATCCTCCAGCAATTTTCACAAGGAATATTTTGGACTAGTTCATTAACTTTCAGACTTTTATGTGATACAAGGACTATCAGGCGATTCAAGGAATATTAACTGCATGCAAACTAATATGCACTCTGTGTTCTCTCTCACTAAGAGACGTTGCAGAAATATGGGATCAAATCAGTCCTAAAGGAAAAGCACATGCTGCAAGGGGAAGGGAGAGAAGTCCAAAATAAAGAATAAAGATCAGGGGCGATAGAGCGGAAGAATTATTTTGAAACATGAGGCGGCAAAAATTCTGATAGATTCAGACATCTGTTTTGTTTGCAGAATTCCTTGTTCCCCAAAAAGACTGCCAATGAAAGATTTGCAAGCCTTTAATGCATGCATAACCTAAGTCTACATGACAATCCCCAATAATGTAGTTTCTTATTAACGTGAGGAGGGGGTAAGAACTCTACCTGAAGCAGACAAAGGTTCTGACAGTAAATCAGGGCTTGGTGAATATAATTTCCTTTATACATAAGGAGAAGATTCTTTTGTCCTATCCTTAGGAACGGATTACATAATGCATCATCTCAAATAGCAAGAAAACAGTCCGCCAACAGTGTGTCTGGCTGCAAGAGTTGCTAATTTTGGCAACAAGGTTTTCCTGCATTTGCACTCCCTGAGCCAAAGAGCTGTATATGCTTTGCCAGGTTTGCAGCGATCTGAGGAGGACAGCAGCTCATTAAATTAAGCAAGGAGGCAAATATATCCTAGCTCACAATGACACTCAAGTGATGCATGAGGTGCTACGTGTGATCTACAGGTCTCCTAATGCTAACAATAAGCATGTTTATTAAAGAGCTCTGCAAAATATTGCAACTGACAGGGATAATACTAGAGGAAAACCCCATTAAGTCATGTAATGGATTTGCCTTGCTTATGTGTATTTAGAAATCCATGTCACCCACTAATGGAAATAAATCCAATATCACTGGGTCATCACGTGGATCCAGAGGCTTCCAGTTATCCTCCCAGCAGAAGAGGACTTTCCGACATACAGATTACTATGATATCACACCAGTTTTTCTTGTGTCCCTTGCACTTCTGACAGTGCATCTCACTTGACCCCATCCAGAATAATGGGCATCAGGACATACCCCACTAGACCCCAATTTTTTACCACCATGCCAACCTAAATTCAGCTGTGTTCATTCTACCCTCAAGTGAACATGTGCTTCCTGTTCTCTTAGAGAATTTTCAACGTCCCTTATCTGAACTGCCTCTTTTACCCTTCCTGCAAGAGTGCACATTTCGCAAATGACATCCGTGATGACCTTTCCCTTTCCAGTATCTACCAAGTGGGAGGTGATTAACGCCAACGAGACATAAGCAATCCAAGCGAATAGCAAGCTCCTATAAAGGCGAAGGCCAAATCAAGCCAAACAAGGCTCACTCAGTGGCTTGGAGCCTTCTGGTGGATACTCGTCTCCACAGATGGAAGGAGAACTGAAAGACGCAGTCGTTCTCTCATCCCCTATGGTGCACGTTCATCACAGCTGCAGTGTACTTTTTAAATGTCCTACAAAAGCATTCAGCCTCCGCCGAAGGCTCAGCTCTGCCTCAGCAACGGGAGGTCCAAGGGTCAGCCCTACACCCACAAAGCAGTTAGGCCCCTTTTCATTTCACAGGACTGTTTGTGGCTCAGGCTAGCCGTTCCTTTTCAAGTCACAGGCTGTGGTATAAACATGAATTTACCCCTCCCTTTATTTTGGTCCATGCAGCATTCACAAGTAGCATTTCTGGGGTCATGTCTACACAGGCACACTCAGGAAAGCTAAGGCCAATCCTACTAAAGGTGACTTCATAACTTCAGTTGATCTGCCTTAACTTTCCCAAACAGCCCCATGCGGACAAGCCTTTAATACGTATGAACTGTGACGTCTGTTACAATAAGCTTCTGCATAGCCAACCTAGCAGCTGTCAGCAAATGCAGAGCAGCGCGTAAATCCAGGACCATCGCTCCAGTATGTTAATTTTTGCAAAAATGGCTGTTACACTAGGAAAATGAGTTTCTGAAAGGAATAACGTTGTTGTTCTACCTCAAACAGGGAGGCAACTCCCAGAGGCAGTGTGGCATAGTGGACTGGGCACAAGGATAGGAGAAAGGATCTCCCAAATTCTGGTACTGACTTGCTGCAGCACATCACTGTAGCTCTGTGCCTCAGTTTCCCCCACATCTGTGAAATGGGGATAACATCTTACAGAGTGATGTGCCTGAGCATTAGTTAACATTTGAAAAGTGCTTTAAGAATGTAATGCACTAATTAAGTGCTGAGGGTTGTTATAATTTTCTTCTGCAGACGAAAAAATCAACGATCTTCATGCCATCAGAGGGGGAAAACATCAGAACCTTTTAAACTAAGAGACTGATCCTGCATTGCTTATGCATGTGTAAATCTCACTGAAGTCAGTGAGAGATTTGCCAGAGTAGGGACTGCTGGACTGGGCCCATAAAGAACCACAAGACTGTCAGAATGGCAGTAGTGAATTCCACCTTAATTAGTGACATGATATCTGGCCCTAGTTTCTCCCAATGCTCTGGCTCGCTCCCCTGCCTTGAGAAGCACGTCAATTAGTGCAGCAGGACTATGCACAGTCTCTCCAGACATTTTCCCCCCAATTAAACATTTTCCAAAATAAACATGCATGTAAAGTGACAGGCACAAGGGGCAAAGGGCCACATCAATGCATACAGAGCTGCTTATGGAATTACTGCTATTGGTCTTGGTTGCCCCACCCTGAACTCCAAGCCAAGAGCAAATCTGTGATGAGAAGTGGCTTGAAGGTGTGAAAGGAGCCCACATACCCCAACTTCCTCAGGGCCAAAGACTTCACCAGAATATGCCTTGAGTCAATAGAGCTTGCAAGATCTGCTTGATGGATCCCCGCTTATAAGGATTAGTCTGGGTTAAACCCAGACATGCCATTCTATATTTCTTCATTAATACAATAATGATAAGAGTTGACTGTCACCTCATCAAATCGAAAAGAAATTTCTATCAAACAGCTGTCTAGTCAGGCACCCCTCAGCTGCCTATGACAGTTTCAAAATGTAAGGCCAAAACAGGATTTTTGCTTATATTGCTTGCGTCAATGTATTAGGTTGGTAACAGCACACTGTGTCCATTTCCATAGCCGCTGTATTTAAAATATTTACTGTAGCAGTAAGTCACTCCAGTGATTAATACTGGGGAGCAGACCTTCAGATGAGAGCATATTTGAGCTATTGTTGTATGAACAAAGAAAAGGTGAGAAATCTAACCGAGAGATAGCAGATTCTATACAAAAGAGATGATACACATGACAATGACAGAATTCTTTTGTTTTGAGCTCCAGGTGAATACCACCTGAAGTGAAAAGAATCAATGCCATTTCAAAATAAACGAACACATGGGCATTCACAATCTGCTCAAAGCAGTGAATGTCAATTTGTCAGCAATCAAAGCCCTTTAACCCCTACCCTTTTTGGCATTAGTTCAGTATCAGTCAATTACAGTAACAGTTAAGTCATGGAGCCCTCTGCCTGTCATACCAATTCACTCCTGATCAACTGCAAAAACCCAGAAGCTTTATTTGATTTTTTTTTAATAGTTAAAGACTTCCCAGTGTATCAATAGTGCAATTATTTTTGCACAAGTATCCTGCTATTAATTATTGGAGGTGCTCTAGGCCTTGCCCTAGAGAGGAGTTTACAATTATCCATCTCTAATTATTCTACATTAATAGCCAGCCCCACTGCTAAGGATCTTTGAATAAAAGAAAATGAATGTAAACAAAATGACAAATGAATTCAGCAAGTCTGATAAATAAGGTAACAAGGCCAATTATGAAGATACTAATGCCTCTATAGCAAACATGAGGAATGGCTTCAGAACGTATTTGTACAGCAGGACTTATGAACTGGCAAATTAACTTAGCACTTAAACAATTTTAAGACAGTTCTTTATGGTCTGCCTTTTGACAAAGGCCTCATGAAAGCTTCTGCATTTGGAAACTTCCTTTTTCCTCCAAATAATGTTTCACTTCACTTGAACATAACCATTTCAGATCATAAAAGCAGATGAAGCTGGAAACCCACGGCCTAGTCTGGTGAAACAGCAAGAGCATATGGATGAGTGTTTCTATGGTGCTCAACAACACAGATGTGGCGTGCTCAGATACTAATGTGCTAATTATGGTCCTGATCCCATCTACACAGGCAGAACCTAGCACCCATACAGAACCTCATGGACAATGGCGGGACTCCACGTGGGTGTAAAGGGTCCAACTGCAGGTTTGAGGCTTATATGTTAAATTTAGCCCTGTATGTTTTAAAAAGGAATCCCACATTTCATAACTCACTGGCTTGGTCTTGAACTCTAAAGATCAGTTTCCCGTAAGAGTCATCCTCCAAGCGAGCCAGTGTCCATTCTGCTTCTGAGGTAGACAAGATGCCCTTCCAGCATTTCCACAGTAGGTTTTTTTAGCTCTCAAACTTAGCCTGGGCCATTTCATCTCTCTTCTAAGTAGCTCTAGCTCTCTTACGCAAGAGAGCCCCCCCCTCCACTCCCCCCGCACACGCGCACACAACCCCGCACGCGCACACACACCACTGATACAAGCAAAGGGAAAACCAGGAAGGTGCGCAGCTCTTATTCAGAAAAGTGGACGTACTGTGAAGCTTATGCTGCTGAAAGTGTTGGATTAACAGCCATGGAGACGAAGTGCTGTGTATAGATCTGCAGAACACGTACGGCATAAGCAGCATCACTGCAAACTTCCTCCACATTGCCCCAAAGGGACACTCTAAGGATTGGAGGGGAGCTTGGACTTCGCGGCCGGTTCAAGCCCTTGACTTCTCAGCTGATGAGGGAGCAAGAGCTGCCTGTGCTGGTGTTTTGTTTTTAAATGAGATCACATGTCCCAACTGGGAAAGCTCTGAGGCACATGAAATTTTATACAGGCCAACCACCCACCTGGTGGTAACGTTCAGGAACTTCTGACCTGGATATAAACCAGCAACCTAGAGGTGAAAGGCTCTATTGCCTATGACTCTACTGCTGCCATTTGGCCCCCTACAATGGAATTGTGAAACAGCTAAAGCAAACTCAACTGAGGCAAGGGCAATTGGGAGTTGACAGGTAAGTGATCCAAGCCCTCAACCTCCACCTTCACTTGATGAAACCCCTTTAATGACAAGGCTGATGCAGTAAATCAAAGCTCTTAATCTGGACCGAGACACAGTACTTACCATGTGTCTGTGGGATGTATGGAGCCAGCAGCTTTGCCCTTTTCTTCTCATACCCCTTCTGTGTGATGTCCCCTAAAATCAAACAGGAGAGTCACGTTACTTTGTCCTTGAGGTGCTCTGTTGCAAGAGGATTTTAGCTGCATGGCCTTGCCACACAATAATGGGCTTTGTGAGGTGTCACCATATGGGCAGCAGGAATGACTTATAAGAACCAAGTATTTGTCAAGGTATTGCAGTCTTATGATTTACTCACATAAGCGAAAGATGGAAGCAGACTACTCGATCCCTGCTAGATCAGCACCCTCAGCCATGTTCCCTACTGTGCATTTTTCTAAGGGTCTCAGGTTTAATTTTAATTCCGCTAAACAATGGGGCTTTCACCTCTTCCTGTGGAAGCAACTGTATAATATATACCCCTTCAATGGGGTGACTTGAACCAGAACAACTATCTTAGCGGGATATCAACACTGTAAAAACCTAAAATGAAAATCAACTAGCTCAGGCACCACAGGACAAGGCCCAAGGACAAACTCATAGACTCATAGACTCATAGACTTTAAGGTCAGAAGGGACCAATATGGTCATCTAGTCTGACCTCCCGCATGATGCAGGCCACAAAAGCTGACTCACCCACAACAGAATCTTCCAGCCTGCGACCCCTGCCCTATGCTGCGGAGGAAGGCGAAAAACCTCCAGGGCCTCTGCCAATCTACCCTGGAGGAAAATTCCTTCCCGACCCCAAATATGGCGATCAGCAGAACCCCGAGCATACAGGCAAGATTCTACAGCCGGACTCTCATTTTACCCGCGATGGCCCGTTAATGCCTATTTGACTAAAATCACATTATCCCATCAAACCATTCCCTCCATAAACTTATCAAGCCTAATCTTGAAGCCAGAGAGGTCCTTTGCCCCCACCGTTTCCCTCGGAAGGCTGTTCCAAAATTTTACCCCTCTGACGGTCAGAAACCTTCGTCTAATTTCAAGCCTAAACTTCCCCACGGCCAGTTTATATCCATTCGTTCTCGTATCCACATTACTACTAAGCTGAAATAATTCCTCTCCCTCCTTGGTATTAATCCCTTTGATATATTTAAAGAGAGCAATCATATCCCCCCTCAGCCTTCTTTTGGTTAGGCTAAACAAACCGAGCTCCTCGAGTCTCCTTTCATAGGAAAGGTTTTCCATTCCTCGGATCATCCTAGTGGCCCTTCTCTGTACCCGTTCCAGTTTGAGTTCATCCTTTTTAAACATAGGAGACCAGAACTGCACACAGTACTCCAAATGAGGTCTCACCAGCGCCTTGTATAACGGAAGCAGCACCTCCCTGTCCCTACTAGAAATACCTCGCCTAACGCATCCCAAGATCGCATTAGCTTTTTTCACAGCCACGTCACATTGCCGACTCATAGTCATCCTGCGATCAACCAGGACTCCGAGGTCCTTCTCCTCCTCCGTCACTTCCAACCTATGCGTCCCTAACTTATAACTAAAATTCTTGTTAGTCATCCCTAAATGCATCACCTTACACTTCCCACTATTGAATCTCATCCTATTATTGTTACTCCAATTTACAAGGTCATCCAAGTCTCCCTGCAAAATATCCCGATCCTTCTCCGAATTGGCAATACCTCCCAACTTTGTGTCATCCGCAAACTTTATCAGCCCACTCCTACATTCGGTTCCGAGGTCAGTAACGAATAGATTAAATAAAATCGGACCCAAAACCGAACCTTGAGGAACCCCACTGGTGACCTCCCTCCAACCCGACAGTTCCCCTTTCAGTACTACCCGCTGCAGTCTCCCCTTTAACCAGTTCTTTATCCACCTCTGGATTTTCATATCGATCCCCATCTTTTCTAATTTAACCAGTAATTCCTCGTGCGGCACAGTATCAAACGCTTTACTAAAATCTAGGTAAATTAGATCCACCGCATTTCCTTTATCTAGAAGGTCTGTTACTTTCTCAAAAAAGGAGATCAAGTTGGTTTGGCACGATCTTCCTTTCGTAAACCCATGTTGTAATTTGTCCCAATTGCCATTCACCTCAAGGTCCTTAACTACTTTTTCCTTCAAGATTTTTTCCAAGACCTTGCATACTACAGAAGTTAAACTAACAGGCCTGTAGTTACCCGGGTCACTTTTTATCCCCTTCTTGAAAATAGGAACCACATTAGCTATTTTCCAGTCCATCTCAACCAACCAGACACCAACAACAGGGAACAGTCCCCCTCTGCTAAAGGGAATTGGGGGAAAAGCAATAGCAAATGCAGAGCTTAGTCATAATAAACTAACCAACGAAAGAGAGGCTTGCAGCGGACCCTAAAGAGAGCTGACGAAGGACTATGATGAGCCCATTCCAGAAGGAAATGCTTCACCCTGATCCAAAACTTAGAGACAGACCCACCTCAGGTGACTGAACTGCCCAGTAAGGATGGGCAGATCACCAAGCATTTATTGTGAATGGCAACAGTTCAGTACTTAGGGTCTTATAAACCAACACTGTATTAACTCTTATCGATCTAAGGCTAATGCTTCACCAATTGCCCTTAAGTGGGGCAATTCATTAAGCAGTTAATGTCTGCTTTCCTGCCCCCTGGCTTGCAGCATTTCTCATTTCTACTTAAAGGTACATACAGCATTCTTTAATTCATTCTATTTCTTTAATATACTTCATTTCACTTTCACAATCCCTCCTTTTGGTCAAGCTTACGCAAAGACCAACAATTACTGGGTTCCACATATTAATCGTTCTTTATCTCTTCGTTCATCAGTGATATTTCGAAATCATCATATTAGCACTCTGTTTTGGGGCAGTCACTTAGACTCATAGACACCTTACACAATTCTGGATACAACAGGAGATTAGCTGAAAACATACAAAAATCATTAAGATTTCAAACAGGATAGTCAGGGCTCCCTGAAACAACCAGTTTCCTATGCCAGAGAAATTGAACAGGTTACTTAGCCACTTCCATAAAGAACTCGGCTCTTCATGGGGAAGATATGCGATTTGTTCTAAGTGTATTGTGTCTCCTGCCTTACTGATAGCCAATGCAGTTCACATAGGCATAGGGTCTTTATTTACCTATCTATTTAATGGGTATAATACCACTACTTGCCTCTCGGGGTGCTGTACTACGTAAGTGCTTAAAGGTTCACAAAGAGAAGGCACCATACAGAGAGCAAAGAAATAAGAAACCTTTTTCTAAAAATACGAATCTGTCTGACCCACTAGAAGTACCATCTGGCTGCTGTCTTTTACTTTAATTTCTTGCATTACATCTGAACTGCAGAAAAGAGACTGAAACCTTGAAGGGATTAAAACAAAAAAGCCCTGAAGCATTTCAAACCTCTTTGTAGTTTGGCCCATACTTGTAACTTCATCTCTCAGGAGCTGAAGGTTGGAAGTGATCACACACACAGCAGGGAGAAAAACAGAATTCTTTGGTACTATGGAGTCTAGCCAGAACTAAGGCCAATATTATATCGAGAAACCACTGACCACTTACAGCATATTCTCTTTACAGTGAGTTGTTGCTGCAAAGTAGCATATTATCAGATACGATCAATAGGACAGGGATAGCGCAGGCAGCAGTACTGAAGGTTTCCCAACATTTTCCCACCAGTGTCCTTCCGCTCTGACTTGGAAGGTCTCACCTTAGAGGTGATGAAAGAAGTTCAGTCTCTGTGGCCCTGTCCTCTCTGCTGAAATTGCTGCCCCAGGGGCCAATCAATATCAACTGGGAAGGTGATTTTGTGGCATGGGCACCTGTTCACTATGAAATGGAACAGGATCACTTCATTTACATGGAGGGTTAATCTCTATACCAGGTGCATTTTTTAAAGCACCTGGACTCAAGGCCCAGCGCTGAACACAGCGCTTTATGCTGCCTGGTGCACACACACACAAAATGAGATAAATTTTATCTCAACTTCTCTCTTTTATAGCATTTGAGCCAGGCCTCGACAAGTCCAAACAAATCAAGCAACAGAGAATTAAAATGTTCATGAAACAGAGGCCAACCAAAGTACAAGTTTATAAGTGTGATTGCAATATGCAGCTGGTTAAATTAACCTAGCTCATGGGAAAGGTATGTTAGTATAACAAAACTACACCTTCAAAAACAGCAGCACAGAGACAAATGAGCGTTCTCTTAAATGCAGCCACAGGATTCTGGTCTATTTAAAGCACTCTGATAGCACTGTGTTAACATCCACATTCACAAGTACAAGGGATCAACTGTAGGTTTTCCAGGAGATTCTTATCTATACATTTTTTGAGGCCCGCCTGTGTGTGACTGTGGGACCCTCCTACTGGGATCTGTTGGGTGGAAAAGAGACTGAAATTCATCTTTTCCCTCCAAACCTAACCCATTTGCTTTTGCTTGTAATTCACTATTTGGCAATAGGGTGTTTTTTCTCTTCCAGATTTAATGGGTATCCTTTGTGTTAGTGGTTTTACACTGCATGTAACGAAACACCACTGCAGATTGCAGGAATTACTATGGGGAGGAGGCAGCACACAGTCTGATACTAACACTCCTGATTTAAGGCTTGGCAATTTGTAATGATCAAATTTCTTGTTAAAATCTGGGCAGGAAAGGATGCTTGCATTATCGCTCACTAATGGCGAGTCAGTGGAATTCTCACCATCTTCACTGAAACATGCAAGAGTCCCAGTTAATAAATCACCCTAGAAAAATGTGAAAAGGGTGGGAACTACTACTGAAAAACATGACGGTAACTCAGACAGGCATCAGCATTAACCAACTGCAAGTTTAATTACCAACCAATCTGGAGGACCTATATAGTTATTTGGTGATTGGATAGTGCTGAGAACAGACTAACATACAAAATAAAAAATCTAAACCAGCACTGCAGAAACTGTCAAAAACGAGCTATCCCAGGTACAAGATCAACTTGACCTCTAGCATGAGAAAGATTTTATTTTACTTGCCCTTCACAGAATAACTCTAATGAAGAGCTGTGTAGGATCTTGCAAGGCTGGTTTAAAACAGTGGGAAAGTTCCAGCTTGATCAAATTTAGGTAGCAGAAATAAGGCCGAGACACACTATTCTTGTCCTGTGGTGCTGTAACTACGGGGTCTCCAAGCAGGGAACTTTAAATCACCAAGTGCCCTGGCAAATGGGGTGAAATGAAAATCTCAGTGATTTCCTCTCCCTATACCCTTATGAGATCAAAAACCATGATGCCTAGTGTGACTTTCAGACCAGGACCCCAGAAGCAGATCTAGGCAATGGGGACAGTACTCCAGAGGGAAAGAAATCCCCAAGGAAAATCTCATTCCCTTGTCTTTTGAAGCTGAGACTAAGGCCATGTCTACATTAGAGACCTTATCATGGCACAGCTGTGCCGCTGTAAGCTCTCTAGTGCAGCCATAGCCCAAGTGGAACCTCACTGATGGAGCACTGCCTGCTGCCACCAGGAATCTCAGCACTGTGCCTCTGTATAAAAGACAGGGAATAGCTGGGGGCCATTTTCCAGAACTCTGGGCTGTGGCAACAGTGTTTGCCCTTCTGAAGTGAGCTGCTAGCCAGACTTATTTTTATTTTAAATCCACTCAATGCTGCTATATCAGTACATACATAAAGGTTAATGTCATGCTCTGGAATGATGCTCCCTGGGGAAGGGAGGGGAAAGCAACAGAAAGACATTGGATTGATCTTGCAGCTTTCTGAAATACTGCAGAAAGATTCCAATAGCATTTTGGCCTCATTTCAGTTTGTTTCCCTAACAGACACCATGCAGGCAAACCAAGGATCAGTAAAGAGATAATGGGGGAATTAAATATTTAAGAAATTACTTTAAATATCTGGAATTAAATAAATTTTTATTTTATTAAAAAACCCACTAAAATTAGCTCTTTTGTTTGCAGTTTATTTGGGTTTTTTTATGAAAATCCTTTTGTTTGCTGAACATGAGCTACAGCAATTAGTTCATTGCCTTAAAATAGTGAAGATGGCAATGGGAGCCACATGTTTTACCAGACTGAAACAGAAAACTCGTGTGTTCCCCTGCACGCATCATAAACATCATTATAACAACAAATATAATCACGTCACAATGTATAGATTTGAAACATGAGTGAGTCTTTTAAGGAATCTGAGAAATGTATAAATAATTAAAAACACTTTCAAGTGAAAAGACAATAGAAGCAGTGGAGTGATATTAAAGTTCTATTATGCTGTTCACCCCACAGCACTCAAACCACATGGTTTCAGCAACTAGACTCTATGGTGACTGGCACTGAATACCACAATGGATATTTCAGAAATCACTTCAGCTATACATGCATGCAGCAGCTGTTTAACAACACACAGGAACGTTATATAAGAGTTTAGGACAGACAGTGAAGAACAATTCTTTATGCAATTGAAGCTACAAGGAGAATATAGAGAGGCAGAATGTCATCAACCCAAACAGGAATCTGGACACGACACCAGGGCTAATGCCTTAAAAAAAGAGGTGCAGAACCAATTTACTACAGGTGATCAAGATCCCTTTCAAGTGTCTTGCAGAATATTTTGCTAGGTATAAGTATATTAGAGTAGTGGGATATAATTGGTTAGAGAATTATGTTACAATATGTTAGGATGGGTTAGTTAAATTTCAGAAAAAATAGCTGAGAATATTACTATATAAACTGGAGTCAAACAGGAAGTGGGGGAACGGAAATTGGAATATTTGTTTAGAGGGGAACAGGGAATAGGGAACGGGGAAGAGGGACACAGGCAAGGCTCTGCGGCGTCAGAGCTGGGAAGGGGGGCGCAGGGTAAACGCTCTGCGGCGTCAGAGCCGGGAAGGGGGGCGCGGGGTAGAGATAAACCCAACTGGTGTAAAGGGCTTCGGAATATGCTTGCTTGAAAAGTAAACCCCAATAAACATTGCATTGTCTGCACAATTCTGTGAAGCTGAGCAAAGTCTGTAAATCCAATAAAGAACTGCTCCTAAAAACAACATGAGGTTTGATATAGAAATATGATTTAATTATTGTAACCACACAAGAATTGTGCCTGCATTGAGGTTACTAGTTCTCAGGGCGAGAGTCTCTTTGATAAATCACATGGGAGCAATTTACCTACAACTGTCTGAAATCTCTTGTCTTCAGTCCTAAAACATCCAAACTGGATCTGAATCTATTCAAAGCTGAAGATACAATAATAAAATACAGAAGTGTTCCTTTTCCCTCCTGCCCATTCTGCTGATCTGCAGGAAATGGAAACAGTTGGATCTGAACATAAATAAGGATTTCCTCACAGAATGTGTCATAAATTGCAGCAACAGGAAGAGAGCAAGACAATAAGATTGCAATCTCAAGAACTGTTCCCTTCCATCACAGAAAGATGGTGATTTATGCAAAGGGAACTGGTAATAACTGCAAAGCTTTGAACCTTTTACAGCATGGAGTTCTTTCACATTGTCTAGATGCCCTCAATAACCCCACCCCTTTTCCCATCTGCACAACAAGACAGTAGACTGAGGAGGAAGTATTTACAAAAATAAGTACAAACAAATTAGCTTTAAAAATGCTCATTCATCCCTAGGAAACAAGTTCAACAATAACCTTTAATGCTGAGGCATATGTTTGGCCTGCCTCCCAACTACAACCCTTACTATTTATTTGTATTATATATTTATTTATATTCCATGTCAGCCACAACCTTGCTTCCTCCATGTGCTAAGGGACATGCTATCTCTGATGGGAAAAGTCCTTCCTTCCTTCTCAAGAGAAAGCAAACCATCCATAACAAATCAGTTACAGTAAGTGTTTCATTTGCCTCTAATCATAGCCCCAGAATCAATCAACCGGTTCCTGGATTCACATATACAATGTTCTTTCCTCGTCCGTCTCACGATTTCTCCTCCCCTCTATAGGCCTGATCCAAAGCACCTTGAGGCCTCTAGAAAGACTCCTATTCACTCCAATGAGTTATGGATCCAGGCTCTATAAGCACAACACTAGACCATGAACGAAAAGAGTCCCCCTAGATTCCCATGCACTGTCATCAATCCCTTATGCCATGGCTTTTGGGTCTCCACATTCCATCCATGTGCAGAATGCTGCTGGACACCTTTACATACACAAAAAAACCTCAACTGCGTCCTTCCCCTCATCTCAACTCCTCAGGAACCCCCAGGCATTTCAGCAGTCAAATCAAAATTGGCCTCCTTGTTTTTGCAGCTGTTTTATGGGCTTGTTCCAGCCAACCCCACAGAATCGGGTCTCTGGCACCTTTTCCCCTCTGCACTGTCACCAGTGCTGGGGAAACAGCCTTCTCCCGTGCAGCTTCTTTCTGCGTTTCCCCCTCTTATCTATTCCCTATCATTCCAAATCTCTTGATACCATTGCTCCTCCTTTGCTCATGCACCCATTTAGTTTCTTTCCCCTCTGCCAACTTCTTTGTTTTAAATGAAACTTTTCAAAGCATTTCATCATAAGGTTTGTAGGACAGACGCTATAAAAAATAGTTAGGTATGGAAGCTGTACTATGTTCTTCCACCCCAACAGCTAGCCAGTAAGTCCCAAATGAACAAATGCTAAATTGTTCCTTCACCTGCCTAAAACAGGTAATTTCACCAGCTGGTGATTTACTGATGTGAGAAGACTTGCAGGTGATCTCTCTCTAGATGAGTGCTATTTCTTAAAAAGTTAAAAATCTCCATTTTCCAGGAGAAAAAACTGATCCTGCAAATACTTACTCATAAGCGCTGCCCCATGATGGGATTACCTGGGTGAGCAGGGCCTACTTGTATACGTAAGGGTTGCCTCGAACCTAGTCAAAGTGAGAAAGAACTTTGCTCCATACTCCTTGCTGGTCTCAGAGTTCAGTCATTCCCATCACATAACCGAAGAGGTGCTAATCTGTTAAAATTGTGCCTCTAGGCAGGCATAAATTTAAACAACCTAGGACTCCCTAGTAAAATGTTTATCCACCAAGTTTAATACACTACCACTAACACAAGCTAAGCATCTGAATTCAGAAAGTTTGTTCTCTTTCCTTCCTGGAGCAAAGCCTATCCGTAAATATAGAAGGAAAGTTCCAGTTTATTCAAGGTTTTATGGTTCTAGAGTTGAAAATCCTTGATTATAAATTGTAATAAACTAAAAGGAAATAAGTAATTTAGACCAACGTTGGAATTACAATTTAATGAGAGGAGTGTCTGGATTCTGTGTGTGTTAAAAATTGGGTTTTTTTTTTAAATCCAACTCTTTATACAACCAAGATTTTAAAAAACCACCACAATTATGGTGGGACCCTCAAAAATAAATGCTGTGCTCACTCTGCAGCAAGAGACTTGCTAATGCTGTGTGTGTTGACATCACTGATGCTGACAGTACCACAACACAGCATTTGGCATGACAGGGGGCTACATAAATGTAAGGTTTCAGAGTAGCAGCCGTGTTAGTCTGTATCCGCAAAAAGAACAGGAGTACTTGTGGCACCTTAGAGACTACATAAATGTAAATTATTGCTGGAATAAAAATTATGCATATTATAATTTTGGAACAGTGGGCATTTGGATTAGGTTTACGGGAATCAATATTTATCATATGGAAAAGAACACAATCAAGAAAAAAATATTCTCATCAAAATTATATTGATATCAATGATACCCTCAGATGTCTGGCAAAAGTGGGTATGTATCTTTTCTTACAGTTTGGCAACACTTGCATAGCTTGTCATTCCAATAAAGTCTAATTGAAATTAAACTGAAAACTGAAAGAAAAACTTAATAGCTATAAAACAATTGGATTAACATTAAGCCTTATTTCTTAGCTTTAGCAAAGCTTTTGATACAGTCTCCCACAGTATTCTTGCCGCCAAGTTAAAGAAATATGGGCTGGATGAATGGACTGTAAGGTGGATAGAAAGCTGGCTAGATCGTCGGGCTCAACGGGTAGTGATCAATGGCTCCATGTCTAGTTGGCAGCCGGTTTCAAGCGGAGTGCCCCAAGGGTCGGTCCTGGGGCCGGTTTTGTTTAATATCTTTATTAATGATCTGGAGGATGGTGTGGACTGCACTCTCAGCAAGTTTGCAGATGACACTAAACTAGGAGGCGTGGTAGATACACTAGAGGGTAGGGATCGGATACAGAGGGACCTAGACAAATTAGAGGATTGGGCCAAAAAAAACCTGATGAGGTTCAACAAGGATAAGTGCAGAGTCCTGCACTTAGGACGGAAGAATCCCATGCACTGCTACAGACTAGGGACCGAATGGCTAGGTAGCAGTTCTGCAGAAAAGGACCTAGGGGTCACAGTGGACGAGAAGCTGGATATGAGTCAACAGTGTGCTCTTGTTGCCAAGAAGGCTAACGGCATTTTGGGCTGTATAAGTAGGGGCATTGCCAGCAGATCGAGGAACGTGATCGTTCCCCTTTATTCGACATTGGTGAGGCCTCATCTGGAATACTGTGTCCAATTTTGGGCCCCACACTACAAGAAGGATGTGGAAAAATTGGAAAGAGTCCAGCGGAGGGCAACAAAAATGATTAGGGGTCTGGAGCACATGACTTATGAGGAGAGGCTGAGGGAACTGGGATTGTTTAGTCTCCAGAAGAGAAGAATGAGGGGGGATTTGATAGCAGCCTTCAACTACCTGAAGGGAGGTTCCAAAGAGGATGGAGCTCGGCTGTTCTCAGTGGTGGCAGATGACAGAACAAGGAGCAATGGTCTCAAGTTGCAGTGGGGGAGGTCCAGGTTGGATATTAGGAAACACTATTTCACTAGGAGGGTGGTGAAGCACTGGAATGCGTTACCTAGGGAGGTGGTGGAGTCTCCTTCCTTGGAGGTTTTTAAGGCCCGGCTTGACAAAGCCCTGGCTGGGATGATTTAGTTGGGAATTGGTCCTGCTTTGAGCAGGGGGTTGGACTAGATGACCTCTTGAGGTCCCTTCCAACCCTGATATTCTATGATTCTATGATTCTATGATTAGTAGTTAGAATACACTACGTTATAATCATGTAATAGCTGACACACATTTGCTTTGCTTTTTACGGTATTTATAAAAAGATTTTAAAGGATCTTTTTAAAGAAGAACAGCTTTTAAAGTTCCTTTTGATAGGATTTTTTTTCTATTCCTTCAAGGAAAAATAGTATTAACCTTCATTATACAAATCCATCTGCATGATCTGGCTCAATTTAGGGTACAGCAGGGAAGGGTTGTGATAAAAAGATAGGCCAAATTCAGCGTTGGTGTGAGCAGGTGCACAACTCTGTGGATCAAAATTTAACTGCACGAACTTACACCGGGGTGGAGATTGGCCCAACGAGTCACAAGTGATTAGTCTGAATGTTACACCAACACCAAAATCCTGCAAACAGAGGAGTCTGCCAACTTCCCGACTAACACCACCCTGTGACTCAAGGCCACTTTTTAGCAATGGGATTCGATGACCCACTCTAAACAGCGGACCTCAAACAGTGCAAGGTGGTAACACCAGCTAATCCTGCTATGCTCAGACAATGCTTCTTTCAACATCCTTGTTCCCCTTCTCCCCATGGAATCAGAACACTGAATCCTTCACTGTCTAACAATACCATAATCACTACAATGGCGAAATTAAGGAAAATAATCACGTAGGGCAGAAGATCCCCCAGACAAAGACTCCAAACACTTAAATGTGTCCAGTAACATATTCAATCGTCCAATGGGCTTGTCTGCATTTTAGAAATGTCAACATTAAGTGCTTATTTACAGAATCCAGTGAAGTATATTCCTGTAGATGCTTTGTTACTGTAGTCTGAGGGTTCTGTGAGCCCCTGAGGATAACTTAACTGCTCTCTTCTAATAGTAAATATCATAATGGCTTACCATAAAAAAAAGGAAGGAATCACTCACGCTATTAACACCATTGCACCAATATCTCAGGGGTCTCCCTTGTTTGTAAGTTTGTAAGTTATCTTGACATACTGTATTTGTTTGCCCACACCTGCCCCTGCTTTTCACTCCTATCCAACTCTTGCCCTGCAAGGGTATCTCTGTAAGGTTCTACGACCACTCCTGAAACGATGTCATTTAGCTCTAAAGACTTTGGGGACACAGTCTGTTTCAAAGAGGCTATACAAAATAAAGTCTGGTTTTGCTGCAATTTGAAACTGAGTTTCTTGTCCTTGGTAGGAAAGAGATGCTGAATCAAATGGCAGAGCTAAAGCCCAAACACATACCCAGCAGGCAACCAATAGTTCTAGGCCTTGTCTAGATTAGGATTTACAGAACACATTTAGCTAACACACATGAGAAGATGAATGTAAAGAAAGAATACTGTCTTTTAACACGTGCTGAATTGGTTGAGTTAAAGCTTAGGCTTCAATTCAACCAGCTTAGCATGTGTTAAAGGCAGCATACCTTGTCTGCACTAGATTTTTTACACATTAGTTAGGACATGTTGGTTAACAGGCTCTAACACCATACTTTTTATCTAGCCTAGACAAGGCCTCCAGGGCTAAGCATGGTCCCCAGCAGGTAAACTGCAAATTAAAAGTTTTGTGCTTGTGACCTTTACTATTTCTTTATGATTCAGAATGATAGCCTCATTCTTCTTTACTGTGTTTTAATTTTTTGGGTATTTTTTAAGATTAAAAACACACAGGTCTTTACTTCCTCCTTTTACTGGAGAATTTCAGCTACTTTTGGAAGTCCTGGATGCCAACATCACAGCTCAAAGCTCAAATCTGAGCTGCAGTTCCCACTGTCCCCAACTGAGAACAGAGAGGGAAAGAGTCTCTACTTCCATCAACAATGAGCTTTTAACCAAACTCGGGGACCACATTTAAACTTTGTTTCTAACACAATGTTGCTGGGCTGCATGTCCAGGACCACAACAGCCTTGTAACTACAGATATGTTTAACAACATCAGACAGTGCTCTAACACAGCATGTCCTGGTCTACAGCAGCCAAACAGTGTTAAAAAAAAAGTTTACATCATTCTCTAACTCTGTTAAAGGCCCATTGTTGATGCAGCCTCAAAACTCCCAGACCTCTTTCATCTGGGAGACCCGCAGGTTTGAGCTGTGATGTCACCATCAAGGTCCTCCAATTATGATGAGAGTCCTCCAGTAAAAAGAACCTGATATTTCATTCTTTTAAAATGAGGCTCTATATATAGATCCTAAAGAAATAGTGAAGTGCAGAAACAAATCAGTTTTGCTTTGCGGTTTTCTTTTAAAAATCATCATCCTGTTCCCATTGAATTCCATGGGAAAGAGCTCATGGACCTCAACGATTGCAGCAGCAGCCTTACAAGGGTCTGCTCATTAAGTATTAGCATTATATTGACTCTGTTATCAGTATTAAAAGCATAAGACGATTATGACCGAACTATTTTAATTCAGCAAAGCTGCAGCCATGCCTCTGCAGTGCAGATTTATGAAAGCATCTGTATCACTGCACAGCAAACATAATGGGAATCCCCACAAATAAGATGGAACAACATTTAGAGATTTATAATAAACAAGTTTAAACTCTTCTAATCACAATGTTTCCATCTTAAAAATATGCCTTTCAAGATTAGATTATGCCACAAAATTTAATCTACTACATGTTCAGTGCTTCACAAACTGTTGTATTTGACTGGATCTATCAAGGTCATCATTAAAGCCAGAGGGTGTACTTTACCTTAGTAGATTACACTGCCTTAAATAGTATTTAGTTATCTTACAATTAATTCACCTACTAAAAACTATGCTGAAGAATAAGAGGTTCTGTCTTAATCCCACAAAAGCATTTCAGAGTCTCAGCTGACATTCTGTCCTTAATTCACCCCATTATGCCTAGGTATTATGGGTAGTAAGCTTAGAAGCCATATGTGCTGTATCACCTAATTTGGTGAGCTAACGACAGGGTTCTAAACTTACCTCAAAATTTCTTTATTTTAGTGTCTGGGAGTGAGGCAGGAATGATGGGGTCAGTGGATGGATTGAAAAATTAGATTTGAAATAACTCAAGGCATGTTAACATCCTTTGCTTCAGTTTTAACAACTATATTAAAGCTCCCAAGCTCCCATATTGGATGTCTGGATTACTGAAGGTACCTGTAAACTGTTAGAGAAATTCTGTGCACTTACCAAAAACATGAATAAAATTACAGTATAACTACTGGAGATAAAGGAAACTGACTTCCCAGTATAAAGGAAATACAGAGACATTAAATACACATTATGCAATCCTCATTTACTGAGCCTCGGTTAACTCAGACTACTTTGCTCCAAGATGTCACTAACTGTAGACTAATTCCCATCCCTCAGGAAGCACATGCAACTCTCTCCTCAACATGACTGCAGAAGTGCCTGGCTCTCTATAGTGAAATGAGGGGAACAATCCTAATTATGGAACCCGCCATTTTACAAAAGTCGCAGTCTCCCAAGACAGTTTAAAAATATATATACACACGTGTAACATCTATAGAGTCACCTACACAACACCATATGTTCATCTTATTTATAACAAAATAATATTTTTTATCATTTCAATGTTCCCCCACATAAAGATTAAAAGATGTGCATCCAATTCACAGTAGGCAGTGTGGCCTAGTGGAAACTTCCTGGGTCTGCTAAGGGCCTACTGAGTGCTGGGCAAGTGACTTCACCTCAGTGTGTTCCTCAAGAGCTATGTATGAAAAGCACTATATAAGAACTTGCTATTATTTTATTGAATTCCCCATTTGTCTTTTATTCCATAAATTCTCATCTGTATGAAAGTTCCTATGTTTGCATAGCAGCCAATACTTATATTAACTTGGGTTTTATTATATCTCAAAACAGCATGTGCCTCATATCAGGTTTATATATCATATTCCAAAATTTTAGGTTTTTTTCTGTAGTGCACTTATGGCATAAGTCAGAAGGGTTGGGTTCCTTTGTGCTACTTAAAAAAAAAAATCACCTAGAGATTTAAAAAACAAAAACAAGGCTCAAACTGAGGCCAAGCTGCAGCCTAGAGCAAATTTCTTACAGTAAATGGGGATTCCCAGTGGAAGTGACAGAGCTCCTGTGACAGTAACATTCTTATCCATAAGAGCAAGCCTGTTTTAAACCGCTCTAGGTCATTTTGCAAACATCATACTGCAGGAGGAGAGGAGCTTCCATGTTCTCAGCAGGCAGTTTCCTTGAGAGAGCTCACGGGCAAGTTATTCAAATTGGTACATAGTCAATTAAACCATCCCTACAATTTATCCATGTGTAACAAGCAATCCCGTGATATCTTTTTTAAAATGACTAGGCTTTGCCTTCCCCCAAGACCCTTTCTTAGCCAAAAAACAGTATTGACTGGAGTTCATACGGTAACTTTTAGGATCTATTTTTCTCAACCCTGGTTAGTTTCCTCACACTTCTGAGGAAGCTCTATAGGACAGATATACAGACTGATCTTGGAATCATAACATTTTTCCTCCTTTGACACATGCAGGCGTCTTTCTACCTTTGGTTTATTCCTGAAGCATTATTATTTAATTTGTATTATGGTAGCACCTACAAGCCGAAACCAGATCAGGGAGCTATATACATACAAAGTAAGATACAGTCCCTGCCCTGAAGACCTTACAGTCAAAATAGAGAAGACAAAGGGTGGGAAAAAGGAAGTAGTATTTTTCCTTTATGGCTGGGAATTAAAGCACAGATAAGCGCTGGGACTCTGTGGCAGAAACAAGATTGAGTTCAGTTCCTGAAAGTCCCAATGCAGTGTCTTACCTACAAGACCATTCTTCCTCTATGAACATGCTGAATATTTGTTGCTTTCACCTTCACATACATTAAAACAGGAGACAAGATTGCCAAGAAATAACTAAAGCTAGATAAACACCATGGGGCCTTAAAAGTTACAACAGGATGAAGTGTTTAAAGTGAAGCATTTCTTAGCAACTCTGGAAAAAATTACACACTAAGATTGGTTAAACTTTAATAACCCAATGATTATGAAAAGATTAAAATAATTTTGAAGTTTGTTTCAAATATTTAAATAATCTCAGAAAAAGGAGTATGTGGAACAGGCAGTATGCAAGGAGATTAAACCACATGGGCTTTGCCCCCAAAGTTTCAGAGATACCAGTATGCCAAAAAAAAAAAAAACCACACACACACAAAAAAACAGAAACACAAGGATATCACTCTATTGTGGTGGGAAACCCTGATTTTTAACTCACACAATGGAGGAATTTACAGCATAACAAATGAGCAAGGTTTTCAATTCACAGGTTTCCAAGAAAACTCACTGGATGAGTAAGGTTCTAGTCAGATAGTTGATGAAAATGCTAAAAAGAAAGGAGACGAGCTACAAGCATCTCAACTACCTGACAACAGCTTGTAGACTGAAAGTTTGCTGATAAATCAAAAACTTTTGTGCCTCGTACCATTTACAGGAGGGCACAATTTGACTGAAGCACAAATATTTCTTCCTCAAGAGGTTGCAGGGCAGGAATACCACCCCAGATTAAAAGAAAAAGGTCTTGTCTACACTTTAAATGCTACAGGGGTGCAGCTGTAGCACTTCACAGTAAACACTACCTTTGCTGACGGTCTCCCATCGGAGTAAGTAATCCATCCTCAACTCTAGACAAGGTTGTTTCTTCCCTTGGTTTAGCTTCTCCTCTCTTAATTGACTCAAAAGGAAGCCTGATCAAATTCTTGAATTCTTCTATTCTACAGCTGACATTTCACCCCGTGGATACAAGGTCTGTACTATAGCCAGAGAAATCGGCCTATGAAGAAAGTAACAAAGGAGTGACTATGGATGTCATCTTTTGTGAGACTTCTATCACTCACTCTTTCAGGGTTTAGGACTTGCAATATTAATAGAGCTCTCTGAAGTGTGTTTTAATGTTTCCAACACAGGCCAGATGCCAAGGGTGTCCTTTGTTTAATAGCCTGCACTCTGCAGATCCAACATCAGGCATGTTTGCAAAACTTCCAACGGACTCCGTGCTGTTCCAATGCCGAGGTTGGCTTTAGAGCTGTCTTCACAGGCAAAGGACACAATGGGACCTGCTTCAACTTACCTTTGTGCCGGCATTCCAAACTGTGCCACTCCTGTGGTTTTTAAGCTGATTGCAGCTAACCCAGCAAGTAAGAAAGAGTTAGCATTCTTTTAAAAAACCCTTGGTATGCATTTGATTTTCTATATTCAGAGAGCAAAACTAGCAATATTCTTTAACTCTCTCAGTAACGTGGTTACAGCTGAGGAGTTAGCTGCTGAGAGTGAAGGCCTGGGGAGGGTCCAAGTGAAGAGAATAGGAAGAGTTAACGTTTGCCTGTGGAGAGAGGTAATGCAGTACACCGTTTCAGTGCTCTCTTCACTAGGCTTCTTAGACCTGGCAAGAAACTTCCAGAAAAATAATATTAATACCTAGTTCTTACATATTGCTTTCCTTGAGGGGACTAGAACACCGTGCACAGGGCTTAAGTCAGGGTTGTGCCCATGTAACAAGAATCTGAGGCACCCAAGGAGTGGGAACAGGAGGGCAGGCTCTTCACCTGAGGTGCGCGAGTCAAGGTGTGAATTCTACCAAAGACTGGATGACTATGGAATTGAAGGAGGTACGGGCTATTGATAGCCTTGTGCTTGGGAGTGGCCAGCTGCTGTTTCTGAGAGTCAGGGGAGACCACTGCGGTACTCATGCTCGCTCCCTCCACGCAATGGCGAGAGATCAGACCATTTCATAGACTATCAGGGCTGGATGGGACCTCAGGAGGTATCTAGTCCAACCCCCTGCTCAAAGCAGGACCAACCCCAGATAGATTTTTGCCCCAAATCCCTAAATGGCCCCCTCAAGGATTGAACTCACAACCTGGGTTTAGCAGGCCAATGCTCAAACCATTGAGCTATCCCTCCCCCCATCACATCACAGTATGCAAACCCCTACCAGCAATGTAAAGCAATATGGATGGAGGCTTTTCGAGAAGCCCTGGATTCTACCACCCAAGTGGCTGGAGGAGGAGAGCAGGATAACTACATTTGGAAAGAGGGAATGGGAACCCCCCCGCCCTTCCCCCCCCACACACACACGTATCCTGATGTTTTAGGGTGGAAAGGGGAATGCCCCTTATCAACAGCAATAAGGCTTCCTCCCATCCTATCCGCATTCTAAATGGCTATTACTTGATGTGGCTTTTGACTTCTTTTTCCCTTCTGTAAAGGAAATCTGAGCAAGGCAGACAACATTTGTCCAACTGCTCAACGCCCACAGGGAGGCAACCTGGGTGTTTAACTCCTTTCAGTCCTGCTAGGCTACAAATAGCTAAGACACTTTTCAGTATCTGGAGACCCTTCAGCAAGGGGGTAGAGTGGTAGAAGACAGAACTTACACAGCACTTATTCTCCAGTCTACCAAAAGAAAGCCGACCTGAAACACTGTGCAACTGAGATTTTTCTCACTGCAAAGTACCCATCTGTGGAAACATGCTGTTCAGGAGCTTAGGCATTCCACCTTCTCTCACTGAGGGCTGAGAATGGCAGTACCCTCAGATGAGATACCATAACGTATCTTGAGATAATTACAATATTTACAGAGGGAAAATACTGTTAAACCACAGCTGAATCAGCCAAGCATGATCCAATAGAGGCAAACACTGGAAAATTAGGAGACAAAAGCAGTGGCACCAAAAAGCCAAGGTAATCAAAGACAAAACAAGTCCTAAGAATACATTTGGCAAGTTACAAAGGTGCGACATCTGCTCCCTCCCACAATACCCCCTTGCCTCCCAATTAACAGAAGTAACAAAGTGGTTGTCACAGACTTCCATCCAGATTGTTCAGCCAAGGACATCACTCCAGAGTCACAGACAGGGGCATGAGAAGAAACTGGCAGCCTGGGACAGCAAAAACACAGCATTTAACCTCTCAGCATTCACAGATATTAAAAGCAAACTATCAAAATCAAGCTTTCTACAGCACAACCAAATGCTTATTTTAGGGCACTTTAATAGCATGATTAATATTATCCTGAAAATTATAGCAAACCAAGTCCCATATGAAATCTGCAGCACTGAATCAACTCTCAGAAATTCCTACAAAATTCCACCAGTAACTTGGCAAGAAGAGAGGAAGAAGGATCAGTGATCAACTCCTGGAAACCCCCATTGAATGTAGGGTTTTTTTGGTGTGTGTGGTTTTTTTTTTTTTTTAAAGGAATGCTAGTGTGTATTCCAAACAAACCTCTATGTTCCCTGATCTTGCCACTTATTCAGAGCCTGGTGGCCAAAAATACTTTCCTTAGAGTAAAGAACAATTCTGGACATTTGTGAAAGTTGGGGATTTCCTCAGCAGCAGTCTCCTGGCAGCTAAACAAAACAAACTAAGAGGACTGAGGCCTTGGCTACACTTGCGAGTTACAGCGCTGTAAAGGCCCCCCCAGCGCTGTAACTCACTCCCCGTCCACACTGGCAAGGCATTTGCAGCGCTGTATCTCCATGGTTGCAGCGCTGCATGTACTCCACCTCTCCGAGAGGAATAGCGAGTGCAGCCAAGTGTTCCGAAAGATGCGTGTGTCATGCACCTTTCCGGGCCAGCCTGTGTTAATGTCAATGAAACGCCCACGGTGATCCACAAGCGCCTGGAGAACCATAGAGAAATACCCCTTCTGATTAACGTACTCGGATCCTAGGTGGGGTGGTGCCAGAATAGGAATGTGCGTCCCATCTATCACCCCTCCACAGTTAGGGAACCCCATTTGTGCAAAGCCATCCACTATTTCCTGCACGTTACCCAGAGTCACGGTTCTTCTGAGTAGGATGCAATTAATGGCCTTGCAAACTTGCATCAACACGATTCCAACGGTCGACTTTCCCACTCCAAACTGGTTTGCGACCGACCGGTAGCTGTCTGGAGTTGCCAGCTTCCAGATTGCAATAGCCAGCTGCTTCTCCACTGGCAGGGCAGCTCTCAATCTCGCGTCCTTGCGCCGCAGGGTGGGGGCAAGCTCCTCACACAGTCCCATGAAAGTGGCTTTTCTCATCCGAAAGTTCTGCAGACACTGCTCGTTATCCCAGACTTCCATGACGATGTGATCCCACCACTCGGTGCTTGTTTCCCGAGCCCAAAAGCGGCGTTCCACGGTGCTGAGCATGTCCGTGAATGCCACAAGCAATTTCGTGTCGTACGCGTTACGCGGCTCGATAGCATCGTCGGACTCCTCACCCTCACTCTCACTGTCACTTTGGATCTTAAGGAATAGTTCGACAGCCAGACGGGACGTGCTGGCGAGACTCGTCAGCATACGCCTCAGCAGTTCGGACTCCATTTCCCGCAGACAGATCGCGCTGCACAGAAACCATTGAAAGATGGCGCCAAAGGTGGGCGGAAACAAAGGGATTTCTTTGCGAAGCGATGCATCACGGGGCATTGGGACAGGACCCAGAATCCCCTGCACCCACGCCCCCTTCCCACAACGCCAGAATGGGAAAAGGTGCTCTGTGGGATAGCTGCCCATAATGCACCGCTCCCAATAGCGCTGCAATTGCCACAAATGTGGCCACGACAGTGCGCTGGGCAGCTGTCAGTGTGGCCAGACTGCAGCGCTTTCCCTACTCAGCTGCACGAAGTCAGGTTTAACTCACAGCGCTGTACATCTGCAAGTGTAGCCAAGGCCTTAGGAACAGTCACTTGCTGCTCATTCTAGGAGAGAGACAATCTTCCAGATCTCCATTTTTCCCCTCCCATGGATTCTACAGCAGCCTCACTCTGTTTTCAAGTGAATAAACAAATCTTGTTAACCAGAGACTTGTTTCCTTTAGTCAAATATATAAAGAGTAAGGCATTGTTTTGTAATGCCAGTTGCATTAAGTTCAGCTCCCAGCAACACTTGCAGAATTTCGATTCTTCCAGTTTGACACTTAAGACTGATATTGATCAGTTGGCTCCTGTCAAAAATTACTTACTAGCAACTCTCTTCAGCTCCTATGAAAATCCTACCTACTCATTCACATCAGAACTCACTCACACTCTCTGATAATCCTTCCCCTTCCCTTTGCCCCCACCCCCAATCACCACCTAGGTCTCTGTGCCTTTAGGCATAAGTTTCATCTTTCCTAATCCATTTCATACTTGAAAGGTGCATAGGGTTGATATTTACAGTCACACAAACAGGACCTACGTAAATAAATGGCCCTCAAAAACCGTGCTGAAAGTTTGCCTTTTCACAGCTTTACATTTCCCAGTCTCTCCGTTTAATTTGTTTGGAAGCCAAGTGCAAACAAGAGAACCTCTGTTTCACGTCAGGAATTCTTGTCAAATCCTGGACAACATGAAGTCACTTGGGTGTCAGATTCAACCTTCTGAAAACTTTTTTTTTTTAAATTCTGAAGCCACTGCTCCACCTAGCACAACACCTGGTAAAAGGCTGCCAATATGGGGTCTTATCTACTTGTGATGTGCAAACTGCTTTCTTTGCAATTCAAGTCTTTGCCAGGCCAGTGAATTAAAATTTATTTCCCTCCTCTCTTCACAAGGGGGGAGAAGGGGAGAAAAGTCAGTTAGGGAACAAAATTCAAGACTGCTAGTGCACAAAGGCTTAGAGCTACAGAATTAGGGGAAGCTAAAGTACCTACCACCTTCAAGTAGGATCTGCCCCCAAACTTTGCATCCCCTTAAACTGTGAAACTCATTGAACAATCATGCTATTCTTATAAAAGTTGTGCTCCTCATGGCATAGAAAGAAAATAGGAGTAGCTGAAGGGGCACTGAAACAGGCTATTGGAAAAGGAACTCACCTTATTCTTAGAGTATTTATTGAAAACGCAAAAGAACAAACAAATGCACTTTAGTGCCAATATTAAAAGATGGGGTGTGGAACTAGATTCTGGACCACTCTAAGGCCTGGTCTACACTATGAGTTTAGTTTGAATTTAGCAGCGTTAAATCGAATTAACCCTGCACCCGTCCACACAACGAAGCCATTTACTTCAACATAAAGGGCTCTTAAAATCGATTTCTGTACTCCTCCCCGACGAGTGGAGTAGGGACGAAACCGACATTGCCATTTCAAATTAGGGTTAGTGTGGCCGCAATTCAAGGCTATTGGCCTCCGGGAGCTATCCCACAGTGCACCATTGTGACCGCTCTGGACAGCAATCTGAACTCGGATGCACTGGCCAGGTAGACAGGAAAAGCCCCGCGAATTTTTGAATTTCATTTCCTGTTTGCCCAGCGTGGAGAGCACAGGTGACCACGCAGAGCTCATCAGCACAGGTAACCATGCAGTCCGAGAATCGAAAAAGAGCACCAGCATGGACCGTACCGGAGGTACTGGATCTGATCGCTATATGGGGAGAGGATTCCGTGCTAGCAGAACTACGTTCCAAAAGACGAAATGCCAAAACATTTGAAAAAAATCTCCAAGGGCATGATGGAGAGAGGCCACAATAGGGACTCACTACAGTGCCGCGTGAAAGTTAAGGAGCTCAGACAAGCCGACCAGAAAACCAAAGAAGCAAACGGAAGGTCCGGGTCAGAGCCGCAGACATGCCACTTCTTCGCTGAGCTGCATGCAATTCTAGGGGGGGCCGCCACCACTACCCCACCTCTGACCGTGGCTTCCGAGGAGGGGGTAATCTCAGCCATGCCTGAGGATTCTGCAGACAGGGAAGATGAGGAGGAGGAGGACGAGCTTGCGAAGAGCACACAGCACTCCCTTCTCCCCAACAGCCAGGATCTTGCCTGACTGAAGTACCCCCCCAACCCTCCCAAGGCATTATTCCAGACAATGAGGCCATGGAAGGGACCTCTGGTGAGTGTATCTTTGTAAATATAAAACATGGTTTAAAAGCAAGCTTTTTTAATGATTAATTTGCCCTGAGGACTTGGGATGCATTCGTGGCCAGTACAGCTACTGGAAAAGTCTGTTAACGTGTCTGGGGATGGAGCAGAAATCCTCCAGGGACATCTCCATGAAGCTCTCCTGGATGTACTCCAAAAGCCTTTGCAGAAGGTTTCTGGGCAGTGCAGCCTTATTCCGTCCTCCATGGTAGGACATTTGACCACGCCATGCTAGTAGCAAGGAATCTGATATCATTGCATGACAAAGCCTGGCAGCGTATGGTCCCGGTGTTTGCTGGCATTCAAGCAACATCCGTTCTTTATCTCACTGTGTTATCCTCAGGAGAGTGATATTGTTCATGGTAACCTGGTTGAAATACGGGAATTTAATTAAGGGGACAGAGGTGGCCGTTCCTACTGGGCTGTTTGCCTGTGGCTGAAAAGAAATCCTTCCCTGCAGTTAGCCAAGCGGGGGGGGGGGGGGGGGGGGGGGCGGGATTGGCGCTGAGCTTTTTGCGTTTGGCTAGCAGGGATCTTCCCTGATACCAGCCACGTGGTGGGGGGAGGGGTAAAGCGTTCATCCCACAGAATTGGATTGGGGGGGGGGGTTAGTTTGGTTTCTGCTACTGCACGTTAACAGGAAAACCGCAGCACTCAATGGGCTTTGCTTGGTATGGGAAAGGAGGGCGCTGCTTTAATGAAGGTTGCAGAAGCCGAAAGACAATGGCTTACCATGGCTGCATGCAAGCCGAATTCTGTTGCCCGGCCCTGCATCTGTGATCTCTAACACCAAAGCCGCAGGCACTCAATATAAGATGCAAAATGCGATCTTGTACTGAAATCAAATGTGATATGTAATGTGAATAGTGTTGTTCACCGTGAAAGAGTATAAGCATTGTTCTGTAAAATGTATCTTTTTAAATACTTCTCTCCCTTTTTTCCCTCCCTCCCGCAGCTGCAAATTTTTCAAGCCTCCCTCCTCCGTCCTGAAGGCTATCTCAGATAAGGCGGCAAAAAAAAACGCACGCGAGACGAAATGTTCTCGGAAATCATGCAATTGACCCACGATGAAAGCGCTCATCTGAATGAGTGGAAGGACACGGTAGCAAAGTACAGGAAAGATGCCAGTGAACGTGAGGACAGGAGGGACCAATGTGAGGACAGTAGGGATGAACGTGTAGAGAGGAGGGATGCTCGAGATGAGAGGTGGCGGCAGGAAGATCAGAGGAGGCAGGATGCAACACTGGGGCTACTGCGGGATCAAACGGACATGCTCCAGTGTCTGGTGGAGCTTCAGGAACGGCAGCAGGATCACAGAGTGCCGCTGCAGCCCCTGTATAACCGCCCTCCCCCCTCCCCACGTTCCAAAGCCTCCTCACCCAGACGTATAAGAACGCGGGGGGGAGGCTCCATGCACCCACCCACTCCACCCCAGTGGACAGCCCAAGCAAAAGGCTGTCATTATTTTGAACTTCTGAAGTGGCCTTTTCCTTCCCTCCTATCCTCCTCCCAAACCCCACCCAGGCTACCTTGTCAGTTCTCTCCCTATGTTTATGATCAATTAATAAAGAATACATGATTTTTAAACGATAGTGACTTTATTTCCTTTGAAAGCAAGCTGTGATCGAAGGGGGGAGGGTTGTTTGCTTACAGGGAATGAGTCAATCAAGAGGGCGGGTTTTCATCAAGGAGAAACAAACAGAACTTTCACACCGTAGCCTGGCCAGTCATGAAACTGGTTTTCAAAGCTTCTCTGATGCGCAGCACTTCCTGGTGTGCTCTTCGAATCGCCCTAGTGTCTGGCTGTGCATAGTCAGCGGCCAGGCGATTTGCCTCAGCCTCCCACCCGGCCATAAAGGTCTCCCCCTTACTCTCACAGAGATTGTGGAGCACACAGCAAGCAGCAATAACAATGGGAATATTGGTTTGGCTGAGGTTTGAGCGAGTCAGTAACGTGCGCCAGCGACCCTTTAAACATCCAAATGCACATTCTACCACCATTCTGCACTTGCTCAGCCTGTAGTTGAACAGCTCCTGACTACTGTCCAGGCTGCCTGTGTATGGCTTCATGAGCCATGGCATTAAGGGGTAGGCTACCTTTGGTAGCAGCAGCTCAGTGATTGCTTTGGCTACTTGCATTACAGCAGCCCCCACAGTAGATTTGCCCACTCCAAATTGATTCCCGACTAACCAGTAGCTGTCTGGCATTGCAAGCTTCCACAGGGCTATCACCACTCGCTTCTCAAGTGTGAGGGCTGCTCTCATCTTGGTATTCTGGCGCTTCAGGGCAGGGGAAAGCAAGTCACAAAGTTCCATGAAAGTGCGCTTACGCATGCGAAAGTTTCGCAGCCACTGGGAATCGTCCCACACCTGCAACACTATGCGGTCCCACCAGTCTGTGCTTGTTTCCCGGGCCCAGAATCAGCGTTCCACGGCTATAACCTGTCCCCTTAATAGCATGATCTCCAAAGCGCCGGGTCCTGCGGTTTGAGAGAATTCTGTGTCCATGTCCTCATCACTCTCATCGCTGCGCTGCCGTAGCCGACTCCTCCTCGCCTGGTTTTTCAGGTCCTGGTTCAGCATAAACTGCACGATAATGCGCGAGGTGTTTACAATGTTCATGACTGCTGTCTTGAGCTGAGCGGGCTCCATGCTTGCCGTGGTATGGCATCTGCACTGTTCACCCAGGAAAAGAGGCGCAAAACGGTTGTCTGCCGTTGCTTTCCTGGAGGGAGGGGGAGGATGTACTCAGAACCACCCGCGACAATGTTTTTTGCCCCATCAGGCACTGGGATCTCAACCCAGAATTCCAATGGGCGGAGGAGACTGCGGGAACTATGGGATAGCTACCCACAGTGCAACGCTCTGGAAGTCGATGCTAGCCTCAGTACATGGACGCACACCGCCGAATTAATGTGCTTAGTGTGGCTGCATACACTCGACTTTATACAATTGGTTGCCAAAAATCGAATTTTGTAAATTCGGAGTAATCCTGTAGTGTAGACCTACCCTAAGAAATGAGTTTTCCCACACATTTATTCAATCTTCCCGATCTCTCTGTTGTGCTCAGAAAGGAGCAGTCAGAACTAGCGACATAACAGAATGGGTTTAAAATTATCAGGAAGAGCTTGACAATGCTACATTATGTCATCACATCTGTTGTACCTTTATAGTGAAACAGTACTGCTTTTCATGTTATGATGATGGAATGCCAATTGGAGGAAGCAGATGCTGGTAATCTTAGGGGAGGCCCTTATTGCAGTTAGATTGTATCATATTGAGGACAAGCAGTGAAAGCCACGAAAATTCCACAAGGGTTCTAACTATACAGTGAGGAAGGGACCACCATAATGGTGACTTGTCCGCATGGATGAAGTTGGTAAGTTTCACTGGCTGGCCCCCAGTGAAAACAGATTTATGAGCAATGATAAATTACAAAATTATTACGGCGGTAACAAAAAGATGATATTGGTGAAAAACAAAAGTGAATAAATTTAGGGAACACTGTACCTTTATATGGTGCTTTTCAGTCACCAAGCATGGTTTCTGCCCTGCAGAGCACTCAGTCTCATGCAGGCGAACAGTACAAGACATGGGAAACTACAGTGAGAAGATAGCCAGGGAGTTCTTCATAGGAGGGTTTCAAGTAAGAAGTAGATTTAATGAGCTATTTGAAGAAGAATGCTTGGTGGACAGAAAAATTGAGAATATTTCAAAGCATAAGAGAACACATTAAATGTGCAATTATTGTTGTTAGTCTACGTGAAAGAGAAATTAAAAAAAAATTATTTACCAATCAAGGGAGAAGGAAGTATTCAATCCAATAATACTATTGAAACAACAAGCTATACATTAAAAATGCTCTCCAAGTGGTTTAAAGTAGCATACTCTTAAGTGTATTAAGCTAAAGCACACAAAGACACTTTCATCATGCAGTAAGTGTGTCCACTGAGGGAGTTAGTGCAGAATACTTACTGCACTTTAAATCACACCCTAGCTTACTCCACATTAACTCCTGTGTAGATAGCCCCTAAGCCTTTGTTGTCCCATTGCTGCTTCTGTTGGTTCAGCTCCACTGGTGGAAGCTCTCACGTCAACAGGCACCAACAGCTACTGGGTATTTTAAGCCCAGTGTCTTTTAAATCTGCTCTGAACAGTTAGACAACATGGGATTTAAAATACTGGCAGGCCCCTCAGCCATGGTCTACACTAGTTTCCCCACTGTAGCTACCAATGGTGGAGCTGAACTGGTAGAAACAACGGTGGAAAATCTGGGGGGAAAAAGCCTTGTCTGCACACCCTGCATTCAGCTGGCAATGCACTCCTCATTAGACATGTTACTAGCATCAGGAATATGCCTTGGGTGTCTTGGGAAAAGTGCCAAGAGTGCAGGGCGAGGCAGAGCAGCTCAGAATGAACCTATCTACCCCTGGGGACTGCTCGCCTCCCTCCTGCTTCTTCTGACCAGGAGATGGCTAATAGGGGAGGATAACTGAGAACCAATGCTTCAGTGTCTGAGGCCACCAGTCCTTGCTAGCTAATAGAAAGGGAATGGCAACTGATTTTCATTCATAATTAAGGAGTTATAATTACAGATAACTGCTGAAGATTTTAAAACAATAACTTTTCCAAAGCAGAGAGGCAAGTGCAACAAGTATGATTACATTATGCAATATCAAGATTGTGAAATTAAGGCATCGAGGCAGAAGAAATGAAGATGTTACTGCGAGAAAAGGGAAAGCAGAAGTTTGGCGCCATACCCCAGAAAGTTCGGGGGTGTGGTGGTGGTGGCGTGTGTGTGTACGACAATGTGCACTTCTACATGCACCACTGCCCGAGGTGGTCCTGCCGGTTCTGAACAATCAGAAGCCCGATATTAAATATTCTTCGGTATATCGTATCCAGGAGGGGTTTAATTTCTCTCCCCCTGTCAAAAGAGGGATTCGATTGTTATTTGTACAGAGGTAGGTCCAGGAAGCCCCAGTCATGGGCCAGGACAACATTACACCAGCACTGTACGAACACATCCATCACATCAGTCCACAAAGCCGATCGCCATCACCAGAGGGGCCTGGGCTTCAGGCACAGCTAGCATTGGGCAGAAAACACCAAACTGTGACTATGTGTTTTGGGGGGGGTGGGAAGAGAGATTCTCTGTATTACATATCCTGAAAACAAGTCTGATGGAGAAGCTGTGGTTCAGCAGACTAAACATGGAATTGCGAGACAGGAGTCCTGGGTTTTATTCCCGATTCTGCTGCTGACTCATGGGCTACATGTATACTATAATAAAAGACCCGCGGCACTGAGTCTCAGAGCCTAGGTCAACTGACTCAGGCTTGCAGGACTCACACTGAGGGCTATAAAATTGAAGTGTAGATGTTCAGGCTCGGGCTGGAGCCTGGGCTCTGAGACCCTACCCCTCACAAGGTCTCAGGAGCCTGGGCTCCTACCTGCGCCTGAACATCTACACGTCAATTTTACAGCCCCACAGCCAGAGCCAGCTGTCCCAGGCAAACCGCGGCCATGCCACAGGTCTTTTATCACAGTGTAGACACACTCAATGTGCTCTTTGACAAGTCCCTCCAGAGTTGGGAATATTATCTAGGAGTCTTGACTCCCAGTCCCCCGTTTTAAGCACAATGCTAATGATGCCTTGCAATCTCAGTAACTATATAGTACTCAAAGCATCCCACTCCTATTTGCTATAGCCTTCGGATCAGCCTACTGTTAAGAACACAACCAACATGACCACCTCATCGTCTCATCCACCTTCATCTCAAGGACTGACAAACACTGCTGATCCCTACCCTCTCACTGCTCAGGAAGGACTAGCAAATGACACTATTTGAAAAGCACAAATCTCCCTCATCACTTCTGTCTCAGAGCTTGTTTAGACACAGCTATTACCTCAAAAACAGGAATCACTCTGGAGTGACCCTGTTACACTGGCAACACACTGAGGGTAGGTCTACATTGCAATTGGAGGTGTGATTGCAGTTCATAGACATACCTGTGCTAGCGCTAATCTAGCCAGCGTGGCTAAAAACAGCAATGCAACCATGGCAACCAGGCTTCAGCATGAGCTAGGAACACAAGTTCATACCAGGGTACCTTGGTACAGCCCACACTGCCACGACTTCACTGTTATTGGTACCCAAGCTAGCTAGATTACAACTAGCACAGGTATGTCACACCTTCAACTGCAGTGTAGACATACCCTAAGTGACAAGTATACATCTTATCTGACAGACCAGAAGATCTTGTCACTGGCCTGGGCAGCTCACTGTCTGATCCAGACAAATACAAGACACCAGACAATGGCAAACAGGCATAGTGCAAAGAGAAGGCTTTGCAAACAGTTTGTTTCAAAGGAATTTGAAGGCAACATTACAGTGCCAGATGTACTTGATCTCAGTCAGGATTCCAAGCAATAATCTCAGTCTTTCAGCCAACTATGCCAGTTTTAGGGTACTGTGCGTTTACTGCTCCCGAAACCAGCACCATGTCTTTTCTCTCTCTCTCTCTCACTCACACACACACACACCATGGAATACTGTCCCAATTCTGATCCCATAAGCCACTACTCTCCCTCATTCAAATCCCTCCTTAAAACTCACCCCCACTTTCACAGTATCCATAAGAAGTGAATAGCTGTTTTTGAAACAACCACCAAGATGAGTGCATGCCTAATGGATAACTACATGTTACCACACCAACCCCTCGCCACTCCCCCATCAAGTCAGTCCACAATTAGCCCCCAATCCTGCAGGCAGATCTGCTAATGCAGTTCCCTGCATCAACACAGAACCCCACTGAAGTCAATGGGATGCTTGGTAGTGGCAAAGTCCTTGCTGCATAGGAGACTATAGGACTGGTCCCTTATTTCTGGGCATGGATCATGTATTCCTATTTGGCATACAAAGTACTCAACATACTTTTGGTCACTAAAAAGTGGAAGTTTGGTTTAAATAAAAAAAGCAGGAGAAAAGGTGATCCAACATGCCCCAATGCATCACATAATACAGTGTGAGCATACAGTATGCACAAGCAGCAGATTTCAGGCTCAATGCTCAGGGCAGACAGTATTAAGCTTTCAGTTATGTTTACATCAGCAACCACTGCTTCTTGAGGAATTTCACTGCTAAGGAAACCATACTGGCATGTAACCAACAAAGCTAAAAAAACCCTATCATTCTGTCAGCGACAATGTTCTTTACAAGAAGATCATGAGAGGAAGGACTTCTGTTTGGGGCCTTTTTTGGTACACTAGAGAAGAGTCAATGTCTCAAAGTTTCAGGAGCACTTTGTTTAAATGCTGTATGTCAGGATGTGGCAGGAGCCTTCTTCTGTGAAGGCCTTCAAGCTGCAAGCTAAGATCAAGATAATGGGCAAGAGAAATGATACCAGTAAACATTAAAAGAACTACACATTGCTCAGTAATTTAGCTGTGGGTTGTAGACCTAGCACATGGCCACTGAACTGCAGGCAGAACCGTCCCTAGGGTACGGCAAATGGGGGGGACCGCCCCGGGCCCTGCGCTTTGGGGAGCCCCGCACTTCGTGAGGAGGCGGGTAGAGAAGTGAGGCGAGGGGGGGGAAGAGGAGGAGCCCCGCTACCAACCTCCCGCTCCTCCCAGCGCCTCCTGCCCGCCGGCGGGCCCCGCCAATCAGCGCCTCCCCCTCCCTCCCAGCACCTAGCGCCAATCAGCTGTTTCGCAGCATCTGGAGGTGCGGGGGGGGGGAAGGGGGAGGAGCGAGGGCACAGCATGCTTGGGGGATGGGGCAGAACTAGGCAGGAGTGGGGCCTTGGGTGAAGGGGTGGAGTGGGGGCAGGGCCAGGGCAGAGCCCGCACACACACACACACACCGCGGCCCAGCAGATCGAAACTCTGCACCTATGTCCCAGGTTCCGCACCCACCTAGGGACAGCCCTGACTGCAGGATACATTTTCTAAGAAAACAGCTGTTTGAGGCAGGAATCATGAGAAATGCATAGAAAAGCCATTTTAAAAGGGTCCCCCTCAGCATGTGCATTTCTCTCATTACTACAGTTACTTAATACAAGACTGAACGTACCTTTGCCCCTTCTGCAAATCACTGGAAGCTGGGTACAATTTGAACAACAACAACAACAAAAATACTGTTTACTTTATGGATTTGCCTCCCTCCCCTTGTTTTTAGCCTTACTGTTTCTCTACTTTATTTAGACCCATTGTACACAAGAGTCTTCACTGCTCAAGGGGCAGATACAATTAAGGCTGATAACAAAAAAGCATATTAAAACCCTGTCCCATTCACTCCCCCACCAACACAACCCCCACAAAGGGAAAGTGCCTGGGAAATGACATCTGATAGATGGTGTAGTGAGCCCTGAAAGTGGATACACTTGAGCTTAGTCATACTCAGTCCAGCTGAGTGACTGCTGGTGAAACTGACATGTTGATGGTTCTTCTATGTTAAGACTGGGGAGGAGAGTTTCTAGTTCATGCTGCTTTGAGTCAAGAACTGAATTTTTTTCTAAGGGGGTCTATTTACTGTCTCTGCTGACCTTCCATTGTGGCTTTATGGAATCCTGTGTAGGCTGGCTTGTTTCTTTTAAAAAACCTGAGTTTTCAGCACAATTAAAGCATGTAAGATTGACCACAACTGTTAAAACTAATCAACAGACAATACCAAGACTTTACTCAAAGCCAGAAGATATTTTGGAAGCAGGCAACTATGTCTGACCTTGTCCCACCCTAATATTTTGCAATAGCTAATCCCAGATCAGTATTTTAAAAAAGCCAACAAAACAAATCCCCAAACTTCTCTATGTCAGGATCAACGCACAGCCTTACAATATGTACACTTACCATATGTACACCAGTTCCCAAAGCCTTAAACCATACAAACTAACAGACACATTTTGGATGCAAAAGTGAAAGCATGTGCTAGTCAACACATTTCCTGCATGACACACCATCCAACTGAAAGAGTCTGAAACACACCTTACTAACCTAATAATGACAATGCCCACAAGAGGAAGTAGGAGAGGCAGAGGATAAGCGAGTTAATTTCATCATACAGTTTAGTAGCGAGGATGACAGACATGTGGAGTATGCCTTGGTTCTTCATTAGATGAGGAACATTACTGTTACAGGAAACTACTTAGCCTTCATTAAGCTACAAAACAAGTCAAATGTAACAAGGTCATAGTGTGGATCTGCCCACTGACACGTGTTGCTGGGTTCACATTCCAGATCTTCACACGGGGGCTAAGCTAACAACTACAGAAGAAATGCCATATGGTTACTTGACAGGAAGATTCTGCAGCTGATGCAAAAGCAGCAAGTCTCCACTAATTTTTAAATAGTTTAATAAAATTGTCTAAATAAAGCTGTTGCTACCAATTAGTTCTTATTTTGCCTGCCCTGAAATAGAAGCAACCTGCCCTTTTCATACACAGAATAAATGCTGGATTCGATATCCCTGTGCCTCCCACAGTTAACAGGACACTGTGGGATTAATTTCTCCTCTGTTGCCATCAGTAGGTCACCACTGTCACACAACTGTGATGAATGGGACCAATGACCCTTTCTCCGCCAACACCAATGGTCCCTGAACCTAAACATATAGACCTAAACAAGTGTGTTTTATTTCCTGTTTAACAAATTCTACAAGGAACACGACTATTACTTTGGGCACATTGGCTTTTCCTGCTGCAGTCTGCAATGCTAAGTAGCAACATTTCCTCTTTGGGGGATTTAAATACACTGACTTCTCAAGAAGTGTCCACTTACTGGTAGAGGGGAAGCAGTTTGGGGAAGTTACAGTTAAGACTATTTGAGAATACACAGTCAGCAATTTGCCAATAGAAGAAAAAAACAAATATACAGACGGGCACAAAAAAGTTCCACCCATTTAAAAACAGGGATTAGCTTGATTGTTAAATCTTTGACAGCAGATTAATTAGCAGAAAGAGAACACCTGCAATGGAACAGTGTTCTGAATGCACTTTAAAATATGACACTACAAACTTTTAAAAAGTCAACCTAATGATTTTTGAAAGCAAGCTTCTCAATCTAAAAAAATTCACATGGACAAAGCCTGCAAGATAAAACTTACATCCTGTTTATTTTTCACCAGCCAAAAATTAAATAGAAGACATACCCTTTGTGTTGCAGGGCACAAGAGCGAACAGCAGATCAAATTATTCCAATACACCTTTCTTCCTGCAATATTAATAGGAAGTTGGGGACAGAGAGATTCAATAAGACAACAGGACAATTCAGCCAAAACTTTAATGTGGACAGTCTCTGCTTTGTTTACAAAAGCAATGACTAAAAGCTCTGAAGCAGTTTACATAGCAGAACAGCTGCAGAAACATCTCATCTGAATTCCTCTTACTCCTCCCTCCAGGATCTGGTCTACATGGACCCGGATTTCTCTAATAAAGTTCTGTAATTTTCAGAACTGCACAGCTGGGAAGCAGGTGGTGGGTTACTTTTCTTTGACGCATCAGATGTTGCCCGGTACAGAAGGCAGGATACTATCTTGATGGGCCAGTGAGGTATTCCAGTACAGACAAGCCTATATTACCCAAAGGAAGGGCCACCTCTGGAAAAGCCAGGCAATTGGCATGATAAAGATTAAGGCCTAACTAACAGCCTCATTGCCAGAGACCTCATGAAGCTTCATTTCGGGCAGGTTCCAGCAGGCCTGCACAACTCCTAAAGTGGCGAGGGCCATATTACTCCAAAGAAAACAGCTGAGGGCCAAAACCCCCCAGCCCCACTGAATCCTCCCCCCCCCGAGCTGCCGAAACACCCCCCCCCAGCGCCGCCCAGCCCCCCCGAAACACCCCCCCCCAGCGCCGCCCGCCCCGCGGAAACAAACCCTCCTTCCCCAGCGCCGCCCCACCGAAACAGCGGTATTGAACCTTTGTAATATGTTATAGCGGGCTCCTAAGGTAGTATAATTAAGGTAAAAGAAAAATGTCTTTTTGCTAGAAGTAGAATAAGATCCTCCCCCCCCCCCGCCTTTGTAATCAATTGCCCTGTTGAATGAATGAGGTGTGAATGAGGAAGGCATGGAAGGCAGGCACCTCCAGACAGCTGCAACCCTTGGAGAGGGGATGGGAGCCAGACCAGATCAGTAGACCAGGTCAGCCACCGATTCGCCGCTCGCCTCCTCAGCCCCCCTCCCCCACCGCCGGCTCACCTGCCCCCCTGCCACTGCCCGCCCGCTCGCCTCCTCAGCCCCCCCCTCACCCGCCGCTTGCCTACTCACCCCCCATGGGCCGCACAGTGAGCCCACGAGGGCCGCATGCGGCCCCCGGGCCGCATGTTGTGCAGGCCTGAACTAAACGGTCTCCTCCTGAGGAGATGTGAAAAAGAGATTTACACAAAAGCAATACATATGACAGTGTTACGCACCCTTCTTTTACATAGAACAACTGAACATCAATGGACCAGGAAGCTGATTTTACATTTGGACTTGGTCACTATAAGGACAGCAAGTAAATATTGCTTTATTGGCTTAGCAGATTCTTAAATATAGTTGTGCTTCAAATATGCTCTATTTAATTCTGGTGTTTCTTCGCCACTGAGTCCCACAGGTCCTTAATACAGCAGGAAAAAACTCCCTTCAGTTTAAGTTATATAGTCTTTTTATTTATCATAAAAATAAAGCACAAGTTATGCTTCCCCCCCCCCCCCCCACCAGGTAAGTGAAACTCCTGTTACTAAATTCAGTGTTAAAGGACCACGAGATATAATTAAGAACAAATGCTTTAAAAAGGTGTATCAACTGCTCCAGCATCGATGGTCTTCATTTAAAAACTAACATCAGCTGGAAAACAAACATGGCTTCTGTCAGGAACAAAACGTTGAGTGCACTTCCCCTTTGTTGCCGTCTTGATTCATGCAAACCCAATAGCCTGGTTTTACAAAGCACCTGGTGATGCATATTTGAGTGTCTTAGAGCAAGATAGGCTGTTAAAGTCAAACTGAATAAAAGGTATAAACTTCTCAATCTCAGGGTCTGATCCTGCACTTACTATCTGGGTGTAACACTTATTACTGCAAACTGTCCCATAGAAGGCAATGGGCCTACTCACGGCAGTAAGTATTTGCTCTATCAGGCCTCAAGAATTTTCCCTAATTACTCCATGTATTTATATCTATTTTAAAGACAACTAATTGAAATGGCTCTGGCCCAGTGTTGTTCTGTGTTTTCCATTTGAGCTAAGACATTCACCTTTATTGTGGAAGAATGGGAACTTTTTCCTTCCTTCCACAGCTGGTAAATATTTATGGCATTTTGGTGCAAACCACTGTAATCTTCAGGAAGACAATTTTATCATGAAAAACTTAAGGATCAGAATACACTTTATTACTTATAAAACTGCTAAAAATAGCAATATAAAAAACCAGCATGGTTTAGTCCCAGACACGCGAAAGCGAATTGCATCATGTATACTGAAAGACCTGCAGCAGAAATAGTACACATATGCATGCTTACAGAGTTTCAGAGATCCACATTGTCCTTACTGCAGATTGAAATCAAGTTTGAATTGATTTGATCAAAGGCAAAGCATATCAAGACTTAGGCCTGGGCTACACTAGCGGGGGGGTTCGAACTAAGATACGCAACTTCAGCTACGCGAAGTCTAAGTATCTTAGTTAGACTTACCTGGCCATCCTCACAGCAGCGAGTCGACTGCTGCGGCTCCCCCGTCGACTCCGCTTTCTCCTCCTGCCGAGGTGGAGTACAGGCGTCCATTTGGGGATCGATTTATCGTGTCCAGACGAGACGCGATAAATCGATCCAATACATCGAACACTACCTGCCGATCCGGTGGGTAGTATAGACGTACCCTTAGGGAGTCTGCCTCTGCTGCTGCACTGCAAGCATGGAATAGAGAAGTGGCTGGCAATACAGCTTCTTTGAAACCTGCTTCCTCCCCCTCTTCCCTCTCCCCCCCCCCCCCCCCCCCAAAAAAACTCCTTTGGTCCAAAATAGTCAAAAATCTGTTGACCTCCAGGGCCCATTGCAAGACTCTTCTATTTACCAAGGCTTTTGGTGAGGGAAGGGCACAATATGGACTGTTATTTGTGGACAAAAAGGAGTCTTGTTTGGGTCTGATTTGATCTCTGCTTGGTTAGTCTTTGGAGTACAAAGCTGCTGGTTTTATTTTATGTTTAACTCATGGCAAAGGCACTTAAGAGCCCAAGACAGGCTTCTTAAAAAGTTACATCCATTGTAAATCAAAATAAAATAAATAAAATCCCATGCCAGAGACTAAGTTAAGCTGTATTCACTCCAAGCTGTCCTCACATACACCATCACAATGGAGGAAGGAACAGCCTGCCAAACATGCTAAAAGCTTTAAAAAGCCTAAAATAAAAATTAATATTGTCTAAAAAAAATGATTAGGCTTGCAGAAACCCACAGGAAACTCAAGCTCTATATAGTATCCAAAGCTAGAGATGAAAGGTTTTTCACACACATGCATGGATTTTTACCTACAAACATTCTAGATACTATTGTGAATAAATAGGGGGGGAAATTATTGCAGTATAGGTTGCTGGAAAACTGTAGTAAAATCCATTCTTCAAATGGTTAATTGTTGTAACACCAGCTAATGAAAACTGGAGCAGCCAGAAACGCAAACACCACAGAACAGGCTTAGCATCAATATTTAGCATTACAAGCTGAAAAAACTGGGAGCATATGCGGTCTGGGCCCATGTTTTCAAAGTCCCATTTTCTGCATTTGTTTTTATTCTCTAAACTATATTTCAAGGGCAATTTCATCTTTCTGGTTACAAGTGTACTGGGGGTTTTTTTTGCAGACACAGAAGTAGATTGCATTCTCTTCTTTTCCCTAAAATATCCAAGGGAATACTTTTCTTCAGATCAATAGCAGGAAAGGTAAAACACATCAAGACAGATAGATCTACTTGTGCCTTGACTGATCTGGACTTTATACTTCCGTCACGGAAATTTTGTTTTTGAAATTGCATTGCTAATACTACTGCTACATTTTATTTTATTTTTAACTGTCCTGCTATTTGCTTTCAGGAGAATCCCAAAGTTAAAGCTATAAAGATTGGCTGGTACAAGGCTAAACAATCACCTGGAATGACTTGTCAATTTAAGACAACTGAAAACTCCAATGGAAACCTTTTAATTAGCCAACAATGTCAGGTTTCAGAGTGGTAGCCATGTTAGTCTGTATCAGCAAAAAGAATGAGGAGTCCTTGTGGCACCTTAGAGACTAACAAATTTATTGGAGCATAAGCTTTTGTGGGCTAAAACCCACTTCATCAGATGCATGCAGTGGAAAATACAGTAGGAAGATATATATACACACAGAGGACATGAAAAAACGTGTGTTGCCATACTAACTATAACGAGAGTAATCAGTTACAGTGGGCTATTGTCTGGTTTGGCCAATGTACATGGCATAGCTGGCATATGATGGCATATATCACATTGGTAGAGGTACATTGGCCAAACCGGACAGTCTCTACGCAAAAGAATAAATCAGACATCAAGAATTATAACATTCAAAAACCAGTCCGAGAACATTTCAACCTCTCTGGTCACTTGATTACAGACCTCAAAGTCGCAATACTCCAACAAAAAAACTTCAAAAACTCCAACTAGAAACTGCAGAATTGGAATTAATTTGCAAACTTGACACCATCAAATTAGGCTTGAATAAAGACTGGGAGTAGCTGGGTCATTACACAAATAAAACCTATTTCCCCATGCTAATTTTTTTTCCCTACTGTTATTCACATCTTCTTGTCAACTGTTGGAAATGGGCCATCCTGATTATCACTACAAAAGTTTTTTTTCCTCCTGCTAATAGCCCACCTTAACTGATTACTCTCATAGACTTTAAGGTCAGAAGGGACCATTATGATCATCTAGTCTGACCTCCTGCATGATGCAGGCCACAAAAGCTGACCCCCCCCCCCCCTCGGAATAATTTTCTCCCTTGACTCAGCTGTTGAAGTCCCCAAATCATGATTTAAAGACTTCAAGTCGCAGAGAATCCTCCAGCCAGCGACCCCTGCCCCATGCTGCGGAGGAAGGCGAAAAACCTTCAGGGCCTCTGCCAATCTCGTTATAGTTAATATGTCAACACTCATTTTTTCATGTCCTCTGCATGCATCCGATTAAGTGGGTTTTAGTCCACGAAAGCTTATGCTCAAATAAATTTGTTCATCTCTATGGTGCCACAAGTACTCCTCTTCCAACAATGTCAGTGACTGGACACCTTACTGGGCATAAAATTGCACTTACACTTCCTTATATAAATAAATTAATGCAGGGGTGATTTTAGTTACTGTTACGGCCCAATTTCTTCTCACAATATCCCACCTCACAACCATCTAATCTTTATACCCATATTTCCTGTTGGTATTTAATTGTTACAATATTAATGATCAACTCCAGTTTTTATTACTTGGATTAGCAGGAATTCTTTGAAGTTATCCATATAAAATTGGGAGTGTTGAAGGGAAAATTGTGCATGTCATAGCAAAGGTGTTACATTTTTTAACTGTTAATTAAGCCCTATTCATGCAGAATGAATTAAAATGTAAAAGCATAAAAGATGCAAATTGATGGAGGAGCCAAGGGCCTTACTGTCATTCTTGGGGTTTGCCATAAACTGAATCCCAACCTGCATCAAAACTGCCCCGAAACAGAGTGACAGAATCTGACACTCCTGCGCTAGCTGTGACGAACAAACCCTTAGTCACAGGTACTCCGATAAGATTACCACAGTAATTTTGCACTAATTAATTAAACCATTATCTTATCAAGCAACTGAGAGTTTAAAGATGCTAGCAATAAGAAGGATGGCACACTGGAGGTACTTACTGTACCAAAAACCTTCTGGGAAAATATTTACACCCCCAATCAGAAAACACAATAGATAAGTGAAGAGCAAAACTATGTTTAAGGTTATTTACACTCAAGATAAATCATTACTGACATGAGCCTACTCAGTCATTAAGTCACTCAGTCAGAGCTTGATGAGCGAGGTCTCAACTCTCCTTGTTTGTATAGGAGAGATGTATCTGTTGCCTTTGCTGAAGGCAGAGTATCTGGCAACCATCAAGTAAAAATGACCGGGCACAAAGTTCTGGAAAAATGCTTCCAGGAGAAACAGGTGGTACAGGGAATATCCTTTCTACAGCAGCAACTGGATTGATGATCTTGTCCAACAGCACCACTGACTCATTTCAGTGTCTACTGAAACCCTCTTCCAGGCCTTCATCTTCTTTTATCTGACTATTGCAAGTCTGTGGTCTCCTCTGGAGCCCTGATCTACAGAATATGGTTGCCAGTCCCTCTCTCTATCACCCCAATCGTAGAACAACTTCACTGGCTTCCCATTCTTTTTAGGATTCGGTTGAAAAATTCCCTTGTTTGAATATACTGTCTCCATGGCCTCGCTCCATTCTGTTTCATTGCTCCCTTCCCCTCCTGTCTCCCTTTATTCTTTTAGCAATGGATTCCTCTCCTTGGTAGCAGAGCCTTCTTCTCTGCACCTCCTGCATCCGCCTCTGCCTCCCTGAGGCCTGGTCCACACTAACCCCCCACTTCGAACTAAGATACGCAACTTTATTCACGTAGCTGAAGTCGAACTATCTTAGTTCGAACTTACCGCGGGTCCAGACGCGGCAGGCAGGCTCCCCCGTCGACTCCGCGTACTCCTCTCGCGGAGCAGGAGTACCGGCGTCGACGGCGAGCACATCCGGGATCAATTTATCACGTCTAGACAAGACACGATAAATCGATCCCAGAAGATCGATTGCTTACCGCCGAACCCGGAGATAAGTATAGACGTACCCTGAGACTAGGGTTACCATTCGTCCGGATTCCCCCGGACATGTCCGGCTTTTAGAGTTAAAAATAGCGTCCGGGGGGAATTTGTAAATGTCCGGACTTCCCCCCCATGCAGAGTGCGCGCGGCTAACAGGGCAGCCGGCCGGATGGTGCCACTTACATGGGGCTCTGACAGCCAGAGAGAGCCCCTCCTCCGCTTCCCCCTCCTCTCCCCTGCAGCTGAGAGCACTCCCTCCCTGCATTCGCAGATCACCAGCCGGCCGTTCGCACCGGCAGTCTGGAGCTCCTCCCCCTGCTCCTCCTCCCCGGCATGCTGGTCTGAACGGCAGGGTAAGGGGGCCAGGGGGTCGGAGAAGGGGCAGGGAGGTTCTGGAGGGGGCAGTCAAGAGACAGGGAGCGGGGTCGGGAGTTCGGGGGGGGGCTTTCTGGGGGTGGGGGTGTGGATAAGGTTTTGGGCAATCAGGGTACAGGTAGAGGGTAGGGTCTCAGGAGGGGGCAGTTAGGGGACAAAGAACAGGGAGGCTTAGGTAGGGGGTGGGGTTCTGGAGGGCAGTTAAGAGCAGGGGTCCCAGGAGGGGTAGTCAGGGGACAAGGAGCGGGGGGAGGGTTGGGGGTTCTGAGGGGGGCGGGAAGTGGGAGGGAGTGGAAGGGGCAGGGACGGGGCTAGGGCAGGACGGGGGCGGGGCTCCTCCCGTCCTCTTTTTTGCTTGCTGAAATATGGTAACCCTACCTGAGACTCTCATAAGTGCCTTTTCAGAGTTCAGCTGCAAACCCACCCTCTTGCTTTGTTTAACTCCAAGGTATTTTTGCATTCCAAAACAGATATGCTAGAAAATAAAGATGTATTATATATTATATTAGCCATCCACTACTATACTTAATGAGCCATAATTGCTGGAAATTAGCCATTCTACAAACAACTACTATGTATATAAAACCAGTGCATCCTTGTAATGGGTACTGACAGGAGATGCTTGGATCTTCTTCATAAAATATTATATAAACTACAGGGCTTACTTTCAACTATAGATTTTTTTAAATGGTCTTTTTATAGTAATTTGAAATACTAGAGACAGCTCATGACAATTTTTAGGGGGGTTTAAGGCAGTGTTGACAGCATTAATTAAAGATGAGACACTCTGCCAAGAGAGATCAATTAGAGAAATAAAATCCAAATTGGAAGCCTGCAATTTAGCTAAAATCCTGGAAAAAGCAGAATGTGGAAGATGGGCATGGGTTTATGCTGCCTTCAGATTGATCAAGCCACTTAACAGGCTCCTAATTACTACAGGAATAATTTTATACAGCCCTGTGCTGCATCTTACACAACAGGGCCCTGATCCACAACTAGATACTACCACAGCACAAATAATAAACTGTATTCCATTTAGAATTATGTTCAGGGGAATCAGACTCAGACACACTTAGCCAATATGGTGCAGCAATTTGTAGTGCAGCTTTTCTCAATGACAAAACCACCTCGGCCTGCCCACAACTACAACCCTGCACAATGTTTTGTATCAGTGCCTTCTGGGAAAACCTCCGCAGATGTTCTAGCCCACCTCAGCTGCCTCTGCAAGGGCAGAGAAGAGAGTAATTTTCACATGACAGCTGGAGGTAGGATGTTTGGTGGTTACATCTTCATGGCACAACCAGTGTGGAACCTGGTTCTAACCTAATAATTGTAGTGCCGTGCAGAGAGCTGTAATTCATGTTAACAGCATTGTGCATGGACACAGACCACGTGTGCAGCTGTCCATATTACAAATACAGTAAGAAACTAGCACAGATGGGCCTAAAGTGGAAATTTAATCTACAAGTTATAGTTTCTCACTACAGGAGCCATACTGCAAGGTCCCACCAGTTTATATTAATTTTTGCCTAGTGACTGCATGGTAATGCTATACAATGGTTAATGCAAGATTCAAGCTTGCAGAGTATACAGGATTTAAACATGCTTTAAGCATGTTCCCAAATACTGCAGAAATCAACAAACAGCTCTAGTACAATTCATACTGTCTGGTTCCTTTTTCTGGTGCAGAAATGACAATTCTAACCATACCGGAGGACAAACCAGGCTGCAACGGAGTCTTCCAACAATGCATTTGTTGTATGAACTGGGATTACATTTATGCAAACACAAAGGTTTTTCCCTAATATACTACTACAAGAGCAAAATTACACAAAGTGTCCAAGCCAAGTGACACTGGACTCCATTTCAAAGGTCAAACTACTAGCAGCTTCCCACAGAAATCTCACTTCTGCTCAACGCAGAGAGCAAGCAATGACATGCATTTAATAACCATGCAAACATTGTTCTGCAGGGTTAGAGAAATCCTTGGAAGTTTCATGCACATCGCTCGCAGCATTCTGCATAAATGGCAGCTTTAAAAATAAATAAATAAATAAATAAAAAATACAGGGGACACCTGAGAATTCCCTCTGCATAACATAGACACTGGTGCTTTATATTACCTGTTTCCTCATTTTTTTTCTCTCATGGTGTCCCTGTTAGTAAGCAGCAGCAGAGAATTACTAGCTATATCTCCTCTGCTCCCCCAAATCACTCCACCAGAACTTGAGGAGCAGCCCTCCTTAGCAATGGGCAAATCATTCACTCCCCAATCTACTTCAGGCCCCAGCGTGTGCTAGACAGAGATCAATACTGCATTGTGTATTTTTATCTGTTTGCTTAATATCGTGTTGGCAGAGCACCTTTGTTCACCTTGTACAAAACTGTTTCTTCTGTTAACAAAATGCTGCAAAATACCACCTGCCTTATCTGTAATAAAGCAGCTTGCTTACTTACATAAGGCTCATTATTTTAGCTTATTTATTAAGATATTCCCATAACTCTCCCACCAACATGTTACACATACATGAAGGAAACAAAACAATGCACCCCACCCCATTTATCCCCTACAAGAAAAAGAAGGTGTCACCGGGATTTAACAGTCTAATAAGGTTAATGCTTAGCAATAATCTGGCACTTTCATCCACAGATTTTAGAGCACTTTAGAAAGCTGGGCAATGTTATTCACCTTTTTCATCATTTATCCCTTTTGTAAAGGAAAATCATGCCTCACCAATCTACTAGAATTCTTTGAGGGGGGTCAACAAGCACGTGGACAAGGGGGATCCAGTGGATATAGTGTACTTAGATTTTCAGAAAGCCTTTGACAAGGTCCCTCACCAAAGGCTCTTAAGTAAAGTAAGCTGTCATGAGATAAGAGGGATGGTCCTCTCATGGATTGGTAACTGGTTAAAAGGAAACAAAGGGTAGGAATAAACGGTCAGTTCTCAGAATGGAGAGAGGTAAATAGTGGTGATCTCCAGGGACCAGTACTGTTCAACATATTCATAAATGATCTGGAAAAAGGGGTAAACAGTGACGTGGCAGAATTTGCAGATGATACAAAACTACTCAAGATAGTTAAGTCCAAAGCAGATTGCAAAGAGCTACAAAGGGATCTCACAAAACTGGGTGACTGGGTAACAAAATGGCAGATGAAATTCAATGTTGATAAATACAAAGTAATGCACATTGGAAAACATAATCCCAACTATACATATAAAATGATGGGGTCTAAAGTAGCTGTTACCACTCATGAGAGAGATCTTGGTGTCATTGTGGATTGTTCTCTGAAAACCTCCACTCAATGTACAGCAGCAGTCAAAAAAGCGAACAGAATGTTGGGAATCGTTAAGAAAGGGATAGGTAAGACAGAAAATATCATATTGCCCCAATAGAGTACGTCCACATCTTTAATACTCCGTGCAGATGTGGTTGCCCCATCTCAAAAAAGATATATTGGAATTGGAAAAAGTTCAGAAAAGGGCTACAAAAATGATTAGGGGTATCGAACAGCTTCCGTATAGGAGAGATTAATAAGATTGGAACTTTTCATCTTGGAAAGAAGACAACTAAGGGGAGATATGATAGAGATCTATAAAATCATGACTGGTGTGGAGAAAGTAAATAAGGAAGTGTTATTTACTCCTTCTCATAACACAAGAACTAAGGGTCACCAAATGAAATTAATAGGCAGCAGGTTTAAAACAAAGAAAAGGAAGTATTTCTTCACACCGCGCACAATCAACCTGTGGAACTCTTTGCCAGAGGATGTTGTGAAGGCCAAGACTATAACAAGGTTTAAAAAAGAACTAAATAAATTCATGCAGGATAGGTCCATCAATGGCTATTAGCCAGGATGGGCAGGGATGGTGTCCCTAGCCTCTGTTTGCCAAAGCTGAGAATGGGCGACAGGGGGTGGATCACTTGATGATTACCTGTTCTGTTCATTCCCTCTGGGGCACCCGGCATTGGCCACTGCCAGAAGACAGGACACTGAGCTAGATGGACCTTTGGTCTGACCCGGTACGGCCGTTCTTATGCTATACACCACTGAACTTAGACAATGAAAGTCAGGGAAGCCAACTTCACTTTTCCATTGTTAGTTAGTTTCATTTTCCGATTCTTAGTGCTGCAATGGTGAGTTAGACACTAGAGAGAAGTTCTTTTAAAACCATTTTCCATTGGCATTCAGTAAATCGTTAAGCATTTTCATTAGTCTTAGATTTTGTAAAAGTTTGTAAAGAACCTTAATTTGGGGGCCAGTTTCAGTTGATGATTTCTGTGTCTATAAACATAATAGATGTATTTAACCACAGAAAGGAAGCAGGGGACTGGGAGACACTACTCCAGAGTTCAGTGAAGAGTGTGGTTTTGTGCACCTTCCCACAGACTTAATGAACAGCTTTCCTGGTGTTTTATTTTTGACTTAGGAGTTTAGTACTGGAGAAAGTGCCCAACTAAGAGCCCTGGAAGATGAAGATACTGAAAACTGAGCCCAAGATCTGACCATTCAAACACAGCAGCAGCAACCAAGGCCTGTAGATTTAATCTAGACTGACACGTAAAAGTGTGCAATAATTTCCATATGACTGCCTTCGTCTTCTTTATATACAGGGCCAGGAAAGCCCCTGGGGCTGTGCTAGTACCTACAATGGGCACAGGTTTCCTTTAGGCTCATAAGAGTCTCTTAACAAAGGCTTTACACAACTAGCCAGTTGCCCTAGCCTAGCTGCCTTTTTCCTTTTCTCCAGGCACAGATAAGGTAAAATGACTTTGAATATGCACACTGCACAGAGGTGGAGAATGAGATCACAGGGAATCTAACACAGCCTCTCCTTCATGACGACGGTGACTCCCTGGAACATTCAGCATACCAAGAGCCCCTATCATTCCTGCTTATTTAACAGTATATAGCACTGGGCATGTTCAAAGTACATTCAAACATTAACTGGCTAAGTGAGTCATGAGGAGCGATGCTGCCTAGGATTGCTTGGGGCAGGAGGTACTGAGGGAGCAAAGACCCACCTTGAACCTGAAATCCCTATGCAACTCTTGAAACACTACTGATTCACTTGTATGACGAGCTCTTGGGGACTTACTCTGAGAACAGCTGTCACATTTCACCCAGAGGTGGCTTAGGCAATTCCCGTGTGCAATTAGCACAGCCCTTTCAGAGCCTTCGGGAAGAGCAGTGCTACATAAACAGAAGCTGATCACTGCCGGGGTAGAGCAGCTTTGATTGGCAGGTTGCTGCACTGATGCTAAGGTCTAGTCCTGGGAGACAAAACTTTCTCCTTTCCAGAAAATAAATGCCTCTCAGCTTCCCCGCCCCATTCTATCCTCATAGCACCTTGGTCTTCTATATATATAGCGCCTGCAAGCAAAGCATTCCAAGGCACTTTACAAACTCAAACATGCATGTTAGCATTATCCACATTTTACAGATGGAGAAGCTGACTGACAGGGAAAATGACCTGCCCAAGGCGCCACACTGCAAATCAGTGGCAGAACGAGGAACCCAGTTCTCATGACTCTTTTGTTTAGTGGAGAGACAATCCCTCCTCTACATTACTGCTTCTTCCCATTCTTCCATCCCTAGCACATATATCCAGCCTGTTCTAAAGCTACTTGCTCCTTCCCCAGTTTAAATCTCCAACTCTCTCCTTTTCCCTCTCTGCTACATAGCTCTTCCTCCGTTCCTAGAGGAATCTGTATACCAACACTGTACAGTGTGTCCATCTCTCACACAATTCTATCTTTCAGCATAAAGCCTTCTGTGACGCTCCCCCTCAGAGGATGCAATATAAAAATGAACGATTGTTCCTGGTAGAAGAGCGAGTGCCACGCTCTGCTGTGTCCATTTCTCAGATGTGAACAAAGAGCTACCTTTGCTACAGGCTCAACACAGACCAGAGGGAGCCTGTAGAAAAAAAGCTCCAAAAGACCTGCCAGAGCATGAACCTTGATATAGAACTGGCTGCTCCGCCCAGGTGTAATACAAGAAGTTTCCTTCTCAGTCCAGGCTGCCCACACCTCTATTTTCATGAGCTATCAGCACCATCACCATTAGACTATGGTATCAAAAGACTGAGCAGGATTACATTGCACAAGAATTACTGCAGGTAAGTGTGCATACAAGAGAAATCTCTACAGCTCATTCCTGCTAGAAGATCACACTTGGCAGGCCATGCACAAAGCCCAGCAGACAGAACAAAACCATACTGCACAGCAATTTAGGGGGCACAGGGGACAGGGGTGCTTGGACAAGGACAGAATAACATCCAAGCTGACTAGGCAGGGCCTCAATGCCCTATTTAATGGGAACTACCTCTCTCATAGAACTGGAAGGGACCTGTGACTGCTCAGCACATCTGAAAAATCTGTTTTTAAGGTCTCATTTGAAAAATACCCACACTCAAATTTCTTGGAACTCAGCTTATCCATCTTGAAATAGTAAAGGGACAGATCCACTCTGACAGGAATCATGATGTTTCAAATCTGATACATTAGGGCATCAAATCGGACTTTAGGTGAGACCAAAAACGTAGGAACTCATTACTTGCACCCTCCATATTTTGTCCAAGTACTCACAAAAATCACACATACAGCCGCATACATAAGTGCACAGGAACTTAAGTGAAAGATCTTTTGATACCCAAGCCTCAGAGCACAATTATATTTTCATGTTTCTTCTGTGGTCTGTTTCCCCACTATCAGCATTTTAAAACAGTATTAACTCTGAAAGTTTATATTAATGCGACCTAGAAGAAAGTACCAGCAAATTAACTCATTGATCATGTTCTACCACTGACTTCTCTCTCTCTCTGGTCAAGATGATAATCACAACTCTGATTAAATGTTTAACAGTGGTTCAACTCACAGCTTACTTTGCAAATGAACCACACAACATTGTGATGTACTGCAAACTTAAACAGGATTTAACAAGTGAAGTGTATCAAATGCAAACATAACAAACACTGCTCTACTGTTTAGTTTAAGGTTTCTAGGTGTGGTTGCAGCCAGGACATAATATAGGAGGATCATTTACATGTGACTCACTTGCTTTGTCTTCATCCACCTTGATGCTCAAAAACTAACCATTCTCTGTATGTATGCAGTGTGGTTGTAGCTGTCTCCGTTCCACGATATTAGAAAGACAAGGTGAGTGAGGTAAATATATTTATCTGCCCAAACCTGAAGAGCTCTGACTCTCTCACCAACAGAAGCTGGTCCAATAAAAGATATTATCCCATTCACTTTCTCTCTCATTTTCTGCATGCAATACACGGCCTTTCATGAAGTATAAAAAGGGACTCACTTAAGAATTTAAAAACAGACAAGACAAAAATTACCCTCAGTGGCAATTCCACCTGGAAGGCCTCCCTTTGTGGAATTCTAATTATATGTTTAGCTTTATAATCAATGTTCCATCTGAAAATGTAATACAGCTGATACACAACAATTTTCAAGCTAACTGTAAGACAGCCGTGGCACATACAGCCTAAACATACACACCTGTTTGATAATTGGTCAAATTATGTATTACTTGTCAGCTGTTTTATTAAAGAGACAGTGTTGTCCGCCATACAGAACACAGGGCTGAATCAGAAGTTTTGGATTCTATTCCCAGCTCTGCCACTGACTTGTGTAACTTTGAGCAAGTCACCTCACCTCTGCGCCCCTCCGTTTTCCCAACTGTAAAATGGAGTAACTTTTTTCAAAATGATTTTTTACAAGCCAAGGATGTAAGCATATATACCATTACTGTTACAGGGCATGTTTGATAACCCCAGACACAGTGCCTTTTGAAGATGTACTTACCTTCTATATTCTGTTAAACTAAACTTTGTACAGCAGAACCTCAATTTTATGAACACTGACCTTATGAATGACCAGTTATATGAACTATTTTTCCCAATCGGGGGGAGAGGGAGGAGGAGGGAATGACATAGTGAAAGTAATGTTGACTAAGAACAAGTTGAGGTCCCTTCATATTTTCTAAGGCCTTCACTGAATTGGAAATCACTCTGCAGTGGTTTGAAGGGCAAGAAGAAAGCGATGCAGTGCACCATACTGCAACTTAGGCACTGTACTTTAATTGTGAAATGTTCCATTTTATGAACTCATCAATCCCCAATTCATTCATAAAATAAGAGTTCTACTGTAAATGCATTGAGTAAGCAGGAGGTCCCAGTTTATGCTTTCACTCAGATCCCTGCTCCTCGCTCCTCCTAAAGTAACAAGCTTCTCTCTCATTCTGTCCATCCAGCTCTGCTCACCATTGCACAGCACGTAAACATGTACTGGAAGACATCAAGATTATTTCCCAACCCTTAGGAGCAGCTCTCACATGCTCTTCTCCCAACAGTGACAAAGCACACTGTAAACAGGAATTTCAGCATTGCTATTCAACACAAGACTGTGCTAGTAACAGATTCTGCTTTCCCATCAGACAGACTGCTTTCCCATCAGACAGCATAAATGACTACTACAATTGTTCTGTGTAACTTTGCTCAGATGTAAGCAGAAATGTTCATGCCATCCCCTCCTCCCCCAGTGCTCCTTGGATTTTTATTGGCTGGTAAGGGTAGTTTATCAAAGTGCTCCCTGTTTCCAGAGCAGTAAGACAGGAATACAAAGCTTCTAGTGGGAATTACAGTGAAGTGTGCTAATAAGGACACAATGACTATGCAAAGGAAACAGTCTTATCAGGATGTCCATATTGACTCTCATGCATTTTCTTCTGTTCCCAATGGGCAAGTTAAAGTCTGTTTATATTTAAAAAAAAAAAAAAAAAAAAAAATTATTTCTTACCCAAATGGCCCCTAATTAGGAAACTACTTCAAAGTGCCGTTAATCTGTCACTCTCAGAAGTGAAGAGCTGGCTGCATTAACAGCATAGATGGGGCCCATGGAACCTTCCCTACGGTCAGTCTGGACCCACCATTTTCAAGAATGGTGGCTATCAGACAGACCAAACCACAGTCTTAGTGGCTTTCTGGACACACTGCCATCAGGAGCTAGGGCCTCCAGTACACTGGCCTCTTTGGGAAATCTCACACTCAGACAGCACTGCCCATCGCTGCATTGGTGGGAATATGCTAGTACAAGCAACACACTGGTGCTTTCACCACTGGGTCGTCTAAATCTGCTAATGGAGACACAGCTGAGGATGGGAATGGAGTCCCGACAGCCCTGCCTGCTGTGGAGTTCAAACTGTGCTGGCATGCCTCATGCTAGAATGCAATTTCAAATGTCAACATAGGCAGGGCCTACCCAGGTAACGAAATGGCCTGCAAAACCATGCAATAAACTATTTCCATACTTAACCTAACCTAAGGCTTGGCCCTGTCTACTTGGGATCTGAAAAAATCAGCACCTTTTAAGCATCTTTAAAGCTAATACGAGTCTGTCGTGAGCTTTAGTATAAACCCAGACTCAAAAATAAAAATAAAAAAATAAAAATAAAACCATCTTCAAAAATGTTCATCTACAAGACAAGTGAAGAGATCCCATAATATCCAAAGGGAGCAGAGGCTAAGAGCTTTGTGGGCTATTACTCCTGTCCCAAACAATCACTCCATACAGGTCTAATTATAGTGGCAACAGAAGGGAAACGTTTCCTGTTAGCTTCCAATAATTTACATTCCATCAATGCAAAGTCCCATATATTATCCACTGCAGTAAACATATAGTAAAACTAACTTTTAAGTGGCCACTCAAGGAACCAGCAAAAATCAGTTGCATGGCAGAGGTGATCTTATTTAAAGGGATATAATGAAAATCCAGAGATACTTGGAGGGGGTTGCTTACAGCAGATTGGTTGCCAGCTACAGGTAGAGTGGAAGGTGTTATTTGATGCAGGGTTCACTAGTATTGCAGTTTTATAGGCAGTGAGCTTCCTCTGTTTAAACAAGCAGCAGCATACAGGGCTAATGGGTCTGTTTAAGCAGGAGAGAAATACAGAAATCTGAAGGCTCCCTAAGATTTTGGGTATTAGAGTTAGACAATGGGAAAAAAAGATGTCTAAAAAAAGTGCAGTGACTGTGGCAGAGCTCTCCAGGAGAAGACGACACACTGGGAACAGGCAGAGAGAAATGGCAGTAAGAAGCCAGGTGAAGCTGGAGAGAGTAATCGTGCCAGGGACGGGAGAGTGAGTTGAAGGAAAAAGGGATAGAGGATGAAACCAACAGCCCCAGGGAAGATCGTGTGAAATCTAGCTTAAAAAACAGCATGTGCCTGGCTGGGCTCTCACCCTACTCTAAGATGTGGGAAAGATGAGGTGGTTGAATTGCTTTGTTTAAATACAGGGAGTGAGTGACAGGCCCTTTCTGATGTGGCCCAGGAAACTTCTGGCTATAGAAGCTTTAACATGGATGGTGCCAGAGAGAGGAAGGCAGAACAGTTTGATGCTTTGAATCTCAGGTGGAGTTTGCAGCATTGGCAGAAAAATCCTGACTTCTCAACTGAGCCAATTTGACATGGAATCATTGTGGGAGAATATGTTCAGAACCGTAGGACATCACTGTCATCGTTGTTCCCCCAATTAAAGGTGTATTTTAGCCCAATGAATTTTGTACAACCTCTTACCAGTAAACTCTACATTCAAGTAAATGTGCTTACCACCAAAACTTAGCATTTACATAGCACTCTCCATCACGGGCTCAAAGCAGGGTAAGCTCCATTATCTCCCTTTTACAGACAGCAAAACTGAGGCACAGAAGAGAAGCAATTTGCCTGTGGTTCTACACAGTGACATCAGTAGCACAGTCAGAAACCAAATCCAAATCTCCCGACTCCCAGTCCAGTGCTTTAATCTCCAGACCACATCCACTGAGTCCAGAGTCTTTAAGGTCAGCAGGATGCCGTGCCACGATTTATCCTGGGTGCATGCTCTAAATTCATCACTCCTCATATGTTTCCACTGTATGCACCACATCTTAATAGAGAGCTTGTCCCATGGTCGCCTCCCTTCCTATTCACAGCAACACAGTCCACCTCTGCACCCACTCAGCCACAGAACACCCTCATGGCAACTACCACAACTATTCATATGGAAAAGTTACACTGAGAAAATACTTGTGTATTTTTAGCTCCTTGTAATGAAATTTAGCAGCTGGAACTGACCAGCCAGCTCTCCACACATCACAGGTTCTGTCTGCACTAAGGAAATTTTTGCTGTTATAAAGATATTTATGCCATTCCCGAGTACAAACCCCTAATGGAAAAGCACTGCATGGGCACAAAGTGGGGCTGACACCACTGCAGTCAACTTGGGTTTGTTGCCAGATTAAGCTGCACCAGAGCAGAAGGTCTACGTTGAGGGATTACATGAATGCAGCGACACAGATGTAGTTATACTAGCACACGTTTCCTTTAGGCAGACAGAGCCACAATTTGGGAACTTCTGTTATAAATCTTCCCTTTGCTCTCCAAGTTTCTTTCCAATAACAGGATGGACCAAAGTTTTTGAAAGCTGCTAGGGCTGAAGTACAGGGATAGCATCCTCGTTAGGAACAGAGGATGGGAACAATGTCCCAGCAAGTGCCTTTTTATTGCTGCACTATGGACCCTATGCTTGATATTAGCCCTGATCCCAGAGGCAAAATGGGAGCACTTTACCCACTAAGTCACCCAGCCCCCACAGCTATGGCCATCCTAAATGGAATGCATTATTCCTGCATTAAAACATATGTTTTTCAAGGCAGCTAGCCATCCGGCTGTTCTAATAGTGAGATTACAGAGGGCCTAATTTTATCAGGCAGGGATACAATTCTTTTAGTTGTTGTTTTTTCCCTCTAGGGACATGGACTGGGGAAAGCAGGTTGCTTTATTGCTGGGGACCTCTTCTGAAAGGCTCCTCACTGATCACTGATGCAGTAATTTATATGCTGGGATTCCACAATGCAAGGCTGCATGCCAAGTTGGCCAAGTCTCCCACTCACCCCCACAAGAGTTCAAAGAAAAGATATTTGCTGATCCTGATGCCAGTGTGTATAATTCCCAATTAGCAGGGGGGAAAAGAATAGAAAAATTTCTAGCAAGTGAAAAATCCCATTGACTCATGCCAGCATTGAACAATAAGCTGTTTTGTTTTGTTTTTTAGACAGTCTAAGGTAACAGTGAACAAAACAAAAAAAGTGCCCACTGGCTAGAACCTTGCAAAAATAAGGACAAGCCAAATTTATTATCCTGCTGATTGTTTTTGGTGTAAACACTGCTACAGGATGCAGACATATAGCAGAGATGTAAGCATCTCAGAAACTCCAATCTTTTAAGTTTGTAAAAGCATTATGCACATGTATTAAAAGCCCTTTTTAAATCAAATAGGAAATACTCGAGAGTGGCAACAGATTAGTTTCTCAGAGAATACTCAGGAGTTGCAGACTTTTATTCAGAGTGAGGACTACAGGCATGGACTTTGAACCACTACTGATGTTGCTTTCTTAAAATGTAGTGGCAAAAAACACGTAGCAGATGGAATGCTGCTGTCTGCAGAGCATTCGTTAGCTGTAATTCAGTGCTTCCCTCACACATGGTGCATATAGGAGGGAGATTTTTCAGTTCTAATTATACAACTATAATGAGACACATTATCCTAGATTGATGGCTGCTCCTTAATTCCATGTACCCTACCAACAATTTGGGATTTCCAGTCAGCCCTAATTAGGAATTGCTTTAACTGACCCAATTCAGACAATTAGTGCAAAAGCTTGTGTGTGCAAACAGGCCTCAAGTTACAGGCAACACTCAAGTTGTAACTCAAGGTTAACTGTACAGTGAAGACCAACCCTGTAAGTCACTGCCAACCTGACTCGGGTTCAAACTGGCAGCCAGAGGTGACAAGCCTATTGCCAAAGCCCAGATCCATCTGGTTTCTCAGACTAACCCTTTCCTAGTGCACCTGTTAGGACAAATCTCATCTCTATATGCGGTCAAAATAGTACATTTAACAATACATATAAAAGCTAGTTATTATTTGCTGTCTTGACTATTTAACACGCAAAAACGTTTTGGCTCACATGGTGCATATTCCATTACCCAGAAGACACAAGTGATAGAAATGTATTACTATCATAATAGGGTCACTTACTAATAATTATGCACATTAACTTGATGTTTTTGTAGGTGGCTGTGTTATTAAATATTAAGTCAAATTTAAAATGGAATTTTATATTTGTGCTTGTGCATTTGGTAACCAATTGCCCATTTACCGGCAGTTTCAGAGAATGTTCTTTATAACCTTCAGAGATGCAGTTTAAAGAAAATCATGTTAAGACAGTATCTATGAATATTATAGTTTGACACAAGCCAAACAAGAAACTTGGTTCACTTCAGCTTTTATTCACACCTCTGGGACTTTTCACTGTGATTTGAATCTGACTTCTGGAACTTTGTCACTCTGAACAAACATGATAACCCAATCAAATGGCAAGCTTCGGGGCATAAACTAATCAGATACACGGGGTCAGGAAGGAACCTCTTAACCTTTCTATCTCATTACATGTGAGTTAGAAACACTATGGGTCCTCTCTATACACACACACCTTTTAATGAAACTCTGGGTATTGTCCATGACTATAGGCAGGATAAAGGGTTCAACAGACCAGCAGTCTGACCCCATATGACAATTTTAACATCCATCACACTTGTCTCTCAAAGTCTCAGTGGAATGGAATTTAAAACAGCAAAGTGATGAACTCTTGAAACCCAGAGACTGAAACCCCAGCTATCTAGGGCAGCATCCCTGGGACAGGCTTTAAACACAGAGGTGAGTCAAGTTAGCAAGTCTGCCAAGCACATCTATGCAGCCTGAGCATCCCGATGAGCTGCAAGTACCCGTCATGCTAGAGGCAGTAAGGATCACGAAGACAAACCAGAATCAGTGCTACCAGATGTCCCCCCTCTCGAGAGAAATTGGCTCTAGCTACAATATGGCTCCAGAGAAGCAAAGTCCTGACTCTCATCATCTGAAGCTGCTAAAATGGAAGGATTTATAAATTAATACACCAGAAAGGAGGGGTATGGGGAGGAGTCTCCCCCTCCTCGTCTGAGCTGCAGCCTAAACAAAACAGCCATTTTCCCCTTTATCCAACCTAAAAAACCCCTACAGATAGAACTAAGAAAACAGCAAACAAGCGTGCTGGATAGAGAAGACAGCCAGACATTCCCATGCCCACCCCCAAACTGATTGAGTTACTAAACCTACGGAAATGGGATATAGTGCCTTCTGCTTCCAGCATGAGGTGTTATCTGCTTACCGCTTGCTGGCTCCTACCTGGCATGAATCTGTGCTCTCTGCCCAGTTCTTAGTGGGAAGGTGTCTGCATCGCCAAAGGATACCACCACAAATCGGCCCCCCCGGCTGGCAGTCTCAGACACAAGAAAGAACTGAATGGGCCATAGAGACTAAGCTCCCCTCTCCTCCAGGTCAGGGAGTGAGGCATGCTGGGTAAATTTTGGGGAGGCTTGTCCAGCCATTGCTGTATCTGTTTTCAGGGGGTGAGGGAAGGAAAGATTCAGTCCCCAGGGCTGACATTTTGGCATCTTTCATCAGCACAAGATTCATAGTTTAAGGTCACAGAAGCTGTTGTTCATTACAAAGAAAAGTGAAACCAAAAAGAAGTAACTGAATCTGTGCAATTTAGTACTGAAGTCACTGCCTGGGATTATTTAGTCTTCAGGGAAAGGGCAGTAAGGACTCCTGATTTCCATAACCAAATCTGCCACTGACTCACTGCATAACCTTTGGAAACTCACGTCGTCCATCTCTCTGTGACTCATATCCCCACATGCATAAGACAGGGCCTCACAAAGATGTTGTGAGGATTAATGAATGTTTGCAGAGAACTGAGAGATGCTCAGATGAAAGGTACTTCAAGTGTGAAGCATTTAGAAAGGGGTATTAAGCGAGCTTGTGTTCATGTAGGGACCAGGATGTAGCACAGAAAGTTATTGTAGGGGACTGTCAAAAGCTTGGTTACAGACAGGCTCCTCTTCCGTGCCAGAAGACATTAACGATTCGAGTTCACAGAAGGAGAAGGAACCTATTAAGTCCCCCAGCCCTGTTCTCTCAGCCTGTGCAGGATCTCCCCTTAACCTTGAGGTTTGTATAAAATCTCCCAGCAAAGGTTTTAAGTCTTCCCTCCCCTATTTCAGTACGGCTGAGTATTTAAAAGACCTGGTGCATTCTTTATTTTCTCGCACCACTCTCAGTCACCCTAGCTTGGATCCCCCTTTCCCTCTTTGGTGTTTACACCCTTCAGACATGTGTTGGTAGTAATATCTTCCCCACAACCACAGTCTGGCCAAGCTATATGTGTATTTAATTCTTTCAATCTACAATCTGTATTCTTAAATCAATCTCTCCAGTCCTTTAATGGTTTTCATTGCTCTGCTCATCTGCATGGTATAACTTTCAGGGGATCTTTTGAGCCTTCTGTTTGATTCATTGGTGATGGGAAATATTTGTTTCTTTGCTTCTCCACTGTGCATTATTTCTGGGCTGTATTTCCTCTTTCCAACTGAACCACGGACACTGGCTAGGAACCACGTGTAACCATGTCTGTGTCACTCTTTCCCAGGTCATAAGGCCCAAGAGAATAAAGTACAATCAGAATTGCAGGCTCTTTATCAGAATCTTCTTTAAACCAACAAAGGCGAGAATACTGCTCTCTGGATTTGCATAACACACCCCATGACATACTCAACCAGGATGTTTATGCATTTCAAAGCACTGCTTCACAACTGTCCTCCCTTTGTAGGCTGCAGACAGGATGAACATGTCAAAGCCGCATGCAGATTTCTCAGCAGACTCGGTGACAGTTGTCAGTCTTGCAGGTAAATTAAAGAAGCGGGGTAATCACAATTGCCACTGAATCAGTTCTGTCTAATGCAAGACGTATGGTCACAGTTACTGCATACATGCATAATAAAAGCAGTGTGGCCCCATAGCTAGGACACAGATTATTCAGGAGTTCTGAGTTATTGCAAGCCCTACCAGAGCCTTGCTGTGTGCCTGCCTAATTCACTTGATCTCCATGCCTCAGTTTCTCCAGCTGTAAAATGCAGGTAATAATTCTCACCCACCTTTCAGACCGAGAGATGGAAATTGCTAAGTACAATTTATTAGATGAGAAGAAAATCAAGATTTTGCAGTGAATTTTGATTCTAATGGAAATGATGACCCTATCCCATTAACTACAGTCATCCTATGTTTCCCCATGCAGTTCTACCAATACATCTGCATCTCGCCCTGCAGAACCAATTCCTGGCTAACCCCACCACTCTCCTGACATCTCTCAATCCTGACCTGCAGCACCACTTGTTATTCCTTGCTCTCTAAAAACCTTAACATGAAACCTTACTCTACAAATAGACAATATAGTCTTGATTTCTCAAAGGGAGGGCTGTCTCTCCAAGAGGAATAAATAAAGGTGCATGAAGTCATTCACCGAAACACCCACGCTGGAAGTTATAGACCAGACAGCAAAATGTATGTTTAACCACAAAAGTAAACAGAAACCTTAACTCCTTCAACAGCATGAAGCAAGCACAAAGAAACAATGACCCTGCAGCACTCAGCTCAGAGCAAGTATGAGATCAGATTGAAGTGACACACTGAATCTCTAAGAGGGGAATTCCTGACTGTTCCTAAGGAGAGACAGGTCCCCCTAGCCGCACCCCTATTCCTTCCTAAATTGAACAAGCTGAAATTCACTACACAGACATCCATTTACTAGTTAAAAACAGATATGACAGAAACCAAGGTCCAACAGCAACTGGCAGCCAAATAAGGCTTATTTATCATTATGGGACTTGACCATTTAATCCTCTAGGAAAAAGAGGTCAACCCATACAGTGCTGAGCCACAGGTGAGACTGTGTTTATGGAGGGGAGGGGGAAAGGAAGGGAGGTTAAAGAAGCCAGGAAATGAAAGAATAATGACTAGGTGGTGAGTTGTGACTACTGCCTTTGACTGGCTTAGAACTACACACACTATTACACTGGTCTACAATTTTTGAGAAGTCGTCTGCTTCAGAGATAAAATGTGCTATTTATTATGTATTTTGATGTGCTGAATTCAAATATGACAATTAAAACAACTGATTGGCTACTGTTTTTAAGATATTTAAGTTTTTACATTTTATGTCTATGTATATTGTGTAGATAGTAGAGTTTTAATCATAAATTGTAAACCTAGGTCTTTTCATGTGTTTATGGTTGCTTTACATGATAATATTTCACCTGTCCTGTTTATGTAACACTTTAAAAATCAGCAAAAGGGTTATATAAATAAAATTTATTATGAAACAAAAGGCAAAAAACTATTATGTACATAGTTTAGTCCTATTCCGTGTCTAATCGGCGCTTCTTGGCTTGTCTCTTGTATTCATTAAATGGAGCATCTCTTGCCACTGTCCAGCAATAGTCTGCAAGCATTGATGGGCTCCATTTGCCCTGATAGCGTTTCTCCATTGTTGCAATGTCCTGGTGAAATCGCTCGCCGTGCTCGTCGCTCACTGCTCCGCAGTTCGGTGGGAAAAAAATCTAGATGAGAGTGCAAAAAATGTATCTTTAGTGACATGTTGCAACCAAGGCTTTTGTATGCCTTGAGGAGGTTTTCCACCAACAACCTGTAGTTGTCTGCCTTGTTGTTTCCGAGAAAATTTATTGCCACTAACTGGAAGGCTTTCCATGCCGTCTTTTCCTTGCCACGCAGTGCATGGTGAAATGCATCACCTCGAAGAAGTTCACGAATCTGAGGACCAACAACGACACCTTCCTTTATCTTAGCTTCACTTAACCTTGGAAATTTTCCACGGAGGTACTTGAAAGCTGCTTGTGTTTTGTCAATAGCCTTGACAAAGTTCTTCATCAGACCCAGCTTGATGTGTAAGGGTGGTAACAAAATCTTCCTTGATTCAACAAGTGGTGGATGCTGAACACTTTTCCTCCCAGGCTCCAATGACTGTCGGAGTGGCCAGTCTTTCTTGATGTAGTGGGAATCTCTTGCACGACTATCCCATTCGCAGAGAAAACAGCAGTACTTTGTGTATCCAGTCTGCAGACCAAGCAAGAGAGCAACAACCTTCAAATCACCACAAAGCTGCCACTGATGTTGGTCATACTTTATGCACCTCAAAAGTTGTTTCATGTTGTCATAGGTTTCCTTCACATGGACTGCATGACCAACTGGAATTGATGGCAAAACATTGCCATTATGCAGTAAAACAGCTTTAAGACTCGTCTTCGATGAATCAATGAACAGTCTCCACTCATCTGGATCGTGAACGATGTTGTTGCAGGCTACAAGATCACCTTCCATGAAGAAGAATGGGATCCTTTTGACGGTCACGGAACATGGAAACCCTAACATCCCCTGCCACGAGATTCCACTGCTGTAGTCTGGAGCCCAACAGCTCTGCCTTACTCTTGGGTAGTTCCAAATCCCTGACAAGGTCATTCAGTTCACCTTGTGTTATGAGGTGTGGTTCAGAGGAGGAGGATGGGAGAAAATGTGGGTCCTGTGACATTGATGGTTCAGGACCAGAAGTTTCATCCTCTTCCTCTTCTGACTCAAGTGAGAATGATTCTGGTGCATCAGAAACCGGCAGTCCTTCTCCGTGGGGTACTGGGCGTATAGCTGATGGAATGTTTGGATAATGCACAGTCCACTTTTTCTTCTTTGACACACCTTTCCCAACTGGAGGCACCATGCAGAAGTAACAATCGCTGGTATGATCTGTTGGCTCTCTCCAAATCATTGGCACTGCAAAAGGCATAGATTTCCCTTTCCTGTTCAACCACTGGCGAAGATTTGTTGCACAAGTGTTGCAGCATATGTGTGGGGCCCACCTCTTGTCCTGATCTCCAATTTTGCAGCCAAAATAAAGGTGATAGGCTTTCTTAACCATAGTGGTTATACTGCGCTTTTGTGATGCAAAAGTCACTTCACCACAAACATAGCAGAAGTTATCTGCACTGTTCACACAAGTACGAGGCATCTCTGCTCACTTTGGCTAAACAGAAGTGTGTCCCTTTGCAAAATCAAACACTGACAAATAAGAGAGCACGACACTGTATGATTTCTAGAGCTGATATAGGGCAATTTGTTCAGCAGAGTGATGTAAGCTTCGTTATGATTGCATCATCCATGACTTCTAGGAATAACATGATGCAATTCATATCATGTATGACGCAATACCAGCTTCCGATTGCATCATTCATTGTTTTGCCTAAAAAGCAAGTACTGTCCAAACCCAGTCATAGATTTATTCATAGATCCAGTCAAAGATGTATTTTAGTCATTTCTGGTTTAAATTGAGATCCCTTCCCTTTATAACTCACTTATCCTCCGCCATTCCCAAGTCAAGGGTCGTATAAACTGACCCAATAGCATATCTTGAAAACTAGAGCCAATCAACAATTTTAAGCATCATTTTCGTTCTCAGTGACCCAGAATTAGTAAAGTTTGACTACATTTATTTCAGAAGCATTTTGGCTGTAGAGCAGTGTTATGCATGACCCCTTCTCTCCAAGCCCCACCCAGAGCCTCCTGCTGGTCTCCTCCACCTGGTATATCTCACCTTTTAAACTTCAAGCTCTTTGGGGCAGAAACTGTCATTTTCCATTTATTTGTGCTGGGCACTGTACAAAGAGGCACTAAATTGTGAGAGCCCTTCAGAGACAGAATGGGAAATCCCCTACAGCCTCCTGAATGCCTATTCCTATGTGCTCTGAAGCCCTAACACAGAATTCTTTAGCATGCCGATGACCACACCACCTTCCTGAGGTCTTACAGAGATCTGGCAGCCTCACCCAACAGAGACCCTCCCTGCTCCTACCAGCATCCCCTCTTCTGTCTAGCCATATGGAATGGCTTATGGCAATGTCAGCTCAATGCAACAGGTCACAGAGGAAGAGTCTGAAGACAGCCTCTGGAATGAATATCTCCAACTCCATCCACTTAGCTGAAAGGTGCTTAGTACATATTTCAGTTTGTAGTGGATGGTTCCAAGTCTAAGGGTCATGGGGAGAGAACTGCTGTGTGACATGGGAGCTGTGTACCAATCTGACCATGACTGCAACAAGAGCACAGGGGTTTTAAGCCTCGCTGTAACACAACTGGAGCCCACCCATTCGGTAAAGTCCACAGTGACTCAAATTACTGTTCTTTAAACCTAGTCAATTTTGTAGCACTGACAATCACGGTCTGTGATGGCCACACTCACGCTTAGACACCATTATTGCTAGCAAGGTTCTACCAGTGACCAAGGTGATGGGGATTGGGATTTCTTGTTGTTCAAATCCTGTTTTCAAACCGCTATACGCCACGCCTCGCACTGCTAAGGCTGTCTCTACACTAGCATTTTCCTTAGAATTTTACAGTGGAAGTGCTAATGTAGACCAGCCATTGGCACACTTGCCACTGCATCATCTGCCCCTGCACAGAGCAGGTGTAGCTGTCATGGTGGTTAAAACACCAGCTGTCTGTCTACACTAGCATTCTCACCATTCGGAAGCATGAAGAAGTGTGACAAGGTCTAGGAGGGCTGGTGTGCAGTTTGGGATAGTGTTGTCTTGTCCACACTAGTCAGGGAAGCTTGGTTAACAGCAATTGTATTACAACAAAACTGTAGCTAGTACAGTTGTGACTTGGCATGGTCACCCAGAACAAAAGCACTGGGCATAATTTGCGAAGTTGGGGGCCTAAATAAGATTCTCAGCGGTGCTGAGCACCCACAGCAAGCGTACAACATCACTGAATACCAGGCCATGTGCTGAAGCATCTAACATCAGATATGCAAGCAGGAGAACTCTGGGCCTGCACTTAAACGCTACAAGTTGTGTCACGTCACAGGGTGGTATTTAACAGTTCAGCCTCGCCTATGTTATAACCACATTACGGAACAGTGCAACAGCCTCACAGCTTGTATTATATAACATGAATCCACTTGACGTGCATGATAATTACAGGCCTCCCTCTCTAGCTGACCCAACTCCTCTGGAGCTCCAGATGGAGGAAGCTGCTTCCCTGTAACTACGTCTCACTGATCATTTGAAAATGTGTCCTCCCCCCTGCCCAAGCCTCTTCATATCTTGCCCCCATTGTCCCTCTAACACAGTTGGGATGGAGCTTGTATGAAAAGCAGCGTGAGAGAATTTTGCCTAGAAAGAACACCCCCAGCCTCAATGTTAGAGTGTTTTAACACTAACATTTTTAGCTAAAAATGGAATTAACCCACCATATATTCTTCTCCTCTTAAGTCATACATCAACCTGCTCCTGAACATACAATAGAACCTCAGAATTACAAACACCAGAGATACGAACTGACCAATCAACCACACACCTCATCTGGAATCAGGCAGCAGCAGACACAAAACCAAAACCAAATACAGTACAGTACTGTGTTAAATGTAGACTACTAACAAAATAAAAGGGAAATTTAAAAAAAAATTTGACAAGGTAAGAAAACTGTTTCTGTGCTTGTTTCATTTAAATAATGATGGTTAAAGCAGTATTTTTCTTCTTCATAGTAAAGTTTCAAGGCTGTATTAAGTCAATGTTCAGTTGTAAATTTTTGAAAGAACCACCATAACATTTTGTTCTGAGTCACAAACAACCTCCATTCCTGAGGTGTTTGTAATTCTGAGGTTCTACTGTACCAGCAACTGAGCAGGTCAGTCAGTCTGGACTCTGGAATTCTGCAGAGGGGCACTTTTTGGGGAGAAAAGATATCCCCTCTTCCCATAAGACCTGGGAGTCCATGACAGGCTCTCCTTCCTGTATGGCTGGACCACTGCAGAAGGGAGCAACGATATGAGGGCCTAAGGGTGAGAGAGACTTTCTAACATGGGCTCCTCTCTGCCAGGACCAGCACCAACTCAGTCCACACAGATGTAATGTATGGGTTAATTACAGGTTTAAAGTCAGCTTTTAAGCATAAAGCGAAGATATAGTAAGATACAGGTACAAAGCTCACTGGCCTGTAAGATAGTAGTTTAAGCAGTTAGCATAGGAAGTTAGGCCTATAAGCCTTAGCAAAAGAAAGCTGACCAACAGTGACCCTAAGTCACAAGATAGCAGCGTACGATATAAATTTGAAATACATAATTCTGCTGATGTCTAGCATAAAATGACAGGTACCCTCAAGAAGTCAGATGATGCCAGTTAGGGTATTTTGGGATAGGAATATCAGCAGACAACCAGAAAATTGCTATAGTAACCAATTGACATATATGCTAATAAATCTGAGATAATTAATATACTAACCTATAGGATAAGGACACCCCAATATTATTAGGGTAGGGAAGTTAGTTATGGGCAAAGGAGGCCAAATACTCTTATGAATATTCATGGAAGCCATTTGATACTATAACAGGCCTAACCACAGCTTAGTCCATCGAGACTTCAGCCATTTGGCATGCCAGGGATAGGACAGGACTCTCGTGGAACACCACTTGTCTCTCTACTCCTAGATCAGAACTGGGGGAGAACGTGTATGGCACGACACTGGACGTAAAGCTAATATTGCATTACTTTGCGAGTTTACTGATTGTGCTAATAAAACCATTGCAAATTCAAAAGCTTCTTTCCTAAGTGTATGTTGCAACCGTGCACGTTGGGGTTTCCAATTTAACCATAATTCTAACAGCTCTAGGCCTGCTCTTGGAACTGAAACTTGTCAAACCTCAGTGTGTTAATTTGTCAATTGGGAAGTCTCAAATAACCAAAATACAATCAATAGATCAGGTAACACACATCGCCAAAGAAAGTAACCATTTCCAGCTACTGAGATCAGGTCAAGCTTAATGGGATACAGAGCCTTTCACCTTTATCAATTCTCTGAGCTAGGGGAACAAATGATACTGTAGAAACCCTAAGATATACAGAGCCCTTTCAGGATGTATTCTTCTACTGAACACATTCTAATTCAGTGCCAAAGACAGACACTTCTGCTAACATTGTATTTGACTGAGGCCAAATCTACAGAGGAGAGGGCAAGAGATCTTAATTAGGGGATGAAGTGGGAGCACTTTCCACAGAAATCCAGGAGAACATTTTAAGTACAAGCATCCGGGTGCAGCAGGTCAGCTGGCAGAGGTGTAAAACGGAATGCCCATTTCTAATGGAAACATGAAACTGTTCATTCTTTTGAGCTTCAGTCAAGGGGGGGAAAGCAGATCAATAGCTTTTGTCTAAGTTAAAGTGCTGAGGATATTATCTCATTAAAGAGCAGCAGATGGAAATTCAAAGTAGTACTTCACATCATTAGTGATGCATAATATGGGTGTTACTGAGGGCTTGTCTTCACATACAGCAGTGCTGTGGCGGTTTAGTGAAGACACTCCTATGCTGACAGGAGAGCTTCTCCCATTGGCATAGCGCTGTCCACACAAGGGGTTAGGTCAGTATAACTACATAACTCCAGGGTGTGGATTTTTCACATCCGAGCAATGTAGTTATACAGATACAGGTCTGTAGTATAGATCTGGTGTAAGAGGCGGATAAAAATACCAGAAAGGAGTTGGAGGAAAAGGAAGAACAAGACGTAAGTACCTGTGGGTTATTGACACATTTATAATGGTTCATTTATTGTTTATAACATAGTGGGTTGACATGGGGGGAGACAAGGTCCCTTCTCCAAGGAACTTAAGATTGTAAGAGATAGAATAAGACCTGTCACTGGAATAAGATAGAAGAGATGTGCAATGAAATGCTAAACAAATGAAAAAAGGCAAAAGCTGCTGCTCCTGCCATAACAAGGTGAGTATTTCTAGTAACATTCATAGCAACCGATTGACCAGCAGTTCATACTGCCACAAGCAGATCAGAAGCATTGATGACATATTTGAAGATACTTATGCCACAAGGCACAGGGCAACCACAGCGCTGTTCTCTGAAATGTCTTCTAGTGCTTTGCCCATAAGTTTTAAATGTACTGAGGGATGGGGCTTCTGACATTTCCATTTTGACCACAAGGTTTGGTCAGAAATGATCTGCAGAGACAGAGGTTTAATTAGTCCTATTGCTTTCGCCACACAGACTGTTCCTTAAGGAAGCCTCATAATTTCCATTTTCCGTATGTATTTAAGGTAAGCCTTCTGTTCCATTTTGCATATCACATGCTGATGCAGCATCTCTTCTATGCATGATGCCAGATTAGATTTAATATTGCATTTTCTTTTGCAGAGTTATAAATACCCCATACCATGCAGGCTAACAGTTACCAAACACTGTGTGCAAAAACAAGCCATAAGAGGGGACCTGAAGAAACCCAGTGACAACAGCACAACATTGTCCCACACCTCTCCATAACACATTATACCAGGAATTAAACAATGCTGTGCATCCCCCATGCATCACTTGATGTTCATATGCACTCTCTCCACAGGTTCTGCTCCTCTCCCCTTTCAGAAATAAGGAGAGTTAACCTGTTGTTGTGCCCTATTCAGAAACCCCACTAGAAACACCCAGAAGGTAAACAACCACCTCACAATGAAACAGAAATAAAAGCAGATGCAAGGAGAAAGAAGAATTGGATTCCTTTTGTTTACACAACCACAGACTGGTTACCCTCAAAAGTTATTAATGCTGCCTTTTAAATACAACTCTCAAATGCAATGCTGTTCACTATGCACACAGACCCAGGATTATGCTGATCAAAGTAAAAGAGAAGCTCATATTAAAGTCTCTAATCTTAACTCAGCGGAGGGACTTATTTTCAAGAGATCCTGAACACCCTCAAAAGTGCTGAGCAAGTCAAAGGGGGGGGGGGCATAAATCAGGCCCCAATTGTCTCAGAAACAAGATATCAGTTAAGGGACATTTTCAAGAAGCTTTAGGCTGCTTTGTCAGGCAGGCCACTGCACCTGTTGGCTTCAGAGAGAGGAGCAGTTTGCAGGATCAGGGCCTTAAAGTTCATTAAAAACATGGTGATTAAGCCAAACCTCATATTAAACAGCAGCACTGCTCTGGTGCATAATGACAAAGCACCTAACTCCTTTAGACTTCTCTGAAAATTCCTTCCTTACAATTTAGCGTCATTCTTATTAATAATCGTGTTTATTACAGTAGAGCCTAAGGGCCAAGAATGGGGCCCATTGTGCTAGGCACTGTACAAACAATAGTAAACAGTCCCTGCCTCAAACCCTTGACAACCTAAACAGACAAGACAGACACAGGGTGGGGGAGGGGAAGGGGGTATAACACACTGGCAGAGCGAACAATGCAATATCAAACTTGTTAGTTCCACAATTTGGGGGCAGGGGCAAGGGGGAGTTACTGAGGAGATAGGCTTTAATTGAATGTACTATTGTAACAGAACCAAGACATAGTTTTTAGTCTGACCATACCCCTTTATGCAGAATGTTATTTCTTTACATATACTGTTTAGACATGAGAATCTCATTCTTTAAAAAAAAAAAAAAAAAGAGCGCGCGGGTGCTCCTTGGGAAGATTTTCAAGCAAAATATAATATGAGTTAAATGCTAGCTGCAAAGATGTAAGTGGCAAGCAAAAGATTCTGCAAAGACACCAATATTCAAAGTATGCAGAACCATAAAAAAGTATGCAAACAATTCAAGCAACTTATGGCTTCATGCTGCTTGGAATTGCAGTTTAAACAGCCTCAAGATCAGAAAGTACAGTAACAGGACAAGCTTTTCAAAGAGCATGATAGTATGTATCAAAAGGTTAAACTATGCAAAGGGTTAGCCTTTTCTTTAATATCATGAGAAACAAGTTACACACTACAAAACACAAATGCTTTCCCAGCAGCAGAATGTTCCAGTAAATTCTGCAATTAAGAGTTCTTCTACACGAGATATCCAAGGGCATCAAAAAGGACAATTCCTCAGTACTTCACATTGTCAAACAGTCCATAAAGGTTAACACCAGATAGGATTACCGCTCTAGTTAAATGCTTAAATAAAGTGTTTCTGAACAGTATTTGGTAAAACAAAAACCAGCTCCTAACAAATGGCTTCCACTGAGAAGTGGTGTCTGCTGCTACAGGACACTTTTCATCCTGCAAGATGCTGAGTGCCAACCACCAACCAACTCTATGTGAATTTAGGGTGCTCAGCACCTTGACTAATCAATCGTGAAGATCCTACTTTGCAAACAGTTCCTTCTTGTTTGTTGATTGCTCTTGTAGAGAAACTGAAAGGACAGACATGTCTGTAATTTGATTTTTCATAGATTTTAAAGCCAGAAGGGACCATTATGACCATCTAGTCCAGGGGTTCTCAAACTGGGGGTCAGGACCCCTCAGGGGGTCGCAAGATTATTACATGGGGGGTTGTGAGCCTCCACCCCAAACTCCGCTTTGCCTCCAGCATTTATAATGGTGTTAAATATGTAAACAAGTGTTTTTAATTTATAAGGGGGGTCGCACTCAGAGACTTGCTATGTGAAAGGGGTCACCAGTACAATAGTTTGAGAACCACTGACCTAGTCAGTCCTCCTGCCAGCCAAGAAACGTTACTTAGTGATTCCTGAATTGAACCCAGTAACTTGCAATAGATAGAGCCTTTCACAATCTGTAAAATATAGCCATTTCCTTCACGAGACTCATCTATCCACCCAGATTCCAACACATTTCTCTTGCCTGACAAAAATATTCATGGACAGCTCTAGAAGAAATTTACAACACAGCCATACTTATGCCAACAATCTAGATACTAGGGCGCAGAAAACACCATATGTACATTTAAAGAGAAGAGGAAATGTCACATTCATGTCTCAAACACAAGTTAAGGTTTTGTTTTCAATATAAACAGGAACTGTGTGTGAACTGATTATGGCTGCATGAAACAACTTGCTCAGGTCATGGGGAGAGAACATTATGCTGTATTTTTTCCATTGTTATCCAAAGCTTCTCTCCCCCTCCCCCGCCATTGATTTTCTCCAGTCTCCTCTCCCCTGAAAATCCTTAAAACAGCTTTTAAAATTCATGAGGGCAGCAAACAAAGAGGAAAACATCTGTAAGAACACCTGAGAATTGTCCTCCCAAACTATCAACAATCGTCAGTTAGGGCTTAGATAAGACCCATGGGGCACTCCACATATGCACCCTGGGAGGCTTGCACATGATTGTTCCCTAAAGTTTGCTCTCCAGGGCTTTGGAAGGAAGAAATCATCTTACAAGCTACCCACAACTCCCCTCAGACTTTTGCAGGAAAATAAGCAGATCACTGTAAGTCAGGAACATTAGACACAGGCTAAGAGACGAACATTTAAGGGATGTTAGACTACATCTCAAAGATGAGGCTACTGCAAAGACTGGCCACAACACACATGCTGGCTGTGTAAATGGGAGAAATTGGGGGACAAACAGGCTACAAGCATGGGGAGTCACCCCATTAAACACAGCTTGAGAGTACCAAGAGCAGCATATCCAAACGCCAGAAAAAGGGACACATTGGGTCATCCCACTATACAAGAGATAGGCCCAGCTGACGCTCCCCCCGCCCCCGCCACCCAGCCTGTCTGTGAGAAGGCAGAAGGGAGGCTCACAAGTATCTGCCCACCCCATGGAAACAGACACAAGCAGGTTTTAGCACGTGAAGGGGATTTACCCCAATTAAGCCCCCACAATCCCTAGCCACCTGGGGGCTCCCCCAACACTTCCATCCACTGCCCCAACAGCCTGGGAGCTCCCCAAAACCCAGACCAGTCACCCCCCACGGGCTGCCCCAGCAGCCAGGGAGAGCATAGCAAGGAGATTGAGGGGAGCAAAGAAGAACTCATCTAAACGTCCTGTGAGAGGACAAGAGGAAAAGGATGAGGAGACCGAAGGGCCAGTAAGGGGAGGAACCCCAGATAACCTCCCCACACCAAGCAAGGGACCAGAGAAGGCTCCCTGCCCCACACCTATCCCCTTCCACGCCACCAGCCCAACCCCCAACTTCCACCCCCCCAGCCATAACCCTACCCCACACCTATCCCCCTCAACCCCACCACTCATCCCCACAGCTCCTCCCAGCCCCACACCTACCCCTTAACCCAACCCCAGCTGTACACCCATCCCCCAATTCCTCAACCCTTCCCAGCCCCACACCTACCCCCACCCCCAACTTCCACCCCCCAAGCATCCCCTTCAACCCCACCACTCATCCCCACACCTATCCCCCGAGCCCCTCCCTACTCCACACCTACCCCAGCCCAGTCTCCCAGCCCCACTCCTATCACCCTCGGCCCCACACCTACCGCCTAACCCAACCCCAGCCATACACCCTCCCCCGACACTTACCCCAACCCCTCCCAGCCCCACACCGACCCCCCCAGCCATACAACCAGCCCCACACTTACCCCAACCCCTCCCAGCCCCACACCGACCCCCCAGCCATACACCCAGCCCCACACTTACCCCAACCCCCCAGCCATAAACCCAGCCCCACACTTACCCCACCCCCACACCGACCCCCCCCAGCCATACACCCAGCCCCACACTTACCCCAACCCCCCCAGCCATAAACCCAGCCCCATACTTACCCCAACCCCCCCCAGCCCCATACCAACCCCCCCAGCCATACACCCAGCCCCACACTTACCCCAACCCCTCCCAGCCATACACCCAGCCCCACACTTACCCCAACCCCCCCAGCCATACACCCAGCCCCACACTTACCCCAACCCCCCCAGCCATACACCCAGCCCCACACTTACCCCACCCCCACACCGACCCCCCCAGCCATACACCCAGCCCCACGCTCCTCCCCCCACCTTCGGAGAGCTCCAGCTCCAGCTCGGCCAGCTGCTCGCGGATCTCCCGGGGCAGGGAGCAGGCACCGCCGCCCGCCGGCTCGGCCATGTTAGGGACGGGGAGGCCCGGCCGGGCCCGGCTCAGCGCTGGGGGCTCCGGATCCCGGGCGCAGCAGGAGCGGCCGCCGCCTCCGCCATGCTGAGCCCCAGCGCCGCGGTCACATGAGGGGGAGGGGCCCGGCGCCACCGCCTGGCCGGGCCCGGCTGCAGCGCCGCGCGCCCCCTGGCGGCCAAGGCTGGAACCGCGCCCGGCGCCCCCTGGCGCCCCGGCCGGATACTGGGCCGCGCGCCCCCCGCCGGCCAGGCCTGGAACCGCGCCTGGCGCCCCCTGGCGGCCAGGCCTGGAACCGCGCCCGGCGCCACCCCGGCGCCCCGCCCTCGGGGTTCTTTTTTTCTTTGAAAGCGCTTAACCTGCCTTGCACCCCAGGGGGCCCTGCCCCCTCAAGCCACCCTCCCACCATTGCCCATGCACCCGGGCCTGCCGCCCCAGAGCTGCAGGATTGGGTTCATTGCACCAACTGGTGGCAAGAGAGACGTTGTGGAGCGTCACAGAGCTCTTCAGAAACAACAAGGAGTCCGTGGGCACCTTAAAGGCTAATAGATTTATTTGGGCATAAGCTATCGCGGGTAAAAAACACCTCCCTTCTTCTCCCCGTGCAAGGATATTTTGTGCCCTAGGCAAAACTTCCACCTTGCCCCCCACCCCCACCCCTCAGAGCATCGCTTATTATAAACTTAAAAAAATGAATACTGCATAATGTGGCATTGCTCCTTAGAATTAATACAAGAGGGTCAGAGGAGATGATCACAATGGTCCCTTCTGGCCCAGGGGAACCTATGAGCAAGGAGGAGGCTGAGAATGGCCCCAGCTCACAGGGTCTCTCAATGTTCCCAGGCTCTAAGTACTTCGGCCTCCGGGGCGGGGACCCAGGGGCAAGGAGGGCAGAGCCGGGCTCTCCCCGGGAGCAGGTGAGGATCTCCCTCAGGATCAGGGCCAGCTCCCCACACTGGCACAGTGCCACGGGGGGGAGGGGGGGGTCGATGTTTGGAAGCAGCACCTGCGCCAGCCCTTTCCCCTCCGTCGCGCTGCGGGGTTTAGTTTCACTTTCCCTCGCCCCAGGAGGCGGCTGTGCCCGGCCCCAGACGTGGCACATTGGAGGGCGAAGCTCACCTGAGCTCAGGACCCCGTCCTGCCTCCCCCAATGGCTCCATCCCTCAGCCGTGCCGGTCGCCATGCCCAGCCGGCTGTCTCCTCCTTGCTCGACCGCAGGCTCCCACTGACCGTCCTGCGCGGCGCCCCTCACTGTGGGGACAGGTTTGTTATGGAGACCTCACTCCCTGCTTTTTGGCATCCCCAAATCTTGGTGCCCTAGGCAGCCGCCTAGTTCACCTAGTAGTTACACCGGCCCTGCTTCTGCCACCTCTCCGTGGTGCAGAGGGTAGGGTAGAGGGAACCATGGGCTTACCAAAGCCGTTAGGTTTATGGCTTATTACGAAGGTTAAGATTTTGTCATGGTTATTTTCAGTAAAAGACAGAGGCAGGTCGTTAGCAATAAACAAAAATTCACAGAAAGCTAGGACCTATCCCTGACTTTTACTAAAAATAAGGGGGAGGACTGACAAAGAGGGGGCTGATAGAACCAGCCTCCGCTTCTTCGGCAGGGGCTGAAGCCAAAGCCGTAATGAAGGTTTGTTAGTTACACAATCTCTATATCCTTATTTACTACAATACTCTGTACCCCCTCCCCCTTTTTTTGTCTGATAACTTCACCTTGAATGGTCCCTTTATTTAGCATAATTTAGTTTAAATGAGAATGTGAGGGAGATTCCCAAACTGCAGGCATTCTTTTCAGGTGACAAATCTGAGAAACTCTCCCAGCTTGAGGTGTCATTATAGGAGGTTTTGGAACAAATTGATTAATTTAACAGCAATAAGTGTATAGACACCTGCATGACACCTAGGACCAGTAGTGCTCAACATATTCATAAATGATCTGGAAAATAGTGAAGTTGCATATTTTGAATATGATACAAAACTACTCAAAGTTGCATCCAAAGCAGACTGTGAAGAATTACAAAGGATCTCACAAAACTGGGTGACTGGGCAACAAAATAGTTTAATATCCAGTGTTGATAAATGCAAAATAATGCACATTAGAGAAAACACACACACACACACACAAATAAATAAATAAATAAAATGATGGGTTCTAAATTAGCTGTTACCACTCAAGAAAGAGAGCTTGGAATCATTATGAATAGTTCTCTGAAAACATCCACTCAATATGCAGCAGCAATCAAAAAAAAAAAAAAAAAAAAAGCTAATGTTGGGATTAAGGGATAGATGACACAGAAATACCATATTGCCTCTATATAAATACATGGTATGCCCACATATTGAATACTGTGTGCAGATCTGATCGTCCCATCTCAAAAAATATATATATTGGAAAAGGTACAGAAAAGGGCAACAAAAAATGAGGAGGGGTATGGAACAACTTCCATATGAGGCGAGATTAATAAAACAGCGACTTTACAGATTGGAAGAGACAACTAAAGGGGGATATGATAGAGGTCTATAAAATCATGACGGGTGTGGAGAAAGTAAATAAGGAAGTGTTATTTACTCCTCATAACACAAAGAACTAGGGGTCATAAAATGAAATTAATAGGCAGCAGGTTTAAAAACAAACAAAAGGAAGTATTCACACAATCTACAGTCAACCCGTGAAACTCTGTGCCAATGGATGTTGTGAAGGACAAGACTAACAGAGTTCTTTTTTTGAACTAGATAAGTTAATGGAGGATAGGTCCATCAATGGCTATTAGCCAGGATGGGCAGGGATGCAATGTCCCTAACCTCTGTTTGCCAGAAGCTGGGAATGGGCGAGGGGATAGATCACTTGATGATTCCCTGTTCTGTTAATTCCCTCTGAAGCACCTGGCATTGGCCATGTCAGAAGACAGCATACTGGGCTAGATGGATCATTGGTCTGGCCCAGGATGGCCATTCTTATGTTAATGTATACTAACTGTTCGACCCTGTATGTAGTTTTGATACACGGAGTACCTTTCCCAGACCTGAAGCAGAGCTCACTGTAGTGCAAAAGCTGGTCTCTTTCACCCATTAATGTTGGTCCAATAAAAGATTCTCACGCTCCATCTTTCTAATACCTGGGACCAACATGGCTACCCTACAACTGCAACAAACAGGTTTGACACCCTTTCCCCCTACTGAGTCCTACACACCCCTCCACATCAGTTGCAGTAGTAGCAGCCTCTGTCCTGTTGGCAACTCTGGACCTGGTCCTTTACAGAATAAACAATAGGGGCCAGGGCAGGGCCAAGACTGTGAACATGGCAGCCATGGCAGGGAACAGGCCTGTGACATTATTGCACTATGGCTGTTACCAATGCTGAGTGTCCAACAATTGCTCCTAGCAGCTACCTAGTTCCTAGGGTGACCAGACAGCAAGTGTAAAAAATCGGGACGGGGTGGGGGGGTAATAGGAGCCTATATAAGGAAAAGAACCAAAAATCGGGACTGTCCCTATAAAATCGGGACATCTGGTCATCCTACCTATTTCCTCCCTTTCCTGCTCAGTATTGGCCCCTCCCCACCACAATGAGGAGCAACAGAGCAGGGGGCAAGCTACTTTAAGGCAATCAAGTGAAGCAGCTTCCATTTGTTACATTTTGAAGAGGTGTGGCTGTGGAGGGATGCTGACTTGACTGCCCCCTACCCGCTTGGACAGGCAACAGAGAATCATCGAGCTGTTACCACTCAAGGAAGATCTTGTAGTCATCGTAGTTAGTTCTCTGAAAACATCTGCTCAATAGCCCACAGCAGTCAAAAAAGCTAAAAATGTTAGGCCTCATTAGGAAAGGGATAAATAAGACAAAACATCATAACGCTATAAACCATGGTATGTCCACACCTTGAATACTGAATGCAATTTCATTGCCCTGTCTCAAAAGACACATTAGAATTGGAAAAGGCATAAGGAAGGGCAACAAAAAATGATTAAGGGGCACAGAACAGCTGCCATATAAAGAGATAAGACTGGGCCTGTTCAGATTGGAAAAGAGAGGACTAAGGGAGGATATGATAGCAGTCTATAAAATAATGGTGTGGAGAAAGAACACAAGAATTAGAGAGGACCTGATGAAATCAGTAGGCAGGTTTTAAAAAAAGGGAAATACTTCTTCACACAATGCAGTCAACCTGTCAAATTCATTGCCGCGGAATGTTGTAAAGGCCAAAAGAATAACCTAATTTTCTTTTAATCCTGTAAATTCAGAGAGGATAGATCCACCAATGTTTATTAGCCAACACGGTCAGGGACACAAGCCCATGCTCCAGGTGTCCATAAGCCCCCAACTGCCAGAAGCTGGGACTGAACAACAGGGGATGGATCACTCAAAATTGCTGTTCTGTTCACTATCCCTGAACCATATGGCACTGGGCCACCGTCAGAAGTCGGAATACTGGGCTAGATGGATCATTGGTCTGACCCACTATGGCCGTTCTGATGTTCCCACAGCCCATTCAGACTTTGGCACTGCAGCTGCTAGTACTAGAAGCAGGGGCCACTGGTGCTAGTTACAGTGAAGTATCCATTCACTAGACATTGGTCTGCAACTACCTTCTGTGGCATCAGTAATAGAACCTCAGGGGGCCTCTGTAGAATAGTGCTGCTTAGGGCTCTTGTGATTGATAGGAAATAGATAGTCGTCTATTCCTGCACAGGCCAGCCAACAGAGAATGTATTCAAAGAGGAGATTACGGTTTGTGGCAGCAGCATGCCGACACTGTCCTCCACATCTAGCACTGATGGACTGTAAGATTAGTTCAGCAGCTCCCAAACTGTATTGGTTCACATACCATCTTAAAAAGTGGTTGTGAAATTAACTGATGGAACATCAAGCTCATGTATTACAACATGGAAACCCCTGCTTTAGTCATAGGCAGCTTTCTTCTAGTTCACTCTACTTAAAATTCCCATTCTGTAGGGTCTTAGGTCAATTACCACTCCATCCAGGGCCCTGCATGCAATGTAAACAGGCCAATGAAGCTACAGGTTCTGAGTTCTATTGAAAGTCCAGCCACTAAGATGGCTGAACTGAGCTACGGCTGACACATTGGTTACCTTGTCACACAGATGTGGCATGTAACCTGCCTGTACAAATGGGGCTTCAGAGCACATGAAGCTGACAGAACCTATCTTGAGGCTCTTTGGAACAAGACATGCTTCCACTGAAGGGCACACGGCTGTGGAATCCCTTACTGCACTCATGTCTTGTTCTAGAGTACAACACAACTCATGCCACATTTGAGAGGCCTTCCCAAAACAGGTGAAACAGATTTTCTTCCTTGGGTTCCTCTCTCTGAGGGAGGCTCATGAAGACTGAAGAAGGGACTAGCAAGAGCTACCACATCGATCAGTATGCTAGAAATACAGAGATAGGAGATTACTTGCACTTTTGTTTTACCTGCCATTAATGACCTCTTGCTCTCAAATATGGGAAAAGAAGAAATGGTCCATCTGCAATCGACACATCATTCTGGAGTCAGGTGCTCACTAACTTTCCTTTCCAGAATAAATCTGAACTACTGTGCCTTTACTATTTCCTTCAACTTTTCCATCTTAAAAAAGAAATCCATCTTCTTTCCTGTAACATGAAACAATACTATCTCAAGACGGCAAGGATAGGAGATATTATGCAATGTTTAAAGTCATATATGGAAAGTAGCATTAGAAGCCATTTAACATCAGAACAGCATCTCATTGTGAAATCAAAGACAGAAGGATTGCTTCTTTAAATCAGCTTTATTTTTCTAACTTTTATTTCAATTTCCCATAGCACCTTGGCAATGTCAAAAACAGAAATACAAATACATGTATTATCATTTTAACATTTAAAGCATGAACCTACTTTACAGAAATTGTTTTGGACAGTTTTGACAATGGACAGAGTATAGAAGCCAGATAAGTTGCTTTTTTTCTTCTTTCACTGAAGCCCTACCACTTTGGAGAGAGATCATACATGCCAAGGGAATGTCAGAATTGTCTGGGAGGAGCGAGATGTCAATAGTCACTTAAACTCAATATATTATCTGCATATTTTGTATTTTATAAAAATTAGAACAAAAGCCATTTGTGCACAATCTGTTTACATGTGAAATTGTATTTTTTTTTGATATTGTATCCATAACTGAAGCTCCATAAAAATAAACCTCTGGTTCTTAAATATAAAATTGAAAGTTGTTACAGGTTAGTTTGCAGATGGATTTTTCAGAAATAATCTTTAACTCCTTTCAAGTCCTCCCAGCAGTATATTAAAACCAGACTCATTTGACCTCTTGAAGTGTCTATGCTGGGGACACTTAAGAGAAGAGCCAACTAAAAAAAACTAAAACAAAATCATGTACCATCCTAAAGGAAGCTCAGACTAGATGTAATATATATACAAACAAGAAGAGCATGATAAATCATTCAGATTAATGGCAATCTTATTTCAGAAGGAAATATCAAAAATTAGAAACCAAAAGTCTATTTGCATATCTGTTGCAATCAAGGATTTACAAAATAAACTCATCAGAAGCAAGTTTTCCTCCTAAGTGCATTTCTGTTGCATCTTGTCTGTAATACAATGGTTCATTTTACAAGTTTAAAATATTGCCTGTACACAGATTTTATCCCAAGTGAACTTTCACTTGGGTAACAGTAAAAACAGTGGACATTTTCAAGATATTTAAGTGGATATTGACAAAGTAGTAAGGCCATAGCTATTTAACTACAGTAAAGCATTGATTAAGTCACTTAATTGCTACTGATCTGCCACAATATCATCCTTGTTCTCTTCTGGTTAATAGGATGGGTTACTTTATTTTACCTACGGCTAAAACTGCACCATCATACTGTGCCAAGCTAACTTTGTTTAAAAAAAAAAAAAAAAAAACAACAACCAAGATAGCAGGAATGTAAGATGCTATAAAAAACTAACTTAATTTTAGAAATTAAACAAACTTTTGCACTTTTTAATTTTACAATCACATGCAAATAGTCCCTCCTTCCCCTCCCCAGAAACAAAAAAAATGGCCCAATCTTTTCCACAAATAAAGTAGAAGAAGTTTAACTAGGGGAATACACCTTTGTAGCTAACAAAATAAAACAGACTAATTTTGGAAACAAGTGACAGTTTGTGAAACTAAAAGTTATTTGAGATCTGCACTTTGTGTGTTCGTGTTTCATTGTTGTTGTTTTTAAATACAGTCAGCAGGGTAGAAGAATACATGTTTGCCTGATGTGGTGAGCTATCAAGGAGAGAGCCACTGAGAATCCATTATCTTCAATAGCTCAATGAACTTTTGTGGAACAAGAGCCAGTTTTACCTCTGGTAATAAGTTGATGCACCTCAACTGAGGTCAATGGAGTTGCACCAGCAGTGAATCTGGCTCCCAAATGGTCATTCTGTCCTTGTTTCCAATTGTCTGTCAAACAGGAAAACTTGGTGGGTAGAGACAAGAATTTGCCTGAGACTATATCTAGAGAATGAGAAGTAGCAGCTAGCCCATCTATGTTATGTATTTGCCATGCAATACAAGTACTGCAGGAGAACTTGCACACAAAACTATTGTTTTCACAGCCTTTATATTTACTTTATTATTCCCACCCCAAGCCCCCCAAAAAGACAAAAAAGTGTCCATGGCGGTGGGGGAAGGAGGGGAATCCTAATGTTAAATCTTTGCACACCAGTATCAATTAGTTTAGTTATGGTGAGCTCCCTAATCTGATAGAGTTAGAATATGCTGGAAAAAGCCAACAAGTTTACAGATTTATTTGCATACACTATACAAGACCATAACCTGTTGCTGGAAAATGCACATTTAAGACATAAAACATTCCTTCCACACGTCAAGTTTTTCCAATCACCTTACAAGAAAAAAAGATTGAGCTGTAAGGATTTTTTTGTACATCTAATAAAGGAAAAAGCTACACTTTACAACTGTCAGAAATACTCAAGTTCTATCTTTCAGCTCAACAAGCTCTATGCACTGATTTAAAAGCAGATGCCCACATAGGTAAAAATTAACATGCCAGTACAGCCAAGCTAGGCCAGAGACTGTACATTTGCAAAAGCCTCTTCCCAAAGAGCTTTTCCTCTTAACTGCAACCAGCTTATGGCTGCTATTCCAATACCAATACATGTTCACTCTGCGATGAGAGTGCACATTACCCCAATACTGGTGACTATTATACAGAATACATGTTATTTTCCAGTCTGTGCAGTAATTAAGTTTATAAAATTATTTATAAAAAGCAGCTTCTTTGAAATTTGATGCATTTCACAGAGCTCTTGACAGTTTAAATATTTAAACTTCTTTGTATCATTTCCATCAAATGTAGCATTATCCAAGTAAACTGAAACAGGTTTGTAAGCATTTTTAAACTATAGATTTGATCCATGATTTTGGTAAATTAAACTCCCAAACCCATTACAGGCAGTTTAAAAGTGAGTAATGATTGTTTTTGTATATGTAACATGCACAAAATGAACAGTTAACTGCATAAATATATGACTCATGAATCAAATCAAAAGCAACTGCCAAACTGAATAATAAGTTAGAGAAATGACAACTCTGGCTTTATATATATATATATTTATAAAAATAGATACAAGAGTTCTCAAAGCAGTTGATGGAGAATGCCTACCGAGTAAGAAATCACCAAGGATTAACCTGGCTAAGAAATCAAAAGATGAAAATTTCACAGTTAATGTCATTTTAACTGCCACTTACATACCGTAAACATTTTAGTAATATATGCTAGTGATGCCATTAGAATGAATGTATCACAACTGATTATTCCAGTGTTCACAACTTACAGCTTTAAATTTGTATACGTCCTATTCACTTAAAAAAACCAAAAAACAAAAAAACCAAACAGGTACAATTCTTACTGCTGTGAGCTACTTTTCTTAACACTTTATACAGAATTTACAATGTGGGCATGTTTATTTTGGCAGATTAACGCATTGTATTTTTCCTGTTTCCTTCAGTCCTTTACGGTAATTACTAGCTTGTAAACTTAACGGCCTACTACACAATAGTGTTGTGGATTTAGTCAAAGTAACCTCTCTGAAACAAAGTTAAAACCTCATGGCCTTTGTTCCACTTTAAACTGTTAGTTCCAAGCAATTGAAAAAAGTCAGGAGCTACTATCTGCTGTAGAGTTTCCCCTAGTACTTGAGTCACTATATGGAAACCTGGCCATGCCCCCAAACTGTTGAATGTCTCAAAGGAAATAAAAAGCCTCAATTTTAGACCCATTTAGGGCTTTGAACCTGCCCTCAAGACTCCCACCTGCAAAGCAGAATTCCATGAGTGGGACTGAAAGCTCAGGCTCTTCACATGTGAAACTACCATCATCTGCTGTGCAGTCTTCCATTAACTGGGCCTGCCTCAGGAAAACATACCAGATAAATGCACACAAGTCTGTAATAAAGGGGCTAGAGAAAGTAGCATTTAAGCAATAAAAAAAAAATTAAAATGCTGCCCTCAATTGGTAGAAAAAAAGGGAAAAATTAAAAATCCCAAACATGCCCCCATCCCCCCTTCTTGTGTCTAGGATACTGACTATTCTTACTGTCCTTATGGTCTGATCTACAATCAGATCTCCAGTAAAATCAGAGTTTAAAAAACGTTTGCTCTATGAAATATTAGTAAGGTCAAAAGACTAAATTTCAAGCTGGAAACACCAAGTTCTACTACAGTAGTGCATTCAGTTTTTACCATCAGTGACTAAGTCATGACAAAACAGTATCTGGCTGCACTCACGCAACTCAAGCACTCCGACCAAGAATCTCAGTTGTGGATCTGCTTTGCAATGCAAGGCCATTAATGGCATACATATCATCCTACAAGCCAAACGTTAAATAGGTTTAAAAAAGTAAGTTCTAATTTTACAGAAATGCTTTTTTTTTTTTTTCCAAAAATAATATTCTCTTGCCCTCTTCCTTCTACACTGAGGGACATATTATGTCATTTCATTTTTTCATCTGGTCAAAGCACTAATTCACAATCTCAAAGTTGATTTCAGGCAGGAAACACTCTGCAAATTAAAAAACAAAAAGATACAAAAATTATAATCTCTATATATTTATATTGATTGGAATCCTCCAGCATTTGTAAAATCACTTTTAGAGATGAATTTTGGGACCCTCCCCACCTTCTCCCACTCAAACCATATACTCCGATTCAGTATTCATGTTCCCCGAATACCTCCTCCTTATAGTCCGTCTCCTTTGCTGCTCTTTAGTCCACAGCTCAAATTAAATAGAGAAGAGTTGGATGAGTTTTACTTTGGTGATCGGGGTGGCACATACTGCTCCTTGCCGATACGCCGAGGTGCTCCCTGAGGTGAAGATCTGCGTCCAAACTGGCGTCTCTGTTCCCTGATTTTTCCAGCAGCTCCCCTGGGAGGCCCGTTGCCTCTGAACCCAGAAAGATCCTTTGCCCGGCCTTCGAGCTTCTCATGGGCCCTCTCTGAAGCCTTCTCAGAAGTATTGTTTTCTTCATTTTTGGCAGGGGGAGCTACATTGGTACGAAGCTCCCTAAGTGGCTGAACAGGAACTGGAGTTGGCTCCTTTGGGGGTTTCTGGCAGACTTCAGCGTAACTTAGCTTGCGTGGCTCCTTTGGTGCCAAGGGTAGAGAAAGAGTAAAGTTTATGCATTCTGCTAAGAACAACCTATACCTGGAAAAGGCTCCTCAAGAATACCCCAGGCACACTGTTAAAAGAACACAATGCCAGAACATGCTCTGTATAGTGAGCCAGGCTGGTTTAATATCCAGTGGCAGCTCAAAAGCCAAAATCTATATGAAGGTACTGTACCATGATCTGCCGGAGGGGGGGGAAGAAAGAGAGGAGAGGAGAGAAGAGAGGAAAGCAGCCCCCTTGGGACTGTACCATGATCTGCCCTGAGGGTAGAGCAGAGAGGAAAGTAGCCAGTTTCCCTAGCCAACAGCCTCCAACGTGTGGAAGTCAGTTTACTAGAAAGTACTGAGATCTCACCCAAGGCAGCTGATCTTACCTGTATTGTCACAGTAAGCACTGCATTTCCATTGGTAGAGGATGAAGTGGTATTTGTCCTTGATGGCTTTGCAGCACTGAGGGGACGTACAGACACAGGTGGGGAAGTGTGGCTATTAACATCTTTCTGAGCAGAGACCTCCTCTGGCTTCTTGTCTGGCTGAGTTGTGCTGACAGATTAGACAAGATAGTGCAACGTTAGAATCTGTTTAAGAGTTAGTTCAGTTTCAAGAATGCCTTTTTCCCTTCTTTCAAGTCACTGCAGCAGTTTTAACCAAGTAGGATGCCCAAGGTCATTACCACCAGGTTCTGAACAGCAATCAGCTTTTCAGAGTAACAGAGGCCTAGTTACTAGTATAGTATAGAGGGGGACTGGAGATGCTGCTTCCTTAGAGGAGAAGTAACCAAGACTATCCTTCACACTACACAGCAGCTTATTTTTAAAAACATTTCTCAAATTAGCCAGGCGAATTATATACCTTGGGGCAGGAACCTCAGCCCTGCTTGGTGAACTCACACTTGTGACAGGTTGCTGGACTGGACTGTGTGCCTGCTCTTCTTGAGCAGATGCAGGACAACTGACCGCCAAGTCTTTGCTCTCCTGAAGAGACAACAGGAATTTTAAAACTGCAGAAGGACGACAGTCATTATGCCAGTACTTGTGTTTTAGTCACCAGACATCAAGAATTTAAAGTTAAATATATATGTACAGGAAGAGTTAAGATTTATTTTGTTATATAGAATATGCACATGGCACTTATTTCGGTGCAAGTCTTCTATACAGAACTGCCAGATTTACCTCAGGTGAAAAAACATGGGACAGAGAACAAACAAGGCTATTGCCTTCTGTACAACTGCAGAGACCAGCAGCAGCAACACTGCAGGTAAACAGATTCTTCCAAAACCCACCCCTACCCCAAACACCCTTCATCTGATCTGTACTTCAGAAGCCACCACTGCTGATCTGGCTGCTTTATTTTGAAATACAGAGTGCCAACACGAAGTCTGGAAAGAGGAGTGGTAATTGCACAGGTTCCATTAGACACCACCTGGAAGTCCGTGAGCGCAAGAACAGAAAAAGCTAGAGTATTGTATGTTTAGACCTGCTTGGGGACAGTGCAGTTTACAGCTCTACCAGAATAAGCCTGAATAATTTTAAGGACATGTGGAGGAGGGAAGTTAACCATCTTGATGTGCACTCCAGAAGTAGAAACAAGTACCTTCTCTTTGCCAGTTCCTTTAACAATGTCAGACATTCTGCTTTCCAACACAGGTTCTCCTTGTATTTTTGCTGTACTGCCAGGCAGAGGAGGGAAATTTGATGCTAGTAAGTCAAACTTTGGTGTCTGAGTCTTTGTTTCTGCTGAAGGCTGAGGTCGCTAGAAGAAAAAAGAAGGTCTGTTAACATGTAACCATAGCGCCTTGTGTTGTGAGCCTATAAAGGTCTCAAGTTAAGTAATGTCAAAACAGTTCCTGAATGGAAGTCTATCAAACACCACATCCTGCATGATGAAATCTTGAAGATTCAGGGATTGTATTCTTCCCTCAGAGTCAGTCTGCAGCCCACCCCTGATGGTGGGTGTCAATGCAGTGACATCTTTCAGAAGAGAAACTCCATATTGCTTTAATAAGAACTGGGATGTTTCCTGGTCAAATGCCAACTGCAATGGTTTCATTTTGCCTCCCTATACTTGTTTTGCAGTTTCAGTTCAGTGAAGTCTATGTTACTGCCCATCTAGAGCATAAAGTGACTACAGACCTGATCTGTAACTCTTGTTCCTCAAGACACGGTGCACACATCCATTCCACTTCAGGTGTCTGTGTGCCAGTGCATCAAAGCCGGAGAACTTTTCCCATAATTGTACCTGCAAGGGCAGCACATGCTGCCTCAACACACTCCTTCTGCTAAGCAAAGATAAGGCATGGAGCACCTGACCCTCCCCCCACCTCAGTTCTTTCACACCTAAAGCCTGCATCTGAAGTGATTCTGATGGAGAGGGGAAGGAGGGTAGGTTGTGGATGAGTAACATCTCAAAGAACAGGTATGTAACCATTTTTTCCCATCTTCAAATGCTTGAGGTCACTTCAGGTGACTCACAAGCAGTTCTCAGTGGTCGAGGGTATTGAGTCTACCCGAACAAGGATCCCAGTACTTCTCTCCCAAATTTAGCATTGTTTCTCTCCCAGGCCTCCAGCAACAATGAGTGGTAAGCAACTGAACCAAACTGAAGACCAGGTAACAGCTCTGCAAATGCATAGAGTCCATATAGAATATGCTAAAATTCTTTGACATAGAGAACGTTTGCAATGTTGTAGTAGACACAAATGCAGAAGGAAATCCAGGATGAGATGTTCTCAGAGCAAACAGGTTTCCCTTTCATTCGCTCAGCAAAGGAAATGTATAACGGAGGAGATAAAACTAAACTCCTTAGACCTGTCCAAGTAAAAAGAATCCGTCATGAACTTCTAAGATATGTAGCATCTATCTGTGTGAGAGTGAGGCTTGGGAAAAACTGGCAAACAAACAGTTTGATTCAAATGAAAATCTGAAACTTTAGTGAGAAATTTGGGGTACTGATGCAGGGCAACATTGTCTTTGTAAAAAATCCTACAAGGAGGGTGAGCCATCAAAGCTCAGAAAACTTCCTAGCTTAAGTAATGGCTATTAGAAATGCCACATTTAATCGAGCGAGGAGACAACGAGCATGTGGCCATGGATTCAAAAGGAGGTCTCTTCAATCCTGTGAGAATTAAGTTTAAATCCTAGGACAGAGTAAGATCTTTAATAGGTGGGGAGAAAGTCCGTCCAAACCATTTAAGAATTTGACAGAGTTGGAAGACACAGACCTGCCATCTACAGGTGTGTGAAATGCTGGGATTGCAGCCAGGTGGACCCTCAGTGAACTACTTGAGAGACTTCTCTCTTAAGCCAAGCACAAAATACAGAATAAAAGACTACACTTCCTTCATGGGTTTCTATTTATGTCAGGACCAAATAGAGAACCTCCTCTACTTCGTAAGGAAAGTGAACCTGGTAGAAGCCTGACTGACCATGGATCAATCAATTGTCCAGGTATGAATACACCTGGACTTCCACCTTTCAGAAAGCTGCTACCACCGCCATGCACTTCATAGAAATTTTAGGGGGCCCACAGCCAACTAAATCAAGGGACCATGAACTGATAACGAACAACTGCTATGACAAACCTTAAGAATTTTGTGTGGCTCTGGCATACAGCTACATAGAAGTACGCATCCTTTAAGTGGACATTAGCAAGAAAGTCAGAGAAAGGAAGAGGATAACAGAAGACAGGTAACCATACAAAACTTGATTTTCTTAATGTACTGGTTAAGATTTCACAGTTCTAGAATAAGTCTGAAGACTGATTTGAGAAAGTATCAGGAATAAAATACCTTCCCCCAAGATTGAGACAGTATATCTTCTACAGCCTCTAGCGGTGACAGACTGAACTTCTTGAATTAATACAGCCTTGTGAGAATGATCCCTGAAAAGGGATGGGGCATCAGAAAAGGGGACAGAATTGAACTGCAAGGTGTAACTCAGTCCCTCTATTGTGTGCTGCACTTTGACAGGTATGCAAGATACCTGCAGTCATGAAGCACAGCACATAGTGATACCAGTTGCTATCACACAAGCCAATGAGTCCACCATCTAATGCAGCCTGCAGAGATAAACAAAAGGGTTGCCAAGTTATAACATGAGAAGCGGTAGCGTCTTCATAGCAGGCGAGGTGAGCCCTGGATAGCTATACAGAATAGTACAAGAACAGCAACATTAAAATTCTAATCAGCAACGGCTGCCTGTTGGCGAGCTCTGCAGATCAGTGTGCTATACTGCTCCGGTCTCAGCCCAAGAAAACATCTTTTTGGAAGAGGAACAAGATGCATCTCTTTTCTTAGTAAAAATGTTACAAACAAATGAACTGCCACACAGCATCTGTATGAATCCTACCAAACTCTTTGCCTCGGTGATATCTTGTGGCTGGGCCTCCCACAGGTTAATTATGCATTTCTTTTACATGCATTATTTTAGCAGTCCTGAAACAGCATTGGCCTGAATAAGGCATTGCTAAGGCAGGTGCTGATCAGACTATTCAACATTTTCTGTCCCCATAAAAGAAACAAGCCACAAAGCAGGATCTGACCATAAATGCTAAATAACTAACTGCCCATAAGCCTAACTTCTTGCACTCCCTTTGAACAGGTCATCTCAGGTCCCAGTCAGGCTTCCATTGAAGCCAACGGGACTTCTGACAATTACTTCTATGGGAAGAGGATCAGGTCTTCAGCATTCTATTATAAGGGAGAGATAATAGGAGCAAGCTGCCATGAGTTCCACCTAGTGGTCAATGTGGAGCAGCACACTTTTGGAAGAGCACTCAGCAACAAGGTTTCCTGTAGGATACACCTGTTATTAAAGAGATAAGACAGGGTCTAAAAAAAGAAACAGGAAGTAATGGCTGGAACCAAGAGACTGATTTATTTTCACTTGTCAGGCAAGCATACACATTCTATCTTCACAGCCTCAGACAGGAGCTAGTGCAGCCCATAGGATTACTTTGCTAGCTATTTTCTGAATTAATCCATTTTATTCTTATATTTTATCAGTATTAATTCCTATGAATTTAGGATGTGTTGAGGCATATAATGTGTGTTTCCTAATATACATAAAATAAGTTTTGCTGAAATGCAACAAGCCTACCAGCCTGTATCCAGTAAGATCTGCTTAATAGCTAAAAGTATCATCAGTTAAGAGTAAGTCAGCATAAAAGCTGGTAACCTTTGGCATAGATGGGAATGGTCCCTGAACTTTGGGGAACCAAAGGGAGGAACTATACACAACACTGAGCAGGCTTATCCGGCATCTACAACCGGTTGGTAACCGCAGGGTAATCGCCAAGAGAGCCTAGATTGGCAGTTTTTGGAGTGAGATAATCCTTATTAATATATAGAGATTAAGTGTCATAATCCACTAACCTATAGGATAAGGGTACGGAAATAAGGGTTGGGTATAGTAGGTTGGGCCTGAAGTACATAGTGTCAGGATCCTATAAAATACCTTTTATAGATATCCTAGGGAGCGCTTCTTTTAGCTCTTTTGGGGCTTTTTTTTTTTAAGCTGTTTTAGCTCTTCTAGCTCTTTTAGTCTTTAGCTCTTTCTTTTCTTTGTTCTTTTATATTCTATCAGCTCAGCTTGTGCAGTATAGTATCACTCAACATTCCTAACTATTGGGGAAGCCAGCACCATCGTATTATCGGGCATGCCAGGAGTAAGGCTGGTCCTTCACCTCCTATTACCGGGTCCTCAAGGAAGGGTGAGAGTATGTTATGTTAAGGTACTTATAACATAAATGTTACCACCAGGAGTTTTGGAATTCTTTTACTGTTTTGCAGTCGTAAGTTTCATAGCATTTATTATTATTCTGTTAATCTCAATAAAGTTTTATCAATTTGGTATTGTTCTCAGTGTGAGTGTTTTTGCCAAGCATGCCGAGAGTCCTCTCCCGATATAGAACTCGCTGAGTTCTTGAGCCCCGTAGTCTGAATAGGTCAAGAACCTATCAATCTTCTGGTCGGATGCGATCAGTGGCGAGCCATAACAACTAACCCATCAAATTCAGGTCAACACTAGAGGGAGGGGGAGGTACATGAAGTGGTAAGGCAGAGCCCATTTCACTGCCTAGGTCCCTCCCCTCTACCCGTGTGTCCCCCCCACCCTCCCCCCATGAAATAATGAAAATGGAACTTACTGAAAGACGGTCATCTTCTCGTCTTCTCCGACCTCTGAAAAAGTTCCTCCTTTAAGGGAAAAAGGAGGGAATTGAAGACAGACTTCAGCAAGCATATTAGTCTAGCTCCTAATTATATCCCCCATAAGGGGGAGCATGCACGTAAGTGCCCATTCTTCTTCCTACGGCTGATGTAAAAGTCAAACTATAATAGTGCCTATTGATCAGACCAAAGACACGCCTCTTCTCCATTCTTAGGGGTCTAACTTTGTTTCTCAGTGCATTAACTTATTTTGCAGACTGAACGGGTGTCTTTTCTGTTACAAAGAAAGGTCTTTAGACCTACTTTTTTAGGACACAATGTGCCTGCTGGAGATTAGACTTTACTACAGTGAACAACTGTTACTTTGGTTCTCTTTAAAAACCTATACTGTAGCAACAGCCGTGCATGGGAATTTTTGGTCAGCAAGTTGTTTAGAGAAGGTCAGAACCCCAGTACTAACAGATACCAAAAATCAACTGGCTTTATCTCAGAAGATAAAATGTTTGAAGCTCCCAGCCACTGAGTCCAGAGGACTTTGGTACTTGTTTAAAATTTAATGTAACCCCAAAGGCCACAGTTTTACTTAATGGATTGTTTGTATTCTGCAGGCCAGTCATAAATAGAGTTGTGGTCACAATCTAGTCCTTACAACGTAGTGAAACCTGTCTTTGCACTACCTACAAGCTATTTGAATCTTAGAACAAAGAAAAGCCCAGAGTTAGCACAGCTGCCTTAAAAGAGAGGAGAGAGAAACAAAGATGTGCCAAGTGAGTGGTAGGGGAAGGGGGGAAAATACTCTCCCTTTGCTTTACATGAGAAGTTGTTTCTAACGTTTTGCTTTAACTACTAACTGAAGGTAATTGTTAACATGCATGAGCTCCCCCCACGTTCATACTATGAGCCAGGAGAGACTTGTGGCATGTTTTACAATAATGAAACAAACATAAGCCTTAAAGTCTTAACACTACACTCAGATTACAAGTGTTATGTAGAACAGAGTTTGTACAGAAACATGTTTTTCTTTAATAAACCATTTTTAACTTCTACAAGGACTTCCCTATTTACTACCAGCTGTATGGATTTCCTACCATTACAGCCTGTAAAAATGAATGGCGAGTCAAAAAGTTTTCAATCTCACTTAGAAAAGTTCAAAATGCATTATGCTCAATTTGCTTGTTTAATTGAATAGCAATTCCCTCCCTAGACCACTCCACCAATAACTGAACAGCACCTGAAGTTATTTTGGTTTATGAAAATTAATCTAAAGCTAGTTCGGCAATCTTTTCCCAACACTATGGCTCAGCGTTTCTCCAACCACACACTGCTTTCACTGTAACGTATGGCTCGCATTGCTGCAATTTTTTACCTGCCCCTGCCAAGACTGTAGTCTCCATTCTGCTCCATCTGCGAGGTGGGATAGTCCTTCTGAGAACAGCCTTGTTCCTGGTGTCCTGTTAATGTATTGGTATGTCGTTCCATACCAAAATTCCTCACGTTGGTTCTGTTCAGTGGTCCATCCCCCATCGACACTGTACCAACCACAGCTGTACCCTCTGCACAGTGTTCCGAGCTGCTTGATGATCGGAAATGAGGCTTCACACTGTGAGATACAAGAGGTTGTCATCACCACAACATAAGGACCAATAAGCAGAGTTCTCTCCCAAACAAACTAGAGCACTTTCGATAATATGATCTGAAGTAATTAAAAAGAGACAATAAATAAATGTTACTCCTCCATTGTTAAAACAATATCCCACGTGGTACCATGCACCCTTGCCATGACTTCATGGTCCAAGGACAAAATGCTCCATTGTGCAGCTCCCAAACCATGTAATTAGGCACCCTCAACCCATCTTTTCTTAGTAATCCTGAGTAGTCTTCCAGAAGTCCCAACTGACTCTAAAAAATTGTGACTATAAAGACAACAGAAAATCCTGCAAAAGCTCAAGAGAGTTAGGCAGCTAACACGCTATCACTAACATACAAGTGAAACAGAGGGAGATGGGCCGTGATTAGTCTATAGCAACAAAGGAGTATTAAAAAAGGTGGTATTTGCCTATGTGAGAGCAAGAACAAATACAGACACTTAATTCCACCAAACTCAGTGTAACCAATTTGTTACTTCAGTGTCTACCTAATGACAGTTGCACATACAAAATACAAGCAGATGATTCCAAACAAAGTATTTCAGACAACAAAGGAGCATCCAATTCACAGCTAAGAGAAAGTTTCCCCTTGGAAAGCAGCCTGAGTGACAAATAATATAACTTTTATACTAAATGTTCAAGTCTAAATATTTACCCTATCTCACACTATCTAAACAGACTGGATTCCCTCCTTGCAATCCCCCTCCAACTCTCCCACACACTTTGGCTTTCTCCAGTGTCGTCGTCCCCCACAGCAAATCTCAAGAACCACCACCAGTTTGGAGCACAGGATTTCATGTACACCTCTACCCAGATATAACGCTGTCTTCGAAAGCCAAAAAATCTTACCGCCTTATAGGTGAAACTGTGTTATATCGAACTTGCTTTGATCCGCCGGAGTGCACAGCCCCACCCCCCCGGAGCACTGCTTTACCGCGTTATATCCGAATTCATGTTATATCGGGCCATGTTATATCGGGGTAGAGGTGTATTTTCAAAAAAAAAAAAAAAAAATCTATACATCCCTGTGACACAGAGAATGTCCAAGGGCAGTCTCCAAATGCAAGGAATTCTAGACTGGCTAGTAAAGAGGTAGATTCCTTCTACTATCAACTCAGGATTGAATAAGGACTGGGAATGGCTGAGCCATTACAAACATTGAATTTATCTCCCCTTGTAAGTATTTTCACACTTCTTATCAAACTGTCTGTACTGAGCTATCTTGATTATCACTTCAAAAGTTTTTTTCTCTTACTTAATTGGCCTCTCAGAGTTGGTAAGATAACTCCCACCTGTTCATGCTCTCTGTATGTGTGTATATATATCTCCTCAATATGTTTCACTCTATATGCATCCGAAGAAGTGGGCTGTAGCCCACGAAAGCTTATGCTCTAATAAATTTGATAGTCTCTAAGGTGCCACAAGTACTCCTGTTCTTTTTGCGGATACAGACTAACACGGCTGCTACTCTGAAACCAGAGATAGATGAGTAATCTAATCTTGACGGTGCAAGATTCTTCCCTGTGCTCTATACTATATCTTCCAATGCCATTTTAAGTGACAAATGACACAATTTTGCCACTACTTCCTTTGGGTGGCTCCTGCACAGCTTGGTTGATCTAATGGCTAGGAAGGTGCCTCTTTGGCTCTCAAATGCAGGAAGTATATCAGGAAAGTCATCCATCCTTCATTTTAAATCTCAGCAACCCATGTGCTGAAGAACCTTTTTCTGATTGTTCTGAAGCCCTGCCTATCTTGCCAATGTCATTCTCACGCTACTGTCCTCATATCCACAAGACAAGGAAGCTGATTAAGTCTGACACAACAATTTGGGAGTTTGTCACAGGGTGTGAACCTTTCACTCCTGCTCACATGTTGCAACATTTCAGGCCCAAATAAATGTGATTGGTTTAAACAAATGTTGGTTTACTTTAAAGACAAAACAGCCAATATTTAATATTAGACTAGTGACTACCCACATGATGAGATAAATTAAGCTTAGCCCACAGGACAAAAAGCTATACAGGGGAAGCAGCATATAACCTTCTCCCTGGAGGAAGTTTTCTGGGATTGAAGGAGAAGAGTAGTCATGTTGAACAGAGATCGCCTAGTACTTCTTATCTCCAACAAACTTTATGAAACAATCCTCAGCCACCCAACAAGTAGCTTTTCTCCATCAACAAAATGAGGCAGAGGCAAAGAGACTTAAAGTGACAATCAGTTTAGGCTCAATTATTTTATTTATTTATATTTTTAAAAACAGAAGAGTTTATCATTTTTTGATTCAATGATTAAACATTGGCTGGTCAGATTCATAAAATTTAAGCCCAGAAGGAACCACTGTGACAATCTAATGTGGACTCCTGTGCAAATGTTAAATTCTATTGCCTTCAATTCTAAAGATTCTCCTGCAAACCAAACACTACTACATTGTGCTATCACAAGAATTCATGAAGCAGCCTAGAAAGAGTGAAAGTTGTTTATTGCCCAAACTGAACGGGGGGGGGGGGAGGGAACCCACCGTGCATAAACAGTATTAAATATAGAAGATCGAAAAATTTAAATCTAATGCATCAGTGGAGCTCAGTCCTTTCCAGACTGGAACCCCATATTACAACAGAAAAAAAAAAAAAAAAAAAAGTCTCCCACAATTTGCCAATCCATCTAGTCTATTCCAACAGATTTCACAGGCCCATGCTGAAGAGGCATAAAAAGGAACGTGAACTTTAACAAGCATACCAATTACCAAGGAGGGCTGGGACTTTAAGGAACTCCTTGAACATGTCACATTTAAACAAACAAGTATACAGATCATCCTTTACATACCAGATACGGACAGTCCAGGGAAAGAGAGGAATCCCTGCTGCTTGAGACATGTAAAATTAGACTGGTACGTGGACAACATGAAATAAATGTTCATTGGCAGGGAGGTTGCTAGAGCACTGAATAGGCTTTAGCATCTACAATAGGCATGGAAAGCAGATCTTAGTTAAGTCACTTAAGTTTGCCATTTTTGAATCCATTCATTCAAAGTGAAGGAAAAGTTTCTAGCTGTATGATTCAGCCCTCAGATCTCATAATCTCACCTGTCATTGAGAAGGCCACACAATCTTGGTCTGGGCAGAAGAACGAAAAGTACAGGAGAAAAGGGCAGAAGATAGAGAAAGCAAAGAGAAGAAAGGAAGCAGTAAGAAATTGAGCAAGGAGAGTGTGCATGAAATGAGAGATGCCCAGACTTTTGAATATTAGACCTGTTCTCTCTGAGCGCGATACTTGATCATCACTGGGCCAACCCTCTGAGCCTACATCTTACTTATCTTGCTAGCATCCCAGCAGAGAGGGAATGTTTCTCAGAGGCTTCCACTATCCTCCTTAAATATAACATTTGAAATCCTGGAAACAGACTTTAAAGTTGCAATGGCATAAGGAAAGCTTCACACTAAGCTAACACGGACGTAGGGAAGGCTAGAGCACATCCTAGACGAAACGTGTTTGGAACCAGATTCCACCGTAGTGTGTGCAATAAAGCTACCTCCATCTTTCTACTACCTAGAAAGATCAGAGCTTCATTTGTGGAGAAGGAAGGAGCTCAAATAACTCAACTTTATGTTTCTCTACTAAACAAAAGGCTTATTACAGTAGAGACTCCCATTTAAGAGTCTTAACCCTTTAAAATTCCTACTGTTCTGAAGGGAGTTTCTCTTCCAGAGACTGCATCATGCAACAGAATTCCCGCAATAAAGCAGGAGCTACCTAGGAGTAAGCACGTGTTGTAACTTCTTGTCACCAGTGGATATGGAGCTCTTATCTAGAGCTATTACATTATTTGGTATGGTTTCTGGCCAACCCTGGACTCAGTATGAAATTAGATGACTTATCTAATAGTAAAAGTTTACACTTTGCTTTGCTAAGATTCAGGACAGAATCTCTGTCTCAAAAGCCTTAAGAACAGGGGTCGATGGTGAACTTAAGGAACCTTTGATTATTAGAATGAGAAGTTCTACATAAGGAGATGTGTCTCCTTCAACTATATGGACCAGTCCCTTTGGTCAACAGCCAAAATGAGAGAAGGAAGCACTTGCCCTGTTGAGATATCCCCCTCCTCCTTTGAGGGCTGGATAGACAACTCCTATAAAAGCTAGTTAAGTCAGCGAAAACATTACCTTTGAGGAAAGATTGAAATTGGGTTTATTTAGCCTGGAGAAGAGAAGGGGAGGACATAAAAGTTTCCACGTACATCAAAGATTGTTACACGGAGGAGGGTGAAAAATTGTTCTTGTTAACTTCAGAGGACAGGACAAAAAGCAATGGGCTTAAATTGCAGGAAGGGAGATTTAGGTTGTACATTAGGAAAAACTTCTTAACTGGTAGGGTAGTTAAGCACTGGAACAAACTGCCTAGGGAGGTTGGGGAATCTCCCTCATTGGAGGTTTTTAAGGACAGGATAGAGAAACATATGTCAGGAGTGGTCTAGTTATTATGCAGTGCTGCCTGAGTGCAGGGGACTGGACTACATGGACTCTTGAGGTCCCTTCCAATTCTACACTTCTATGATTCTATGTGATTATGATTGTACAGTGCTGATGCCAAGTATACTTAAATCTTTCCTGCAAGGAATCACGGGGGGCCTTGCCCCAAGAGGACCTGATAGGGTTGCTTTGGCTGCCAGCCTAGAATCGAGGCTGAGTCAAGATTGCTAGAGAAAGAGCAGTTTCAAAAAGCAAAAATTATGTGGATTACTTCCATCTGATAATTAGGAAGTGGATATATTTGCCCATCTAGAAGGCAAATTTACCCTTAGTGTACATACCAGCTGGGCTGGACGACAGTCAAAAATCTAGGTCTACAAACAAGAAATCCTATTAAAATGCTCCATTTATGTTTTAATAATCAATGGGACGCTGATAAACAGGCACAGCTCTAACACAGCTCAGTGGCAGTTGTGCAGGATCTGCCCCCATTAGAAACAATCCTCTAAATTCAGCTGCCTTGCTTGTCCCAAATGAAGCAACAAACACTTCATTCTGCTCCTGAAGACCCAATTTCAAAGTCCATCCTCCACCGATCACGTCAATTTATGGCCATGAACTTTAACTTCATTACCAAATGTTTACAGCACAGGCAGTTGTCAAGTGAAGTCTCAAACATAAAAGCGATTACTGTGCTAATCAGCCTGCTTGCTGCATTCAGTAGGAAAGCCTGCAAACAAGTTTCCACCCTATAGTCTTTTGTAATTATAGAGCATTGCTCCAATGACACACAAGGTTGTTTTCCTCCTCTGCAAATGACTGTATTTGAGCTCACTCTAAAATTATATCAGGAGAGAGACTGATGTGGTAAATGAATTACAGTGATAAAATTGCTGAATGCTGAATTTATCTAATAGTAAGAGCCTGCGTCTCTGAAGTTGTATAAGGTGAGTGGCTCTACAATGAGTCCCACTACAGAAGCTGAATTTGTCTTGTGGGAATTTCTGTTTAGGAAATAAGGCAGCCGTGAGTTAGAAGCATCAGTTTTTAAGAGGAAGCTATCTTGGTTTCAGACTTAAAACATATGCCTCTTAATGGTAGCCCCTTTGAAGCTTTCAAGTGAGTCCTTACCTTTGTTCTCTCTAGCACACACAGATTTGTTATTGTATGGCCTCATGAACATTGGCCTGGATTTTATGCTAAATTTAGTTTCCAAAAAAATTCCACCTAGATTTAGCAAACAAGGAGACAAGTGATTTAGATCAACTACAAAGCATTACGCCCTTGGTAATAAGCATTCCTTGACGTCTCATTAAAGTTCTGGAAACTGCAAATTCTAACAGCACAGCCAGCTTCCTGATTTTCTCTTACCGGTTTCTATGGAATGGGCGACCTATGCTCAAGGAAGCAGCATTCGTCTTATATGATCCTGGTGAATTAAAGCCATTCACGAATCCACCATTAGGAAAAGGGGCCTGCAAATGCAGAGACAAGAATATCAGGCTGTCAAGAGTTGAACCAAGTCTAAAGATAAAAGAAAAGATGCTCATGGTTGTTTGGCCCTTTCCTGCACTGCTGACATCAACTTAACTTGCTGCTTTATCCAGAATGTTTTATACCTCAACCCTGTGACATCACATTCCATTATTACAATTCCTCATTAAAAAAAAAAAAAAATTCTCCCTAGGTCTATAGTTTGTAAAGCCACTACAGTCTCATGATATTTCTGTCGAAGAAGAGCCAAGAAAATCCCTCCCCACCACCCCAGGTTTGCTTGGGATAAACTGAGTTTACACCAGAGGCCCCTGAGATTTAAGTGATGCTGGTGATAGGATAGGGTGCCTTTTAGAGGCTTATCTTATTGGATCTGGACCATCACCAGCTGAAGACAATGGTCAGTAATCCACAAACACATGGAAGTGGTGACCAGACCCATGTCTCTTGCAAGATAGAGAGAGGTCAACCCAATGAACACAGGCCAATTTGTTACTCAAGCTCTCAGAGTAGATTTTTGGGACAATACTCCAAATGTATTGCCCATTAGTGTTGATAACAAAAACCCTCCCATTTTATGAAAATTGGCAGCAGTTACTTACCAGTGGTGTTTCAAAGTAAGGTGCAGGGTTTGGAGACCAAGTCTGAGGCACAATACTGTAAATAGAGTACTGCTGAGGACTATATACAGGCTGCATAAACAGTGGTGAGGCAAACTGTGCTTGTGTTTGAACTGGCTGAGTATACACACTGGAATCCACTACCCGGTAGCCATTTTTAGCAAAAAATGTGTTGATGGCTTTTATCCTTGCCTGTAAGAGAGATCAAACCAAGTTACGTGTGCCATACGTGAGGAGGGGAGAGCAAGGGCTGGTCTACACTGGGGGGGGAGGGGCGGGAATCGATCTAAGATACGCAACTTCAGCTACGTGAATAGCGCAGCTGAAGTCAAAGTATCTTAGATCGATTTACCTTGGGTCCTCACGGCGCGGGATTGACGGACGTGGCTCCCCCGTCGACTCCGCTACCGCCACTCGCTCCGGTGGAGTTCCGGAGTCGACTGGGAGCGCGTTCGGGGATTGATATATCGCGTCTTAACGAAACGCGATATATCGATCCCCGATAAATCGATTGCTACCCGCCGATATGGCGGGTATCTGGACGTACCCCAAGAGGAAAGACATGAGTTTTTTCTTTCCCTTATTTTTATTATAATGTAGGTAAGGAAAAACTAGGTTAACTGCTGACTACAAGCATAAACCTTGTGTGGCAGACTATGTTGCAGTGTTGGTTATCCCTTCTTACAATAAAGTGCTAAAATTAAGGGTGGGTATCTTAAACCAATGGATCACTCAAAGCTTTAAACTTTATGCTGCCTTCTGTGGCAATAACTGCCCTATAATTGGAGACTAACTCAGAATTTAAGCAAAAGTCATTGCTGTGAAAGATGCCAGATTGACAACTATAGGAACTGAAGTCTTCATTTCTCAGCAGATTAGGTACAGGACCAGGAGCAGCAGGCAGGGCAAGTTTCCCCCCACACTGCACAGCCAGGTTGTCTAAATGTCATTCTAGAGGAGCGAGCTCTACAAAATGAAGAGAATCAAAGTCCTTAATCCCTCTGCTGAGTCTACAAACAAGGATGCCAGTTTGGAAGATTAAAATATCTATACCTATACACACACACACACACACACACACACACAATCTCCAGTAGAAACTGCACCTGGGATCACCCACCACACACACTCTTAAATTGGGTTCAAGCTAGTGTCCTACAGAGGAAAGGCTCTGCATCCCAAAATTAATTTTTAGTAAGTTTACAGTGCTGGCCAAAGAAAAAGATCCAAGATTTTGCCCTGAAATCGCCCCATACCCATATTAAATAAAAAGAGTCTTACCATTATTGGCTTGCCCTGAAAGGTTTTCACTTCTTCCCTTAAGTATTTAAATGCCTGTGTACATAAAAAGACATTTATTGAAATATCATTTTGGTAAAACTGCACTTCAAAGACAGTCTTTAGAAACTGACTAATATAAACATAGCTAGGCCTGAATTCAAGTTGCATTATATTTTGATAAGTTTATGACAATTTTACAAGAGGAAAAGCCATTGTGTTATTCAGAGCATCAACAGTTCGTGGTTCCTCATGCAGACCAAGCTTCAATGTGTTAGCGCACATCTTCCTGCCTTGATCCATCTTTCTTAAATCTTAACACAGACATGACCATATTATGTTGCTATCAAAGAGTAAATATTTAATCTCTGTTGCAAGGGTTAAACAGAAGAGTGCTTGCCTTAAGTGTGCCACTACAATGGCATTTCAATATTTGAGAGAGACATTAAGAAACCACACCAAAGGGAGAATTTGTACTAAGTCAAACCCTGGTTTGTAATATTATGTTGCCTTCACTGCAAAGCACCTATTTTTTCCTATGGCAGCAAACAAAAAAAAATCATTGCCCATCAAGTTATTTACAGGGATACTTAATTGGCCTTTTTTTAAAACCACCCACTTCTGTGCTTCTTCAATGAAAAAAGCTTCAGTTTCATTTTCCTGTCCAGTCAATTTCTATACAGTTTTGCTTCCAGGTTCTCATGCAGTAGCACAAAACTGCAAGGTTTAGTTGTTGTAACTGCAGCAGGATGTGCATTTGAGAAGAGTTTCCAACAGAAAGAATTCGTGTATTACTCTTAAGCTTTTTATAAAAGCCCAATTGTACCCATTTGTCCCAACAGTGCAACTGTAAGAACTACAGAAATTAATGCGATGCCCACGTAGATTGTTCCCCCTTATAACTAGCTCTAGTTTAAACAAAGCCAGCATTTCAGATACAGGATACTAGATCCCGTATCCAACAACATTTCCATTAACTAGATGCTATTATTTAATTGTCAAGAGTGGCAAAAGAGACCAAATAGAAGCAGCACACATGGTAAGAGAGGCAGACAGTAGAAATGTAGTCCAAGAACAGCAGTCATCCCTAATCACCTGAATTTCTCTATCAGTTAAACTGAATTCAACTTTGTAAATAAGCGCCTAGATCCCCAGGCAATAGGTGCTGCATACATTAATAAATTAAATTAACTCTCCCTTGTGGCACATATTTTATCATGCACCAGATGTGCAGTTCCCAAGAATAACAGCGAAGGTTCAATTAAAGGATAGAGATTGCCTTCAAATCGAATGGAGTCTTACCTGTTGTGCATCAGTATCTGACTGGAATGTAACGTACCAGTTGTTATTGTGAGCAAACTCACAGCTTATCACTCTGGGACAGTTTTCGTTTTTAAACAGCGCCTTAACCTCCTGAAGAAAAGGAAACTTGTTAGGACTGGGTCCCCAAAATTATCATTGCAAACCAACTGAGAGATTTAACGCCCACTCCCCACCAGGGGAAGTTTTTGTTCTACATCCTGAGTTATTGAAGGCTCATCCTGTAGCCAGGAATATGTCCAACCTCCTAGTAGAAGCATACAACTGCCATGTTATAGCTCTCATTACTAGACTGGCACTGGTCTAGCTGAAGATACAAACATTAAAATGTTGGTATATTTCTCCAGATACTATATGGATATGTTGGTTTATGTGTTGATTCACACATTCTCCCAGATAACATTTTCCACTTCCAAACCCTGAGATCCCCACTAATGCCCTTCAGAACTGCTCTTAATCAGCAGAAAGTCTCTCTTACAAGGATCCTATCACCCATCCCAGGGGCTGAATATGCAACTGCTGCAGCAGCACTCAAGCCTTGCCAACCTGTGTAGGAAGGGAACTGGAAGCAGGCAGGTCTCCTATATGTCAGAGCACAACACAATCTTAGGTTTTGTTATGCAACATTGAGTTTTCTTCAATATCAGACATGCATATAGGTACATTTGTAATGAGGAGATGCCCAAAAATGACTTTAGAAAGTTTAATTCTTTGAGATTTCTACCTACAGGACAAGTACATCTGTAGGTACTCTAAGAGAATAACATCAGTCTTGCACTCATGAGCTACCCAGATTAAAAACAATGAAAAACAAAACCAAAAATAGTGGGCGTTTTTGGTGAGGGGACCATGGGATAAAGGAAGATATCACAGCATTAAGCTGGCAAGGAAGCATTATGAATAACTGGTTTCAAGTTGTATGCAATGTACTCTACCTTGAATGGTCCCTTAGAATATGCGTTAACTACTTATGCTAAATAATCTTTTCCACCTTGCATTTAGCTGTGATGCTCAGTTGGAGTACTTTTCCCTGACCTGAAGAAGAGCTTTGTGTGGCTCACAAGCTTGCCTAACTCACCAACAGTAGTTGATCCAATAAAAGATATTACCTCATCCACTGTGGCTTCAAGTTAGCCAAGTTACCTTGACAGAGGTCCTTCTGAAGCAAGATTCTTAACTTCCAGAAAAGTAATAGTTTTGCAAGAAGTTGCTGGTGTCACAATGGGTTACAGCTTTTAAAAGGAGCAACAGACTTCAGAGGTTTACAAGGACAAATCTGTTCATCTAGAATTGCATTAGTATTGCTAATTTAAAGTGCCACTACACAAATGCCTCGCATTACAGCTCTAAAATCTTCTAAAAAAATTCATTAACTAACAGCTCTGTCAGCCAAATATCAGCAGGCATTTTATTATCCTCTTTCTATCACCATAATGAGCTTGGCTCAAACTGGATCACAATGAATAAGAAATGTTTATTAATGTTTGTATCTGCCAAAACAACCCTCTGACTTAATGCAAAGTGCCTGCTGTGAAAATTTTTGCCTGAAATGCAAGTTATTCTCTGGACTGATTTCTCACTTTTGGATCTGAAAGGAAACCAATTCAACCTGCCTTCCAGAAGAGCTCAGACAGCTCAATAGTCTTCAGTGGAACAGAATAGATTTCATGTAACGAAGAGCATTTTACTGTATTAATAACAATGGAAAAGGATATCAGTGGAATGAGATATAGTCTTTGGATTTCACATTGCTTCAAGAAAGAAAAAACTAGAAGCTGTTTACAAGAAATATCACTCAGTTGAATTAAATTTTATCTATAACTTAAATTGCCAATCAGTTTTCTAAAAAGCACATAGCTCTTTCTGTTGCAGCTTGAAGCAATGTTTTCAAGTCCCAACATACTTACTGTAAACCATGAGATTATTTTTTACCTCTATAGGTGTTGTTTCAGGGATCTCACGAAGAATAATAATGCATCGCTTATGGTTTGGTCTTACTTTCTCCCCTCTCTCATCTACTTGTACCATAGGGGAAGCTAAAATTAAGATACAATTGGACATTAGTAGCTGTAAGAGACTCTGCAATACACACAGAACAGTCAGCAACAAGATTCAAATCGATTAATATTTTGACATATTTGTAGGCATTAAGGATCTCCTTTGGTTAGTATCTAATTTTTCACAACTTGGTCCCATATACATATCAAAACAACAATTCAGAAGCCTATCCCTCAGAGTAGCCAAGTAAGAGACAAAGGGAAGAACGTTTCAAATTCTGAAATTGATCAGAATTCAAATATCAGAAAACACAACACTGGCAAATGAGCATGAGACTGACAGTAAAGTGTGCTTTGAATTTGGGAAGAAACATAACTGTTTCATTGCCTACATATACTGTTAGAGATCCTGACATCTCTTTAGTGACCTGTAGAGATTATAGACAAAACCAACTGTGACGAATCTCAATCTTAATAGGTGAGAGGCAGAGGTGTGTGAAAAGTCAAAGTAAAACCTAAATTTTCAAATCATATTTGGTAGTTAGGCATTTAAGCTTTCACCAAAAATAGCATTTTCCCCAACTGGCACTGCACTTTTTATTTTTATAATAGGTGCCTGTCTCCATTCATATTGTTCAGTTCAGAAACAAATACCACTAAGGGAACAAATCTGCACTTCTCGGACAGTGAAGTCAGCAGGCCTTTTGGCACCACAAGGTCTGTATTGACTAGCTATGGGCAACCAGAGTGTATTCTCAATACTAACTGGAAATCATGTATCTAATCTTGTATCGTAAGACCATGTACTGTGGCTAAAAAACATGTTCTGCAGCTATTTCTTTTAAATCACATATCAACCCTGCTCCTGGGCAGATATTGGTGGATAGTTCAGATAATTCAAGAACTCATCATTCAGTTACTCTGAGTCATGAATTCATTTACACATGCACTACACAATGCAATATACACATTCTCCTAATATTCAAAGGCACTAGGCACTTGCAACTCCCCAGATCAATGTGAGTTGTGGATGCTCAGTATCTTTGAAAGAATTAAAAAAAAAAAAAGCCATGCTCCCAACTGAACAGAAATCAATTTTAGGGTTTTTTCTTGGCATCAGACATGCACCAGGAAGAGTTGATGTTTTTGAATTTCACATTTGCATGTGAAGGGAGAGAGTTCCAGGAGAGTGATAAACAAATCTTGTAAAATCTGTGTCTTTGGCTGGTAACAAGAGACAGATGTTTGAATTACCAGTCAATAATAAGAGAGAAATCTTAAGTGTAGGCATTTCTCCACTTGTGAGCGGGTGGGGAAGGGGGAAGTGATAGAGTGCAAGAGCTTAAATGATCTATTATTCCATCAATGTGAACATAGCTCAATGTTACATGGATACAAAGGGAAATGGATACTGCCTCCCATCCCAATTCAGCGTTTCTCTGCCTACAAAACTAAACTAAAGACAACAACAATTTAGACTAAGGGGCTGGTTTTAACTCAGGGAAGGGAGTTAATTTTTTGAAATTCTTAAGCAGAATCCTACTGAGAAATTCAGATGGGAACAGGGAAAAACATTTATGGATTCAAAGTAAATGTTGCAAAGCATGGTATCAAGTATCAGGGGGTAGCCGTGTTAGTCTGTATCTACAAAAACAACAAGGAGTCTGGTGGCACCTTAAAGACTAACAGATTTATTTGGGCATAAGCTTTCATGGGTAAAAACCTCACTTCTTCAGATGCATAGAGTGAAAGTTACAGATGCAGGCATTATATACTGCATCTGAAGAAGTGAGGTTTTTACCCACGAAAGCTTATGCCCAAATAAATGTTAGTCTTTAAGGTGCCACCAGACTCCTTGTTGTTGTTGTTGCAAAGCAGTTGATTCAAACTGTTTTACAGAAGAGGTGGTGTGCAGAGTCAGTACCACAGGAGAACTACCCTTTCTAGTGAACTTTCTACATTAAGTCAGAAGAGCAGACTTGTCATTCTTTACATTCAGGGAGTAAGATTTTTGCTTTTGGTTAACAAAACTTAGTCCTCCTGAAAGCTATTTCTTTCAAGACAAATTTGAGGAAGTTTATTAAATACAAGATACAAAAGAGTGAGGTAGCTACTCTTATATGGATCTGCTTTGGACAGCTTGGTTTCCTCCAAGAAGAATTAATCACAACCGATTTTTCCATGAACAAAATCGGTAGCTATATGCCAGAGAAAGTCCCTGAAAGAAGTCCCACAGAAAGAAGAACAATACAACTGGTTTCTTTAAAACGGAGAGCTCCTTGTATTTAGAGCTTTTAGCAGCACATTTTTTCTACTGATCTAGAAAAGGTTTTAATATAAAAAAGACACATACATCTCAATACTTCAAGAATAAGGTCCATATTGGTGGTCAGCTTCTTAATTCCTTCCATGTTGGCAATTGTCCATATTGGAACAAACTGATCACTGTCCATTTGAGACATCAAGTAAAGATCCTTAGAAAGGTTCTCACTAGAAGAGAATAAAATATACATTTTAGGCAAATTCTAGGCGTTAGGAAAAAAGCTTGGAGTGATAGGACAACTACTGTTTTAAGATTTAAATAACTGCCATTCTAATCAAGTTGCACATGCTCCCACAGGTTTTCACTCTTGGGAATAAATGCAAACAAAGCAGAATCAAGGCAATGAAAATAAAGTGAAAGGGCAGCTAAAAGGTGTCCAAGGCTAAGTTGCTGGCATATTACCCTGCCCGTACAACATCCATCCCAAGGAGCTACTTACCAGTAAGCAACTAAGTAGCCTCAACCTCCTAGATTTGTGAAATACAGAAAATTAGTCTTCACTAAACAAGGACAACATTGCAGGGTCAGGCTCTGTAGGAGATGGCTGGCTGGCTTTGCCCTTGCAATAGTTCAGCGGTCCCAATCAGCACCAACAGAATTATTGTGGCACATCCACACAGCACCACTTACAGGTCTTTTTGGACCACTGCATTCTGGAACCCCTCCCACAGCACCCAGCACTTTGTTGGAAGAAGTAGTGGTTGGGTAGTTTCTGGATACGAGCTGCAGGTGCGCGTTGTCAGATGGAGTTGGCAGGGCCAGATGAACTGGTTCAGCTCCAACACTTCTAGCTTCTTGTCCAAAATTAGGGAGAAAAGACAAGCTGCAGCAGAACTAGAGGATCTCACCTTAGGCATTACAAATGACCAATGCAACCAATGCTTGCAGCCATTGTGTGAACATGAAAGGCTGTACATGCACTGTAACCTGTCGGTGGTCTCTGTTAACAGCTTTCCACAGAGTGTAGCCTGTTCCCAAGTTTGCTTTTCCATCAGACTCTGGGCCAGAATCAAACCTGGCATAACCACATTTACTAGTGGAGCTGACCTGACAGTTGCAAAATTAGTTGCACCCACTTGCACTTATACCATAAGTTACTCAAAGGATTAAGTCCTAGAGGAAGGATACACCCATCCTTCATAGGATGACACCACCCCTGACAACTAGCAGTTAATTCCATAACCCTCTTTAGAGGGAGAATAACATTCTTCCCTAGCTTCCAACTCCACAGAAGTACTTCATTTTAATCCATCTAGGTCTTTGAGCTGGTCTAGTTCAGCAGAGAATCAAGATCAAGACCTGAAACTTTAACCCTGTGGCTTCAAGGCAAAACACAGTAACTGCATCTTTCACGCTAAAAGGATCTCCTGCAGATGTATTGGATGTGAGGTATGTATATACAAGTTGACCCAAGGAGGCTGCCCTGACATCATGACAAAATGCCATCTTCCCTGGAGCTGAATACATTACTCAGACACTGCCTGCTACCCCAGCAGCAAGTGAGATCAGGATCTGACCTCTGATCTCCTGGTTTATAACCCCCTTTTCATGGTAAAAAGAAACTAAGACCCAGAGCATAGGACATATGTAATCAAAACATGGAGTCATTTAGCTGTAACTTTCACAAAGCATTTAATAGATGTTGAATGAATTCTTCACACAATACCGTGAGAAGCAGAATTCGAGTCGTTTCTTCAAACATTCTTTCAGGTCTTCTGTAGACACGGCAGAGCTGCCTTCACCTGAAAGAGGCATTACATTAGCATACCCCCACTGGATCCCAATCATGTAACCCAGAATATAATTCAAAAGTGAATTTTAGTTGTGCAAAAAGTGAAAAAAAAAAAATTTTCCTCCAGTATAACATGAGAGGAATAGAAGTCTGAGATATACAGCTCTCCAATTGTTTTATCATTTTGAGTAGACCTATTTGTCCATGTATTTTTGCCCATTTGGATCCCTTCCCCTGACAACAGAAGCCTTCAAGAGAGAATTCAAAGTACAGGAAAACTTTTAATTTTAAAATGCTCTCTTAAAGACCCAATAGTGTTCAAAAGAGGACTTTAAAAAACAAGGACCACATTTTTAGAACTACGTGGATAAAGGTTGAGAAAAATCTTATAAAGTCCTATTTATTGCAAAGGCTAAGTTTATGAAAAGCAACACACTGCTCACAGGATAATATCATAGAAAAGTTCCTTACCACTGCTATTTGATGAGTGAATGAACACTGTCTTCTGGATCTCAGATACTTGTTGCTTCCCTTCTTCCCTCCCTGCAGCTCCACCCTGAAGTCCCACTGTGAAGGGTTCTTCAAGTCTCTGTCCCAACTATACCACACTCTCTTCTGCCCTCCAATACTACTTCCTAGCAATGTCTTTGGCAATGCTATTAGTTAAAGTAATTTTCTAAGGCTGCAGCGGTAGTAGAAGACCTGTATTTTGAGCTTAAGAGGCTCTATTAGTCTTTGCTTACATAACTTTGTTTCTCTTGTATATTATGTATTAGATTAACATGAATAGTCCTGCGATAACAATTATTCCACTTGTAAGCTCTACGGAGAAGCGATCTTCTGCTTTGTTCAGTGCCTCGGCTATTTATGCTATAAGTGATAACCGATGAAGAGAAGCATTTGTGCATTTACAGCATAAGCAATTGCATTAAGCTGTGGACTTTAAAAAGTCTAGAAAAAGAAAGGCAGATAACATTCTGGATGTGTGAATATTAACAGTGAGAAATCCCTTAAGACTACAGGAGTTGAAGACAACATAGAACATAAAATGCTACTGTAGCTTGAACACTCACCAGAAATATCATAAGTTTGGTATCCAAGATCCTCAGTTGCCAGGGCCATTCCATTAGCAGCTGCTTCCTCAACACCAGTGCCATTTCTTGTAGCTTCACAAGATGGAGAATACATCACTTCATACTGCTTACAGCTATCCTCCACAATCTCTACATTACCTGGCAAGAGAACATGCCCAGTAAATAGAAAGGACACATCAGTTTAAGAATATTTTCCATCTGAAAAATGTATTGTCTGCCATTGTTACAAAGAACACCGAAGAATACAGTAACTGAAAGACTCATATTTTTTAGTTTGTTTCTTTGTATTTGATAGCACTGTGTATAGGCAGTTTTTCTTTGTTTCCCTTGTTTGTACTGGTCTCACAACGTTTTTGGGAAACAGGAAAATAGGAAAATTAAACCAAGGCAGGGAGCCCAGCAGCACTATAGCATCTGAAACAAATATTTTTCTTCAAATAAACATCAAGCTGAGTCCCTAAACATGCAGCACTTATGCCACAGAGAGAGCTGCATGTATTATCTGATCTTTTTATATAATAAATACTCAGGACTGATTATAAAACACACTGGAAGGATGTGGATATTAGAGAATATATTAGCCTTTTCCACAAGCTATTTGGGATAGAATGGAGTGTAGTTTCAGTTTAGTATCTGATGTGGTTGGGGTGGAACGGGAGAAAGTTTACTTGCAGAAGGACTGACTCTGATCAAATAGGTCTTTTCCAGGTCTACCATAACTTTCATTAACCAATTCAAAGTCACGTTAGCAGTAAAGGACATTATTGGTGAAATGCACTTAAGTACAGAAGAAACAGCATAAAGACAAGTAAAGGGCACATTTGGAGAAATATGCTTTAGCTTTTTTAAGCAGCATACAGGAGTATGAAATATTTTTAGCCATTCAAAAGATAAACATGAAAACACCAAGATTTTTTTTTATTATTTATTAAAGAAGTAATATTCTTTTATTGGACCAACTTCTATTGGTGAGAGAGACAAGCTTTTGAGCTTACACAAACCGTTTTTCAGGAATTTAGCCAGTCTCAATTATTTGAAGATCACGGTCTGTATCCTTTACCAACCTATAATCTAAATATCAATTTGATAATCTTAATGCTGTCTATATTTGGACTCATGAGGTGGATTCTAGTGTTAAGCAAGTCTGACATTCCATATAACAAAGGAGTGATCTCTTATCCAAGGTAAGACAAAATAGGCTTCAAACAAATTCACACAGAATGCCAGCTAATGAATTTAAAGTTAGATACTCCTGAACTATGTGAAACAGTGACCTGATCCAAAGTCCATTGGCTTCTGTGAGCTTTGGATCCTACAACTTTAACTGCAAGTTAAATGGCCAATTCATTCAACTCTCAGTCACATATGTGGGAGATGGAGGTGCTGAGCATCTCACAGGATGAGATCATTAGATGAAGTTCCTTGAGGTAGCAAGATAGCAACCTTCTACTGCCTCATTGTTTCAACTGCCTAGATCTCTTCAATGCTACACAACAGCAAATTTGAGTTAACCTTGGGATTATTATTGCCAAGCAAATATTTGCTTATGATTGGCATAAATTAATATAGCCAACTACACATTGCTTCCACTGGAAAATAAAAATACACTAGTTTTCCTGTGATATTGAATGTTTATATATAAACCTTTTCACTATACATTTACAAAAATTAAAGACCTGGTTCTTGCACTGAGCTAAAGAAGGAATGCACCTGTTCTGGGAGCAGAGTTTTTAAAAACTTTTATCAGATTTTTTTTTTTAAACTGTTGCCACAATTAACCTCTGAGGCCTTTTATTATTATTGGTATTTACCAATTTGCCCCCATAATTTCCTAGTTTTTGGGTGGGAAAAGCCTGTGGGTTTTTACCAATTTTCACCTGAATTTTAGCTTTTCTGGACCTGGGATTTGGGGAAGTGGATGGGGCCACTCACATTTGCAGAGAGACCTAAAGCAGGGATAGGGAGCAGGTCGTGCTAGAAGGACTAGAGAATTGCACGTATTCTTCCCCTACTCACAGTAGCACATTAAATCAAATGCAGCATTAATCCACCCTACACTACCTTCTCCTGCAGAATCCCTCTGCACCAGAAAGACTCCTGTGCTGTGACCAGCTGGAGAATCTGTCTGAATGGCTCTGCCAGAGATGATGATAGAGAATGGAGCACAGGGAACCAGGATAGAGAATAACAGAAGCACAGGGCCTTGAGCATATACCCAAAGTGTATTCTGATCTCCAGGACTCTGTCAAAGCAACGTTGGGGAAATGCAGTGAAGGAAACCTCAGTGTTCCGTTACTACGTGCCGCCTCCTGCAGGAGAAGTGATCTCACCAGTTATTACCACTTACCTGAAAGTCTTGGCTTGAGACCTTTGGCCATCCATCCATCCATCCATAGGCGTTGGTAGAGTTCCTCTGCAGGATTTAGTCACCTGGTACTTAGCTATACTCAGACTGAGAACTTCAAATAACTGATAGCAAATGGACATTTTTAGACTAAGGAGATGTGGTGTTTATTCTTCTCTAGCAGCTTTCTAGAGACTCCATGATGCCAGAGCAAAGGTAGACCTTGCTGATACACAGACAGCAAAGCCATTCCTTCCCAGGGATAGTCTCACCTGCTCTCATAGGTGAACAGATGTCTTTAAGGCTTGGCATTCCCACAAGGTACAGATACACAGCAGCTGATATGGAGACTGATTCATAACCTTCCTATTCTCCTTTAGCCAGATATTTGACAGGAATATATTTTAATTTCTGAAAAGCTGAACATTAGCATTGTTTCCTTAGAGCTTTTCCATCTTACTCCCCATCACATCCCTGATCTACAGGGGTTTTATTTATTTAATTTATTGTTAAATAAGCATAATTATATTGGTTCAAGTTCTTTTGGGGGGGGGCGTTTTTTTTTTTTTTTTTTTTTTAAAGAATTATACCATTACAATTTCTAATCTTTGTGAAGTTACACTAGTTTAAATGTGCTTTCATCATTATAACCACTTTCACACTATAGGTGTTACACAGCTTTAATTATGCCAGTATAGTTTAAGCAGGATGATTGTGTGTGTTTACACAAGACATTTATATCACAGGAACAGGCCAATATTCAAAGCTGTTTAAAGATAAAATGGTGGCATATATAGCTGCTAATTAAGTAGTGTCAGAACAGAAAAAACATGAAGTAAATCATGGTTATTCATTTCTCAGCACCAAAGAGCTGGTGTTCAGTTTATAGGACTAAATCACAGCCAATTTACATGCAGTAGCAGCACTCAAGACTACAGTGCAATTCATCAAGGCAAAATGGCTGGCTGCCATGAATGGAATTTTTTGCTCAGTAAAGGACCCGTGCTGGAAGAGCTACTGATTTGTAGAAGAGTAAGATTCCTGTCACCAGATGATTCTTCACTTATCCTAAGTTTTTAAAGGCATTTGCTAGTGTATGTCTACACTTGCATCGCTGCAGCTGCGCTGCTGTAGTGCTTCACTGTAGACACTCCCTACGCCAGTGGGAGAGGTTCTCCTGTTGGCATAGGTAATCCACCTCCTCAAGAAGTGGTAGCTAGGTCGACAGAAGAATTCTTCCATCGACCTAGCACTGTTTAGGAGGTTAAGTCGGCACATCTGCATCTCTCAGTGGATTTTTCACACCCCTGAGAGATGTAACTATGCCATCATAAGTTCCCAGTGTAGACCAGCCCTTCGTTTGTGTATGGACACAAAGATTCACCCAGAAGTGTTTTACCACCTGAACTTTAAAAATAAATAAATCAACTAAAAACACCCTTATGGACAAGTAGATTTAACAAAGTTCGTAAAGATTTACACAAGTACAGTCTAAGCTTTAAGCAAGCAATTGCCTTTTAATTGCTCTGCAGCATACATTCCAGTAGAAGCGTAACTGTGGAATAGCTCCATAATTTATCTGGATTGTGTGTGGCCCTCAGATCTCATAATCTTTCTGTTCACAGGGTCAAGTATATACTAAAGTGCAGCAATGGTGAGAGAAAGCAACAGAGACAAAGCGAGAAAGGAAGAAATAATCAAGAAGGGGAAAAAAAAGGTGGAGACAGGGTATAGAATCCATTTCTGCACATTTAGCAGCTTTCCCTCGTAGCGCGATACTTGGTCATCATCGGGCCTTTTAAGTGTGATGGGGGCCATAACACACTGTTCCCTTATTGGATTACTTTTCATATCCTGCCTGTTCTTCCTCAGTACAGCTTTAGGTACCAACTCAGAGTCTAAAACTAAAGTTCATTCAGATCAGACCTTTCTGCAGTCCCTACTATTTAATGATGCAGTTAACGGGCAGTAAACGGCTTCAGTAAACTTGTCATATTCAACCCATATTGGCTCCTACATCAGCCTCTAGAGCTGTTCTTTCAAGGACAATAACATTGGTTGCTTCTTACTGCTGGATTTAGGTTCATACAGAATACGCACAATCCGAACTAAGCAAGGGATTAAGCCATCATTTGCGTTTAGACATCTCACCCTCACTATGAGTTCCTGGTGCAGCAGCTGTTTCTTGCCACAAATGCTCAGTGCCATTGGTCACTGGGGCAGCTTCAGTGCTTCCCTGTGGATCTTCTTGCCACACTTTTGCATTTGGATTTAAGCCAGTACCTTTTGATGTTACCTGCTGAAGAGACAAAAGTAAATTATTTGCAAAAATAATCCAAGAAGGATTAGAAAGTAATTAGGGCAGTTATTGCAGCTTAGTATAGTGCTTTCTTTAAGACAGTTTCACAGTTTAGAAGCGTCTAAATGACCAAATGAGGCAGAAAACAGACTTTCCCCTTCCAAGAGAGAATAGGTTCTTAGACAAAAGTCAGACTAATGGAAAAATTAAGTCCCTTGACAGTTTATAGTATCTTGTTTCCCATTCCATAAACAGATGTGATACTGAGAGATAAGTAGCTATTCTATTTTTTTTTTATTTTTTTTAAAGTGCTGAGCATCTCGAGGAGATACTCCAGTTCAGTGACTAGAAAACAAATATTTACAGGTAAAGTTTCCTGCAGCAAGAATTCCCCCAGTCCAGAGTTATGGGATGCACAATGACTTCAAGAGATAGGAAATTAGGAAGGCAGCAAAACTGAGTACTAGTGCATAGATACCATATCCGAAGGAGTGAAGGAAGCCAATACAGAGTACTTGAAAGAGGTTATATGGAAAACAAAATGACTTCCTCACAATTCTCTGTTAAGGCATCTTCTCTATGTCAGTGAGTTTAACTGCAAATAAGCCTATAGCCTAAAACCCTGCAATGGTTCCCAAGAGTTTCAGTGATATTCCCGCCGCCACATTACTACCGCTTTCCACACTCCCCCCCACCCCGCAAAAAAACTCCAAGACAACAAAATCAGAATGGTTTTGAAAGTGTTCCTCCAGCTGTTAGAAATGGAAGAGCCTCGATCCCTAATGCCTAATTAAAAGTTTCCTTGAAAAAACACAAGTGAACTGTTACCAAACACTTACTAAAGATGACCATCTTAATTCATGCCAATAATATGATAGTGGAAGAGAGAGCTGCTTGTCTTGGCATAAAGTTTCCCTAAAGAACCACAATCCAAAAAACAAAAACAAAAAACAAAAAACAGGAAGTTGGATGTATCAGAGTTTAGCCTTCTAGAATCTCTGGCATTAAGGAGTAGCTTAGTACTGTGCCTTGAAAATAGGACAAGGATAAGGAAACTGTCTAGTTAGCCATAGGAATAATTCTGTTTATCTCTGCCAAGGTTCATACAAAGCTCCAAAGCATCTTATTTTTAATGTATAAATAAGTTTATGGCATTAAGCTACATGTAACAATGTCCTAGAAATATAAAGTTTTCAACAGGTTTATGGTCAAGGGAGAGACTTGCCGTAGCGGATTCTGGAAAACGGAGGACACACTTCAAGGTAAGAAGAATTTAGAACTAGAAGTATCAAGTTTGGTTAGTCACAGCTAAGTTTTCCTCTTTCCATGAACGATAAGCAGAAGAATACAGGAGTGGGGGGAAGGAAAGTGAGAACAGGCAGCAGTGACATGGTTAACATGAGTGCATTATTGAGATTTTCCTCCTCACTCAATCCTTTGGGCTGAATTTATGAGGAGAGGCTGAGGGAACTGGGGTTATTTAGTCTGCAGAAGAGAAGAGTGAGGGGGGATTTGATAGCAACCTTCAACTACCTGAAGGGGGGTTCCAAAGAGGATGGAACTAAGCTGTTCTCAGTGGTGGCAGATGACAGAACAAGAAGCAATAGTCTCAAGTTGCAGTGGGGGAGGTCTAGGTTGGATATTAGGAAACACTTTTTCACTAGGAGGGTGGTGAAGCACTGGAATGGGTTACCTAGGGAGGTGGTGGAATCTCCATCCTTAGAGGTTTTTAAGGCACGGCTTGACAAAGCCTTGGCTGGGATGATTTAGTTGGTGTTGGTCCTGCTTTGAGCAGGGGATTGGACTAGATAACCTCCTGAGGTCTCTTCCAACCATAATATTCTATGATTCTAACTGTTCCCCTAGTAGGAAATAAGACTCATGCGGACCTCACAGAAAGAGCCAAATAGAATATTTCACACATGTAGAAGTCAATGTCAAAGCAGTATACTCCTGTCTACAGCAGGAGCACAGAGTCAGGATTTATGAACACTACAAGTTCAAACTGAGCAACACGGCCACGTTTAGCTCATATTCCTGTACATCTCAGTGAATCCCCGGGTAGGACAGACATAATGTTTACTTACTTGACAGGTGTGTTGTGACCTTAACATCCAAGCATTTTCACACGTACATAAGTGTCTCATCTTTCAATAACCAGCCACATGAATGTTGCTGTTTGTAAAGAGGATGAAGCTTTTACAGTCAACATGCCAAACAGTGGTGCTTGAAGTCAGACAGATAGATCACTTTGCAAGGAATGTTTTTAGAAGCTTACAAATTATAAGGAGCATTTCCAAGTCAGACAAAGGCTCTGCAACTTTATTAATATGCTTACTGTAGCATCCAGAGTCCAGGCACCAAAAATTGAACAAGCTGCCAGCATGGGGAATGATTTCTCCCCCATATAGTTAGATGGACTTATATCAGAAGACCACCAGCCTTGAAACTGGTTTGTTTCGAATATACCCACTCTACTCAGAACAGATGGATACTCCGACTTCCATGGAGCCAGGACTGCAAGTGCCTAATCTCTCATCTATGTTGATTTGGATCAGTGATTTTTGGTTATGCATGCTATCAAATACATGCTCTTTGGTCATTTCAGAAGTGGAAAGAAACTATTTGCCAGAATAGTGAACATACCTGGGATTATTCTAGAATCCACACATATGCCAAAATTTCATCTAGAGGACACTTTTTTTAGGCAGGGAATTGGATCATCAGATATTATACTCAAGAAGCTATCTCCCTAATTTCCAAGGATGCGGGCTAAAAGAGGGCCTCATTCATCTCACTGCCATGATGCAAGATTTCAGATGGTAATGTTGTGGAGGAACAAAGCAACAGACAAGTTTACTTTTTAAACTGGGACTCTACCTGAATGTCCACTTCCAACTAAGCATTAAAAGGACTCAGAGCAAATGATAGGTAGTAAAATGATGAAGGAATCAGATCTTGCCGCCTTTTATATGGGGCTTCCTACCTCTGTTGTTCAAGTCCCACTTTCAGGAGAGAGGCTGTGCTAATAAACAAGGTCTGCAACCAGATCTATCCACATCCAAAAGGCAACTAATTGTGGTACTATCTTGTACTCTATGACCCAATCCTATGTCCACTGAACTCAGTCTCAAGATTTCCGTTGACTTTGAAGGGTCACGATCAAGCTCCAAGTGTATGCAGTTTTTCTGACGCCAGAGTGTGGAATGTAAGCCTTTTTAGCACAGTGTGGACTCTTGCTTATTCAACTGAGCTTGATAGACAAATAATAATGTTTTTCAAATACTAGTGGCCCCATTTACCACATGAAGCCTTTTTGTTTCAGTCCACTGAAGTATTTTCACAAAGCAGTTACAACATTGCAGCGAGACAATGATCAGTAAAACTAATATTTACAAAATGACAGAACTGGCCTGCTTGAAAGCTCTGCTCAACAGAACATGGAGTCTACCAGGAAGCTATCCAGAACCAGAGAATTCCCAGAAGACATGCGCTGGATAGCAGCCAGTATGTCATTTCAGGAATAGTGTGTCATTCCAGGAATTCCCTCTGATATGGAGACAGATTGTTGATAGTTAGGGATACTTTGAATGTTTGGTGTGACATCTGTCTTTTCTTTAGACTGATGTAGAGAAATATCAGTACTGGAACTCCTTGCACATGGCCAGGGTCAGTTACAGGGGACGCCTCTGACAACACTAAGAAGCTTTGCATCCAGTTTCGCCTGCTCACTAACAGTTTGTCTGCTCTAACTCTCCAAGGAGTAGGCTTGTTCGGCTTTGGATGTGAGAAATTCTGAGGGGATCAGATACCAGCATATCCAGTTAGCATTTCAGCTTGATATAAAAAACTTATCTTATGGAATGGTTTTGCAGTTAGTTCTCACAAAACCTAAACATGAGCATTCAAGCTTTGTGTTTCAGTCTGTGGTCCTTTTCAGAGTCAAAACTAATAAACTCTCCTTAAGAGAGATTAGAATAATTGGCAGACATCACTTATGGTATCCTGAAATGTAAGCACTGTATTTCTTTTGGATTTCAATAAATTCTCTAAAGATTGGCTTTCACAATTAAGTCTAACTAGTTTTACTTAAACCGCTGGTCATTTTCCTATGTGTTCAATAATTTCTCCTGCTAGGCATCCTCTTCAAAAGAATTTTGTTTAACAGATACTTGCTCATCGTACTTTATCCTGCAGTGAAGTCATAATGCTGAATTTGTGACATCAGTGATTTCCTTGGCAACAGACTGGGAGCACAAGATTGGGGCTCCCCTTTAGGAACAAATATTTTGTACTTATATAGCAGACCTTTTCATCTGAGACTGTCAAATAATTTTACAGCTGGGGAAACTGAGGCAGAGAAAAACAGAGTGACTTGACAAAGGTCACATCATAAATCTATGGCAGAGCTGGGAATCCTCAGCAGAATAATGTGAAACATTTATTGCGGGAGGTGGGGAAGAGAGAAGATGCTGGCAAATCAAGTTAAACTCAGAAAAAGGCAACTGCCTTCCATAAAGTATCTAGCGCACACGTCTTTAAGGTTTGGAAATAAAAGAGAGTAAGGCAGCATTGAAGCAGATAAACCATGGCTGATATTCCCAAACAGAGCTCCTTTCTGCTCATTGTTAGCAGACATCTTGTTGTCAACTAAGGAGGAATTAGAAATAAGCAAGTACCCTGAACATCCCAGGAAATATTATAATTTATTTTCTGAGTTAACAGTTGTGTGAAAGCGGATTTGACTGAACACAATGGCTTCTCCATTAGTTAAGATGGCTACCCACTGCCAAAATCTGGCTCGTGTTACTTTGTAAAGCACTTTTAAGTGATGCCGTAAGAGGTGCTAGATAAAACCAGATTCCGTTTTTATTAACTTATCTTTATGACAACAACGTTTTCCAGGAGAGGGACATGCAGGATAATGCACACCATGTATGCTGCAGTTTTTAGGCCAACGAGCAGAGCTACGGATTGATTATACTCTGCTTGGAGTATGAGATTTTTTAACTGCTTTTGTCACAACCCTCATATGAGCCTGCATGAGTTTTGTCTTATTGCCACAAAAAGGGAAGGAGGAAGCCCTTACACACTGAATGGTGCTACTCAGGCGTATTCCCTTCAGGCTGCCCTGGCTCTACAGCTATGAAACATCACTGAGGCAGCAACTAGGAGAGATTGCCTTATTACAATCTTAAGTTTCCCCAACAGTTTAAATAGCTAAAAATACACAATTCTAATATTTCCCAGTAAGGGAGTAATGTGGCAACCACCTCAATGTTCATTACAGTCTATAATTCTGAAGTAAAGCTGTTGAAATTCAAATTAGAAATATCAAATCACAGTTGTGATTGTACTGTGAGAAACGCAAAGCATTCTTCCAATGTACTAACATTGTTTATTTAATGTGAATATGCTTGGCCCTGCATGATCCACACAAATACAGGCTCTGTAACGAAGAGACATGGGACGTACTTCTGCACAGACGTCATACTATTACATACCCACAGTTCATTCTATCAACATCTCTAACCCTACACCAGGTTGGAAAAGTAATATATTTAGCACCAATAATGTTTCAAATTACATACCATACCAAGTATCAGAGGGGTAGCCGTGTTAGTCTGGATCTGTAAAAAGCGACGAAGAGTCCTGTGGCACCTTATAGACTAACAGAAGCATTGGAAAGCTTATGCTCCAATACGTCTGTTAGTCTATAAGGTGCCACAGGACTCTGTTGCTTTATACCATACCAAGGCAGCATTTTTTACAAGTGCATCAGTACTCCTATTCCTAATTAGCAGTGTGTGCATGAATGATGAATTTCAGTTGTGTTTTAACAAAAACAGTTTACAGTTACCAGCTAACCTTCCCCATGAGCATCTTGATCTCAAATACAACCTTGTTTTGTGTATATGGTATAAAGCTGCTGGGCCAAATACTGATGAGGTACACCAGTCCCAAACTGGATTAACTGCCTTGAACTCCAGTGTAGCAGTAGAATTTGACCAGTCATATGAAGATAACAGAAGTTAATCATGGATGACATATAGCTTATCAGCAGAAGGGAAAGGAGTAGATCAAACAAAGCAACTAATATTAACCAAGTTATAGCATAAGACTTGCTGAATCTTCAAACAGTCACGCCCTGGATACACAGATTCCTACTTGCTCAAGCTAATTTAAAGTCTAAGCCCTATTCCTATTATGGTGCCTCATTTCTGTCAAATTATTTTAATTCTAGGATCTGCCTCAAAGCATTTGCTGCTCAGAAACAACTAGCTTTGTTTAACTTTTTTACCCTGTGGTCAATTACAGGTGTAGACATCTGTTCACAACTTTAAATAGTGTTAGTTATCAGCCTGTGGATTTGAAGAGCAATTCTGCAATTTAACCAAAAATGGAAAAAGAAAAAAGAAAAAAAACTAAATCAAAGCACTATGGCTCTGTGGTAAGATCATTTTTCCAAAGTGACACAAACAATATTCATTCCAAAACTTAAATGGCTTTCTTCAAGGAAGTTAGGGGGTTCCCCAGTCCCTTTCTTTAAGCATTCTTAACCACAGTACAAATTTAACTACTCATCTGAAATATTAACAAAACTACTATATTATAAACTAATAGTACATGACCTGTTAATTAACCTCAGGTCAATTATTCCAAACCCTAGTATGTTCAATTCTATAATTAACGTGAACATAGAAATCACAGATCAGTATCTAGTCCAGTCCCCTGCACTGAGACAGGACTAATTATTATCAGACCATCCTTGAAAGGTGTTTGTCTAATCTGCTCTCAAAACCCTCCAGTGATGGAGATTCCAAATTTGTTCCAGTGCTTAACTACCCTTACAGTTAGGAAGCTTTTCCTAAGATCTAAAATAAATCTCCCTTGTCACAATTTAAGCCCATTACTTCTTGTCCTGTCTTCAGTGGTTAAGGAGGGAGAACAGTTTATCACCCTCCTCTTTATAACAACCTTTTATGTACTTGAAGACTTATCTCCCCCCTCAATCTTCTTTTCCCCAGACTTAAACCCATTTTTTCTAAACTTTCCTCATAGGTCATGTTTTCAAGACCTTTAACCATTTTTGTCGCTATCCTCTGGACTTTCTCTAATTTGTCCACATCTTTCCTAAAACGTGGTGCTCAGAAGTGAACTCATCAGCCTTATCAGTGCTGAGTAGAGTGGAAGAATGTTATAAGCAAGACACCAGAAGTCACTCTTGCTAATATATTCCAGAATAATATTTGCCTCCCCCAACAGTATTACATTTAATATGAATCAGTCTGCTCTACTATAACCTCCAGATCCTTTTTTGCAGTACTCCTTCCTAGAGTCATTTCCCCATTTTGTATTTGTGCAATTGATTATTCCTTTCTAAGTTCAGTACTTTTAATTTAATTCTATTTATGTCACACCATTTCTCCAGTTTGTCAAGATAATTTTTAATTCTAATCCTGTCCTCCAAAGCGCTTGCAACCCCTACCAGTGTGGTATCGCCAGCAAACTTTAGAAGTGTATTCTCTCCATTACCAAATCATTTATGAAGATATCAAATAGAACCAGACTAATGACAGACCCCTGTGGGACCCCCACTCCATATGCCCTTTCATCTTGGCTGTGAACCTCGGATAACTAGTGAGTACAGTTTTCAAACCAATTCCACACCCAACAGATAGATTAATCTAGGCTACCTTTCTCTAGTTTGTTTATGAGACTGTCATGTGAGATAGTATCCAAAGCCTTACTGATGTCAAGATATATCACATCTACTGGTTCCCCCCATTCACAAGGCTTGTTACCCTGACAAATAAGGATATTAGGTTGGTTTGACATGATTTGTTCTTAACTGTTACTTATCACCTGATTATCTTCTAGGTGCTTACAGATTGTCAATTATGTTGATTTGTCTTACAGTAAATTAAGTCAAATCAATTTGGAACATTTAAACAAAAAATGCACTACAGACTATGAAATCTAAACAATGGAATTCAGTTTATGCACTACAGACTATGAAATCTAAACAATGGAATTCAGTTTCACTAAAGTGATGCAGAAAGTGTTTGCTAAACACATTGATCTTTCAGTAATAGTAGATGAGAGATCATTTGGCTCTAACAGATATCACATCCAAATACACAATCAAAGGACTTCATACACAGCCAAGGCTGAGGAAACACTTTACCTAAAAGTGTGGGTCTAATTTATTTGCTGGTGCAATAAAGAAGCAGTCTACCTTGTCCATCAAGGCTACAAACCACAATAAAAACAACAATAAAAGCATAGTTGTAAGTTTTCAGATTCAAAAGAAATGTTCCTTAATGTGCCATGTGTATTTAGGTTCAAAGTACAGAAACACTATACACTGGTATGTACTAGGTTTAGTTGATGAAATTATATATTCTTTAAGTTTACCAAAAAATGCATTGCTTCAATTTTTTTTCCAATTCAGTTTACTAAACTGAAAGACTAAGCACAGCAGCTGAATTAAGGAAAACCAGGAAGTCCACTGAAACAAGGAAGCAGCCAGTTTCTTAGCTGCGAGTAACTACATTGTTGAGTTTATGTAATCTTCAGAAAAATTAGAAAGAATGCAAGTCCAAGAGTACAAATTCTAATCTTAAAAGAGAATTAATAGTTTATCCCTTTTCTACTCTCTATATATTGTTTTTTCTAGGCTTAAAAGTTTCCCATATGTTACTTTACAAAGGCACTTCCACAATTCCTCTGGTCTTCAACATGCTTTGAATACATCAGAGGAAAAAAAGATTTCAATACAAAAAATGTTTCAACTTGATATGGTTTGATAGGAACTAATTACAGCAAAATATACACACAATTAAGAGATCCTGCTAGATTTGATTCTCTCTCTCACCACAGTTGCCTTACAACCTGTAGGATACAATCCTTCCACAGGCTCTATTTATGGGCACAGTTAGCCAGTGCCAAGTTGCAGCTTTCCTAGTTTGACGTTTATACAATGCAAAGAACAATATGCTCTGGAATTTACTCAAAGCATTAGCCAGGCAGAGAAAGCAAGGGATCAGCCGATTATATTGCACACATGCCAAGGCAGCCTCTGCTTTAAAAAATAGGGGGGGGGTGACGAAAGAGAAAAAAAAAATTACGAGATTTTAAAATTAAAAGAACTTCCAATGGTTTCTCTCGCCCCCCCCCCCCCCACCGTGTAACCTTCACACGCGCCGCGCCATGCACCAGGCAGCCACCAGAGCAACTTTTACAAAAGGTCAATGCGGTGCCTTTCAACACTTCCCCTCCCCCCACCCGCTTTCCCTCTCTCTAGCATGGCCCCGAGAGCCCGGCCACTGACAGAACCTCCCGAGGACGAAGAGATGGGGCGAGGTTTCCTTAACCCCCAGCCCCATCCCATCCCATCCCGCCCCGCCGCCGCGCCCCCACATCGTTCACCTTCGCTCTCAAACCGCCCCTCTCACCTCAGCCCCTTGCTCCTGTCACCCCCCAAAGTCCACTCACGCGGCCTCCTGGGCCCCCCGGCTCTCCCCACTCACCCTCCTCGAGGTGACTCCACAGCCCCTTCCCCCGGGCCGGATTTGCTGTGTCAGGCCCGGCCCCTCCCCCCGGGGCCCGGCCGGCTGGCTGGCTCAGCCGCGGCAGCAGCGTGTGCGGCCTGGAAAGTCACATGGCCCCACAACGCGGCCGGCCGGCCTCGCCGCCTCCCCCAATCCTGGCCCCCTCCTCACCTCCACGAACAGCAGCATCCTCCTTCTCCCGCCTCCCCCCGAGGCCAGCGGGCCTGGGATCCCGGCTCGGACGGCTCCCCGCTCCCAGGCAGGCTCCGGCAGCGCCAGCGATAAGGACACTCGGGCTCCGCCTCCGGCTGCTGCCGCCAGCCAGGGCCCGGGCCCCCGCCCCTTCCAGATCCTCCGCCTCTCCCCGGCCGCCACCGCCTCTGCCGGGTCACCACCTAGAAGTCCTTCCGGGGTCATCGAAGGCAGTTGGAAGAAACTAGCCAGGGTCCTCTTGGGAACGTACTATTGCCGGGGGGTGGGGACACATCAATCTAGGGGAATGAACCATTCTGCGTGGTATGGGATGAGGTGTCAGAGGGGGTGTACCATTCTCTACGCTATTGGGATTGTTCAGAGGGCATGTACCAATCTCTGGGGGGGAATCAGTTGGAGTGGTCCTCTCCTTGTTTGTCTGTTGGGTGGGACGTGCCATTCTCGGTGCAGTGGGGGTGCACGGGGGAATGTACCATTCTGTGTGCCCCTGAAGGGGCCATTGTGCTACCTCAGGACGTGCCCAGCACAGAGCCATCATGTAGCATCCAAGCAGGGTGACCTCATGTCAAGGCTGCACAGAGCAATGAAAGGGCCCCAAGGTGGGATCATGCCCCATTGAGACGCCATCATGGCCCCACAGCATGCTGAGCCTGGGGCCATGAAAGTGGATTTCAAGTATCACCAACCTCAAGCCTTCAAAACCATGAGTCATAAGACTGAGTTCAAAACAATACACTTGGGGCTCTTCTGGTTCATGTTTGCCCTCTTTTCTCCACAACTATGAGATAAAGGCCGAGAGTCTCACAGTAATCTCAGCACTCCAGGATCTGAGGCTTCAAGAAGAATACCAAATATTGTGATACCTGTGACAAGTCACAAGAGTTACAACACTGCATCACATCAAGATCTTGATGAGCCTCAACCAGAGCAATGAGATGTCAAGAAAGCTGGGTCATGTTATACTCAAACATCACTGTGACCCACAAGATGCTGAAATGTGGCTCTATTTCACAGGCCCCAACAGATGTTTTGTCACCCTTTTTATCAGAGACAGAGGAGCTGTCCCCCACCCTCAGGAGGAGAAAATTAATCTACCCAGAATAACAGGTAACCTGTGAAAAAGACCAACATGAATCTCCAATTCTGAAAGAAATAGACTCTCTCAGGCTAAGCTCTTTGGGGCAGGGACCTACTTTTTTTTTAATATGTTCATGGGCATAATTGAGGAGCAGGCATTGCCCCCCCAACTCCAAGCCTCTGGCAGGCACAGAATTTACACACATCGCCACATGCAGCCTCATTGGCCTGACTGGAGCTGCCCCCCCCCCCCCCATATATAGAAGTCAAACTATGCCTGTGTATATGCTTGTATATTACCTAGCATCATGTGGATCTCTGATCCATCAATACAAATAATTTGTAATAATAAACACTCACTCATACACACATGCTTACATACACAGACACTTAGTTATCTCTCCTGTCTATTTGGGGACAGTTCTATACTGCCACCCATCACTTTAGTATCTGAGTGCCTTCCACATAAAAGCAGTACTAAACTGAAATCCCCAGTGCACTTTGTGAAGACTCTGGCATTTCACCCTTTATGGGGTAAAAATTCCAAAGCTCGGGGTAGTGTTTATTAATTGAATTTGATTAATTTGCCTTCTTTTTGTGATGTGGAGGGGTATTGGTTGGGGGTTTGGGGTAGAAGAGGGTGACTATTAGCATAAGCAGTGCTGGTTGAAATTTTGTAATTCCAAAAAAATGGCCTTTTTTCAAAACCTGACATTTTCTTGAACATTTTTTTCTTTGTTTCCTTTAAAAAAAAAAAACTTTGAAGACAAGACATTTAGTCTGTTTTTAGTTTATAAATTTTCCCCCCAAACTTTCTCTCCCTTTTTTCCTCCCTTTTTCAGTGATAAAATAAAAAAAAAAAAAAGGGGGGGGTGAAAGGGGGAAGAGGAGAGAAAAGAAAAAGGGGAAAGAATGTCGGGGGAAGAAAAACTGAAAACAGACCCAAAACCCCAAGATGTAAAACAAACATTTGTGAAAAACTTTTAATATACAAAAAATTGTTGATTTTTTCAAATCGCATAATGAAAAATTCAACAAAATTGTGTACATTTTTGTCCAGCCCTCCATTTTAGGACTCTTGCACCTATCTTTGAGTATCTGGTATTGGCCACTATCGGAGACAGGATACTGCAGTAGGTGGACTCCTGATCTTGTCTGACAATTCGTAGGTTCCTAATGCTCTTTTCCCATAACTCATAGGAGGCCATCAGAGGCCTGTATTCCAAGGATTATCTGTTTTCCCCACTCACACACCATAAGATGGCAAAGAGCTTTAATTCTTTGTACTTGTAGGATAAGATCAAGAGCAGAAACAGCTGAAACTTTGGAGTGGGAAATGGAATAATTCACTGTGTGGAGTCCTGAAAGGGGGTCAGGGGAGAAGGAACAAATGCCAGCATTTCAATTTAGAGAGACAAGGTGAGTGAGGTAATATCTTACTGGACCAACAGTGAGAGATACAAGCTTTCAAGCTTACGCAGAGCTCTTCTTCAGGTGTGAAGAGCTCTGTGTAAGCACAAAAGCGTGTCTCTCTCACCAAGAAAAGTTGGTCCAATAAAAGATATTACATCACCCATCATGTCTCCCTAATATCCTGGGACCATCATAGCTACAACAACACAGCATACAACATTTCAATTTGCCAGCTTGGCAGGGCAGTGAGTTCTGCTAAATAAAGAAAAATCTCCAAAGAGTACAAGACGGATCCAAGAACAATGATTTCCAGCCACAATATTGCACTGATAATCAAAGTATGGTCCACGGGCCACCTGTGATCACCTTTCCTGGTGGTCTGCAGACTGAAATATTTTATAGCCAAAAGGTAAGAAATTGGGGGTTGGGGGAGAAGTGAGTCCATGAAAAGCTTTTTCTTAAATAGCCTTACAAAGCATTAAAAGCTTGAGCACCAGTTAAGTTAGGGAATCCCTGCAGCTCCTCTCCAGGAATGGCTTCATTTGAAATTACTCTGACAAGCAATTCTATTTTTAAAATGTCCAGCACCACTAGAGTCTTGTCCCTGCAAACACTCACATGTGTCCCGCTGAGGACTACTTGTGCTTGCAGTACATAAATGATAGAAAGATTATTGGACAACTGCGGCTCTGAACTTTTATAGTACAGCCAGCAATGTCACCTTCTACCAGAAAGCTGTACTGACTGGGATATAACTGTTCTAGGACATAACTGTTCTAGAACCTTCTTGTTAAGTGCTCCTGTTGAAATCTCCCTAGGGGTTATTTCATTAGTAAATCCTGTTTGGTAGGTGTCTTATCTATGTACATTCCATTCACTGTGCCTGATGATATCAGGATAGAACCAGAGGAAAGGTTATTATGACATCACCCAGACAAATAGAATATTCTCATCTCTTGGTGACATGTCCATTTGCCCCTCTGCTCTTGAGCTAACAGCCAGAGTAACTGGACCTCTAACTACACCTCTAGAACGAGGAAACTAAACAGGTTTACCCTGTGATTCAGTTTGGAATTGTCAGAAGTTTATTCTTAGTGCAGGAAAACTACCAGGTCCTAAACATGGTAGTGCAGGAATCATCATCTTCATCATCATCATCATCATCATCATCATCATCAGGAAGCTCATATGAATCTGAAACAAACTCAGAACCTGAGCCTGAAGCTGCAGCCTCTAAACTGGAACTCACTATCAGTCCTCTCACTGAAATCCCCCCCTCAGTGAAGAACATACTGGAGAAAATTGATGCTGCCCAGCTCGACAGAGCCAGGAAGGTACACGTTGACACCGAGCACCTGATCTTTGGGGCTGCTGAATGCATCCTGTGAGTAGGATGCAAGGGAGACTAGCCCTTTGTAGGAGAGGCATCAGAGATAGGTGGAGGTCTCAGATTTTATTCCCATTACCATTAGGGGTCTTGAGTTCCTTTCCATTTTTAGTGAACAGCTCATGTCCACTGCCAGTTGGTTTTATCAGCAATTTGAGGAGCAGAATATTTGCTTCCTGATATTTGTTATTTTGAAATAAAGGGACATGATCCTGAGAAGTGTTAAGCACTCCCATTTGCAGTGCTGAGACCCACCCTAGCTAGGTTCTATTCCTAGCTCATCCCCTGTTATACGTTACTATAGCACCCAGATCTCCTAACTGAGATCAGACCCTCATTGTACTAGGCAGCACATAATGAGAGGCAGCTCCTGCCTCAAAGAGTTTACAATCTGAATAGAGAAGTCAAACAAAAGGTGGGAGAAAGGAAGTATTATCTCACATAGAAATTTAAGTGACTTGGCCAAGGTCACACAAGGAGTCTGTGGCAGAATGTAACCTAGCTCTCCTGAGTCCCAGTCCAGTGGATTTACTTACCTGGGCTTGAGCTCCTTGCATGCAGGGTGTTCTAGAAACAGTATTATTAAGGCCCCATCCTGTCTCTTTAGGAGGTTTTTAAGCAACTGTTTGTAATTCTGGACAATGTGAACCGGGTATGTGACCGCTTCAAAGGGGACGAAGGGATGGACCCAGAGATAGAAGAACAGTTCTTCCTCTCCGGCACTTGGGCTGAGAGGAAACGGAGGGCACTTCTACTGGACAAAGTAGCCATCTTGCTCAAAGCCAGCATAGCTCAAGGGAAAGATTTAAAGTTCGTTCTGGAATCGTTAAAAGAATGGGGTAAGTTAATGGAGACAGATGGCCTCTGGGATGCTCCAGGGTACAGGCAGCTCTAGAGCCATAGCCCTAAACTTTAGGGATGTCTGGAACCATGCTCTCCACCTGGCCCCTATATCTCTATCATGGGGTCAGTCAAAAACCTGGGTCCAAAAGCCTCTGAACTTTGGGAAAGTTTTGAGCTGGATTCCAACTTCATAGTTTGATCCCATTGTGATGTTTGGGTGATCACCCAGGCTGGTAAGGGGTTCGGTCACCACCTTCCGTTATAACCTTGGGGTGCTTTAATGCTGTGCTGCTATGGCTCAGATCCCAGACACCAGTAGCTTGCTCACACGCACAAGGTCTTACCCTGGCTTTCACTGGCTTCCTCCTTCCAGGGTAACACCAACAGTTCTTATAGGCCTGTGTTTCCCCAAATCCATCCTTTCCCCAGACAGTCTAATTTTTCCCCTCTAGTTCATGACCCCCAAAGGCATGAAACTAGACTCCCAATTATCATCTCACTTTGCCACACACACTCCTCACAGTTTGCACACCCGAGAACTGCTTGGGTAAAAACAAACAAATTGTTTATTTAATAGAAAAACCACAGATTCAAAGATGAAATAGTAAGAGAGAGCAAACATATACAAGTTACACAGTAAATAAACATAAAGACACAGCTTCAGATGTCTTCTATATTAGTTACATTCTTTTTTCTAATACAAGTTACCTATTGCCTTTAAACAGTTTTCCAGCATGTCTCCTAACTGTTGGGGGATCCAGTGTTTCACAGACAACTTCTCACTTAGAGGCGGTCCCTCAGTTTCTGGATGAAAACTTCAGCTTCAAGGCTCCTTTCAAAAATATATATATTTTGATCCTTTTTTTTTCCCCCTCTCAGACTATGGTGATTCCTGGTTATTCAGACTAGGGAAATTCCCAGTTGTCTCAATGTCTTTCCATTAACTTTAATGGTCTACCATTATCCTTTCCTGGGCTGGACAATGGATAGGTACTTGAAGCTGGTATAATATAAGCAACTGGCTTGGGAGGTAGCCTATCCCTGCCTGATTGCTTCATCGCCCTGTTTTGAGGCCATGCTAAAGTTGCCCCACAGTTACAATTTACAATTTTCTGTGTATACACATACGTATATTAATAATCATGGTCTATATACATATCTCATAATGACCATCAAGTTCAGAACATTACAAGTTTTATCAAAACCTTACTTGGTATATTTTTATAGTACAATGACAGTATGCAATCAGTTGTTTTAACTGCTTATTTTGGGGGTTTAAATTTCTTGTTCTCCCCATGGGATGTCTGGACCCCAATTGTCACACCCATCTCTGCTCAAACCCTGCAGCTATATAGTGGGGGAGTCTGATTTACAGGACCATCTTGAATTTAACCTTTAGAATACCAGGAATCAGGTGATTTGCCCTCATGGTCTCCACTGAAGGATCTAAGATGAGTTATATTAGTTTTTAATACCTGTCACACACACTGTCCCCAAACATGATCCCCACCTCCTTCTCACCAACAAGGGGAGACACCCGCTTGCCCACCTCCTTAGCCCTCTCAGAGGCCCTTATTGAACACCCTAAGGGTAGGTCTATACTTACCTCCGGGTCCGGCGGTAAGCAATCGATCTTCTGGGATCGATTTATCGCGTCTTGTCTAGATGCGATAAATCGATCCCGGATCGATCCCGGAAGTGCTCGCCGTCGACGCCGGTACTCCAGCTCAGCGAGAGGAGTACGCGGCATCGACGGGGGAGCCTGCCTGCCACGTCTGGACCCGCGGTAAGTTCGAACTAAGGTACTTCGACTTCAGCTACGTTAACGTAGCTGAAGTTGCGTACCTGAGTTCGAAGTGGGGGGTTAGTGTGGACCAGGCCTAAGACTCCATCTCACACCTGGCTGTAGACATGTCACATATAAATTGCTAACCATCAGGCCAAGATCTTTTGTGTCATTTAATAAGGGTTTGATTTTCTGCTGGAAGGTAATTAACGTGAGCTTCATTCCCCTTTTTGCTTTGGCTTTTTTCAAGGTGAAATGTTGTCAGAAGGCAAAGAACAAGTAGGAGACACCCCCACTGTCCAGTGGGTCAGTGATATGGAGACCAAGCTGCTGACTTCCCTTGATTATACAGAAGGATGTATAATGCAGCTAATCGATCTCTGCACACCTCTTGTGGAACACAGACGGAAAAAGAGGGGGAAATCAAGTATGTGTTTCAAACATCTTGGAATAAGAAAAGGGGAAAAAATAATATTTCTGATTAATTTGGAGGAACAAAGATCTGATGCATATGCAGCCAGATTTTCAAAAGTGACCTTCAAGCATGAGGCATTTCAATATGCTTTATTGAGAGCACCCCGAAGTGTTTTCCCAGTCAGAGGCAAACTAAGTAGACAAGCTAGATACAGAAAGGATTATTATCCCCATTTTAAATATGGGGGACTGAGCAGTGAAGAATCTAGCCTAATGTCGCACAGAGAGTTTGTGGCAGAGCCATACATTGGACCCAGATCTTCTGAGTTTTGTCCCAGAGCCTTAACCATAGGACCATCCTTCATTTCATTATAGACCCTAATTCTTTCTCTTTGTGTGTCTAACTTTCCCAGTTGTTCCCAAAACCGGCATGTGGAGAGCATGGCGAGAAAAAGTTGCACAGAAACCTCAGGAAGCCCAGCCCTTGAGCCCTGAACAAATGCTAGAAGATGAATCTATAACTTTCTCCAGGACTTCTGAGCTCCTTACCATGTTACAGGAATTTGTAGGGTCAACACTGTTCAACAAAGCAGAAGTTGTTGTTGTTAAATATATAGTGACAATGGTGGCCAATCTCACCAAAGCCTTCACTCTGCTAACCAAACAATCCCGTGGCCTGCAAGCAAAGTATGATACCTTAGTATCCCAGGAGTCCAGGAAGCAGGAAGTTCAGTATGTGAACCTTCAAAAGGAAGTACAGGTGCTTAATGAGAAAAAGGCATCTTTGGAGGCTCGAGTCCAAAGCATTGAACACAAATACAAGATGCTTTTCATAGCAAATGAGGCAATGCAAAAAGAACTGCACAAGGTGAAGGAAAAAGCAGCAGTAAAGACAGAACCGTCTTTAAGAGACATGAAATTTGGGGTCAGGGCTTCTTATGAAAGGAAATCCCAGGAAGATGATAAACATCTGAGTAGGGAAAAGGATGCGAATCTGTCAGCTGAAAAATCCCAGGCAGACCTTGCTAAATCCCCCAGTGGGAAAAGGGAGGCAAAGGTACCAGATAAAAAGCAGCTTCAGAGACCATTGGTAGAGAGAACAGAAGATACCAGTGACAAACAGGATACAAAGCTTCTAGATAAAAAGCCATCACTGAAAGCCTCAATAGAGAGAGGTGAAGACACCAGTAACAAACAGGATACAAAGCTTCTAGATAAAAAGCCAGCACTGAAAGCCTCAATAGAGAGAGGTGAAGGCACCAGTGACAAACAGAAGGCACAGAAAGCCCCAGTAGAGAGAACTCAAGACATTGTTGTCAAATGGGATGCAGTCATCCCAGTGGAAAAACAAGAAGAGACTTCAGGAGACCTGGCTGAAAGATGGCATGAACAACCTCTGGACAGTGAGCAAACAGAGGCTGCTGACAAACGGGTTGTGAACCTCCTGGGTGGAACCCAGGAAGTTGTTGAAGATGTCACTGGTGAGTGGCATGAGATCCTGCCAGATGATCATGAGCTCAAGGCTGACAGTGAAGAAGAAATTGAAAGGCTCCTATCCCCAACAGAGCTCCCATGCCAAGGGGTCTCTAGGAAAGGAAAGCAGAGGAGGAAGAAGGAAAGCCTGTACACTGAGGAGACACATACAAAAATATCTCAGAGCCCTATCAGCAGAAGCATGCTGGACCCATCCACTGCACTGTATGGGTTTAATTCAGCTATCCTGGCTTATCTGGAGCAGAAGATGGAGAAGCTATGGAAATGTCCCTCTCCTGGGCAGAGACAAGCAGAGAGGATGCTGCCCAAGGACCCAGAAGCCCAAAGGCTCTACATGGCCTTGGAGAGGAAACTGGAAGAATGCTTCTCAAAAATGAAGATAAAATATTCCAGCAGCTTAGAGGAACAGAAGCTTCTAAGGAGCCTGGAGCTGACTGAAGATCATGAGGAGGAGGCAAAGCCACCCTTGGAGACTCTTCCTGGAATCTTCATTCCAGGGAAAGAAGTTCCTGGTCCCTCCATCCAGTTGAGTGACCCTGACAGTCCGTTTTTGGAGTCCAAAGTTCCTGTGATCTCACAATGGGGACTCCCTGCAGCCCTGTTGAAGGAACCTAATATCTCAGCACATTTTCAATTTCCCAAGCAATGGCAGCAGCAATGGCAGGAGACGGAACAGGAATGGTTTAAGAAGATACAGAAGGAGCAGCAGTATCAGATGCAATGGCAGTCACCACAGCCTGAGGAGCAGCTCCAGCAGCAGCTGCAAGGGGTAAAGGAGAAGGTAGAGGTGGAGCAGCAGGAAGAGCATCAGTTTGAGGAGCTGCAGCCACAGCAGGAGCCACTGCAGGAAGGGCAGAAAGAGTGGCAGGAAGAGAAGCAAACGCAGTGGAAGAAGCAGCTGGAGGAACAAGCAGAGGAGCAGAGACTGAGGCAGCAGCAGCTAGAGCAGCAGCAGAGGCTATATCAGCAGTGGCAGGAAGAGCAGCAGGAAAAGCATGAGGAGCAGCAGAGGCTGTGGCGGCAGCAGGAGGAGGAGCAGGAGGAGGTGCAGAGACTGTGGCAGCAGCAGCAGGAAGAGTGTCAGAGGCTGTGGCAGCAGCATGAGGAGGAGCGGCAGCAGCAGCGGGAGCAGCAGGAGGAGCATCTGAAATTGTGGCAGCAGGAGGAGCAAGAGCATGAGCAGCAGGCAAGGCACTGGCAGCAGCAGGTGGAAGAGCATGAGGAGCAGCTGCAGTTGTGGCATCAGGAGCAGGAAGAACATGACCTTCAGCTGAGGCAATGGCAGCAGCAGGAGGTGGAGCAGCAGGAGCAGGAGAAGCACTGGCAGCAGCAGGTGGAGGAGCATGAGAAGCAGCGGCAGCTGTGGCATCAGGAGCAGGAGGAACATGACCTTCAGCTGAGGCAGTGGCAGCAGCAGGAGGTGAAGCAGCAGGAGCAGGAGTGGCTATGGCAGCAGCAGTGGCAGGAGCAGCTACAGCAGTTGCATGAACAGCAAGAGCTGCTGCAAAAACAGATGCAGCAGGAGCAGTACCTGATCCCAAGGCCTAAAACAGTTCCCAGGAGCAGAGAGCCTGGGACCCTGGAACACTTGACAAAACAGATCCCACTAAGGCCAAGGAGAGAGATTGCAAAGGAAGAGGTCCTACTGTATGAATATTTCAAGCCTTCTACCCAGCAAATGGTTCCCACTCAGAGCAAAGTATCCCTGCACTCTCAAGCTCAGTCTACTGAGGAGACTAGCTGGCTCCCGACGCTGGCTCAGAAGACCAAAGGGAAGAGCTTGGTGCCCTCCAGCATGTCAGAGAAGCGGTACTGGGTGGATGTGGAGGCTCAGAGGGAGAACTTGGTGCTGCTGGGCCAGGCGACCCAAAAGTGCAGACTACCCCCACACCTGCACATGCAGGCGAAGGAGGTTATCACTGAGACCCTGCACACTGATGTTGAGAGGCTGGCTCTCCTCTTCCACAAATACATCTCCTTCTGCCACCTCCAGCATGTCAGGTACCAACATATGCAGACTACTGTTATCCATGTGGGGCCAAATCCTTGCTAAGGACCTGTTCCTGCTGCCATCAAAGCCAATGTGAGCCTGTCCATTGAGTTCAATGAGAGCAAGACTTTGCTCAGTCTTTACACAGGCTAAATTCCTATTGAAGCCAATGGGACAAATCCTGAGGTCCTTACTAAGGCCTTACTCAGACCACAGGCCTTGTGGCAGCTGGGGAATAAGTAAGGTGCAGACACACCTAGTTCATGCCCCCTCCCTTCCATGACATGCCACACACACAAACCCACCCTGGAATATCCCTCCACCTGGGGCTTTTGTGAAAGGGCTCAAATGACATCTTGCACCAGGGTATTCTCCAAAGGACAGCTGCTTTGCAGCCTCTTTGTTCGGCTGTTCCTCAGGGCAGCCAGGATGGGGTCCAGTGGATCAGATCCTGACTGGTGCTGAGCATGTGTAGCACTCATTAAAGTCTGCTTCTATTGAGCTCAGTGGTCAAACTCTCACTGATCTCAGTCAGAACAGGATTGTGCAAAGTGTGCTCAGAATCTCTCGGGATTTGGACCTAGCTCAGCAATAGACAGACCATTTCCTTTACTTCTATGGCAGTTCTGGGTGGTTGGTGCCTCTTGGGATTTGTCCCAAAATCAATCAAATTAGCTTATCAACTTTATTTTTTTTTTTGGAGGGTTGGAAGATAAAGGCTCAAAGCAGCACAAAGGAAACTACATGTGGTCTCATCACCTAGTGATCTGAGTGGGGTTTCCATGCTCCGAAATATCAGGGCTGAGATCCTTTGTACAGATCTGACAGAAAAACCTGGCCTCAAAATTACAGATGGGTCAAAGCCAGAACCATTCATCCCACCCCCAACCGTGAATTTTGGGGAAAAGGTAGTGATGAACTCAAGCCACAGCCCTTGGGTTTGGATTTCAAACACCCCAAAGGTTGAAAGTCTTGGATACAGGGTTGTGGTCTGGACCATCTCTAATTAAAAGAGATGCAAACGAGGTACTTCAACATCTAGAAATTAAGATAATAGGGCATTAGAAAAACTGAGATGGCTGGATGTATGGCTAGACAGAACCTTACATCCAAAGCACCCCTCAGTTTGCATATCCTTCCCCACTCCCCTGCTAACACAACACAAATCAAACTACGTAAATAGGTTCTATTGTGGAAAAGAAACATTTCTCATAATTTAATTCCTTTTCTTTCTATTCCAAGACAAACCTTAATGTCCAGATTGGAAGCTGCCAGAGCTGTAAATGATGGTGCTGAGGTCCGGAACTTGTATACATATGTGGAGAGGGTGGATGCTCACCGGAAAAAGGTGCTACGGTGCTGGGTGGCCAAACAGAAAACAGCAGAGCAGGCACGTCGACACTGCCTTGGCAAGATGATTTCCTTGTTTGCCCAGGTGAGCTTTCGGGGCGAAGTTCTCTTCTTGGTTCCCACAGATGATCCTGCTGACATGACTGGCATAACCAAGAGAAGAGTGTGGCCCTTGGTTTTTATTGGTCACTTTTGTTTCTAAAATTAGAAATATCCAATGGGATAACAAGACAGAAAAACAGCGTTTAAGGGGCTAGGGTGAAATTTCCCCTGTGCAGAAATGCCAGCACAAGGCCTATGCCAAAGGCATAAGTGGAACTTAAGTAATGCATCAGCCTTGCTCTGACTGTCTGCACAAGAGTGGATGTCACCTTTACTGATATTTCCCATCTATCCTTGAATCCTAGTCTTCCAGGGAGTGGGAAAGGTGTTGAGGATCAATTGTGGTTGCAAAGAAGAGGGCTGGTCCGGAGATTAGGGTACTAGTTTCAGACTTGGTTCAAGTCCCTGCTCGGCCACAGACTTCCTGGGTGACCTTGGGCAAGTCACTTAGCATCGCTGTGCCTCAGATACCCATTTGCAAACAGGATAATAACTACCCTACAGGGGTGCTCAGAGGACGAATACATTAAAGATTGTTAGGTGCTCAGGTACTATGGTAATGGAGGCCAGATAAATACTTCAATTGAAAGGAGCTGGAGAAAGGCAAAATGTTACTATGCCTGATACTGAGTAGCATGCTAACTGCCTGTAGCCTCCAGAAAAGCCAACAGGAGTTGTGGGTGCTCGGCAGCTTTCTGGGATTTGAAATAATTAATAAATCCCTGTAAAAAAAATTTAAAGTGCCACCTTCTCCTCTTTTAAATCCCTCCATAAAACCTACCTCTGCCATGATGCCTAAATATCACTGTCACCTGGCATTGGTTAGGCAAGTGGCGAACTAAGGCTTCTGCTTTTATTTTATGCTAACCTTTGTTTTTTTGTTCCCTCGTCCCATCAAATCCGCTCCCCACCCCATTTGTCTGCTGTGTCCACCTGTTGCATCCTAATAGCTAGATTGTGAGCTCTCTGGGGCAGGGACTCTCTCTTTGGTACTTGCCTATAATTACTATAATATCTCTACTATTCTTTTACTAATGATTACGAACTCCAATCCTTATGTTCTTACTCAGACAAACTCCTACTGGCAGAGGATTTAGATATTATTATTATTATTATTATTATTTATTATTACCAGTGTACAGATTAATTGGACCTGATTCTCCTCTCCCCTAACCCAGTTTTATCCCTTGTAGCTGTTACCGAAATATCGGGTCCACCTAGCTGAGAGCCAATAACAGCCAGACAGGGATAAGGAGGAGTTGCTTTATTCTGCAGAAGAAAGGAGAGCTTTGCACCTTAGTACAAAAACTCTGTCTTACACACATTTTACAGATCCTTTATACACATTCAGACCAAGGTCCTTGCAGTGTTAACACTTGATTGGTGGTGGTCAGACCCGTGCTTTTGCTATCTGGTCAGTGAAAACCGGCTTGGGACCAGCTCCAACTACCTTAAGGCCTTGAAGGGAAAACAGTTGAAAAGTTCAGGCTACTGTGTCCTTAAGGTGTCTGCTTCCCCCTAATGGCCGCTGGCTGACATAACGAATGCTCGGGCTCACTAGTAACTTTCACATAGCCCCTTTTGATTTCAGTCAGGTTATTTCTGAATGTGAGCGAGAGAAGGGAGAGGGGAAGCACTGGCAGCAGGAGGACAGCTCCTTTTCTTTGTTGTCCCATTAGCTCCGCCTGAGCTCTGAACTCCACCTCAACAGCCCATCCCCACTCGTGATCAAAGCAGTGGATGAAATGAAGGAGTTCCCATCCTCAGCCCATGCCAGATCCAAATCCCCTGGCTATCCAAGCCCCCTGGCAAGTGTGAAGAAAGTCAGAGGCTTTATGCATCCAGCTGGAGTCAGGTATATGGGGGTCTGAAAATGTTCAAGGCAGCCCTTATTAACACACCCTGCCTTGCTACAGCCCCAAATTGTGGTCTGATGCTCAAGTCCTCATTATGGTGATCCTGTGAGGTGCTGGTTGCTTCCTCTAAGAGGCTGAGCACCTACAACTCTCACTGACTTTTGAGGGTGCTCAACTTCTACCAGAATCAAGCTCCAAGAGCCCCAGCATTCCACTTGGCCTCTTCCCCTTTTCACTGTCTTCCCTCTTTCAAGACCTCCAGCCAGAGTAAGACATACCCTCTGTTCCCATCTTGGCTGTTTCAGCTTTTCCCTTCCTCTCTGTACTTGCTCTGTGGCTACGCAGAGGACTTCAGTCTCCAGGGCAGTCAACCACCAGTTGAAGCCCAATCCTGCTGAGCACCCTCAATTGCTACTGAGCCAAGTCCTGTCATTAACTCAAGCAAACTCCCTTTGGAGTCTAATCCTGAGAGGCACTTCTCACTTCCATCTCCCACTGAAGTTCTCAGAACACTGGGCCACTTATGTCGGTGCTTAAATATGGGTTTAAATGCTTAGCTTTAGCACTTGTTTGTACATTCTGGGTTGAGTCAGGAGCCCATGGCTTGGCCCATCACATTACTGTGTTAATAGGTTTGTAGCTGAGTAGTTTTTATTGCTTCCAAATGACTGTGTTCTTGTGCTCCTGCAGTGAGCAGGTTTGTGACCAGATAGAGTCAGTATGGAGGACTGATGTCATCTCTCACAGTTTTCCTATCGTTCCAAAACCCCATGTGTCACTGCTCTGGTCCCAGGCTGGTTTCCCAGATATCCCTAGATTTCTGGAACTGGACGTGAGCTCAGTTAGGAGCAAACCCCTTAAGTCTCTACAGACACGGTAAGCAGCCTTACATTTTATTTTACTTCAGTCTGCAGGACGAACCATGTTATAATAATATGACTGTGTCAATCTCTAATTCCCTCTTTCCAAAGACCTCACCAAGCTTTGCAAATATTAATGAGTTAAACTTCCGGGTGAGCTAGGGAAACATCTGTATTCCCATTTTACAGATGGGGAAAATGAGGCCCAGAGGGAAAAGCAAGTCAGTATCAGAGCCTGAAATAGAACCCAGCTCTTGTGATGCCCATCCAGGTGCTCTAACCATTAGAGCATCCTACACCTCTCTGCATGCTGAATGGGATTTCTTTTTTGACTGAAGCCACTCGGTCTCCTTGGTTTTATGCTGCAGAAAGAGCTGTATTTGAGCAGGGGGTGGGCAAAGGAAGGTGAGAGAGGGCCTTTGGGGGAGAGGAGGGAGGCAGGATGCAAATGTGCTATGAGTGGAGGCCAAGAAGAAGGCCAAAATATTATTTTCAGACACAACATTAGAGATGTAAGAGTTCCCTTGATACTTGCACATGGATACACCTATCAGAGTAACCAGGAGTAATGGGTGCACACTGAGCTAACAAAATTACCTTAGCATTACATATTAATAACAGACCAGCTAGCTCCCCACCACATGGCCTGTGTATCCACCTCTCATCCACACCACACTGCTTGTGTTCCCCCACAGCCAGATGTCGCTGTGCCCTGCTAGCTCAGTGTGTGTGTTTCTCCCCCCTGCCAAAAGCTTTGGCAGAGTGCTGATGTTTCCTTCTTCCAGGAACTTCTTAGAACTTCTGCACAGCCTGTTGCTGCAGGTTCACATGCTGCAGGTCCTGGCTCCTGCTGGTTGTGCTCAAAGCTACCTGAGCAGGGGACAAGACTCATTCCTGTGAATGGGGGAGGAGCACCCCAAAATGTGATGAATTACCACATTTTTTTAGCTGAGAAAGGCAAGCCATTTGTTCCCCATGACCCTCAAGATCTAAAAAGCTTGCATGGATTAAAATGACCAGCTATGCTCATGCAAATCCAGACAGTTGTGGGGCTTTGGGCTTCAGAACTGTCTCCTCTACAGCCAACCTAGCCTCTCTGCCTCCTTCTGTCCTGATCAATGTCACTTTGGCTACCATGGCACTTCTGCCCCTCCCCATAGCAAGCCAAAGACCACAGGGCAACCCCCTAAGGCTAGGCAGGAATATGATAAAAAAAAACTTTCCCCGCTCACAGACAAGTAGAGATGCTCGTTGAATCCAGAGCCAAAGCAGCAGATGATATGGGGTGAAAATGTGACCCTTATCTCTCATGATTTGTGGTAACATTGCTGCTACCTTTGTCTGGGCTAGAGAGTTGAGTTAATCTCCCTTCCTGTCTCTCTTCATGGGTGGCCTGTAGGTGTCACTGTTTAGTCACACAAAGCTTAAAGCATCCTTGTGTTCAGAATGACACTGCCTGCATTGAATTTGTATCCCCAACCTTTAACCTTGTTTAATTGCTACACACACATGCATGGAATCTCATTACATTTACTCATTTAAACTGATCTGATGATTCAAGGATGCAAGGGAGTTGAGTGGAAAGTACCTCTGGAAGAAAACAGCAGAACTGGGCTCACCTTCTCCAACATTCACCGAGTGCCTTTTATCCAAACATTGTTTACAAACCGTATGGCCACAGTACCCATAGAATCCAGTCACCTTTGGGGTGGAGGGCAGCAGTCAGGCTGTACAGCATCAGGTGTGGGTCTTGGGAAATGTTTGGGAAACCCTGACTCTTGTGAAAAGTACCAAGATCTTCTTGGCCCTACTCCATTTAACATTTGTATCAATAACCTGAAAGAAAACATTAAATCATCACTGATAAAGTTTGCAGATGACACCAAAATTTGGGGAGTGGTAAATAATGAAGGGGACAGGTCACTGATATAGAGTGATCAAGCTGGGCTCAAGCAAACACTGTGCCTTTTAATATGGCTAAATGTAAATGTATACATGTAGGAACAAAAAATGTAGGCCATACTTACAGGATGAAGGACTCTATCCTGAGAAGCAGTGACTCTGAAAAAGATTTGGGGTTCGTAGTGGAGATAATCAGCTGAACATGAGCTTCTAGTGCGACACTGTGGCCAAAAGAGCTAATGTGCTCATTGGGTGCATAACCAGGGGACCCTCAAGTGGCAGTAAACAGGTTATTTTGCCTCTACATATGGCACTGGTGTGACCACTGCTGGAATACTGTGTTCAGTTCTGGTGCCAGCAATACAAGAGGATGTTGATAAATTAGAGTGGGTTTAGAGAAGTGTCACAAGAGTTATTAAAGGATTAGAAAACATGCTTTATAGTGATAGACTCCAGGAGCTCAATCTATTTAGCTTAACAAAGAGAAGGTTAAGAGGAGACTTGATCACAGTCTATAAGTACCTACCTGGGGAACAAATATTTAATAATGGGCTCTACAGTCTATCAGAGAAATGTATAAAAAGATCCAATGGTTGGAAGTTGAAGCTAGATAAATTCAGACCGGAAATAAACTGTACATTTTTAACAGACAAAAACAATTAACCATTGGAACACTTTACCAATGGTTGTGGTGGATTCTCCATCACTGACAATTTTTGAATCAAGACTAGATGTTCTTCAAAGAGATATGCTGTAGAAATTATTTTTGGGAAGTTCTCTGGCCTGTGTTATACAGGAGATCAGACTAGACGACCAAAATGGTCCCTTTTGGCCTTGGAATCTATGAATCTATAATGTCCATGCAGAGCAGGCAGTATCCATGGATTCAAGGCTTCCTCTGAAAGCTCCCCACATAGTCAAGTGTATGATAACCAGGTCACCTGCCTTGGAAGGGGCCTGCAGAGTCCTTTGGTGTTGGAATCCATCATTCTAGTTATTTCAATATTGATGCTCATATTACAAAACTGTGGATAAACCTTCTGAGAGTAATGAGAGTATCAGTCTGTTGGGACTGGGAATGAATCTTACCAGCTGCAAGAAGCAAACACAATAGAAAAACAGACATGCCTAGCTCCTATGCTCAGATCTCACTGACATTCTGCATACCCAGCTGGAGGGGCAGAGGGAAGTGGTGCTTCTTAGGTGGGTTTTACAGGGCAAGAAATCTGAGGTTTTTCTCTGTTAGATGTTCACATAGTGGTAGAGCAGGAAAGGATTCCACAAGCTAGAGGGCAAACTGGGAGGGACTGAGGAGTTATTTGGGATCCAGTGGATTTTGTGTTGGTGAAAGATGCAGATTTGTAGCTCTGGAGGCTGAATAGGCATTTCAGGACCAGGTTTTTTACTTTACACACACACACACTCTCTCTCTCTCTCTCCTGTCCTTCAGTGCTTGGCCTGTCTGTGAATATTGCCTGCAATTATCATAAATTCTCAGTGGGGGCAGGACCTGAGTTACAGTGAGTTGAGTAATCAAAGTCCATTTAAGAGATTAGGTTCCTGCACAGGCTGTGGGCTCCAGCTGGCACAGTTCAGTGCAAGTTTCACTGACCAGTGTCTCTAAGACATGTGCATAAGAATGAGAGAGAAGCAAATTTAAGTGGAATAAAAACAGCACAAGAAATGATAGCAAAATATGCAGACCACGTGAAACGTTACCGTCTGGCTCTGTCATGGCATCCAGTGGACACCAAGGGGATTTCTGACTGATTGTGACCTTAGATTGTCAGGTGGGTGAGGTAATATCTTTTATTGGACCAACTTCTGTTGATGAAAGAGACAAGCTCTCAAGCTACACAGAGCTCTTCTTCAAGTCTGGGAAAGGTACTAAAAGTGTGCTAGCTAAATACAAGATTGAATAGATAGTTTGGTATAAATAGTTAGCACATGTTATAAGGGACCGTTCACGGTAAACTGTAAGATACCTTTCAGAGCTTGATTTGCTGTGACATTCGAGGTGTGTCTTTACAGCCCATGGCAGTGAGCCTCCCAGCCCGGGTCTCATGCTAGCGCTTTAAAAAAAGCTGTGTAGACAACAGCACTTTGGCCTGGTCCACACTACCCCCCCACTTCGGACTAAGGTACGCAAATTCAGCTACGTTAATAACGTAGCTGAATTCGAAGTACCTTAGTCCGAACTTACCGCGGGTCCAGACGCGGCAGGCAGGCTCCCCCGTCGATGCCGCGTACTCCTCTCGCTGAGCTGGAGTACCGGCGTCGACGGCGAGCACTTCCGGGGTCGATCCGGGATCGATTTATCGCGTCTAGACAAGACGCGATAAATCGATCCCAGAACATCGATTGCCTGCCGTCGGACCCGGAGTTAAGTGTAGACATACCCTTAGAAGTTGTGGCTCAGGCTCTGAAGCTCACTCTCCCTAGGCTTCAGAGCCTTAGCTCCTGCCCAAGCCACAGTTTCAAAGCACTCACTACACAGCTGTTTTTAGAGCACTATTGTGAGCCCCTTTAGCCCATGTCTGTTGACTTGGGCTGGGAGGCTCACTTCCACAGGCTGTGTAGATATATCCTCAGTGATGCTGTGTACCTAATGGCTACAGCCAGGGATCAGGATCCTGTTCTATGTTCTCATTTACTGTGCACACCAGATGTAATAAGGCTTATCACTTTTCATCTTCAAGGTGCTTTGCAAACATTAACCTATTAATCCTCACACACCCGCTGTGTGGCAGTTAAGTATTATCCCCGTTTTACAGATCTGTCTTTATCCACAGAATCTGTTCATGAATTTCTAGTACACCCCCTACCACAGTGTCAAGGTATCAAAATAATGAAGAAACAGAGTCAAGAGAGGTTACAGCCTGATTTTCAGAAATGCTGAGCACCCGTAACTCCAGCTGAACCTGCAGGTGCTCAGCATTTCTGAAAATCAACCCCTAAGTATCTAAGGGAGTTGATGTCAGCACTAGGATTAGACATCACCATTTCCTAATGTCCAGGCCTGCATTCTGACCATACTATTTAAAGGCCTGACTCTGTAAGGTACTGAGTGTTCTTAGCACCCAAATAAACCAGTCTGTGTTGCAGTCAATCAACACTTTGCAGGATTGGTCCTTTTGTTTGTAGATATCAGTCACTAATGCCCCTAGTTCTTACATACATACAACCTCACTGACTTTAGATGCAGCAGGTGTGCAGGACTGGGCTCTGCATAGCTATTAAATAATTAGTATTTTGTAACAATAAGCCTGTCTTCTTTTTTTTTTTTTAGAATCCAGAACCTTCCCAGATGGAAAACATATGGACACAAGTAAAAACCCATGTAAATATAGGATAGTCCAGATGCAGTTTAATGCACAACAGAAATGTATGTAGAAAGCAAATAAAGTATATTTTTGTGTTTATTTCATGGCCATGTGCCTTTACTGTAAGACTGCAGTTTATGTTCCAGTCTGTTGAGGCTGGGATTGTCAAAGGCTCCTAAGGGAGTTCCACTGAATTCTCAACTTCCGTTGGACTCCAGTCCTTCCACTGAATTTCTGTTTCTGCTCAGGAATGTGCCCCTCCATCCCCCTGGGCCTTCTCTTATTAGCTGAATAAGGGGCTGCAACAGAAACAATTGCACCTTCTGCCCGTGTGTGTTACAGAGCAAAATTCATGTGCTCTATATACTGAAATCAAGAGGTTATATAGTGAAAGGGACTGAATGGCAAGGTGAAAAGCTGTGCTTTTCAGGCAAGCATTAGCTTGATATAGATTTGGGCTGGACTATAGCAAGCTTTATCTCATTTTGGTGGGTTGAGGTGACTGATAAGGGGAGGAATACCAATGGCAGAGCCAGGGCTAGAACTCAGGAGTTCTGATCTCCTAGCCCTGCTTGTTTCAGAGTAGCAGCCGTGTTAGTCTGTAGCCGCAAAAAGAACAGGAGTACTTGTGGCACCTTAGAGAGTAACAAATTTATTTGAGCATAAGCTTTCGTGGGCTACATCCCACTTCTTCGGATGCATCCGAAGAAGTGGGATGTAGCCCACGAAAGCTTATGCTCAAATAAATTTGTTACTCTCTAAGGTGCCACAAGTACTCCTGTTCTTTTTGCCCTGCTTGGCCACTCTATCAGAGTTGCATTTATTTGCATAGAGGTATGGGGTTGTGTCATGTATTCCTTAGTAGAGGACCTGGAACAATAGCATCTTCAGAACATCCTGACTACTGTGCTAGGGAAGTATGGTGATAAGGCTTGTGACATATGTATTTGAACCAAAAGCAAAATATTTCACAGTCATCAGAACCAATTGACTTGGGCCACGCATAGCTTTTTCAGCACCCCTCACATTCATTTTGCAAGAGGAAACTCCACCTCAAAGGAGCGCTGGGGGCAGAGCATCAGGAATTTGCTTCCAAAAGAGGCCAAAAGTTAAATACTGTAACTACCAGGCACTCTGACAAATGCAAATGACTAATAACTACTGTAGTCAGGAGGCCTGGAGTAGCTGAGATGGGATCAAGATAAATTACTGCTGGGTGTGATGTGAGATAGAATCACACTCCCAGCAGCCCTGAGGTTTTGGCTGCTCCCAGACACAATGGAAATGCATCCCTCCCAACCCTGCAGCTACTTATGTAGAGCTCTTTTCCTAATGTTCCACTTACACCTGTGAATATAAGAACGGCCATACTGGGTCAGACCAAGGGTCCATCCATCCCAGCATCCTGTCTGCCGACAGTGGCCAATGCCAGGTGCCCCAGAGGGAGTGAACCTAACAGGCAATGATCAAGTGCTCTCTCTCCTGCCATCCATCTCCAGACAAACAGAGGCTAGGGACACCATTCCTTACCCATCCTGGCTAATAGCCATTAATGGACTTAACCTCCATGAATTTATCTAGTTCTCTTTTAAACCCTGTTATAGTTCTAGCTTTCACAACCTCTTCAGTCAAGGAGTTCCACAGGTTGACTGTGCGCTGAGTGAAGAAGAACTTCCTTTTATTTGAAGTGCAGCCAAGCTCTGACATCTGGGCTGCAAGCTCTTCCAGGAGTCTCTCCCCATCTTAAACCATGCAGCTGAGTCTAACGTGGGTCACGGTGTGAGCTGATGTTACAGATGTGTTCTCCCTGCCTCTGGTGAGAAGCTCAGGTACATGGGCTGAGAGTACAGTATAAATACCTCCACAGCAGGGCAGCTTATATAGCCTCTCCTGTTAGATGAAATGTCGGATCTACTCAAGCATGCGAGTGGCTTTGGGACAGGGACTGTCTGTTATGTATGTGTGCAGCACCTCGCTGTACGGGGCCTCTAGATGCTACTGCACCATAAAGGTAATAACAATAACTGTCTACTATGTGGGTTTGTGTCTAGCAGCCCCCAGAGGAGGTAAGACCTGATAGATGCACAGCTAAGCACTCCTTTAGCTGCAGTGGTCAGGTCCATTGTTCTTGGAACAGAAGGGTCCGAGTTCTGTCCCCTGAACAAACCTGTGGCATGCATGTAGCCACGCTGTGCAGTATGAATGATACGAAGTAGTCTGCATAGCTTGCACCGAGCACCGAAGAGGTGAGCCCACAGCATTGTCTCTCCTCATCCCCCACTCAGTCGTGTGTGCTAGTGTAACCAATTAAGCAGCTAGAGCTTCTCTGGTGAACACAAGGCAAGCCTGGAGCTGTTGGGGGTTAGAGGGTACACACAGTATGGAAGGCAATGGACACTGGTTGTCTCCACCTGGTATTTGGGTACAATTCCCAGAAAAGCCTGGTGTCCACAAGCCTATCAGAAACATCTGGCTTGAAAACTCATTTTAAGGCAGGAAATTAATTTGGATGTTAAGCCATTTCCTTTCATCTCTATGGAGAGCAACTCTGGTGGCACGACAGCTGGAGAGCAGTATTTGGGAAATGCTGATTTTCATTAAGTTGCAGAGAGGAGAGAGAGAGGTCATGGAAAAGCCAGGGATCCCCTCTCTGCCCACAATGCAACTTAATGAAAAGGAAGAGAGGTTCCTGGAGTGGGAGCAATTTACAGCCAACACTTCTTATTGTTCTTCCCTCACCCTTAAATTCTCCTTTTTCCAGGTTCTTACATGAGACCCATTTCCAGCCTGTCAAAGAGCCTTTAAGGGGTTCAGAACCCAGCTCTGACCTGTGCCTGGTTTTCCGCTTAATTCATGGGATTTAGAGAACTGAGTGCATGTGATTGAGAGTCAGGGTTGCTGAGAGATACAAGCAGCAGTTTGTTCTCAGTGGGAGAGGGAGCTGGAAGGAGTGTCCGAGTGCAGGAGTCTCTTGTGTCTGGCGTGTTGTGTAACTGGAGTCTAGGGAAGGACCAGCAGTGGGTCCCTGCTGGGGAGAAGCAGGAATTGCTTGGGAAGGATTAAGCCTTAGGGAGTGGACTGATTTGGTGGGAAGAAGCCCTGAGGGAACTCAAGCCAAAGGTGGAGGCTCAGAATGAAAGTGTTGCCTCTATCAGACTTTAACTCCACTTCCAATATTAATAAATGAGACCCTGGATGGGGGGACTGTGTGGAGCTGTACAAAGTGTGATTATACTGTAGAGTGGAGCTGTGGCAAGGACTGTTGTAGAGAGAAGCTGCACCATCAAACAATCCCACAAGGGTCGTAACTGTAGCAAAGGTTTGCACAAAGCCTGTGGGAATGTCAGCTCTGTTTCTGGATCCGAGCTCCTGATGGATCATATGGTTGCATTTTCAGAAACTTCTATTACTGCTGGCGTAAATGGTTCACTTCCCAGGCAAAACCAGTCCCACTGCTGTGAGGTGGGTAACCCTGGCAGCCTTAAAGCTGATGAGCAGTAATTACAGTCTTGTTCCAACATAGTTTAGTACAAGGCAAACAGTTTAGAGGTCTGGCTCTGAGAGACAGCCCGGCAACAGCATTGAGCAATCAATCCACTTTGTCAGGTTCTGGGTACATCCAGCAATCTGGCAGTGCTGAAGTGTATATTCTGTGACAGATAAATTCAGTTTAATGGGTTTTCTCATCTTCTGCTCACTCTCCTCCCATGCCTCTGGACCACCCTCCTAAAACCACCACAGATGTACTAAGGGTTCTCTTTATCTGTTTAAAATGTATCTGTATAAAAAGTCTATATGGAGCAAGAGTGAGAGAATAATGAACTGGCTGGTGTGTATGTTCCCTATTGGTCTTTGCTGGATGGAATCAGAACAGTTCCATCCTGTGGCATAGGCCCTGTCCTGCTAGCAGCTGATGGAGATTCTCCCTTAGCTCAAGCTGGGCTTTTGGAGCAGGAGGAGCTGAGCTCTGTCCCCACTGCTGTTGTGAAATTCCAAATGGTCACAGTGTGCAGCACCATGACAACAGTGAAGTGCTTGTTATTCTGTGGGTGTAATTGACACCACTTTATCAATGGCAGAGTTATAATGATCTCATACCAATCCAGATGGCAAAATGGCTACATCTTGGACATTAAAATGGTAACTGATTTCTACCATGGGTGTGTTACAGTGTTAACGCTGGCTACAGAGTGGGGGGACAAAGGCCGAATGGCAGGGGCAGCATGACAGGAAGCATGCTCTGTTGCTGCCTGTGCTGTACCAGTTCTGCCTCTGACATACATCAGTCTCTGGGGCTGTTAATTCAGCAATGGCACTAAAACAGAAAAAGCAAAGACATTTAGAGACAGTGGGTTCCCCCTCAGTCCACTAACTAGGACAGCCAGTGGGAGTTTTTCAGTATCAAACACATCAGGAGCTACTCTCCAGTGCTCAGGAGTCAGGGCAGCTACAGTGCCCCTCTGCCTTCTACTTAGGTTTCATCCAGGTCTGAGAACACTGAGGGAGGGGAGAGGGGAGAAGTAAGTAGTGAAACATGTTGAGAGGGAGGCGTGGGGGCAGGAGGGACAGGAACTGCAGTTACCAGATGCTGACTCATCATGCTTTTCCTCTTGGACCTTGCACGGTGAGCAGCCAGGAGGGACATTAATGTTTAACTCCATTTAAGCTGATTTGACGAGGGGAAGGTGAAGAGTATTTCTCTCCCTGGAGCCACTGTGCTGTTTGTACCACAGATATGAGGGCCTGGTGGCTGAATGGGTTTTGTCATACAACATAATCCAAAGAGCACAATCCAGCTGATAAACTCCAGAAGGAAAGAGGGGAAATCAACAGCATTAACGCTTTGGCCTCCATTTTCACGGTTTACTGGCCACACAAATATAGCTGGAGGATAGACAGACAAACACTGTAAAGAAGAAAAGTAACGAAAAGCTCTCTTCGCTTGCCAGCAACCCACATTATCAATTATGCATCCGAAGAAGTGGGTTGTAGCCCACGAAAGCTTATGCTCTAATAAATTTGTTAGTCTCTAAGGTGCCACAAGTACTCCTGTTATTTTTGCACATTATCAATGATGATCCATTCAGAAACAGGACCCCCAGAACCACCTGAACCCCAGCCTTCTCTGGCTTGTAGCATTTACAGTGTGGAGATCGGAGCAGGGCTCACGGGCTGTGCTGCAGGACCCATTTCTGTGTGGCTTTCTTCGATAATGTGTGTCTCGGGAAAATAGCTCTCATTGTGCTGCAACTGGAAAGCGGTAATTGGGAAGTGCTGATTTTCATTCCATTGGAGGGACGAGGAGGACAGGGGGAAAAGTCAGGGATGTGTTCAATGTAGTAGGCGAAGTCCATGGGGTGGGGGTGAAGGCAATAACATAGTGTCTAACCAAGATCACCCTTCTTCCTTGGATTGTCGGTCACTTTTTCTCCACCTTGAATTCTTCTTCCCAAGGTGAATGAAATCCTCACCTGACAGCCTCAGTCAGAAGGCAGATCTAGTAGATAAAGCACAGGATTCGGAGAACTCCGAGTTCTGTTCCCAACTCTAACACTGACTTACTGTATAACCTTTGGCAAGTCACTTCCCCTTCCTGTCCATCAGAACGCCATTTGTAAAATGGGGATAATGTTGACCTGCCTCTCAGTCAATGATTGTTACTGAAGCACTCTGAGATCCATAGGTGGAAGTGCAGAGGCAAATCACTAGCGCAGGATTGTAATAAATCCGTGGCTAGCTAGGAGCCCTCTGTTGGGCACCACACTCTGGGAAAGATGTGGGGAAATTAGTGAAAGTCCAGAGGACAGCAACAAAAATGGTTAAAGATCTAGAAAACATGACCTGTAAGGAAAGATTGAAAAAAATTAGTTTGTTTAGTCTGAAGAAGAGAAGACTGAGGGGGGACATGATAACAGTGTTAAAGTACATAAAAGGTTGTTATAAAGAGGAGGGTGGTAAATAATTCTTTTTATCCATTGAGGACCAGGCAAGAAGTAATGGACTTAAATTGCAGCAAGGGAGATTTAAGTTAGACATTAGGAAAAACTTCCTAGTTGTAAGGGTAGTTAATCACTGGAACAAATTACCTAGGGAGGTTGTGGAATCTCCATCATTCTAGGTTAGACAAACATCTGTCAGGGATGGTATAGATAATACTTAGTCCTGCCTCAATTCAGGGGACTGGGCTAGATCACCTATTGAGGTGCCTTTCAGTCCTACATTTCTATGATTCTATGCTTGTCACAGTGCTGCTTGACACAGTCTCTTGGAACTTTGCAATGACAGAAATGGAACTCAAATTCCCCTTCTCCAAAAGCAAGAGCCCCTACCAAATGAGCTACAGAAGAATCACCATTAGCTGATAGCAGAATACAGCCTATGAGGGCACTCTTCAGTACTTATGTTGTTTATCTTTTCAAGTAGAGGCCACACACCAGCCAAGTCCTTGCAGGGTGTTTCTGTATTTCCTTTTTATTTGCATAAACCACAAATTTCAGCTGAAAACCCCTCCATGAAGGTGTTTGCGCCATTCACTCCCAGTTTGGTCCCCTCCCCTCCCCCTGCACTGCATACTGTGCATATGGACAAGGGATTAAAAGCAGAGCATAGAGAGATACAATGAACCACTGGGTTAAATGGAGATCCAATAGCCATTAACAGTGACTTGAGACATGTGGCATTAAGGAGGTAGTCGTTTATTAGAGATTTACTTCGGCCTCCGCTATAAAATGAAATGCGTACACTGGGAAAGAAATCAAAAGCTATGCCTGTCAGGCAGATCCGGCCTCTTTCTCAATCCCTCAGGAGGGCTGAGTGGAAAGGAATTCTGTAATTCATCATGTGAAAGTGACAGTATATGTTAGAGTTAAGGAGCCCATAGCAAGAAAGCACATGACAAAGGATGATTGGAACAGACTGGGGAACCTATCCGTCCATCCTTGCACTGTGACTCTGAAATGTTCTCTGTCTGAGGGAGGCTGGAATTCTTTCCCCAGGATGTAATAGTGGCTTTTGCTTTATTAACCTCTCACGTGACTGGATATCTCAGACCAAATCCTTCATATGAAGGCCTAATTCTGAGGCTCTTTACCCTGCTCTGCCAGTATAATCATCATTTAAACCCATTTTAAGGCCCTGCCACTATACAGCTAGAGAAGTTGTAAAGGGAACTTAATGTAAACGAGAATCAGCCCCTAATTAGTATTTATTCAATCAAACCTCCTAAAATCTGCCTTGAGTTACACCCCTGTAAATCTGGAGTAACTCTAATGTTACTCTAGATTTGCAGGGTAAATATGGGATCAAGATGATCGTGGCAGATACGGGGCCAGCTTTCTGCTCTCTGTTATGCCCGAGCAGCAGTGCTGCAGTCAAGAATCTGGCTTGTGATAATATACAATGACTTTTGTATGTATTGCAATCAGTTAACTGGTTTGACTGTAAGATGCCATTGAACTTTTTCTCAATTGATTTTAGCTGGTAAAATTAAGATGTTGGTTAATATTGCATTCTTGTAAGGAACGGTGGGCGGGGGCATACCCTATTTGCCTGAGTGTGGACTGAATAAGGACACTAGGATCTGATCCTGTGCTTGCTCTTTTATCTATGCTCCATAAAGAGTCAGTTTTAACTTCTTACACTTGTTTTCTGGAGCACTATGTTTCCATCCTGCCTAGAACCTCTGATCTTCAGTCCCAAATCTGCACATGCTTTTCTGACATATGAGCTGTGTGAGAACTCTCCTGGGACTTTTTATACAGCCCTCCTGATTGCCACTGTAATGGTTGTTATGCTTGTTTTTCTGTTGCCTTGGCTCCATAAAAAGAGGAATGTACATACTGATAGAGACTGCTTGGAAATAAAGTAAAATTCCACTTTAGTCACTGATTAAACCAGTGTTGGGAGGGACTTTTATGAAGTTAATTGACTGGGTGTAGTTCTAAGAAACAGAAAGGGCATCTAGGTGTTAGCACTGGCCATATCACTGAATGCTGCCCTCAAATCATAGCTGCCCAATTTTGCAGCATGCTGAGACCATCTTATAGGGAGCTGAACAGCCTCAACAACTGATTGGGAATCAATGAAAGGACTCAGCCTCCATCACAGAGTGCCAGCATATGTCAGGATTGACCCTAGGTGAAATATTAAACAGACTGTTGAGACAAAAATAAATATTGGTCTTGATTCTCCTCTCCCATGCCAATTAGGAAAAACTCTACTGAAGTCGATTGAATTCCACTGCTCTAAGAGTAATGTAAGAGGAGAATCCAGCCCAATTTAAAAAAACAAAACCCTGTTCCTATGTTACTGACTATACCTGAGATTGTTAATCCAGAAAGAATGGTTAAAATCTCACTGAGTTTTCACCATTTATGATGATGTCATAAACAGATGGCCTGTTAGAGATTCATTAAAATAATTTATGAAAACAAATGAACATCACAGACACTTTAAATTAAATTACATTAAAGCATGCAGTGCAAATTATACATATACCTCATCTAGGTAACCTTGTGTCTTGTTATGGCTGCCTCCTTGCAGCCCCTCACCCCCTTCTTGTTGTGTGCCATGTCCCTTGTCACATCGATTTAGGTCCTGATCCTGCAAGCAGCTCTGGACAGATCTCTGCGCCCTCATGGAGCTCTTTTGAAGTCAATAGGGCTCCACATGGATGGAGAAGTCTACACATGTTGTACTATCATCAGGATTGGGGCTTTAGACTGTAAATTCTTTGGAACTGGGACTGACTTTTAATATATGTTTATATAATGGCCTGGAGTCCTAATTCTGATTGTGGCCTCTGAATGCTACTGTAATGCAAATAAGTAATGTGCTAAAAAGTATGTTTATCTTTTACTATTTGAGCAGTGAAACTAAACTCGCCAATTTCACTTTCTGGTTCTTGTGCACTATCTCAAGTACCTTCTGTTTGGATTCCCAACACTGCAGAGGAATCCTTAAATAAAAGATAATTATTTTAATTACAATGCTTAAAAATAATAACTTCTACATTTTTATATTTAAGGAGAATCATGGACTACTGCGCTCAGGGGAGGGGGTAAAATGGGATCCAGTGGGAGCCACCCCTCCTCCCAGCATCCCACTGGATCCACAACTGTTGGGGAAACCCAACAATTCTTGGGGCACTGGGACCCAGATGGTACCGCCCCTCCCTCCATGTGGGCTTTGGAGAAGACAGCAGAGAGGAGCCAGCCAGAGACTCCAACCAGTAGGGACAGAAGCAGCCAAAGCAGGGGGATCTTTGGTCCTGGGGACATGTGGAGAAGTTTCCACCGTTTTGATTGGACTTTCTCTGTGCTGTGCTTCAGCTCCCCTACACCTTCAGTCTCTTCACTTCAGCTTTACTCTAGACCTGACCCTATTATCCTTTTCTCCCCTGCCCTGTCCCCCTCACCTCTTCCCTTTTCTTCCCATTTAGCTGATCCCCTCCTGAATAAACTCCCCTGCCCCAAAACAGTGATGGAATTTATATGCCATTTGCTGACATCACATTGTTCACTCTGCAGGGGTGTTCTACCCCTTCCCTGATCCTGTGTCTGTCTTGTCTATTTGGACTGTAAACTCTTCAGGGCAGCAACCACCTGTTACTGTGTGTTCATAGAGCACCTAGCACAAGGGGCCCCACTCTAGGTTGGCCCTTAAACATTACCATAATATACATTATTAATTATTAATAATCATAATAATAATAATAGAAGATGGATGCACAGATAAATGCAATCCCCATGGAAAAAATGTTCTTAAATTGGAGTTATTTGTTGAAGTAATTAATATAATATTATTATTAATGTAACCTTTAATTAAAATACATAACTACAGCATTACCATTGAAGAATGTATACATTAGGAAGACAGGAAATGACCAACTAAGGTAACTTACATAAACATGCTATTTCCTTTACATTTCGTACATGTAATTAATAAGATTGACTTGAGCAAGTTTACCTTACAGATGCCGGTAACAGCCGCGACCTTCCTCCATCAAGACATTCTTACAAATGCTTTCAACATATAGATCACCCGTCTGTGTGTGTGTGTATTTGGTGATGTGTCTATCTTCTGTGTCAGAGTTCAGGTTGTTATTGGACTATGTAAGGTGCACATTTCAATACTGATATTACTGTAATTAATGTAAACTAGCTAGTAATTTCCTGTCCTCTTAGTGATTCGGGTGTGTAATGGTCTGTATTGTGTCTGAGTTACATTCATTTCTTCAACAACCTTAAGTCTAAGTTAACAAAGATTTTTGTGTGGGGGAATTTCCCTGTGTTTGTAAAATAAATAAAAGGATCCTTGAAAGCTTCAGTTGGGTTGGCACAGGAAACGTTTGCCCCATCTAGGTCCCACTGGTGCTACAGAAATAATAATAATTTGAGGTGGGATTTTCAAAGGAGTCTGATGACTTTTCCACACTCAGAGTTGCACCAGTTCAACCAAATATGTGATTTTAAGCCCATTTGATTAAACTGATGCAAAAGGCTCTGAGAATGCTCTTATTTTGGTTTAAGCAGGCTTATATCAATTTAGTTTAAGTTGGTTAGGAACAGGTTTAAGCTAAACTGAAAGAACCTGCTCTTAGGATGAAATAAGAGCATCCACATGGGTTTGGATCAATTTATCTAAACCAGTTAAAATGTGTGTGTAGACGAGGGTTAGAGAATCAATGTGTGAGATTATAATGCTAGTGAAAGATGCCAAATTAACAGCCCTGGAGACAAATTTGTCTCTTTATCTGCAGGACAGGCATGCATGGAACACAGCAAGGCAAGCTCCTCTCCTGCCCCCGCACTGCCCGTGGTCCTCAGCCCCACCCTGGCAGGACCACATCTAGGTAGGAGAGGGGACTTTCCTCTCCCTGTCTACATTCAGCCCTTGGTTTCTTCTCTTAGGGTATGTCTCCACTGCAGTCTGCAGAGTTAACCCAGGTGACCAGCACCTGGGTTAGCCTGGTCCTGATGTGAGCAACCCCTCTGCAAAGCACACTGGAATTGTTGCATCCACACTGGTGCTGCATACACTTGTGTGAGGCATTCAGACATCTGCAATCATGTTCTCTGCTTCTTAGCATGCACTAAGCTGTGTCACTCTATACATTATTTTGCACTGTATTGTGGGAGAACTTGTCTGTCCTTCGTGGGCCTCTCTGTGGAAGTGCCCTTAGCTCACCAATCCAGAAAGGCGAACCACTCCCAGCTTGGCATGCTCTAGACTTCTGTCCATGGCCTCTTTTCCAGCCGGTGGTAAGGCATAGATACAACTCAGAATAATGACCTGTTCTAACTGTTGGCATTAATGTAATTCTCATTTTGGAACCAGGAGGCAGACACAGGGCATGAGACACGCGGGGTCATTTTGGCAGCAGCCTGTTGCCCTGAGAAAGTGGTAGTGTGCCTTGCTAAGGAGATCATGCAGACATGGAGCAGTGAAGACAACTGATGCACGTTTTAATAGCTGTAAATCCTCCTATGCTGAATGATAGTTCTGGAGCAGGGCCACAAGCACAGAGTGATGGAATCACATTGTCACATAGGCCTGGGACAACCAGCAATGGACCCAGAATTTCTGCACGAGGAAGGCCACCTTAGACTCCCAGCCAGGATGCCTGTGTTGGGGAGATTTGGAGCAGGGCAGACTAAACTTTATTTTTATTATTGATTTGGGCCTTTCCATTTATAACCGACAGAGAATGAAGAACTAGAGCAAAAGGGCAGCGAAACCTATGCCAAGGTTTTTATATAGATAAACATCTTGAGGAGCCTGAAGAGAGAGCACACACATACCATGCTAATGAAGATACACAAAACTGCCAACGTCTCAGTATTTAGTATAGGGAGAGGAATGCAGATTATCTCGTTTGGCTGCTAGAGAACTATCTACTTACAAGCAGAAAATTAAAAGCATCCAGCTGGCTACACAATCACTCAGCCTCAGTTTTCTCTGATGTGCAGTTATTTTTTCCACTCTGAATGCTACCTCCTCAAAGCTAATGAACCAATAAATAAAAGGTGGGAGATCATCTTTATTCATGGTTACTACTATCAGGCATTAGAGCAGCATTCCTTATGGTTTATAGTATTACTATTATTATTTATTTGTTTTATGGTAGCATGTGGAGCCCCACTCTTAACTGCATGGTGCTAGATGCTGCCCCCACACAGAGAGTTTCTGTGCAGAAGAGTTTACGATCTAAATAGGCAAGACAGACAAAGAATGGGAAAAAGGAAATATAATTATCTCCATTTTACAGGTGGGGAAATGGAGGCAGAGCTTGTGTGACTGGAAAAGAGCTGTGTAGCTCAAAAGTTTATCTCGCTCACCAACAGAAGTTGGTCCAATAAAAAGTATTACCTCACCCACCTTGGCCCAAGATCACACAGGGAAGCTGTGGCAGAACTGGGAACAGTGTCTCAATTTCCCCAAATCCAGTTGTTTATATGAGGGATTTGCACGAGGGCAGCTATATTGGTACAAAAATTCCCTAGTGCAGGCAGGGCCTCCTCTGCCTCCTAGTGCTGCTGACTTTCCGCATTTTGGTGCAAAACCATTGATCATTCCAGGGCCACCTGGCACCAGGATTGGGGCTATCGTGAGCAGAGCTAGGCTAAGGACACAATCCATGAATCCAGAAACCCTCCTGTTAACCCTGGTGACCCTCTATGAAAGCTCGGTGTCAGGCCTCGTGTGTCAGGCAGCACGCAGCTAGGGGACACTCAGTCCTCTACAAGGGGAGAGGAACAGAACAGGGGGAGATTACTGCGCATGTGCACAGAAGCTTTGCCAAAGAGGGGCGAGGGGACAAATGCGCATGCGCACCTAGGGAGAGCGCCGGCGAGGTGGGCGCATGCGCGCAGGAGGACCCGGCCAGGGAGACGGGGCGTGGCTAAGGCTTCTGGTTGGGGGTGGCTAGCGCCAGGAGGGGGTGTGGCCAAAGCTCCCCTGGCGAAGCTACCTCCGCTGCTCTAGGTGCCGCCGCCGTCTCCTCAGCAGCGACAGGTGCGCGGTGCTGGTCCCGGTCGCCGCCCGGCACAGGTGGGTCGTCGCGGGCGCTGGGGCCGCTTGGCCCGGTTCGGAGCCGCCTGGTTTCCCCGCAGGGGTCCGGTCCCCTGCTTGCTGCGGCGCCTGGGTCGGGTCCGGCCGAGGAACTGGGTCCCGCTCCGGCTCCCGCCGTCCCTGGCCGGGCCGGTTCCCTCCCAGACACCCCCCGGCGGCGGGTTCGGATCCCGAGGCGGGCGGGTTCGGCCCGTCGGAGCCCGGATTCCCTCCGCGGTTCTGGCCCAGGCCGGCTCCCCGCGCAGCCCCTGAGGAGCGGTGTCGCCGGGGCCGGGTTGTGGGGCTGGGGCGCCCCGGGCCTTGCCCCCCCCCCCCGGCTCCTATCCCTGTGGCCTGCCGGGCCGACCTGCCCCCGTGCCCTGAGCGCCCTGCCGGCAGCCGCCCCAGGGGCTGAAGCCACGCTCCCCTGCCTGCCTGGCGGGCTCCCTTGGCGGGGCAGGCGCTGGCTCGGTCCCCTCCCGCAAGCACCTGTCCTAGGGGTCCGCTCCTACGGGTGTGGGAGGGCAGCCCCGGAGGCAGGCGGATCTGACAGGGCAGCCAGATGTGAGACGTAACCGCGCTTGTGCACCTGCCAGAGGCGCATGAATACGCACTGACATATGCCTTTTAAACCGTGGGTGTGCCTGGAGAGCTTGAGACGGGCTTGATCAAAACTGTATGCCTGCTTTATGCCCTGGATTCATTTCCTGCCCCACCTGAGTCCTGGAAATCTACTCGGTGAGCCCTAGGAGGAAGAAGCCGCTATTCATGTCCACAGTGGGAATTTTCTGTGGAATGGAAGCTGGATATGTGACCCTTTGCTTGCTTTAGCTAGTTTAAAAAACTAAAAGTTTGTACTGCTCTAAAGCTGTGCTGTTATAGTAAATCAATGCCCTTAAGAGCTTTTGCTGTATAAAGTTCTCACAACTGCATAAATCTTGGATAGATTTGCCACCTCCATGTTCAAATTGAAACAAAATTGAAATGGCTTCTTCATATTGTTACCCTGTTTGGCCTTAGTGGCTAGCTTAAAAAAACTCTGGAGTCTAGTAGGTGGTTCTAATTGGGTGTAGAAATTGGTGATAGTCAGGTATTTCTTTAATGTACTCTTCTTTATTTACAAAGAATGTATAAAGAATCAAGAAGTAGAAACCACTTTTTTTTTTAACTCACAGCCCCAAGCAGCCTGTACCCCAACCCAAAAACTTCTCCCCAGGTTTCTTCTAGGGTCAGCTGCATTCTTTCAACTGCTCTTTCCAGCTGTCTTTCACTCTCTCTTTTTCTAGTTTGTCTGTTTTGCCTTCCCATACATGTACCACCTACCCAAAACAGTACTCAGCAAAAGCTCCTTGGTGGGTTCACATTTCTTTTGTTTTAGGTGGGGGTTTATCCTTGGAGTAATGGTAATTGAAAGGCGTGAACTCACCAATCAGTCTCAATGAGGTCATCATATAAATTGTCTGATCACCTGTGTTTATTTTCTTCTCTTCTGTGCTATGCAGTATTGAAAATTCAGCAATGAAAGTTGTTTGTTCCCATCTTTCAAAGAAATGAAAGGTGTCTGATGGCATCTTGATATGTTTGTGGAGAGCCTGTTTTATATAGGCTGCTAACAAATGTTTAGTAATGGGCATGGTACAGTCTTCACGTTCTTTCAGTATATGCCCTAAATACTAGGTGAACTCTTTGAAATGCAATTTAAGAAAAAAGCCCCAGTAATAATTATTTTGCTGTTACAAGCCTCTCACCACCATTAAAGAGGAAAAATGTTTAGGGTTATCCTCCCTTCTCCAGCTTTGGTACAAATCTGGACCACAGTATCTTCGTGTGCTACAGTGTATGGTAACTTTACACAGAAACTACAAGGTGGTTATTTCAAGTGACTTGTTCATGGCCATCTGTCCTCCTCAAGTGTGGACTTATTTGTTTGGGGTAGGAAGTCAAGGAATAGTTCTGAATTTTGAATTGAGTGGTTAGAAAACTGAAAATTTATCTTCAAAAATTAAAAACAAGAAAACATTCAGATTAACCTGCCACAATCCCAGGAAATAGTGCAGTTAGCATTTTGTCCTGTTCTGGAATATTATGTTTGTGGTGTCTTCAGATCTAATTCTGACTGCAGACTTTGATCTTATTCCATTAGTTGAAAGATTAGACCAGGGGTAGGCAACCTATGGCACGTGTGCCGAAGGCGGCACGCAAGCTGATTTTCAGTGGCACTCACATTGCCCGGGTCCTGGCCACCGGTTCGGAGGGCTCTGCATTTTAATTTAATTTTAAATGAAGCTTCTAAAACATTTTAAAAACCTAATTTACTTTACATACAATAATAGTTTAGTTATATATTATAGACTTATAGAAAGAGACCTTCTAAAAACGTTAAAATTTATTACTGGCACGTGAAATCTTAAATTAGAGTGAATAAATGAAGACTTGGCACACCACTTCTGAAAGGTTGCCAACCCCTGGATTAGACTGTATAGTGAACCCAAAGAACCTTATTCTTTCAGAATTTCTCAAGTGAGAGGTAACTTTTAGTTCAAGCGACTATGTTATGGTAGTGCACAGAATTTTTAAAGTAAGCTCTATAGAGAGAATTCTGCTGTTGTGGTGATAAGTATAGAATCTTAATTTGTCTTCTATAAACAGTATCATAGCTGGTATCTTTATCAGCTTAGGAGCACCTGTACCTCCATTGTTCTTCCTTGGGCAGTAGGAATATTTCTAAAATTCCTACTGTATCTACTTTAATAAACTTCTGTTAGAAAGTCAGTGATCAACAGGTGTATCTCTCTGTATTTTTAGCTTGACCAACTTGTAAACTAGCATTCAACCAATGAAATTAAATATTAATTTTGTTTAGAGGATGGTCTTTTGTGTGTGTGTGTGTGTGTGTGTGTGTGTGTGTGTGTGTGTGAGATGTGCAGTGCCCCCAGTGGTTCACTAGAATGTGACAACAAATATATTTATAATAATTGGTCTGATATTTTTTAGGGTGACAGTATCGGTTAAAAATGTAATTTTTACATGTTCAACTTTGAACTGAATATTTGAATTGTACAAGCAAAGCCTATTCCTAAAGGAGCTTGAATTTTAGGCTACACAACTCCAGCTATGTGAATAACATAGCTGGAGTTGACGTACCTTAGGTCGAGTTACCGCGGGGTCTACACTGTGGGGGGAGTTTCTCCCGTCGACTTACCTTACTCTTCTCATCAGGGGTAGAGTACAGGGGTCGACTGGAGAGCGATCTGCTGTCGATTTGGTGGGTCTTCACTAGAGCCTCGATCCCGGCTGTAGTGTAGACTTGCCCTTAGTAAATGTGAAGAAGCTTAATGAGAGGTTGTGGTAGCTACTGCTACTTCAGTGAGCTATTGGCACTGAAGCCAATAGCTTGGTAGCTAGACAGTTAAGAGTCTTGAGTCTCTGAGCCCCAGGCAGCATCAGGTATTTGTGTTGATGCAGATGTCTGAGCTTTTTACCAAAGAACACTTCGTATGAAAATAAGTCCATTATTCCATTATTCAGTATGTTAAATGACCTCTCATATTTGAATATTTTCCCGCTGATTTAACATACGTTTATTAGATCACTTGTCTGGTCTTAACAGCAAATGCTTGTACTACCTCCGAGTTTTAAATCTAGGTTTTTACATCATGTTTAAAATAAGAATTGTGAATGACAACTTTCTGGGAATGGCATTCTGAGCAGTAAATATCTGGGACTTAGGTGCTATTATTTCTGAGAAAATGGCTTCAAAATCTCTGTAGATCAGAAAACTGGCAGGGAGATGTTTGTTTCTGTATTGTATGGTGCCAAAGTTCAGCAAAATGACCTGGTGTTTTGTATCTCTTGTTTGTTACATGCCCAGCTATTTTTCTTCATACGATGACCTAATGCAGGGGCAGGCAAACTTTTTGGCCTGAGGGCCGCATCGGTTTCATAAATTGTATGGAGGGCCAGTTAGGGGAGGGGATTGTGGCCTGGCCCCCACCTCCTATCTGCCTCCCCCAGGACCCCTGCCCCATCCAACCCCCCCATTCCCTGATGGCTCCTCTGGGACCCCTGCCCCATCCACTCACCCCCGCTCCTTGTCCCCTGACCGCCCTCGGACCCCTGCCGCCCCATCCAACCCCTCCTCTCATTCCTGATGCCGCCCCCCCTCCCAGGACCCCTGCCCCCATTCAACCACCCCTTCTCCCTGTCCCCTAACTGTCCCCAGAACCCCTGCCACCCAATCCAACCCCCCTCCTTCCTGACTGCCCCCCCAGACCCCTGCCCCCATTCAACCCCCTGTTCCTCCCCCGACCACCCTGACCCCTATCCACACCCACACCCTCTGACCACCACCCCAAACTCCCTTGGCCTCTATCCTACCCCCCCACTCCCTGGACCCTTACCGTGCTGCCTGGAGCACCGGTGGCTTGCGGCGCTATGGCTGCGTTACCCAGCTGGAGCCGGGCCATGTCGCTGCCGCCACCACGCAGCACAGAGACCGGGTCAGGCCGGGCTCTGCAGCTGTGCTGCCCCAGGAGCTCACAGCCCCGCTGCCCAGAGCATTGCGCCAGTGGCGGAGCGAGCAAGCTGAGTCTGCGGGGGAGAGGGGACAGCAGGGGAGGGGCCGGGGGCTAGCCTCCCGGGCAAGGAGCTCGGGGGCCGGGCAGGACTGTCCCGCGGGCCACATCCGGCCATAGTTTGCCCACCTCTGACCTAATAAGTAGTAATCCTGATAAGTTACTATTTAGATGACAACCAAATGAACTTCTAAAAATCCTAGTACCTTCCTGTGAGTGCAAAAAGATACGACGCTGAGCAACATACATTAAACCTGAAAGTGCATCTACTGCCTATAACTGTTGACCCAAAGAAGAGCTCTGTGTAAGCATGAAAGCTTGTCACTCTCTCCAACAGAGGTTGGTCCAATAAAAGATACTACCTCACCCACATGGTCTCCCTAATATCCTGGCATCAACATGGCTACCATATAGGTTATCATCAGAAAAATAAACTTACAGAAGTGCAAATTTTAGAGGTGTATATTTTATTTTGATTAAAAAAAAAAAAGATTTTGGGTAATGAATTGGTAGATTAGTGGGTCATCAATGGGATGATTTAATTGGTGTTGGTCCTGCTTTGAGCAGGGGGTTGGACTAGATGACCTCCTGAGGTCTCTTCCAACCCTAATCATCAGGGCCGGCTCCAGGCACCAGCTTAACAAGCAGGTGCTTGGGGCGGCCAAGGGAGAGGGGCGGCACCTGCGGCAATTCGGGGGCGGCAGGTCCCTCGCTCCCTCTAGGAGCGAAGGACCTGCCGCTGAACTGCCGCCGCCGATCGTGGCGTTTTTTTTGTTTTGTTTTTTTTCCCCAATTGCCGCCGCCGATCGCAATCGCAGCTTTTTTTTTTTTTGCTTGGGGCGGCAGAAATGCTGGAGCCGGCCCTGCTAATCATCTATGATTCTATGATCAGTGTATACCTCTGCTCTGCTCAGTTGATTTTACTTTGTTGGTCCCACTGCTCAGCTCTGATGTCCCTTTTGCTGTTAACTAATGAGCTGTTACAGCAGATGCTTCTTTTTGCAGACACCTCAATATAAATATCTTTAAAAACAAACCACTCAGTCCTACTTTGAGGCAGCTAACTAATAGGGAGTCGAATCTGTGTATAAATACTTTCTCTAGCTCTTCCAACATATATGTGGGTTTTACTCTACTATGGTAAATGTAAAGTTTTAATTTACACTGGCTGTGATGCAAATGGTGAAGTTTAGCTATGGCTGATGCACCATTTTCTACTCCACCTTTTGGTAAATTGTCATGAAGACTTGCCAGGTTCCAAATATTCTCATCCGCCCTTCCACAATGATGATAAAAGTGCTAGTTTACTAACCCATTTAACTCCCCCCCTCCCCCCAACACTAACTCAGCTCAAGATTAATTTTGCAAGGCTCTTTTAATAGTTATCTTAGTTTGAGTGATTAGCGTATTAGACAGTTATAATGCTATTTCAGAGTTCTAGCTATCATTACATAAAACAAACTAAAATATTCACTAAACCTGTAATCTTGTAGAGACTTGTATGTTCTTAACTTCATGTACTATGAGTAGTCCTATTCAAGTCAGATGTTCCGGTGTCTGAGCTAGTTTCCTCTTGAGGTGGCATTGCAGTGGCGTGGCAGGGAACCTGCTTTTCTCAGTTCAGAGAAGTCCATGGTACCAAGCTTGGATCTGACCGGAATTATGCACCCACCTGGTTCCATATATGGTACCATCTTACTCCAGAACTGTAGTTTCCATGCCAGTGAGGGCTCATTATCCAAGAGGAGAATACTCCAGAGAGAACTTTAGATCTCCTCCAACAGATCCAAAGGGAGTAATTGGGGTGCTTTCCTTACCTCCATCCCAGGAGCATGGTTCTGTAACCCCTAAAATCTGTTTTGATTATTTTCATGGGATACCGTCACAAGGTGATAACCCCATTGGCATAGTTAGTCATGCTTGGGAGACTCATTTTGTAGAGAATCTCTTACTGGACTAGGCTAATAGGTTAGTCTTATGGTCCTTCGGAGCCCTTTTAAAGAAGGCCTTGCAGTTGTTACAGATTTTACTTGAGTGCCTTTCCACAACATGCAAGAGGAATTTCTCATTGTGGTCTGAGGCAGAATACAGTTTATTGTCCAAGAGGAACATTTCTTAAATCCTCGTTCTTGCTATTGCGACTCTTGTTTTATAAGACTAGTCAACCATGTTGGACAAAACTCAAGGAAACTCAGAACTACGTTATCAAAAATACAACAAAACAGTTGAAAAGCTAAAATAAACACTTGTAATCTTTAATGCTAACAATGTAAATTATTTACAGCCAGATTTGAATGGAGCAGGGAAGAAGTTGGTTCCATGACTCGTCAGGCAGATATAAAGGAGCTGATGAGGCAGGTTATTTATGTACTCTCCCTATGGAATGTGTAGCTTGAGGGAATTTCTCATGCCTCCTATCAGGCAAATACTGCTCAAAAAGGTTCCATAACCATGCAGCTGGACACATGACTTCTACAGGGGACTGTGGAGGCAAATACATTTGGAGTACAGACATTGCTGCTGGCAAGTAACCCCTTTATTATCTACACTTCTGCATGTCTCTGGGTGCCTTGTCTGTGTCCTTTAGCTTGTGAATCTCTGGGGCAGAGAATGTGTGTGTATTGTGCAGCACAGAGCATGTTTGTACAAAACAGATAGTAAACTAATACTCATAGTAGTCAATTAATATTGCTTTCTGGAAGTGGTCTGGAATGAATTACCCAGAAGGGGCTAGGAAGTAGCATGGATGCTTTAGAAACATGATGAATCTTTAAACAAAGTAAGATATTGGAAGGTGTTAAGAATATGGAAACACAGGTTTGTTAACATCTTCATGACAACTTCCATTGTGTGTGTGTGTGTGTGTGCGCACGCACCCTGTAGCCATTCAAGATTAAGCAGGCTACTTTGTTTCAGTTATGAAAAAAATTAACAGCGATTGCTCCCATTATGGAAGAGATGTTTGCTGGAATGAGTCATGATTGTTTTAACACAGATGTGACTGTAGGTAAAGGAGTGGTATCTGAAATATAATGCATGTGTTATCTGCTGGAAGTCAAAATTCTGTTCGCTTACCTTTGATAGTAATAATGTTAGTGCTTAAAACAAGGTGTGGTGTTTAAACATTCCTGTTTACTTTCAACTTCCCTTGCATATTCTTTCTGTTACAACAGTGCAGCATCTTAATGTCCGTGTCAGCTGGCCACCTCATCTTGGTAACCGGATTTTCCCGTAAATGATCTGACCTTCTGATCTTCAATAAATTAAAAATTGGAAAAGTCTTTTTGTATACATCTTAATTGCTTAAAATATGAACTAACTCCACTCTTGTCACTATTCCACCGAATTGTATACCCAAACCAGGGTGAAAATGCAAAATTACATAATAGAATTAACTGAAAGTGAAATACAGCTTTGTTACATGCTCCCTGTTTAGAGCATGTCAGTCATGTTCAGCTAACATTAGACAGCAGGCTTAATCCTGTGAAGCACAGGTATGTTGCATTACATGTAAAAGTGCAAGGTACAAAGCATGGAGAAACTGATCCTGTTTTTAACAAGCATTTCTGTGTAGTTAAGAGAGGGATATATTAGCACATGGATTACACTTACACCCAAATCTCAGCTATGCCTATTCACTGTTTATTGTTTACTTGGCATTACTGGAAGGAAGGGAACAGACTAACTGGTGACTAGAGACTCTGCTACAATGAAATTTTCTTTGGTTATAGCCATACATAAAACGGCATTATTCCCGTGCAAACAGTGGCCTTGTCTGTCTATGCTGCAGCTTGCACAAAAGCAGCTACTCAGTGATGGCTGTAATTGAGGAAAATCTCTTGGTGTAGACAAGGCCTTGTTAATTTGGAGGAATGTATCTAGAACTTAAAAAAAGAACAGGAGTACTTGTGGCACCTTAGAGACTAACAAATTTATTTGAGCATAAGCTTTCGTGGGCTACAGCCCACTTCTTCGGATGCATCCCTGAAAAGGATGCATCCGAAGAAGTGGGCTGTAGCCCACGAAAGCTTATGCTCAAATAAATTTGTTAGTCTCTAAGGTGCCACAAGTACTCCTGTTCTTTTTGCGGATACAGACTAACACGGCTGCTACGCTGAAACCTATCTAGAACTTGTGCACCTTTTAACCTCCACTTACACTGGAGCACAGCAGCCTTGCCGTAGCAAGGCCTTAATGTCTATAGACATTTAGTGCAAAATTATTTGTGTATGGAAGAATCTTGCTGCTAAGTGGTTTGCTATCAAGTGGGCTTCGCTACATGCTTCCTTTCTGTGCTAGAAAGGGCTCTTACAGGCTAGTTTCACTGGATTTTCAGTGCATCATGAGACGAGACTTTATAAGCAAGTACTTTGAGTAACTTTTCATCTTGTGAACACATGCACTGTCTGCCCTAACTATGCAAAGATGTTTCAGAATACGTAGTTTGGAAAGTGTCAAGAGACTGACATCAGTAATATCAAATCCATCCAGAACTGAAATTACAGTCATAGGCCCCTTTATGACCCTTTTCAGGGATTTGAAACTTGGCCCTTGAAAATTTCAGCTGGACATAAAAAGTCTCTGAGGTTTGGCACAGTAGTAAGTTACACAGTAATTCCTTGTTTATTCTCCTCCCCCCCCCCCCCCGCCCTTCTTCTTATTATTTTTTTTTTCACTTCTACCATTTGAGGAACCAGTAGTATGCTTTTTGTTGTTGTTGTTTGGTTTGTTTGTTTGTTTGTTTTTACTGTTTGATATTGTGGCTAATAGGAAGTTTTGCTTTCATATGCAAACTCTAGTTTTGGCACTGGTTTGTCAGTATGTGCTGTCTTGGATAGTACAATAGTCTTGTAGACCTTTCAGAACATTGTGCCAGTGAAATTCAAATGGGCTGTTCTGAAGAACCCTGTCCTTAGTGGAGACACATCCATAGATGGTTCCTGGTGGGCAGTGGTTACCGTCTCCAGTACTTGAAGTTGGAAAAAGTTAGAATGTATTGACTTGTCCACCTACAGATTTTTAAGAGTTGTGCTCAAACTGCATCAGGAGTATAGCCTGAAAGGATTAATCTGAAATCCATTCAATGGTAGTGCAGCCTGGATTTGCTGTGCTTGCAAAGTGTCTGCTTTCAAACCAGGAAGTAATCATGAGTGCATCGTATCATAAAGTAGGTTATCATCCTGATACACATTTTTTCCCTATTCTGGGTCCTTTTTTGCATGGGTTAGAAAAAAGTCCCTAGAGAAGTGTGCTAGTTCTCTGCTTTTAGTTGTGGTGACACTAACATTTTCTTAGTGCTTCCATTTCAGGTGTGATTTTACTCCAAGAGTGGATCTGTGGCGCTATATTCTGAGGGCTCGTCAGCGTCTAGTAAATAAATCTTTTTTTTCCACTTGTGAATGGATCAAATTAAATACATGAAACTGATGAAAAAATATCAATCTAGGCAGTATTTCTTTACCGTAACACTATAAGGATCCCCCTATCAATTTATGCTCCCATATCTTATGGGAGCAATCTTCAGACATGTGAGAAGAGATGTTGCCTTAAACAGTGTCACCTTGCAGTGTCTCTGGTGTGATCAACTGATACTCTGTGCCCCAATATCACAGAAAGGAGGAACAAGCAACATGCCCATTAGGAGCCAAATCATTTGTGGAGTTATCATGGGGCCCTCAAAACTGTTCTTAAAAAAATAACATAAAAATAATTAGATGTGCATAAATTCTGGTTTCGCTTTCTGACAGCTTCCATGCTGAAGAGCTGTTCAAAACCTTGTCTCTGTACTGCTGTAAACTGGATGTTTAAAGCCATTCCTTTAGGTAACTGAGAGCTGTTGTAATATCAAGTTTGCAGACCTGTGCATGAGCGGAGGACTTGTTCCAACTCACAAAGGAAGCGGCTGCTGCATTAAATCTGAAGACCATGACAATAAATGAGCAATGTTTGCATAGGAATTACATCCTCTTAGGTTTCATAACTCTAACCTTCTTACATAAATGCCTGAAGGTTTGTTTTAGAAACCAGAGTGGGAAAGGGCAGACAGGGCTTCCTGGAGCTTATTTGTGCCATGGAGCCTATGGATCTGAATTGCAGGGGGTCTCATGTTAGCATCCTTTTCACTCTGAGCTTGTCTTCTCTTCCCATTCTGTTGCAATGGTCAGTGTTTTTACCAGTAAAATAGATTAAAGTTCCTTGAAGATGTTTTTTAATCTAGAGCTATTGATTTAGTTTTTTTATCCACTTGATCCAAGGAGCCTGCAGTGACTGTTACTTGGCAACAATGATCTGAGACATGCTTGTAATGCCCAAATAAAGACTGACAATTTGTAGCCACTCAGTCCAAATCCTTTTTGGATCACTATTTCATATTGATTATTTCTTTGCTTTGTTTTTCATAGATCTTTCTGCTTTCACAAGATGGAGCCATCTCCATTTAACAGAAGACAATGGACTTCACAGTCTGTGAGAATCACTGCCAAAGAGCTTTCTCTAGTCAACAAGAATAAGTCATCAGCTCTCCTTGAGAGGTTCTCCAAGTAAGTGCTGTGAAGCTTTAGTTCAAAAACAGGTGTGTAGCCTAGCAGCTGACACCTTGCGAGCTGATGGTGGCAGTTCCCCGTCTGCACTGCTTACCTTTTTAAAATTCAGTTAAACCCCATCTTCTGTGCAATAAAATACTCACAGAATGTGCTTCAGGCAGTTGGCAAATCCTGATGCATTAGCCATAGAACTACAATACCCCTTTCTGGCTGCCATTGTGAGCACTAGCACCCCCCTCCTGCTGGAAGAGAAGGTGCAACCTTGATGGTTGATTCATCTTCTAATCTTTCTTTATTAGAGGAGTGTTCACTTGCAGAGAGGCAAGGTAGACTGTGGAATCTTACATTGGTTTCCCATTCAAACAATAACGTTTTCTTGTAACCAAGGAAGGAGGCAGCCCTACTAAGCAAACGCTTACATTAAGCGTGCTTGCTGGAAATGCACGTCATTGGTACTTGAGAAGTGTGCAGACCACAGGTGGGGACCTTCAGTGTAAGTTGGGCACCTAACTCCCTTAGGCTGCTTTGAAAATCCCAGCCTATTTTAATAATATTGCCTGGTATCAACTTCTGTAATTGGTACTGGGATGTGTGGAAGCCTCACATGAGAGGCAGCTGCTCTGAATTATTTTTTAAAATACCTGATCTCTAGTCCATTCCTGGAACATGCTATTTTGTTCTTTAGAAGTGTTGAGTGCAAGGAAGAAAATGCTTGTTATGGCTGTAGTCAGTGATTCATCTGCCTCTAGCTGTGATTTTGAAATTGAGCCTGGTCAATTTGCTAAACTTTAATAATCCTTTAAAATGGCATTTACTGGAGTAATTCACCACACTATACTTTAACCAAGCAGGGCTTCCCTACCCTTATGAAAGCAATGGCAGGGCTATTTAGAAAGGACACTTCAGTTCCCACGTGGTTCACCAATCTTGAAATCCACAGCAGGAAACATAATCCTACTACAGCTCTTTCAGCTAAATCTACTGCTTTTAAAACCATTTTTATATCCCCAAATACCATGCAAACTGCCAAGCTCTTCTCAACTTGTTTATAAGTTTGTGACTAACTATTAGTGAAATGGAGGGGCTGTTAGTGCAGATTTAAACCAGGCATTGTGCAGACTCCTTTCCCTGCCTGCAACATCCATGTCTTTCCAGGCTGCCTTTTCCTTCAGTCTTCTGATATTTTTTTTCCAATGCACCTCACTCTTTGCCTGGGTCTCATGCACAACTCTGCCAATGAACCTTGTTCCACCCATGCAGTTGCCCTGCCATTTCCAGTCCTGGGCTTATCCAGCAATGGTAGTCAGTTGTACAAAAATGGAGAGATTTCTCATAGATTTGGATGAGATCACCATGTTAATTGTTGCAAGTGGCCAATCGGGATTTGAGCAAAAGCTTTCAAAAGGTGCAAAACTAATACATAAATCCAATATGCTAGAACCTCACCATCTCGTCTTACCTTGTAGGCTACAACTGTAGTGTACTCCTTTGAACAGCAGAGACACAAACTTGTTACCAGACACACTGAAATCAGTACTTTGTTTCAGTGATGGATACTCTTTGGGTATTGCTAGTGTTCAGGGGTTGTGATGGGCAAAAGAATCAGCAAAAAGAGATAGAAGAGAGATAATTTACTCTCCTAGAAATTAAACACTAAATTTGGGGAATATAATTGTCCCCCTCCCCCAATGAGTGGCTATTGATAGATTAGGTCCAAATTCTGCTATGCTACCAGTGGCTGCAGCTCCCTTGACTCCAGTGAAGTTGCATTCAAATATGCAGGGCTGATAATCTTGGCCTCAGTTTCCATAAACTGATCACATTCCTTCTACAGGCATTTCCTTATTTTGAAAAATCAATTAAGGTTTTGAATTAAATCTTGGCTCTGCACAAGCCTGAGCTCCTGGTTACACAAATGTATTTCTGCCACATGCTCCACTGTCATGGAAGTTAGCTACCTGGGGCTGTCGGTCTTTCCCAGAATCAGGTGTTTGCAGTGGCTTTTACTCTGCACACACTTCATTTCAGCAGCCAAATAAAATAGCCTTCGAGCACCAGCCTAACTGTTCCCTGCCAGTCTCTCTGCCCCAAACTGAGCTGTTTGTTGGCCTTTTATCTGAGGATCAGGTGACCTGCTGATGATCATGTGATGCCTGACATCCAATCAATCACCTGGGATGCATCTAATTAGTCAGAGGTGGGGCTAAGCCAGCTCCCTTAAAGGGCCACCCCACCCTCTGGCACACCTTCAGTCTGTTTTCTCCAGTGCATCTTTGTGTCTCTATCCAGGAAGAGGCAGAGCAGCAAAGGACTTGCCCCATTTGTTGCTCACTTCAGTTCTGTGCCTTGCCATGGAGGAACTGAGTTGGGAAGACAAACTTGGAAGCTTTGTAGCACAGTACACCCTAGATTGGGGGTTCTCAAACTGGGGGACTCCTCAGGGGGTCACGAGGTTATTGCATGGGGGGGTCACAAGCTGTCAGCCTCCACCACAAATCCCGCTTTGCATCCAACATTTATAATGGGGTTAAATATATAAAGTGTTTTTAATTTATAAGGGTGGGTCACACGCACAGGCTTGCTGTGTGAAAGGGGTCACCACTGCAAAGGTTTGAGAATCACTGCCCGAGATCGTCAAAGGCTTGGACCAGCGTAACTACATCCATCAAGTGCAGGCGCTTGTGTGTTTTTCTTCTGTCCTTCAGAATGGAAGCTGCTTGTGCAGCTCATGGGGTGGGAGAGCAGCACAGGCTTTCTGCTTAGACTAACAAAGGAGGAGAGGGAGGGAGAAACCTCCCATGCAAGATGCACAAATCCAGCACACAGTGTAAACAAATGGCCTGATACAAAACTCAGTGATAGAGTACAAATATAGGCAGGGTGGTAAGAGATTGTTTCTTCTACTGGATTAGGCCATCAGATAAGATTTAGTCATGGGGGTGGCACCAGCAGATATTTCAAGAACTGTGAGTTTATAATGTCCTTTCAAATCTGCTACTGTGTCACTAACTGGCTGTAACTTGCTGACAATTTGGCTTTAAAATTAAAACTCCAAACAGATATGTGATTTAACTTTTAAAAAACTCTCATATATGACATGTTCAGAGGCTAGATAATAATAGGATTTGCAAAGCCTAAGAGATCATATATGCAATCTGTTCTTGGGTTACTTTAAGCATCTTTCAGCATCAGGCCCCAAGCAGGCAAGAGAGATCTAAGTGGTGTGTTTGATTCCAACGATATGATGGCATGGATGTGACTGCAAGACAGCTGGAGTTGTAAGGCTCCTGAATGGTACACTGGAGAATTCAGTGGCAGAATATAAATGTAGGAAACAGGCTACCATCCATTGCTTCTGAAAAGTAGAACTTTAATTACTATAAAGTTGTTTATCGCTACAACATTTTGGTGGGAAAACCTATGGCTTTTTTTACAATTTATTTGGGCTCTCTTTTAGTCTTTGCAACCAACTGAGCAAGGTCTTTCACGATCTCTTAGCTTTGGTTCTATCTGTCCAGGGCAATGAAGTGTGGGATGGCTGCTGGGTTTTTTTAATGGCTTTACTAGTTAATGGGTTTTAAATATCGTTTTTGTCTGTAAGAGTTGTATTGCTCAAAAGAACATGTCACTGTACCTTGTTACATTGTTCATACGCTTTTGTGTCTTTTACCACTTTTTCCATGACAATCAACCAGTCATACTGATAAGTGTTCAAGATCTCCAGTTTTTTGTTCATGAGGTCTGGAAAGTATGTAATATCCTTGTTGCAGGGTGAATGTGCTCCCACCAAAAGATTTGGAACTTTGTAGTCCAGTTAATTTTTCCCCCCCCCTTTCCCAAAAGGTATCAGAAAGCAGCCGAAGAAGCTACTGCAGAGAAAAAAAGAAATGTAAGTATTTATGATCCTTCTGGAATGAGAAGTATCATGTAAATTAGGGTAACTAGCTATGTTACACCTTTCCTGAGACTGCTGCTCTTGAGGGAAGCTAAACAACCCATACATGCTCTGTGGCTTTTTTGTACTTTGGCTTAGATGCAGTGTTTGCCTTTTTTCACTAAGGGCTTGCTTTTGGCCTGTCTTCCCCCACTGGGTTGACTGAAGCACAAGGAAGTCAAGTGACTTGCCTGAGGCGTCACACTGAATCATTGGTTCAGTTCTAAGTAGACGCCAAGATGCATCTGGCTCAGAGTCCTCTGTTCTAATGACAAAACATGAATGACCACCTCTGTGTTCTGAGCTGTAGGCAGCTGTATGGTTTCTATGCTTGTTTGCTCATTTCTTATCTAAATTTTGAAGCTTAAAGGGATGCTGTCAGCTTCCAATAGTTCTAATTTGTTATTTTCCTTTCTAACTGCGGAATCCATTTAGGGGACCCTTCTCTGAAGTAGATTTTTAAATCATTTGGACTGACTTGCCTTGTGGGAGGAGAGCCATTCTGTTTGGCTCTGCTATTACCGTTTCGCTTCCTCCCACTGCTCTGGGATCAGGGGACTCCGGTGGGTGAGAATGCACTAAGATGGCAAGTCTGCATTTACAAGCAGAATCTCTGCTTATTCTTCATTTAAAATGTACAGGGTTAACTACGGTGTCCAGAAGGAATGAGCAATTCCCTCTCTGAGCATGCTTCCTCAGTCATAAGTGAGCAATTCGATGGCACACTTAATAAGCATTGGATGTCTTGTCTCTGGGTCACTGTAGCCAGGGCAAGAAAGACCAGGCAGGAGCCTGTTCAATGCTCCTTCATTCCCATACTCTGTCAGGTCTCAGTAAGTCTTTGGATGATCATGTAGGTCAATAATTCTTGCTTGAAACAGTTATATTTAAACCTATTTATAAGAGCAAGTTGTGGGGTGCTTTGCAGGATGTAATCTCTCAGCATTAATAGGGAAGAATGCCAGCTCACTACTGGAAGCTATTGCATCACTTGTATGGGCAGGGCAAAGTAGAGCCTAAGCACAGAATGACTCATGGTATGATGCATGCCAGAACTCCATATGCAGCAGTGCACCTGGGATTCAAGGAGACTTTAGCTGCAGGAACTTCAGTGTCTAATTTTGTTCTGAAAACTCTTCACGCGGGGGACCTTTGTTACCTCTTTAATACATTGTGCCATTTTCCCTACAACATTGGTACTTGCTTTAAATACAGTGAGCAAAATAAACTGATCTTTTCCTGAAGCTTAGGTGGATTCTAGTTAGTTTGTAAAGAAGCATTCAGAATGTGACTAGAAGAGTAATGGGGTGAGAGACTTAAATCCCAATATAGCTGCTAATCCTGTTTAATTCCCTAAAGCCTTGCAGACCTGTTCTACTTGCAGTTAGTTTCACTTATGGTAGGATCCATAAGGAACAGACCACAAAAATGCAGCGCTGGCAGGTATTAGATGTGAATTTGCTAAATGTGGGGTTCTGTTGTTTGTACATGGGGTAATCACTGTTGAGCAGAAGTAGTCTGAAGGTACTTGAATCTGAGGGGTAGTATTGCTGTGGGTCACTATCAGCTAACCCAGAATATGTTCTGTTGGCTTATGGCAGTAGTGTGGCAATGCTTGTAGGATGTAACTTATGTGCATGAGTGTGTGTCATTCAGTGATCACAATGTTACCTTTAGTAGAAGAATTAAATATTCCACTATATGATCAGATTTTATAAATGGATGAAAAAGAATTGTAATGTTTAATTTGTATTGGGTGGTGTAAAATATTGTGTTTAGAGGCCTGTTGGCACTGAAATGCTGCCACTAACTGAAAGTAGAAATGCATAAATCCAAAGTAATAGTGGTTTCTGAAAGATAATCTTTAGTTCTTGTTCTCCCTGCTTCCCTTAGAGCAGATGGAAAACATTGCAACATTTGGCATAGCACCCCTCCACATGTGCCTGCTTTTCCCGTTGTTAACATAAGTCTCTAATTCTAAAGTCTACTGGTGTTGATTCTGTTAGATTTCCTTAGTGTGTGGATTCAAGCCTTTTGTGTCTTTAACTCTCATTAGACCTTGATTCCCATTTTTTCCTTATAAGGCCATCCTGTTTGATCACTTCCTGCTTCAGCTTCTAGCTTTTCTCTTCTCCCCCCTCCCCGATCTTAGATGCTTTCTCCATGTGGCACAGTTGTAACTATTCACAGCTGTCTGAAAGAGCAGCGGGCTAAGAGCAGCACTGAGTCTTTACTTCCTTTTGTACAGAAAAGAAGTGCTTTAATGCTTCATCAGGCAGTTTGACTGGCATTAACTTCTTGTTCTTTTTAGAACACAGAAAATCTTCCTCCTCATTTTAAAAGGGGGACTCTGAGTGTGTTAAAGAAGAAGTGGGAGAATCCAATATTGGGAACAGAGTCTGGGACAGAAACCCTACAAAGCAACTGTACTGAGGTTAGGCAGAAGGTTCCCAGCCCCAGTGTTGGAGTAGAAACCAACCCTGCTTCTGAAGCAGAAACTGACCAAACATCAAGGGTCTATACTAAATCTCAACTCCGATCGCCTTCTGGAGCCTTTGACCAATTGAAATATCCAAGTGTTGACAGCAAGGAGTCTAAGATCTACTCATTGGAAAGTGATAAAATGGAAAATTGTGTAAGAGAATCCAGACAAGAAGTAGGCAAACCTGAGACCAGTGAAAACCCGGACTCTTCGGGGAAGATAGAGAAATATAACATCCCACTAAACAAACTAAAGATGATGTTTGAGAAGGGCGATGCAACTCAAACAAAGGTAAGGATTATATAACTTCAGACCTTAAGAGGCTAAAAATTAACTGCCTCCTGGGCATCTGGAAACTCTCTGCAGGGGGTGGTTCAGAGCTATTAACTGTACAAATGGCAGTTTTATTCATTACTGAAGCTGAAAAATGTATTTTGAAGTGGTTGGTGCTAAAGAGCTGAAAACTCGTGGATGTCACTGACTCTCCATGTATGCAATCTTGTAACTGTGTTGGTCCTAGGGTATTAGAGAGACGAGATGGGTGAGGTAATAACTTCTATTGGACCAACTTCTGTTGCTGAGAGAGACAAGTTTTTGAGCTTACACAGGGCTTCAAAGCTTGTCTCTCTCGCCAACAGAAGTTGGTCCAATAAAATATATTACCTCACTCACCTCGAGTCACTGACTCTCTGTTGCAGTTCCACAATAGCAGGGAATTATTCTTTTAACATGTTAATCTGGGATGGATAGATTATTTCTCTCATTTTTGGTTGGATCCAATCGAAAACACAGAATGGACTGGTATTTGAGTAAATTTTTTTTTTTTTTTTTTTTTTTAAAGCAAGGTGGGGCTGACTGCTTCTTAATTTCCCCTATGGGCACTGAGCAGTGAGTCATTTAAACATGATTTTTTTTGTTGTTTTGTTGTTTTTTGTTTTTGTTTTTTTGTTTTTGTGTGTGTGTGTGTGTGTGTGTGTGGTTTTTTTATTTTATTTTATTTTTTTTATTTTTTTTAACAGAACTATTAAGCTCCCTTTGTGAATAGCTTAACACCCACTGCTGTGGGACAGGAAGGTCTGCCAAAGCTACAGGGAAAGTCTAAGGCTCACAGTATATTGTACTGAGCTGAAACTCCATCTCCTCTTTGCTATCCTCTCATCTGTGTATCTGAATAAATGTTTCCTATCAAAGAAAATCCTCTCACAGAGAAAATAGCTAGACGAGCTCATGCCTTTACTAGTTTTGACATGCAAACGCACAGGGCTTGCATTTTCCTACAATTGCTCATGAAATTTGATCCTGCATGTGGACTGCAGATTTTGTCCCCAGGGAGAATTGCTTAACTAGAAAATGAGTTGCATATGCCAGTGACTTACAACAGAGTCCTGGGGCCTTAATGCTGGTGGATTCTCCAGTTTTCTCATAATTTCTTATTATTTCTGCCTTTGTTTTACTCATGATGGTTTTATTAGATTATTCAGTAAAACAAAGCAAAAACTTGGACAGGGGAGATATTTACTTTAGATATGAAATAAAAGGGGGTTTGGGGGACAGAATCTTTGGGTTAGGCTGAATATTTGGTCAGAATATAGGCATTCAAAATGGTTTCTCACAGTAACCGTTTAAATCTGAGTTCTTAGTTCTCATTAAAATTTGTAAGAGCTGCCTTTGCTATTGACTCCATCCCTAAGGTGCTAATTACAAGGAGCAGTAGCAAGGTGTGACTTTGGAGATTTCTTCTCAGGAATTCATTCTCATGGGCACAAGTTTCCAGAGCACATGAAAACTCCACAGGAAAGTACCAGTTTTCCAGCCAAACTTGAGTAACTGTATCTGAGCATTGGGGGAAGGAAGTGTTTTTGAACTGACCAAACTACTCGTCTTTAACAGCTGGAATTGGTAACTGTATGTCATAGATAAGTCGTTATTTGAAATTCGGTCACAGCAAACTGGCTAATACAGAAATTGACCCCAGCAGTTCTGAAAGTCCTAAAACTTTGAAGGATTCTTCCCTTAAATTCCATTTTTGTCCACTCAAAATTCATTTTGCACATGCATTCCCTCCCTCAATCAAACTTATAAAGTAAGATGTCTACGTTTTTTAAAATGAAGGGGAAAGGCCTTTGTTGCAACTAAAAAGCACTTCTGTAAGTTTTCTGGCCCTGGAAATTTTAGGGGGTATGAGGGTGATATCATGCAGATACAGTCATGCAGCATAGGGATATACTTTAGTTGCATTACAGTTGGGAACAACTGGAGAAGCAGCACAAGTCTGGGTAGTTTCAAAGTGCAGTGTGCTCAGTTCTGTAATTGAACATGGATAGCTCCTAAACTGATGGTCCTGACTGTCCCTGCCCCTTATGTCCTCACCTGCATCTGTTTGTAGAAACAAAACTATCCAGACTCTCAAAACTGAACAAAAAAATGGCTGGATTAAATTTTACCCAGGGATGCCGCACCGCCTGCACAAGTTCTTCTTTTCTGTTCAGATTTTGATCCAGCTTCTGAATCTCAGAAGCAAGACAAATGTTTATTGCGTCTTTGGGAAGAAAGTACTTCTAAGCATATCAGTAGCAGCCTGCCTGAGAAGCGGGTGTGGGACTCAAACCGATGCCTGAAGCAAAAGACCAGCTTTCCTTTATTACTTATTGGTTCTAATGTCTCAAGTCTTTGGCAATTTCAAAGATACTTCAGTGTGTCACAGTGACTCACATCAGATAAGGCACACAAGCGCAAGTAGTAGAAGAAAGTCAGGGGGAGCATAACTTAAAACATTCCAATCAAGCGTTAAGATACGATTGTCCCTTTTGAGTTGTTCTGAGGCAGGTACTTGTTCTTTTTGGCACTGTTAATCTGATATGCAGTGACTTGTATTCTTATGTTGCTATATAAATTAGGTGTGGTTTGCCTAAAGCAAGATGAGTTGTTGGGCAAAAGACCAAATGGAATGGCAACACTGCACTTGCAGCATCTTTCATCCAAGAAACTTGGGCCTTTTCAGAAATTGGTTTAAAAAAAAAAAATTTTTTTTTTTTTTTTGCATACCCCATTTTACAGATGGGGAAACTGAGGTGCAGCAAAGTATAGTACTTTGCCCAAGGTGTCACAGCGAGTTTGTGGCAAGTGTCTTACTGAATCAGGTGAAGGTATTTCTCCCCAGTCCTTTCTCCCTCCCCCCACAAATGCACATGTACAGTTGTTGGGGAGGGCTGAGGAGATTGGCTTGAGACATTAGTACACTTGTTATGTTACTGCATAGCTACAGTCATGACACTGTCTACTTCCAGGATTTGACTCTGATTTCCTGCTGCAGTGAATTCCAGTTTGACAATATACTGAGTGAAGTGGTATTTCCCTCTATTCTAAACTTACTGCCCTATAACTAGTGTCCATTTGTTCCCATGATGGCATAAGATGAACAAAAGAAAGGACTATACCTCTCAAACTTTGAATCACTCAACTCCCTGCTAAGCAGAACCATAGTTACTTCAGCACCTGTCTCTAGATTGTAAACTCCTTGGGGGCTGTGACCAGGTTTTGCTCTGGTTGATAGGATAGCCAGTACAGTGTGCTTTCATGCATAATGGAATGAATTACAACACTGGGGAGTATTTTGCCCAATCTGGTTTAAAAGCATCATGAAAGAATTTTACTTTAAGCTTCAGGAAACCCTAGCTTTTTATTTTATTTCTGTTGATGTGTTTAGTCTACATAATCTCTGAGCGAAGATTTCAGGGAAAGTTTGTTCAAATCAGTTCCAGTCTGCTGACAGGAAGGAGGATGGGGTATGTAGGGAGGAGAGAGGAGGAGGAGGAAACCACTCCTCAAGGAAGCTTCTAGACTTAGGCATCTCTGTTCTTAAAAAGGATTGTTTGTCATCTAAATGAGAATGGAATCCAGATACTCACAAGATTTTAGTTATATACCTGAGAGCTTCTGGTTTAAGAGAACTGCTGTTCTTTAGTACTTCCAGATGCACTTACCTGACCAATTAAACTTTCTTCCTGGGTCATATTGTGCCCTTGTAAGAACTTGTTTGTTCCACCTTCCTTTCTGCTAACCACACCCAATATAAAGAAGCATGAACTTTGTGTTTAACTCTGCAAACTAGATGTCAGATATGTCTCCAAATTTATGCTAGTAGGAACTTTCAATAGGCTAATGCAGCCGATGTTCACCTTCTCCCCCCCACCCCCCAAAAGGACACTATTCCTTAGCAGCGCTCTCCCAAAAATCTCAACCTAAAATACTCTGCTTCATGTACTGGGAGAAAAGAAAAACTGTTGTCTATACTTTAATCCCAAACTGTAAGGTTTCAGGCATTTCAGAGTGTTGGCTCAGTGTGGTAGTGGTGGTGAAACTCAACAAGAATGTGCAAGCAAATCTTGGAGATGACTGAGGAGTCTGCAAATTCCTAGAAGTGCGTAGGCTCCGCTTGGGTGCATCTGTCAGTACCTTCACCAGAAGGAAAAGGTTGGTCTCAGTAAAATGCTTTTCCAATAAGAAACATTAGCAATTTTCTAAACTCTAGAAATATAAAATTTCTAACCTTGCTAATGGAAAACAAGGGATTTTCCAACTGCGTTTTCCTTTCCCGGTGAAGTTCCTCTGTTCTGTGTGCTAAAGAGGCCTGATTTTTCACAGTGATTATCTTACAGTGCAGCTCTGTTAGTATAAAACTGGAATTTCTATCAGTTTGGTGACCAGAAAATGAGAAAATTGTTGGAAGCAGGAAAAGAAATGTGTGGTTGGAGTGTTTTGCCAAATCTCCGCTCTCCCCCCCCCCCCCGCCCCCTTAATTCCAGTGAGCTCTGAGACTTAACTCTTCCTGGGGAGAAGAGAGCTCTCATCTCCTCCTGCTGTTTTTATAGGTTGACTTTCAGCTGTGAAAACATCCAGTCTTGGTGTAGGCAAATTAAACTCTGCACACCACAGAGAATTCAGAGGAGCTGTTGAAACTTATTTCTATAATTGTTGGATTTTTGTTGTTGTTGTGCATTAAAAAGTTTTATAGGGAGCCATTTGAGGGTTGATTGCAGCAAATATGTATCAAATCTGAAGGAGCTGACCAGAGAATCTGTCTCTGCTGCTAGTACAAAACACCCTGGCATAGGAATGGCCATACTGGGTCAGATCGATGGTCCATCTAGCTCAGTATCTGTCTTCTAACAGCAGCCAATGTTGGATGCTTCAGAATGAACAAGGCAGTAATTGAGCGATCCATCCTATCCCAGCATCTGGCAGTCAGGCTTAGGGACAGCCAGAGCATGGGGTCGCATCCTTGACCATCCTGGCTAATTGTCATTGATGGACCTATCCTGCAGGAACTTTTTTTTTTTTTTTTTTGAACCCAGTTATAGTTTTGGCCTTCACAACATCCTGTGGCAGCAAGTTTCACAGGCTGACACTGAGTTATGTGACGAAGTACTTCCTTTTGTTTGTTTTAAACCTGCTGCCTATTAATTTAATTGGGTGACCCCTGGTTCTTGTGAAAGGGTAAATAACACTTCCTTATTCACTTTCTCCACACCATTCATGATTTTTATAGACCTCTATCATATCCCTCCCTTAGTAGTCTTTTTTAACTGAAAAGTTCCAGTCTTTTTAATCTCTCCTCATGTGGAACCTGTTCCATACCCCTCATCATTTTTTGTTCCCCTTCTCTGTACCTTTTCCAATTCTAGTAACTTTTTTGAAATGGAGCGACCCGATCTGCACATGGTATTCAAGGTGTGGGTGTACCATGGATTTATATAGAGGCATTACATCCAGCATCACAGCCATGTGGTTGGTGGTTTATCCTGGAGATCTGAGGCTATTTCTGTCCAGCACCAACCTATTGAAGTGTCAGCCTGACTACCAGACCTAATTTGGGGGTCAGTCTGACTCTGATAGGTTGTGCTTATTGATTGATATAAAACATAACTGTAGTCATCTGCTAAAGTTTTTGTTCTCCTTTGTAGTTACTGAATGGTAATGATGATGTATTGGTATCTTAAAACCTATTTCTCTCTTTCTTAATTTCACATCTTGATGAAATGATTTTTACTGAGCTTGTAAACTGTTAATTTACAAACTGGTATGAGTGCTTATATATCTCCTTCTCTGGACATCTAGCTTGTAGGTTATGTACTGGAGATCAGCATCTACCATATGGCATTCTAGTTGTTTTTCACAATCAAAAGGCATCTATGGATATGTCTGGAGAGGTAGGTATCCTGTGACCAAACTTGATATTGCTTAAATAGGACATCATCTGCTAGATTTGTTTAGTCCAGTAAAGGAGATTTGCTAGAGACACCTATGCATCTCAAAGGATTATGCACAACAATCTCTGCCTTGTCCAGAGAGCTCATAGGTGGATTTTGTCTTACAGATTTTTCGGGACCAGAGTAGGACTGCAGGTAGCAGGAGAATCTCTGAAAACAGCTTCTCTTCAGAGGACCTTGACATCTGCTCTGGAGAGAGGAGCCACAATGCTTCAGGTTGGTAGTCTCAAGCCATTTGGGCCTGTGCATTAAAACAACTCCCTTTTGTGCATGTAATAGGAGGGAAATAACGTTGTCTGGCAGAGGAAGGAGATAGAAAGCCTTCCATCTGAGGCTCGAGGCAGTGTGGCCCTTGAGCACTGGATTGGGACTCAAAGGAGCTGGGTTCTTATTCCCTACTCTGCCACTCTCCTGCTGGGTGACCTTGGGCAAATTGCTTCATCTGTTTTCCCCATCTGTAAAATGGGAATCATGATACTGACCTCCTTTGTAAAGTGCTTTGAGATCTACTGATAAGTGCTAGATAAGAGCTAGGAATTATTGATGATGATGTTTATGAACACTAATAAACTAAGCTTTTTTTTACATAATATCTTTGCACCCCGTATCTTTCTCCAGGATCCTACAGAGAAACTGGGGCATGGGAGAAAAAAATTCATAGCAGAGCTAATAGAAGCCATATCTCTTGATTCCTAGTCCCATGTTCTATTAGATGGTGGTACTTCTTCTCTTGGAAAATAAACTTAATTTAGAAACCAGAGAAATAATAAACACTCTTCTCCCTAATTCCCTGCCTGCCAGTATTTCCCTTGTGACCCAGTACTGTGAAATTCTTCATGTTGCTTTAAATCCCTCCAAAAGTTATGCACCTGCTATGGAATTTTTGACTCATGAACACTACCTTGTATTGTCCAGGTATCTTTACACAGCTTTTGTTAGAACTGTAGCTTTAAATGCAACTCCTATGTTTCCAGCCTATGGCTAGCATTGAACTTTACTTCCTAGTGCTGCAAACAATACCCTTATCTGAGCCAGGCTAGAGAGAGAGCAATGAAAGGTACCAATTCTTACCATTGTACACCCTAGTAAAACATTGTGCCTTCTAAATTAAAATTAATTTTTCATTTGAGGCTGGGTTAGTTCGTGAAAAGCCTCTTCATTTCTAGTTCTCCACATCGTGGTCAAAACTATTATGTAAGTGGACCTTAACTGGGAAGCTAGTTAGTTGAATAATCAGAGGTGCTGGGCCTTTAAATCTTTTCCCTGTCTAAAATAAAGGCTGTAAGATAGTGGTGAACTGATGTGGAGAAAGGATGGCTTGGTAATCTGTGACAGAGCACGGGAAGTTAAGAGATCTGGGTACTATTAACAGGTCTACCACTGTGGCCTTGGACAAAACGCCTAATCTCTGTTCTTCCTTCTCCTCCTATGTAAAATGGATAGTTCCCGCCCATCTTGCCAGCATGATGTGAAATTAGGTTTAGTTGTTGTATGAAGTGTTTTTGTTTTGAGATCTTCAGATGGAAGACACCATGTAAGTGGTATATTTGGGGATTTATTAGTATTGGAGGGTTAAGCTTCACTTTTTTTTTTTTTTTTTTTTAAACCCTATGTTCTTTCCCTTCTCCTCCTCCATCTTCTCCCCCCCCCCCCCCCCCCCCACACACAAAAAACCAACCCTGGGTACATTATTGGTGTAATGAACAGTCTTGCATTACCATTCTTTTCTGGGTTAAATGTATTTGAACCCATTTGTTCTCCTCAGCACTTCTCACCTGCTATCTGCTTGATAATGCCTATATGTTCTTCTAAGTACAGATTGTTTTTACTATCTTTACTGCTCAGGAGTTTACTGGCTGGATTGTGCCAAAGCAGATGTTAACTGCACATTCTGAGGTGCTGCTTTTAGTAATCAGTTGTATTTGCTGGGGTAGACTGGTACTCCTGGTATAGCATAAGCCATGGGGTAGAACATCTCTCAAGTCTGGGATTCCCATGCGTTTTGAGAGTGGAGGAAGAAGAGACCTGAATCTCTTTGAACAGAAGATTTTACTATTCAGTGCTTCACTTATGAAGGTTACTCTAATCATATAACATTCTTGTTCCAGATCACCTGGTCTGTAGCTCTCCAACATTCAGCCCAGACAAGCCAGAGAGTAGAAGAAACCTGGAGATGCCTCACCTAACAGAAACTTCAATAAAGGATAGACTGGCAAAGTACCAGGCAGCTGTGTCCAAGCAAGGCAGCTCCACAGGCCACGTGGTACGTCTATCTGTGAAGTAGTGGCTGTCCTACTGGTGTAGCCCTGAGGCTAGTAAATGGTTCTGATGGAAACTAGGCTATTAAAATGTAATGTTCTCATATTTGATGAGAACAGAGTATTCATTGTCTCGCTTGGAATTAAAAGCTGTCTTCTGCTCTGAAGAATTGAGAAAATTGCAGCAAGAGATGTGTACTTGCCCTTTCCTGAAATAATCTTGATACTTTCAAAAGACCCAACTGGTGACGTGCTATCTGAAGACCCTCCTTTGAAATGCAACTGGCTTCTTTTATTCTGCATGTCTGTAGCACTCTGTATCTGAGGATCTCTGCATGCTTTAAAAACACTAATGAAATGTAATCTTATGAACCCCCTGTGATTTAGGGGAAAGTGAGACATAGTGAGATGAAGTGACTTACCCAAGATAATACAATAGAGTTCAGATCTTCTGACACAGTGCTGTGCTTTATAACCAGCCATCTTCCCCTTTGCAACCATTACTCTTCACATCCCTTTTCTCATCTATTCATATGAACTCAGCCTGTTATTTCTTACCTGTGCTATTACAAAGATCTGAGCTGTCCTCATTGGCCAGATAACTGAACAGGAAATGAGAAGCTAGTGAATCACAGCAAACTGTATTGTAGCTAAAGAAACAGCAAGAGTCTAAGCTTATGCCCCAGAAAGAAGGGGTATGTCAATTGGAACCATCAGCTGCTTTGTTTAATGTTAGAGGCTTTTGTTGAACTTGTGTCCTTTATAGCCATACATTCCAAGTGGATGACAATATTCTAGGTAGAGAAACTAGACTGGTGACTTTTTGGCCTCCAGTGTTGAAGAGTCTCCAAGTTAAGCTTGGGAAGTGCTTGTGGTTCTTAGAAGTGTCTATATCTAGAGATGCATTTTGAATCTTGATGCTGGAACACCCCAGCCCAAGCTGAAGGGATTTCTCCACGCCATATGCAGTGTGGGTCTAATTCTCAAGCCCTTGGGCAGTAATTGAAGTAAACTTAATGGCATGAGCTGCAATTACTTTCAGCCAATGTAATAAATCTGCTTAACTGCTAATAGCAGATTTTAGATCATGCTTCCCTGTGTTACATTCAGTTTGCTAAATTGTCTTTTCTAGTTTTGTAACAGAAATGGCTGGGGTTCACTGACTAAACCATTCCCTAGAAGCCAGCAGCCAGCCAGTTTAACAAATGGACTCCTTTAGGTTTTGTTCACAGTGAAGTCCAAACCACACCAGCTGGAACACTAGTCTGGCTTGGTGTCCCATCTGCTTGGTGAGCAGAGCGTCTTTGAATGCCCCTGCTGGCTGAGCCTATGCTATATAGATTATCACCCTCAGTCACTCCCAGCAGGATTCTATCGTGGCCTCTTAACATTGATTGTAGCTAAGTGTGGATGCAAATGGCTACAGCTACAGCAATGTTTACAATAATTTTCAAATAAGCCAGTGGAAGCTATGGCTCTTATTCCTTGGCAGAATCACTGAGAGCTATCTTCCCCCTATGAATTCCTTGTATTCCCCACTGTCAGGGGGCACAATGGATCTTGCTGGTGTGGAAGTATGCAATTTGTACTTTCCTACTTCATCCTGTATGTATCCAGCTGAAATACCGGTAAAATCTTAAAGCAAGGTCTAGGCCCATATATGCTATAAAACAGAACTATTAACCTTTTTGGAGAGAGAACTCTTTTGTGGGTTGTCTGTTGTGTAGACAGCACCTGATCAGGACCAAGGGCTTGTCTACACTGGCAACGTTAAAGCGCTGCCGCAGCAGTGCTTTAATGTGGCTTGTGTAGTTGCAGCAGAGCGCTGGGAGAGAGCTCTCCCAGCACTCTTTTTTAAAAACAACCCACCTCCACAAGGGGCGCAGCTACCAGCACTGGTGCACTGTCTACACTGGTGCTTTACAGTTCTAAAACTTGCTGCGCTCGGGGGGTGTTTTCACACCCCTGGGTGAGAAAGTTGCAGCACTGTAAAGTGCCAGTGTAGACAAGCCTTAAGTATGCTATATATTTTCTTCAGTTGTAAGTGTGATAGCATAATCCCTTCATAACACTGCAAAAAATACTTGGAAAAATTACTTGTATTTAAAGACCTGTCATATTAAACACTAAGGTTCAAAGAGATAGGTACTAGCATATAAATCCCTATTTTTTTTTTTTAAGGCCTTTTGATGTCCAATATGCTCCTGATGCTTGGCAACTTCTTTCCCCTGCCACAGAAAGGCTGTCTCATGAAAGGCATGAGCCTTGCATTGCCACAGAGTCTACTGATTGATCCGCAAAAGAAGCATGAGGTTTCTCTGGGGTTTTTTTAGATGAAAAGTTCTGTAAAACTTCCTGAAATGAGACAAACTTTGAGAAAGATGAAGGTCCAATTTGTCACCTGGCTGGCTGGTTGGCATGCACTGAAGCTAGAGTAGAACTCACTTTCATAGTGCATTAGAGAATAATACATGTTCCTTGCCCTGAAGTGCTTATGACCAAATAAAATAAAATATGGGGCAGCATTTCAGGTAAGGGAAGATGTGGAATTATCCGGAGTGACAACAAGAAAGAAGGAAGTTGGCTTTAAGGAAAGACTTGGTTGGTTCTTGGTGGAAAGGTATTTTGATACTGTGATGATGGCATGGAATAAAAGTTATACTCCCTTTATTATCCTAAACTTCCTCTCCCACCTTGGTGTATTTCACCCATCAAATATTTGTCGACTCCTTTGTCCTCTTGCCTTTAGTCATCAGCTGTGTGTTACAGGACATAGTATTCACAAGACTTCTTTTAAGAAGAAACATGGAAAGCTCTCTCACTCTAAGGGAAAAGGAATGTCAACACTCAATTCCTTTGTTGTTCTATAGAATGAGATTCAAGCCAGTGACAGTGAAATCAAGAGTTACAAATATGAGCAGAAGGAGAATGTGCCACCAAGTCCTGAGGACTCCGTTTCCCATCAGGATGGGGATAAGGTAAGATGTGCTCATATTGATTGAGGATCAAGAACTCTCCTTGAAATGGAACTGCTTGAAGATACACAACAGGCATCTGGAAATTGAGCTGTATTGGCTGATACAAATTATCTGCATGCTGTGTGACTCATGATTTTGAGATCAAAATTTAGGATGGTAATTACAAACAGGCAAGAGAAATTTTAATTTGTAAGACTCGAAATAAAAAGTCCTTTGTGTGCAGAATATCTAGCTATTTTTTTATAACTTTATCTAGAGGGGGTTGCGCTTGAGTTTGCCAAATATAGTAAATGTTCTTGATGTGGCAGAATCCTTGAATTTCATAATGGTGGCATATTAAGAACATGGGAGGAAGAAGCATTATCTAATAGCAGCAGCAGACTGGAAGTGGGGCCTCCTGAGTCTTATTTCTGACTCTGCCATTCCTGAGTGACCTTTGGGCAAGCCACTATACTCTTCTGTGCCATTTTCCCCATCTGTAAAATGGGGAAAACACCTTTTAGGTGCTTTGCTTGCACACTTAAATTTCTGGTAAAGTGCTTGGGGAGCCTCAGATGAGAGAAGATGTGTCAGTGCAAAGTACCGGGTCACAATGACTTGAAAGTGGGTCACTGCCGCAGAGTTGCCAGATCTTGGTTAATGTAACTGGTAACCTGATTAGCTTTTTTGTTCCTGCTGTTTAAACTTAGTTTTAAAATGAGTACTTTATTGTGTGAATAAGGGACAGTAATTATATAAAGTCTCAAGGCATCTGTGACTTAAATTGGGGGGATGGTAGAAGGGAATAAAAGTAGCCAAACAATAATTCAAATACAGTGCATTACGGGCTTTCTGAACACGTGGCAGCCTAATGCTGGGAGGGCTTTTAAACCTTTCCGGACTTCCCAAAGCAGGCAGCCAGACTGTTGCTTTCAGCTTCTTGCTGGGAACTGAGCGAGTCTTCACATTTTAGCTTGTTGTGGGGTGGGAAAGCAGCCACCAAGGGGAGCCTCTTAAAAGGAAACCTATTAAATAAAAGCAGTTTCTCTCTGTTAGACTTTCTGCTGTTGAATGGAAGATTTGAATAAAATCCTCTCTCTGCTAGCTCTTAGAGTGAAGTTACTTTAATTTATAGGCATTCCTTTAGTGACTGACTTGATGTGTAATAGGAGCACAGTGTAAGAACCTACATTAAATAGACTGTTGTGTGGTAGTAGGATGGTCACTTTGACATCACTGCAGGATAAATCTAGTGTCCCTGTCCAGGGCACACCTATTAAATGGCAGAAATTTCTGGAGAAAGAGAAAGGTTCAACAGAACCTTGCTTACTTGTACACTCATAATTCAAGTGCAAAAAATCACTGCTCCCCTCATTCTGTACATCCCAAAGATTCAGTAACAAAGTGGTTAAAAATTCTTTGTTATGGGTACAAAGTAAACTGTGGAATGCTTATTAGGAAGTATCATTAAAATTAAACTAGTCAAATGAACAAAGTATGTTATCCGGACTTGTTTGTTTACTTCCTCATTAATTTCCAAAGTGCAATCCTTTGCAATGGGTCTTTCAGTCATTAGTGTGAATTAGTGAGGTTCTGCTGTTAATCTCATTATGGCATTTTAGTTCCTCAATGTGTAAGTATATTTAAGCTATATTTTATTTAACATAGAGAGAGAACCAGGTTAAAATAGCCCTCTAGAACCTGCATTGAGCTTTTCACCTGGTATGTAAATTATTCTGTATCTGAACCAAGTTTATACTAGGCTGCGTCAACAGTTCTGTTAATGAAAGAATCTTGTACTTCAGAGTATTTATATGTGTGAGCTGAGCAGAAGGTATAAAACAGTGAAATTTGTAAATTCTTTTCTAAAGAAGGATGTAGAAGACAGACCAAGCAAGTTTGTTCTAAACTGGGAGCATCACAGCTTGTAGTTTTAGGAGGAAACTTCCAAAATCAACAGTCACTTAGGCTCCTATGTATCCTTGACTACTCAAGAAGTGGCAGTGAGGGAGGTCCTGAGGAAGGTGAGAAATCCAGAACATATGTTTTGTAGCCAGTGCTAGCATCGTTGAAGTTCTTAGCTTAGGGTGGACACTGGCTAGTAAACAGGATTTTCTGTTTTATTGTTCTATTAATTGCCCATTATTTTGCTACTCATGCCGGGATTATCCATTTATAAATTTGAGTCTGTTAACTGGTGAGCCCAGCTGACTTTCATATGGTTCACAGTATAACATTACTTTTGCAGGTTTTCTTCAGGGAGAAGAGTCTGGGTTTCCACTCCAATCTTTCTGAAGATGGCACCAGTAAGCACTCATTCTCCTAGCCCAATAAATATAGAGTGGGCAGGTGGATGGCAGGATGTGTTGGCACTGTCTACTTGTATGCCATGCTTATGTCAAGATGAGTTTGCCCTTAGAACCCAAAGCTTCTGGAGGAAGCATCAGGCTTCCCATTTAATCACAGGGATATGCTAGTCAAGACTGGATTTCATTTAACTTTATGAAGCAATCTGAGCATAAGAACTCAGATCCTAACACACATAATGGAAGCCCACTCACATTATCTAGGCGCCTTCTTGTAATTTTGTAGCACATATAAGCCAGTTGTTTGGTTAAAGTGGACATTTGTTCATGGGCCTGTAATGGTCAGCCTTGTCTTATAAACTCCCATTTCCAGTGGTTTAGAAATTGGCTGTAGAATTTGCTGATTATGAAACTTGTCATATGATAGCCCAGAAGGAGAAGATCTTATTCATAAAATTTGAATAAAATTGGGACTCTGTGTTTTTTTAAATGTTTTTAAAGATTGTTACTTTTGAATATAGTAGTCTTAATTCAACACTTGCAACCCCTTCAGATTCTTGGGATTTTTCCAGTAAAAATCTTGTGCTAAAACCTCAGCCCAGATCAAGACCTGGGAATTTTTATCAGGTTTATAAATTGGTTTTTAACTGTAGTACTGAGACAGCTTTAATGCTTGCTTGATAAAGTCTTTATATTTAACCCCAGCAGTGCAATTCTCCCACCATTTGGACTTAGTGTTCCAGAGCCAAATACAGCAAGCACTGTAGCCAACAGATTAGTCAATAAATATATTAGCAGTAGCTGATTGACTAAAGTGCCTTCCAAAGGTATTTAAGCACATGTTTATAGCCCATTGACTTCAAGCTTAACTTTAGGCATGTGCTTAACCATTTTATTAAATTGGAGCCATATTTCCCAGAAACGAGGTTAGTGCATACTGAGAAGCTGGCAGCTATCTCATTCCCTCAACACAGCCTCTCAATTATTTGATAATTTCAGTGCAGAAAAAGATGAGTAAATCTATTTGCTTGCTCTGGCACTAATGCTTTAGTCATACACGTTTAGGAACAGACAGACCTTTAAGCCTTTCTCTGACATAATTGCTACGTGGTCTTACCAGACTGAACTTCCTAGGAGTTTCTCGTGGCTTTTAAAAATGAGTTTAACAGAACTTTCCTTCCCCTCCCTTCCCCAGTTGAACTAAACTCGCAGAGTGAGACTGAAGCCAAGAGACGTGTCTACACAAAACAGCAGAGCTCTGATTCCAAACCAGCCAACCAGACTGACACCTCTCCACCAAAAGTAGTGAAGGTACAGTAGCTATTTATTTCCTAAGCACTAGCAACAGTTAATACTTAAGCAAATCTGATTGTATCATAGACTCAATCCAGCCTATGAATCTGTGTTTGCACTCCCAGGGGATCTTATGCTATTGATCCATCAATATCCAAACTCTCTTCAGCAGAGAGCTCTTTACCATAGGGCAAAGCTGGAGTTTGTCTTTATTTTGACATCTTTAAAAAAAAACAACTCATGTTGGAACTAACTCCTGACAGAAAAGAGACTGGATATAAAGGAACTTTGCCCAGTGCTCAGCATAGGGTTTTGAGTTCTGAATGGAAAAGCATCTCAACACAATTGTAATTTAGTTCTTTAAAGATGGAGTTTGTGAGCTGCCTGCTGACAGCTGCCATGTTGTTAAAGGGGCACTGTTCCAGTGACAGTATGGGAATACTAATTTGCTTCTGGAATGGGAGGAGAAGTTTTGAGTACAGAAATCTGGATGTAGGTCTTGCATTGACAAGCTCTTGGCTTTCCTTAAGTCAGAGTTCCTAGAGATTTTCATCTAGGTCCTGATGCTAATCTTTAAAACCCACCCTGGGGCCTCGCTGTCTGCCTTCCTCCTCACCTCAACCATGATAGCAGCTGCAATCAAGAAGGTATTCATAGCTGAGGGAGCTCAGTGTATAACTCCTAGGAGCTGGAGTCCTGGCATTCTCAGAGGCAAGCCCTTTGATGTGAAATTCCCTTCCACTGGAGATCAGGATGAGTCCCAGTTTTATCATCTTTAGAGCCCAGTATGCTGCTCCTCTCTTTACCCAAGCCTTCCTTCCGTAGTGATGGCTGTAAACCTGCTCCTGACTTTCTGGGATATAAACAGGCAAGAACAACCCCAATATAACTGTAGCTGAGGAAGCGATGGAGAATTTTTGGACAGGGATTTATTTTCTCACTTTGAGGCACACAGATGTTATGTGATGAGCACTTTAATGATATCTCAATAACGTGATGTGAGGTGCATCCTCTTCACACATGCTGTCTGAAATAGGAAGTCTTATCCCTGCTCTGCCACAGACTTCCTATGTTACTCTTGGGCACATCACTTCACCACTCTGCATTTTCCCCCCTTCTGTAAAAGAGGGATAGGTATAGTATTTATTTTATTTAAGAAGATAGCAAGATTTCATTAATATCACAGTGCTGTGAGCAGCTCTTCTGAAAGGTGCTGTATGTGCAAAATTTGAGATGGCAAAAATGCCTTTAGAACTGTATAACTTGGAAGGTATTCCAGTGTGTGTTCATATGTAATCTGCTTATCCTTTAAGTTTATGGTTCTTTGTGCTTATTTCAAAAGAATCTGCTCACATGATAAAACCCAACTTGGATCTCTACCTTCATTAATAGTTGTTGCTGCAATTTTTAGAGAACAGCCCAGATGCTGTTGATTTCATGTAAGGTTCCTATTTCTCTTCCAGCTTCTGTTTCCTGTTCCTGGTTCCTAATCTCTACTCCTGCCTTCTGCTTCCCTTCTAATGTGAGCTCAACTCTCGGCTATCTCTCCAGCTCACCTTTTTTTATTAACTGGGCTTCACCCTCCTCCTGTAGTAGCTATGTATAGTAATGCCCAGAAAGGAAATTTTTCTCTCTTCACCCCAAAAAACCACCTCTTCAGCAGACCAACAGGGGTCACTGTATACCCATGTAAGTTTCTCCTCTTAGATGGGGACGTGTATTGCAATAACACATGCTAGCACTATGCAGTGCAGCCTTGCGGTTATGCTGTCTTAGGAAGAAGGGCAACTTTTATTGGTAAGGAAGTTAGTAATGCCTTGTTCCTTTTTGTGGCAAGGGTGGGTGAGTAGATCTTCGTCTGGGCTAGTAAACTTCAATGGCGTGTTCTAGAGCTTGCACTGACTCACTTACACAGAGGTGAGAACATTGGTGCAAAGGGTCAGTGCCTTGAAGTTCCCTTTTAAAAATAAATAAATCTCTTGAGGCTCTGGGAGTTTTTTGAGGTTTTCTATCAAGTTCTCAGTATGGATTAGTCCCTTAGTGTAATTTCAAATACCTAATATCAAAGTTTATTTTTAAAGTTCCCAATCTAAGTGCATTAGACTAGAAATAATATATAGCAAACTGCCTAATTATGTGCAACATTAAAGTTGTGACAAACCAGTTTAAATCAACTGGCTCTGTTCAGCAACCTGATCCTCATCTATCATAACCTTCAGTTCTTAACCATGTCATCATTTTATTTAAAATACAAACTAGACACCAACCCCTGTAACTGTCTCCTGTGATGTTGCACTTCCTGCTTCCATATCCCTTAACCATCATATCCTTCTCTTAAAGGCTTTTAGTAAACTTGTAGTAGAACATGCCTTTGCAACAAAGTTGACTGTATCTGAGTGTGATTTTCTGTACCCCTTTGACACTGGACCTAGGTAACTTTCTATTCTGTTGCTAGAAAAGCTGTTGCAATCAGGTCAGTCCAGAAGGGCCAGCTTTTTGACTGGATATTCAATATGCCATTTCCTCTTTATTAAGCTTCCATGTTAAGTCGCCTCTAGTAGGTGTGTTAAGAGTGAGGAGCATCAGGTGACCTCTTTGGTGGACATAGAATATCACCTCCTTGATGCTGTCAGGAGACACATTCTGAGGTTATTCCCAAGTAGCACAATGCTGACACTTGATACTTACTAGTTTATCCTTAAGATATTTCTTAACTTTTATGGGATGTTGCCTCTGATGGAGTACACGCACTGTTACTAGTCTGTCAACATCAGGGTTAACTTTAGTTATCTGTTGTGTAACTTTAATTTTAGTGAAACTGCAAATCCCTAAAAGCTGAGTGTAGCTAGTGCCTTTGCTGGAGCTCTGAAATTTTTCATATGGGGTTAGATACATTTCTTGCTGCCCTGAACTACTGAGACTAACTTTTTAAAAGCAGGCTGTAGGAATAAATTACTGGCTTAATTAGAGTTTGTATGGAAAGTTGCCTAAATGAGCCGCCTTCATTCCTAAAGCCATAAGCATTTAGTAAAACTTACTCAGCCTAAACCTTTGAGCAAACTGTTCCCCTCCTGTCGTCCTCTTCTCTCCTCCTCCCCCCCCCCATGTTTGTTTGGCCTTCTCATTACTTGTTCCCCCCCACTGAGCTTCTTGTATTGCTGTTCATCTCACTGTTTTTGTTTGTTTGTTTGTTTGTTTGTTTTTTGTTTTTTTAAACTTATCCCCTCTTGTATTTTCCCCACTTCCTCATCTTTCCCTATCAGCAGGTTTGAGGCAGAGAGGCTAGGACATACAAGGTATTAAACACCTGTGGCTGGCCTATGTCAGCTGACTCTAGCTTGCAGGGCTCAGCCTGCAGAGCTGTAAACTGTCAGTGTAGGCATTTGGCCTCAAGCAGGAACCTGAAATGTCTACACTAAAAATTTACAGCCCTTGAGCCCAAGTCGGCTGACACAGGCCAGTTGCAGGTGTTCAATTTCAGTGTAGATTTACTCAGTCTCTTGGGAATGGCTTGATAGAGCTTACTTTATGACCCATGTGAGAATTTTAACACTTCCACTGTCAATTCTTGACTATTGTTTTACCTCAGAGGTTTAGGTGATAGGAGAGCAGAGAGGGAGAATGCAGGATAGGCTCTTGCTATCAAACCAAGGCAATGAGCCTGTAATAGGTCTGCTTTACTCAAGTAGGGTACAGGGTACAAGTAGGGTTCAGAGCTGCTAATTATTAACTATTAAGTAAGTTGTTTCTGAGAACTCTGGAAGTCTTGGACAAAACCCAAGTCAAGTCTCCTCACCCACTAGTTCTTATCCAGTTAACAAGCCCTCTTTTCTTCCCTTAGAAGTTTCAGTTGCCAGTGAAGGAAACCTGTGTTGCGTGTCAGAAGACAGTGTACCCAATGGAACGTCTCTTTGCCAACCAGCAGGTGTTTCATATCAGCTGCTTCCGCTGTTCACATTGCAATAGCAAACTCAGGTAATCTGTGCAGAGGGTGAGGTATATGAGTGTGTCAGTCCTTTAGAAGGAAATTCAACCTTCCTAAAACATAACAGGAAGCTGAATACGATACTGTGCAAATGTTCATCTGTGAATACAGGCAGCTGTAGTCTAGTTGATTGAGCAAGGGCCTGGGAGTCAGGTTCTACTCCCAGCTCTGCTGCTAACTTGAGCATGACCTTGGACATGTCACTTGAATTCTCTATACTAGTTTTCCTATCTGTAAGATGGGGATAATACCTACCTGCTGTAAAGATCTTTGAGCACTTAAGAGGAAAACCCATAGAAATGCCTTTTTTATACTGGGTAGGACCTTTCCTCTGGCGACACCAGGTCAACACACTATAAAACTTGCTTTTCTAAAAACTTTGAGATGTTTAATGCCAAGTTTTTCAGTGATCTAGCTACAATTTGGGCCTTAATCTACAACTGATTGAGAGACATGCAAAGTGCTAACATTTTGTTTTCTTGAACAGTCTTGGAACATATGCATCTCTACGTGGGAATATTTATTGCAAGCCTCACTTCAATCAGCTCTTTAAAGCCAAAGGCAACTATGATGAAGGTTTTGGGCACAAACCGCACAAGGAACTATGGGTAAGCAAAACTGAGAATGAAGAATCCCTGGAGAAATCTGCCCACACTGTAAATACAATAGAAGGCCCTCAAAGTCCGGGAGTAGAGGATGCCCCAATTGCAAAGGTGGGAGTTCTTGCAGCTAGCATGGAAGCAAAAGCTGCAGCTTTGCCTGGAAGGGAAGAGAAACCAGCAGAAACAAAGAAACTGAGGATTGCCTGGCCACCTCCATCAGAGCTAGGTAGTCAAGGAAGTGCATTGGAAGAGGGTATCAAAGTATTTAAGCCAAAGTGGCCCCCAGAAGATGAGGTGTCGAAGCCAGATGTGCAGGAGGATGTGGACCTGGATCTCAAAAAGCTACGAAGAACATCCTCACTGAAGGAAAGAAGCCGTCCATTTACAGTAGCAGCCTCATTTAGAACAATGTCTGTTAAGGGCCATAAAACAGAGAACGTATCTTCTCCTTCCAAAGCAGATAAGGTCACATTCAAACAAAATGAAGAACTAGAGAGTGAGGCAGTGATGGAAAGAAAGCGAATGGAAAAAAGAGCTGAGAATGGGAACAGCCAGAACACTGAAGAGAAGAATAAAGAACTGGAGGAAGAAAGAGGAAGGGAAGTGTCTGATATCAAGGCAGACAGGGAAGAGAACTTGGTACAGAATGGTCAGGTGGGTATGGAGACAGATGAGGAAGAAAACGCCACAGTGCAGCAGCCATCTCCAAATAAAGAAATATTTGACTCCAACTCTCCTAAACATTTCAGCTTATTGAACATGGTCCCTGCTAAGGAATTATCCCCTAGCCAGAATAGCAAATCCAAAGATGTTGTGTTCTGGGAAGGTGAAGATGTGGAAGATTTGTCTGTGGAAGAACAGATCAAGAGGAATCGTTACTATGAGGAAGAGGATGAAGATGAAGAATAAATTGGTCTTTCACTAGAAACTTGCTGCAAGGTGCTGGGCCTTAAATTGGTGTATTAGCTTTTAACAAGCAGCTGCCCTCTGTGAAAGTGATGCTATCCTGCACGTTGACACATTAGGGAACAACAGAATGTACAGATATGAGGTAGAAAAGTACACTAGAAACCTGCAAAGATCATATCTAGCTGTATGGAAACATGTTTGATCCCTTGGTGTGGGACAGCTGTTCCTACATCAGGTAATCACAATTTACAGCATGAGAACACAGATCTATTCTATACCCTGGTCATTGTATTTTATTCTTTTTGTGCTTTGGCACTTATTCCAGTAACAGTAGTTTGCAGGATTCCACTGTACTCCCAAAGGTGGTATTAAACACTTTCTGTAATACACTATTATTACCACTATGAATGCTACTGCAGTGCTTAGGGACCAATTCCAAAGGGACTTGCAAGCCTGCTTTAAAAATGATGACTGAATGCACTTTAATACATGTAAAGGGCACAGCTGGGATGTTTTTCCTCATGAAAACACTAATTTTCTTTGTGCTTAGTATCTAGCAACTAAAATATATTAAGTACACAGAATGCAGTGTAATTATTTTTATTTGCTTGCTCTTGATGAGTGGAAAACTTCTTACTTTGCACTCTGCTCTCCTGTATACACAACTAATTCTAAACTGGAATTAAGAGGTAGTACAGCCCTCTGGCTGGTTAATGCACCAGTGTGCCCCTTGCTGGAATAGTAGTGCAGATCAAACCCAATGATGACTGACGATACTCTTGAAGACAAGCCACCCCTTTCACAGGAGTCTGCAGGGCATTACTCTTGCATTCCATGTGCTTTTTCTGAGGTGACTTTTTTCTACTTTTAGATTTCATTCCCTCTTCTGATTCACTTAAAACTGCAAATAACTTTTTTGTAAGGCCTTTTGACAGTTATTAAACCCTACTTGTACCAAACTGCTAGAGATCTTTTTTTAATAGTTACAACTGTGAGACTTACACATACAAAATCTAAGAAAACTAGACAAACAGTGGGATTCTTTCTGGGAACTGGTTTCTAGCAAAGCTTTTAGTACATTTTTAAACTTGACAGGATTTATTTTACAAATAATAATTTGAATGGGGGGGGGAAGGGTTTATTCCTACAGTAGTTTATTCTCTGTACTGTATTCACTTGAGAATTAGTCCTAACTATATTTTTATAGAGGTGTAAAATATTCTACTTTCTTCCAATCTTGCTAAGTATGAAACATTTGTATTCAATAAAGCATTGTAATTTACTTTGAACTCTAAGGCTGAAGCCTAATTCATGTTTTTGTTTTAACTGCAATAAGACAGTATATAAGATGACCTTGGTTGAGAAGGTTATGAGTTATCTTCTCTTAGCGTTGAAGTCTTCATAATTTGATTTCATACCAGTAGGTGACACTGTTGGACCACTCTAGCCAGTTTGGCAAATGGCAATACACATGCTCCTGGAACAAGGATTAAAAAACAGGATAGATCAGAGGGACAAACTTGTTTAACCCTTTCATTCTTGATTTTAAACAATTCTTAGAGAAAAGGACTTGAAGGCACTTCCCTAGTTACATGTGCAGGTCTGGGGGAAACCAAGTGACTAGTGGTAGCTGTAAGTGGAGCTCCTTAGGGAAGGGGCAGACTGGGAAGGTCTGGGAGGAAATACAGTAGGGAGGTAACCAGCAGCAGTGAGGAACCACTTATGCAGTAGGGGGAGAAGTCTAGTAGGGCAGTTGTCTGGCCGGAAGACATTTAGCAGCTATAGACACATGGTGGCCATGCACAGTTGCATGAGATGCTGGCTGGCAGGAGGTGTTGGGTACACAGCCAGGCTAATAAACTGATCTGTGAGCTGTTAATCATGCTCGGACTATAGAGTTAAAGAATGCATTTTTCTATTTCTGCTAAAATGCAACTGGGGCCTGATTCTCCCTCAACCCCATGAAAAATACAAACTCCCATTGAAGTCAGTGAAAGCAGCAGGTGCTCAGCACATCTGAAAAGCAGGTCCTTGGCCTATGGAAGTGAAGAGGAAGTAAAATGTGCTGTCTTCCTGTTTTTTCAAGACTTTAATATTTCAACATTTAATACTCCAATTCAGATACTAAGTATGAAATCAGATTTGTTAGATGTGCCCAATACCCATCCCATGTGGAGCCAATACTAACTTATGACATGGATCAAGTTGTGGGAAACATGATGTAGCTCATGGCACAGCTAGCTGAGACCTTGCCATTATGCATCAATGAATATAAATGCCATGATTCACAAGATGAGAAGGTTCAATTTCTGGGATATAAGGCTCACTATTGCCCTATCTTGGTGAATGACACTATAATAGTTTTCCCCCCTAGAGAAGTTTGTACCACCAAGAGTGTCTCTTAAATGTTAAGTTTTTGCCAAAATTCTAATGTCTGTACCCTTTCCAGTCATCATTTTGTATTAGTGGCTATCACCACAATATGAGTGCTTTACATAGGCCAGTTCATTTGCATCCACGATAAAGCAGCTGCTATGAGAACTAACAGAGCCACAAATTATCTTCTACAGTGTACGCAGATCCTCAACCCTAAGACTCATTCACCAGATGCCCTAGTGTGATGGAATTTCAAAGCCTATTTGAGAAAATATACCAAAATAAGCAAATCTTAAATCAATGGCAACCTTCCACTAATAAACATTAATATGTTTTAGGCACTCCATTTGGTTTTATATACAAATATTTTTTGAGAACTCTTAGACAATACAGAGCATAGTCTACACTCAAGCCACACTTCAGAACTGAAGATTTCTTCTGCATCCTTTATTTGTGAGCAACTGCATGGATTTGGCTGCAGAATTAGGTCCTCCCTTTATAAATGGGATGAGTAATAGTCTGAGAATTTTAGGTCTACATATTCAAATTTAATCACTACTCCTATCTTTGAAGAAAGTAGCTCCATGGCTGATGGTAATTAATAAATGAAAACGCTAAGGACTTCTATCACCCTTTCACTGCTGCTCCAAAGTTTCAATAATGTCTTTATAATCCAAAGTAAGTCCACAAAGAGTATAGGAAATGCATCTCTAAATTCTCATTGTCTCTGGTGCCCTTGTTCCTTTCAGACAGTTGGTGTGGCTTGCTTTCAACAAGAGGAAGAAACTGGACCAGTCTGCAGGAGTGTATTGAAGGACAGGAGAACTAACCTATCGAATACTCTCTTGTCATTCAATCAAATAACTAGAGCATTGCCCAATAAATTAGGGGGAGACAGTGTGGTCTAGTGGCCTGAACATAGGGCTGGAAGACAGGAACTTGTTTTCAACCTTGATCTGCTAATAGCTTGGGACATGAGTCTGTTTCACCCTCTTTAAAATGGGCATAATACCTCTTCCAGGTAGTGAGGACAATTTGTAATGCAATTTTAAACAATACTATAGAAGTTTAGGAATATGAATTCAAGATTTCTTCCCCTGCCTCTCAAACTAACTAGGTAAAATCCAACTGTGATTTAAGGGGAAATTGTTTTGCTAAAATATTTGTTTTTAAAATTATCAGTTTCTTTACCACCCCAAATGGAGGAAGAAAGAAAGCAAAAACATCTGTTTGTCCATGTCCCCTTGAAGCATTTGCAAAAAGCAGAGCACCATGAAGGTGCTCTAGGTCAACTGGCTGATCATAAGACTCACAGTTCTAAATTCAATAAGTAAAATCTTCCTAAATTTTCCTTGCTCGGGTGCGGTTGAGTGGGAGTACTTCCGACATCTCTGTATTTTTATTCTAAATCTCACCTCAGTTTAACTCTTCTATAAACCCTAGCACCAGTTCACATTAAATCTCTGGATGACCTGTTAATGCTGTAATCCCACTCATACTTACTGTACAGTGTCAGTTGCCCACTCAAATACCCTCACTCAACCTCCTCTAATTAGCTGAGCTAGTGGCTTTACCACCCACACGGGCAAACAGGTTGGGAGTAAGGGGGTGGTTTTGTGTATCTTCTCAAAATCCAGTAAGGGAATAGCTTTATGTCACTTCCAAAGTCTCAGGACCTCTACTGAGATTGCTCCAATTTTTCTAGCAGTTCCATCCTACCAGCTTTGAGGAGTTTAACATTATAAAACACAAAGATCCCTAATCAATTATTTTCCCAATATATCTAGTGGCTTTATGACCATATGAGAATCCTGTTTAAAAACTACTGTCCTAGTTTTCAATACACTGCATCTTGCCTTGTCTCTCCTCCCAACTCTTCTAGAGTGAGTCCTCTCTCTGTTGTCCTAACTTGCCTGTTGCTACGTGTGTTTTCTCTGAAGCTCACCTTAAACAGCCTCCCTGTATCCAGCTCATTTCAAACCACACCTGAGAATCTTTAATTTGTGTTATATTTGTATCTTTTCACTTTCTCTGTCCAACTCTTCACCTATTGTAGACAATTAAGTGACTTAAGTAGTTGGTCATCTAAGGCTCACAAAGTGAATGAGACTTAAGTGCTTTTCACTTTTGAAAATGGGGCCTAGGCACTTTTGAAAACTCTTCCCATCTAATGCTGTCAAATATCATTCAGTAATGCATTTTGTGATATATTGGGATAGAAAGTGGTATCAATTAGCTAACTATTGATTGACAAAGCTACCATTATCCAAGCTGTGGAGCACAATACAAAGGAGCTGTTTATGGTCCAAGAGATGGAGTTTAACCCATAAGTAGGGACACTAAATAGTTAAAATAGGGGTACACCTAGGGCAATTGTTTTAGGCAGACTGCTGGTTTGATGTGGCATGTGCTTCCTGTGTGCCTATATATACACACACAAGTAGCCAAGTGTCATGTTATCAGATACAATAATTGTATTGACTCCGTAGAAATTAATTATAAGTTACTGATGTGCATAGGTGTTCTAAAGGGAAATAGGATTTCTGCCCCAATCAAAGACAGCTTTCAAATTAGCTCTGAATAGTAAACCAGTGAGAGACTGCTACGGGGTTTAGAAAGTGGGATGTGAGAGAGAATAGTGGTGGGGAGAGTATGTGCTCTGACAGAGCATTATCCTTCCCATTGTAGCTACTACTGCTTTTACAGAAGGGTATAGTTTTAAATGGCCCAATTTGAAGGAATGGGGTCTGGCTGAGCTCTTCCCTTGTCTTCAGTAATCACTCATACTCCTTTTTTTCCCCTGGGTTTGTGGTCTGAACTAAAGTTGTCTAGATTTTCCTCTGACTGTGGCTGCCTCAGAGGACTAGTCTAAATGAGTGGTTTTCAAACTGTGGGTCACGACCCAGTACTGGGTCACGGAATGAAAGGCACTGAGTCACGGCGGCTCTGGTCGGCACTGCTGACCCGGCTGTTAAAAGTCCTGTCAGCAGTGCCGCCCTACCTGTTTCGACACGGTGCTGCGGCCCGGAAGCAGCCAGCAGCAGGTCCACAGGGGATGGGTCACTGGATGATTCCCTGTTCGGTTCATTCCCTCTGGGGCACCTGGCATTGGCCGCTGTCGGCAGACAGGACACTGGGCTGGATGGGCCTTTGGTCTGACCCAGTCAGGCGGTTCTGATGTTCTTGAAGGCAGCAGTTGCGCTGTGGGTTTTGGTGAGTGGGCCGGGCTAGAGGGCGGGTGGGCCTTGCCCTGAGGAGGGGAAGCGGCCGGCGGGCTGTAGTGGTGGGGATGGCGGCAGGGTCTGGGAAGAGCCCAGCTCTGGGCATGGGGCAGCAATGGGGCCCGAGGAGGGGGGAGCGAGGCCCGCCCTGTCCCATGGATGCTATTCAGTGCTTCCATATCATGATGCCAACTTTTCCCAGCCTAGCGCTAAAAACTTCCCAAATCTGGTGAAAAATTCCCAGACGAAGGTTTTTACAGTGCTTCTATCTCCTGGGAAATTTCCCCAAACCTGGGAATCTGTGAGTAAAATGTGTCAAGTTGGGAAACTGGGAATTTTCATTCAAAACATTTTACTCACAAATTCCCAGAGTTTGGGACATTTCCCAGGAGACAGAAGCACTGATGCTATTGGGCACGTGACCCTTTGCTGCCCCGCCCCGCCCCCCCCTCACCTCAGCCGGGGTTTCCAGTCTCCGCCCACACGGCGTAGGGCAGGCTCAGCGTCCCCCCCCCCCCCAGCGCGCATGCTCCCGGCCCGAGGGGGCGGGCTTGTATCCCCTCAGGGTGTCCGCGCGGAGGCGACCGTCAGAAGGGGGCGTGGTTTCCTGTGCGGCGCAGGAGAAGCAGCAGGTTTCCGGGGGCGTGGCCCCGGCATGAGGCATCTACCTTGAGGGCGCAAGCGTGGGAGCCTGCAACGGTCTGGTGGGGCGGCGGTGGGCGGGGCCCCGATCCGAGCGCCGCCCTGGCCCGTTGGCTGCTGCCGGCGGGGGGAGGCGGAAGATGGCGGCGGCCGCGGCGGCGCTGCTCTCGGCCTGGTTCTGGAACGAGCGCTTCTGGCTGCCGCACAACGTGACCTGGGCGGACTTGGCGGGGGAGCCGGGCCCGGAGGGCGGCAGCGGCACCCAGTACCCCCAGGCCGGGCACGTCCTCTCCGCCTTCCCGCTCGCGCTGGGCATCTTCGCCGTCAGGCTGCTGTTCGAGAGGTGAGAGCGCGGCCCGGGGTCCGCCACAGCCCCCCGACCGGTCCGGGCACAGGGCTGGGCTCTCCCGAGCATCCCCAGGGGCTGGAACTGAGGGGCCCGCCCCCAGGGCACCCCCCGGACACCCCGGGGCTGAGGAGCCTTCCCCCAGCCTCCATGGCACCCCCGGGGACTCCTGGGGACAGGGCTGGGTACCGCTCTCCCGAGCATCCCCAGGGGCCGGGGGTGAGGGGGCCGCCCCCAGGGCACCCCCCGGACTGACCGGGGACCGGGACTGAGGAGCCCGCCCCTTCCTCCATAGTACCCCCCGGGGGACCCCTGGGGACAGGGCTGGGTACCGCTCTCCCGAGCATCCCCAGGGGCCGGGGGTGAGGAGCCCGCCCCCAGGGCACCCCCCGGACTGACCGGGGACCGGGACTGAGGAGCCCGCCCCTTCCTCCATAGTACCCCCCGGGGGACCCCTGGGGACAGGGCTGGGCAGCGCTCTCCCGAGCAGCCCCAGGGGCTGGAACTGAGGGGCCTGCCCCCAGGGCACCCCCCGGACACCCCGGGGCTGAGGAGCCTTCCCCCAGCCCCCATGGCACCCCCGGGGACTCCTGGGGACAGGGCTGGGTACCGCTCTCCCGAGCATCCCCAGGGGCCGGGGGTGAGGGGGCCGCCCCCAGGGCACCCCCCGGACTGACCGGGGACCGGGACTGAGGAGCCCGCCCCTTCCTCCATAGTACCCCCCGGGGACAGGGCTGGGCAGCACTCTCCCGAGCAGCCCCAGGGGCCGGGGGTGAGGGGCCCGCCCCCAGGGCACCCCCCGGACTGACTGGGACTGAGGAGCCTTCCCCCAGCCCCCGTGGCACCCCCGGGGACTCCTGGGGACAGGGCTGGGCAGCGCTCTCCCGAGCATCCCCAGGGGCCGGAGGTGAGGGGGCCGCCCCCAGGGCACCCCCCGGACTGACCGGGACTGAGGAGCCCGCCCCTTCCTCCATAGTACCCCCCCAGGGACCCCTGGGGACAGGGCTGGGCAGCGCTCTCCCGAGCAGCCGCAGGGGCCGGGGGTGAGGGGCCTGCCCCCAGGCCACCCCCCCGGACTGACCGGGGCTGAGGAGCCTTCCCCCAGCCCCCATGGCACCCCCTGGGGACAGGGCTGGGCACCGCTCTCCTGAGCATCCCCAGGGGCTGGAGCTGAGGGGCCCGCCCCCAGGGCACCCCCCGGACTGACCGGGGACCGGGGCTGAGGAGCTCACCCCTTCCTCCATAGTACCCCCCGGGGACCCTTGGGGACAGGGCTGGGCACCGCTCTCCCAAGCATCCCCAGGGGCTGGAACTGAGGGGCCTGCCTCCAGGGCACCCCCCGGACACCCTGGGGCTGAGGAGCCCGCCCCCATGGCACCCCCTGGGGACCCCTGGGGACAGGGCTGGACAGCGCTTTCCCGAGCATCCTCAGGGGCCGGAGCTGAGGGGCCCGTCCGTAGGGCGCCCCCCGGACTGACCGGGACTGAGGAGCCCACCACTTCCTCCATAGTACCCCCTGGGGACAGGGCTGAGCAGCGCTCTCCCGAGCATCCCCGGGGGCCGGGGGTGAGGGGCCCGCCCCCAGGACACCCCCCCGGACTGACCGGGGACCAGGACTGAGGAGCCTTCCCCCAGCCCCCATGGCACCCCCCGGGGACCCTTGGGGACAGGGCTGGACATGGCTCTCCCGAGCATCCCCAGGGGCCGGAGGTGAGGGGCCCGCCCCCAGGGCACCCCCCGGACACCCTGGTGCTGAGGAGCCCACCACTTCCTCCATAGCACCCCCGGGGACCCCTTGGGACAGGCCTGGGCACCACTCTCCCGAGCATCCCCAGGGGCCGGAGCTGAGGGGCCCGCCCCCAGGGCACCCCCCGGACTGACCGGGACTGAGGAGCCTTCCCCCAGCCCCCATGGCACCCCCTGGGGACAGGGCTGGACAGCGCTCTCCCGAGCATCCCTAGGGGCCGGAGATGAGGGGCCCGCCCCCAGGGCACCCCCCGGACACCCCGGGGCTGAGGAGCCCGCCCCTTCCTCAATAGTACCCCCTGGGGACCCCTGGGGACAGGGCTGGGCAGCGCTCTCCCGAGCATCCCCAGGGGCCGGAGATGAGGTGCCCGCCCCGAGGGCGCCCCCCAGACTGACCGGGGACCGGAGCTGAGGCGCCTTCCCCCAGCCCCCATGGCACCCCCCGGGGACCCCTGGGGACAGGGCTGGACAGCGCTCTCCCGAGCATCCCCAGGGGCTGGAGCTGAGGTGCCCACCCTGAGGGCACCCCCCAGACTGACCGGGGACTGGGGCTGAGGAGCCCGCCCCCAGCCCCCATGGCACCCCCTGGGGACAGGGCTGGGCACTGCTCTCCTGAGCATCCCCAGGGATCAGAGCTGAGGAGCCAGGACCCCCAGGCACACTCACCCACAACCTCTAGAGCAATGGCTCTCAAACTTTTTTTTACTGGTGACCCCTTCCACCCAGCAAGCCTCTGCGTGCGACCCCCCTTATAAATTGAAAACACTTTTAATATATTTAACACCATTATAAATGCTGGAGGCAAAACAGGGTTTGGGGTGGAGGTTCACAGCTCGCGACCCTCCATGTAATAACCTCGTGACCCCCTGAGGGGTCCTGACCCCCAGTTTGAGAACCCCTGCTCTAGAGAACTGTCCCTGTCCCCAAGAACATCCCTAGGGACTAGAGCTGAGGAATTGGCCCCCCAGTGTACTCCCTCCCCTGGAGAAAGGGCTAGGGAGAACTCTCCATAGAATTTTCCAGCACCCCACAGGGTATGCTCCCAGCTGGCCGGGGAATGCTTTCCAGAGCCCACATTAGGGACTAGACCTGAGTGCCCCACAGGATATGCCTAGAGCACCCTAGGAGCAGTGTTGCAGAGAGGTTCCCAGAGCATCTTCCAGCCCCACAGGAACCAGAGCTGTGCATCTCCTGCCCTTGAGGGTTCCACCACTCATCTATGCAGGGGACATCTTCCCCACTAAACTCAGGTGCAGCTCCCAAATCCTCAGGATCAGAGACCTGCATCTTTAGATGTTGTATATCAGGGAATGGGAGAGGTACCTCTAGGTGTGGTACCTGGGGAAATCTGCCTATCAATAAGGGCCAGACAGTGATATTTCCTTATGTACTAGAAATGTGAGAGTTCATAGCCATGAGACACTGGGAGATTTTCAGCTATATGATCGTATTCAAGCCTTATTTGTGTGTGAATTGCTGCCTTCTGACCAGCCAGTTTATGTCTAATGCCTTCTGCAGTTCAGAAATACTGTTATGATTCTGAGCAGGGTGACAGAATGACATTGATAGAAATTGAAGTCCCCTTTATCCACTGGAAAAATATAGCATGGGCAATAGCAGGGCAAGCTTCCTCCACTCTGCTCTTCCAGTGTATCTCAAATCTGAACATACACAGGTTTCATTCAGTCCTAGGCCCCTTTTCTCAGACTGCCAATGAGGGAGCCAGGTAGTCCCAACTGTGGCACTAGTTTTTGTGATGGGGGACACCTATCCATGAGAGAGCTGATGGATACCCACCAAACTCACTTTGCACAGGTCACCAAACAGCCTTCAGGTACCTATGGGTACATCTACAGAGCAAAAAAAGACCTGGAGTAATGAGTCTCATAGCCTGGGTCCGCTGACTCAGACTCGCCTGTGGGGCTAAAAATAGCAGGCGTAGCATGTTGGGGCTGGAGCCCAGGCCCTGAAATCCAGTGTGGGGATAGGTCTCGGAGTGTGGGCTCCAGCCCGAGCCCAAATGTCTACATTTCTATTTTTAGCCCTGTAGCATAAGCCCTGTGAGCCTGAGTCAGGTGACACAGGCTCTGAGGTTTGGTGCCTCAGGGTTTGGTTTGTTTGTTTTTCCTATGTAGAGATGTACCCCACGACTCTCGATCATTGACAACATGGCCGCAGTTTGTGACAATATCTATCCCTTAACCCTTTCATCCTCTCATTAAACTACGCTTATTTGCTGCGGATGTGCTCTTGTGCAGTGCTCCGAGCACAGCACGTATGTATTTGGAATAATCTCTTGTTTTCACTACTACTTTCATAGTTTTGATGATCTGAGAAGATGTAGTTTTGACCCTTGTGTTATAACAGGGGTTCTCAAACTGGGGGTTGGGACCCCTCAGGGGGTCGCGAGGCTATTACGTGGGGGGTCATGAACTGTCAGCCTCAACCCCAAACCCCGTTTTGCCTTCAGCATTTATAATGGTGCTAAATATATAAAAAAGTGTTTTTAATGTATAAGGGGGGTCACACTCAGAGGCTTGCTATGTGAAAGGGGTCACCAGTACAAAAGTCTGAGAACCCCTATGTTATAAAGAGCGAACTCTGACGTGTGTGAAGACAAATGAAGATTCTTAATGATCTCTTCATCCTAATGTCTTGTTGGAGCTGCCAGGTTAGCTGTGTCGGGGACATACTCTATGAAATGTTCAGTCCACACTCACTAATAAAACACATTTGAAATTGTGTGATATCATCTCTGGATTCTGGATGTGCAAATTAATTTTTTTGCTAATGCTCTGTGAACTTGCCATTCTGTAATGCACTTCCTAGATTTTGGATCTTCTTTACATGCAGTTCAAAGATGGATGTGAGACTTGTGGGGTTTAATTCAAAACATTTATGCAAAAACGTATCTGCACATCTCAATGTGTGATTTAGGATATAGAGACTTCAATTGCTTTTACCACTTGGCCTGCACAACTGTTGGCCAGGCTGAACTGCTTCTTCTGTGTTACAGTTGCTAATAGTGAAACTGTTGTATAGGTTGATACTATTTAGCAATTCTCTTGTTCATTCTCACAGCTCTTTGTTACAGCTTTATCTAGACTGAAGAAAGGGAGAACCGTGGGTGTAGGAATAGCATCCTGTGTAAAAACACACAAAACCTGAAAGCATAGAATCTTATTCATATTAGGCCTGGTCCACACTAACCCCCCACTTCGGACTAAGGTACGCAAATTCAGCTACATTAATAACGTAGCTGAATTCGAAGTACCTTAGTCCGAACTTACCGCGGGTCCAGACGCTGCAGGCAGGCTCCCCCGTCGATGCCGCGTACTCCTCTCGCTGAGCTGGAGTACCGGCGTCGACGGCGAGCACTTCCGGGGTCGATTTATCGCGTCTAGACAAGATGCGATAAATCGATCCCAGAAGATCGATCGCTTACATCCGGACCAGGAAGTAAGTATAGACGTACCCTTAGAGTCAACTGCATGAAGAAAGGGAAATGTACTGAACAGTATCCTAAAGTAATTCTTTGAGGTAGCACCCAGTTAGGATTTAAAAAAATCACACACTACGTTGTTACCATGTGAGGCTTTCTCGCTGAAGGATGTGGGGAGTTGTTTGTACAATCCCATTTACTCTATAAAACATGAAGCTTAGTCATTTCTCTTGATGCTTGCTTCATGTACAGTAAACCTTAGTTAAGTTTGCATGAAAATAAAATGGAATATTACATAACACTAGAAAATGTACTGCAGGGAGCAGCTTTGAATTTGCAGGGAAATGCACAACATGATCTAGGGCTTTTCCACCTTTGAAGTCTGACATCCAGATCTGTTGATGCTTCAGGCTTGCGATGGTTCAGCAAAGTACTCTGAGAATTCAATTTTCTTTTATTTCAGTGCCTGTAAAGCTAGAAAAATGGCGATTGTAGGCTAACCCAGGATAGTTTCTTCAGACAAGTGAAATGCAATTGCTTGCTGCTGTCCTGCACTTGAATATTTTGAGTGCTTTGTCCATCACTGCATCTGACCAAAGCTAAAGATAAAAAGTGGTTAGCTCTGCCACAGTTTCCTTGTAAAACTCACTTCAGTTAAACTCCTCCTAGTTCCAAGCAAATAATTGCACCCTATGTTGCATCTTGATGATGGGGGACCTGCATATGCCTTAAAAAACATTGGAGTCTCTCTCTTCTCGTTAGGGATTCTGATTATTCACAAATAATAGACTTGAAAATGTTCGTTCTTCTCGTCTGGTGCATGAGTTTCCCTGATTGTTTCTCCTTGTACAGCCAAGTGCAGGTCAGATTTTATGCATAGGTGACACAGAAGGGGGGTGTTTGGCATTGTTTCCCAAAGGGCTTTTACACAGGGAGACAACAGAGGGGCACTAACCAGGTCGCTTTGGTTCTTTCAGTAAATAGTTTGATAGAAGACTGATTTGTGGTAGTTAATTTCTCTGTGCAACAAGGGCAAAACCTTTTATTTATGAAAAGGGCTGTAGAAGGTAACTGACTAGGGTACGAGTCAGTTTCCTTTTGTAGACTTTATATGTAAAGTGCTATGGGTGTTGAGCCTACATAAGTAATCTAGGACATCAAAGAAGGGGGGTGGGTGAAGAAGAGAAGCGGAAAAATATATAAGAAAATAGAACAAAACAGTAACAGAAAAAGCAACTGTTTTCCCTTCTGTCTCTCCCCCCCCGTTCTCCCTCCATCCTGCCCTCAAAAAAAAAAAAAAAAAAAAAAAAAGGGGGGGGGGGGAGACAAGCATTCCAGAATTCCTTTGCTCTGCCTTCTGAGGCTCCTCTTCTGAAGCATCATGCCATCCAATGCAAAGGACCTGGGGGCACAGTTCCCATCTTAGAGTGCCAGGGCTGGCCCTGGTCAAGTGTCCACACTCAGTAGCAAACAATGACAGGAAATTGTGTGATGGAATGTTCCCTGTTGCAGGGGTCAGGATGGAATCCCTCCTCCTCTTCCCGTGTACAGCACTGAATAACTGGCCCAGGGATATTGGTTTTGGGAAGAAGTGCAGAAGATTATAATTTTCCTTTGAAGCATCAGGTATTAGCTGCTGGCAGAGACAGGGTACCACACTTGATCTAGTACAGGAGCTTCCATGTTAACACTTCTTTCATCATCACCATAACTTCTGGGTTATGTTTCCTGGCTTTGTGGTTCATCTACATCTGAGAGCTTTTCTGTATCTTTAATGAATGTTTTCATACCTCTACCCCACTATAGGTCAGGTTTAGTTTGTATTTTGCAAAAGCATATTGTCAGAGACCCCAGTCATGCTGATGCCTGGCTTGTTTTTCTAAACTTGCTGCCTATTAATTTCATTGGGTGATCCCAGGTCCTTGTGTTGTGAAGGGGTAAACAACACTGCCGTATTCACTTTCTTCACACCATTCATGATCTTATAGCTCTCTATTATATCCCCCCTTAGTAGTCTCTTATTTAAGATGAACAGTTCCAGTCTTTAATCTCTTCTCATGTGGAAATTGTTCCACACTCCCAATAATTTTTTGTTGCCCTTCTCTGTATTTTTCCAATTCTAATGTACCTTTTTTTTGAGATGGGGTGATCAGAACTGCAGTCACTATTCAAGGTATGGGTGTACCATGGCTTTATATAATGGCATTATAATATTTACTGTTTTATCTATCCCTTTTCTAATGGTTCCTAACATTGTTTTTTGACTGCTGCTGCAAATTAAGCAGCTGTTTTCAGAGAATATCCACAATGATTCCAAGAACTCTTTCTTGAGCTAACAGCCAATTCAGACCCTCATCATTAGTATAGTTGGGACTGTGTTTTCCAATGTACATTACTTTGCATTTATCAACCCTTCCCTCCTCTTCCTCCTCCTAGCTCACCACTTTGAACATGTCATAAATGTTCACATTTATCTAATAAAATCCCATTGTGCACATACCACCTTCCAGGCCTTGGGAATTATTAAATCAAATGGCTTCCTTGACACATAATTGGCAGTAACACTGATGACTCAGAGATTGAACTGTATTTGCAGTTCTTTTGCTTTCTGTGGCTTTCTCCTTCCTCCTCTCATTCCCCCATTCTTTCTTCAGTATTATGAGGAAGTGTGGGTTTTCTTCCTTGAATGATTTGTTACAGCAACACACAAGTTTCTCTTCTAACTGAATGTCATCTTGATGCAGAGAGCAGTTTACAAAGAGATCTGTGAAACTTTAAGTTGACTGTAAACAGGGAGGTGTCCCTAGCGAGCTGGGGAGACCTGCAATGTATTCTTCCTATAATTTGCTCATGCTGATTACTTCAGAATGCATGTAAACTCATAGGTGCTTTTTCAGTTCCTCCAGGGAGCTAAGGGGGATCTGCAGTGTGTTCCTGTCTGGCTAAGAAACCTCCCTGGATTTTTGCTTCACATAAGTCAGTGTTGAAAATTAGTGTCTTGTAAATCATTTACATATCTAATACAGTGAGATTATGAAGGAGAGAGTCTGCACAGAGGCTCAGCCTCTTATCTTGAGAGTGCAATTTGGTAATTGGATCCCAACTGCTGAAAGGTGCATCGGTCATAAATTTTATCTAGGGAAAGTTTTTTGTGTGTATGTCTTTTCTTTCAAGCTGGGGTGGGGACTCAGCAGGCAAAATAGAATGCTGCCCTGTGGGAGGTTGGATTTGGGAAGGAGAGCTCTCCAGAGAAGATATTTGTGCTCTTCAGGAGGAAGAAAAGACAGAATGCAGAACACTCAGACTTCCCAACCTCCATTTTGTCTCCATTTTCTGCCTTGGTTGTCCATCAGGCAGACAGGGAAGGTGGTTGTCTGGATATTTTTGGGAGAGTAGAAAGTTAGACTGGGCATTTGGGTAAGAATTGAGTGAACAAAATATATCTCCAATGGGATGAATCACAATGCCTTGTTAATTCTGAGAATGCTGCCCTGGCAGGTTGCAGAGTCGGTAGGACAGCTCATTGAGGTATTTTGACTTGCCATTGACTTTAAAGGGCTATATTGATACCCCCATCTCTCCCATTTCTGGAATCCATAGTACCTGGATTGCCGCTGACTGACCTGACCTAGTCTGCATTCACCTTGCGATATGTCTCCTGTAGCCTTAGGGTATGTCTACACTGCAGTGTAAGCTCAGGGTTAGTAGAACTTGAGTTAGCAGACACTGGGTTTGTTAGCGTTGGGCTTGAGTGTCTATGCTCATTTGTAATCCCAGGTTAGGAGTAGTTGAACTCTGGGTCCCAAACTGGGTGTCCAGTTTATCCCCCTGGGGTCCTAGTGCCCTCCCAATATGTGGTCACTCTAGCCTTTTGTTCGAGGGAAAACTTGACTGTCCAGCAGATGAATATAGCCAGCCTGTGGGATTGTGGAATACTTTTAGTGGACTCCCAGAGCATGAATCTAGTGGGGCTAGGTCTACACTGCAAAGCAACAGGGTTTGAACCCTGGACATCAGTTTGGCTCAGACCTTCCACTCCTGTGGAGTCCTAGGATCTGGATTAGCATGATTTGTGCATAGATGGAAGGAGAGGTTAGGCTTGAGCCTGAGTTCAAATCCTGGGCTTACGTTGCAGTGTTGACATACTCTTAGAGAGAGAGAGAGAGAGAGACAGAATAGTTGTTCAGATACTTTTCCACATGCTGAAACTTCAGGCCCCTGGAATGCTTTTTGCCAGTTTTGGGCAAGTTACTAACATCTAAGTTTCCCTGTCTCTAAAATGGGGTTAACGATACTTGGTATGCTTTGTAATGTACTTTGAAATCCTCTAATGAAAAGTGCTGTTCAAGTTCAAAGTCTGAAGATCACTGCACTTGTGCTCTGCAGTGACCTGTTATTGATGCCATCTCTAGGTGTGGGTTGAGTTTATTGCAGATTGTAGTATGGATCTTGTAATATACAGTTTGCTAGCATTTGTCAACAATAAATGCATTGTACAGAAGTTGACAACCCAATTCACAAGTACAGATTCCTGATATCTGACCTAAAATCTAAGTTGCATTGCTCTCTCCATAGTGAGAGTTGATTGCGTATTAGATATATTGCTTTTGTGTTCAGCCTTCAAAGCAATCATGCTCAAATGAGTGATAAGTAATTCAACTCAGGGAATGTTCTGTGGATTGTAAGCAGACAGGAGTTCTTTGGGAATGGCGGGCAGGAGGACCAGGGGCATTTCTAAAACATTTGGTCTTGATCTTTCACCCAGTCCACATGATGATGATGATGATTTTACTTAAGTTTCCTCCACTTAATACCTTACAGCTGTGCAGCAGAATTAACAACACAATTAGTACACACAAACAGAGAAACACCTCCATTAAAACTCAAATAATCAGTTGACTGGACCTGTAAATGGTGAGAGGAAAAATAACAAATATGGGACAAACAATAGTTAAATTAAAAATCAATGTTTGTAGTAGAGCATCATCTTGAGGTATTTAAGAGTGGAAAGTTGGACTGAGACAGGTCTCAGAGGGGGTGGGTGGGAAAGTCCCACATCCACCATAGCAAAGGTGCATCTGCCTGCCAACCTGAGATGCAATGGCGAGAAAAGTGAAATGCTGGCCTCTCAAGAGTGACTAGTGATTTTGGGTGTCCAACCTGAGGTGCCTTAAAAGAATTTCAGAAAGTGCTGAGCTCCTGCCCTCTAATCAGCTGCCTTAAAGGTGTCTCAAGATGCGTGCACAAAATCACTAGTTTCTCTTAAAAAAAATCTTGGCCGTTATTTGACCCCCTGGATCAAGATTCCAGGAGAAAGTCTTTAATGTATCTGAGGCCTATAAAGTTCAGGGCTGTAAAAATGACACAAAAAGAAAACAAGTGTCAAATTACAATCATTCTCTCCACCTTTATAGGCACCTATTGTAAAGAATGCAGGCCCAGTATTGCTTAAACTAATGAGCAGACATGTTGCTACCTTTTGAGCAAGCTGCAGGTGATGGAGGTTCCTTGCTGAGAGTTGCAGTAATCATCTTGAAGCTACATGCTGCTGTTACAAGGTTGTAATGGGATATAGTGCTAAGGTTGTGCAAATTGTGAATCTGAAAATCCACTCTTGGCGCCCAGGGAACATTCTAAAGTGACATCAAGATTTTTGAGCTTGCTCCCACAGAGTCCCCTTAAGTGGGAACGTACGAGGATGTTCTCTTTACCTCGACAACCTCTACCCAGTAGCAAGACTGGTTTTCTCAGGGTTGAGAGAAACTTATCCAACTGGCAAAACAGAGACCGTACTTGGAGCCATAGATCAAGAAAAATATAACTGCCTGCGGATAATATTTATTCTACTTTTAATTATGGTTACGCATCAAATATGCCCACCCTGGACAGGAAATTGCTAGCAATAACCATGTTGGAAGACGGTTGTCGGTCGCAGTTCTGGTTGAAAACACTGTTGCTAGCAGAGTTAGTATAGTATAGACAGAGCCCAAATACACTCTCTTAAAAGTGATGATGAATTCCACAGCTGTCACTGAGTTTCCCATCTGTTTCTTAGGCTTTGTCTACACTACCTCGCTTTTAGCGACACGGCTGTGCTGCCATAGCGATGCTGCTAAAAGGCGCACAATGTAGCTGCTGTTTGTCAGCAGGAGAAAGCTCTCCTGCAGACAAAGTCCACCACCACCCCACGAGTGGCAGCGGCTTTGTCGGCAGGAGAGTGCTGCTGCCAACAAAGTGCTGTTCACACCGGCACTTTTCGTTGGTAACACTTTTGTCGTTCAGGGGGGATGATTTTTAACACCCCTGAACGACAAAAGTTTTGCTGACAAAGTTCCGGTGTAGACAAAGCCTTAGACACAGCCTGCCTCTACTGCTGTGTGTACCCCATTTGCTTGTGTTGCTTCTCATCCATGTGCGTTTTGCTATGCACCCAGCATTCCTTTATTGCTGCTATGTACGTTTTCTGTGTGCTTGTCTGTGCAAGCCAACGTCTGTTACATTCATAGCCTGGAGCAACCTTTTATTACTTCTAAATAATCATCTTACCTTTTGATATTTTTTTTTAAATCAGCTGTGTTTTCCCTAGGCCATTTGGAAAAAAAAATTACCTTTGTTTTCAAAGAATTCAACTATCCAGGAATATCCTGGTATGAAGTTTTGGGAACAAAAGAATAACATGGCTGTCAGCTTAAAGTTATCACCATCAAAACAATAATTTTTATCCCTTATCTATCCCATCTTTCTATTAAGAGGTAGTTAGTAATTTAACAGTTTGATTTCTCTGCCCCCCCCCAATGCATCAGATCGAGATTTAAAATAATAATAATAATTCCACGACAGTGACAGTGGTGAAAATATTTGAGACCCATGTAAGATTGAAACCAATATTTGTCTCCACTTATTTGAGCCCACCTACCCACCTTACTGTTTTCTCCTTTAAAAAGAAATACTCTGAATTTAAAAAAAAAAAAAAAAAATCCTAACCTAACCAAATGTATATGTTGATAGACAATAAACTGAGGAGGAGTCAAGATCTTTAACCTTAGCTTTGGCTTAGTTCTAATCAAAGATCTGCAGGTAACATACCACAAAATGAAATAAAAACACTTGAGATCTTAAGGTTCCATGTATAGGCTATATAGCCACAGTTGTAACTAGCTCGTTATTTGTCTAACATCTCCTCATCGCACTGAAGAGGACAGCTGAGGACGATCAGATCAGAAGGTTGGTATGTTCCAGCAAGAACCATTGTTTTTCCATAAGAATTTGATATAGATCGTGACTGCTCTGCTGGAGCCATTCTAAATTGGGCAAATGCAAATGGCATGTATTGGCCCTAATGCAGCTGTTGCTGTTTGTTTTGTTCCATCCTAGAATACTCAAGGAGCTGACTGAGGGGATATTTGAGTCATTAGCAATTGTCTTTGAAAAGTCATGGAAGACAGGAGACATTCCAGAAGCCTGGAAAAGGGCAAATCTAGTGCCTATCTATAAAAAGGGAAATAAGGACAACCCCGGGAATTACAGGCCAGTCAGTTCTGTACCTGGAAAGATAATGGAGCAAATAATTAAGCAATCAATTTGCAAACACCAAGAAGATAATAAGGTGATAAGTAACAGTCAGCTTGGATTTGTCAAGAACAAATTGTGTCAAACCAACCTGATAGCTTTCTTTGACAGGGTAACAAGCCTTGTGGATAGGGGGGAAGCGGCAGATGTGGTATATCTTGACTTTAGTAAGGCTTTCGATACTGTCTCGCATGACCTTCTCATAAACAAACTAGGGAAATACAACCTAGATGGAGCTACTATAAGGTGGGTGCATAACGGGTTGGAAGATCTTTTCCAGAGAGTAGTTATCAGTAGTTCACAGTCATGCTGGAAGGGCATAACGAGTGAGGTCCCACAGGGATCGGTTCTGGGTCACCGAAGTATCCACAGTGACCTTTCCAGTGGAGGTGCGGTCACCACTGAGTATCACGTCCAGTTCTTTGTAGAACCAGCAGCTCGTGGGCGCAGCACTGGAGCGGCGGTTTGCCTCCCATGCCTTGTGGTAGGCGTTCCACAGCTCCTTCACTTTGACGCTGCACTGCAGTGTGTCCCAGTCATGGCCCCTTTCTGTCTGTAGGTATCATAATTCCTATGGCTGGAGCGCAACTGGGATTGGACAGCCTTCTCTCCCCAAATGCTGACAAGGTCCAGCAGCTCGGCATTCTCCAAGCGGGGGATCGCCTGGTGCATGGAGCAGGCATGGGCACCTGGAAAGATGTGCTGAGACCACTGCATGCGTCACTGAGCAAACAGGAAGGGGACTGTCAAAATTCCCAAGGAATTTAAGGAGTTGGTCTCACGGTTGGTCACCTTAGGGCAGGGCAGTAGAGTTCAAACCGATGACTAGAGAGGCAAGAACAGGCATTGTGGGACACCTCCTGGAGGCCAATCGCAGCACTGCAATTGACCAGGATGTCTACAGTGGCACTGCGGCGCTGTAGCCCCGGCGCAGAAAGCTGTATGCCTCTCATTGGGGTGGTTTTTTTTACTGCACAGTTTCTGCGCACTAAGTGGCTTGGCAGTGTGTACAGCTCAGGAGTTGCACTGTGGAAAGCTGCTTTACTGCACAGAAACTTGCCAGTGTAGACAAGGCCCAGGTATTTTCAAAAGTAATGGCACTACAAAGGCTTCAGCACTTAGTTTAGACATTCACACCTATGTGAGCTTTTGTTTTTCAGGCCCTCCTTTGTGAGTGACATACACTGACTAAGGCAATGTCTATGCTATGAGTGCTACAATGGCACTGCAGTGGCACCATAGTGTAGACTCTTCATACAATGATGGAAGGGGTTTTTGCAGCGCTGCACGAATTCCACCTCCCTGAATGGTGGTAACTAGGTCAACAGAAGCATTCTGCAGCAGGGGTAGGTTGGCATGATTTTGCTCAGGGGGTGAAGTTTCCACACCTCTGAGCATCATAGCTATGTCAACCTAACTTCTAAGCATAGACCAGGCCTAATGTTCGTATTTAGTAGCTCAGCTGGTGTCGACAATGATGAGGATTGTAGTGTATGCCAGGGTTTGTCTTCACTGTCATGTTAACTCTAGTTATAATTAGTGTTGCCCCCAACTTGAATCTTATCAACATACAAAAACCCTTAACCTGAGTATGGTGATGCTTTTAACTAGAGTTGGCTGACCCATCGGAGTACAGAGTACAACTTAAGTCAGCACAGCGTGTCATCTGCTAACACAGTCACTGTGCCACTTGAGTTTTATTTAGCAGTGTTGCTGGTCTCACTCGTTATCTACACTTGAGTTAACTCTGCAGTGAAAAGGTACCCTATGGCTTCAACATCACTTAAGAATTTGCCCCATTCAATTAATTTGAATATTTACATTGGTGTTTTTATTGCTCTCTGTTTTTGCTTAGGGTTTTTATTATCTGTTTATCTGGGTAAAAAATAAGCATCGTCATAATCTCTGGACCAGAGGAAATACTGCATTTTAGGCTTTATTTATAAAATAGGGGCAGTGTTTATTAATAGTCAACTCTCCTTAGACTCTGCAGAGACTCTTAGACTGTAGGGAGGGAGCAACCTTTTAGCTCCCATATCTAGAGTTCTTTAATTCAGTGACAATTCTACATACCTCTTCCAGCCAGGAAGCAGCAGAGGCTCAGGGACTGTTTACTTTTTCCTGATGCTTGAGCTGAAAGGGAGAGTCATGAATAACCCCTCTTCCTGTTGTGAAAGCTATTGTTCCATTTACTGTGATAGTTCAGAATCTTCTCCAGATTATCTGCGGAGTTTCAATGCATGTTTTCAAACTGACTTTCTCTAGAGCAGTGTGTGGAGAAGAACGGGAAAGATCATAGAAAATAAAACTGGAAGGGACCTCGAGAAGTCATCAAGTCTAGCCTCTTGCTCTGAGTCAGGATCAAGTAACTCTAGAACCATCCCTGACAAGTGTTTGTCCAACGTGCTCTTAAAAACCTTCAATGATGGGGATTCCACAACCTTCCTTGGAAGCCTATTCCAGAGCTTAACTACCCTTATAGATAGTTAGAAAGCTTTTCCTAATATCTAACCTAAATCTCCCTTTCTGCCGGTTAAGCCCTTTACTTCTCATCTTACCTTCAGTGGAAATGAAGAACAATTGCTTAGTCCTCTTTATAAAAGCCTAACATATTTGAAGACTGTTGTCAGGTCCGCCCTGTTAGAAGTTACCATTTAAGTAATGAAGAAACCCTGTTTTTTGTTTACACTTGGTGACCTGTTGTCATGTGTTAGAAATAAAACCTCTTATCTATCAATAAAACTAAATTATTTTGGTAGATTGGAATCTCCACATTGGACAGGAACAACCTGACATTAATACAGTACTCTTCCCTGTTTATGACAAGCTCTCTCTGGGATTGTTTAAGACTCTTCTCAGTCATCCTTCTTTCCTCTGGAGCAAGACCACCTCTAAACTGGAAATCTTGTCCCTAGAGGGAGGGTGGTATTAAATAGACCAGAACTGAAGTGGATATTAATTGAACCGGGACAATACCCCTGCATGGGGGCGGGAGGGGGGAGAGGAGAGGTTAAATTCAGTAGTGTCTGTAAAGTACTTGGAGGCCTGTGCTGGCAGGCACTATATTGATGCATGCATGTTTTGGTCAGAGTCTACATAATAATATTCTACAAGAATGATGTTCTGAAGGATGCCTTGCTTCTTTGGGCACCAATTGCAGCATCTTCATCTGAAAAAGTAGTGTGTCTGCACTCCTCTTGCAGACCAGAAGGTGCTTTTCAGAGTGTCACAGCAACGGAAAGGAGAGTGCTCAGAGTTGTGAGGGACCTACTCAAGTTTTCAAGATTAACTACATGCCTCTCCCTCTCTTCATGACCTTTTAGGTATATACTTCTACCCCAGACTTTACGAACAACTTCTTCCATTTCTTTCTTCCTATCATTTTCCAGGATTATGTGGCTTCTGTTTTAGAGAGTTATGGATTATTGGGTGTTGGTTTTTAAATGGTGGTGATGTATACCTTTATTCACTGGACTCCAGGCTCTTTACAAACTTTAATTCGAGCCTCACTACATTCATGGCAGGCAGAGCTGGGGAAATGAGGCAGTTTGGCAGAGCTGGGAATAGAAACCAGGTTTCCCAATTCCCAATCCTATGTCTTAACCACAAGGCCATCTTTACCCTCTTCTTCCTTAAGGAGTACTCTCAAATTCTCTAACACTTGTCCCATATGTTACAATTATGTAGCCATTCAGAAGCATTTCATTCTCTAAAATTTAAATAAAAAAACTCTGGTTCAAATAAGTTGTCTGCTCCCTCCATTTCTAGAGGTGCTTCTTCCAGATCGCAGGTGAGAAACATTAGTGAGGAAGCTTGTCCTGCTGCAGCTGCACTAGTTCTGTGAATGTACAGCAAACCTCGGTCTGCAGGGCTCCATCTAGCATCTCTCATAAGCACTAAAACCCTCTGCTGACAAGGATAAAAATGCTATAATACAAACTCACCAAAGAGACTATCCCGTAACCCTCTGCCCCATGTGTTCTCACTGCATTAGTCTGTTCCTTGGCATTGGCAGAAGGAAATCCTGGGGCCAGTGATTATACAGTACCAGCTTGAAAAAGGTTGCATTGGGCAAAAGGGGTGCATCTCTTGAAAAGTGTGTTTGGGGTATTTGGACTATTTGTGACCATTCAGAGCCAAGATAATTTAGTCACAGAGAAGGGGAATTAATTTCTTATTTTAATTGGACTCTTCCTTTTGGACTTTCAGGTTTATTGCCAAACCATGTGCCATAAAGCTTGGCATTCAAGACAATGGACCTCACAGAGCTCAGCCTAATGCAATTCTAGAGAAAGTGTTTACATCCATCACTAAGGTAAGTCACTCTTCAGGTTCTGTGAGAGGTTCAGGCACATAAATGAGAACTGGGCCTCTTTTTTCTTTTGTCGCCTTAGGGAAATACACTTCGCAGCTCACATAACTCTCTGATTGGAATTTGTGTACAAAAAATACCGGTTTCTCTTAGTAACTTTTGCTCCTTGCTTTAGTTCACATATGACTGTGTCCACCTCCTTTCCTGTTTTCTGCAGTGACTTTAGTTCTGTCTGTGCTTGAGCCACAGTATTGCAAGCAGAAGAGTGGTTTGATGTGAACAAAGTGAGAACGTGAGTTCTTTCAGGCCCCTGAATTTCTGTACAGAGTGTAACTCTCAAATTTCCAATATTCACTAAGAGATTCCCCTGTATTTTTCACTCTCTCCTTAGAAGTTACCACTCTCTTCCTTGGGGACCATTCTTGTGCTGGTCTTGCTGGTCAGTCCCACAGATGCCTTCTTCAGATTACTTCTGCAGACTTGGATAGCTTATCACTACAGAAATCTAGTTGTAGAAAGAAAGCAGTTCAATAATAAATGCTAACAGAAGAGTCCCGTTGAGGGATAGACTATTGAATGTTGGCAGTAGATTTTCTTCTGGTTATTCTGTTGCAAAAAAGGCGAACATCATTCTGAGATTGTATTAGCAAGAGAGTTGTAAGCAAGACACGAGAAATAATTCTTCCACTCTACCCTGCGCTGATTAGGCCTCAACTGGAGTACTGTGTCCAGTTTTGTACACCACATTTCAGGAACGATGTGGACAAATTGGAGTGAATCCAGAGAAGAGCAACAAAAATGATTAAAGGTCTAGAACTCATGACCTATGAGGGAAGATTGAAAAAAATAGGTTTGTTTAGCCTGGAAAAGAGAAGACCGAGGGGGGACATAACAGTTTTCAAGTACGTAAAAGGTTGTTACAAGGAGGAGGGAGAAAATTTTTTGTTCTTAACCTCTGAGGATAGGACAAGAAGCAACGGGCTTAAATTGCAGCAAGGGTGGGTTAGGTTGGGCATTAGGAAAAACTTCCTGTCAGCTTGGTTAAGCGCTGGAATAAATTGCCTAGGGAGGTTGTAGAATCTCTATCATTGGAGATTTTTAAGAGCAGGTTAGGCCAACACCTGTCAGGAATGGTCTAGATAATATGTAGTCCTGCCACGAGTGCAGGGGACTGGACTAGATGACCTCTCAAGGTCACTTCCAGTCCTGTGGCTGAGAGGAATCATAGAATCACTCTTTCATTTGAATATCTGCCTGTTATGCTGTTTCACTATTGAATGACTGAATCCTGCAGGTTGTCCATAATTTCTTGAATACTGACTGTTAAACTGATAAAATCACAGACTCCCGTGTAAGGAAATAAAACAGAGACTTCTATATTCAGATGTGGTAACATTGCCAGGTGTTCTGGGAGAGAATCTTCTTAGTGAGTGCAATGGAAGATGTTAAAGTGTCCCCAGTAAAAGCTAGTCTCATTGGAGCTTAACGTGGTCTGTTATGCAGCCTGAGTTGCAGATAAGTAGAAGGAGATTTGTGGTTTGCCAGTGTTAGGGAGGAAGCTCGTGTATCAGTGTCTTTGAAAGTAATGTTGAAAATGAAACACGCACCCAAGAGCGGGGACTGCGCTGTTCAGAACTTAAACAAAACTTCATTTGCCTGGACTACTATAGCTACTTAAATACTATTGGCTTAGATCTGAGGAATCCGCATAGAGGATGACATTGATGTGGAAAAAATTTACCACCTCTTCTGAAACTAGTGTTCTATAAAACAAGCCTTATGACTTTTCCTTTTAGATGAGGGCATCTGCACTCCCAATGCAGAAACATCCTTTCCAGGTAGCCCAAGCCCCTAAAGCCTACATGGAAGAGAAAATGGGTGTGATGGAATTGCGGGAAGGTGGCAGTAGTTCTAGCACTTCACCCTTAGAGCAAAGATTTTTCTGTCATTCAAATTATATTGAACAGTGTGCGGTGGCCCTCTTTGCTAGTTCAACACTCTGCATATCAGTCCGGTTTTGTAGGTAATCGTAAGTTGTGAAACCTGTTTAGCTTCTTTCGGTTGTAGCAGTTCCCTGGCAGAGCTTATTAAAAGGACTAAAACTAACTTGACCTACCTCAGCAGTGGTCATTTGTAAAGGTTTAGTTCATTTTGTCTGCTCTTCTATACTAACTCATGTCACTATTTATTTAAAAAAACAAAATCTATACCAGTGAAGACCCCAGTCAGAGATTGGGCTATTAAGTATCATATTGTACCTATGAGAGAATTCTGTTATATTTGTGAAGTTATAAACAGCAATCTACAGAAATGTCAACGTCTGTGTATTATATGCCTATGGAATTCATAAACACTTAAGATTGGCCAAATCTGAGCCCTTATTTCAAATCAAGAGACGTTGTCATGTCATGACTATGCACTCCTGCTACCCTAGGGGGATTCAGCTCTGACTATTCATATCAGTGGAATGCTCAAGCTTTTATGCAGATTTCTGCTGATAGACCAGACCAGCTTGCTAAAAATTCCCTATGTACTATACTGTGGAATGCTAGTTAGCTGGTAAATTGTTTCCTGTGTATCAGTGCTGCTGTTGGGAGAATTGGAGGAGGAATAGGGGAGGAAACATTGAACCCACTTACATTATTTAAAAGTATCTGAATTCTTGTAATGGTGGGTAATGTGTGTGAAGGCTAAAGGTGAATATAATTATTATTTTTTACTGGTTAGAGTTCAACAGATTTCTCCTTCTAAAATTGAATTTTTAGCAGATTACACCTTTCCTAGCATGATTTTTCATTCTCTGTCTCTACATCTCAATTTTGTGATAAAGGTCAGGTTTAGAGAGGAAATGTCTCAGACAGAAGATTTGGGAGCGTAAGAAGTCTCTGTGGAAGATTGAGAAGGCAGAAGAAATGTCTGACTTTTTTGTTTCATTTCTTCTCAGTGTCCAGATGGAAGAAGGTTAGAAGGTTTGTCAAAGCAGCTAGACTGGGATGTTCGAAAGATCCAGCGCTGGTTTCGCCATCGTAGGAACCAGGACAAACCCACCATCCTCACTAAGTTTTGTGAGAGCATGTAGGTTTGTGCAGAGCCCAAAATATGGCCTCAATTCAAGCTCCAGTTGCATGTTGTATTTTAACTGAAATTTTTGAATTTTTAATGTAATTTGGTGTCTTTCGGTGCTATGGGAAGTGTAAAGATGTGCGTGCATCTCCTTGTCAGGATACAATGTTGCATGGGTTTTTGTCCCTGGTGTCCCCTGCAGGTTGTCTGTCTTTGGATGCCACTCAGTCTTCCGTCTGAGAAGCAGCTAGGTCGGCCTCCTTTCAGGCGAACAAAATGTCCAACTGTAGTTCAAAGTCCAAAAAAAACCCCAGCCTGTGGGCCCTGTGCTCAACTTTTCCTGGAGTTCCACTGCCTTTACTTGGCTCTGGTATCAAGTACACGAGCCTCCAGCAGTCTCTGGCCCTTCAGCATTTCCCAGGATCCCCCTTTCCTGTCTGCTCTATGCAGCTTCTCTCTAGACTGAATCCTCTCCTCCTATTGATAACTGAACAGTCACCCAGGTCTTATCACCTGATCCTTCTTTAGTCCAACCCTCTCTTGCTGACAAGTAACTAATTAGTGCCCAGGTGGAGTGACTGTGCCTAACTGGCCTTTAACTCTTTCTCACAGGTGATGGGGGGGTTCACTCCATCACAGGGAGAAAAATGCCAACCTAACAAGTTTCTACCCAGACCAATAGAGAGAAAATTAGACTGGGTTTTAGCATGCTGTTATATCAATTGATATGTGTGCCATGAGAGACCAGGACAGCTCTACAGGAATATTTATGGTCTCAATGGCCAATGATCCCTTTCTGAGAGAGGCTTGTATAGTGGACCATATCTCTCATGCAGATGGTAACACTTCACCTTGTGTATTCAACTGAGTAACTCCCCTCAAGACAAGGGTGAGCTGTCTGGACAGTCTGATTTCCTAGACAAAACACTTTCCTGAACTAACTTCATGGCTTAGGCAATGGCACATGTTGTATGGACACTTTCTGGATTCTTGTTCCATCTCACTCTCACTTCAGTTCACTATCTTGCTCTTTGCTTCTTTCTGTCTAGGTCAGGGGTCGGCAGCCTTCGGCACGCAGCCCATCAGGGTAATCCGCTGGGGGGCTGCGAGACATTTTGTTTACGTTGACTGTCTGCAGGCATGGCTCCCCGCAGCTCCCAGTGGCCGTGGTTCGCCGTTCCCGGCCAATGGGAGCTGCGGGAAGCAGCAGCCAGCACGTCCTTGCAGCCCGCGCCACTTCCTGCAGCTCCCATTGCCCGGGAATGGCAAACCGCGGTCCTTGGGAGCTGCGGGGGGCCATGCCTGCAGACAGTCAACGTAAACAAAATGTCTCGCGGCCCGCCAGCGGATTACCCTGATGGGCCGCGTGCCAAAGGTTGCCGACATCTGGTCTAGGTACTTACATGATCCCCCCCATTGCTGTAGTTTCTGAACACCTTTCCCTGCTCCTTCTGTGGTGGTTTCTTTTTCCCAATCACTTCCTTAATATCCTCATGTAATTCTTACCCAACATTCCCCCTCCTCCCCCTGCAAGTAAAGCTTTATATACTTAGAGGCACCCGATAAGATGAACAAATAGGAATGGGAGGAGGACTTCCCCTATATCTGTCTTAATTGGCTTGCAAGTGTAGTTTGAAACATGTTATGTGTACTAGGGCATCTGCTATGTGCCTACTGTCACATTTCAGGGCAACTGCACCTGTATTTCCCCTTAGTTGTCCAGCAGTGGCACCCACTGTCAGGCTTCTGGCCCTCTAGCCATTGCCTTTCTTGGGTGGAGATCCTCATCTGTCACCTCCTTGACCAGAATATTTCCAGGCTGAAGAGTTCCCTGCCTTCACTGTGGTTTTTTTTCCAGCCTAAGCAGGCCTGCTTAGCTTCTCCCTTTAGAGTTAATACACAGTGTAATTGCAGACAGTTATAAGTTACCACACAGGACTTCCTCTGCAGGTCTATTTAATTCTTAGTTTAAAAGCACTACAGAGAAAACATTAAAATCAATAGAAGTACCTACAGTCATGCTAATAAGCTTACCAGAGATCACCCCAACTGGCTCTAACATGGCGTCTGGCAGGTGAATCCTTCAGACCCCAAAGGGCTCTCTCGTGGTCCTAAATTCATAATAGCTTTAGCTCAGAACTAGCACTCAGTCTTATGGGGTCTCAGTAGGTCAAGTCCTTCCAACCCTTTCCTAGGTCCCAGAGGTCCTGTCCAGTTTTTGGATCACAAGGAAGGCCCTGAGTGAGGTTCAATTCAGGCTCCTTATTGAAAAATCTGTGTTTTGTCTGTTGGTCCCTGGAGAATCCAGATTGGGTCTTTGACCTGTCCTCCTATAACAAGGGATCATCAGACAGTAGGTCCCTTCCCTCAGGGCGAAGCCTCAAAGGCTGAGTCTGTACAATTCCACATCACACACATTGTCCCAGGAAGTGTTTGAAGTTACAATCTCTGGGAAGGGTTAGGATTAGTCAGTCCCCTAAAGAAGTTGCATACAATTCCACAATAACACACACACAATTTCATTTTAAATACAGTGGACCCCAAAGTATTGAACTTAATTCAGTAATGTTAATCTCTAATTCCATAAGGTTTGTCCAGGGTATTGTCATATATATTGCACTAGATCACAATGGTTTCTTTAGAGTTGCTGCCTTAGCATATGTACATACTGAGATGTATAACTTGGCATTAACCTTGGTATGTATTTCCAAGACAATCTGTAGACTTTTTTGGAGCTATGCTGTTTAATATTTTTATTTTGATGGACAGATATTCCAAAGGGCAATATCAGTCAATTTGCCATGTATGGAGAATTACACAGTAGTGGGTGAAAACTCCACTCCTGTAACTGCCAAATTCGGTTCCATTTATAATTATTCCAGTTTTTGCTACACAAACATTAACCATACAATGCTCATTTAACTTCAAACGTTTAATTTTTTCCCTTTCTCATTTCCATTCACAGGTGGAGGTTTATGTTTTATTTAAGTATATTTTCTTATGGACTCAAATTTATCTGGTCGGTGAGTTCAGTTTGTGTGTTTTTTCTTTCTCTGCTTGCTCTGAGTGACATAATATGGGACTAAAATAGCAAGAGTTCAGTGGCCTTAGATCTTCCTTATGCTTCCTAGTCAGGACCCTTGTGTATTTTAATTTAGAGTCATGCCTTCACAAAACAGGAAAGGCTGTCAGAAATGCTAGATGACTCTCTTCTCTGATGCCAAAACAGGATGGGCCTGTCCACTCTTAAGCAGACTCTGTTTTCTCACTTGCAAGGACATAGATCCATCTCTCTGGACTGTCTTCGCACAGAGCTCTGCAAAGCTCAACATTTCCACTTTGAATTTTTATGTGCACAGTGGCATGTGATTGCATGCAAAAAAATGGCTTTCATCTCTGTGAAACCCCAGAATAAATGTAGCTTGGACCAAAGAAGCAAGGTGAAGACCTTTGAAATAGTATTGTGGTAGGGATGAAGTGATTTAATTGGCCAAAACCAGAGCATATGGGGAGAAAAATGCTAGTAGGATAATCTCTTCTTTTCACTCTAGTCACCCTGGTTTTGGGACACACGACAATGCTGGTACAACTACCCTTTTCAAGTAAGATATATATTTATATATTTACCAATTCATGGAGGATAGGTCCCATCAATGGCTATTAGCCAGGATGGGCAGGGATGGTGTTCCTAGCCTCTGTTTGCCAGAAGCTGGGAATGGGCGATGGGGATGGGTCACTGGATGATTACCTGTTCTGTTCATTCCCTCTGGGGCCCCTGGCATTGGCCACTGTCGGAAGACAGGACACTGGGCTAGATGGACTTTTGGTCTGACCTAGTTTGGCCATTTTTATGTTCTTATGTGTGATGCTCCTGTTTTCTGAAGTCCCTCAGTTTTGAGAACTGATCCCTTTGCATGTCTCCAATGTTGTTCCATGTGAATGGTATCACATTAAATTTGTGAGATCTAAATGCCTCTCACTGCCCATAGAGCAGATGCAGTACAGGCTGCAACAAGGTAAACTTCTAGTCCATGAGTTACTGCTCTGCTCAGGAAATTTCACCTCTGAGTGTGGGGGCAGAGTTCTTCACTGGCCCATGCAGTTCTTGGCCTTTGAGCTCAGACTGCTCACAAGAGGGTAGTTGTGATGTGGTATTTTTCATGGTGTAGACACTGGTTCATCAAACTGGACTGATCACCAGCTCATATATTTTAAAACAAATTTCCCTATCTGGTACTTAGATTATTAAAAGTAGAGCAATTTTACAAATGTAATTATATCCGTCACCATTAATTGCAGTTTTCTTTTTGCACTTCATTCAGCTCAGATAATTGTAGACAGCCAATCAGGTTCCCCTCCTTGTTCTTCTACTCCAACAGGAGGCCACAGCTCTTAAGTTGCAAACACTGAAAGGGAATTTTATTCCTTTAAAAATAAATCTAAACCATAGACCTCTGTTGATTAAACCTGTTTTTTACAAAACATAAATTTGGGACCTTCTACCTCCACTCCTCCAGAAGTCTGGGGCCACAGGAGAGGTGGGTTGGTTGTTAGGGGTGGCGGGAAAAGTCTTTTAATGCAAATTTTGGAGTACTTTGCCTTTTAATCAAGTGTTCTGTTTTGTGTTTTTTCCAGCCCCTAATATCCAGTCTTTACTATTATTATATCATGGAGCTGGCCTTCTATTGGTCTCTCATGTTTTCTCAGTTTACAGACATTAAACGGAAGGTAAGAGAAGCCAGAATTTCACTAAACACATGAACAGACAGGGCTAACAGAGTAATTATGTCTCTCTGGCTAGTAAAAACTGCTTAAATATAGCTATAACTGCATTTTCCTGTCACTCATCTCTTTTCACATTCCACTTTCTTTTGTAGACCATACACAGTCAGGCCTTTGGGGACTATCCTGATAAGCAACCTGGCAGCCCATCCCTATCACTCTGCAGAGGGAAGAGGGGGGAATCTATCCATATATCCCAATAGAACAGTTGATTCAATCTTTGTATACAAATATATTTTAATTAGGAGACTTACAGGAAAATATAGAAATAAAATGCTCTAAACATTTTCTAGACATGGGTGGTGAGGCTAGAATAAAGCTTTTTAGTTTTGGCAAAATAAAGAGGACTAATACTTTATGTATTATTCTATAGGGAGCATGGCTTCCCCCTGTGACTGAGCTAACCTACTTCTCACATGCTCTAGAAGTTTTTATATGTAGTGCTAAGTGATTTAGGAGCATAAGCCCCATTTTCAAAAGTTACTTGGGTGCGTAGGAACCTAAGTCCCACTGAAAGTAACTTAAGCACTTCAGAAGATGTTACCCTGCACCTCTTCTTTTGGGCTTGGCAAGTGATTTTGGAAATTCCTTGAGTCTCAATTCATATGGGGAAGAGTCTCCTTGCTGTTCCTATGGAACACTGTGTGTCTTCCAAAACACCAATGATTTTTCATTCAAATGCATTTAAAATAGACTTCTCTTTCCTAAGCTCCAATGTCTGTATCTGTTAGTCACACATACATACAGTCCTCTGTTTAGTTACAAACAAATATAGAGGAGCTTAGTGAATTTTTTTTCGCTTTGTTTATGTGATCGAGCAAGGCTTTCTTAACTTGATATATTTTTACTCCCTTCTGAAGAGAGAACTTCCAATCCCCAGTGAAGAAGTGGGATTCCAAGTTATTCCTCCAACCCCATAAAGCAGGTTGATATACAACTTCCCAGCCAGTTTCAGGAAGTACTGTGTTACAAAGCTAGTCACACCTTTGTCTGGGTGGCACTTATCTCACAGGTTAAATTTTGGGTATGATTTCCTGTTTTTAGTACAGTAAACAACCCATAGAGACGTAACATTAGTTGTGATTATCCGCCTGAGTAATCCCATCTTCAGCAGTCTCTCGATACACAACAAATACTCCTAGAAGATGAAGCACTGCTAGCAAGTCAGTATTGGTCTAGATAAAATGCAGAATCTGATTAGAAATTAAATCCAAACAGTTGAACCAAACAGACACTGAAAAGTACAAAGCTGAGAAGGGCATAGCACAAACTGGAGACAACTTCCTTAGACATTCTGGTCATTGTCAAGTAACAATTCAAATTGGGAGCTTCTCAGTTAAAACCCCATCAGTACAGATACATTATGCAGTCTTGGGAGAAATAAACAGGGATTGGCCACTGTAAAATATTACCCAGGATTTATTAAGCAGTGGAATTGAATTCAGGGGATTATGGTGAAGGAGAAAAAGTAGAACATTAGTGGGCAATTATCAAGAAAATAGTCATGAGACAGCAAATGTGTAAGGTAGGAAGTGAATCTTGTAAGATGTTATCATTTAAATGCTATCAAATCTGTGCTTGAGTGCCAACCTGGAGTTTCACTCTTAACTGTAATCTTTTAAAATTTTGCTTATGGGTTTTTACTTTTATTGAAATCTGGCTGTGTGTAAATAGATTGCTGTTTATTGTGTATAAACGGTAAGTGATGTGACAAGAATCCTGTCTCACAGGCTCCATCCAAGCTGGATGAAACACCATAATTTGTGACTGTCAGTATGAAACGTGGTACTGTATCTAAGGGGACGCTATCAGGTTGAAATTAATAACTTCTTAAATTAAGATTTCCTGTTGCTAATAACTTTACTTTTTAGTTTTACCGTCATCTAATTTACTTTTGGCTATTAACACTAATTAGTCTTTGTATTTCACACAGTGAAAATAGAGTGGTCAGTTTCACGTTTAATCAGTTTCACTTACCTGTTCTTATTCTTTATGTAGCATTTTGGGCCCAGTCACTTAAACTGGGAGTGGACTGACCAATCTCTGATCAGAGTGTGCTAACAAAGACCCTATCAGACACTTTGCTGGGAGGGCCAGAAGCTTCATCTGACAATGGGGGAAATCAAGCAATTGCTGCTGGAGTATTATAGGGAGGGGAAACAGTTACACAGCTGCAGGCAACAGTGTGAGTTCAGTCTTAATGTTAAGTTTGGTGGCTAGGGAAAGGGGGAAGAATGAAGGATGTGAATGAACAGCCCCACTGCTGTTCAGCTGTACTGGAGTGAGGACGATCTGTACTGAAGTAGGGAAGAGATGAGTACAGCATGGGACCATGCATACCTGGCAGTGCTGGTGCCCACCTTCACTCTCGCAGTGGGAGAAATGGGCTGTGTCCCAGAGGAAGAGAAGCTGACAGCTAGGTAATGTTGAAATGAGGGACAGTGCAAGAAGAATCTTGAGCTCCTGGAGTACATTCCCAACGAATTGTGATGGCGCATGGGGTCATTGTAGTGAGTGTCTTCTAGTCTCCAGCATGTCCCTGGGTGTTACTTTAATTCAACTGAAGAACTCAGGGAGAGCCCTAAGAAATACTTTAATTCCTCACCCCTTCCCACTTTCACTCTGGTCATGGGGCAATAGGAAATTCAGGTAGGGAGACAAGAGTCTGAAAAAAATCATATCTCAACTTTAAACTTTCTTGACACTATTTTTTAAATCCTTAAAATTATGTATGTAAATGGTGGTACTATAAAAGTTTAGAATGGAGCCACAAAAGGTTCCACAAGTACAAGGACTGTTGATTAGAGAAATAAATGAGAAGATATTTACTTGAAGGAACCAAGCCTCTTTGGGTAACTTGTTTAAACAGTGAAGTTTGATTTAGCAGCAATCATGTTTAACTAAACCTGGTCTTGATCCATTAGAGGGGCTTATACAGAAGAGCCTTGCTAAGGTTTGATTTGGGCAATCCCGGGTTTCATTGTTAAGTGAGAGAAAATATTGTGTGGAGGTTAAAACCCAGAACAGATAGATCTATTCCTAGGTCTGCCACTGACTAATTTGTGTCTCATTGGGCGAGGTATTTTACCTCTGAACTTCATTTTCCTCATCTCTAACATGACATAGATAATACTGTTGTGGGTGGTGTGAAGCTATGCTCATTAACGTTTGTAAAATGCTTTGAGAGCTTTGGATAATAAAAGGTCTCCTGGGCTACTATATTTACATTGACTGGTCATTAGTATCCATAAAATAGTGACAATCCCAAATGAGGTATGTATAGAAGTTAAATCTCCATATTGTAAATTCAGAGCGAGTCCTCATGGGTACCTTAATGCCAAAGCAGGTCAGTTGAATAAAAGTTGGTGCTAACTGGCATTTCCAGGAGCTGTGACATTCACTTGCAGTTGAGCAGCAATCCAAAAGATGTGGGAATTATTTCTACCTTAGAAATCAATGACAAGATTTCCGGTCTTATCTTTACAACTGAATGCCTCGCTGAACAGGATGAGCAAGGGGCAGAGACGGTAGCAATGATTTAAAAAAATGATCCATGTGAATAGCAGAGTGATGGCTGGTCATGATCACTAAAATCTAATTCCACTCTGCTGAGTTTTAGGCAGAGTGGAATTGGAAAACAAACTCACAGTTCAGAGGAAACCAGCAGTTTATCACTCTTGCTCTATAAAGTGCAAAGTAGCAAATTGTCCCAATTCTTGTATTAACTTTGTCCCCGTCCCTGTCCCGCCCCCCCGGCAAAAAAATTAGTCTGTAATTTCTGGATTTGTTCTGTCCTGAAATACAAAGTCAAGCATGCTACAGTAGATCTTGCAGCTGCAGAAATGGAGAGAGAAGCAATTGGGGCACTGTTTTTTATTCATTTTAATAAAGAATTCAGCACTACAAAATTGGATTAATTCCCCACTTGAAATGCCTTTACAAAGATGCAAATACAGGATGTAGATATTGGGGGGGCGGCGCTATGTCAGAAAATTGGGCCCATTTTTTGTGCTGTAGAATTTTAATGGACTGAGTTGCTGTTACTGTATTGCCGGGCATGCCCTGGTGTATGGATCATGCATTGCCTCTGCTTGCCTTACTTCAGGTGGACTTTTCCCAGTTGATAGCAGTAATATCAGGTCTATTTCTTATTACTCATGTCAGTGATTTCTAGAGTGGACCTTAGGGGTACATCTACATGGCAATCAGGAACCTGCAGCAGCAAGTCTACAGACTACGGCAGTAAAAACAGCCATGTAGGTGTTTTGTCTTGGGCTGAAGCTCGGCCTCTGAAGCCCACCCCCCTCCTTGGATTTCAGGGCTCAAGCCTGAACACAGCTATTTATGGTGCCACATCTCAAGTCTGTAGACCCAGGCTCTGATACTCACTGCTGCTTGCCGTGTAGACATATGCTAGCAATGCAGTCATCCCAAAGCAGGGAGAGTCAAAGTGCAGGCCGGATGTTGGCCTCTGGAGTTTTACAGTGAGGCCTGCAGATGTACTTATCTTTGCTACAGAGCTGCAGCCCAAGGAGACTACTGTAGACCCCAGCATGCAACGTTCCCTCTTGATTGAAGCAAAACTGTTAATCACGATGCAGCATGCTGGGACCTGTAGTCTCTGTGGTCTGCACCTCCCAAGTAAAGATGATTGTGGCTGAAATCTGCTCTGCTTTTTGCAAACAAGGAGCTTGAGAGTCTGACCTAAAATTACCATACGGCCATTTTTTTGTCAGTCCTGGTGCCCCTGTTCTAAGCCTCTGTGATCATTTGGCTGCCAAAGATCCCTCACATTTCATCTTCCCCTTTCAGGATTTCCTGATCATGTTTGTCCATCACTTGGCTACAATTGGACTCATTACATTTTCCTATATGAATAACATGGTGCGGGTGGGAACTCTGGTGCTATGTCTACATGATGCCTCAGACTTCCTCTTAGAGGTAAGTTTGCCTGCTGCTTCCTGTCTGAGCTTTGCATCCCTAATGACAAAGGAGCACACTCTTGAGGCAAGAGGATAAAACCTAGCCTCTCCTCTTTCACCCCTCACCTCCCCACACAATCCAGGCAGGATGGCTCATAAACACGCACTGCTGACTCCACTCTGTTGGCTTTTCCCCCATGACATCTCCCAAGTTGATAATAGTCCTTAAATGTTCCAAACTCCTTGGTGACTTAGTGGCTTGAGTGCTCCAGAACTGTTTTCCATGTGATCAAATGATTGTGTCGGGTGAATGCTGTTTTAACACTTCGTGTTTTTTCTCAGGCTGCAAAGCTGGCCAATTATGCCAAGTACCAGCGCCTGTGTGATGCCACCTTCATGCTCTTTGGTGTTGTGTTCATAGTCACTCGACTGGGTATTTACCCTTTCTGGTAAGTACCTGGATCTTTCTGAATAGGGTCAAGTATTTGTTCCTTCCCTCCTCTAAAGGTAGCCTTTGTATTAGGGATCTTCTCACTCATTGCAGCCAGCCCCTCAGGGCGGCATGAAGCTGCAGCCCTCCCAAATGTTGCTCAGGAGCAGCGCTTTGAGGTTTTGAGGTTTCTTCATGTTTTGTCATCTACTTGTAGGGGCACCCCTAGGGTGAGCAGAGAGTCCAAAAGTGCAGCTGAATGCCACCCCCAACTGCAGGGTGAGAACAATGCTGATCAATTGCAGCCTACTCTCCCAGCCAGTAACTGCCAGATATTCTACAAATCAGGCTTGTCTACACAGGAAACTAAGATGACTAAAATAAAGGTCTGAAGTTAAAGCACCCCTAAAACCTTTGTGGATTTGGAGGGTTAAGCTTCAGTAAAAGCCACTTTACTTCTGACTGAGAGCATTCACCCAGCAATTTAGTGTGCATTAACTTCATACCATTAGTAAATTCGTCCAAACTTTCCTGAGTGTCCCTGTGTAGACAAACCCATAGAACCAAAGGTGGTTTGTGTCTTGTGATTTTAAGATCTTGTAAAAGTTGAGATGCCAGTGAGGCACATCCTCCCTGAGGCAAGGTTCAGTTTGTGACCCTCTGCTTTATGGTCATCCAAAGTACCTAGCTGGTCTCAGAAGACTGTCTGCCCTGACTCCATGTTCTAGCTGCGTAGAGCTTGAAATAGGTATTGGGGTATTTTTGGATTTAGAAATCTTAGCTAAGATGTTTGTAATCAATCATTCCGTAATGAGATTCCCCTCCTGTACACACACACATGTGGACAAAGTCAGACTTGGTGGGATTTTTTTTTGCTGATGATTGTATTTGTCCATGTCTTGTTTTCCTTGGGAAGGTGTCTTGTAAGGTCTGCTACACCTGGGTTTGTCATTGTCCTACATCCTTATTTTGTAAACAGCAGAGGCCTACTTCCCCTCTCTTAGGATGTATTTCTGGGGTAGGATAAGCTCCTATTTAGTTTTAGTTTTGTCCCTGTGGCAGAGGCACCAAGGGCCCTTGGATAAGCATCCCTATTTATATTTGTTTGGAGCTATACAAAAATAAAGGGGTCTAGATAGGGGAAATGTCGGTCACCTCTGCCTGCCACAAATTATGCTCCCTTCAGAGGGGCGGGAGTTACTGCTTTACACTGACAAATGAGACAATCCTCTCTGTGCTCTTCACCCCATTGTCTGACATGATGCAATGTGCTCTCTGGCACCACCCTGACACTCAATGTGTCTTATAAATCTTTAATGTGGTTTCCACTGGCTGTAATGTAATTCCTCAGCTCCATAGGGAGAACTTGTGAGTCTCCGGTTGCATCTGAAGGTGCTATGCTATTCCACTCAGTACAGGTTCCCTTCCCTGATCAGTGATGTAATGACATGAAACTGCATGCTGACTCCACCACAAGCTGTTTCCTAGGTAACCATTATTTTTTAACTGCAACTAAGGCTCTTGATTCCCTCCCTGAAAAGTTAATTTCTCACTTTTTCAATAAATGCTGAAAGCAAAGTAATCTTTAAAAAAAATCTCTCTGCAATCTCCCCTAGTGACTACTTTATAAACAGTCATCAAACTACTCTATTAAATTCCTTAAGTACTGCCAATAAGTCCCAGTGAAGAGAACAATGCCATAGCCATCTTCAAGGAGGCACCTGGCTTTGACCCACTAGTTGGTTTTCAATTCCTTTGGCCTGGTCCACACTACCCCCCCACTTCGGACTAAGGTACGCAAATTCAGCTACGTTATTAACGTAGCTGAATTCGAAGTACCTTAGTCCGAACTTACCGCGGGTCCAGACGCGGCAGGCAGGCTCCCCCGTCGATGCCGCATACTCCTCTTGCTGAGCTGGAGTACCGGCGTCGACGGCGAGCACTTCCGGGGTCGATCCGGGATCGATTTATTGCGTCTAGACAAGACGCGATAAATCGATCCCAGAACATCGATTGCCTGCCGTGGGACCCGGAGGTAAGTGTAGACGTACCCCAATGACTTGAGAGAAGGGACAGAGGAAAAGGCTAGGAGCAAGGGAACAGCAGCTTCACTGTCAAAAATTCTTCAAAGCCCCCTGGTGGCAAAATTCCTTCCTGACCTTTACATGTGGTCAAGATCATCCATGCATGTGAATAAGGCTCATCTCTCCACTCAAAGCCATGCATACATCCCAAACAGCATTGGTGATCCAAGCAATTGCCTTCTATTCCTCTGATGCCATTGTGAATGCTGATCGTACCCTGGAGAAGAGGATGGGGAGTGGATTTTTATATTTAACCTAAATTCTGAGTCTCCACATCTTCTCCTATTGCTGCTTAATTCAAGTGACTTTAACCCAAGTCCAGCTTCCAGCCTTTCTCTACTGTGCAAGGGACAGTATATCAGGGGCATCACACTATGAAAAGAGGAAAGCAATAGAAGCTTAAATGGGACAGAAACCTATTGTTTATCTGCCCAGTCAGCTCAGTTCAGAGTTGGAAACTGGGAATTCTAGTCAAGCAGCAAAGCAGCCAATCTAACAAGCGCCTTGATTTTCTTTCAGGATCTTGAATACTACCTTGTTTGAGAGCTGGGAGCTGATTGGCCCTTATCCTTCATGGTGGTTGTTCAATGGACTGTTGGTAACCCTGCAGGTTCTGCACATCATCTGGTCCTGTCTCATCATTCGCATTGCCTACAAGGCCCTGATGCGAGGAAAGGTAAGGGCGCCTGTGGCTGGGCTGGCTCCTCTCTCACATAAGTGCTGAGAGGATCAGGGCATCTGTTTGAAAATCAGAAGGAGCCTTCTGCATTGTTCAGTGAGGCCAGTGCTGGCTCCAAGGTAAGGGGTAGCAGGTTTGCTGCTTCTGTGAGTGACTCACTTCCTCTAGGGATGTCCTGGTCAGTTAGGCTTGGCAGGCTCTAGCACCCACGTGGCCCAAGTGTATACATAGGGAGGCACACACTCCTTGATGGTCTGGCCATACAAGTGAATAGTGCTGTCTGGCCTGCTCAAATGCTTGAATGACATCATGCAGTTCAGTTTAGTTTGTGCATTGCTCTGCTTGTTCTGGTAACTTGATCAAGGCTTTTGCCTTCCCTCTTGTGCAGCTTGAAGACCAGTTGCTCTGGAGTAAGAGGCGGGGAAGGTTGTGCTCCCTGGTTTAATCTGGAGCTGCCTAGGATCCTCTAACTATCTTGGGGAAATTGTCCATGTTACAAAATCCAACCTTACCAACATTTAGGGTGACATGAGCTCAATATCTGGATTCAGAGTAGCAGCCGTGTTAGTCTGTATCCGCAAAAAGAATAGGAGTACTTGTGGCACCTTAGAGACTAACAAATATATTTGAGCATAAGCTTTCGTGGGCTACAGCCCACTTCTTCGGATGTATAGAATGGAACATATATTGAGGAGATGTGTATATACGCATACAGAGAGCATGAAAAGGTGGGAGTTGTCTTACCAACTCTGAGAGGCCAATTTAAGTAAGAGAAAAAACTTTTGAAGTGATAATCAAGATAGCCCAGTACAAACAGTTTGATAAGAAGTGTGAGAATACTTACATGTAGGAGAACACTTTAACCTGTCTGGTCACTCAGTAACAGACCTGAGGGTGGCAATTTTGCAACAGAAAAGCTTCAAAAACAGACTCCATCGAGAAACTGCTGAACTTCAATTGATATGCAAACTATATACAATCAACTTAGGCTTGAATAGAGACTGGGAATGGCTGAGCCATTACAAACATTGAATCTATCTCCCCATGTAAGTATTCTCCCACCTTTTCATGCTCTCTGTATGTGTATATATATCTTCTCAATATATGTTCCATTCTATGCATCCGAAGAAGTGGGTTGTAGCCCACGAAAGCTTATGCTCAAATAAATTTGTTAGTCTCTAAGGTGCCACAAGTACTCCTGTTCTTCTTTCAATATCTGGAGCTCACTACAGTAATAACCCAGGACTAGGGCTGTCTGTGCATATCCCAAAAGTGCAACAAGGTAATCCAGGTGAGGTTGGCATGGTAGGCTACTGGAAACGTAGTGGGACCTGCTGACAGTAGGCTAGTGGGATTCTGTTTATAGTGTCCAGTTTCAGTGTGCAGAACGTTCTGGTTAGAATGAATTCCTGATGGATAAGCGGTGTGGACGGCAGCTCTTCCTGTAAGAGGGAAAGATGCTGCTCTCTGCTGCAGGCCCAGTTGCCTCAGCGAGACGGTTACGTGTAAGTGTAGTTAGTGTTTGTCCTAGGAGCATACTGTGCTCTCCCACTTGGAGCTTGTGCCTGTCGCGCCACTTCACTCAAAGATAAGCATTTCTTGGCCTGTCTACCACCCCAGCCAACTCGTAGAATAAAAATAAAAGGCCTTGGAGCTTGGCTCTTGGAGCTGCCGTCCTGTCCCCAGCACATCAAAGCCTAGATGAGCTGTTACTGGCCTGGACTCTGATGCTAGTGCTGCTTTTTGGGTTATACTGGAGTTCCCAGGATTCTTGCCAGGTCTGCTTATGGAGGGGCGACTCTGCTTCATCAAAGACATGATTCTTTGGAACAGAGTGCTGCGAAGTCCTTCCATATGCCTTGAAAGACATGACAGGGAGGCAGCCTGAACTACCTCCTTCTGGCTCTGATGGACATCCAGGGAACAGAAGGAAAATTTCAAGTTGTGGCTTTTAGATAAATGCTCTGTGAAGAGGGATGCTTGTACCAGACACAATCCATGGGCTTCTAGCACAGTTTCTTTTCCCCTGCTGCCTGTTGCTGAGGATTTCCAGGCAGCAGGGGGGGTGGAAGAGACCAATCCACAGGCATTTGACTAGTAATAGGCCCTGAGTAGCTTGCTGTCAAGTTCTTCCTCACTGAATCAGTGGTTTTCAGGCCAGTGGCTGAAGGCTGGAGTACTTTGAGTATCTTGGCTCCTGCTCCCCATTTTTACCCATTTGTGTCATGGCTGGAAGCAGCTTCCTTCAGAGCCAGGGAGTGCTGTTTGATCCTCCACCAGAAGGGGTAGCTAGACAGTAACACAGATGTTTGTGCCACCCTAGCTATTTGGGAACTAAGGGTACGTCTACACTTACCTCCGGGTCCGGCGGCAGGCAATCGATGTTCTGGGATCGATTTATCGCGTCTTGTCTAGACGCGATAAATCGATCCCGGAAGTGCTCGCCGTCGACGCCGGTACTCCAGCTCAGCGAGAGGAGTACGCGGCATCGACGGGGGAGCCTGCCTGCCGCGTCTGGACCCGCGGTAAGTTCGGACTAAGGTACTTCGAATTCAGCTACGTTATTAACGTAGCTGAATTTGCGTACCTTAGTCCGAAGTGGGGGGGTAGTGTGGACCAGGCCAAAGCCTGAATCCCACTTGTGGCTGCATTTTCACTGCCTATAGACTATTGGTCTATTTGTAGGGAACTTGTTTAGCCTAAAGGAATATTTGAAGCAGAGTTCTCTGGCAATGTGTGTTGCGGGAGGGCCTTCTGAGGGTTGGGGAAGGAGCATGTTGCAAGGTGTGTGTGTGTGTGTGTGGTCTATTATCATTTGTTACTGTCTTCCATGGCTGCTGCTAGTTTCCCAGTACGATATCTGTCTGTGTAGCTGTCCCCACACCTGGAGGTCTATATCTCTCTCCTCTCCTTGCTTTTCTCTCCTGACCAGGTGACCTAGCCAGGAAAGGACTAGACCCTGCCTCTGTACTCTCCACTCTTTTCTCACTCCTTTTCTCTGTGCCAGATTGGAGCTGGACAGTTTCATCCCTTGCATGTAAGTGTAATCTGTGCTTTTGCTTGTAGAGTGGACCATATGTGTGTCTCTTTTTCTCTCTGAGCTTTAAGACATAAATACAAAACTGTGAGTCTGAAAAGCTGTTTGGCTTCAGATGGGCTGCATTTTGCAGCTTCCTTTAAACTGCCTGCCTCACTGTGAGTTGCTCCCAGTTAACAAGGTGTGGTTACAGATCACAGGAAGCTAAGGTGCTGGTTTGTCTAGCAGCTAGAACAAGGGACTGAGAGCCTGTTCCCAACTCTGCCATAGTCTGGCTGTGAGACTGTCATTGGCCAGTGTATAAAAAGGTGATTCTGCACCTCCTAGATTAAGCTTGCACATGCAGCTGGCCTGTCAAAACCCAGCCTGGAAATCATTAACTGGTACTGGCTTTCTGCCAATTTTTTCCATATGTCAGGAAACTTGCTCTCAGAGTCTGTTTTGAGTCTGTTTGCCCAACTCAGAGTAGGCAGGGCTGAGCCTGATCCTGTACTTTGCTGGCATGTTAGTCACTGAGAAACTGCTTTGCCCGCTGTATACCTGGGGCTGTTAGTTCCAGACTCCCAGGTACAGGGAGCTTCCCTTGGGCTGTGCAAGGGTAGGGCAGTGCTATACAGGCAATGGGGAAATAAGGAGACAGCTCACATCTTTCAGCACCAGTGGCTTTATAGCTGTGGCATTTAGCCAGTTACTGGGATACTCGTGTGTGAATAAATTTGAGGTGGTGAACTTTTCGCATTGTTGTTTGCTGTGTTATAGCTGTGTTGGTACCAGGATGTATGAGACAAGGTGGATGAGGTAATCCCTTATTGGACCAACTACTGTTGGTGAAAGAGACAAGCGCTTGAGCTCCTCAGAGCTGCTCATCGGGTCTGGTCATCTCTGTGGAGCTCGAAAGCTTGTTTCTTTCACCAACAGAAGTTGGTCCAATAAAAGATATTTCATCACACACCTTGTCTTTCACATTGTCGTGCATCGTTTGGCATTATGCTGATAATACACTGCCCCCTTGTGGTAAACTTTAAAGAGCGATTACCAAGAAAGTGCATGGTTGACTTCTCTAGTCTTCAGACTTTGTTCTGAAATTGTACATCAGACTCTCTCCCTGGCCAATACCCTGTAAAGCACGGAAAGAGATTTTGGAGGATTCTAAGCTTCACATGCAAACTAGATAGATCCTATGATCATAAGACCTAAGAGTGGCCATCTATAGAGATGTAAATTATAGAGCCTCTCTGGTTATAGATGCTTTCTGCATTCCTAGTGTCATTTGCAGGACTATGAATTAACCTTTCCCTTCTACAGACCACCATTCAAATGTACCTTGGCTCACAAATTAAGAGTTTGATGTGTACACCCATTCCTGAAAACAGGGGTTCCCAAAATGTGGTAAAGATACCACTGGTGGAACATGTGCTTGACATTTCATCAATGCACTTCACAATAACTTTTTACAAAGGTGGTACATGAATCAATAAAGTTTGGGAACTGATGTCCTAGATAACTAACCCACCGTGTAGTTCTCTGTAAACAGAGGCTCTAAAGAGGGAGGCATCTTATGCAAATGGTGATGTGCTAAATGGGGCCAGTTCCTTTTTGAAATAAAACATCAGTACTTTCGAGCAAACCTTAAAAACAAACACAAACTCATCCCTTTAGCAACTAAAACCGATGCTTCTTCCCACCTCCTGCTGATTACCAAAAGGTGTCTGAACAAGCTGGTAACTCATAATTTAGTGTTTAGAAATATTTGTTTTAATTTGCCATTTGGAAAGGCACCCTTTATAATCTGTGCTATAATTTAGCTACTTGAAGAAGGATCAAACAGCGATATATTGCAATGGGCTCCTTCCATGGATCTGAAAGCACTTCAACAACACACCCATGTGAGGAGAGCAATAATACTGAATTGGAAGTGCAAAAGTTAGCTTGGCCAAGGCTGTACAACAAATCAGAGTGCTGGAAAATAACACATCTCCTGACTCGGTCCCCTATTCTGAATTCTGTACCTCGCTCCCTATATGTGGTTGGAAGGTCCTGCTTGTGAGGTTCAACTTTAAATAATTCAAAGAATATAATATAGGGGGCAACTCTGCACTGGTTGATCAGATAGACAAGACCTCTCTAATGGCTGTTTCCTGTGAATTTGTAATCTTTCCTCCACCCCTACCTTTGATTTTAAACTTTCAGGTATCAAAAGATGATCGCAGTGATGTAGAGAGCAGCTCTGAAGAGGAGGACATGACTTCAAATAGCACAAAAGGAATCTTCAGCACTTCAAGCAATGGTGCCAATCGGATTAATGGTCATGTGGCTAGTGCCCAATGGGCAGAAGAGGAGTAAGGCCGGAGGAGGTCTCCAGCAAACACGGACTTGTCTCTAAATATCTAGATGTGTTGCACTCCACATTCCTAAGTGATCTTTAATCAAGATACCCCTTCCCTCAAAAAACATCCATCAAATTGGAGATGGGCACAATCCAGACCAGTCTAAGGTTTCACACCACAGAAGGGACCGAGCCAATTACTAGTGCAAAAACAAAGATGCAAATTTCACTTTTTAAAGAAAATAAGCCATTTTGTATTTCATAGTCTCCTAGACCCATCTCTAATATTATTTGCAGAAGTATTTTTGTGTGTGACAAACTGGTTTTTACGAAGATCAACTCCAGCTTGATGGGATGGAGATTGACTGTGGACTGGTTACGGTACCATTCCAAAAATGTTTCTTGACCCAGTGCAAGTTCAGTCTGTTTTCTTGATGCACTCCAGGATCCATTTAGATTGTGTGGTCTAGTATCACTCAGATACATCATGCTGTAAGCTGCCCAGGCTGTAGCACAGAAGCTTTTTTAAATCATGTTTAAATTATCAGTCCTGCTGTGACTGTGCTACAGCCATGCATTGAATCAGATTGTGATGGACAAAGCGTGTTTTAACTTGCCATTTGGATGCTATGTGCTAAAGAGATTCTAGTTTATAATCTGTGCTGTTAAGATGGACCAAGTGGTATTTGCTGCCTATTGTGGTGCTGAAATGCCCATCCAAAGTCTTTAAAATGTTGCACTCCTGACCCTAACTTAGAAAACGATCACAGCACATGCATACCTGCAACTCATGTGAATTTAAAGACTTTTACAGGAGTTATGGGATGTGGTTGGTTAGATTTATAAGACAGGCCATTAGCCAAAGATGGAGCAATGCTGGTGGGTTATATTAACTTTCCACACAGGCAGAGTTTGCAGCCCTGCCTGTGTGTTTTTTAAGACAGAAGTGAGCATTGCTGCAGCTGCCTTTCCAGCCCACTGACTTCGGAAATCAGGACAGCAGAGGCTTCACTTCTTTCTTTACTCAATGGTACTTCAGGGGCAATGGAAGACACCTGAATGTGTCATAATCATGTGCAGGACTTCAGAAATTTCTTGAGTTATTTTATACAATTGTTTACTCTTATCTGATTAAAAAAAGCTTCAGAAACTGGTTTGACTTGCATTTTTACTGCATTTCTCTAAGAAGGCAGCTGCCCCTGCTTTGTAAACTTCTCACCTTGACATATAAATAAGAACTCCTATACACTGCAGAAAGTTGTAGTATTGCTCTTCTTGTTGAGTTGCTTCTAAACTAGTGAACCCCCTAATACCCTAGGCAGAATGGTGCTGGTAGGAACAGCTGAATCAAATGAGAGAGAATACTGTTTAAGATTCTGTGCTTCACTTAAGTGCCAGCTAGGATGCTTGGACCACAGGTCAAATGAGCTTTAATCAAGTGTCATGCTCTTCACACACACACGCGCACACACACACACATTTGGAAAATTATTCACTGTGTGCAAAGCTCGACAAATTACCTTCATGAATATTTTCATTAGCCCTACCTCCAATAACTTCTATTCAGAGTCCCTAAATTGCCCCAAAGTTAGTGTACCTCACTGAACTCCCTTCTTGTGCTGAACTTTCACTATGCATTCTACTCAAGTATATCTATGGCAAGAGAACCTTGTGTGTACTGGGTATGAAGTTTACATTTATCAGTGTAGAGTTCAAATTGGAGTTTTTTAAAGCAGATACCTAATACCACTTTATTTTCTTGGAGTAGACTTAGTTTTAGTTCATCCATTCACAGCAGTTAGTAATCTAGCTTTAATTTTCTTTGACTCTTCATACAAGTTTTATCCTAAATCCCTGTATCCTTATACTTGTGTAAAGCCTCCATCTTCTTAGTTGTTCCACTCAACCAAAGTAAGATGTTTTCTTTCTGGAAGATGGTCTCTGCTGCATTTCCATTACCATGTCTAGTATGGCCAAATGCTTTTCCAAGTAGCCTTTGCCAAATCTACTTCCACTTCATACTATCTTTAGAGAAATACTTACACATACTTCAATTAAGGAAATTCTAAAGTTAATAAGAGGAACTGGCAGCTGCTGCTTCACCTGTTTTATAGCACTGTTACTCTAGTAGCATTGAGATAAAACAGCCCAAAGTCTTGGTGTTCAGACCAGAATCTACAGCAAACTCCATCGTCCACAATTTTTTTCCAAATAAAGGAAAGTTCTTGTAAGAATTTGCCACTTTTAATCTCAGAACTGTTTAACATTGAAATGAAACTCCACAAATTAAGCTTGTGGAAGTGAGTGTCTGGCAATAGGGAGGAGGACTCATGACTATCAAATTCACGCATTTCTGGACGGTTTGGTGACGAAGACTTTACTGTGGATGTCAAACCATTGGTTACAAAATCTAATTCGCTTGGGAGCAGGACTCAGTCCAAAGCTGTCCCAGAAATTTGCTCTCCACTTCCTCAGTTTGAGTCTACACTAGGAAATTAGGTCAGTATAACTATCACTCAGCAGTGTGAAAAATCCACACCCCTGAGCAATGCAGTTAAACTGTCTACACCAGGAGTTAGGTCAATGGGAGAATTCTACTAGACTACATCTACATTACAGGTGGGATCCACACTGACATCAATCCACTGGCAGTTGATTTAATGGGTCTAGTGAAGACCCACCAAATCTACAGCAGATTCCTCTCCAGTCGACCCCTGAACTTTATGCCAGATGAGAAGAGTAAGGTAAGTCAACAGGAGAGTTTCTCCTGTCGACCCCTCGCTGTGTAGACCCCACGGTAACTCAACCTACCCAGACATCTGTTGGGAAAATAACACAGCAGGGCACAGATTATCCAACAAGTTCTTAGAATGTATTAGAGACAATTTTTTATTTCGGAAGGTGGAGAAAACTACTGGGGGGAGGATGTACTAGATTCAATTTTTGACAAATAGTGAGGAGCTGGTTGAGAATTTGGAAGTGGAAGACAACTTGGGTGAAAATGATCATGATTCTAAGGAATGGTAGGAGGGAGAACAGCACACTAAAGACAATGGATTTCAAGAAAGGAGACTTTAGCAAACTCCGGGAGTTGGTAGGTAAAATCCCATGAGATGCAAGTCTAAGGGGGAAAAACAATTGAAGACAGTTGGCAGTTTTTCAAAGAGACATTATTAAGGGCACAAGAGCAAACTATCCCACTGCATAGGAAAGAGAGGAAGTAGGGCAAGAGACCACCCTGGCTTAACCAGGAGATCGTCAATGATCTAAAACTCAAAAATAAAGAGAGTCCTACAAAAAGTGGAAACTTGGTCAAATTACAAAGGACAAATATAAACAAATAACATGAGTATGTAGGGACAAAATTAGAAAAGCCAAGGCACAAAACGAGATCAAACTAGCTAGGGACTTAAAAGGAAACAAAAAAACATTCTAGATACATTAGAAGCAAGAGGAAGACTAGGGACAGAGTAGACCCGTTACTCAATGAAGGGGGAAAAGACAACAGAAAATGTAGAAATGGTGGAAGGGTTAATTACTTCTGTTTCAATTTTCACCAAGAAGGTTGGTGGCGATTGGATGTCTAACATAGTGAATGCCAGTGAAAATGAGGTAGGATCAGAGTCTAAAATAGGGAAAGAACAAGTTAGATGTCTTCAAATTACCAGGGCCTGATGAAATGCATCCTAGAATACTCAAGGAGCAGACTGAGGAGATATCTGAGCCATTAGAAATTATCTTTGAAAAGTTTCAGAATAGCAGCCGTGTTAGTCTGTATCCGCAAAAAGAACAGGAGTACTTGTGGCACCTTAGAGACTAACAAATTTATTTGAGCATAAGCTTATGCAAATAAATTTGTTAGTCTCTAAGGTGCTACAAGTACTCCTGTTATCTTTGAAAAGTCATGGAAGACGGGAGACATTCCAGAAGACTGGAAAAGGGCAAATATAGTGCCCATCTATAAAAAGGGAAATAACCCCGGGAATTACAGAGAAGTCAGCTTAACTTCTGTACCCAGAAAGATAATGGAGCAAATAATTAAGCAATCAATTTGCAAACACCTAGAAGATAAGGTGATAAATAAGTCAGCATGGATTTGTCAAGAACAAATAGTGTCAAACCAACCTGATAGCTTTCTTTGACAGGGTAACAAGCTTTGTGGATGGGGGGGGAAGCGGTAGATGTGGTATATCTTGACTTTAGTAAGGCTTTCGATACTGTCTTGCATGACCACCTCATAAACAAACTAGGGAAATACAACCTAGATGGAGCTACTATAAGGTGGGTGCATAACTGGTTGGAAAATAGTATCAGGGGGTAGCCGTGTTAGTCTGTATCTACAAAAACAACAAGGAGTCTGGTGGCACCTTAAAGACTAACAGATCTGTTAGTCTTTAAGATGCCACCAGACTCCTTGTTGTTTTTGGTTGGAAAATCATTCCCTGAGAGTAGTTATCAGTGGTTCACAGTCATGCTGGAAGGGCATGAGTGGGGACCTCCAGGGATCGGTTCTGGTTCTGTTCAATATCTTCATCAACGATTAGGATAATGGCATAGAGAGTACACTTATAAAGTTTGCAGACGATACCAAGCAGGGAGGGGTTGCAAGTGCTTTGGAGGATAGGATCAAAATTCAAAATGATCTGGACAAACTGGAGAAATGGTCTGAATAGGATGAAATTCAATAAAGACAAATGCAAAGTACTCCACTTAGGAAGGAACAAAAGGGGAAATGATTGCCTTGGAAAGGGATCTGGGGGTCATAGTGGATCACAAACTAAATGAGTCAACAGTGTAATGCTGTTGCAAAAAAAGCATACATCCCAGAATGATGATTTAGCAGGAATGTTGTAAGCAAGACACCAGAAGTAATTCTTCTGCGCTGATTAGGCCTTAACTGGAGTATTGTGTCCAGTTCTGGGCGCCACATTTCAGGAAAGAAGTGGACAAATTGGAGAGAAGAGCAACAAAACTGATTAAAGGTCTAGAAAACATGACCTATGAGGGAAGATTGAAAAAAAATTGTGTTTGTTTAGTCTGGAGAAGAGAAGACAGAGGGGACATAACAGTTTTCAAGTACATAAAAGGTTGTTACAAGGAGGAGGGAGAAAAATTATTGTTCTTAACCTCTGAGAATAGGACAAGAAGCAATGGGCTTAAACTGCAGCAAGGATGGGTTAGGTTGGACATTAGGAAAAACTTCCTAACTGTCAGAGTGGTTAAACGCTGGAATAAATTGCCCAGGGAGGTTGTGGAATTTCCATCATTGGGGATTTTTAAGAGCAGGTTGGACAAACACCTGGCAGGGATGGTCTAGATAATACTTAGTCCTGCCTTGAATGCAGGGGCCTGGACTAGATGACCTCTTGAGGTCCCTTCCAGTTCTATGATTCTATGTTGACTCCCGCTACATTATTCACATAGCTTGCATAGCGTAGGTCAACTTACCGCGGTAGTGTAGACATAGCCTTATTGACCTAGCTACTGCCTCTCAGGTAGGTGGATTACCTACGCTGCCTGGAGAACCCCTCCAATCCGTGTAGGTAAAGTCTCCATTGAAGCATTACAGGGGGGCAGCTCCAGTGTTTTAAGTGTAAACAAGCCCTCAGTCTCCCTCAATCTGCAGCTATTCAGTTTGCTGGCCGGGGAGAGGAGAATTTTAGAAGAACAGGTCAAGGCAGACATCCCCACTGTGAAGGGTTTTGAGTAAAATTGTGTATTGGTGTTGATTTAAATGACTTGCTCCTTCACCCAGGTGGTTCTAGTCACATATTGACAAGAGGATAAATAAGTAAAATATTTAATTATCACATGATCAAAACATGCTTACACAGAGTTACTTTGTAACCTCTCGCTAGTGCAGAGAAACAAGACACCTTAGTGTGCGGGAGGAAAACCCCGGATGATCTAAACTAGCCCTCATCTGTGATCTGGAAGGGTTGCACTTGCTACCTGATTACTGCAGCAGAAGTAATCTCAACATAGCCTCCGCGTTGCTCATTAAATGTCTCTCAGCATGCGGTCAGCCAGGGAGCAGCAGTCAGTCTTCCATGGTCCCTGGGTTTAGCTGGTTCTGTTCAAGCTGCTTCAGGGCTTTTTGGCGCTGGAAGTAACGGTAAACTCTGGCGCTGCAGAGATAGCCCCCGTAGACGGTCAGAAGCATCATGGAGCCGGAGAAGGCCTTGTACCCGAAGTCCGCTAGCTGCTTGGCGGAGACCATCCTTGCCCCTGAAAAACACAAGGCCGGTCTCAGGCACGCGGCCTCCTACCCGCCGCGGGGCCGGCATGGAGCGCGGGCGGCTGCTGGCCAGAGCGCGCGGAGTGCAGCCCCCCGACGCGTAGCGAGTCTGTGAACGCCCGAGGCCCCCGGTGGCAGCCCGGGCTGCCCATGGCCGCGGGCCCCCGAGACGCGGCGGTCACGCCCGGCGCGCAGCCGAGGGCCCGTCCAGGGCGGACACTGACCGCGGCTTCCCACCGCCACACGGAGCGACCGACACCCCCCGTCCCCGCGAGACGCTGGCGGCGGCGCCACGAGCTGCAGGGCGGGGCCAGCTCCCCGCGCGACCGTCACCTGCTGCCGGGGGCGTCTCAGAGACGTGGAGGTCGGTTGCTGTTCCGGGTCGGACGCCTCGCGCTCACCCCGCCCTCAGCCCCCTACCTACCCCAGTGACCTTTCCCAAGAGGCGGCGCCCTTCCGGTCACGTGCTCCGAGCCTGGCGGCGGAAGTCAAATGCCGTAGCGCTGCATGCTGGGAGCTGTAGTCTCTGGGCGGGGAGCCGGAGCAGACGGGGCGGCACGAGCGGCGATGCGGGAGCCAATGGCGGTTGGGGGATGGCGCCCCCTGTGCGTGTCTCTGCGCTGGTAATTAGCCTAGCCAGCCCCAGGGCGCCTGGCACGTGACCTGGCCCGCCAGGCTGTGACCCCAAGTCATGCGCGCGCTCCCGCCCCCTCCGGCAGCGCGCAGCCTTCGGTCCCCACGCGGCCAGGCCCCGGGAGGGGGGGCGAGAGCCAGTGAACCAAACTCTAACCCCGCCCCTGAGGGAAACCACGTCACGCCGGCGGGAGCACCCCCAGTTCCAGCACCTGCGGCCCAAGTGCCGCTTCCCCCCCCCCCCCCCCCGCTATTTATAGCCCCGCCACCAGCCGCACTTGGGCTATTCGATACCGCGGGAGCTTGGCGCCAAACCCGGGGGGGGGGGGAGGAATCTCCTCGGAACTGCTCAGCTTGTGCTCGGGCAAGTGGCTGCTCCAGCCCCTCTCGGGGGGGGGGGGGGCGCTGCGCTCCTGCCCCCCCCTCCCCCCAGCACTAGGCTCCGCGGCTGCGTTACTGCGGGCAGGGGCAGGCCTGGGAACAGGCCCGCCTGGGCTCCCAGCCACCCTCACTAGCAGAGCCTGGCAGATGCATGTACGAGATTTTCTCTCTGCTCCAGGCAGCAGGGGCTCTGGTTGGGCTTTCAGCGCCAGCTCCGCCCCCGCCTTAGCCTCCCCCTTCACTCCTCCAGCTCCCACTCAGCTCCGGTCTCCTCCAACAGCTTTCCACCGGCTCTTTTCCCCACTCACCTCCCACCATGCCGCTACTCCCTGCCCCCACCCCCTCCCGCGAGAGCTGAGCTGCTGGCCTGTCTCACACACAGGAGTACCATGCTTTCCCCTGGGTCTGCAACCCTCCCATGCTCACCCTCCACTCCTTTCTGTTGTTCACGTGAGCCCCTCACAGCACTCGCATGAGATGTATGGGGGCGGGGGGACAAGGGACTTATAGTCCCCTGCCCTAAGGTAAGTTTGCACAGCACAGTAGCAGGGCTGCTGCTGGAGGACAGGTGTCCCTAATCACAATAACACAGCACAGCACAGGTGGCACCCACAGTTGCCATGCTGCCCAGGATGCCAGCAGCAAGGAAATATGCTCACTGCTGCTAGCCCTGCAGCCTGAGGGCTAGCATGCTAGCGCTGGCTTCACAAAAGTTTGCTCCAACCTGAAAGTCCCTCGCAGCCACAGACAAACTAAGAGTGGAAGTGCTTAGGCTGCTTCCTTGCTTGCTTCATTTCTGGGTCTGCTGGGGAGTAAAGGTCTCCCCCTGCACCTGGGATCAGAACAGATGCAGCTCTTGGAGCCACAGTGACATCCAGAGTGCCCTTTGATGTGTGCTGTGTCTGCAGAACATAACTCCAAATGGCAAAGGGGAGACTTTTTATAGCCAGCGGCTGGGCAGGGTGGGGGAGCTTTTCCTCAAGAGCAGTGAGGCTCTCAGAGACGAGCTCTGCCCATCCTTGCCCCATGGGATCTGGGCTCTGTCACACCTGCAGAGCTGCCCAGAGGAGTCAGGGGGCCTGGGGTAAAGCAATTTGGGGGGGCCCCTTCCATAACAAAAAGTTGCAATACTATAGAATACTATATTCTCATGGGGGGCCCTGTGGGGCTCGGGGCCTGCGGCAAATTGCCCCACGTGCCCCCCCGGGCGGCCCTGCACACCTGCAGTGAAGTCTGATGGTAGGACCAAGCTAGCCACATCCCAGGTACTGGTAAAGCTGCTCAGTGCTTGCACATCAAGTTCAACCCTCACTACTAAAAAGAAACCCTCCACCACTAGATGCGACAAGGTGACCTGGGGAACACAGGAAGCGCCTACCTGTGAAAGATGCTGCTGCAGCCACATCCTTACACACACCCTGCCAGCCTGGCCTCAGGCACTGCAGTAGCTGGACCACTGGGATCTGGGGCATGCAAGGCCAGGATGTAAGGAGAAGCCGTGATGGGAGCTGGAGTGCAGCTTATGGGGTGGGGTGAGAAGCATTTCAGAAACATTTCCCCCCCCGCCCCAAAAGGGCCTAGGCTGGAGCAATTCAGAGATTGCTCTGGGGGGAGAAGCTGGGACTTAGCTGTGGCTGAGTGGGAGAGGCCCCCTGCATATTAATGGGGGGGGAGGGTCTCTGACAGAAGCACCTCATGCAAAAGGATCTGGGCTTCTCGGATCTCCAAGGCAATAGGAGAAGAAAGCCACCCCCAGCATCAGGACTGGTGTCAGGGTGTGGGAGTAAGGTTCTTTCTCTTCTCTGTAGCCCCAGCAGGATCAGGGAGGGGGCGCATGAGGAGACTGAAGCTTGCAGCCTTCTGTACAGTCAGTTCAATCTAAAGGTCAGAGGGTATCTGGAGATAATGAGCATCTAATAAAAGGCACAACAGTGACTAGTATCAGCAGATTAAGTTCCCCTGGCTGAAGCTTGGTGGGAGGGGGACTGGAAAGGTCACTTAGGACAAGGTGTGTTTTACAGGGAGGCAACCCAGCTGGAGGTACTTGGACAAGTTTTGCTAAGAGGACCCAGTGGTCCTGGGGGAGAATGGCATGGAGAATAAAGCCACAAGGAACACACCAGGAAGAGAGCATGTCAGGGGAGCCTGGGGGAATAGGCTCTGGGGTTACAGCTGCACAAGCCTCTTACTGCAGGGTCCCAGCCCTATTCCCCCTCCCCACCCATGGGTCCCACTTATGGAGAGACTCAGAAACAGGATCCTCGTACTCTGCCCAATCCCTTCCAGGCAGCAAGATCTCAATTGCCCCAGCTCCTTTGGGTCCAGCCCATCCTGCATCTGAAGTGGAATCACAGCGGTCAGCCAAGGCACCAGTTAGAAACCAGACCCCGCAGCCAGCCCTGCCTCTCCTCTGGGCTCTATGCCTTCCCTCTGGGATACAGCACAGAGATTTTAAGGCCAGAAGGGACTCTGGGGGACGCACTAGTCTGGCGTCGCACTGGCCCTAGGTCCAACCAGCACTAGCAAAAACAGAATGAAGCTGCAGAAACTGGGGGCTGAGGTTTTTCCCCCCGTCCATATATTATTTTAATTAAACATTCACAATCGAAGTACTTTCATGTTCAGCCACCCAGAGACACCAGGCAAGTCCGGCGCTGGGGGGAGGCGGGAGAGCATTTTGCTCACTCACACCCATGAGCCCAGCCTGGGGCATTGGGCGGCCACAACCTTGTGAAGATGTAGCAAGGAATTATCCGGCTTTGTGACAGGGTTCAGACAGGCATGTAACAGGTTTGCTACTGAGGGGCCATTTTCAAAGGCACATAGGGTAGCCAGGTGCCTGATGCCCACTGAAAGTCAACAGGGACCCCAAGTCCCCTTTGTGCTGGTGAATGTCTCCCCTCCCACAGCCTCCAGGTCAGGGGTTACTCCAGGGAAATGCAGCTCAGTTGGCCCCTATTATAGTGGACAGTTTCAGCCTCCCCAGCTGGGCCTGGCAAGAGCCCACAGGCACGAGCGAGAGGAACACCAGGAAGGGTGCAGCCTCCAAGGCACACAAGTAAAAGCAGAGACAGGCCTGAGGCACAGAATCCAGATGCTTTGGGGACCAGGAGGCTGCCCAGGTCCAGCCCATTTCTTGATTAAAAGCAGCTTGGCCCAATTGCTCAGGAAGGTGCAATGCTAACAAGGTTCACAGCCAGCAACCCACCCAGGTAGGGGAGCCCGCTGCAGTTCTGACTCAGGGACATGAGTCCCTGGGTTGCAATAGCCAGACAGGAGCAGCACAAAGCTCAGAAGGGAGGAAAAGTTACATGGGCCACAACAGGGAGCTGCGAGGCAGAGTGGCCCAACAGTCACAGGGGACAGGAGAGGATTCAGGAATCTGTGTATCCAATGGGGTTTGCTTTGAGCTGCAGAGTAAAAGGCCAAAGAACTTCCTTTGGCTGCATCTAACAATCTGCAGTGGACACAGCCCTGGGAAGCTGCCTTTTGACACCTGTGGAGTTACCCTGGCACAAAAATAAGACATCACCCTCACCAGTTTGATGGGGTCCTGGCACTGTGCCAGTCAGGGCGGGCTGGAACCAAGGCACTGGAAGAGACTTTGGGGAGCAGGGTTTCATGTGCGGGTGCTCCCTACGCCCTGGGGCTGATTATAAAAATGGGGATCATTGACCCCTTTTAAAATCATGAAGAGTTTGGCTGTGGACACATAAAATCTGGCAGGTGTCCGCACATGTTCTCAGTCCCTCGCCACGGGGAGGGTAAGCTAAAAAAAAAAATAGTAAACTACCACTGCAGCAGACAACAAAGGACGTTTGCCCTGCCAGGCAGTCCCCTGTCAGGGATGCAGCGCGCAAAAGTAGACTGTCCTCACAGCCAAAGCAACCTCCACATGCTTCATCTACAGACAACTCACAAAGGAAGCCCAGAAGAGCCACACATGAACAGGACCAGCTGCATCACTGATGCCATGTCCTCCCCAAGGAGGATATCCTGGGGACCAGCAAATTTTAGACACCCCAGAGAAGGAGGGAGTTTAATTTGGTGCTTCCATATAGAATCAAGAAAGCATCAACAGGCTGAGGGCTAGCCAGCCCCAGGGCCATGGAAGGGACCTCCCTTACCCATGGTCTGCCATGGCTCGTGGAGGATCCAGTTTCTCTGTACATGAAGGCTCATGCTGCACCAGTGGCTCTCTCCTCATCTCAGCGGATGGGGCCCAGTTACATGTGGGCAGGATGGTTCTGGAGGCACTTGATGAATTCAGCAACAGGTTTGTCCTCGTAGCAGATCTGATACACAGCAGTGAAGAGGGGGAACCTATGGGCAGATGGACAAAGTGACGCGCTACGCAGCACTGATGATGACAAATCCATCTCTATACATACAGAGTTTCAACCTCTGTAGCCTTAGCTGCAGGACGAATAGGGATCCCTGCACCTCACATCTTTTGCTTAGCAGAACACAGCAGTTTGGGGCAGGAAATTAAGACTGGTATATCCAGCCGAGACTAGAGGAGGTACACAGAGGCAGAACAGACCTGCCATTGATAGAGCACAGCCCCCATCCTGACAGGACACTAACACTCAGTGACACAAGATCTTAACACCAGAGATATTTGGTGCTTCATTCAACAGGTGACACCTCCCGCAGCACAGCACCCGTTACCCCTCTGCTAGGCATTGGGCTCAACACCAATCCAGGGGGAAGAGTGTCTCCTACTGAATCAGAAATGTAACACGTTGGTTTTCCCACAGGTCTCCCCTCCAAGTTCTGAGCCAAGATGGCCCTGCTTAGCTTACAAGATCTGCACAGGTATATGCACTGGCTTTATATATGCAGGAGTCAGAACCTTGCGGTTGCATTCAGAGGTAACCGGCAAGTCACTGCTGCACCAAGATGGTCTCTTCTGGGTTTAGCAGTTCTACCTGGCTTGACATGTGAGAAGAGCAGCATCACCTGCTCTTATTAACCACCGTGGCTGGGGTGGTTGGAGGAGACTGGAGCACCTGTCCCCACATCAGACAAGGAGGGTGCAGTTTTGGAATCCAGCATGCAGAGCAGATGATGTGCAGCCCCAAGGCAGGCCTGTCCTCACATGCACCAGGCACCTACCCAGACAACTCATAAATGAGGAACCAGACTGGAAGGCAGGAGCTGGTGACAATGGCAGACACTGCCCATAGTGCCTGACAACATTGCAGCCAGGGAGCCTCAGAAAGGCGAACTCCAAAAGATATATGGGCAACAAGAGAGACACTGACGCAGGGACAAAGCTCCAGATCAGCTAACGAGGAACGAGCTGCTGCCACCATCCAGCTGCCCAACCAGAGTTAGCAGATTGACCCTCTGTCTCCACCAAGGACCGTGATCTCTGGGGCAGACAATCCAGGCTCTGGGGCAGGTCCATTTCTACTACACATGTGGGTGCAGAACTAAGGCTTGGGATGTGCCAGAGACCCCGACTCACTCGTAGGTGGGGCTCCAAGGGAGACCATGGGCAAAGCCGAGGGAGGGGCAACAGAACTCACTTCTCCACCAGGTTCTTCTGTTTGAGGATGTGGTTCAGCTCGGCGGCCGTCTGGGGACCCTGCAGCTTCTGACCATTCAGCATCTCCTTCTCCAACTGCTCAATGGACTGAACAAGCCAAATACAACCCAACCGCAAGGTGAGCTGGGCCCATTCACCTGCAGCCCCCGACCCCCAGCCTGTCCTTTCTTCCCCAGGTCAGAAGGCTTCATCACAGGGGAGGACCAAATGGGCTGCAGAGAGCAGCAGCTGCCTGGATCTGACCTATGGGCTCACAGCTGTGCACCAGGGCTGTGACAGGACAGAGCTCTGTCCAGTTATGGGTGTGGAGGGGTTACACCTTCCTCTGCAGCATCCAGCACTGGCTGAGCCAATGCAGGGGGGATAGTGAGTGCTGATCTCATTCACCAGGGAAGTTAGGCCACCAGGCTCTGACTCACCAGGACAGGGCACCTCTTGCTACAGCCCATTTACTGCCCAGCCCCATCCCTCCTCCCCCCACGAAAGACCAGGAGGCTCAGGTCCATGGTGCCACTAACATTCCCCACCCTGGCACGCACCTTCCCGGTCCTGGCAAAGGCCTCGGCCACCCTGCGGTTCCTGCCACCATAGCAGGTGGTGATAAGGTCGGCAATCCCACAGCTCTCCAGGAAGGTGGCCGAGGTGACAGGGCCTTTGCAGAAGAGCTTGGCAAAGGTGATCATCTCCATCAGCCCGAGGCGAATCACAGCTGCCTTGGTGTTGTCCCCAAAGCTCAGGCCATCACAGAAACCAGCCCCTACAGCTACGACGTTCTGGGGGGACGACAGCCCACAGGGGCCTGTTACCAGCAGGGATCACTCTCTGTCAGTGTCTGCATGTTCCTGGAGCATCAAGGCACCTCCCTGAGGGCCCATACCTGCTCCTCCTGCTCAGAGCCTGTCAGCTAAGCAGGGCTGGATCAGGCCAGCACTTGGATGTGAGACCTAGGTGGCATCCTTCCCACTATGTCCACTTGCCTCAGCATGGGCAAGCTGCTGGACTTGGTGTAACACCGAGGCCTCCCCATTGCTCCCGTGATGCTTTGTGCGAGTGGTGACCCAGCCAATGTCCAACTTGGGCCTCTCCACTTAGCCTCCCTGAACGCCCTGCAGAGATGGCACGCCAGGCCTGTTGCTAACCCGACGCCCTGCCCTTTCGTGCACCTTGAGGGCCCCGCAGATCTCCACGGTGTCAGCCTCCGGTACCACGGTGATCCGGAAGTTGCGCGTCTGCATCAGCTCCTTCAGGATTTGCCCATGCTCCAGGTTCTTGCAGCCTAAAGGGTGTGTGTTGGGGGGCAGCGTTACTGGCAGAGACCCTGGAGAAGGATTGTGCCCACCTCCAACCTGCCCAATAGGGGAGATGAACTCATGCCTCCACACGCCTGACAGCTCAGCCCCTCTTGCCCAGTGTTAGAGCTGGGGCCTTGCCGAGCAGTGGGGAGGGAATCTGGTTTTTATCTACACTAGGGCAGCAGAGATGGCACATGGACGGTCCAGCCCCTGTGCCTAGGCCCCCACAAAAGGACTCCAGGGTCCTACTGCCTTTTCCGGAGCAGGATTCTCTCCTCTGGGACACAGCATTAATACAGGAACACAACTCCAGCTGCTACACACGGCATCTCACCCTGATCAGCTAAATGCAGGGCCTAACAGCCAGGACGCCTGGTTTCCGTTCCCAGCAACCCAGCTTGACACATTATAGTCACAGCCAGATGGTGCAGATGGGGAAACTGACACAGTGGGGACAACAGTGACCTCTGTAGGGTGCGACGGGAGTGGGGGGGGCTTAATGCTTGTGAAGTGCTCTGAGACTCGCTGAGTGGACGGGGCAGAAGGGCAGTGCCTGAGCCCTACCCTCCAAATATAAATTAAATCCAAGCCTGGCCAGGCCAACAGGCAGAGCGAGCCAACCCCAGCGGGGTCCCTCTGAATTTCGTCCAGCGCCCCTGAACATACACAGACAGTGCCCACATGGAAAGTCCTCAAAGTGTTGACCTAGGAAAGCATTGTCAGGCAAGGAGAGATAAACCTGCTGCAATGCTCCTGCATGGATGCTGGACAAACACAGACTGGATCAGTTGTTAGCCTTGGTGGCCTTGGGATATCATGGAAGACAGATGGTCTATCAAGGGCTGACAGCAGCGAGGAGCGTGGAGCCTTCAGCTGTTGCAGTGATAAAGAGAACCACAGCCTGTCTGTTTGACATTACAAAACCCTAAACGCTGCCCGCCCCATCCCAACCTATGCCCCTTGTCCCTCTGCTCCAGGCTTCGACTCTTACCCTCATAGTGGACTGACGAGTGTTACTGAAACATGAAGCAGTTGCAGAGCCCTGCTGCTAATTCAACTGGAGACAGAATCACAATTTTGGCTTAATAAGGAGCCTTTACCCAGAGCACGTCTGGCCTGACTTTAACACGCTGAAACCTAATTAGGGACAACGTGTGCTTGGCTTTCCCTGCCTGCTGGTGAGTTGAATAAATGCCACCTTTATGTGTGAGTCACTCATCTCCTTGCGGGAGCAACAAACATGAACACACATGACAGACCCCCAAGGGGCAAAGCACCTGCACTGGGTCGCTGCTTCTCCGCTCTAATCCCCCAACAGCTCCCCAGGAAAGCGCAATGGAGGCTTTGATCTCTACAGCCATAACGGCAGTTGGACCCAAGCTGCTCTTAATACGCTGTGACAGAAGCTGCAGGAAACAATCCTGCCCTGACCGGACGCTTGGTATTTGTATGACCATAACTCCCACACTGCCTCTCCGGCTCTTGGGGGGTCCCTGGTGCTGGACACTAAACAAATGCAGGGTGAGCCACAGGCGCAGCCTCGGTGTCTGGAGGGAGCTGTTATAAACAGACCAGCTCTGGTCTGTATGAGTGAGGCATATTTCTTAGTAATTAAAACAACACATTCAGCAGGGGTGGAGACTCTGAACACAGCAAATAAGCCAGAGGGAAGAGATGTTACTGTAAAACATAGCTAGTAGCAGGCAAAGACCCAGGACTGGAGGAGTGTCCCAGAGGGACAGTGCCCACTTTAATAATGGTCCAGGAGAGGCTGTGATTTTCAGACATGGGGCCAGGCTCCTACATCAACATTTAGGCATGGGCAGGACCTAGCTCCATAGTTCCCAGGAGACCTGACCAATTCCAAGCCTCTCTGGTGTATCCACCAAGATATAACTGACATGCACCCATGCCATGAAAAAGGTCCTCAGTCCTGCCAGCTCCTGGATTGATACCGTCTGTGTGATTGTGTAGCACCCAGTACAACGGGGCTTTGGCTGCGAGGCACCAGCGTGATTAGCACTAAGAGCATGATGGGTTTACAACGTTCTAGCCCGCCCCTCCCCCTTTGCAGTATCTCGTCTGCTTTTAAAGCCAAAGCCACCTTTGAATCTCATGACAGAAGAGGTGCCCAAGCCAGCCAGCCATTCTGTTGATCTTGGCTGCTTTCTGTGTTTAACAAACAGGCCATACAGATGGCCTGTCATCAGCTGAGCTTTCCAGCTGCCCTACTGATAATAGAAGACTGGGAGAGTGTCACCAAAAGGTCCCTTAACATGATACCAAAAGGCCTCTGCTCAGTTCTCCCTCTAGGGCTCCAGCCCCCTTGGCATCAAGAGGCTTGTCCCCCTTGCCAATGGTGCAAAGCCAGAAAATCCAGAGAGCTGGAACCCAGCAGATGTCTGTCTCCAACACCAGGAATAAAGGGCCTGACACTGGACCTGAGATGAGGGTTCTGTCACCAGTGCCCAGGGATGACATGCCCCCAGCCAGCTCCTCACACACCAGCGGAGCTGGGCTCTGTGTGGCCAACAGGCCCACACATACAGTCATGCTGGTGAAGCTGGCTGATGCTCAAAGACCCACACCGATGGTGCAGGGATGGGTGTGGGAGGAAGAGTCACTTTTCTAACGCCACCCAACTAAGCAATGGCATCAGATCCCTCAGCATCTGACACCTGCCGAGGTTCCCTCCCTACCCCCACCCCAAGCCCTGTGCCCGGGGTGGGCAGCAGGCAGGACCCCTGCCCTGGGAGGGAAGACTGGTAGGGCCCCTGAGTAGGGTGGGGTATTTTAACCCCTTGTAACCCTGCCCCCTCCCCGGCTCCAGGCTGAGGGGGCAACAGTGGGGGGGGTGGCTCATTACCAATGGTCGTTTCGCAGAACTTCTCCTCTGCCACTTCGTTGGCAATGTTGGCCCCCATCAGGACGCTCATCTCGATGCCCAGCCATTCATGGATAACGTGCGAGATCAGCTTCAGCCCCTCTGGGCCCTCATCCACGCCCTGCGATGCAACCGGGCGCAGTGGTTATTCCCCAGGGGATCGGATGCCCGGTAACTCCCAAGCTCCCTCAGTTGCATTGCACTCTGTGTCCCCTGTGCCCCATCTGCATTAAACCCTGGCCCATGGCCCACCGTCATGCCTTGGTCACCCACCTGATGATCTCTATTGTCTCCACAGTGCCCTAACCCCCACGCCCCAGCTCTATTTTCCCTCCACCAATCCCAAGGCCCGCCCCCAATCTCAATGCTTGGCCCATAGTCTCCCCTCATCCCACACGCCCTCCCTCAATGCCGTAGCAGTATTCACCCCCCTCCCAGTCAAGTACCCTGTTCCTATTCCTTCCGAGTTACTCTGCTTGCTGCTCTCCCCTCCACGCCGTGGCCTGCACATGCCTGTTATACCCATGAAACTCAGTTTCCAGGTGAAAAATCCCTTAGACTCTTCCTCCCCAGCTCCTTGTCCACCTAGAGACCTGGACCCCTCCTGCCACCACCCAGCCCCCTTCCCTACCCAGCTCATGCCCTGCCAGCCAGTGCGCAGAGCCACCCCAGTGAGCCAGGCTCAGCATCTAGATGCTGCTCCCCCGCTCACACCTTGATGAGCGATACCCCGATGGTCTCCTTCTTCACATGGTCTTTGAGCTGTTCACAGAGTTTGCCGATGAACTGGTGGGGCACCACAAAGATGAGGATGTCTGCCCCAGCTGAGGCCTTCAGCAGGTCTGGCACCGCCACCTGCAGGGGAACGGGCCCATCACCAAGGAGCTGTGTCCATTGTCACCAAGCTGCTACCTAGTGCCAAGAGGGGCCTGTAAAATCCTGGGCATTTCTAGGTAATGTGGTGGGAAATGGGGGCTGCCAGAGGCTCCCCGTGGAGGCATGTTCTGCAAGTACACGGCCCACCTGAAGTCAGGAGCCACGCGAGTTTCTCCCCTCAACACCGGAGTTCAAGCGGGGTCTTTGGGGCAGGGTCCAGTGAGGCAGCTGGGGCTTGAAGATGGCAGAGCACCACCTGGAGGAAGGCTCAGCCCATGGCCAGGACAGGAACAGAGGCCACCCAAGAGGCCAGGGAGGTTGGGGTGAGGACAGGAGATGAGGCTGATGGATGGGGAGATCACACACCTATCTGGGGGTCTTAGTTGGGTTTAACCCCACTCCCCTGCTGGCACGTGGTTCTGTAATGGAGGTCGCTGCACCTAAAACACCACAGATCCTTGGAGAGAAGGGGGCTCTTCGCAGGCCTGACACCCTGACGCACAACCAGACATGCAGCGCCGTTCCCATCCAGTATGGTGTGAGGAGCGACTAGGGTGCCCATTGCCTCAGTCAAGGCTGCGGTAGAGCGAGCACCATGGGTGAGAAACAGGGTCAGCCAAACATCAGGGAGGGGAGGGGGGCTCCACGGGGGAAGAGCAGCCAGGGGCCACAGCGCAGGGCACACAGGGCAAGCTCACTGCATGAATGAGTAACTGAGCACGCAAGCCAGCCTCGCAGCAGTTGCACAAGCCATTCCCTCCATGTCCTGGCCTCAGGGAACCAGATCAGTTAGCCGACTCTGGAGCAGATAGTTATTTATTACCTCCATCACCAAGGAGACAAGCCTTTGAAAACAGGCCTTGCCCCCCTTGATCTTCACTCTGCTGGGAGAGAAACAAGCCAGCTCCTCTATCCACAGCTGCATTTCTGGGCTCTGCAGTGGCGTGGCGGGAGAGGGAAGCATTTGCCCCCAAGCTCTCCCCCCCTTCCCCCCCCAAAAATCCTCCCAGCAGTTTCAACAGGAGACATGCCTCTGCCTAGCCTGTGAGGTCATGTGACATTGCTAGGTGCTGGTGAAAAGCTGCTGGGTCCCACCCCAGCACTGATTGCATTTCAGTGACCCATGAACATGTTCCTGGGGTATCGGTTGGCATGTGCTTTGGGCAGTGGAAAGGGATGGCTTAGCAGTCTAAGCATCAGGCATGGAATCACTTCATTCCAATAGGGTTAGCATGTGCTTCCCAGGGAGCTGAGTGGGAGATCCAGGCAGCTTTGGAACCTGAGAATAGCTGCTCATCAGGACTTTGCACACTGCGCCCGACTTTGCTTGATGTGACTACAGAGCCTGCCCACTGGTGAAATAGCTTCTGCTCAACCTTGCCCCGCCCCCCCGAAAAAATATTGGACTCACCACATTAGGTGGCAGCTTGTGCCCTGGCAAGTATTTGACGTTCTCATGTTGCATGTTGATGATTTCGGTGAGCTTCTTCCCACTCACCTCCTCCTCAAATACCCACATGTTCACTGTGGTGTCAAACTGCTCCAGCTTGGCCGCATTGCTGCCCACGATCTTGGCGATGGCTGAGCCCCTGCAGGGAGCAGAGGAGGCAGATGCATTTGGGGAGGGGGGGGTCACAGAGGGGGAGCCCAATCAGGCACCGGAAGGGACAATGGGTCCAAAGCAGCAGAATCTCTGAGCGGGCTCTCTCCCATATGGCCCCTGCAGAGCAAGGCCCCCTGCTTTGGCCACGCTCTCAGAAAGAGGACTGGATGCCAGTCACCTGCCTCGAGTCTTTTCCATGCCTGGAAGGAAACCTGGTGGTGGGGAGGGCTGGCAGTCTCGCTGGGTACTGGTCCCAGAGCCCCCAGCATGGTCACAGGGCACCCCACTGCAGGGGGCGGGGGGGCTGTCAAAGGAGGAGGCCGAAGGAGCCGGGGGTTAACAGGGCTAAGGACACTTGGGGGGCAGTGAATGGGGCGGGGCCGCTGGCAGTGTGCGGGGATAACCCCGAGCCCAGGGACACGCAGCAGGCGGAGCGGGGCAGGGCAGAGGGGACAGGCAGGCTCCGGCGGGGCAGAGCTCGGGGAGGCGCATTCAAGCCGGGCTCCGAGGCAGCTGCAGCGGGGCGCAAAGCCCCCAACGCCGGCCAGGGGGCGGCACCGGGACAGCCAAGGCACGGCGGGACCCCCCGCCCCGGACGGGAATCCCGGCTTCGCCCACGGCCGCACCAAGCTCCAGGACTTGGCTCCATGGGCGGCAGGAGCCGGGGAGCTGCCCCGGGGCAAGCGGGCTGCAGGGGACGCGGCCCCGGGGGACGCTCACCAGTTCCCGGAGCCCACGATACAGACTTTCCGGCCGCCCATGGTCGGCGAAGGGGGGGCGGGCGGCGACTGCGCTGCGCCACCAGGACGGGGGGCATTTAACGCCCCCACATGCAGGGCGGGCCCCGCCCCTAGCCAGGGAACCACGCCCACCGAGGCCGCAAGCCACGCCTCTCGCCTGGCCAGCTTCTTTGGGGCGGGAAGGAGGGGGCAGTGGAGACACAACGGGGGGGAGAGGAGGGTCATTCTCTTCCCCCTCAACACACCTTGTTCTTCCCCAGCTCTGCCCATTTCTCACCTTTGCAAAGCGCTTTGCGGGCTATGGGAGACAAGCAGGGAGGATCATTACTGCTGTGGGCCCTGGAGCAGCACAGGCCCATCGAAGAGAAGCACAGCACTTATGCTGAAGGGACAAACTGTGGAGGAGGCAGGGCTTTGCCATTCAGAGCACAAGGCTGATCCTGGAGCCAGCAAATGCGCTGGGGGTACAGAGGGACAAAGGCCTTTGTGGGTTGGAACATTTCATTTTAAAGCCCAGAGAGTGATGGTTGCCCCAAGGCAAGCTAATAAATAAGGTTGAACAGCAGTGCAAGGTTATGGATGAGCTATTTGGGGCAGAGGCCTGGGAGGGTTAGTTGGAAGCACATGGGCTTTGATAGCTGAGGCAGCCTGCAGGCCTCAGTGTCAACATGCCCAAGGAGACATCTGAGAACTAATCTGCTAGGGCTCAGAGACAGGAACACTCTTACCTTTTTTTTCCTTTTTTTTTTTTTTTTTTAAAATAATAACAGTTGTTTCTCTCAAGCCTGAGGATCATTTTTCCTTTATCAAAGTGAAGTAACTTGCACCCAAGGTCCCAGGTGGCAGAACCAGGAAGAGGACCTCACAGTCTTGACTTCCTCGCTCTGACCAATAAACCACATGTCCATTTACATTTTCTTCAGCAAACATTTATACTTTGCTGGAAGGGATCAACATACTGACTCTGAGAATTGGGCTGAGGACAGGACTTGGACACAAGAACTTTACACTAATTCCAGTGCTGCCATTCATAAATGTTTGAGGTAGAGGAAGGTTGCCTTTGGGCAAGGCAGTTTCCCTACCCTGTAGCCAGGGAGGATCTCTCTCTTACAGGAATGATGTGGGGATTCTCTCTAAAGCTCTATATAACCTGTAATACAAACGTGTACTGCTCAGACAATTTTAGTTAATTGCAGCTTCCTAGCAGCAGTGAGAGTGATTGTTTTCATGTGTCATGCCAAATCCACGTATGCAGTGTTAGTCCCAGGCTATTAGCAAGACAAGGGTGAAAATATCTTTTACTGGACCATCTTCTGTTGGTGTGTGTGAGAGAGAGAGCAGTTTCAAGCTTACACAGAGCTCTTCTTCAGGTCTGGCAGACGCAGCTGGAGCCTGTTGGTAGCCCAAACAAATTCTGGAGACCCAGACCTGAAGAGCTCTGTGCAAGCTGAAAAGCTTGTCTCTCTCACCAGCAGAGGATGGTACAATAAGTGATATTATCTCATCCACTTTGTCTAACGCCAATTCCATGGCTTTTTAGGTAGTTTTATAAAACTCAATATAAATAACTAGGGCCCTACCAAATTCATGTTCCATTTTTGTCAATTCCACAGTCATAGGATTTTAAAAATCAGAAAGTTTGTGATTTCAGCTATTTAAATCTGAAATTTCACAGTGTTGTAATTGTAGGGGTCCCGACCCAAAAGGGTGTGTGTGTGTGTGTGTGTGTGTGGGGGGGGTGTTGTTGCAGTACTGCTACCCTTACTTCTGCGCTGCTGCCTTTGGATCTGGGCAGCTGGCGAGTGGCAATTGCTGGCTGGGAGCCCAGCTCTGAAGGCAGAGCCACTGCCAGCAGCAGTGCAGAAGTAAGGATGGCCTGGTATGGTACTGCCACCCTTACTTCTGTGCTGCTGTCTGCAGAGCTGGGCCCTCAGTTAGCAACGGCCACTCTCCAGCCACCCAGCTCTGAAGGAAGCACTGCCACCAGCAGCAGCGCAGAAGAGTAGCAGTACTGCAACCCCCCCTACAATAACCTTGTGACACCCCCCGCAACTCCCTTTTGGGTCAGGACCCCTGTGAAAGCTGTATGGTCCGGGGACAGAATAGATCAAACCCATGGGTCACAAATGAAATACTACAAATGTGTGACATCAGAAGAGAACGTGAGAGAGACAAGAACAGCACTGAGGAAGCTGATAAATACAGAGCAATTGGCAGAAAGATCAAGAAAGGAATGAAAGTAGCCAAGGAGATATGGATGAAAAACAATGCTCTAAAATTGAAGAGTGTATCAATAATAATATAGCAAACGAGCCTTCCCGGTTGTAAAAGATCTGACGAAGGAAAGATGGACCAAAGCTAATGCAATTCAAGACAAAGAAGGGAACAGTCTTACAGAAGAAAGGGACATCATCAATAGGTGGACAAACTACTGCTCTGATCTATACAACCACCAGCCAAATGGAGATCCTAGTGTCTTAGACAGCCCAGATTCAACAGAGGAGGATGGACTTTCCAAATACTATGTGAAGAAATGGATACAGCTGTGAAATCACTCAAGAATGGAAAGGCTACAGGTATTGACAACATCCCAGCCAAACTGATGAAATTTGGAGGAGAAATAGTAATAGATGTAGTCACCAAGATCTGCAACAAGATCTGGCAGACCGGTGAGTTGCCCTCCATGTGGACACAGTCACTAATCATCACTCTGCCAAAGAAAGGCAACCTGCAATCGTGTCAAAATTACCGGACCATAAGCTTAATTAGCCATCCCAGCAAAGCGATGTTGAAAGTCATATTGAACAGATTGAAGCTACAAGCAGAGAATATCATAGCTGAAGAATAGGCTGGCTTTCGTGCTAGAAGTACCACCACAGAACAGATTTCCAACCTTCGTGTTCTATATGAGAAGTACTTACACCACCAGCAGGATATCTACATCTTTGTTGACTTCAAGAAGGCGTTTGACAGAGTATGGCACGAAGCTCTCTGGGCAACCATGAAGTAGTACAATGTTGGTCGTAAGCTTATTCTTACCATTAAACAACTGTATGCCAAGGCCAGCAGTGCAGTTCTCGTCAATGGCACAACAGAAGAGCGGTTTCGCACCACTGTTGGAGTCCGGCAAGGCTACCTTCTTTCGCCCACACTGTTCAACATCTACTTGGAGCCCATAATGACTGATTCCCTAGAAGATCTCACATGCACAGTCAGCATTGGGGGAGCAAACAATCTCAAATCTTCGGTTCGCTGAGGACATTGATGGCCTGGCAGGCAGCGAAGATGAACTTGCCAACCTTGTGAAATGATTGGATGAAACCTCTGCAAAATACGGCATGGAAATCAGTGCAGAGAAAACCAAACTGATGACAAACAAACATGATGGTATCAGCTCACATATCCCTGTCAGTGGACAAGAGCTGGAGATAGCGAAACAGTTCAAGTATCTGGGGACAATCATCACTGATGAAGGATCCAAGGCAGAAATTCAGGCAAGAACTGCGCAAACTGTGGAACTCCTTACCTGAGGAGGTTGTGAAGGCTAGGACTATAACAATGTTTAAAAGGGGACTGGATAAATTCATGGTGGCTAAGTCCATAAATGGCTATTAGCCAGGATGGGTAAGAATGGTGTCCCTAGCCTCTGTTCGTCAGAGGATGGAGATGGATGGCAGGAGAGAGATCACTTGATCATTGCCTGTTAGGTTCACTCCCTCTGGGGCACCTGGCATTGGCCACTGTCGGTAGACAGATACTGGGCTAGATGGACCTTTGGTCTGACCCAGTACGGCCTTTCTTATGTTCTTATGTTCTGTTCTTAAACAACAGCAGCAGTGGCAAAGCTAAAGCCATTTGGAGGAATAAGAACATCTCCCTGGAATCCAAACTGAAACTGCTGCACACATTGGTCATCTCCATTTTTCTGTATGCGTCCGAGACATGGACCCTTACAGCAGAACTTGAACGGAAAATACAGGTAGTAGAGATGAGATACTTCTGTAAAATCCTGGGCATCTCCTACTTCGACCACGTCACTAATGAAGAGGTCTGCAACATCATCACCCAACACGCTGGGTCATATGAAGACCTCCTGGTGACCGTGAAGAAGCGCAAGCTGAAGTGGTACAGCCATGTAACAAGATCTGGCCTATCCAAGATCATCCTCCAAGGGACAGTTCAGGGGAAGAGAAGAAGAGGTAGACAGAAGAGATGGATTGACAACATAAGAGTGGACAGGAATGGACTTTGCGGAGACTCAAGCACTGACAAACAATTATCGGGGAGTGGAGACAATTGGTTGATTGTTCATCAGTGATGGTGCCCCAACGACCAAAGCGGTTATGGGAGTGATGATTATCATAGGGTAAAAGCACACAAAAGACCAGATTTTGGGGGGGGAGACGGGACGGGGGGGGACGACACACCAGTTTTCACAGTCCACAACGTATTTTTCATGGCCATAAATTTGGTAGGGCCCTATAAATAATGTAGCACCCTCCAAATTCCACACAATTTGAAGGTGAGTCAAATTTGGACCATATAAACAAGCTGTCTTCCTTTTAAAAGGGAGTGGAGTCTAGTGTTCCTGCTTGCCCTCCCTCAATGAGCAGAGCTCCCACTACACGGGGGTTTAGCAGGTGCAAGCAGGAAGTCATTTCATCCCTTCCACAGCAGTTATATGACAGGAGCTATCTGTTACACAACTGCAAACTGCCATTCGCCAGCACAGGAGGAGGACAAGCGGCTTCCTTCACAGGAGGCTTTTATTAAAATTGTGTGACATCTACAAGGATACAGTACAAAAAAAATTTTGGTCCATGAAAAACCATAATCAGTTAATAAAAACAGTATTTCTGCAACAGCTACACTTGCCTAGGCAATATCCAAGTATCCTTCACTATTACTTGCCCCGAGGAGCCGGTAGTCTGCATTAACCGGCACCGGGACTTCAGCCCCTGGTGCTATAAAGGGGCAATTCTTTAAGGGTCCAAAGACAGAAGGGAGGGAAGGTTGGAAAGACTATTACTCGCAGACAAGTAGTCTCTCTCACACACACACAGGCTTACAGGGGCTCCCAATTTCATAGCAGCCCCTCAACCACACTCCAGGGTAGTTGAGGCTGTTTGTCAGTAACATGATTTTACAGCTAACGTCAGGAGAGCACAACCAACTGGGTTCTGAGTCCGCTCACTTTACAGTCCCAAAAAGGAATCTGAGCAGAAATATTTAGCCCCAGGTGAAAAGAGCCCCCACCTCCCAACACGACCTGCCGCACACACATGGTCCTGAGGGCAAAGAGCACAAGAATGCCACTAAATTAATTCATTAGCAATTCATTCCATGTCTAGGCTGCTACTCTCCAGCTGGAGAAAACCCATCTGCACATACTCGATCACCGGCCCTGTGACAGCCCCAGAGCCTACTCTGTGCCCAAACAGGGAAGACAACAAAGCAGAGGAGCCCCGACTTCTACTAATTTGCTTATTTGTTTGGGGCTGTTTGGTAGAGGCCCAGGCTGCCTCCTCACATCATATGCAAGGGAGCATTCAAGTCACCAAAGGCAGAGACGCAGGATCATCATCAGCCTGGTCCAAGAAATGACCCTAAGGCTTTATGCTCCGCATAATCCCACTGCAAGGAGGAGCAGCAGTTGGTGCATTCCCCACTCCCTGCAGCAGGAAGAACAAGCAGCCTTTGGCAAGACTGCATTGCTGCTCAATCCTGCATGTTAGAGCTACACTTGCAGCTCCCTTGGCATGCAGTAGAGTTACCTCTTCATAGCTCCTTCATCTCTGTGCTGAACCAGTGTCTCCCTCGTGCTCCAGGGCTGGAACAGCCTCCTAGGGAACACGAAGGGAGCTTTAACTAAGGAGACAGAGACATGATGGGAAAAGCAATTCTCTACATAGCACAGAAACCCTCTCTTAGGAGAGGAGAGTCCTACAAGGAGGGATGATGCAAGAGCACCCCCATAGGGGGAGAGTGTGTGCCAACATGCAGGAGCTCTGCCCGCTGTGTCTCATGGGACCTTGGGAAGTGAATGGCCACAGGCCTCTGTCTGCATGGCAGATCCAGAAGGGCCCATGCTGAGAGGCTTTCCAGCCCCACATTCTCTGGGGTGCAAGAACTAGAGCCCAGTTTTGGAGAAGGGGCTGTGGTAAGTTTCTGAACTCAAGAGAAGTTCTGAACCTGCAGAAACACTGGATATTGGGGGCATTACAGGCAAAGCGGAGACAAGGTCGGCTCGCAGGAGCTCTGAGACTGACAGGGCCTCAATGAGGGAGGAAACCAGGTAGAAGTGTGTGACCCTTTGAACCTGTCTGCTTGCTACATCCCCAAAGCCCCACGGGGCTCTGGAGTCACATTGATACAGACACTGCCAGAGGTGAGTAATGGCTGCAGGTCTCTACGCCGGAGTGGGGGTTGTGTGGGCCTAAACAGTGAACTCTGCAGCACTCAGTCTCCACAAGTAGCTGTGATGCCTTCTGATCAGGGGAGGAGTGGGGCAACTTATGTGTTGCGGATTCCCAGTGCCTGCTCCAGCTCCTGCCGTCTCTGCTGCACCTGTGGGAGGAGAAGCCAGATCCCCTGCTTTAATACACTTACAGTGAATGGTAAGTCATAGTCCAAATAACAAATGCTCCAAGCCTGGAGGGAGTGAAGGAACGATGAGCCCAAACCCATTCACAGCCCCTAGGAAAGAAACAGGACTCCTTCCTCAGCCTGGCTATGTCTTTCTTGTTGGTTCCCTGTCCCCGCCTCCTAAATCCTGTCCGTAGTACAGCCCACAGGTTACAATGTGTTCCACAGGCTAGTGAAGGATGCACAAATTGCACAGTAGGGAGGCTGCACTGTCTAGTGGTTAGATGAAGGGAATGGAAGTCAGGACTCCAGGGTTCTAATGCCAGCTCTACCAATCATTCATTGCATGAGCTGGGGCAAATCTGTGCTCCGATGTCCCCATTTTGAAGTGCAGCCAATACAGGGCTATGAGGGAATTAGCGCATGTGCAAAGCACTTCAGCCTCTGACACAAAAGGCTAATAAAAGGGCAAAGAATTTTTTTTTTTTTTTTTTTTTTACAGTTTGCTTAACAAGAAGCCTGTGATGGGGCAGTTTCAATTTCATGCAGGGGATTTTGGGGCGTGGCTCCAGCTCTCTGCCAGGGCCCACTTCAGCTCTGCACTAGCCTGTGGGTTGCTCCCGTGCAGAGATCTGAAAGCAAAGGCCAAGCCAGCATGCATCCCATGAGAGGGGGATGGCCTCTCCTCACAGCTACATTGAGCAAGGAACTCCTAGGAAGCACCAAGCCCAAGGACCATGGTTCTGGCTCCGATTTAAAAGGGATGTCTGTGTAACAACCATGGATTTAAATGGGAAGAGGTTGGCTAGGTGGTGGTGAGGGCTAACACTAGTATCACCTCTGCATGACCTGGTTTTGATCCTAACTGGACCTAAACCAGCAAATAGTTTGATGGGGTCTTTCCAGCCCTGATGAATGTTTACTGGCAGTTACTCCTGGGGGGAATTCTGTGCCACTGTGCCTCTGCATTTATTTATTGACAAATAAAACTTGCAGAATTTTAAAGTATTGTACTCAGAATTTTTAGGCGCAGAATGCCCTCAGGAGTAGGCAGTACAAGACCACGCCACAAAGTTGCAGCACTGTATCTGAAGCAATAGGACTTGGAACAGATGGGCTGTGGCAAATCCAGGTCCAAGGTGCACTGGTCAAGTTGTGTGTGGGTATCCAGGATTGGAACAGAAGGGTGCTGGAGATCGGGGGGGGGGGGGGAGATAGCTCAGTGGTTTGAGCATTGGCCTGCTAAACCCAGGGTTGTGAGTTCAATCCTTGAGAGGGCCACTTAGGGATCTGGGGCAAAATCAGTACTTGGTCCTGCTAGTGAAGGCAGGGGGCTGGACTCAATGACCTTCAAGGTCCCTTCCAGTTCTAGGAGATAGAATATCTCCATTAATTTATTTATTTTATTTTAGGACTGAGATGCATCAGCAGAACTAGGTGGTTGAAACTCCGTATGCCTGGCTGCACTACGCCCAGCTTTAGCGAACAGCATCTCCCTACAAGCACAATAGCAGCTGCCAGGTGTGGATGGATTCCCTCAAATGGGAACGCTCACCTTGGAGTAGAAGTATCTGCACACGGCTTCCTGAGCCCAGGGCTGGAAGTAGAATTCAGCTCTACGCTCCTCTTCTGGATTCCCAACAACATCAGTCATGGTCTGGAGGCACCAAAGAGAGCAGCTTACAACCCAGAGTCATGCAGCTGCCCAAATTACTCTCACAACCCTCCCCATGTCCTGGGCTACCCACAAGCACTGTCCCCAAGCAGACTCCAGCAAGACCTGGCCCAGCCAGCGCTGTCAGATTGAAATCCTGGCACTCAATTCCAATTTTCGGTGTGGCTACAGTCCTGCAAATTGTGCCCCTGCATGCGTCTCAGCTGCTAACTGAACAAGAAGAGTCTGATTGGATGGACTGAGCCTCTGTTTGCCTTCCACACAAAAGGGAAAAATCTTTTTACCTTTAGATCTCGGCACTGCGACTGGAGCCAGTCATTGATGAAGCCTTGGGGGTCACGGGCAAAACTCAGCATGAACTCGCGTTGTGTCTTCAGCTGATTAATGGTTTCTATTGTCTCATGGATCTGAGAGAGAAAAATGTAGTAATGGCGTATTGCTGAACCAGGTTATGAGGGCAACCCGACAGAGAGGCAAGACAAACCAAAGGGTCCAGCATGTTAAGATGAAAACTCTCATACTTCCTGGTTGACCCAGATGTGTAACATACACCCCACCCTACATCCCTCTTCCTGTAGAGACAGGGTGGTAGGTTCAGACAATGCACTGACATGCAGACTCAGGACATTCAGCACCTTTCATCCAAAGATCTCACTGGGCTTTAACTACCAGGAACTACTGGCAACCCCCCCAAGATGTAGCTTCATGTTACTGCATTGTAACGAGATAGGCAAGTCACTTCATTCTGTGCCTCTAAGGTCTCAGGTAGACGAGCTGGGAAGAGGATCCAGCAGCCCTGACTCCCAGTCCCCAGATCTAACCACTAAACCAGTTTCCCTTTAATCACTCACTTTCAAATCTATTTTCTTGGTAAGTAAAAAGATTGTCACTATCTGATTTGGTATCACAGAAATGGTGCCACCCTGGCAGAAATTTTGCCCTCACTGTTCTAGATCCCAAATATAAAGCCACTAGATGAATCCATATTGAAAGCTGCAAAAAAGCTCTCTCCTGCAACATTGTGCCAGCCAACCTCATCCCAGCACACAAACTCTAGCTGGAAGGGCAGGATCCAGCTCCTACCTTGTTATCCAGGGCAGCGATTTCCTGCTGGCTGGCTGTGGACAGCAAGAAAGAATTCATCTGAGTTTTAAGAGTATCATCCACTTCCACATCGATGTCATAGCAGGCGGTTTTTTTCTGGTCGTTTGGGTCAACACTGTGGACATCAGCAAGAGAACACCCAGAAAAAGCGAGAAGCCTGAGTCAGTGTATGAGTGCATCCTTACTAGCACCTCTAAGCTCCATAGGTAGAGGGGTGGGGGTAGGGAAGACAGGATTAACATATGCATTACATTTGGTTTTCTGTAACAGAAGAAAGGGGTCAGGAACACTGAGGAGCAGGAAAACACTTTACCTCCCTAGTCGCACATCATACATGCAGCACAGGGGACCAGGAGCTTACAGTCTAGACAAGCGCAGTGCAAAGGGTCAGAGTTCAAACATAAGCGTGCGGGTGCACAGTGTGGAGGTCAGTGTTGGCAGGAGGAAAGAAAGCAGGGATTTACAGAAGGGGTGCTTGGTGAATGGGAAAAAGAGGCTGTTGAATCCACACAGGGCAGAGGGAATAAAGACATGGAAAGATGGAGAGGTGCAGAAAGTTCAGCAGCTACTGAAACTGACTGTAACAAGGAGCATCTCCCCATACAAGTCTCTCTGGCTCACTTATCCGCCCTTCCCAACAAACAGTGCCTCAGGGGCCAGTCTCACCTGATCACATGGTTAATGATGATTGGTTCTGGGGGCATGAGCAAAGCATGCAGCCTTTGAGGAATCTCAGAGAACTTCATCCGCTGAGACTCAAATATCTGCAACAGAAAGAGGGAGTGGGGTGGAAAGCAGCACAGTGCTGGGAAAGGGGCAGCCTGGAGAATCTCTGGTTCTTGGCAACAGAAGCCAAAGCTGTCTCCTGCTCCAGACACGCTGCCCCACCCTAAGTTGGAGACACTTTTACCTGCTGGAGGTACTTGTCGCAGATGACATACTCCCGCTCATGGGGATCCTGTAGCTTGTGGGTCTTGATGTACTGCCACAGTGCCTGGATGATCACTGGGCGGGTCTGGGTATGAATCCCCAAGAGACGAGCCAGGCGGGGGTCCAGTTTGAACTGTGGTGGCTGAGGAGACAAGAGCATGACAAAGGTGGGGGTAAAGATGATGCAGCAGCTACAGATAGGGTTCATCCAAGTCACAACTCAGATGCTAAGGCACTGCTCACTCCCCATCTGCATCGTACCAGCCTGCCTACCTGATAGTCCAGCATCAGGAGGACAGTACAGCGCACATTCACGTCCCCAGGTCTCTTCACCTGGAAGCCATCTGTCTCCTGGGTAGTAGCAGTTCTGTGCCACTGGGGAAAGAAAAAAAAAAAAAAAAAACAGCGGGGGGGTGGTTTAGGGCCACAGACTGCCAGGTCATTCCCTCTGCTCCTGCTGCTTGCCAGGCACAACATTTACCTGTAATTGCCCTTTACTGATGACCCAAACTCCTCCCCAGAAAGATCCTGCCCATTTGACATTATGTGATCTCTGCCATGTGCCCTTGGACTCTACAGACAGTTGTGGTGGCTCTGACAACACCTCTGAAAGGAGGCTGGAACTCCTGCGGTGAATAGTGTGAGGAGAGTTCATCAGAGGAGCACGCAGCTCACCAGTTTTAAAGTTCAAGATTACTATCATGGAGCATCCGGGGAGAATGACACGGAAGAAATGTGAACTCACAAGAGTCAAGTGGCTGCAAAGGGGCTTAATTTATTTGGCATGGATCACGTTGCTGTCCCCAACACAATGGGCTTGGATGCAACAATTGTTCAATACACCTAGAAACAGCTGATAGCTAATGCCTCTGCCTTACACCTGCCTTAACAGAGAGGCTTAGACTCTCCTTTCAAATAAGTGTGTAAGTGTATTCGCGTCCTCGAAATTCCAGCTGTGCTGCAAACAGGTAGAACATAGAATTGATGGGGTTTATCATGAATGATTCCCAACAGCATGGCCAGGTTATGCATCCACCTCTGCTACATTCCCAACGCTACCAGACTTGCTCCAAGTATGGGGAACAGAGGAGACAGGCATTTGTGGTCTGTGTCTTTGCACTTCACAGGAGCATCTTTTGCCTAGTTTTTCACATACACTAATTGTGCAAAGCTAAGGGACTCTGATACTGTTCTTATTCATCAGAATGGAGCAGGAAGGGCACAAACAAAAGTTATCTTTTTACCCAACAAGCTTCAACCCCTCTGAGGGAGGTTAGCATTATCCCCATTTCACAGACCGAGAGGTGAAGCTTTTTGCCCCAGGGCTCCTAGCAAGTCAGTAGCAGAGCTGGGCTCAGCACTCAAGAGTTCCTAGCTCCCAGAATGACATGGTTGCCAAGATTCTGAACTCCATTTGGAGATGATATAACAAAGTATAGCTCACCTCCACCAGGTGATTGTCTGGGCCATACAGGTCCTTGTCCAGCTCGATCACCAGAGACTTGAAGAAGGATGAGAATTTCCTTTTCTGTTTGGTGGCATCATATTTGGACAGAGCAGCCTGCAGCAGCACAGAAAGGAGAAGTGTTAGGGCAGTCAAGGCCAGCAGTGGAGCACACCCAGCACATACAAAAGCACTGATGGGAACTGAACCCTCCAACTCCCATTTACTTATACTAAACCCACCCCTCCTTCCAAAACCCCAACATGGAGACAATGGCATGTTTGCTGGTTGCCTTGGCTTCTTTGCTGTCTGTTCTATCCCTTCCCCCCCACATCCTCTGTCATTCATCCATTTGCCTTTCCACTAGGGGCAGGGACTGTGTCTTTCTAGGGAATCCAGGGTTATCAGAAGCTGTTCTCCTCAACACAGTATGCCTGCCAATCAGTCCGGAAGGCTATCCCCCACAGGCTAGAGTAAATAGGTCCCTCAAGGACACACAGCAGATCAGCTGTCCAGCACAAAGGGGAAGAAGCCCAGCAGCACAGGACAGTCCAGAGATAAAAAGTAACGGGATTAAATTCTGAAGTGCTGGGGCAGATTTTACATCCAATACGGATGTTCCATGGGAATCCCTTGCCAATAACCATAGCACAATACTATGTTTGACTAGCTTCCTGTGAGACGGATTCAAGGCCTCCTCCAGGCCCAGGGCAGTCACATTAATGCAGGAAGATTAAAGTCCAGGAAGCCCTATTCCAAAATTGCACTGCAGTTACTGGCCCAAGAGCTAAGAAGGAACTAAACTACCCATAATAAACCCTGATCCTTCCCTTGTGTTTGCAAATCCAGTCTCGAGGCCAATTCCTCATGGCAAACTAGAGACTTTTTTGGGAGGGGAACGAACTCACAAACTTGTTATGTGCAATCTTTGTGTCTGCTTTCAGAGGTAGGGAAGGCAAGTGCCACAAATCTCCCACCATCAATCCTCTTAGCTATAAAGAGCTAAGTATTATTATTGTAGTGTCCTACCTCATGGGGTGGCCAACTGGTTTGGCCCTCTTACCCTCTCCCCCTTCTCATCAGACTCCTGGGCAGGTACGAGCGAGAGAGGATACATTCATAGAGTCCAAGGCCAGAAAGGACCATTGTGATCATCTAGGATAGAGGGCCCCTAGTTCCATTCTCAGACATTAAGCAGTTGGTCTTCACCTCCAACTCCAGACCTTTGAAAGCATCTTCTTTGGTCACAACCCAACAGGGTTTAGCTCCCACACCCATTCAGCTCATCTTATCTGGAGAATTAATGCTGCTCCCTCGCCCTTCCCAGAGGGGCTGGGTGCCTCACACTCACGTCCTCGAGCAGCCGCCCTTCCACCCGGAGCTCCCACGAGGCAACAGTCCCTTCGCCATCTTCCGCGTCCGACTTGGCTGGATTGAAGGTGTTGGAGATAAAAATGCGCAGCTTTCGCTTTTGCTAAGAGGAAAAGTATCAGCTAAATGTTAACAGCAAAATGCAGAAGCCAATAAACATGCTCAGGCCACAGCCACAATCAAAAAAACCACAGGATCTGGACTCATTTTCACCTCCTGCAGCTGAGAAACAGAGTGCCAAACCAGAGAGCAAGCCAGGCAAAGAGAGGGTCAGCAAGCACCCCTGACTGCCCTCTGAGGCTAAAGTCCAGGATAGGACTTTGACCCTCAATACATCACACTCTCAAGAGCCTTTACAGACCCACCCAAATGCCATATAAGTCAGTCCTGTTTTCTCAGTTCAGTCACAGGTCTCTAGGCACCCCAGCAAGAAACCTGAGCACTATCCTCCCTTACCTTAATGGGTCGTTTCAAGGCCTCCTGGATATCCAGACGTTTCCTCATGATCGTCTGGTCCAGTTTCCTTTCAAATGCCAACAGATCCATGTAGGCCTGAGACTCTGGTACCAGTTCACGAATCTACGGCAAAGCACAAGCCAATCAAGAACGCTGCTTCTCTCCCCCTGAAACTGCTTAGAACTCAGAACTACAGCAGCGGAGGCAGGAAAAGTAAAAAACCTCACTCACCCTCTGAGGTAGAATTTTGTCAGCCATTTTCTTTTTCTTAGCGCTGTTTAAAGAAGGATACACACATTAAGATGGCAACCAGTTTTTCCCTCAAACAGTCAGAACACAAGAAAAAGGAGCAAGGATGTGGGTTTATTCTCAGATTTGGGACTCTGCTATGAGGGGCACTTGCTCCTCAACATCTGTCTCAGTCCAGTCCTCCTCTCTTTCAAAGGCTGTTTATTGTGACTGTCAGTCTCTGTACAGAAACTTTCCTTACCCACCCTTCCTCCCCATGGCCACAGCAGGATTGAAACTCCAATACTGCAGAGCTCAAAAGCACCTGCAAGAACGAGACCACCTGATTATTTGAACATTTCAAGTCTCCCAAGAGATATGGATAGCTGGGGTTGCCCTGAGTTTGGAGAGGTGTTTGGTTAAATATTATTTTGATACAAAGTGACTCCCAGGCTTGATTGAATATTAAGTTGGATTTTCTAACAGATAAGTTTTTTTAAGCCAGGAGATACTGTTGAGTAGTATCAAGGGACAATGACATTGAGTTAAGAAATAAAAAAAACTTGCTCTTGCATAGGAGCTGAGTATTATTATCTGAAGCTCCCATCACTCAGTGAAATAGGTGCACAAAAAGTTTAAGTCAGTTTGAGCCACCCACGCAAAACAATTAAAGAAGAAAGTCCAAGAGCGTGCTGGCAGCAAGAGAGAGACAGAAGTCCTAGATGTAGTGACCCAAACAACAAAGCATTGTGCTGATCTCTGACATCAGCAGCAAGTGTCCGAATTACTGAATATTGGCTAATCCATTTTTGCAACATAGCCAACTAGCATCCAAAGGGGGTTATTTTGATACGATGGATAAGAATTTATGATATGATCCCTCTTTTCTGGAGGGTCATAAATAGCCTATTTCAATTTAGATACTACTTTCTCTGAGCATTTTTCTTCCTTAACCACCTCAGATCAGGTCTGCTTGATGTGAACATTAGAATCTCCCTGGCACTTTTGTAAGGGTGGGTGGGGAGGATGCGCTGGTGTTTTGGACAAAATCTGCCTGACCCTGAATGTCTATTTAGCAATGTGCTGTGCACTGGTTCGCTCCAGCCTTCCACCTCAGAGGTGGCTGAATTTTGGTGGTATTATAGTTCTACAACTTGTGAAGGACTTTGGTGTCCGTCATGAAGAGGCACTAAGTGGTCATAGAAAAGATAATCAACCTCAGAATGAGGCGATAAATCTGGCCTCTTACTTGTGATTACGATTCTGGACCGCTTGCTGCTGGACCTGCTGGATTTGCTGAGGAGCTGGCCTCTTGCGGGACTGATCCATACCAGACTGGGCCATTCCAGGCCGGACTGAGGGACTCCCACCATATCCTGGGGGACCCATGGAGGGTCCCTGAGGTGTCATGCGGCTGCCTGGCAACATACCAGGGCGCTGAGGAGAGAAACACAGGGATCTGGTCTCCATCCGAACCAAACTCTGAAAAGATGGAGACTCCCCAATAAAGGGCAGTTAAGTCCTAAGCACAAGTGGGCTACCAAGCCACATCTGCTAAGCTAAGCGTGACCCCTGCTAGCACAGGGCCACGTGACTCATGGGCTTCCTTGGGATGGACTCAGATGGATCACTACAGGGCTAACAGCTCCAGAAGCAGATGCTTCCAACCAAGAATGAATGGGACTGTAACCCAGAAACCATAACCCGCAAAGCTGGTTATGAGAGAGAGTTCTTAATGTCACACACCTCTCCCCACTGCAGGCCTCGTGCCCTAACCGCTGCCTACAATTTTCCTCCATGCATTGAATCACCACTGCAACTGCCATCCCCACAAGATACTCCCACTCTCCCCTTTCCTACCCCTAATCCCCACTTTACTCATTTCCTCTAGGCTGCCTCTCCTCTCCCTTTTCCATAGTTCAGATCCCAGCTTCTCCCTTCCCAATCAATAGTCTCTTTAGGGTCACCTTTTTAACTGAGAGTAACCCTTACTCAGGGCACCCCTGATTTCACTGCAGGGTGACCTCTTTCACTCCCACCCCGTGGAACCCCCAATTTCACCCAAACATTTCCTCCTCATCCTCAAATACATCCCCCCCATAGTTTGCCAATTCCCCTCACCATGCACCTAGTCCCCATTTCCTCCCCACGTCTCCCTCGCCCTGAGCCCCAGCTTGCTGTCATATCACCCCCAGACCCTCGTTCACCCCAGAGCCACCGAGACAAGAGCGCGCTCAGATACATCCCACCCCATGTACTGCCCCCACCCCGGACAAAGGCAGATCCCGGCCCCCTCCCCCACCTGAATCCCACTTTCAGAAACGCCTCCTCCCCTTGTATCGTTCCCAAGGGGGCGCCCGAGCACGGAACCCCCCCTCCTGCCTCCGAGCCCGCCCCGCCCCCTCCCCCGGCCTTACCGGGTAGGCGGCGCCCGGCAGGGGGGAGCGGTAGAGGCCTTGGCCGGGAGCCGGGCCCATGCGGACGGGGGGCCCCGGGGGGCCCGGGCCCAGCGCTCCGGCCCCCCCGCCGCCGCCGCTCGGAGTCACCGACTGGAAGCCCGCCCGCGCCGCCATCTTCTCCCAGCACAAAGCGGGGGAGGGGGAGCGGGACCGGAACCGGACATCGATCATAGAGCGCGTGGGGCAGAGCGGCGCCAGAGGTACCATAGAGTGCTCGGGTAGGGCGCAGAGAGATGCTGGGGACGCAGGCTGCCTCCCCCTGCCGCATGGAGGGCGGCACTGCAAGCAGCCTAGAGCCCCGGGGTGGGGGACTGGGGCAGTGTCAGGGGGAAGAGCACGGGGAAAAGCCCACGGGTGTGGGGTGTGGGCAGTGCAGACGGGGGGTAATGTCCAGGGGAGAGGGGGGCAGTGCCCATGAGGAAGGGGCAGGGACACACAAGCACACAAGCAGCCTTCAGGAGGCTGCCAAAAATTAGAGCACTGCCTGGCTTAAAGCATCTCCCTAGGCTGCCCAGTTGTGCTGTGATGCCCAGAACCCCCTGGCTGCACCACAGGGAGCCTCAACCGCTGCTTTTAAAAATATCCTAATAAATGTTGAATGAAAATAGAGTGATTCCATCAGAACCCAGCTCCGGCCCTGCTTCAGGCATTTCTGGCTAGGGTGGAATTTTGGTGAATGATTTAAAATACCTTTTGTCTCCAAATAGCTTTGATGCAAATACTTGCTCCAAAAGGTTTGGGTAACATGTCTGGCTATTGAACCAAACCTCCCAAGCAGCAAGGCTTAGCACTGCTGGAAAGCACTGCTCTGCTGAAGCTTCAGGGGCTGTTTCCAAGCCAGTTAGTTAAACAGTCCACCTGCTGTGTCTGGCTGGATTGATCATCTGAGGGTATCAATTTTCTGCTTGCTCACAGGAGTATCCCCATTGAAATCTATGGCGCTAGACTTGTTAGGAGGATCAGCCCCTTGGTGTCTGGTGTATGAACACTGGGGTGTGACCACCCATAGGTAAAATTTATTTTTTTAAATATCTGGTCCTGCTTGCAAGGCTGCAGGGTAAATTCCTTGCCAGACAGAAGACACCTTCTACCTGGCAACTAAGATTTAGCTGCATTTTCCTCTGACTGGCACAAGATTTACTGCAAAATATTGTGGTTGGCTAATGTATTGTGCTTTGTTTAATGAGGTAGCTGCAGCACGTGTCAGGTGAAACGGCACAGTGCACACTAGGGGGCTTTAGTAATGTCAGTGCAAAGTCACCTGTAAGATTCTTTTTAGTTTGGAACAAAACTCTCTTTCGCTGGTTTGTTATGATGTTGGCTGTTCAGTTCTTTCCAGGTGTGTGCAGGGTCTGAGTTAGAGCTGCTGGGCCTAAATCTGATCTCTTGTACAATGATCTAACTCCACTGACTGGATTTCAGACCAAGCCCCGGTTCGAAGTGCAGTGTGGAGGTGTACGAGCGAGAGCCAAGCTCAGACTTTGAGAGACAGAGATGCAGTTACCAGAGAGACAGAAAACAGCAAAATTCAGAGAGCAAGTGATAGCTGCAGAGCTCTCTGATGTTGAACATGGACAGGAAGGGTTGGGGGAGGGAGAAAGATCAGGTCACACAGGGGTGCTTTGTTGTCTCCATCCATCGTCTCTGTAGTTCCAAGTCACTGCAGCCCAGCTAGCACCAGGCCCACGGGGCATCATGTGGGCATCATGGCAGAAGCACATTAGCGGGAGGGCAGAGAACCAAAATCTGTGAGTTTTTAAACTATGAAGGGGGTCACAGAACTAGCTGCTGAAGGGAACAGGGTGGTGGGGGAGCTGTTTGGAGATGGGGCTTCTCTGCATGTGAGGAAAGAGATAGGCAGCAGCATCCTGCCCATGGCAGGGGCTGGAGAGCCAGGCGTGGAGGGTGCAGGCCCCACAGCTGCAGCAGCCAGCGTGGGGGTGGGGGAATAGAGGCTGGATGAAGAGCTGAACATTGGTTGCCAGGAAATTCAGTAACCCATCCACCCCAAAACCTAGCAACTTGTTTTTGTAGGACCTGCACTATTTAGTGCTATGCTGGCAAGTTCCAGCCCTGCTCCTAGCACAGTGCTGATGTGATTGATAGGCCTGGCCCCCAGCGCAGCACAGCACACAAAGCAGCAACAATTCTCATGAGCCTTAAAACAAAGCAATGCTTGTCAAACCAGGAGAGACCAAACACTGCCAGGGATGAGGTTTCATTTCCAAGTGTCTGGTGGGATGGGGTGGTGGTGGGAGGGAGACCCACAAAGGAACACAGGCTACACCAAACACATGTGGCCACAAATACACAGCAGTGCATGGACCATACTGTCCTTCCTGACTGGCCCAGCCCCAGCCTGTAATTACACCAGAGAAATCCCACATGGGTCAGTCTGCCCGGCTCAGGTCCTGGCCCCTCAGTGTGGTTGGGATGTGCATCTCACAGAGGACAGGGTGATTGGCCCAAAGGACCGTCATTGCCACATGGGCCCCAGCCCATGTCAGGGCACCTGGCTGCACAGCACAGCTCTCTCCTACCTGTATGGCGCTCACTTCAGGGCTGTATCACAGCTCCTGTGTCTGCTGGCAGCACCAGCAGTGAGCGAATGGTAACCATGAATTACTGCGGGGGGCACAGAGGTGATGCTATCTCTGCCTGTGTTTATACGTGCAGCATGATTAATCCTCATGCTGCAGGTTCACGGAGGCCACACAATCCACAGGGTGAAAGCACCAGAGTGCTAGCAGGGGTGGCATGGCTTGTGCCCCCTGCGCTGCAGCCAAAGTTGGCTGCATGCAGGTCCCACAGTCCCTAACAGGGATAAATCAGCTAATGCCTTCTAATCCACTCTGCCTCTCTGGCTGCCGCAGTAATGGAGCTGTAGCCTGTTTCTCTCCTGAGACGAACAGCTGGACGTGTCCACAGCGGAGTCTTAACTGAATGAGATGGGCCCCAGGAAGCCAAACTCCATTAGTGCCAGAGAGCCTCTCGAAGGGACACTTGGGACTCTCTAATCTGATTGGCTCCAAGCCTGGAGTATCCGGTGGCAAGTTTGCCGAGTACTATTTAATTAGGTAGGAGGCTAATGCAATGCTGTTCTGTAGGGGCAGGAATTCCTCTGTGGATGAGGTGTCCTGGGCTTGGTGGGCCTGTTTCCATACTCAACTCAGTGCCCTGGTGTGGGACTGCAGAGCCACACCATGGGAGGTGCCATAAAACCGAGGTCCTAATCCTTGTGAAAGGCCCTATGATGCCATACATGAGAGACAAGGTATCAGCACCTGGCCAAATTCCCTGCTGTCTCCCTAACTGCCCATTGCAGTATCCACTGACCATTGACTTCCTCTTCACTTCCTGTGCTAAGCTGCTGTGTGGCAGCTATGTTCTAACCCAGAGGAGGCCAGGTCTTAGCAGTGGGAAGCCCATCCCTGCATAGCGACTGAGTATCTGGGGCCTTGTGGTGAAGAGTGCCCTTTTATCAGGCCTGGAGCTTTTATGTCAGCACATCAGAGCGGTGTTGGCCTCAAGGCCATTTCACAGCACCTCATGTCTGTCAGCAGCAGCCTGAGCTTCCCACACACACCTGACCCCACCAACATGCCACAGCCCTACCCTGGAGGGACCGGCCTAGGAGTCAGAGGAGAGGGAAATTCCTCTGGCCCATTCAGCCCTTGGCCTCTCATGGAGCTACCAACAAGAGGGCTAAGGAGGGCCCATCTTGGTGGTTTTTGTGATGTCAAAACTAGGCTGCAACCCAGTAAACTCATTCCACGGCATTGGGTAGCGCTAGGCAAGCAGGCTGAGACAGAGGGCTCACCAGCTGCCCAAGTCAGCCATTGGTGACCTGTGCACCATTACATGTCACAGAGAGGCTGGGACCAAACCCCAGATCCCTTGAAGTCTGGGGATATTTAGCTCCAGAACTGGCCTTTGCAGCTGGCCAGGCTCCCACGCCCAGCATTCTCACTGCATCAGTACGCCACCACCACCCAGACGTGCCCTACCCCAGCCAAGTCCCCATGGTGGTGGTTCAGCCGTTGGGCACCAGGTGCTGGGGGAGCAGGCTGGCTTCAAGCGTCATGCAGAAGCCTTGAATGCCAGCAGCACATTGCTCAAGGCTGCAGCACTGGGAACATTCATTTCTTTGCTGCTAGCAAGGCCCTGTAACTGTAGAGGCCGTGTTTTCCAGCCACGTAGCTCTGGCCAGTGACACTGGGTTTGTTTTGTCACCATCTGGCTGCTAGGAGGCAGCAGTGCCCACTCCGAGGGTGCACATCACCAGAGCAAACCCAGGCTGGAGCCCTCCTTATGGTGCCCTGTGCTGGAAGGCAGGAGGCTCAACGCCTGGCTAGTGTGGGAAGGGAGGAGCCTAGGATTTCACTGCACTGGGCTCTAACTCCTGCCCTAAACCTCAGTGTCCCAGCCCCATGCCTGCCCATTGCTGGAATGCAGGGCCCCTGCACTTACCCCACTCAAAGTCAGGTCCCAGGATCCATCCTTGCCTGCTCCATGCTGAAATGTGTCAGAGGCCTCGTAACAGGATTCCCACTCACCACTAATGTGCCTGCTCATGGCTACATCTGGGAAAGTAGTTCTTGTGGCACGGGTGCCCGCTTCTGCTCTCTGCTCACTCTGCAATAGCCTATCCTGGTCCCTCTGGCCAGGCCCCTCCCGGGGTTGCAAAGTCCACCAGGACTAGTGGCTAGCAGTGGAACCCGGGCCTGCCTGCTACACCGGATTGTAGCCTAGGGGCCCTATAACCAGCAATCCAGGACTGCTCAGTCCCTGTCCCTTGGCTCATTCCTGCCCAGCCTCTCTCTCTCTTCCCTTGCCTGTTTGTGGGTTTACCACAGGAGCTATACTACTCCCTGTCTATTTCACCCCCTTCTAGCCTCTTGCTAGCTAGACTCTTACTCCAGGGCAGGATTTTAGGGCTTACTTGCTCCCTGGACTTCCTGCTTGTCCCTAACAAGCTCCCTCATCCCAGAGAGCGATGGCAGATTCCTTCCCCTGCCATCCCCTTCTGGCTTTATAGCACTGCCCTAGCCTTTCCACAGCTGGGCTTCACTTGTAATTAACCCGGGTCCTTCTTCTCGCTGGTGACGCCAGGTAACCTGTCTGGCTTCTGGGGCCCTCGTTGACCTATCAGGGCTGCACATCCCTTTATAGGCCTGAAGCCACATTCAGTGCCCGTGAATGCTGTCACACAGTATGCACTATGGCCTTTAGTAAGTATGTACTTAAGTCATTCCAATTCAGGGCCAACACTTTGTTCTGCAGCAAGTCCCCTCTTTGGTCCTCAGTTTGAGATGCACAACGTGAGCCCTGTGGGGAGGGAGAAGCTGCCTGGGGTGCTTCTGATTTCCTACCCACAAGGATAGAGTCCTGCAGCCCAGCTGGGGAGAAAAAGGCTCAGTCTCTATCCTCTATCTCATCCATTTATAGTATCGTTTATATCATTGTTAAGAGTAGCAGGTATTGATATACAATGCATTTGTCATCTTATTGTGCTTCCTATGAAAATGTGTGTACATAGTACAGATACCAGAGATAATTCAACACTTTATACACTTGAAGGCATTCAGAGATCGGTAACAGAAAAATGGCACAATATCAAGGCCTAAATGCTACTGGATGGGTATCTACACTGATATGCCGCATACAGATATATATATATGTACACACATATATATATATAGTAATATATATTATATATTATATATAAGAAATATAAAATGAGGATGATATAGTAAAAACAGACAAATAAAAAATGATAAGTTTCAACAGGTGAGCATCAAGGTCAAATCCAAATCCAAGCCCCCATCTTTAAAAGCTTTAGAGCGCGAGAGTGAAAATAAGAAAGAAAGAAAGAAAGAAAAGGAATGACCCCGCACTAAGGAGTCATAAGACAATCTCTGGACGTGGCTGACCCGTTTGTCTTTGGGCGAGTGCTAGATACAAAGGCCTGACCCCGGTTCCTAATTTTGGTCAGGAAGTAAAATAATAATAATCATAAAGTAAATAAAGATTAGAAAAATAATAAAAATGACATTGCAAAAGCTCTTTAAGCTAAGTAGCACTTCAGCCCTGCAGAGCTGTCACTTGGTGGAGGGTGCAGGGTGGGCACGAGAATTCTGGGGCTGGCCCTGACAGTGGAACAAAAGGATGGAGGCAACCCAGGCAAGGTCTGGCTCTGGAGTTCCTGGCCTGGCTGCGGAGGGGGTTGGGTTTGTTACACACAAGTCAAACTGACCTCACAGCTCCTCTCCTCTATGTACCAGCATCCCATGGAGGGGCTATGACTGGGCTGGCTCCGCCCACACAGCCCAGCCTATGGGCACTAGTAGCAGAGACTCTGGGACACAAAGGGCCAAGGGTGGCTGTGAACAACAGGCACCGCTGAAAAACCAAGCCCAAGGTCTGCCATTTTCAGTAGCTGCCGGTGATTTGGGAATGTCATCTGGAGAAGTTGTGGGTGGGGGGAGGGTCTGTGGGTCATTTCGAAAGGGTGGGTGTCTGTGAGTCCCCAGAGGGTTCTGCTTGGTGGAAGGCTTGGCTCAGCTGATATTGGCAGAGCTGAGGGACAGGATCTGTCCTGCTGGAAGCCTCCTTCCGTGGGAAGTTAGCTCAGCCCATGGGCATCAGCTTCCCCAGACAGCTCTGAGCCACGGGCTTCCCTGGCGTCAGGCTGTTCCAGAGGATGCCTGGCTTCCGTCTGACTCCATGGCAGATGGGAATGCAAAGCCCTACATTTCCTGGGACAGCACCTGCCTGGAGGACATGTGACTGGCCTGGGAAAGGCATGGCTCCCCCCAGAAAACCCCTGTGTCTGACTATCATAGTGCAGCTCTGGAGAGTGGGCTGTCTTGGGCAGGCTCCCCTTCCTGGCCGATCCCACCTGCATGGGAAGTGGCAGCACGATCAGTGTGAGCTTCATCCATCAGCATTTCCTTTGCCTGTCATGCTGACCCTAGTGCTCCCCATAGCACATCCAGCCCCAGCTGCCTGGCTTGGCAGGCTTATCTGGAAAGGACTGTGCAACAGCGGGGGCTTATGGGCCTGAGGGGGATTCTCCCCTTTACGTGCCCCATTAGCTATGAGGCTTCTGCCTTAGGGGAAAAGGAGGCTGAGGCCTCTTAGGGTTTTTGGAAAGTCCTCCTTGACCCTGCAGCATGGCTACTGTACGGGCCTCATTCCCCTCCCCCACCCCAAGTTACAGTCTTTGGCGCTGTCCACACACAGGGGCCTTTCTGGACGCCTCTGGATTGTGTAGGTTCCAGATGTGAGAGTTTGGGCAGGAGACTCCTCTGGGGGTGGGGCATGTGGAGGAGGGTGGTGGTGAAGGGAGGAAGAAGGCTGTGCTTGCTCACAGGTGGGGCTATCATTACCCCAGCTCAGTCCACAGAGCACCAATCGTGGTCATGTTGGAGGGGACAGGAGCCAGGGGAGACCTGGGGGCATCTGCCCTTGAGCTGAACCCACAGCCAGGGAAGGCTCCCAGGGACCATCATGCTCAGAGACTCAGTGCCAGGGGCAGGGGACTAAGTTCAGAGCAAGACTGTGGCTGCTGAATCGGCTGCAGTGCACATGCAGTGCAGACACACAGCAGAAGCTTCTGGGATCCAGCTCTCACCATCAGCCTCTCCCATCCACACTGGGGGTGAAATGCTGAAAGAGGGGCCCAGGCAAACATGCTGCCATAGCAGTGGGGCCCCTGGCTCAGAGGACAGGCCCTGGGGGCTCCCATCTTTGTAGAGGTGATGCTCCAGTACTAACAGATTCCCCAGCTCTGTGGAGAGCTGGCTCAAGCTGAGCGCAGGGACCAGGCCTCCCCGTGCTCGCTCATAACCCTCCCCGCCCCCCCAAGTCTCTCTCCAGTGCGATGCGTGGATGCGGGATAGACATGGAAACCAGGTAAATGGACAGGAATGTGGAACATGGGAGAGGGGTTACTTCCCCCAGTGTGACTGCAGCCAAAGAGCCGATTCTTCTGGGCTCCTTTCTCTTTTTAGTTAAAAACAAATTGAGGAGCCAAGGAGGAGCAGGCCAGGTCCTGTGGCCCAGCCCGGTCCGTGTGTAGCTCCAGCACAGGCTGCCGAGTCAGAGCTGTGTGTGGGGGGGTGGGACCGGAATGTCCAAAAGTCTCTAAACTATGGGGGGGTGGGGGAGCAGCTGGCGCTGAGTCTGTATCCAGGGTCCGAAACCAACCCAACTGCCTGCCACCTGGGCCTAAACCTGAGGCCATCACTCTTGTTAATGTCCCACTGTGGCGAGGAGCAAGGGCCCCTAGGTGTGTCCCCTCCATGGACGCCCCCCAGGGACAGGGGCCGCTCTCCAGAGGGCTTTGGTAGTGTACGTTGTACATCCGGATGTCAGTTAGCAGGTGAAGTCCTCAAACGTGCCCCGGGCCGGGTGATGAGGTAGGATGTTGGCTGCATACGTCATCCCGGCTGGGTGGCCCCTTAGGCTCTCGCAGGGATTCTGAGGGCAAGGGAGATGAGGGAAGGAGAGTTAAGAGCGCAGGGAGAAGAGCAGATGATACAGCAACAGCATCATGCAATCCTTGATAGAGGCAAGAGTCCAGCCCTCTGGTAATCACAGAGACCAGAGGCTCTGGCAGTATTTGGGGAGCCTGGCAGCTCAGAGGATGCCCCAAAAACACTTAGTGCCCTTGCCCAGGGAGCCCCAGAGCACATGAGATCTCCATATATCTGGCTGAGTGACACCACCTCCCGTGAACAAAGACCCTGTTTAGAGATGGGCTGCAAGGTTTGTGGCTCTTCTGTAATGAGTGAACCAGCTCCCTAGGCCCAATGCCCCGGAGCTTGGCGGATCTGTGCATCTGGGTCAGAACTTTCTGGCTTGGGGCCATGGCCCCAAGAGAACCACAGTTTTCAGCTATTTTCAGCAAGCCAGTCGGCACTGAACTCCGGTGCCTAAATACCATGGTGACTGGCACTCTAGCAAGACTGGGCGGTTTTCTATCCTCTCCCTCTCCAAAGGCTGCTAGCTACCACTCCAGGCAGTCCCAGAGGACAGGGGTACTGGGTACTGGAGCATGGGGCCCCAAGCTGGCATGCTCAATGCCCTGCTGTGGATCCCAGCCATGTCCTTTCACTGCAGATTGCTCCCCAGCAATCCCCACAGCACAAAGGTCGTTCCCACAAGCCACTTTCTCAGCAGCCTACAGGCTTCGGGGGTTCCTAACTTTGGTTTCAAGGCAGCCAGTCCTCTCTTAGCCCTCCTTGCTAGCTCAGAGGTGAAGGAGCAGGAAGAGACCAGGACAGCAAGGATGCTAAAGGGAAGGACTGAGATGCATGCCCTATGCGTGGGGACCTTGCACAGTCCCTGGCTACCCTACAGCAGGCTCTGGCCAGTGATATGGGTCTGCCTCTCTCACAAGCACTCAGCAACCTCCAATAGAACCCCCAGCCCCAGAGGGCTCGCTGAGCGGTATGGGGGGCACTGCAGGGCAGTGTGCTGCCCTCCCCCCAATGTAGGGGTCAGTGGGGATGTCAGGGAGTCTAACTGAGGTGTGGCCCAGGCCACAAGGAGAAGGGCAGGTTCAGGCACTTACATGGCGTTTCACATCGTCCATGCTCAGGGCGACGCCCTTGTCTGTGTTGTTCCTTTTGTGATTCTTTTGGCATTTGGCCCGGCGACAAAGCTTGTACTTTATGACCTGAAAGTGAAAGCAGCTCCTGGGTGGGATGGCCCCCTCAGTGACCCAAAGCATCCTGCGCGCTGCCGGGGGCACATCAGGGGCACCAGTTACAGGGGGGCAGTGCTGAGGTAAGTCACATGATGAGGGACTGGTGGAAACTGCACAGGCCAGATCCTGCTCCCAGCCACAGCACAGGTAAATCCAGAGTGACTCCCCATTCTGCACTGGATGCAGGGTAGCTGAGATCAGAACTCACCCACAACGTATGAAGGGGCTCACAGCTCCCATGGGCAGGAGGGATTTGGGTCCCAGGGGATTGGCAGGAGGCGCCTGAGGCTGGCAGCAGCCTGGGGGAGATTTCATGATGAGTGGGAAGGGACTGGGAGGGCAGAGGGGGGCTGGTGGGTGAGACCAGGCAGGGAGCAGGCAGTGAAGTGACATGCAAAGGTGAAGGGGAGGAAGGAGCTGTGGGGGAAGCAGTGTGACAGGGGTTGACCTTAGGGGAGCATCTTGGTGCATCATGGGGGATGGTTCTCAACCCCCACAGCAGAGTGGGGTTCCTGGTGATCCCTCCTTCACTCACCTCATAGGCATAATCGAACAGCTCCAGCACGGTCAGGATGCTGGCCCCAATGAACAGCCCCATCTGCCCACCAATGTCGCCTGGAGACGAGAGGGATGAGAGCCGTCAGGGCGGGCTGGCTGGGAGTGGGCGGCCCGTGTGATGAGCCTGTGACACGGACACCCCCCACCCCTCGGCCAACCAAAGCCAGAGGCCTCTGGTGATCCTCGGGCCTGACCCCAGGCTGCAGCTTGGTGAGCTCTGATCTGCTGGGCTGGTGAACCTACGAGCTCAGCGACTCTCCACATGGGCTCAGGGCATGGGTTCTGCACCCTCTGCTCAGTGGAAGTAGGGGAGCAAGTCCTGCCGCCTGCGATGAATGGACTCACCAGTGGCCAGGGCTCTGTCCTCCAATGTGAGATTCACTAGGAAGCCCCAGGGATGAGGCCAAGAAGCCAGGGAGCCTGCAGCCATGCCGGGATTTTCCCAAAGCACCAGGGTTCTGGGCTGCAGGTTTTGGCTCTGTGCCTCCAATAAACACCCCTCAGTATGGAGCCAGCAAAGCCCCCGGCCCTTGGGGATGGCTACGCCGAGAGGCCAAGTACTCACAGCACCCATTGACCCTCAGTCCCTCTAGGAATCGAGCCCTGACTCTCCCTTGGCCTCTCGAGAAGGGCCTGGGACAGGCTGTCAGGCTCTGCAGACCTGCCCCACTGACTCATACAAGCAGCTAGACCAAGTGGGATCTGCCCCATCTTTGGAGTACCGAGGCCCAAGAGTTTCTCCAGCCAACGCAAGGGAGAGCTGGAGCAGGGCGGTTCTGGAGGAAAAAGCCTCGGAAAAGCCAAGTCAGGAGGGATAAGGTGTGTGAGTGTGGGCAGTGATCTGCTACATGGAATGGGGACCCGACCCACTTCCAGGGGTATTTCCATTCCCCAGTCAGCCCAGAGGCAATGTTGACCTTTCCAAGCTACTCTCATTGGCTCACCTGCCTGCCATATAACCTTATAAACCAATCTCTCATTGGCTCACTTATCTTCCCCGAGTTTGATAAGCTTCTCTCGTTGGCTCACCCACCTGCCCTACCAGGGCCTGTCAATTGGGACCTCAGACCATCTTCTACCAGTGACAAATTGGATGACTCAATGCACATGCACCCAGGGGATCCTATATAATTTCTGCACTCCATGAGCCCTGATCCCTCAGCCGGCTAGACCAAACCCCAATGGCTCTGCACTGAGATGAAATCTGCTCATTAAATGGATCCATTACTATTTTCCAATTAGTTTATTCAAAAAGCCCTTAAACATCTGCACTTGGGTCTGCAGGAAGGAGTCTGCTGCAGAGAAAACAGATCAGGATAGGAGCTTTGGGGAAGGACTGGTAGAGATAATGCTACTTCCCGCTCACTGAAATCTGGTTCACCTGCCAGACACGGACCACATGGTTCCCCCCATCTGCCTGGGGTGGGGTGGGAGGTAAATCGCTGAGCTGAGCCAGCTGCCACGGGCTAGGTGAGGTGAGGTGTGCAAAGGGGCGTGAGTTCCATGCTGAAGGTGGGCACACAGCCATCTGAGCTGGGGGCGATCACGCTCCCACTCATCCCATGTGATGTTCTGGGACAGGTGCACCAGATTTATCCCAGTGCCGCTCACAGACGGGTCTGTCCCCAAGGGGGCAGCAGGAGAAGCAACAGCCCTGTGTACGAACAGCTCCCACCAACCCCCACACTGAGCCTCATCCTGGTCCCACAGAAGCCAGCAGGAGTTTTCCAATTCACAGCAGTGGGATCCGGACTCAGCTACCGCACTCAAATTTGCAGTGTCTCTCGGCTCCTTGGTGTGCGATGCCTCCCGCAGCACACATCACCATGTGCCTGGCCCAAGAGCCATGGAATTACCATCTGCCCCACCTCTCCCCTGCACTCAGCACCAAAGACCCTGCCCTCCCAGGGGGCTCCACAGCTCATGCCCACTGGGCTGCCGCAGAACCAGGGTCTCTGACTGCCCTCCCTGATTCAGCTTACCTCCAGGCATCACCGACAGGTGGGAGGGAGAGCCACAGCCCACTGGAGGTGACAGGCTTCTGGGGCTTAGTGCTGGGGGAATCATTGGAGCTGAATGGACCCCTACCCCAAGCACTCAGCTAGCGTTGCTCAGCAGTGACCACAAGGCCTGGCTCCCTGCCTGCCCCTGAGTATGGAGGGGAAACATGGCTCACCCAGCAAGCCAGCCACCTCGTAGGCCTTCTTCTGCTCAATTGTCTCATAGTTCAGGGCTTCAAAGAAGATATCCAGCACCAGAAAGTTCTCCCTGCAAGAGAGGAAGGGAGTGTCACTGGATGGGGCTGGCTCTGTGTGACAGCCTGGAGTCGCTGAAGCAAATCCAGCATGGACAAAATCAGCAGGAAGCCACGAGACCAGGGAAAGGAGGCCAGGGATTAAGAACCGGCACCTGGCGTCCCATAGATCTGGAGACTGGGCAGGTGCCCAGGGGGCCAATGGGGAATGAAACTCTTGTGGCACTGGCAATACGTGCAGCATCCTGGTTCCATTGGCTCTGCCCCCAGGGCTGTGGCGCAAGCCTCCTCCCCAATTACCCGATGTACTGCTCCGACTTGTTGTATTTCTTGGCCAGGTACTTGGCTGAGGCCTTGCTGGGGATTTTCACCATGGACAGCTCCTTGCCAAAGCGGGTGACGTTGCAGGGCATCTCACAGACACAGTAATCGTTGTCCTTCTCCAGCAGGAAATCTGGGGGGTGGGAGTGGGGGGGGAAAGGGAGATGGGCGGAAAGGAGGCGAACGGAGAGAGAGAACAAAATAAAACAATAGCAGCTCATACTCTAAAGGGGTCTCTCGACATTCCCCAGACTTCAAAGCCGCCCCTGGAAAGTGCCACTCAAGTCACTTAACAGAAGAAAGAGGGGGACAATTTCTGGAAGATTTCTAGGACCCTCACCTCCCAGTTCCCACTTGTAAGCCATTCCCCTGCCCTAGCTAAGGCTCTTGGGAGGTCAATGGCAACAAAACAAACACAAGGCGCTAACAGAGCCAAATCAAAGTAGGAGAAAGAAAATCACCATCTGAAAACGATGCAAATAGAAACAAATGAAGGGGGTGGGGCAATCAGCGCAGGGATCAGAGGGAGGGACAGGGGAAGAGAGAGGTGAGAAATATGGCACTCGCAGTCACATGTTACAGAAGAGTCTTTGGAGTCTGAAGGATGAATGTCAAGGGGGGGCAGGGTCTGCTGCAGCCAAGCCACCATCATTGCCAGCCATTGGCATGGCCCCATGGCCAAGTCTCCATTGCTGCCTGCCATGGCTGAGCCTCCATCATCGTCAGCCATTGGCAAGGCCCCATGGCCAAGTCTGATGTGGCAGTAGGGTCCTTGACAGGTGTGCAATAGGAGTGTAAACCACAGTAGCAGAGTGTGAGTCTTTCTTCTCTAGTGGGTGGTCCATATATGAGAATAAGGGTCTACTGCAGCTGCCAGCTAATGGAGCTACTCCCTAAGTTCAAGCAGTAAAAGCGTGTGCTTTTAGCAGTGAATGGCCAGGGTTCAACCCTGAAGACAGCTGCTGGTGATGGTCACAGGAGCACAGATACCATCAGGATGAAGACCCAGGAGGAGTCTCAAATATAGTCAGAGTCGTCTTTGTCCTTTAGGGCTTAAAAAACTAGTTGCACCCCGGAGAGATTGCTCCATCTATGCATAGAGAGCCTGACAGGACTATGGCTCTGAGCTTCTGTAGTAGCAGGTGTGGTGCTGGACCCCAGAGGCAGTGGAAATGCACGCCTAGATGGATTGAAGGGCCTGATTCAGAGGTGGATAGAGTCCTTTGGTGCTACACCCCTTCCTGATGTCTAGGGGACCTGCATGGGGTTGCTGGCCTCCCCCTTAGAAACTGGAATGAGGTATGAGTTACAGTAGGGATGGGGATCTTCCTTCACACACCCCACTGCTGCTGGGTGCTCTCCTTGCCCCTTGATATGCATGGCACAGCGAGAGCCCTGTCCTCCTAGAATGGAGTGGGCCCCAATGCCCCGCTCTGTGCCATTGGCCAAACCTGCAAAGGGAGAGAGGGGCAAGGCAGTCTCACCTAAGGCCGGGTCCGCGCACTCCTTGTACTGCTCGGGGGTGCAATAGGGGGCATCGCCTGCAGGGAGACAGAAGAGCAAAGTTTCAGTCGAACCTCTGTGCTGGGGCTGGATTTAAGGTGAAGAGGCTGATCCAGTGGGTGTGGGAGGATGAAACCAGACTACAGGGGCCATTGGTCTGATCCAACCGAGGAGCGGGAGATACTGGACTACACGGGCCATTGGTCTGATTTGGTATGGGTGTGTGTGTGTGGAGGGAGGATAGTGAGCTAGATGAGCCATTGCTCTGGTCCAGCATGGGTGTGGAGGAGAGGGGTACAGGAACAGCTAGACCAGCAATCTTATCCTGTGTGGCAGCCTGAGTATTTATTTTGCTGCTCCTTGAATTTGTGTGTTGTTTCCTAGCCTGCACCTATCCCCCGCCCCCCCTGGACCAGGAAACCTCTCAGTGATCTCAAAACCCTCCCCATACCGTCCCATCAGGATCCTGAGCGAACAGACAGTCTTGACTTTAACACCTCACCTCGACTGTGTACAGAATCCCCGCCCCAGATAAAGCAATCAGCCAGAATAATGTAGGGTCTGTGATTCTGTATGTTAATTTCCATGCCTTACTTGCTACGGCCTGTTTGCAAGTGACTAGTCCCATCAGTGTAAGACCAGTGCTAAAGCCCTTGGAATAAAGGGCTAGTTCCATGAGAGGGGAAGTGGCTCCCAGTGGTGGGGGAACAGAGTAGAAGGTTCAATCCGCAGCCCCCGGGGAGACTGCTGCCTGGTCCCCCTGCCTGCCCAGAGCAGCACATGCCTGCCTCGGGATTTATGCTGCCTTATTTATTTCCTCCAAGCCGGCCTTGGCTCTTAGACAAATACTGGGGCTGCCTCAATCTTGGTAGTGCAACTGCTGCCATTCAAATGCTGATCAGTACTGTCTGGTCTGATCTTCAGAGATGGGCTTAGTGAGGGGTCTGTGGGCAGCATGCTCCAGAGCCAGCACCCTCCACGGAGACCTCCAAACCCACCGGGGAAGTACCTTCAGGGGCACTCTGGGGACCCAGCATTACCTGCTTGCACACCCCAGAGGCGTAAGTTTAACCCCCAACTGCACTGCCAGAGCCCACGTGTCTGCCCATCTCCCACGGTATCCTGGCTCCAGCACTGCCTGGATATGTTTCTTGATAGGCTGAGAATTGAGAGGAATTTGGGGGATTAAATTGGAATCCAGCCTGGAGCCACGGAGCTGTGCTGGAAGTGCCAGAATAGCTGGGATTTAGGGGAGGGGGCTGCAGCAGACTAAGGCCAGAGCTGCATTAATTGCAAAGGCTGTGCTCTGAAAGCAGTGGGTCTCAGCTCATGCACTGTGAGGTGCTGTTCACCTTCAGGTATTGTTTGCCCCAAAGCAGGACATGGAACAAGACAGAGCAGTGTCCTGTTGGGGCAGGAATCCTGGAGCAAGGGGAGGGGGAGGGGGGCACTGGACTAGATGGGTCACTGGTCAGCTCTGGTACAAGAAGCAAGATAATGGACTAGATCTACTAGCAGTGTGTGGGCAGCGGGATACCTGTCAAAATGAACCCTTGGGCTGATCCACGGCAACAATGAAGTGGAGGGTTACTGGGCTAAGTGGCCCATTGGTCTGATCTGGGGCAGGGAGGCACTGGGGGGATACTGGGCTAGATGGGCCCATTGGTCTGATCTGGGGTGGCAGGGAGGCATTGGGGGGATACTGCGTTAGATGGGCCCATTGGTCTGATCTGGGGCAGGGAGGCATTGGGGGGATACTGGGCTAGATGGGCCCATTGGTCTGATCTGGGGCAGGGAGGCACTGGGGGGATACTGGGTTAGATGGGCCCATTGGTCTGATCTGGGGCAGGGAGGCAATGGGGGGATACTGGGCTAGATGGGCCCATTGGTCTGATCTGGGGTGGCAGGGAGGCATTGGGGGGATACTGGGCTAGATGGGCCCATTGGTCTGATCTGGGGCAGGGAGGCACTGGGGGGATATTGGGCTAGATGGGCCCATTGGTCTGATCTGGGGCAGGGAGGCACTGTGGGGATACTGGCCTAGATGGGCCCATTGGTCTGATCTGGGGCAGGGAGGCACTGGGGGGATACTGGGCTAGATGGGCCCATTGGTCTGATATGGGGCAGGGAGGCATTGGGGGGATACTGGGCTAGATGGGCCCATTGGTCTGATCTGGGGCAGGGAGGCACTGGGGGGATACTGGGTTAGATGGGCCCATTGGTCTGATCTGGGGTGGCAGGGAGGCACTGGGGGGATACTGGCCTAGATGGGCCCATTGGTCTGATCTGGGGCAGGGAGGCATTGGGGGGATACTGGGCTAGATGGGTCCATTGGTCTGATCTGGGGTGGCAGGGAGGCAGTGGGGGGATACTGCGTTAGATGGGCCCATTGGTCTGATCTGGGGCAGAGAGGCATTGGGGGGATACTGCATTAGATGGGCCCATTGGTCTGATCTGGGGTGGCAGGGAGATGCTCTGAGCTGCACAGGGAGTGTCCTACCCGGGGCTGGTTTGGGCCTGTCCCTGTCCCCATTTGGGCTCACCTCGCATGTGCACCATGCGGCAGTTGCAGTTCTCCACCAGGTAGCGGGTCTCACAGTCAATGCGACAGGCCGCGATGCTGTAGGTGTCGTAGAACTCAGAGTCTCTGGTTATGGACTGGCAGTTACCCCAGGGCGGGGGAAGGTAGATCAGCTGGGGCAGAGCAGGGAGGAATGAGAACAGGCGCCCCACCCCTTCTCTCCCCAGGGAATGCTCCCAGAAGGCTCTTGTTGAGCACCAAGGTGGACCAGGCACGGATCAGGCCACCATAGGAGCAAGCTGAGAATTTCAGAGTATTGATTAACTAGGCCCCGCAAGCCCCTGTGTCAGGCTCACTTTTCCCCATTCTACTGATTTTAAAATGTCTAATTTTAGCTGTTTAACATCCTCCTGAGATATCAGTGGAATGGAAAGGGTGTTATCATCTGATATGATTATTTCATGTTTTTCCCCCAAATACAGAACAGAAACATTTATTGAACGCTTCTGCCTTTTCTGCATTATTATTGATAAGTCTACCATTTCCATCTAATAACAGACCAATACCATTGTTAGGATTCTTTTTGTTCCTAATATATTTTAAAAACTCCTTATTTTCCTTAACTCTGCTGGCCACAGTTTTCTCCTTGTGTCCCTTTGCTTTCCTTATCAATTTTCTACAATTTCTAGCATCTGATTTGTATTAATATCAATTTCCCCTTTGTTATATATTATTTTTAATTTTTTCATAGCTGGCTTTGCTTCCCCTCTAAACCAGGTCTTTTTTTAATAATACAGCCTTCGTCCTCGAGTGTGGGATGGTGGCTTTTGGGGCATCTAGTGGAAGTGCTGTTAAACAATTCCCAATTATCCTTAATGCTTTTCTGATTAAATTCTTTCTCCCAGCTGATTTGGCTCATGATTGTTTGTTATAATTGTCAAGAAGTGCAATGACATAAGAATGGCCATACTGGGTCAGACTATGGTCCATCTGGCCCAGAATCGTGTCTTCTGACAGTGGCCAATGCCAGAAGCTTCAGAGGGAACAAGGCAATAATCCAGTGATCCATCCCCTGTCATTCAGTCCCAGCATCTGGCAGTCAGAGGCTTAGGGACACAAAGCATGGGGTTGCGTCCCTGACCATCCTGGATAACTGTCATTGATGGATCTACCCTCCAGGAACTTATCTAATTCTTTTTTGAACCCAGTTATAGTTTTGACCTTCACAGCATCCCATGGCAGCGAGTTCCACAGGCTGACTGTGTGTTGTGTGAAGAAGTACTTCCTTTTGTTTGTTTTAAACCTGCTGCCTATTAATTTCATTGGGTGACCCCTGGTTCACGTGTTATGTGAAAGGATAAATAACACTTCCTTATTCACTTTCTCCACACCATTCAGGATTTTATAGACCTCGATCATATCCCCCCCTTAACCCTCCAGGCTCCTGGAATGCTGCATCCACCCCTTCCCCCCGCTTAGTATTTCTTCTCTGTCTGTGTCAGGCAGAGGCAGCTCAGGGGCTGCCAGCACAGAGTGCCCAGCCCAGTGCTCTCCTGCCCCTCACCCGCTGCTCCTGGCAGGACACAAAGGTCTGGAATCCAGGCGCCACCCCAAAGCCCAGCTGGTCAATTAAGGGAGGTTCATCCTGGCTGTGAATCTGCACTTTGATCCCAGCTTCAAACGAGGTCTCATCTGCAACAACAAAAAAAGTGGGAGCTGAGTATCTGAGAGGGCTGGGGAACCCAGGCATCCTGGGGTGAGAACTCCCTGGAGCCCATTTCATATCCGCAGGATACACCTATTCTGCTCTCCCTCAGGGCATATGTTAACCTAGCTTCAGAGAGGTTGTCCTGTCTGTAATGGAGCCTGGTGCGGAATTAACCCTGTCCCTGACAGTGTGAAGAGCCCTTTCAGGCCTGGATGAGTACAGAGCCATGGGACCGTCTCAGAGGGCACCAGAAGTTCCAAGGATGAGGGGTCCAACTCCGCACAGCTGTCACCTTGTTGCCATCTACAGCTGTGCAATGCAGGCATGTGACACACACAGTGGCGTGAGTGAGGGGAGGGATCTCGTTTGGTCACATCTCGCAGTCGCTTTGCACAGGTGAGAATGGCGCCACCAGGTCAGGGTGAGTCAGGCCCTCTCTTATATCCCTGCACGGGTGAACAAAGTCAGGATTCCCCTTTTAACACTGAATATACCCTGAGCTCGCTCCACGGGCTTCAGTAGGGTTACTCCTGATTTACACCAGCGTGAGAGCAGAACTGGCCCATTCTTGGTGCCTTTCACACAGGGACCTCCAACTGCCTTGGAAACATTAACGAACAGAGACTCAGACCACCCTGGGAAGTGGGTATTATTCATCCCATTTTATAGATGGGGAAACACCACAGAGAGGGGGAGTGACTCACCCAAGATGATAGAGGTGAGAACAGAACCTAGGAGTCCTGACTCCCAATCTCCTGCTCTAGCCTCTAGAACACGCTGCCTCTCAGAGCTGGGACACAACCCAGGAGTTCTGACACCTGGTCTAACACGTTCACTCTCATCCGACCTTCCCCAGCGGGTTTGGAAGCAGCAGATGGCAGAGGCGGGTTTCTGTCTGGGCAAGTCCCCCCTGCCCAGCTGCCTGTGTAACTGTTCTGGGAGGATGCTGCGATTGGGTGAATGCTTCACTGATGGGGCAGCCGGTCATGCCCATCGCCACATGCGTGTGGCCAGATCTGCTCAGGTCTGGGGCTGTTCTCAGACATACCTTCTCCTCCACCCAGCTTTGCAGTGTGTGTTTGTGTGTCTGTCTATCATCTACATGACAATCTCTCCAGTGTCTGTCTTGGGGAAGAATTCAGTGCCCGTTCCCTCTCCACTAGTCCACAGCCCCAACCCTGCTCTATATGCCCCTCCCTTCCCCACCTGCTCACTGCACCCCTCCCTTCCCCCCCCCATACAGGAAGTGTTGTTTCAGGCTAGGTGGGGGTAGGGGCTGGGGCTCCTTAGGTTTATTGCATGTGCCACCCTCCCACCCACATGCATTCCTTCCTTCCGTCTGCTTTCCCTCCCTCCTCCCCTCCGTTCCCATTCTCTTCTTCCCCACCACCCTCCCACTCCATGGCCCTGGGAGAGCAGCAGGGAAGTGGGTGGAACTATTTATAGACAAGTGCTGCTTAATTTAAACTGGCAGGCAGTTGCCATGGCAAATAATAGAGGTAAGAAAAAAGGAGGAGAAAAATAGATTGAAATGGGAGGACCTGAGAAGATGGGAGCCTAGGGGTAGGGTCATGGGGGTTGGGGCTGCTGGAGACAGGGCATGGCAAGGGCCCAGCTCCAGGGAGACAACGCCTGGGCCTTTATGGGGCTATGGCTACCTCATGGGAACCGGCTGCAAGCAGCCCCAAGTGACTGCGCCTGTCCCTTCTCCAGGCCTGTCTGACCCTCCTCCCCAGGCATTATTATTGCTACTGTGGTGGTGCTCAGCGGCTTCAGCTGGACACTGCTGTGCCAAGCTGGGCCCCACAAACCAGGCCCCCACACACTATGAACAACAAGCCATGAAGAGCTGTCATGGAAATACAGCTTGTCAGGAGACAGAGATGGGGAGGTGTTGGCAGAGTGAGGTCTGGCTGAGAGGCAGGAGGTTGAATGGACAGGTATCAAGGGAGTGGTGATGGCCTGCCATCGGACTAGGGCAAAGTGCTCTGGGTGTGGAAGCAGAGGTGCCCATCGCCGCCTGGGGCAGGGAGGGAGTTGCAGACACAGCTGCTCCAGCCAGTGCTGCTGCTGCTGGAGGCCAAGGGACAGTGGTCCTGTTACCTGTCTCCCCCCAGACAGGCAGGTACTCGTCTTGCTGAATGTCCAGCATGATCTCCAGGCCATTGCCGGTGCCACCCTTCATGGTGATGCGCCGGGGCTTCCCATCCTGTCCGGAGTTGAATGTGTAACACTTGCCATAGCGTGTGAAGACCTGAGGGGGACAGAGATGGGAGGGGACAGTTAGACACAGAGCTGGCGGGCCCAGACCCTACCACCAGGCTGGGTGCTAAGCGGGGACCAAACCCATTGACTTGTGCCCAGCCAGTCAGTACATCAGGGAGTGACAAAAACAGGGTGTCCCTGATTGGAGCTCAACACCCCCACCTCCTGCATGCTCACTTCCCATTGCAAGGTCACCAACCGGGGACACTGCCCCACCCCCATGCATATTCATCCCTCATTGCAGGGTCACCAGTTGGGGATATTCCCCCCATCACAGAGTCACCAACCTACCCCCCACATACCCCTCCATTGCAGGGTCACCAATCGGGTATACCTCCTGGATACTCACCCCATATCATGGGGTCACTGATTGGGGACTCCCCCACCCCCACTGCAGGGGCACCATTCAGGGTCTGTTGTAATAACTGGGGCCTGATAATTCTACTCCAATTGTGAGCTCAACTGTGGGAAAGTTATAAACTGGTCCCATCGCTAATATCCAACATTAATGAGAAAAGGGGCAAAAGGAGACAACAAACTGGATTAGTGCAAACCAAAAGGTCAACTGAGATTGCCCCAGGAGGGTGTTAAAAGCACATGTGCTAAACAAGAGATGTGTGGGACTGGAAATCAATGGGCAAAATTGGTGTGTCAGAAATTAGGCTTAACTGGTGAACAAAGTAATGAGGGGATGGGCTATTCCACTCATTATTCCCTTTTGGGGGTCCTTAAAAAACCTTTGTGGTGATTATCAAGCTGGCTGCCTTGCTGCAAGATGGGTGGACTGCAAGAGGGACCTTTACCATTATGGCTACCATCCTCACCATCTCCTAGGACCTCAACATCGACCATGACACTCTTGGGCCTTTGCCATCCTGACCCGATGATGTCCTGACCAGAGAAGGGAACCCAGATGGCAGCGCCACCTCCACCAGCTCTGGCTAACTCTCCACCCGGGCTGTGAGACTTTGGTTCCTGCTGGCACCCTTTCCCCGTGTCTGTTTGTTTTGTCAAAGCAGGGAAAGTCTGTAACTCAGAATTGGACAGCAGACCTAGCCCTTTCTTTCCCACCAAGGACTGTCCGACAAAATAAAAAGATTCTAACCAATATCTCTCTCTGAGAAAGGGACTGGATAGGTTTTGATTATGTTTGTTCTGCATAACCACTCAGTTGTGATTCCAAAAATACTTGTATCTCATTCTGATACCTTTTCTCTTGTGAACCCTGATAAATTTTTTTCCAAATTTTGGCATGAATTTTCCAGTATGTTTGGCCACGGGACTAAGCAGGTTGAGGTCTCTACACTTAAAATCCTGGAAGCAGTGACGAGGGGCAGTCTCCAGGCTGAACTGTCTCGCTCGGCCCCTGAGCCCTATTAACTTCAGTGGGAATTCAGTGCCTCGCAGTATCAGGCCTTTGTGGGTCAGCTTTTGTCCCAGTCACTTCAGCATCACAGTCCAGGGCATTCCCTGGGGACCCTGCCCCCATGTCCCTCATGGGGGGCTCCTGTGTCCCCTCTGCTCCCTCCTTGGTATGCATTTGCCATAACCCCTATTTATCTCCCCAGGGCTCCTCTCCTCTTCCCACCACCATTGCATTCATCTCTTCCTCAGCAGCTGGGCACTCCCCATCTCCCTTCATGTCACCTCCCAGGTGGGACTCTTTCACTCCTGGGACTCATGGCTTTCCTCCCCTGCCAGCCCTGTCCCCAGGGAGCAAGGGAGCAGAGACGAAGCCAGTACCATTCTTCAGCTAATATCACCAGGAGCTTCCAGAAGGGGCGGCAGAGCTCCCATCAAAACCGAGATGGGGAGCAAGAGGAGTGGCAATGTGTTGAGATCAATTCAAAGCTAAGGGGCTTCCAAGGAAGGGAGTTAATCAGGCATGGACAAGACCTGTGAGACCCCACAATGGTGCAGGACAGGCCCTGCTAGGTCCTTCTCCAGCCTTCATTGCCAACGTGCCAAATGATGGGGCTCCCCCGTGGGAGACTAGCTGTGACTGAGGTGTCCCAGTAGGGGCCAGCTATGATCACTCAATTAGGGTGAACTGCAAAGAATGGGGGCAGACAATCCCCATAAAACTGGTGGATATTCCAATGCTTAGATTTACCAAGCCAGCTTCTTTATTACCTTACTGGTTACTCAAAAGTCCAAACAACACAGTTCCCTTAAAGTGATCCAGACTCAGGCCTCCACCCAGGTACCTAAGTCAAATATGATGATTCCTGAAAATCTTATTTCATCATATAAAAGAAAAGTTTCTACCAAACCCAAGGGATTGGACACATTACCTCCCAGGTTACTGAATAATCCAGATCTTACTCAAATACACGCTACAGCCAATTCTTATTAACTAAACTAAAATTTATTAAAAAACAAAAGAGAGAGAGTATGGTTAAAAGATCAATATACATACAGACATGCGTTCAATTCTTAAGATTCAGATTCATAGTGATGGTGAGCTTTGTAGTTGCAAAGAGTTCTTTCAGAAATAGTTCATAGGTTATAGTCCAATGTCAATGCAGGGTGTTCCTGCTTAGGACTGGGATCTCAGACCTTATGGCCTAAGCTTCCCCTGAATGAAGCCTCAGGCAGAGCTGAGATGAACAGGATCAGGACCCAAGGATCTTTTATACAATTTCATGTCGTCTTTGACAAGTTGGGATTTCCTCTGGGAACAAAAGATAATTAGGATGACTTTGAAGGAGATCCATCACTAGTACTTAGCTTGGAAGGTGGTAAGGTGATAGGGAACAGCCAGCATGGATTTGTAAAGAACAAATCATGTCAAACCAAACTGATAGCTTTCTTTGATAGGATAACGAGTCTTGTGAATAAGGGAGAAGCTGTGGATGTGGTATACCTAGACTTTAGTAAGACATTTGATACGGTCTCGCATGATATTCTTATCGACAAACTAGGCAAATACAATTTAGATGGGGCTACTATAAGGTGGGTGCATAACTGGCTGGATAACCGTACTCAGAGAGTTGTTATTAATGGTTCCCAATCCTGCTGGAAAGGCATAACGAGTGGGGTTCCGCAGGGGTCTGTTTTGGGACCGGCTCTGTTCAATATCTTCATTAACGACTTAGATATTGGCATAGAAAGTACGCTTATTAAGTTTGCGGATGATACCAAACTGGGAGGGATTGCAACTGCTTTGGAGGACAGGGTCATAATTCAAAATGATCTGGACAAATTGGAGAAATGGTCTGAGTTAAACAGGATGAAGTTTAACAAAGACAAATGCAAAGTGCTCCACTTAGGAAGAAAAAATCAGTTTCACACATACAGAATGGGAAGAGACTGTCTAGGAAGGAGTACGGCAGAAAGGGATCTAGGGGTTATAGTGGACCACAAGCTAAATATGAGTCAACAGTGTGATGCTGTTGCAAAAAAAGCAAACATGATTCTGGGATGTATTAACAGGTGTGTTGTGAGCAAGACACGAGAAGTCATTCTTCCGCTCTACTCTGCTCTGGTTAGGCCTCAGCTGGAGTATTGTGTCCAGTTCTGGGCACCGCATTTCAAGAAAGATTTGGAGAAATTGGAAAGGGTCCAGAGAAGAGCAACAAGAATGATTAAAGGTCTTGAGAACATGACCTATGAAGGAAGGCTGAAAGAATTGGGTTTGTTTAGTTTGGAAAAGAGAAGACTGAGAGGGGACATGATAGCAGTTTTCAGGTATCTAAAAGGGTGTCATAAGGAGGAGGGAGAAAACTTGTTCACCTTAGCCTCTGAGGATAGAACAAGAAGCAATGGGCTTAAACTGCAGCAAGGGAGGTCTAGGTTGGACATTAGGAAAAAGTTCCTAACTGTCAGGGTGGTTAAACACTGGAATAAATTGCCTAGGGAGGTTGTGGAATCTCCATCTCTGGAGATATTTAAGAGTAGGTTAGATAAATGTCTATCAGGGATGGTCTAGACAGTATTTGGTCCTGCCATGCGGGCAGGGGACTGGACTCGATGACCTCTCGAGGTCCCTTCCAGTCCTAGAATCTATGAATCTATGAATCTATGAATCTATAGAATTAACATAAAACAATTTGCTTGTTCTTCCACCATTCACAGATTATTTGCTATACATTTCAAAGAGAGATGAATACAGAGATATCCCATGTTTACAGTTCATTTAAGTGCTAGGATGTTCTTTGATCTCTGAATTATCAGAATACAGCATAGACAGGGACTGTTGATTACACTGTCGACCCTACTCATACATATGTAAATACAAACAAACACAGACATTATCCCTCCACATGTCTTTTGAGGGTTGTTTATTTTGCAGGATGTTTAACCCTTTCTAGCCATGTGTCACAGTAGCCCTCCCTGATATTCCCCTCCCCCACTAGCCCAACAACCCCTTTCTGCCAGTCTCAATCTTGCTATGCAGCCCGTGTCCATTTGCCCTCCCCCCCAACCCTCTAGGGCAGGTCCTCCATGTCTCGAGGTGGGATGGGGGGCGGGGGCTCAGCTTTGCCAGTCATAGAATTCAAGGATGGGAAAAGCCCCAGAGATCCAGCTGCATTAGACTCTAAGCAATATGTAATCGCAGCAATGGCCCTGGAACAAGCATGGAACAGACAAAATAACAAATCCACTGAAACCTGCTCAAACCCAGGCACTGCAGGCAGGACCCCTGTCCAGAGGGGACATGCCCCAGCCAGTTCTCAGTTACATTTGGCTTTTTAATGTTTCCTTTGCAGACACTTGGCTAATGGCCCCATTAGAGGTGTGGGCAGATAATGAATATAAAGAGGAACACAGGGAAGGAGACTGAGGCTCTCTCTCCAGTGGCTTTTATGGAAGGAATGAAAAGCGGTTTGCAAACATTTAGGAGTCTCACTGCCCTCCCTTCCTGCACAGAGCAGGGCACACCTCTCCCCATCGCTCAGAGGGGAAACAGGCTCAGGTAAGGGAGGGGACATTTCTAAAGTTACACAGAAAAGGAGGCAGAGCCAGGAATAGAATCATGTCTCCTAACCCATAGCCCCATCCAGAACTGGACCCCAGCCCCCTATGCTCTAACCATTAGACCCCAAACCCCTCCAGCGGTTGGGATAGAAACAGGGGTCTGGGCTCCCAGTACCTCATGCTCTAACCACTATTCCCCATTCCCTTCCATCAATGCTGGACCACTACACCAACCTGCCCTTTCAGTGCTGGATCCCATGCTGTGAGCTGTGAGACTTTCCTTTGTTCTTCGTTTGTGTTCCTGAACTTCCTGGTGTTCATGGGCAACAAGAGCAGGTAGTGGATGTGGTTAGACGACTAGGTGAGCAGCAGGGCCAATGAGGCTAGGAAAGCCAGCACCCAGCGCAGACATGACAACTGCCCCGAGAAGATGTACCATAGCCCATGATGGAAATTGGGTCTGGTCCAGGCAGATGGTGGGAAAGTCCTGCAGGGAGCCTCTGCCCCTGACAGCTGGAAGCATGCTATGTCCACCCCAGCCTGGCTCCCATACCCCCTGGGAGCCCCTCAGGGAAAGGAGAGAATGTGAAAAAGGCAGGAAGGTGGAGAGGAACCAGAGGCAATGTTTGGGGTTGGGAAAGTCCAAACCTGAAGCAGGATCTCCCCTCCTTTCCTCTCCTATGCCTGGCTTTGCCTTTCCTGTGCTTTGCCTTTCCAGCATCCCTTTTTCTGTGTTCCTGCTGCACTTGCTCTCTGCAGACGGCTCACTGCTTTGCTCCCAGGCAAAGTGCAGAAGGAGCCCCTGGAGCATGGGGTCTGGAGGCAGCTGTGTCTCCAGGGAACCCTGCTGTCATGTCACTCCCGCTACTCCAGAGCAAGCCCCTGTCTCCCTTTCTCTAGGAGAGGCAGAGACTTGGGATCCTGCCTGCAGCCTCCTTGGGCAGCAGCTTCCACCATGCTGGCTCGGGGTGCCACAGGCAGCAGAGATGCATCACAGCAAGTGACTGCAGCTCTCCTAGCTTCCCTACATCCACCTGGGAAGGCAGAGAGGGAGGGAGGGACTGGCGCGGCTCCTTGCCTCTGACCTGGGTAAGTGTGCGTGTGGGAGAAAGATGATGTCTCAGCGAGAGAGAGAGAGAAGCACACATGCACACAGACTCTGCATGACAGTAATACAGAGATAGACGGGGGCGCAGGGAGACAAGACCAAACAAAACCCTGTCTTGAGCAGAGCAGACTTGCTGCTCGCTTACTCCAGGGCTGCATCTGTGCCCTAAACAAAGCCAAGCAGCGATAGGGATCAGGGCACAGTAAGTGCAAGAAGCCCCGAGACAGGGCTCCCTGCCCTCTGCCCCACATCAATCTCCAGGAGATGCCCAACTTTCCCATAGCTTGAGTGGCCCTCACCTCCAGCCTCCCGGTGCCATGGTTGTCAGCGCTATGCCCCAGCTTTAGTGGCCTGCCTCATTAGGCCTATCCTGTTCATGAAGCGAGGTTTCCGCTGGCTCGCAGAAGCTCATAGGGAAGGGGGTTTGATGCATAGATGTCACAGACGGGGGTCCAGGTCGTAGTAGTCCAGACAATGAAGGACGAAGACTGCGCTCGCGATGGTGACAATGTCCTTGGGAAGATGGAAATGGCTTAGTCCATCGCTGTCTTGCCAGAGCTCTGCTGACCCATCTCTGTTCTCAGATTCCTTCCCAGGCTCTGTGAACGGCTCCAAGAGCTCTTCATATCTCCTGGCTTGGCAGTGGTGGGGCTGGCTTTTAGGACAGTGCTACCACCTGGTGATCTCAGAGGGTACATGCAGTTTCTGCAGCCCAGGGATCCAGAGAGATGCTGAGGGCCCGATTGGTAGGTGAAGGGCGGTTTTGTGCATACAACAGAACCAACCCCATTCCCTGTGAAGCTCAATTTCACCAGGACTTGCTCCCACAGTCTGGGAGTTGTATGTATGCAGGATTTCTACAAATACAGTGGCCAGGCAGGGCTCTCTGGGAGCCCAGCATGGGGCCAGCAACTCCAGGGAGGAAGGAGGGATCCTGCCTGCAGCCTCCTTGGGCAGCAACTTCCAGCCCCTGGCTCCGGGGTGCCTCATGAAGGAGGGATCATCATAGGGAGTTTAGCCTTCAGTCTCAGATGTGAGTCCCACAAATGCAAAGTAACACACACTGGCGGGGAGATTTGAACGCCTCAGGAAACCCAGGGTTCTAAAAGGATCTGGGTATTGCTGAGGGCAACTCTGCTGAGACCTTTGCTCAGAGCATAGTTGGAGCCAGGAAAGCTCTAATCCCTGTTTCCAAATCCCCACCTCAATCCAGCACCCTTGCTCTAATCCCTGCTCCTCCAACACCCCCACCTCAATCCAGTGCCCCTGCTCTAATCCCTGCTCCCAGATGCCAGACTCTCCAGCACCCCCAGCACATACCATATCCACAACTGGCACTTGCAGCCAAATTCCCCCTGCATTCCCTGGGATAACACCAGTCCCAAGTCCCTGCTTTCCTGGTCCCCCATCTCCAAAAGGGGCCACAAGGACCATGCTTCATAGGATCACACTAACACAGATGGAACACATAGGATGTTCTACTGCCATCTAGTGAACTCCCACTGTAACTTGCATCAAGTCACAGATGCCCCCTAAAACGTGTAAGTGCAGAGTGCCCCCTCTCCCTCCAGCTTCCAGACTGTGTAACTCTTAGGTTCACCCACCGAGGACTGCCGGGAAAAGCTGCCCTCAAAACTCCCCTCCCTCATCCTCTTTGTCTCTGCCTGAATTCCTAGCGAGTGTATCAGTGTCTGCCTCTCCCGGCCACGTCCGTCCTTGGCCAGGAGGCTGAGCTATCGACCAGCCATCTCAAGTGTCTGCTTGGCCCATGGAAGGGGAGCGTTCGGGCACGTGCAGCGTGGCTAAATGGGAAGCAATTTGTGAGAGGTGAACAGGGAGGCAAAGGCATTTAAAAAACTATTCCAGATGACAAGGAGCAGGTTCATAGCCAGGACAGAGACATGTAGGGCCCTGGGAACAAAAGAGAAACCTCCACGGATGAGTAAATCCAAACCAAAGTCAAGCAGCTTGCCTCAGTGGCAATGGCTCTGGGTGCTGAGACCCCATGTCTCTGCTCACTCTCCCCACAAGACCTCCCACGCCCAGAATTTGCCTGGCTTTGAGAGTCTAAGATTTCACTGTTTAAAAACAACAACAATAAAAATGTTTCTAGCCTTTCTGGTTGGAAAGGAATCGATGCAGTGACATGTGCTGGAGCCTGCAAAGAGAACAGCAGCACTGAGAGGCGTGAGCGATCCCATTCAGCGCAATAGGTGGGTTAACTCTGAAACTTAATGATGTCTGCTGAAATGGCAGCATGGTTAACAATTTAATTGCTGGTAGATTTAGTAGCAACATTTAGCTAATGTGGTAATCCCAAAATTCCAAACTGCCCCACCCCAGTCTCCCTATGCCAAACCCCCCAACTGCCCCCTCCTTGGATCCCAAGACCTCTGGCTTCCCCATCCCAACAATGTCTGTGATGCAGTTACATGCAGTCAGTGCATGGGGAGAAGGGTAACATTAATGGAAATTAACAGACACATAAATCCCCAAGGGGCTGTGCGGAGCCTGTTGCCCAGGGCAGGGGTGGGGCGTGCTGCCTGGGCTGTGGGAGGGTAGGGATTGCTGCACTGAGTGTGACATTTATGACCCTACAACCCTGAATCTCCCATCTTAGCCAGAGAAGCCAGGGCTCTGTGGTAGGATTTCGGACCCATGAACTGCCCAGCACATGGAGCCCTGGCTGCATCCCACAGCCCAACCAAGAAGTTGATTGTGGTTGTTTGCAGGGATAGAATCTTAGGATCTTCTTCTTTAAAAGCACAGACCTGGGCACCCGAGCTAAAGGGGAATCTCCAGTCACTGTTATTAACATAGGGACTATGAGACACAGCCGAGCTGCTCTGATTCCAGCCAGCAGAGGGCAGTGGGGTGCAGAGACACTCACATACTCTGATTTTTTCCAGGACTGAGTCCCAGTTTCCCAGTCCCTCTGTAGGTGGGGCCATCTTAGCACACCCCAGAGCTGGGCGCCCATGAGACCCCGAGGCTGATGCAAAGACAGAGCTTCCATACGCTGAAATATCCAACTGTCCCCGACGAAGCAAGTGAGAAAGTGCCGCTCATCCACCCCACTGATTGTGTTTGGACATGGCCTAGCCTGTTACTGCTGATTGTACCTGCACTGGCACAAGAATGCGCTGGAGGAACCCGGCCCCCGTGCTGCAGCCATGGGAGGAAGCCTGACTCTAATGGGAGCCTGAGGGGCTGAGACGCTATATCCCCCATGGACGGCCTATAGAAAGGTGGGAGGAAGGAGATGTTTCTCCCTGGCACTCCTATAGAGAGATGACAGGAGATAGCCCTGTAGGCACTCCCTCCATAGAGAGAAGGGCAGGGGGTGGCTTCCAGTTCCCGCCAGCCTGTGGGGATGGGGCCCAGGAATCCCCGGGGAAAGGCTCTGCATATCTTCCGATACCAGTTGGTCCTTCTGAACTTCTGCCTTTGGAAACGGTAAGTGTTGTGATTCTCAGGGCATAGACTCCCCACTTCTACAGGGCCCCCTACAAGATGTTCCCTGCCAGCCACCACTGGGACATCAACAGCCCTGCTCCTATAGGGCCCTGGACCCAATGCTCCCTGCCAGCCACCCCTGGGGCATTAACAGCCCTGCTCCTATAGGGCCCTGGACCCAGTGCTCCCTGCCAGCCACCACTGGGGTATTAACAGCCCTGCTCTGATAGGGCCCTGGACCCAACACTCCCTGCCAGCCACCACTGAGCCCTGCTCCTATAGGGCCCCGGATCCAATGCTCCCTGCCAGCCACCACTGAACCCTGCTCCTATAGGGCCCCGGACCCAGCGCTCCCTGTCTGCTACCTCTGGGACATCAACACTGGGGCATTCTACGGGGCTGCCTCCCTGCCAGCTGACATCAGGCAGCTGATAAAGAGAAATAACATTTCAGTCATTGAACTCGCCCCAGGTGGGCAGCTGACAATCGCTCCCTGCCTTCACTTCTCCTGCATCCCTCCCCCACCTCTCCAACCCATTTACTGTTAGTTCAGGTCATGATTTCTGCCTGTTACACATGGAGCATTTTAATTACAGCAAGCAGTTTGCCTGCCACGCAGGGAGCCTGCAGGCCCAGCTGGCATGAGTCACAGCACCAAGGGAGTGGCATGAGACATATGAAGGGCCAACCTGAGCCAGGGCCCTTGGCTGCCAGAGTTGAGAACTAGATGCTCAACCTAGCAGCTAGTACATCTGTCTCAGCAGACCCCACACTCTGGGGCAGACAGTCCCTCCTCACCAGACCTGATGGAACTGGTAGTGGTGGAGGGGGAATGGGGCCTCAGTCCCCAATGAGGGAGCTACAGCAAAGGCACATGGGCTCCAGTAGAGGCAGGGGAAAGAGCAAAACAGCTGTAACAGTCCTCTACACCGCAGAGAGCCATTTATGGGGCCACAAGCACTGAGAACCAGGTCTCCGCGTGGTGCATGAGCTCCTTAATGGTGGAAATTAAGCAAAGAGCAAGCTTGGGATATTTGAGCCCTATAAACATAGTGGGTCCCAATCACCATTCTGCAAACACCACTCAGCCAGATCCTTGTGTCTGCTCAGGTTCCCCAGGTGGCAAGGTTCCTGCCTGAGCCCAGTGGCACTGCCTTGCCCCAGAATGGCCTGGTCTGTGCCCATGGTAACAGTGCCCAGTGCTGTTATCACCACGTGGACCCTGCCGTACTGGCACAGCTGAGAGACCAACAGGCTAGCCAGGACGGGCCCAAGGACAGAGACCAGCTGTGGGACCAAGCTGCCCAGCTATAGGGGGAGGGATAGCTCAGTGGTTTGAGCATTGGCCCACTAAACCCAGAGTTGTGAGTTCAATCCTTGAGGGGGCCATTTAGGGATTGGGGGCAAAAATATGTCTGGGGATTGGTCCTGCTTTGAGCAGGGGGTTGGACTAGATGACCTCCTGAGGTCCCTTCCAACCCTGATAATCTATGTCTATGAGGGGCCCCTTGGCTTCCTGCTGGGTTTGTCCTTCCCCACATTACTGAGGGGGACAAAAGCTCCTGGCAGGAGTGGGGCTTACTCACCACGGAGAAGTCCTCTGGCCCACACTCAGCCCCTTGGTAGCTGCAGCTCAGCAGCATGTCCTCCAGCTGGTGGCAAGTGCGGTTGTAGAAGTTGTACATGTTCAGGGGCTGCTCAAAGGTCTCGGGGCTGAGCTGGGCCAGGGGGAAGCCCGGCTCTGTCAAGTTCACAGACATCAGGGGCGCAATGTAGAGCAGGTCCTCCTGGCTGAGCTGCGAAATCCGCAGGAGGTTGATATTGCAGAAGGTGATGGCTGGAAAGGTCATCTCAGGACTATTCTGCTCATCCAGCAGCGTGACATGGTGGTACTCCAGGTAGGAGATGATGCGGTCAGCCACCTGGTAGAGGAACATGGAGAGGGAGAGCAGGAAGGCCAGTGCCCAGAGCATCTGCTGCACCCTGAAGCCGCCCTCCATGAAGATGTGGCTGGCTCCGTGCAGCGTGCAGCTGCTGGCAAAAGCCACAAGGTCAGTGGCCGTCCTCTCCTCCTCCTCTTCATCCTCCTCCTGACCGTAAAGGAACTCGTCCACGCTGTCTTCTCCTCTCCCCATGGTCCCGTTGTCTCCACGCCCTTCCTCACTGGAGGAGAAGGAGATGGTGCAGAATATCTGGATGGGCATCCTGCAGGAAGGGGGTTCCACCCCTCCTCACTCCGCTGCTGCCCAGGGGGTCCTCAAGGGCTTTGGTCTGACCCTCTTGAGGGACAAAGGAAGAAAGATACAAGAGTGGGAGAGAGAGCTAGGGAGGACAGAGGGAGAGGAAAGTTGAGGAAAAAAGCAGGGAGGAGAGGGGGAGAGAGAGAGGAAATTAGAGTGACCAGATGGAGACGGGGTGGCAAAGGGAGAAGTGGAGACACGGAGAGAAAAAGGGAAGAGAGCAGAGACTGGAGGAGAGAAAGGGACAAATGAGGCATTATCCGAGGAGCGAGAGAGAAGGGGATGGGAGGAAGATGAGTGAGCAGGAGTTCTGCAGGGCTCCCACCCAGCCCAACGAGGAGCCTGGTCCGGATTGTGGCTGGCAGGGCAAAGAAAAAAAGTGTTGCTGGCTCCAAAAGCTTCGCTGCTCAATTTGCTAACAAGTTGGGAGCTCCCGACCCCCTGAGCTCTGAGCCGAGTTGCAGCACTCCTGTGTGGCTGCGCGCTCCGGACGATCGTACGCGTGTGTGTGAGCGCAGAGCCTACAGCCCAGTGCTGCAAGCAGCCCGGCCAGCAGAGACCGGGCCTGCTGAATAATTGATCAGCATTCCCTGTCCTCGGAGCCGGTGGAGGAGGTGATGAGGGCTGCGGGGAGGGACACAGTCCAGCCTGGCAGCCCCTGAGGGCCCGATGCACCCAGGCCCCGTCTTCCCAGTGGCAGGTTGTTTCCCGAACCCACCATGTCTCAGCCTGTTCTAACACCTCACAACTGTTTATCAAAAAGTGTCCAGAGCCAGAGAGAATACGGGACCCAGAGACCCCAAACCACAGTGTGTGGGGTTCATACCGTAGAGAATCCTCTGGCCATAAACCGATCAAGTTGGAGCCTTGTGCTGGGAAGCTGGATTTCTGCTGCCCTTGCAGGACACAGACCATTTCAACCATGCCCTGGACCTTCCCTGGGTACAGGGGCTTCCCAAATCTGCTACAGTCTCAGGGTGTGGGGCAGGAAGAAGATGCTGTTAGGTGAGCCGAGGGGGCAGCTGGCATGAGGCTTGGAGGGCAATTTTAAAGTGGATCCTAAAACGAATGGGGAAGAAAGTGCTGGAGCTGCTAGGACTGAGGTGCTTGTGCTGTAAGTGGGTGGCAGCCGGGCCTGGAGAGCTGGGACCAGGGAAGCTGCCATAGCCCAGTTGAGAAAGAAGCTCCTTTTATTCTGATCTGCAACCTACCTCATGGCAGTGCCTCCCCCCATGCAGAGCCTCGCCAGTGGTTTGCCTTCCCTGCACTCAGACCATTAGAAGGGGAGTCTGATGTGGCCACAGAGTAATTTCCAGCCCATTTCTTGCACCGCAGTTGCTGCTTCCTAACCCAAGAGGGACGGGAAATGTTTAAATAGGCAGCACTTGCAGGCCTGAGCGAGCAGGCTGGGAAACTGGCCGTTTGGGTGATGCCAATTCAGCATAAAGTGGACACAGCTCATCCCTCTGGCTTCACTGCTCGTGGGCTGCCTCCCCTCCTTAGCATCTGGGTAAGAGGGTCAAGTCCTCAGCACATCCCCTGGGAGGCCTGCACCCAGAAACGCAGTCCTGCTTTCAACTCCAGCCCCGTGGCAAGGGGGAGAATGGCGACGAAAGCCTTGGCTCTGGTATAACCTGAACACGCACCTGGTCAGTGCTGCCATTCTCTGAGCTGGGCCAAAGAGAGGGCTCATCTCAGCCAAGGGGAGTGTGGGGCTGCACCCTCAAGCACTGTCTATGAAAAGAGAGGTCTCCTTCTGTGCCTCACTTTCCCCAATGGTGACACGTAGAACATTAAGGTGGGAGTTGGGGGAGCTGGGCTAGAGCTCAGCTCTGCCGTGGACTAGCCTAGGGCCAGACTCTCAAGAGAGCGCAGCACTCGGCATCTCCCCTGTTCTCAGTGATGGGTGTGAGGATTCCCCATTGTTCAGTGATGCATGTGGAGGGGATTCCCCCTTGTCTCCGGTTTACCCTGAGCAGTTTGCACCATTGCTGGAGCCAATTCAGCAGCCACTTCTCATGTGGAGGCCCTACCTGGGGATGACCTAACCAGGCACTGGCAGTGCTAGAGGGGGTCAGCAGGGGGAGATAGGGGGGATCCAGAATGGCTGGGCATGGTCCTCTGAGTAGCTTTGAGCCAGGTTCCAGTTTGCCCCACTCCCAAGGACAGGATTCCTCCCCTCAAAGCATAGCTGCCAAGGCACAGAGATGGGAAAGGAGGTATTAGCAACCCATTCCCTTTCCTTACCAGCCTGGGGGTGGTGGTGGTGTGCACATGTTGGGGGGAGAAAGGATGGCTCAGTGATGACAGCATTGGCCTGGAAGTCAGAAAGACCCAAGTTCAATTCCCAGCTCTTCCATAGACTCTCTGTGCCCCACTCCCCTAGCTGTACCATAGCCTTACCTTGCCTCCCCAGGGAGCACGAGAATAAATCTGTTACAGGCTGTGCAGCACTTGGACACCACAGTAATCAGGGCTTAGTAAGTACCAGAGAGAAGGGCTTTACCGTGCCAAAGGTAGGTGTCTGCTCAGGGGGTGGGGCATGTTCTTTATCTAGCAGCCATGCCTTGCTCAAAGCACTGAGCTCATTACAGTGAGATACTGATGCCTTAGCAGGACAGCATCTTAAAGGCCTGTTGGAGGAGTGCTGCAGAGGATGGAACAATCCAACACCTGCAACCAGGCCAGGGGTGGGGATTTAATACTTCTTCTTGTAAATAATTGAAAGGAGGACTCCCTTAAGAGGACTGGAAGAGCCAACGCTGTAATGAAAGCACTCCATCATCAGTGGGAGCCAGAAACCAGACTTTCTACTCAGCTTAAACAACTCACGGAGATTTACTGCTTCCTTGGGCAGCACTGGAGTTACTGCCCCCACACCCCTTCTGCTCACGGAGGGAGAGAGAAGGGGGTCACTGGTCCTGCAGGTAGCCCAGCCCAAACAGTCCCCAGTCCTATGCCTTTCAAGCACTGGGCACAATCCCAGCACAATGTGCCAAATTCTCCTCTGGCAAATGCCACCCCCACCCCACTGATTCCACTGGGCGCTGCAGGGGGGTGAGCGACCTTCTTCTGCGAGCCCCAACAGGCCCAGTTCACCCCAGGATAACCTCACTGATGTCCCTCAGACTCTGCATATAGCTTCCACTGTCTACTAAAAGCTGCTCTCAGAGAGGCAGGTTTCATGGCCCTCCCCCGACACTCCTTGATTTATTCTTTAACCCTTCTCCATCCCCTTGCCCTCCCTTTGCTCACTTAGCGCTTAGGCTCAGGTTACCCCAAACAAGAGGAGTGCTGACACCCAAGCCGAGCAGGAAGGCGAGTGCCTGCAGCACTAAGGTGACCCTTGAAACCTTAGCCAGGCTTTATGGCAGAAATATTCTGAAGGCAGGTTCCAGCAATTAAAAGCTCTTAGCACTAATGAGCCAGGCAGGGCAGCAGGACAGGGCTTGTGCCCCCTTGCCTAATTAGTGTCCCCATTCCAGGTGGGGTGGGAGCAATGTCAGCTCCTGCATTAACCTTGGCACAACTTGTCAGCTGGGAGACGCCACTTCAACAGCATCTGTCTCTTGGGTGACTCCTGATGAAGCTAGGTCCAGAGTGTGTCCATTGCAGCTCCTCACTGAATGTATCTACACTGAGTTCAAACGCCCCTGGCTGGCCTGCGCCAGCTGACTGGGCTCATGGGCTACGAAGGTGCAATATAGACATTCGGACTGGGCTGGAGACCGGGCTCTGGGCCCCAAGCCAGAACGTCCACATTGTAATTGTAGAGCCCCGCAGCCCACATCAGCTGACAGGGGCCAGCTGTGCATTTTATTGAAGTGTAGACACCTTGTGAGGCCTGGCTCTGTGGTGTACTGAGCACCCTGACTCCCATGCAGAAGGCAATGGAGGGCTCTGGCTGCCACACAGAATTGGGCCCTCAGTGAGGGGCTCTGTCTTGAATTAACCACTCCCAAGGCCTCCTTCAGCTATGCGTCTGCCAGGAACTAAATGATGCCAGGCTGCCGCCCACATCCACACACTGGGCCGCAGCCCAGATCTAAGGACCCATGAATCCTTGTCTTGAATCACATGCCCCAGACCAGTTCACTGACAATACCATTATCTACTATGTGCTGTGTTGCACTATTTCTGCCTGTGTGTTCTGGGCACGTGCACATGTGCTGTACAACGTGGCGCAGCAGGTAATTACTAGGGCCTGTGTAGCAAGAGTTGCATGGCCTGCAGCAGGGAGGGTGTTGCTGCAAACACGAGTCTGTGTTATCCATGAGCCTTGGGCTGCACATGCGTCTGAGTTCCTAAGTTAAGCTGCAGAAGGCTGGATCTCTGGATCCTTCCAGCTCTTCCCTTATCAGGAATTATTTTTACCTTTTTTCAGGTAAGGCATTTGGGGAGGGGGGGAGGTGTGTGGGAGGTGTTAAAAATAGACACGGAAACAGAACCAGTGCAGAGCTTGGGTGCTGCACCAGCCAGTGCCTGCGCCAGCCAAGCGCCTGTGTCTGCACTTCTGGAGCCACTTCCATTCCAAGGTGCAGATCACTGAGCCAGTGCCCTGGGGGAGGGGGTGGAGGAGGCATATCAGGGGAATCACTGAGCCAGCCCCCTGTGGGTCCTTTGGGGCCAGGAAAGAAGCAGGCCAGCTCGGTACAAGGACAACTGCTGCTTAGGAATACACAGAGCGGATGCTGGTTCGGAAAGGCTCCAGGAGCTGATGGGACAGGAGAGAAGCAGCAAAGTGTGGGAACCAGAGGAGGCTTTTGTACCTCAACTTCGGCTTGAAAAGGCTGAATCCCTGCCTTTATCAACAGACTTCCAGTTCTCAAAGCCTTGGGTGAGTCCTGGGGGGGTGAGAAGCCTGCGGGCTTTCTTAGAGTCCCCAGGGTGGATGGGAGAAGCCTGGGACCAAGAGTCCCCAGGGAGGGTGGCAGATGGAAGGGGCCTGGAGTCCCCCTGGGTGGGTGGGAAGAACCTGGGGGCCTGGAGTCCCCAGGATGGAAGGGAGCCTGGATCCATGGCTTAAGTAGCCTCAGGTGAAGAGCTCCAATGACCTGCACACACTTTCATTGCTTGTCACTGAGCAGCCAGCAAGGAGCTGGATCGAGCTCATGAATCTCCACGGCACCTCCTTAACCCAGCCACTATCTGCCCCAAGGAGGGAGGATGGTCCAGTGGTTGCAGCACTAGTCTGGGGCTCAGGAGATCTGGGTTCAATTATTTGCTTTGCTACAGATTCCCTGTGTGATCCTGGGCAAGTCCCTTAGTCTCTCTGTGCCTCAGTTTCCCCTGTATATGTGACAGAGGTGAGTAAAGAATTGCAAAGACTTTTGTTATTAGGGGACATAGAGGCCCCACACCTAGAAAGAGAATCTTGGTCCCTTCTCCTGTCCATGCCAGGCCTGCATCTCTGCCGCCCCCTCCTCAAGCTAGCACGATGTCTCCCTCCAGGACTTGGAGCGGCTCTGGTCATGTGGCCTGCTTTGTCTTCTTTGCCAGCACGATGACGATCAAGAGCCACCGAGAACTGTGCCTGGCCCCAGCTCTGACATGGCCCTGTTGCTATCATGTCACCAGCTGCTGGGCTCCATCCCCCTGCAGCTGAGAGCATCAGTAACATGAGTTATAAGATGTTTCTCTCCCCTCTGGGTTGGAGTATGGGGAGGTAACTACCAGCAGCTGCTCAATTCATGCGCAGCCTTGCTGGGAGACTGAACAGGAAACAAGCCCTCAAGGAGTGAGTGGTGGGAGAGACTGGGAGGAGAGCAAGGCTCTGGAGCCACCCAGACCTAATACACTCTGCTCTGTGCAGAACAGGCCGGGCCCTGGGGCACCAAACCAGCTATGTTTGCCTAGGGAAACCTCCCCAATGCTACGGTGCTTGACCTGTTCCTTATCTGCCACACTTGTCCAGGGGTGCCCCCAGACATTTCCCCCAGGGTACGCAGCTCCAATCCCTGCTGCAGCTGCTGGCCCCACTGCCTCGTCTGCTGAGTCCATGGCACACTCAACCCCCACCTTGCAGCCTGCCCCCTCCAGGTGCAATGTCATCCCCTTTCCTGAGAGGAGAGACAGGCTGCTGGGAAGGGGGAGAGGTCAGACCAGGTCCTGGCGCAGGAGTTGGTCCCATGCCAGTAGCAAGGAGGAGCAGTGCTGGCCACCCCACTGCCCAGTATGCCCACTTAGGTTTGGCCCTGTGGCCCTTCTAATGTGATGGAGGACCACAAGCCAAACCTGAGCAGCATTGCAACCTTTCCCCGTGTGCCCAGGGATCACAACACCACTCACTCAATTGGAGGAAACTGAGGCACAAGGGCAGGCAGTGATTTGCCCAAGGTTACACAGAGAGTCAGCAGCTGATTTGGAATGAGGACCCAAGAGTGCTGGCTCCCAGGCCCCTGTTTTAATCATTAGACCCCACTGTCCTCCCGAGGTTGGGAAGAGAACACAGGAGTCCTGGCTCCCAGACTTCTGCTTTCCCTGTATTCTGCTCCAGGTGGGGGCTGATGGGAGAAGGGCTGTTTCCTGGCCAGAATAAGCAGTAATGGGGTATGAGGGTTCAGCCTCTGGTCCCTGCATGCTCTGAGTTTGCTCCCAGTGTAATCGGTTGTGTGGAGCAGCTGGTCTCTCTCATCCCCCGAGGAGCTGGAATCGATCAGGATTCAAGTGAACAGCTGTCCAGAGTAATCAGGAGTGGAATCCAGGGAATGAATATCTGATGGAGCAGCACGATGACACGAGGAGTCGATGGAGTCCTGCCTTCTCAGGGGGTCTCTGCCACACCACCCTGGGCTCTAGCAGAGAACAGCCTGGAGTGTGCATTAGAAGGACAGCCCCAGGGTGCAGGGAAGGGGAAGAGGCACACACCAGAACACACCAAGCTCCACTATCCCTAGACTGAGACAGCTCCCCCGTCCTGAGACCCCTTATCTGACCCTAACCCCAGGGGCTGGCGAGACACTAGTTATATTCCAGCACTGGCAATTACATTTGCCCTCCGTAGACTCCCCAACATCAATGTCAGGCAGATCTGAGATTCTCTTTCATGTCCCATCCTAAAACTGCTGTGAGGCTGTGAAACAGCCAATATGCTCCAAACCAGAGGTGGCTGCAACAGTTCCTGACTGCATGTATGTAAATATACAGTCGCATTTATGTATATATTTTTTAAAACACACACACACACACACACACACACTCTGTTCAAGATTAGATAGATAGATAGATAGATAGATACTTCTTTGGGGTGAAAGGTCCTACAATGTAATTTATTGTTGTTATGACTTATTATTTGCTTAAGACCTGCCAAACTCAGAGCCTGGTGCCCGATATGTCACACAGAGCCCAGTACCACACATGACACATGGCATGGAGCCCAGAACCAGAGATGACATGTTGCACAGACCCCAGTTCCTGCCATGACACATGGAGCCCAGTATCCAACACAGCACATCACATGAAACCCAGTAACCAAAATGTTACATGGAGCCCAGTACCCTATTCAACATATCACATGGAGCCCAGTACCTGACTCGACATGTCACACGGAGCCCAGTACTTGACACATCACATGGACATGACGCGACATGATACATCACACAGAGACCAGTACCCAATTCAACACGTCACGTGGAGCCCAGTACCTGACACGTCACATGAAAGTTACTCTGGAGACACTTATTTCATTTTCCTGTAAACAGCCTGACAGGGAGGGGAAAGGAACAAGTTGTTCCTGTCCCCAGATTTTATAGATGCTTTCAAAATCCACTAAGTTTGTCCCTGAAGGGAGCCCTTCCCTCCCCAGACAATACTTGCAGTCAGGAAAGCAAACCAAACATTGGGCTGGTTTAAAGAATGAGATGGGGATGATGCGGAGCGTATCTAGCTGCCATTGGAGAATGCAATGGCGCCCCCTCATCAGAATATTGTGTTCAGTTCTGGTCACCCCCTGCAGAAAGGATGGGGAGATTAGACAAGGGACCTTTCTCCAGCAGTGTATAGGGCCACCAACAGCCATACGGGGCTGGAGGTGAATTCCCTCCACTGTCTAGGGCAGGTTATAATTCTCCATGAGGGGGTTCCTTACATTTTCCTCTGACACATCTGGTGCTGGCCACTGTCAGGGACGGAATACTGGACGGGCCCTGGTCTGATCCCCCACAGCCTACTTGGTCAGGTCTGGAGCGGGGGTCTGGGGAGGAGCCAGAGCCGCTAGCTTTCCAGGCACTAGGGTCCTCCCAGCCCACGGTTATTTTCTGTCCCGACTAGGGAGGGGCCAGTGCAGTGCTGCCAGGAGCCCCTTCCATGCTGATAGGCTGTGACCGCCTCGGCAGCAGCAGCTGGTGAGTCAGAGCCAGGGAGAACCACGGGGCCTGTCTGTGTCCAGTAGCCTCAATTCAGAATCCTCTTCATAGCCCGCCGAGACAAGTCCTGCCTGATCCCCCCGAGGGTGCAGTGTGCTCAGGTCCAACCTCCCGATCCTGCCCTGGCTTCTGGGTGAGTTCAGCTCCAGGTCTGAAGGTCACAGCTCAGCACAGATCAAGGGGCCTGTGGCTGCTCCACTAACCTCCTTCTTCTGGACTTCCACCCATTGGGTACCTGTTCCTCCGGAGGCCACAAGATGGCAGCACCTCACTTCTGTCTGCCAGGAGAGGGGTCTGCTGGGCAGGGGTTCGGTTGTGCCCCTTGGGCTGGCAGAACAGAGTGCTGGGCTGACACACACAAGACGCACAGTTAAGAAACCAGTGGGAATCCCTGTGTCAGATCCCAGCCATGGAGTTAAAGGTGGAGGGAAGGGTGGAGGGAAGCTACTGTCCCTCTACTACTGCCAAGACCTCTTTGGTCGGTTAGCCCCATGTCAGGTTGGACCCCTCACACCTCGTGCTCCCCACGCTGGGATTAGGAGGGAAATGAGTGACTCTGAAGAGTAAAAGTATCTGCCCACAGTGAGAGACAGGACGCACTCCTGGACTGTACAGTGAAATTATACTAGACCCCCTTCCCTGCCTTGGGACAGGCGGGGAATTCAGTCTCTGTTCAGTCCTTGGCTAATGAGAAGACACATGGAAACCCATGTCCTAGGAACTGGGCTGAGAACGGCTCACTCATTTCTCACCACCGAATGGCTTTGGGCACTAGTTACCTGAATTTAAACTTGCACCCCAAGGGGGAAAAGTTCGATGGCCAGTTTGTAAGCCAGCCAGGTGCCCCCTGCCTGACCCAAGAAGCTGCATCCCAGTGCCCACCGTCAGCACCTCTGAGAAAAAAAACAGCGCATGACTGTTGGCCCCAGCTGCACCCCTGGAAGCTGCTTTGCTAATGCTGCAGCACAGGGATGCTTGTGCCTGGGTGAGAGATGGGAACGCACAGTGGAGCAGCAGGGGCTGCTCAGCTAGAAAGTGAGTGGATGTCTCAGCCCAGTTCATCATTTCACTTGGGGCTGTCTGAGAAACTGAACAAAGAGTCCAGCACTTGTTCTCTCTCTTACTCACTCACTCTCACACACAAAATATCTCTCATCCCCTCAGTGAGCCTGGTGAGAGTTGCTCTTGCTCATCCGCATGCCTAGCTCACGGTGCTCGTGCTCCCCAGCAGCGGTTCCACACTCTAGTCGAACCATCACATCCCCTGACAGCAGAGACCTCTCTGGGGTGCAAGCTGGGGGGACATAGCATGGGGAGGCCAACTGACATGGTCTCCTTCCCACATCTGACAGCTGGGGCAGCTCCGCACAACTGGACTGCAGGTGAGTTAAATGATCTCCCGTTCAGACCAGGGGTCAAACCATGGCATGTTGGGAGTGCGGTCCATAACGCCCCATACAGATCAGGTTTAAATCTAGAGCATGGCGCCTCTAGGGTATAACTGGGGTTCAGAGCTGGAACAATAATACACAGCAGGAAGAACCCCAGATCCATACAGGGAATGGAAGCCCTTCTGTTCCCAGGATGGTGTGAGCCCAGAACTCAAGTCAAGGATGCGTCCTAGCACAAATGCAGAGCTGCTCTAGCACATTCCTGCCCCCTCCCTCCATCCCTCCCTCCCATCAAAGCTGCATGGATGCTGCTCCCTGACTCACCCTCTAACGCCAGCTTGGAGATGTGGGGGCAAGGCGGGATCACCCACGCAGCTCTGATCAATGCCTGGACTAATCTTCTCTTGCCACCTATACCTCACCTTCCCAGCTCCAGGCTCCCTCTTATCAGATCCTGCCACCTTGCATCTGTTCCCTTCACTGGCCGAGCTGAGCGTGGCTTGTGTTATCCGGCTCTTTATCCCCGAGATTAGATGCGTCACAGCGGATTAGCATGTCACATTCTAATGCAGAAAAATTGATGATTAAAGAAAGTTTTTGCCCATGTATAATTCACCCCCTCCCTTTCCCTCCACACCTTGTCCCCATGGGCTCTGGGACCTAGGGGAATCCAACAGGGAGGTTCATGCACCACAGTTAGGGTAGAAGTAGCTTCCCTCACCCCTGACACCCTAAATCGGGGCTGGTGAGGTTAATCCTAGTGTGCAGGAGAGCTATGCGGATGGATGGGAAATCCCCAAGGGAGAGGTCAGCAAGCCCAAAAAAGACAGTGGATGGGGGTGGGATGGAAGAAGTTGTGTGTGTGTGTGTGTGTGTGGAGAGCACTAAATGAACTGTACAACAGGGATAACCCCAGCCTCCATCCCATAATAACCTAGACAGTCTTTCCTGGCCTCCAGCCCATAACACCCTGGGGGCAGCTAGCCCCAGCCTCCATAGTAATCAAACCCTAGGGGCTGCCCCACCCCTCATCCCTTCATGGATGGATTTAGCTGGTGAGCTGGAGTTACCTGGACACAGCCATGGTCCCAGGCACTTGCACCCTAGCTTTGCAGACACTCTGAGCCGCTCACCATTCCACTGAGAAGTGTTAAGAATCAATTTTTTAGCACAATTTTGCAATTATTCACAGTGTCTGGTAAAGGGGGAAGCAAGAAAGCCAGCAAAACCTTCATGTTCATGGCCTGGGGAAGGTACCTGCAGGAGCCTTGAGACCCCGGAACAGCTCCGGATTATACAGACAGCTAAGAGAGCCTTATCATATGGTGCTACCCTGCAGTTCTGGGACCCTCAGCATCTGAGCACAGAAAAAGATCCTGCAGCCCTAGGAAAAGTAGAAATCCATCCAGTGCCCACAGCCTCTGTATTTCCATTCTTCAGCCTGACTAATCAGATGAGATAAGGAAAGACACCTGGGGGAGAGAGGGAGTGCAGGGGAAAAGATGCAGAGCATGGTGGGGACACAGACTGGGATTGCAGAGGCGGAGACATAGGGGATGTGGCGGGAGAGATGGGGAATGTAGAAGGGGAGAGATGAAGAGCATATGGTTGTAGCTAAGGCTCTTTTAACGCGTGTGGAGCAGGAATTGCTGGGCCAGGCAGTTCCACTGTCCTTGACTCATTCTGTGGCCATAGGTGCAGCAGGATGGCTCAGGACAGCACCTGACATTACACACCATTGGAGCTGCAGCAGCCCCAAAGCCCCATGCAAAGAGCTAAGAGCAGCTGGGCCTGAGCTGCAAGCTCCCTGGCTGTTGTGGGACCTAATACGACTTTGAGGAGATCATGCTGAGCACCGGTCCACTCTCACTCTCAGAATGTGTGGAGTGCCTGGTGGGGAACAGCATCTGGCAGTGATGCACTAACACATTTATGTGCCTATACTTCCCTTTCATTTCCCCAGAGCTTCAGCTGGGAAGAAAACCCTGCTCTTCCTCTGGACCCCAGCCCACCTCCTGGGATATGTGCACCCAACACCCTGCCCTTGGCGTTAGCCTGTGCCCTGTGGATGAGATGCTGAGTCGGGTCTATGTGTGGGAATCACATGGGGCTGGGAACAGCTATGCCCATTCCCTTGTGGGAAGCAGTGCTGTCTAGCTGTTAGAGCAGGGGGCTGGGAGCTGTGGGAAGAGGGAGTTGATAGAGTAGGGGAATGGGAGTCAGGCCTCCTAGATTCTCTTCCTGGTGATGGCATAGAGTGTGGCCTGTGGATCAGAGCCAGAGAGGAACTGGAAATCAAGGTTCCATCCTCATCTATGGGAGGGAGTGTGCTGCCAGCCGCAAGTCAGGCCTCTGGGTTCTTGTCCTGCTGTGCTGCCTGGCAGAATTTACCTGTGGCTCAGTGAGGTCAGTTGCTGGAATTTACCAGCTTCGCACTAGAGGAGTCACAGACCAAATGTGCTATCAAAGGAGCCGTTTTTATCCTTCAGTCCCAGAGCCTGAAATGCCAAATGCTGCACAAAGTTCACCATGCTGCCACCAGCACCACGTGCCCTCTCTCCCCAGGGACATTCTCACTGCTTGGGGGGAGCTGGAGATTCTCCAAACCACTCTGGGTGACCCTGGGAACAGTGATGGGTCCTGGCCTGATACCTCTCCCTGAACCAGGCAGGAAGGCAATTCCAGGATTATCGAGAGAGACTAGAGAGGGTCAGAGCTGCTGGGAGCAGTGAGCATGAAGCAGGCATAGCCACCCTGGGACAGATGTTCCCCAGATCTCACCCCATGGAGCCTTTGGGAGACACAGGGAGAGGAGGGGAGATGGGTCTGGGCAGCACCGGGGCCTAAAGGGAAGGGTGTTGAGAAGACCCAGGGCTGTGGGCTCAGCAGAAATCCCTGGAAGGGAGGGGCTATAGGAGCAATGAGGCCCCTGGGGGCGGGGAGCAAGGCAACCCCAGGGGGAGGGGAATGACAGGGCTGTAAAGTGCCAGGGACCTGTCCCATGACAGTAGGTGTGGAAGTGGTTTCCCTTTATGGTCTCTGCCCCATGTGTCCCCGGTGGAGCCCCCTGCACTACTTTGATGTCTGGATGAGCCCCAATGAGCATCTCCGATCCCAGCAGCTGGAACATCTTAATAAGGTCAAAGCGGAGGTGAGTGGCTGCATTGGAGAGTCGATCAGAAGGATGTGCCAGCCCACCCTGTCTCCCCATCTATCCTGTCTCCCACTCCACTTGACCCTGTCCTGTTCTGTCCCACCCCATTCTTCCCAGCCCGGATCTGTCCTGTCCCATCCAAATCTGTTCTGCTCTGCTCCCACACTGTCATATTCCCCAATATCATCCCAATCCCTCCAGCCTGTCCCGCCCCCTACATCTCACCCCCCATCACCCCTATCTCCCTGCCCTCATCTTGTCCTTGTTGAACCTATCAGATTTTTTTTGGCCCAATCCTCTAATCTGTCTAGGTCCCTCTGTATCCTATCCCTACCTTCCAGCGTATCTACCACTCCTCCCAGTTTAGTGTCATCTGCAAATTTGCTGAGAGTGCAGTCCATGCCATCCTCCAGATCATTAATGAAGATATTGAACAAAACTGGCCCCAGGACTGACCTTTGGGGCACTCTGATCCCCTATCACCCCAATCCCCCAGCTCTGTCCCTTTTAATCCATGTGACTCACAGGCTGGTCTGCTCTGGAGAATAAACCATCTAACAGGGCAGGAAAACCAAACAACGATGGATATTTATGTCACTACCTGGCACTCCAGCCCACTGTGCCCCACTCCCACAGGCAGAGCTGTCTGGGGGCACCCAGGAATCTTTGTTTGAAAGCCCTGCAGGTCCTGGGGTTCCTGGAACCCGAGGGGGACCTGGACTCTGGGGGCACAGACAGGCTCACAACTCCAACTCACTTCCCTGACAAAGGAGCCCATGCAGGAAAGGAATCCGGAACAGCAGTGTGGATGCTTAAGAGAGATGGAGAGGGGAAGAAAGGGAGAGAGGGAGAGAGTAAGGGGACAAAGGCGGCAGTCCGATGTAGAGGGAGAGGTTGCTCACCTTGTGCAGTAACTGGAGTTCTTCAAGATGTGTCCCCCTACGGTGCTCTACTTGAGGTGCACATGGTGCCTTTGATTGGGGATTTTCAGTAGCAGATCCTGTTTGGACTATGCATGTGCTCTCCCTTCTATAGAGATGTGTGGGCACACCGTCCTCAGTTCCTTCTCCACTATGAAGTCCCAAAGATGAGACTCCAAAGCAGAGGGGAAGGAAGGTAGGCAGTAGAGCACCCAAAGGGGCGGGGGCATCTCGAAGAATTCCAGTTACTGTGCAAGGTGAGTAACCTCTTCTTCTTTGAATAGTGTCCTTATGGGGGCTCCACTTCAGGTGACTTCTGAGCAGTATCTGCAGCAGCAGGAGGATATGGGTTGATACTCATAGAAAACACTTTTTCTCCAAGGGATGAGAAATGCATTTCCAAAGATTGATGACCCAGACCTGCTCTCAAGCAGAATGTCTTGAACTTTCTGCTGGTGGCAGCTGCAAAGAGGTCCACTTTTGGAAACCTCCAAATTAGAAACACATGTTTGAGAGTCCGAGGGTCAAGTTCCTGCTCATAATCTTGGGAGAAATGCCCGCTAAGATTGTCAGCCATAGTGTTTTGAATGCCTGGAAGTTAAGGATTGATTTACACCAGTTCCAGAGATTCACTGCTTTGACGCAGAGGGATGGGGATTTCCCTCCCTCCCCCGATGATGATGTATGTAAAACATGCAGGTTATGTTGTCTGACTTGATTTTCATGGATTGGCCCCTGATGTTGGGGTGTGGGGGGAGGGGAAGTGTATACAGGGATTCCTGACAGCTCTTAATTCCAGTAAGCTGATGTAAAAATGAGACTCTTGGGTAGACATTTGCTGGGAATGGTGAGTGTCCCTAGATGTGCTCCCCAGCCCATGAGGGATACAGCCAAAGTTATGGTGACTGTTGGAGGAGGCTGGCTGAAAGTAACTCCTGCACACGCTTTGGAAGGATCTTTCCACCTACTGAGTAAATCCGGAACCCAACAAGGGACAGAAGCCATCCTGCCTAGACTGTGTTTGTTTGGAGTCTAAACTGTTCTGAGCCATCCCTGAAAGCAGCAAAGGTGCAACCTAGCATATTGGGCATGCTGCCATGTGTCCCAGTAGTTGAAGGCAATTTCTTGTTGATGTCTGTGGGCTTATTTGAAACCTCCAAGTTTGGAGAGATTCAAGTTCCAAGTATGGAGAGATTCATCCGTGGACTTGGAGAAGAGCTTAAGTCCATAAAAAGGAAGGTCTTCTCAGTATTCTGGCCCTTCCTAGGAAAGCTAGACAATGTAGCAAAGATACGCTATGCATGAGGACAGCAATAAAGAAGGAGCAGGCTGAGTGTCGGCTGCATCTAGGGAGGCTTGCAACAAGACTCTTACTAAGAGCTGACCTAGAGCTGTGATGGCCTTGAACTGCTCACAAGGTTTCACAGCAAGGTGGTCAATAAAATAGTTGGTATAGTTGTTCTTTGTCATTCGAGCTAGATAATTTACAATCTGAAATTGCAGCATGGGCAAGGAGTAGCTCTTATGAGCAAACCAGTCAATGTGCTTCTGGTCTTTATCGTGGAGTGTAGATTTTGCATGATGTTTACAGCCTATACAACTAAAAAATATAGAACAAAAATTCAGGCAGTGAGAGAGTGAGAAAACGAGGTGCTCTGCTCCCATCTCTCTTTTGGCTCCAGCCCAGCTCCTGTTTCACCCCTGCAGCCTCATTTCTGCACAGCAGGATTCCTGTGCCTTTCCTTTGCACTTTGGATCTCAGCAGACCTCCCCCATGCGGGCCTTGGTGGCACCAACCCTCTCCTGCGGGTAGGGTGACCACGGACAGTCCCGATATTTGGGGCTTTTTCCTATATTGGCTCCTATTACCCCCCACCCCCATCCTGATTTTTCACACTTGCTATCTGGTCACCCTACCTGTGGGTGCAGCCCTTGAGTGTACAAACTCTCACACAGACATGTGAAAGGGAAGTAATGTTCTAAACTCCCCCTCGTGCCTCCAGCAACTAACAAAGAGCCTCAGCATGGCTCTGTTTCGCCCTTGCCTGGGTTATCAGCCATGGTGCCTGACATCTGCTGCAATAGACTTTAATAAAAGGCACATTATGGTGAGTAATGCGCTAAGTGGACTTCATTATGGACTCGGTGCCTCCTTGGCTCCCATTGTTTTATATTATTTTATATCAGAACAGCCTTATCTCCTCTCCAAATGCTTCCATTTAAACCCCATTAATCTTTCAAATCCTCCCTGCTTTTCCTAGCACTGCTCTGCTGAGCACTCTCCCAGACCTCCCCAGCCCACCCTGCCATGCCTCTGTCTGTGGCTACTTGCCCTGGCACTGTGCTGTGCAAAGCCTCCAGCACACAAATGTTTATGCTTCACAAATCCAGGCGGAGTTCCTCTGGGCGACGTCTGCTGGCTCCCTTGACACCTTTGAGGAGCAGTGGGCGCTGTCCGGGGTTCTCTGCCCGGTGTCCCCGTCAGGTTCCCTTTGTTTAGCCCTATGACCTCACTCCTGTCTCTGTTATATCTTTCGTTGTCCTCCGTAATTAATTGAGATCCCGGACTTTGTGGTTCCTCCCCTTAGGCTGGGGGAGGTCCTTCCAGGATCCCAACAGGACCAGACTCCTGCACCCAACTGGTCTGGGTCTGTCACAAATGATTAAAGATGAGCAACACAGATCAAATTAAACAAGCTAGGAGGAGGCTCCATGCTCCCATGTCATTGGCTTCCAATCAGAGTCTCAATTTCCCGTTCACCCCAAAGCGCAGGGACTGCTTCACCCGCTGCTAAGGCACAGACAGCGCTGCCCAGCAGCACGTACGATGCTGCACAATGGCTCAGGGCAGGAGGTGAACTGGAAGGGCACCTGCCTCCACCTGTCCAGCCAGCTAGCTTCAATCTTCCTTCCAAGTGAGCCCTCCTACAGGGCACATTCATGGCTCATGCTGTCTTTGGCCTTTGTGTGGAGGCGGGTGACAAGGGGTAATTAGCATCACTGGAGTTGGGCTGAGACCTGTCACACTCATTTTAAAAAGGTCAAAGCCATCAGGTGGCAATGGCTGTCCATCTGGTTCCCACTCAGCAACCTAGAGGTGAACTTCTCCGTATGACCCACACCATCCTACCTACTGAGGCCAGGAGCACTGGCAAAAACAGAGCCATGAAAGGTCAGTGTGATTTTTTGTTTACCATCCAAAGTGACAGAAGCCAAATGTGGCACCAGGAATCCTGGTTTGGGGCTCAGACACCCATTGCCAGCTCTAAGCCCCAAGCAAACAATTTTAGATGAGCAAGAGCCCCCCGAAAGCAAGGGGTTATCCTGCACGCTGGGCCGCACCTGCCAAGCTACGCTAATCCTGTGTTATCGGCCAGCTGCAGCTTTCTGAGTGAAATCACTCTCTGCCCTGGGCCTTTGTTAAACACCCTGGGATCAAATTCCCTGTGATGTTTAACGAGAATCAACTCACATCAGGAAATAATAAGGGGATGATAAAGAGAAGAAAGAGGTAGCAGCAGCTCCAGCCACTGGCCTACTGGCTGGGAGGGGCTGTCCCGAGCAATTCAGTCCCAGAACTGGCAGAGCCAGCACAATGCCATTATGGAGGGAAGCCAGTGCCAGTGTAATCCCAGAATAGAGAGAAATTAACCCCAATGTGATCCCAGTTGAGCAGCACCTACGCCCAGTATAAACCCAGTCTGAGCAGCAGCTAGGCCCAGTATGAACCAGTATAAGAAGTTAATTTGAATATATAAACCCCGTGCAAACAGTAACTAGTCCTCATGTAAAACTAGTAGAGTCACCACTGAATCCAGATTGGAACTAGCATGGCTAATGCTGTCCCAGTATGAAACCAGCTTCTTCAGTCTCATCTGGTGTTCAGAACAAAACCACTATGGACAGAATCAAACCAGTCAAAAGAAGCTGATCCTGATACGAGCGATGCGTCACATCAGGACTCCAGCAAACTCCCTAGAAGGGAGGCAGCAGCAGCACCTAGTCTGGCCTCAGCAGGGCAGCAGTGAGCATAGGAGGCATCAGGGTGAAGCAAGCTGTGATCGGACTAAGGCTTTGTCTACAGTACCAAGTTTTGTCACCAAAACTGCTGTTTGTCGACCCAAACAGTGAGTGCGTACACACTGCGAGGCGACTTTTGTCTAGGAAAATGTCCGGTTTTGGCGACAAAATACATCCATCCTCATGACAGATTTACATCTTTTTCCTCTACATTTTTGTCGACAAAGTGCAAGTGTAGACACCATGCTTCATTTCATCACTTTAATTGGCCTCCGGGAGGTGTCCCACAATGCCCATCCTGATCGCTCTAGTTAGCAGTTTGAACTCCACTACCCTGCAGCCAGGTAAACAACCATCCAGATGCTCCTCCCGCTTAGAAGCCCCAGGAATTTTTGAAATTCCATTTCCTATTTGCTCGGGCGTGGAGAGGTCTCATCACATCTTCCCAGGTGACTATGGTGGGTTATCGCAGCAAACGCTCTCCCGCTTGGACCACTGCAGAGCTGTTGGATCTGCTCAGTATATGGGGAGAGGAGGCTGTGCAGTGCCAACTGCAGTTGAGCCGTAGGAATTGGGATACCTATGGGCAGATTTCTTGAGGCTTGTGCAAAAAAGGTTATGACCAGGACACGCTGCAGTGCAGAGCAAAGATATAGGAGCTGAGGCAGGCGTACCATAAGGCAAGGGAGGCAAACTGTCGCTCAGGTGCTTCACCTAAGACCTGCCGGTTCTATAAGGAGCTGGATGCTATCCTCAGTGGCGACCCCACGTCCATCGCCAAGAGCCCCGTGGATACTTCAGAGGGCACGGAGGTGGCGGAAAGAGGACCTAACCCACAAGACGAAGTTCTTGATGAAGAGGTGGAGTTAGATGAGGATATGCAGCTCCTGGCGGGGTCGCCCGATGGTGCAGGCAGACAGGAGTTGTTCTCCACTCCAGAGGTGTCTAGCCAGTCTCAGCAGTCGCTCTCTGGCGAGCAAGAAGCAGGAGATGAGACTTCTGTTAAGTGATTGTGGCTTGTGTAGTGCGGAGGTGGGTTCAGGGCATAGAAATATGGGAGGCTGATTGTGTTTCTGTGAGGTGGACATTTCCCTGTGTAGCTAATCGGTACGGCAGAACAGGGTGTTGATGCACACCGAGATCTCACGGGAATCCTCCAGAGAGATCTCCAGGAAAGTTTCCTGGAGGTACTTGGTAATCCTCTGCCAAAGGTTCCGTGGCAGAGCAGCTGTGTTCCTTCCCGCATTGTAGGAAACTTTCCTGCGCCATTCGGCAATCACTTGTGCAGGGACCAAAGCAGCACATAGGTGAGCAGCATAAGGTGCAGGGCGGAAGCCACAAGCATGGAGTAGATGTGCCCTCATTTCCCTGCTTACCCTTAGCAGTGAGATGTCTGCTAGAATTACCCCGCCTGTGGAAAAGTGTGGAAGGATTTTAGAATTTGTTCCCTAGAATGATGCAGCACGACCCTCACAAAGAGTCTGTGCTCTTTTCCCCATGCAGAGCCCCCCACCCCCGCCAACACTCACCATGCTTTGGGTGTTTGCAGAGATGCGTGCCTGGCTAGGGTCAGTGAGACAGTGATGGCAATTTTGCAAAAGGTGTATTTAACAGAAATGTTTCAATGCTGTGTGTGAATTTAACAATCCCGCTTCTGCGCATTGTCCCCTGTGCTTCACCAGATGTGGCCTTCAGGAACGCACCCCAGCCGAGCGTCTCCACCAGATAAGAAAGCGTCCAAGGCGCAGCAAAGAAGACATTTTCTGGGAGGTCCTGAAGTGCTCCAATGCAGAAAAAAGGGAACGAAAGGAGTGCTGGGGAGCCGAACGGCAGGACAGAAAAGAGAATCACGCGTTTGTTAAGGACGCTACTGTGTGGATGATTAAAGTAATGGAGGAGCAAACACAGATGCTGAAGTCCTTAATAATGCTACAGACTGAGCAGATCAGTCAGGGCCGGCTCCAGCATTTCTGCTGCCCCAAGCAAAAAAAAAAGCCGCGATCGCGATCGGTGGCGGAAATTGGAAAAAAAAAAAAAAAAGGCGCGATCGGCGGCGGCAGTTCAGCGGTAGGTCCTTCGCTCCTAGAGGGAGTGAGGGACCTGCAGCCCCCGAATTGCCGCAGGTGCCGCCCCTCTCCCTTGGCCACCCCAAGCACCTGCTTGTTAAGCTGGTGCCTGGAGCCGGCCCTGAGATCAGTGCTCGACCTCCACTGCAGCGTATTCAGAACTCTTTTCCATGCCCCCCCCCCCCCAAACTCTGCCCACACATTCCTTTCCACCTCCAGGACTTCTCGGTTTCCCCTTCACTCCACCCCCTCGGACAACTTTCACAATGATAGCTAGACTTACACACAGCTGTGAAAGTCTTCCCTTTCCTGGTTCCTCCTTTCCCACCAAGCATCTGTGTGTTTGTGTGTGCTGTTTCTTGTGCAATAAAAGCAAACTTTTATAATGGTAAATCATCTTTATTTTTTTTCTACAAGGTGAGATTGCAGGCACTGCCGATACATGCACAGGCATTTTAATCACTTTATTACAGAAATATGAGGCCCCAAATGTCACCATCGCCCCCTAGGAAAACTACATGTCATGTAACATTGAAGCAACTCAGACAGAGATATATGTTACTGGTGGTCATTGTCAAAGTGCTGCCTCAAAGCCTCCCTGATTCAAATAGCTCCCCTCTGGGCTCCTCTGACAGCCCTCGTATCTGGCTGCTCAAAATCAGCGGGAAAGCGGTCTGCCTCAGCACTCCACCCCTGAGCAAACCTTTTACCCTTAGCTTCACAGAGATTATGCAACATACAGCACACAGCTATGACCATAGGAATATTATCCTCAGTGAGGTCCAACATGCCATAAAGGCATCACCAGCGCGCCTTTAATTTGCCAAAGGCACATTCAACTGTCATCTGGCACCTACTGAGCCTGTTGTTGTACCGCTCCTTACAGCTGTCCAGGTGTCCCATGTAAGGTTTCATGAGGCACGGCTGTAAGGGATATGCAGGGTCCCCCAGGATCACTAAGGGGATTTCAACACCCCCCACAGTAATCTTCTGGTTAGGAAAGAAAGTCCCCGCTTGCAGCTTTCTGTACAGGCCCATGTTCCTGAAGATGCGTGCATCATGCACCTTCCCAGACCAACCCACACTGATGTCAGTGAAACGCCCACGGTGATCCACAAGTGCCTGCAACACCATGGAGAAGTATCCCTTCCAATTAATGTACTCCGTTGCAAGGTGGTCTGGTGCCAAAATAGGAATATGTGTGCCATCTATCGCCCCTCCACAGTTAGGGAAAAACATTTCTGCAAAACCGTCCACTATTTCATGCACATTTCCCAGAGTCATGGTCCTTCATAGCAGGATGTGATTTATTGCCCTGCACACTTGCATTAACACAGTCCAACGGTCGATTTCCCCACTCCAAATTGATTAGCAACCGACCGGTAGCAGTCTGGAGTTACCAGCTTCCACACAGCAATTGCCACATGCTTCTCTACCGAGAGGGCAGCTATCATTCTGGTGTCCTTGCGCCGCAGGTCTGGGGCGAGCTCCGCGCACAGATCCAGGAAGGTGGCTTTCCGCATCTGAAAGTTCTGTAGCCACTGCTCATCATCCCACACCTGCATGATGATACAATCCCACCATTCAGTGCTTGTTTCCCGAGCCTAAAAGTGACGGTCTACCCTATGCACCTACTCTGTGAATGCCAAAAGCAATCTAAAGTTGCTCCTGTCCATATCATGCAGAATGCCAGGTGCCTGCGAGTCTTTCTCAGTTAGGAACTTCACAATTAATTGCACTGCCATCCGCAATGTCTTCATGACAGTTCACAAAGCATAGGAGTGCAGCGCGGGATCCATCCCTTTTCACAAAAATGCCAGGGTTTGAAAAAATGTGGCAAAAGGAAGCTGGAAGCCCATGGAGTGCTTGGACAGAGAGCAATGCATCACGGGACATTTAGCATTGTCCCAAGATGCGCCGCAATCCACTCCATCGTCCTACAACACCTAGCAACAGAAGAACTGTGTGATAGGTACCCATAGTACATTGCTCACACTGTCGATGATGGTGCTCCCACCGTGGACATGATCTGTCGACAGAGCAAGTGTGAACACAAAATTGCAATTTTTATTATGTCGACATCACTTTTGTCAAAACAAATTGGTAGTGTAGATATGGCCTAAGTGTCAGTATCAAAGCAGGCCAGTCAGACAGCCTGTTACCCAGTAGACTGACAGATTCATAGAGTTAAGGCCAACAGGGACATTAAATTATCTAGTCTAACTTCCTGTATATCACAGGACATTACATTTCACTGTTAGCCCTGTACAGAGTCGCATAAATTGTTTGGCATCTCTTCCAGAAAGGCATCCAGTCTTGACGTGAAGAAATCAAGAAATGGAGAATTTACTCATTCCCTTGGAAGTTTATTCCAATGGTTGATCACCGTTAAAAATTGGGCCTTATTTATAATTTGAATTTGTCTAGCTTTAACGTCCAGCCACTGGTTCTTGTTCAGCCTTTCTCTGGTAGATTAAAGAGCCGTTTAGTATACGGTATTTTCTTCCTGTGAAGGTACACTGTTATGAAGTCACCTCTTAATCTTCTTTTTATTAAGCTAAACAGACTGAGCTCTTTAAGTCGCTCACTGTAAGGCATTTTCTCCAGCATTTGAATCATTTTTTGTGGCTCTTTTTTGCATCCTCTCCAATTTTTCAATATCCTTCTTAAAACACGGACACCAGAACTGGATACAATATCCTAGTGTTGGTCCGATCAATGCAATATACGGGGTAAAATCAACTCCCTGCTTCTACTCACTATTCCCCTATTTATACATCCAAGGATGACATTAGCTCAGGAATAGTCAATTATTTTTTGTCAAGGTCCAAATTTCTTGGTCAAGGTATAGTCAAGGTCCAGACTCCAGAGAAAATAATAAAAAACCCAACAACAAACAACAAGTAAATAAAAAGATTTCGGGGTCCATTCAAAAGCGTCTGGCACTCCAGATTTGGCCCGCGGGCTGCCTATTGACTCCCCCTGCATTAGCTGTTTTTGCCACAGCATCACACTGGGAGCTCATGCTGAGCTGCTTGTCAACTATGACCCCTAAATCATTTACAGAGTGTCTGCTTTCCAGGATACAGTCCCCCATTCTGCAGGCGTTCCATGTTCCTAGACGTATGCCTTTGTACTTGCCTGTATTAAAACTCATTTTGTTTGGATGGGCCCAGCTTACCCAGTGACTGATCACTCTGTATAACTGCCCTGTCCTCATCATTATTTACCACTCTGCCAATCTTTTTTAATTCTGCAAATTTTATCAGTAGCGATTTTATATTAACTTTCAGATAACTGATGAAAAAGTTGAACAATGTCAAGTCTAGTACTGATCACTGAGGAATCCCACTACAAACTTCCCCATTTGATAATGGGTCCCTATTGACACCACTTTTTGAGATCTGTCGGCTAGCCAGTTCTTAATACAGTTAATATGCTTTATTGATTTTGTATACTGCTAATTTTTAAATCAGAATGTTGTGTGGTACTAACTCAAATGCCTTACCAAAGTCCATTACATCTACGCAATTACCTTTATCAACCAAACTTGTCATCTCATCGAAGAACGAAATCAGGTTTGTTTGTTTGATGAGACCTACATTCCATTAAACCATGTTGATTGGCCTTACTCATATTCCCATTCTTTATCAATTGAATCCCATATAAACTATTCCATTATTGTGCCTGGGAATGATGTCAGATTAACTGACCTATAGTTACCTGAGTCATCTCACTTGACCTTTTGAATACTGGCACATTAGCACTCTTCTGGATTTTCCCTGGTATTCCAAAATTTAGTAAAAATTAACATCAGTGGCCCAGAGTTCTCCTTAGCCAACTCTTTTGGGAATCTTGGGTGCAAGATATCTGGGCCTTCTAATTTAGAAATGTTTATCCCTTGTAGATGTGTTTTACCAGAGAATCACAGAATTATAGGACTGGAAGGGACCTCAAGAGGTCGTCTAGTCCAGTCCCCTGCACTCACGGCAGGATTAAGTATTTTCTAGACAATCCCTGACAGGTGTTTGTCTAACCTGCTCTTAAAAATCTCCAGTGATGGAGATTCTACAACCTCCCTAGGCAATTTATTCCAGTGCTTAACCACCCTGACAGTTAGGAAGTTTTTCCTAATGTCCAACAACCTAAACTACCCTTGCTGAAATTGAAGCCCATTTGTTTTTGACAAATCCATGCTGACTGTTATTTATCACCTTTTAATCTTCTAGGTGTTTGCAACATTCTCCTGAGTTGCTAACAATAGAGTCACTGTCACCTGCTTCCAGGTAAGTACTTTTCTCTAACTCTCAGTGCATGCAGTGTTGTTGTAGCCGTGTTGGTCCCAGGATATTAGACAGACAAGGTGGGTGAGGTAAAATCTTTTATTGGACCAACTTCTCTTGGTGAGAGAGCTCTGTGTAGCTCGAAAGCTTGGCTCTCTCACCAAAAGTTGGTCCAATAAGAGATATTGACTCACCCACCTTGTAATTCGCAGTCTGTCAGTCTGCACCTAGTATCACAGCCTGTGTCACCCTCTCCTGCACCCAGTATTATAGCCTGCATTCCAGTGTCGCTCGCTGCCCACTTGGGGCTTCCCACTGCTGCATGTCCCTGATGCTGCATCTCAGCTATGGCTGAGCAATAGCTCCCTGCAATGTGATCTGTTAGCTATACCAGTCCCTCCCTGCCTGCCAGAGAGCTGACAGAAAACAAAACGGTGGGTCAGACACATGGCTCTGACACCAGGAAAACTTCACAGCTGAAAAGAAAACAATCCCAAGGCAATTCTGCAGAGTGGCCAGAATTTATTTCATGGCCAAGCTCCAGGCTGCAAGCAGGTGGCATCTGCCATGGAAAGCACGCGTGGTATGTGTGCATGGAAAACCAGTCTGACTTCTATTTATAATGCCACTGGGGCTTCTCTCTCCCTCCCCTTCCACCTCCCCACTGGATTCTCTCTTTCTGCAGCCACAGTCTCCTGCTATCAGCTCTCACAAGCTATTGCTAAGCTGGGCTGGGGCCTGTTCAGTCTCTGGATGGGAGGCAGCCCAGGAAAACCCAGGATGCTGGGGAGACATACAAACCCAACCCAGGTCCCTGGCACTGTTAAGAGTGATTCCCAGACAAAAACGGGAGCTTCACAACCCCACAGAGTCCCCATCAGCCTCTGAACCCTATCCCACTTGCAATGGCTCCCCACCCTGTTGCCTGGGCTCCAGCGTGCCGCAGCCCACGCTTCCTTCCTCTGGGCTCAGCAGGGAAGATCCTCCCACAGGTCCACTCACAAGACACCAGAATGAGCAGCAGCTGAACACTTCCTGGAGCATGGGGGCAGCCCCGAGCTGACAGGCCTCCCCTAGTAGGCAAGGGGTCTGCCCCACCCCCCCATCCTGGATGGCAGCGAGAGGGGTGAGGGCTTGGCTCAATGGAATTAGAGTTAGATCCAAGGTGCTGCAGTCTGGGCAGCATGAGCCCTAGGGATTGAGACTAGAGAACAGGATGATGCAGGGAGAGGTGGGGCAGGGAGATCCTGAATGAGTCAGAGAGGAGGTGGGCAGAGTGGGAGAACAGGAGAGCAAGGAGGCTCTTACCTCATGACAGCTGGAGCCTCATATTGATTAACCCTCTCACAGGTGTCCCCTGCACCACAAAAGACCCCCCCCCCCACTTCCAAAACATGTGAGTGCAGCCAGCCAGGCTCTCGGGAAAGCAGGAGTGAGGCCCTGTTGCTGATAGGACAGGGCTTCTGGAGAACAGAAGCTCCTGATCTTCCTCATAACACAAGAACAAGGGGACATTCCCTGAAACTGAAAGGCAGAAGATTCAGAATGGATCAAACAAAGGAAATACTTGTAATATAACGTGCAATTAGCCAGTGGAACTCACTGCCACAAGATGCCACTGAGGCCAATAATTTAGCAAGAATCAAAAAGGGACTGGATGTTTAAACTGATAACATAAACACTCAGAGTTAGAGCAATTAATGCTAAAAATGATTTTGGAAAGAGTATTAACCCTCATGCTTCTGGGCTGAAGCCAATCCCTAGCTGTTAGAGATCAGGATGAGACCCTCCTGGGGGACAGAATCACCCACACCAGCCTATTGCAGGACTCTTGCTCCTCCTCTTGATGCTGGCCACTGTCAGAGCCGGGATACTGGACTAGATGGACCATGGGTCTGATCCAGTCTGGCAATTCTTACATTGCTACTGGCCCTGACAACAGCCCCGGGAGGCCCTGGTGACGTTCCCACTCTGCCATGTTGTCACCAGAGATGGGGCTAAGCCATGAAGCCCAAGCTACAGCAGATTTGGATTTGGGGTTTCCATTGAGCCCATTTCTGACACCCTTGGGGAGGGGGTTGGCATCATGGCAGAAACCGCTGGCTGTGCTGGGTGGAGAAAGGGGCCTGGTCCAGAGGAGCTCACAGGCCTTGGGGAGACCCAGCCTAGGTCCCACAGCCCTTGGGGAGCCTGGTCTGGTGCTGAAGTGCCATTCCTGATGGCTTCTCCCAGTGGTCATCCTGTGTCTCCAGAAGCAGCCGGAGAGCGTTTAACAGCTGATTGGGTTGGAAGGTGGCAAGAACCCAGTCCTATACCAATCACACAATGTGTTTGATGTGACAGTTTCTATAACTACATTATCCTTCTTGCCATGAACCTATTTATGCTGCTATAATTGAAACTCTTTGTAATGCTGAGAGGTTTCTGCAATGATTTACCCTGCCGTGGTTTCTCTTTCCACTGGGAGGGGAGTGTGTGTACATGGATGGGAGGGAATTATTGGAGTTTTAATATTGTCTGGGGCACAACATCCCAGCTGCAAAATCCAGCGTTCGGATCTGATCAGGAGCTGTCAGGTATCTGGAGAAAGCTGCTGAGGAGCAGCTAATTCCAGAGCTGGTGGGATTATTCCTTGCAAATGCATTTATCCAAATGTCTTTTCTTGTTTTCTGCCAATTGCGAATTATCCCTGAATGGGTCATGATTTTTACCAACATTACTCACGCTCACTCAGATGGTTTGTGCAAACAAATTCAAGCTGACTGTTTTATTGGAAAAAATATTCAGATCTAGTTTTCTTGCTACATTCACCCAGTTCTGTTCTACATGCCTCATGGTTTTCAAATCAAATCTAATCCAATGTAGGTAGCTAAAATACACACAGCAGCATAGTATCTGAGTGCTAACGTGTAATCTATTTTGTCACATACTGATCCTGAGCAGCGGGACAGGATATTGTGTGCGTATATGATCTGTGAAGGATTCGGTGTGATTCTGTGATGGTGAATGACTCCATGACAGAGAGAGAGAGAGAGAGAGAGAGTGTGAGTGAGTGAGTGAGTGTGTGTGTGTGTGTGTGTGTGTGTGCAGTTTGATTCTGTGTAGTGTGTGTGTGATACTGTGATGCTGAGCAATATGGTATCTCAATGTGTAAAGTGTGGGGGGTGAGAGAGAGGGCGAGGGAAAGCAATTGTTTGCCTGGGTATGAAAGATGATGCTGGCTTGTGGGGTAACAGAGTTCAGAGAAGATAGACAATCCCATTTGGGTCTTACAGCCCGTCCCTCTGTCTTAACCAGGCCAGGCAAGCCCAGGCCCCAATAGAGAGAGGTTGAATAGGATATTAAACTGATAGAGAGTGTGAAATGGGTCTGGGCCTCCTCACTGATGCTGCTGCAGTCCAATGGAATCCTCTGTTCCTGTAGCTGGGCCACAGGTCTGACCTGGCCTGCCAATTCCTCAGTTCCTGAGTCTGGAATCCCTTCTCCCTCTGGCACGCATTGAGCCCTGAGTCCCTGCACATACAAGTGCAGCATGCTGGTTACCCTCTGGGGGTTGCCACAACAACAGTACTTCTTCATACAGGAGACAGCCAGTTGGACCATGCTACCCAGAACCTTGAGCAGGATGCATTGCAGGTGACAAGAAGGTGGATCATGAAAGTAAACTGGTATGTCTCAGGCATTCCATCAATAGAGCACAGAGAACACCCCTAGTGCACACCCCTGGCCACACATCGCTTCTCTGTTTCTTCCTTCAGTGCAGCACTAGCGGCTCAATCCTGAGTCACTCTAGAACAGGGACTCCTAAAGCAGAAGTGGATAGTTCAGGGGCCCTGCTGGAATGCAGATGAAGGTCTGAGCTGGAGTAGAGGTGGCTGGAGTGCTCTAGAACAGAAGCAGTTTTGGAGCATGGTGGAGATTTGTCCCACATGGAGTTTTCTAGACACTGCTCAGCCAAGGGAGAGGGCACTGGTGCCTCAAAAAGGAAGCACAGATGGAGTCCAGGGATATGGGCACACACAATTCCAGGCCTCCCCATTTTGTTCCCCAGCCATTAGGGCACCTCTCCCCCAGCTCCCAGGGCTTCACGCCAGGGCAGCCCTGCTAGAGTCAGACCCAGCAGGATTTTGCAGAAACCTACTGAGTTTCCAGTGACTTCCCAGTCAGGAGTGTTTCTCTCAGGGATGTTTTGGCACTTTAACAAAGACTTTCCCAATTTGAGTCCCCAGGGGCCTGTGAATTCTGTATCCCAGACAGTTTCTTAAAATGTAACCCACAGCAAATTGACCTACTGCCTTTTTCCTGCCCTGTTCTGAATCCCCTCTTCTAGTGTAACCTGCAGGAAACAGACTCTTCTCCACCCCATCAATGCCCTGTTTCAGATCAGCTCCTCTCCTGTATTATTGCACACAGGGCCGGCTCCAGGATTTTGGCCGCCCCAAGCAGCCAAAAAAAAAAAAAAAAAAGAAAAGCCGCGATCGCGATCTGCAGCGGTAATTTGGCGGGAGGTCCTTCGCTCCGAGCGGGAGTGAGGGACCGTCCGCCGAATTGCCACCGAATAGCTGGACGTGCCGCCCCTCTCCGGAGTGGCCGCCCCAAGAACCTGCTTGCCAGGCTGGTGCCTGGAGCCGGCCCTGATTGCACAACCCACAGCAAACCACCTCCCTTGTTCCAGATCAGCTGCTCCCTACTATATTATAGCCGGGGGTCAAACTGTGGGAGGAGCCTCCAAGCTCCTCCCACAAAACAAGCTCCACCCATGTGAGTCACCAAGATGAGCCAGCACTCACACTATATTGTGCAAACATTCAGAATACCATTAACCCAAGTGGTTAGCCAATATTTGGGGACTTAGAGGGTTTTTTTCATGAGGAGGAGAAACTGATGATAGTCAGGCATCTTGATCTATCCTGTTTATTTACAAAGAATGTACAAAGTTCTGTTTCCCTGAACACAAGAGGAATCAAACAACACAGGGCAGTTTTTTTGCTCACAAATTCAATCCTCGGTGTTTGCATTCAACCTCAGTCAAATCCCTCTGCTCACAAAGCTCAGCCTCTGCCCTGCCCCGCATGTAGCCTGTGTTTTGGGTGGAGGCTCCTATTGTTTTAGCTATTTCCCTCCAAAGGGAGCTTAGCTGCTTCTTATATTTATCTTGAAAGAAAGCCGGTGATTATGCCCACCAGCTTCAATGAGGTTTCACATAACTCCCAGCATGACAACAGGATTGTGCAGTTCCCTGGACTTGTCTCATTCATGATGAGGGTAGAGCAAGCCCATGGGCTCTGACCTCCTCCTTGGTGACACAAGCAACCTAATAGTTAACAACACTGAGATTTACATTATCATTGGGCATCGGAGTTAACCCCTCACTGAGATGAACAGGGAATTTTACACTGCCAAGTGCTATATTTCCAGGCATTTTGCAAACTCAGGCAGATACCTGCATCAATTACTATCAATCAATCAATCAGTTCACATTTTTGAGGCTTTTTTCCGGCTTGTCTACACTTGAAAAATTACCAAATAATTCTTCCAGAAGAGCAATTTCAGTAAAAGCCCCTGTGTGAACACTCTTCTTCTGGAATAAGACTATAAGAGTGTCCAGACGGGGAGTGACTCCAGTACATCTCCAAGTGTAGGCAAATGTTGGTAAGCCCTTCACAACCAGCTAGCCATAACTTATTCTTTTAAAGGAAAACTGGCAATTCTGGAGAACAAGACAGCAGCTTGAGAAAGGTGCCAGTACTGCACTGCCACACACTGGCTCAATCTGTCTTCTAATTATAGCGTAATCCACAGCAAACCGCCCAGTCGTCTCCTCCCCCCGCCCCTCTTCGAACTGCACTTTTAATTTTACAGGAGAGTCAAACTGACCTTTCCCAGTGTTCGATATGTTTGAATTTCCCAGGGCCAGGAAGCTGCGTTTGTGAATTAAAAATCCATTATAAACACTAGGTCCTTTCACAGCTGGGACTCCAGCAGCACATGCTTCCTCACACCAGCCCCAGCTGGGATCCAGTGCTGTGGGCTTCCCTCTAGCAGTGCCTGGTCAGTACCAGCTGGGATACAAGCATTACAACCTTCCTCACAGCAGTGCCCTCTCAATGCCAGACAGGACTCCTGTAGTCATCACTGTATTGTCCCCAGCCAAGATGACAGGGATGTGGCTTTATTCCCCAGCCCACAGAGCTAGAGCAGGGGGTGTGGGGAGGGGACATGCTCCTGCAGTGAGAAATTCTCTGCCCCAGAGTGGTCTTGGAGCAGGTCCCTGGGAAGTGGCCACCCTGCTCTTCCCCCTTGAGGAAGTAGCATGCCCCCTTCTTGCTGCAGACGGCTGCATTCGCACACATCACTGCATTCCCCACTCAGCAATCTGGGCCATGCAGGCTGGATCTCCCCACCTCCGCTGCCTCTTTGTGTCTCTCACAAATGGACATTATCAGTGGGAGCCAGCAGGCCTTTATCTCCCCATGCTAATGCCACTGCTGCACTGCCTGCCTGCGTGGAGAGGGCTGCTGCTTTAAGTTCAAACCCTCACTGCTCCCTCCCTTTGACCTGCCCCATTCCACACTGCCCCAAATGGGCTGGTCCTGCAAATCTCCAGGCTCAGAAGTCAGGACTCTTGGGTTCCACTTCCAGCTCAAAGCCAGGATGCCTTTGAAATGACAGCCTATTGACCCGCAAGGGATGAAGCAGCTTCCTTTTTGGGGAGTGACTTTCACTGGTCCCCCTGTCCCAAGCCAGCCTCCCCCTCTGGTCCCCCACCCCGGCTGGCAGGCAGGAGGCTGTGCAGATAGAAAATGTCATTCACTGTGGATGGCAGATGTAGCTGCCATTTTCTTGCTCACGTTTTAGGGCTCCCTGGAACTTGGGCGCTCTGGCAAGAGGCTGAAATTACAGGCCATCCGTCACGGGGACGGGGCTGGCAGGCGGTGAGGCCCAGCTGCGGCTCAGCAAGGACTGCTTCCCATTCACATTCATCTCGTTACTCATCAGTCAGCTCTGAGCAAGGCAGCTGCCTGGACAGCCACCACTGCTGCCCCCCCACCAGAGCTGGGGCATGGCAGAGAGGGCCATGCACCTGGGCTGACAATACCCCAGCGCCCTGCCAGAGCCGGGAGATGGCACAGTAACCAACCTGCCCAGCCTGGCACTATCCCTGAGCCCCACCAGAGCTGGCCAGAGGATGGGACAGCGAGCCATGCACCCAGCCTGGCACCACCCGGGAGCCCCACTAGAGCCGTGGGATGGGACAGTGACCAACCTGCCCACACCACCCCGGCACTTCTACAAGAGCTGGGGTTGGGACAGCAAGCCACCTGCCCAGCCAGACACCACTCCCCCCTCCAACCACAACCAGGGGAAGGGACAGTGAGCTTTCTGCCAGGCCAGGCACTGCCCCTGCCCCTCCCCACTCCACTGACAAACACACAGATACCACAATCACACATAAACACCACAGTTACCCAGCCCACATCCATGCACGTCACACCCATACAACATGGAGAGGGTGGTGCGCCAGCATGGGGGGCACAGTGAGGACAGGCAACAGGGGAGGGGGCAGCTGCACAGTTACTTGTTGCGCAGTCCAGGCTGAAGCCCTGCAGAACCTTCTGAGATCCTCCTGCACTGTCTCCAGCCTCAGTCATTGCAGTTTCCTCCTCCCCGGGATGCCTTGGTGCGGCTGTGCTACCTGCATGCACCTGGGAGAGCAGACAAGAGGCTGCTACCTGGGGGAGCAGACAAGAGGCTCCAGAACTGGGCTGGAGCAGCCGGGAAGGCAGCATCAAAGGCAGCTGGGGAGCACGCCTGCGGGGGGCAGGAGTCTGGCAGCTCTCTCCCAATCTCCACTGCCCCTCTTGGGTGCAGGGTTAACCAGGGTCAGATGCTGGAGCTTCAAAGGGAGAGAAAGTGAGGGACAAGTGGGGGGACAAACACACTGCGGGGAGGGGGAAATGGGAGAGGAGCTAAAGGGGATTATGGGATGAAGGGAAAAGCAAAAGGAGGGGAAGAGGGGAGAGCAAAGGGAAGGGGGATTAAGAGGAGGGAGAAGAAGGAAGTGAGGGGTGGGAGCAGGAGAGAAAAATATGAAGCAGATCAGATTGCAAGGACTCAAAAGAGGGGGCCTGTTTGATTGAACAGATGAGGCTGGGAACAGGTTGTAGCTCTCAGCATATGGAGTGAGCAGAAAGATAAGGGCACCTCTCTAACACACACACACTCCCCTCAGTATCTTGCAGCTCACAGCTTGTAACTCAATCAAAGACTCCAGTTACGATTTCCCTGATAGATGGATTGCAGGGAATGGGCTGCATTTGGTATGCATGAAACTTTAAACATTAAACTGGTGACTGGCAGCAAAATCCCCAGATAAGGCACAGAGGGGACTGTCTGAAACAAACACATCTCCCCAGCTGCCACGCTACAGCCCTGAATGGAGCCCAGACTGGAGTAGGCTAGGAAACACCTGTGTCCTGCTACAGAGGACACAGCAGGATGAACCATGCCAGTGAGTGCCTCTGCCTTGGTAGAGGGGCGGAGCAGGACGTCCCACGCCAGCAAGTGCCTCTGCCTTGGAAGAAGGGCACAGCAGGATGTCCCATACCAGCGATCGCCTCTGTCTTGGTAGAAGGGCAGAGCAGGACATCCCACGCCAGTGAGTGCCTCTGTCTTGGTAGAAGGGCAGAGCAGGTCATCCCACGCCAGGGAGCGCCTCTGCCCTGCTGGAGGGGCAGAGCAGGACGTCCCACGCCAGGGAGCGCCTCTGCCCTGCTGGAGGGGCAGAGCAGGTCATCCCACGCCAGGGAGCGCCTCTGCCCTGCTGGAGGGGCAGAGCAGGTCTTCCCACGCCAGGGAGCGCCTCTGCCCTGCTGGAGGGGCAGAGCAGGACGTCCCACGCCAGGGAGTGCCTCTGCCCTGCTGGAGGGGCAGAGCAGGTCGTCCCACGCCAGGGAGCGCCTCTGCCCTGCTGGAGGGGCAGAGCAGGTCGTCCCACGCCAGGGAGCGCCTCTGCCCTGCTGGAGGGGCAGAGCAGGTCTTCCCACGCCAGGGAGCGCCTCTGCCCTGCTGGAGGGGCAGAGCAGGACGTCCCACGCCAGGGAGCGCCTCTGCCCTGCTGGAGGGGCAGAGCAGGTCGTCCCACGCCAGGGAGCGCCTCTGCCCTGCTGGAGGGGCAGAGCAGGTCGTCCCACGCCAGGGAGCGCCTCTGCCCTGCTGGAGGGGCAGAGCAGGTCTTCCCACGCCAGGGAGCGCCTCTGCCCTGCTGGAGGGGCAGAGCAGGTCTTCCCACGCCAGGGAGCGCCTCTGCCCTGCTGGAGGGGCAGAGCAGGACGTCCCACGCCAGGGAGCGCCTCTGCCCTGCTGGAGGGGCAGAGCAGGTCGTCCCACGCCAGGGAGCGCCTCTGCCCTGCTGGAGGGGCAGAGCAGGACGTCCCACGCCAGGGAGCGCCTCTGCCCTGCTGAAGGGGCAGAGCAGGACGTCCCACGCCAGGGAGCGCCTCTGCCCTGCTGGAGGGGCAGAGCAGGACGTCCCACGCCAGGGAGCGCCTCTGCCCTGCTGGAGGGGCAGAGCAGGTCGTCCCACGCCAGGGAGCGCCTCTGCCCTGCTGGAGGGGCAGAGCAGGTCGTCCCACGCCAGGGAGCGCCTCTGCCCTGCTGGAGGGGCAGAGCAGGACGTCCCACGCCAGGGAGCGCCTCTGCCCTGCTGGAGGGGCAGAGCAGGACGTCCCATGCCAGGGAGCGCCTCTGCCCTGCTGGAGGGGCAGAGCAGGACGTCCCACGCCAGCTGACACCAGGGAACAATGTCCCCCCTTTCATTTTAAATTCCATTCTTAAATCTGAAAAACGCTGGAGTGGGGAAGCGAAGACCCAAACCAACCATGCAAAGGCTGGATGGAAAGAGCCCTGGAGCCAGTGGTGAGCTGGAGCCGGTTCGCACCAGTTTGCGCGAACTGGTTGTTAAATTTAGAAGCCGGGTTAGAACCGGTTGTTAAAGGACTGGGCAAACTCTGGGGCGCAGGCCACATCCGGCCCGCGGGACCGTCCTGTCCAGCCTGCCTGAGCTCCCCGGCCCCTCCCCTGCCTTCCCCCCTCTCGCAGAGCCCGGCGCCAGCGCTCTGGACCGCTCCTGGGCAGCTCTGCAGCTCCTGCCGCTTTGAGTGGCACGATAAGGGGGTGCGGCTGCGAGCTCCAGCAGGCCGCGCGGCATCAATACACGCTGCCCTAGCAGCATGGTAAGGGGGCCGGGGCTGGGAGGAGGGGTTGGATAAGGGGCAGGGAGCGGTTGGAGGTGGTGGAGGTTCGGGGGGGGGGAGGGGGCAGGGGACGGGCATACCGGGCTTCCCTAGGCGGTAATTTAAAGGGCCTGGGGCGCCCAGCAGTGGCTGGAGCCCCCGGCCCTTTAAATTGCCGCCAGAGCCCCGCTGCTGGAGCCCTGGGGTAGTGGCGGCGGGGCTCCGGGGGCTATTTAATGGGCCGGGGCTCCCGCTGCCTCTACTGCCTTGGGCCCTTTAAATAGCCGTCAGAGCCCCGCCGCCGCTACCCCAGGGCTCCAGGGGCTATTTAAAGGGCTGGGGCGGTAGCAGTGGCCGAGCCCTGGGCCCTTTAAATAGCTGCCGGAGCCCTGGGGTAGCAGTGGCAGCTGGGGCCTCCAGCAGCAGTTTAAAGGGCCCGGGGCGGTAGTGGCGGCCGAGCCCTGGGCCCTTTAAACTGCTGCCGGAGCCCCCGGCTGCCGCTGCTACCCCGACGGGGGAGAGGGAGGGCACTTACCGGTACAGGGCGGGCCGGGGCTGGCTCTCACCCCCCATCCCCGCCCCTTCCACCCGAGGCCCCGCCCCTTCCGGTGGCCAGAGCTGGCCCCAACCCAGCCCCGTACCGGTAAGTCCCTATTTCTACTTTCACCCCTGGGGGCGGGGCAGTCAGGGGACAGGGAGCGGGGCGAGTTGGGTAGGGGGTGGGGCCCTAGGGGGCAGTTAGGGTGGGGGGGTCTCAGGCTTGTACTCACCGGGTGGCGCTTAATAACCGGTTCCCTACTGGGTCGGCAGCAGCACTTTGGCAGCGGGTCGTTTACTCGCTCTGGGTCTTCGGAGGCACTGAAGGACCTGCTCCCGAAGTTCCGCCGAAAACCCGGAGCGAGTGAGGACCCGCTGCCAAAGTGCCGCCGAAGACCCGGTAGGGAACCGGTTGTTAACATTCTGGCAGCTCATCACTGCCTGGAGCCCTGCTACTGCCATACACAAAATATGGCTGTAATATCCAATTGTGAGGGCCTCATATAAAGAAATAAATTTCCAAGATGGCGAGAAGAATCTTGAGTCATTAGTGTTTCAGGAACTGAGAGGATGTCTGGCGTTTAAAGGGCCCTGACTCTGGCCAAATGCTCCATGGGAAATAAAACAAAGGCGGCGTCTATAAAAAGCACAATAAATTAAACTCAAAGCAAAAGGCTGTGTAACTATTAATTTACTGGTTTCCATCTAAACAACCAGTACCTGCCTCCCTCATCTCTCCAAATCCACCTAATGACCTGTCCCCGCCCATCCCAGAGCTGGGGTTCCTGTATAGCTTTAAAGCAACAGAGAGATGGGGAAAACAACACAAATGTGTTTCCTGGATGGGTTCTAAAAAGAAAAGCAGTCTTGGAATATTTCTTCTGCCTTGGCTGGGATCGCTGGACCTCAGTTTAGATAAAGAATAAAGAGAGATTAAGGAGGAACAATTTGAAAAATCCTATATTGTGTCTTATCAGCGTGACAGAGGGAACTCTCCCCACCCACAGTATGGAGGTAAATCACAGCCGCCCAGTGGCACCACCTGCTAACGTGCCTGCCAGGAGGGGCAGCCTGCCTCAAGGACCGGGTGACAAGAGAGTAGAATGGAGGAGGAGTGTGGGAGGGCTTGCCTGGGTGAGAGACTCAAGGTGTGAGTGTGTGAATGGGGGGTTATGTGGGTGGGCTGTTGCATGCCTAGGTTTGGGCGAATGTGCATGGGGAGAGTGGGGAGGTTTGTGTTGGAGACAGAGGTTAAGTGTATGCGTAAGAGGGACTATGGAAATTTGTGGGAAAGCATTTCTGTGAGACAACAATTCTCCCCTTCCTTGGGTCACCATCCACTGGGGGAGGCCAGAATGGGGAGCATTTTGCACTCACTTTGCACAGGGTGATGCCAGGTGCTGGGCAGGGAGGGAATGAGACCTATTCTGTGGATGTGTCGTGCACCAGGCCTGTGTTTGTGTATGTGTTACCTACTCCATATGGCTCTGTGCTGCTGTTCCATGGGGGATGCACGCTCCTTGCTGGCAAAGGGCTCCGTGTCCTTGCTCTACGGGGGGTGCACACTGCCCACTGGTACAGGGTTCACTGCTGGTTGCTTCTGCTTAGTCTCTCAATGCACGGTTACAGCAAGGAAAGTGACACTAGATTAATTAGTCCCTGATGCTGCCTCACCTCTGCTCCAAGTAATATCTATGATCTTCAAAAATACCTACAAGTGTTTGCTCCTCTTATCCATGCAGGGGGCGACATGTGTGGGATTGGGAGCTGAAGGCTATTCACACTCATGCATGCTTAACTGCCAGCTAAGTTCCTCCCGTAGCATCTATAATGGCTAAAGGAGGAGACTGGAAGTCAGGACCCTGGGTTCTATTCCCAGTTCTGGGAGGGTAGTGGGGTCTACTGGGTTAGAGAAGGGATGTAGGTTGGCAGTCAGGATTCTTGGATTCTATTTCCATCTCTGGAACAGTAGTAGGGTCTAGTGGTTAGCACGGGGAGGTTGAAGTTGGGAGTCTGGAATCTGGGCTCTATTCTCAGCTATGGAAGTGGAGTGGGACTAATGATTAGAGCAAAAAACTGGGGGTCAGGACTTCTGGGTTCTATTCCTGGTTCCACTGTGCTGTGTAGCCCTGGGAAAGCCACTTCTCTCTCTGCCATCCTTAAATGGGGATAGGAATTCTCACAAGGCAGGTGATGGGTTTTGCAAAGAGCTTTTAGATCCTCCGGCGGAAGGTGCTAGTAAAGTGCCGTGTCTTATTATTGTATCTTTTATGATTAATTATTAATTACAAGTAATGATGCATAATAAGGAGCAGGAAGAACCCAGCAGGGCTTTGAGACCATGTCTGATCTACTGTGTGTTCATCGCCATGGGATTGGGTGATTTCAGGAGAGGTTTCCTGAACCGATGGTTTGTCATTTGGAAGGAATGGGAGCACACTAGATCTGCAATCCCAGAAGGCCAGTAGGTAAGAGACACCCCAACATCTATGTTCAAGCTCTTGCCCCCCGTGGTCTGGAATTGGCAGAAGGAAAGCACTTCCCCCTTTGGCTTCTCATATGCTCTTGTACGCTTGATGCTGCACCTGGAGGCTTCAGCTGGGTGACATCAATGAAATCAGGGAAACAGAAATCAATGTGGCTTATTTGTAAGCAGCAAAGCTGAGGCTCGTGCCATATACTGGGGCATGGGTCTGTGTCATAGAATCATAGAATATCAGAGTTGGAAGGGACCTCAGGAGGTCATCTAGTCCAACCCCCTGCTCAAAGCAGGACCAATTCCCAACTAAATCATCCCAGCCAGGGCTTTGTCAAGCCTGACCTTAAAAACCTCTAAGGAAGGAACCTGCAACCTGTTTGCTCCCAGGTCCCCAGGATCAGCAGGGTTAGTGAGGGGAAAAGATGGGCTTCAACATTTGGACTGCCGCCACACATGGGACCTCTCAGAGGACCAGAGGCACTTAATAGCAATAACACCTTGCACTGCTATAACCTCCCCCTCTGAGGAGTCCATGGGATTTGGGGAGCTAATAGAGAGGAGGGCCATATAAGTACATGGATGGAAGGATGGAAAGGTTGGTCAGTATCATCTTCCCCATTTTACACATGGGGATATTTGGCACAGAGAGATGAAAGGAATTGTTCAAGGTCAGTGGTGGAGTCAGGAATAGAACCTAGGAGTCCTAGATGCCATATAGCCCCTGCCCCAACTAATACACAACACTCTGGGAATAGAACCCAGAGTCCCGACTCCCAGTCCCCGGACTTAAACTCTGCCTTTTCCTTCTCCCAGCATAGTCGAGAAAATGAGTAGCTTGGGGGGGAAGAGTGGGATTTCCTGATAAAGACGCTGCTGTCCCTACACCTGTGTCCGTGCCCCAAGGCCCCGGCTCCCCCTGCCCCCAGCACTCACAGAGGGGACCTGAATCCATAGGGGATCATGGGAAATTCTTGTTCTACTGGGGACAGAGCAAGGCTATAAATGGACCTCCATGGGGATCCCCTCTGTGACAGAGCCATTCTCCTTTCCCTCACTGGTATCTGCTTCACTCCTAGTTCCCCAGAGGCCAAAAGCTAATGAGCCATCTCGCTGGTGTCAGCCTGTCAGCTCAGCAGTTCTCTCCTGGCCTTGTGGTTCCGGACAGAGCCTCACCTTCCCCAGGAACAAAGTACCTGAACCAATCAAAAGGCAGGGGTGGGGGTGGGGACATTCATCTGAAAGGAAAAAAAACCTGCGAATTCAGAGAAAGAGAGAACAGCAAAGCAGAATAAGCAAGAGAGAGACAATGATGGGGCCAAAGGGAAGCTAAAGGGATCAGCCTATTACTCTGGCCACGTGCATTCCCAGGGCTGGGGACTCCCTGGCTAACAGATCCAGAAAGCAGGAGCAGGGGAGGGGTGAGACCCAAGGGTCAGGAGGAGGAAGTCTGAAGCAGGGGAGTGGGGTATTTGGAAGTGTGAACAAATGGACACCAGAATTTCATCTCTCATTGGAGGGCAGGAGCCTGGGACAGCACTGATAACATACAGAGGTGAAGGAAGAGAGAGACAAAGTAGGTGTGGTAATATCTTTGATTGGACCAACTTTTGTTGGCTGAAGGTACAAAGTTTCAAGCTACACAGAGCTCTTCTTCAAGTCTGGGGAAGGAAATCAGAGTGTCTGTGTAGAGCTCTATGTAGCTCGAAACCTTGTCCCTTCCATGACAGAAGTTGGTCCAATAAAATATATGATCTCACTCACCTTGTCTTTCTCATATCCTGGGATCAACACGGCTACAAAAACATTGCTAACCATGGGAGATGAAGAAAGTAAGCCAAAGTACTCTGAGGGCTAAATATGACTGATTCTTCCTGGCCAGCATCTTTGCTTATGGTGTTAGTCCCAAGGAAGAGAGAGGCTGGAGGAGCAGCTCCCCTTTTCATGTTAGTGAGCCCCCACACTCCATAGATATCAGTGCAGGCACCAGGGCATTAAACTAGTGATACAATAAAATTAAATCTAGGAGATACTGCAGGATAGGGTCTGGGGATGGAGCGGGTTAGAAGTAAGGTGCAGAGGAAGGTTAAGAGAGAAGAATTAGGGCCAGAGTAAGGTTAAGGGCCAGAGACAGGGCCAGGAGGCACCACCATGCAGGAAGTGCAGCAGCATCAGGAGCTGGAGCAAGGGCAGGAGATACAGTAGGGCCAGGAGAGAGGGTTAGGTGAGTCCATATTGCAGGAGGTTAGGAGACAGGATATGGAAAGGTGCAGAACTCGCAGATCTCAAAGTGCTTTACAAATGGAGAAACTGAGTCACAGAGTGCTGGAGTGACTTACCCAAGATCACCCAGCAAGCCAGTGTCTGGCTTCCATATGTCACCAATTATAGCAGCACCTCAGATAGCAGAGTGAACTCAGGGATCAGGGTTACACCTCCTGACAGGCGGCAGTGGTATGCAGCATGCTCAGGCTAACAGATGGCACAAACCTCCTAGCAGACTAAAGGAGGGCCTTGCACCCTCTCAAACCTACAGCCCATCCAACCAGACCCATCCTCAGCGATGAACCTGGCTCTTTGAGGGAAACCTCCATTCAGGCAGCCAGAGTCACTCTGGAGCTCACCCCCACATGGTACCAACACAAGCAGCACAAGCCTTTCATTAGGGGATAACCTTGCTTGAGTACTGTGTGCAAGAGTGCAGGGATGTGGGTGGGTGTATAAAATAGCCCACTACACACCGAGTGAATGACAAAATGTCAAAGACACTTAGGCTTTGTCTACACTAGCACTTTTGTCGGTAAAACTTTTGTTGGTCAGAGATGTAAAAAAACCCACAACTTGACCAACATAAGTTTCACCAACAAAAGCTCCAAGTTGGACAGCACTATGTCAGCGAGAGACGCTCTCTCACCGACATAGCTACCACCGCTCGTTGGGGGTACTTTAATTATGCCAGTGGGAGAGCTCTCTCCCGTCGGCACAGAGCAGCTACATGGGAGACATTACAGCAGTGCAGCTGCAGAGGTCCAGCTGTGCCGCTGTAAGATCTGTAGTGTAGACATGGCCTTAAACACTGTGCATGATTATGTGAGGACAAGGAGAGGTTAGTGCTCCAAAAGCCACCCCAGAGCATCATGGGAAAAGGACCCAATTAATCAGGGCTCTGTGAGTGGAGACCATATTTAATTAGTCTTGGCTTTCCAGTCTGTGGCACATGTCAAGAGCTTAGTTTTGGGATGAGAAGGAGTGTTGTCTAATGATTAGAGCGGGGGACTTGAGCCATGGTTTATGGGTCCAAAGGGGGCTGAGGGCTTAACAGGGGTCATTGGATGTGACTGGACATGGACATAAAGAGGTGGGCACCTGGGGAGCTGTGGGTAGGACAGGACATGTGGGTGCTATGAGAGACTGAGGGCAGGGCAGTTCTCACTGCCTGGGTCCAGCCAAGAACTCCACAGGCCTTTCCAGAAACAGAGTCTGCATGGAGGGGGAGGCAGGAAAGGGAGATGGGAATCTCTTACAAAGCCCCCAGGAAGCTGCACAACAAATACCTGGGCAGGGGAGAGATGGCAGACAAAGAAACTGCCCCAAAATGCTTCCAAACTGCCCCTCTCTCCACCTGTGTGTGTGTGTCTGGGCCTTGTTCCGCCTCCTCCCATCCCACGGAAGTCCAGGCCAATTCCCCTCCCCGCACCTTGCATGTCTCCCACTCTCCCTTCCTAATCACCTTGCTGGAGAGCTGGAGCACAGTGCAGTCACAATAATTGCCCTAACCAGCTTGCCGCCAGCGCTGCTCACGGAACTGGCTCCTTGACAGCAGCAGAGAAGTAGGACAGACCCCTTCCATTAGGAACAAGAGTTCATGAACAGTCTGTGTTCCAGCCCTCCCTACTCCCCTGTGCTCCCTCATCTCTACTGCTGCTGCTGCCCAATCCCCTCTCCAAATGGATGAGAGGAGGGCATCCCATGGGAATAGGGCCCAGCATGGCTTTGCCGCCATGAACCTTGGCTCAGCAGTTCATGGGACAACTAGAAAGAACCAACTGCCGAGTTGCAAGGGGGGGTAAGGGGGGAGGGGGAGGGAGGATCCTGGGAGAGGATCCACAGCGCCTTAAATGCAGAGGGAACCAAACTGCCCAAGGGAAAATCTCCCACGTTCCAGCTGGATTGGGATGATGCCCTAGGATGTTCTGTGTGCATCAGTGTCAGAGGCAGGGTGCAAATTACTACAACTGCCTCCCCGCAACTCAACACTAGGTGAGACAGACAAGCCAGAGCCAGCTGTCTCCATCCAGGTAATTACCCAGAAACTCTACCATTTCCCATGGACACAGGCAGAGAGAGGCACCAAGGGATGCTGCCTCCAATCCAGCTCCAGCCCCGGCTGGTATCAAGAGCAACACGACAGAAAAGAAAGACAAACTCCTTTTATAAGTACCCTTCAAGATGAGTGGCTGGTCTGATTCTTAGCCTGTCCTCAACCAGGTAACATCCAGGCTCATTCACTTACCTTCACCTTCTCCCCTGTTCTGGGCAGGGGGCGGTGGGGCTTGTGGGCCTGGGTCTCCCTCCCCTGCACCCGGGACAGTCATTCACACCAACGTACACCCCTGTGCGCTGGTGTCAATGGCTGCACACGGTGCTGGGAAACGGAGACTCAGGCTCTGCGCGTGCATTTTAGTGCATTTAACCCTTTCATGTCTGAACACCACTGAAGCTTCTATTTTGCATTTTACAGCTAGATTGGCCTTTCCACAGAGGACTAAGCCAGTTTAATCAGGGGAGCATTGGGGTGGAGTTTGCTAGTGGATCTGCTACATAAATCAGGGCTGAACAGATCAAAATTAGTTTCTAGAAGGTTAGCTTTGAGCAAACAATCGTAACATGTAAGCCTCTAATGAGTTGCTGGAGCCAGTGAATTCCTGACTACCATCCTCAGACACACCCGAGACTAATTAATAATAAATAACATTCTTATATTTCTAGAGTGCCTTTCATCCACAAGGATACCAAGTGCTTTGAATTGTACAGACCACATGCTAAACATAGGGATCACTTCCTTCATCACTGAAATACAGCTGCCTCTGGGGTGGAATGCAGCAGATGCTCAATTGCAAAGCTAAGCCAAGGTTCAGGACAGGAAGCAGAGAAGATTATTATACCCCCAAAAAAGTTTATATGTAATAAAATCAGGGAGAATACAATTTCTAAAGAGGAACTTTAAGAGGACACCAGAGATAAAAGTCCTCTATTGCCAAAAAGGACATAGAGGGTACCATTTCCCAAAGCATGTAAGGAGCCTGTGTGCCATTTTCAAAAATGATTTACGTACTTGGCTGCTAAGTGTTTAGGTTGCTTTTGAAAATGGGACTTATGCTCTTAAGTCACATACGTGGTTCTGAAAATTTTACCCAGAATCTTTAATGATCCCAAATAGTCAAGATGTCAGTTTTACACCTCATCTGAAAGACAACCCCATCTGGCAGCACAGCACTACCCTACCCTGCACTGGGACATGGGACTCAGAACTAACTCAGATGGGAACGTGCCCCCTCCCAATACCACTCCCTGCAGTACCGAACCCGCAGCACTGCACTGAGCTATTGCCTCAGTGCTAACTTATCACTGCCTCCTACTGAATAAATACCAGATCGCAGCCCAAGGCCTACACACACAGGATCATTAGCGTTTCATCTGAAGCCTCTTGCCAGCCCGGTGACTATGATTCTCCCCAGCACCCAACAGACAGAAGGATCAGCTCACACCAACCCAGCCTCACTCCCTTTTTGGGGCTGCCCCTGAACAAGGTCTTTATCATAAATCAGTTGCATGAAGAGTTGTGGGAATCCTGGCTCCAGCAGCTTCTTGTGTAACCCATCCGTATGTAAATGCACATGTGAGAATCTGTACATATACATACTGTGACAAGTGTCTGGGCACCTAGGTACTTCATGGTCATCACCATGGCCACAGCAACATCAAGGACAGAGTTCATATCCTCCTGCTCTGAAAGCCCACGCCCCTATCACCCAAGCTAAAGGAGACTTCTCTGTTAGCAGCCAGGGCCATGACACAAAAGGAGTAGTTCTGATTCCAGCTAGCAAAGGGCAGTGGTGCACACATATGCTATATTGCAGCACAGACATGTAACACACACACGCACTGCCAAGGGCTGCTTTTCTGCACTGAACAAGTCAGACAGTCCATGTGATTTATTGTCTCTGTAGATTCAGGAAATATCTGGGTATTGGTGATTCCGAAGCCTGTTCTCTCCAGCTGCGTTAGAGCTGCTTCTCACTCTGGCTCTATGATTATCCACTAACGCATCACTGCAGGGGCTCTCCATTCACTGCTGGGCTCCCAGTGTGTAACTGCAAGTATTGACTCTCCAGACCAAGAAGCACGGTCACCAGGATGGCTAGAGCAGGAAGCAGCCCAGGCTGTGCCGTTAGCCTTGCGTGGTGGAGGCACCAATAGGAATTGGGTTCCTCTCGCATTTCCTGAAGATGGAGATTCAACCCCCCTGCTTCTAAAATTAGTCTCTGAGAAGAGGGTGAAAGCTGGGGACAGAGAGGGAGGGGGAGAGGCAGTCCCTGTGTACAAAGTGGTGTGCTCCCACTAGTATCTGCTCACAAACTAAAGGGACACATACTCCTGAGTCTACTTAGCAAAGCTTTGCCTGAAGACAGGAGGGTGCAGTGAAAGGCAGTGTGCGTATTGGAAGGGGGGGGGTATAAGACGTGTGTGTGTGTGTGTATTGCGGAGGGGGAAATATAGGAAGCTGTGTGTGTTACTAGACTAGACTAGACTGGGGTGTGGCTCGCCTGGTGTTGGTGCAGCACTAGTGTAGAGAGGGAATAGGTGGTTTAATAACTGTGTTGTATAGATCTGCTCCCTGCAGGGTTAGATGACACAGCAGCACCACAGCCTGGGCTGCCTTGTCCTGCCTGCATCAGCGCTCCCACTGGGGCTAGTCATGGAGGAGCAGCACCAGTGGTGGGGAAGCTGACATGTCTGAAATTGATGTCTGAAATTGAAAGGGCTGAAATTGCTTTTTGGAAAGGGGATGCATGACACTTAGCTGCACAGCAAACACTAAGCAGAAAGTGCCTTTTAGGCAAAGCTGTCCCTTGACTGTCATTCTGGTGGGAGCGGGGCTGATCTGCGTGGCTGCATCAGCACCAGGTAACACAGAAACGGATGCTCTAGAAAGAAGACAGGTTCACTGGAAGCAGCCACGCAGGAGACACCTGCACACCAGGCTCCGGAAAGCTAAACATGTCCTAAGCCCAGAAAAGGCTCACGATCCAAGGAGACGCCCGCCATTTTAATGACACTATTGAGACAGTCTCATTCAGTCAGAGTCTTTCCCTCACTCACATACCTTCCTGCCAAGCAATTATGCAACTGAACAGCTGTGTCAAACTACTCGGGCTCTAGGGCCATGTCCCTTCCATTCCCCAAAGGGCTCCTTCTGCACTTACACCACCAACCTTCCCAAGGGTATCAGTGCCTTTCCTGTAAGGCCACTATGGGGCCCATTCTGCCCTTGAATGTGAGTATCAGAGCAGGATTTGTCCATTAACTTGAGGAATCTGTCACACGGCTGAGAAGAAGCTGGAGCCCATTAGTGTCAGCCCCATTGCTCTGGGTGCACACGCGAATATTGGAAACACGTCCTTGGCCCCAAGACATCACCACGCACCAGTTCTTTCATGACGACTCAGTTAAGAGCCTGCCATGCTGCACTAAGTGCAGGAGAGGGGCTACCTAGCACCCGGACATGACTCTGTAGCAAGAGCAGACTTTAAACACAAACTAGTGCTGAAGTACTGCTGGCGTGCAGAGCATGCTCATAATGTGTCCGAGGAGCCATTTCTGCCATGGGCAGTAGGAACCAGGAGTCAGGAGAGACTTCCACTACCACCCAATGCAAAGCACACCTGTCTGAGAGGGAAGGGTGGCTCTCTGGCATGACTCTTCCTGCCCCTAGGACAAAGCACACCTGCCTGGGAGGAGGCAGATCATACTCCAGCCCTTTCTCCCATGAAGGCAGTGGATGACTCCACATTCACAGTACTGTACGTGGGAGCAGTATCTGGCTCCAACACATGCAGGCATTTCTGTTAACCTTAGATTTTGCCAAATCCTTTGTTAATAACAAGCCCCATGTAAATGGGTGGCTGGCCCCACTCAGTGAACTGGGTCCAGTTCCTGGGTGTCAGAGCAGATGCTCCCGGTTTGGCCAATTAAGGGAGCAGGGCTGACTTGGGGCTACAAAAGGTTTGCGGGAGCCCCAGGGATCAGCTGGCAGTGGGAGCAGAGTTGCAGGAAGTAGGCCCAGCAGGACTGGGAGAGGAGGCAGTGAAAGCCGGAGATGCAGAGGGGGAGCTGAGGAACTGAATTTGGCTAGTTGGTTGGTGGAGTTTGAACAATTAAAAACCGGCCTAAAAGAGACTGTGTGCATGGCAGCAAGGCTTTGACAAGCTGGGGAGAAGCCCTGCCTTGTGACAAATGGTGGAGAACACGGGCACCTTGCTCAGCCCGACATAATGGGAGAGTACGGAGGATCACTGGTGGAAAAGAACTCCCCAGCACACATTGTGCAGCACACACCCTGCCCCCTCAAACACACAAAGTGTAATACAGCCCTGTTGCGCTGGGTGGTAACCTGGGGACTGTCTCACTGATTCCCTCAGAGGAGTTGGCCACAATAGGGATCAATGGCTCCATGTCTAGTTGGCAGCTGGTATCAAGCAGAGTGCCCCAAGGGTCGGTCCTGGGGCCGGTTTTGTTCAATATCTTCATTAATGATCTGGAGGATGGCGTGGATTGCACCCTCAGCAAGTTTGTAGATGACACTAAACTGGGAGGAGTGGTAGATACGCTGGAAGGTAGGGATAGGATACAGAGGGACCTAGACAAATTAGGCCAAAAGATTGGGCCAAAAGAAATCTGATGAGGTTCAACAAGGACAAGTGCAGAGTCCTGCACTTAGGACGGAAGAATCCCATGCACTGCTACAGACTAGGGACCGAGTGGCTAGGCAACAGTTCTGCAGAAAAGGACCTAGGGGTTTGTAGACGTTCCGGGGTGGGCTCGTCCCTCACAGGGGCGGCTGGGAGCCAGGCCGCCTCGCTACACGAGGCTGGGGAACAGATCCGTCTCGCAGGTCCAAGCCCTAAGTCAGGGCAGGGTCGTGAGCAATCAGTAGTCCCGGGCTCAGGTCCTCAGGCAGGGACTGAGCAAACAAACAGTTAGTTCAGGGGCTCAGGCCCTCAGGCAGGGGCTGAGCAAACAAACAGTTAGTTCAGGGCTCAGGCCCTCAGGCAGGGGCTGAGCAAGCAAACAAACAGTATGTTCAGGGGCTCAGGCCCTCAGGCAGGGACTGAGCAAACACACAGTACTTCAGGGCTCAGGCCCTCAGGCAGGGGCTGAGCAAACACACAGTTAGTTCAGGGGCTCAGGCCCTCAGGCAGGGGCTGAGCAAACACACAGTTAGTTCAGGGGCTCAGGCCCTCAGGCAGGGGCTGAGCAAACACACAGTACTTCAGGGCTCAGGCCCTCAGGCAGGGGCTGAGCAAACAAACAGTTAGTTCAGGGGCTCAGGCCCTCAGGCAGGGAGGAGGAGAGACTGCCACCCGGTGTGGGGTGGCAGGGGGGAACACAGGCCCACCCACTCCACTGTGTTCCAGCCCGGGGCCCTATCAGCAGCAGTACGTCTGCTGCTGGGTCAGTGGGGATCCTGACCGCAACACACTGACATGGGTTCGGGGTCTGCTATCCCTGGGCCACTTCCCATCTCCTCCTCCATGGGTACCTGCACACCCTGAGCCTCGTCTGCCGTGTCCCAGACCATGGGCTCCTCCGGGCACCGAGCGCTGTGTAGGTTGGTCGGTTCCTCCGGACCCTCGGCGGGGGGAAGCTCAGGCCGCTCCTCAGGATACCGGGCTCTGGGCAGGCTCGGCCAGTCCTCCGCAGGATACCGGGCTCTGGGCAGGCTCAGGCCAGCGGGAGCTCGGGCACCAGCGTCTGGCCTCTCCCGCTGCCGGCCAGTAACTGAGCGCTGTGGCTTGGCCTTTATACTTCCTGTCCCGCCCCTTGACTTCCGGGGGGCGGGGACAGGCGGCGGTGACTCCGCCCACTCTGGCAGCTGTTCTGGCTCGTCCCTCACAGGGGCGGCTGGGAGCCAGGCCGCCTCGCTACAGGGTTACAGTGGACAAGAAGCTGGACATGAGTCAACAGTGTGCCCTTGTTGCCAAGAAGGCTAACGGCATTTTGGGCTGAATAAGTAGGGGCATTACCAGCAGATCGAGGGACGTGATCAATCCCCTCTATGCGGCATTGGTGAGGCTTCATCTGGAGTACTGTGTCCAGTTTTGGGCCCCACACTACAAGGAGGATGTGGAAAAATTGGAAAGAGTCCAGGGGAGGGCAACAAAAATGATTAGGGGGCTGGAGCACATGACTTATGAGGAGAGACTGAGGGAACTGGGATTCTTTAGTCTGCAAAAGAGAAGAATGAGGGGGGATTTGATAGCTACTTTCAACTACCTGAAAGAAGGTTCCAAAGAGGATGGATCTAGACTGTTCTCAGTGGTAGAAGATGACAGAACAAGGAGTAATGGTCTCAAGTTGCAGTGGGGGAGGTTTAGGTTGGATATTAGGAAAAACTTTTTCACTAGGAGGGTGGTGAAGCACTGGAATGGGTTACCTAGGGAGGTGGTGGAATCTCCTTCCTTAGATGTTTTTAAGGTCAGGCTTGACAAAGCCCTGGCTGGGATGATTTAGTGGGGGATTGGTCCTGCTTTGAGCAGGGGGTTGGACTAGATGACCTCCTGAGGTCCCTTCCAACCCTGATATTCTATGATTCTATGACAGGACTCTGAGAGACTTGCCAGTGCTCAGCCCCACCAAAACTCTCCCCATTAATTGTCTTTCTTCCGGGAGCTAAAAGGGTCCAGAGGACCAAATGCAGAAGATGGGCAGTGTGATCCCCATAACATATCTGATTCTCTCCAGTACAAACACAGCTCCTGAAACACATTTCAATGGCCCAGAGTTTTTAATCCTTTCAAGTATCAAAGGGGTAGCCGTGTTAGTCTAGATCTGTAAAAGCAGCAAAGAGTCCTGTGGCACCTTATAGACTAACAGACGTATAGGAGCATGAGCTTTCGTGGGTGAATACCCACTTCTTCGGATGCATGTAGTGGAAATTTCCAGAGGCAGGTATAAATATGCAAGCAAGAGTGAATCAGGCTAGAGATAACGAGGTTAGTTCAATCAGGGAGGATGAGGCCCTCTTCTAGCAGTTGAGGTGTGAAAGGATAAATGGACACAAGTCAGATATTAGGAATGGCAATATACAAAAACCTGTAGGAGAACACTTCAACCTCCCTGGACAGACAATAGCAGATTTAAAGGTAGCCATCCTGCAGCAAAAAAACTTCAGGACCAGACTTCAAAGAGAAACTGCTGCGCTTCAGTTCATCTGCAAATTTGACACCATCAGCTCAGGATTAAACAAAGACTGTGAATGGCTAGCCAACTACAAAAGCAGTTTCTCCTCTCTTGATGTTCACACCTCAACTGCTAGAAGAGGGCCTCATCCTCCCTGATTGAACTAACCTCATTATCTCTAGCCTGACTCACTCTTGCTTGCATATTTATACCTGCCTCTGGAAATTTCCACTACATGCATCCGAAGAAGTGGGTATTCACCCACGAAAGCTCATGCTCCTATACGTCTGTTAGTCTATAAGGTGCCACAGGACTCTTTGCTGCTTTTAATCCTTTCAAGTTTATCTCAGTGTCTGTGATGCCCCCACACCCAGTCCCAAAGGATGACACCGAAATCCATTCCTGCTGGCAGCAGGATTAGCCTCCATCTCCTCAAGTATAGCTAACAGAACTGATGGTGAAAGCGGGTCAGAGAACATGGCTTTAACTCACAGGCTGGGGATACATTTAAAGGGACACTGAGGTAATGGCCCATATTTAGGTTTTTAAACAATGGATTTAAAGTGGCCACAAAGAAAGGGCTCTTTCTGTCTTTGACTGACACTAGTTTGTAACAAATTAGGATCAAGAAACCTTGTTTGTATTTATTTATGAGATCCCCTCAACAGCAACTGGCCCCCTCATTCTTATCAGAGATCTTTACGTATTTTTGGTTACATCTACATCTCAATCTGCTTGGAACAGTTAAAAGGTGAATGGCAAACTGGCAGATGTGCATGCCCATATTTCACACTTGAAAATACATGTGCATTTGGTGATCAAATTAAAGATTGAAGTTATCATGAATACACATGCAATCACAGTAAATATGTGGAACTGACCAGACAGCTAGTGAGTCATTTATAAGTGCAGTTATCACAGCTGTGGCGCACTCTCACTAACCACACACATCAATTGTGCAAACACACATTCTTGGCCTTGCCCAATGGTGAACATCTGGACCAACATGAGTCACAAATGTGCTTGTGATTGTTCCTAAATGTAAACAACTTCTATTTAAAAAGGAAACCTTCCTCTCTGCAGCTTTGGCAACAGAAACACAACACAGGCTTGGGCCACAGTCTGCGCAAACAAGGCAGGGGAAGTGACTAGAAGCTAGTTGTGAAATAGGCCAGTCTACTTTCATAGCCCCAAGCTTTCAAAGAGAGGGGGAAAAAAGTAAACATCACTATTTAAAGAATAAATGAAGAAAGGGATGTCTCTGCCTGTGCCATGTGTCATTGCTCACATCCGCATAAAGAGTGTGTAAAACTCTACTAAGCCAGAATTGGCATTTAATGACCGCTGATGACACTGGTGCCTGGCACTGGAGTACTCCAGTCCTCAGCAATGGTCCAAAGCCTAGCAGCTTACCAGAGGGGTATTATTATTCATATTACAACCAAGGACCAGGGCCGCACTGGGCTGGGCATTGTACATATATATACATATACAGTTCCTGCTCCAAAGAGTTTACAAGTGGGAGAAAGGGAGTGTTGCTATTCTCAGTTTACAAATGTCACACGGAGGCTCACTTGCAGAGCTGGGAACTGAACCCAAATTTCCTGACTCCCTGTCCAGTGCCTCAACACTGTAGCATTATTAGAGGGGTTGGGGAAGGACCACAATACAATGCTGTTGTGTATATTTTTAAATAAATAAGAATGAACAGCATTACTGGCATCAATGGAATTAGATTTTTTAAATTCCTTCAATTTTAATCAAAGGTAATAGTTGATTTTAAAAAAACCCACGGACACCTGATGCGTTGTTTGTGAAGTGCCCAGCACAACAGGGACCCAACATCAACTGAGCCAACTGGTCACTACCACACTACAAATAACAAACAGAACAACAAGAGTCCTACGGATACATTAGCCTGACACCGTCCCTTTAATTCATACAATTTGGCTACTGCAAATCTAGGTCCCTTCATGGTCATAAATTGTAATGAAAGTGCTGGTTTCAGAGGGGAGGGGAAAGATTAACTGCAGGTGGGATTAAAAGAAAACACACACACACACACACACACTTTAATGAACTGCAGCCAGGTTGCAGGCTGTGTCACCTAATTAAAATGCAACATCAAAAGAGAAGACCTGAAAGCACAACTTTTCCTTCTGCCTCTGATTGTCTCAAATGTGAGTATCAGCACTTTCTGGCCTCATGAAATATTGAGCCTCCGAACTTCCAACCGCAGCACATTCTGTCAAGTCATTTCTGAGGGAGTGATAGGGGTAATAAATGTGCTGCTGCCACATCTCCAGAGAAAGCATTGTAAAACTCTGCTCCTTGCCCGTGATGTGGGAGGGGTTCATGAACAGGCCTGGTGATTGACATCGCAAGAACTGACAACAACCCTCTTGGGTTTCATTCTCCATGGCCTTGGGACCCAGCAGGAATAGGGCATTGGCCTTGAGAAGACCTGGCAACCTGTACCCGGGGGCTCCAACTCTACTCTTACAGAAAGCGAGGATGCATGTGGCATAACAGCCATGCACAGCATTCGTGAGCAAGATGCCTGCCCCACTTCCCATGCACCAGCTGTCCCTCCAGCACTCCATTCATGACCTGGGCCCTAGGACACGCTTGTGTGTGCCCTTGCCTGGGGCAGGCCCACGTGACACTGATAGCAGACTGACAACCCTGAAGAATCAAGTACAGCCTTCACTCAGCCAGCATGTTTCAGCCTGGCCTGGCTTGCAGGGATGCCTGGAGAGAGTCATTAATTAGATGCTAATATTAATTCTTATTCTGCCATGATGGGGCAGAGGGAGAGGGTCAGTCTGCTGACACTGCCAACAGGGCCCAGAAGCAGCTTTGTAGGTGGTTTTTGATGATAGCACCACTGGAAATCAGGCTGGGCCCATCAAATAAGGCTCATGTGGGACAGCAGGTGGGGGATACACTGGGTGGCCAATGACCTGGACCAGATTCAAACCAGCGAATCAGAAGCCAAAGGAGCCAGAGAAGAGGAACCCGGCACCCCTGCAAGGGAATCCTCAGAGGCTTTTGCTCTAAGGGCAGCATTATTGAACCTTTGGCCTGTGCTTCCCATCAGCTAAGGTGATATATTCAGTCCCCTAATTGGAGAGGGACCTCCCCGCTCCCCTACAGCATCTCCTGCTGGGAGAGGGAGTGACGGGGCAAATGAGAGCTCTCCCAACAGCCAGTGCTACTGACAGAAAATCTCTGGTTCTCTTTGTGGCTGCCACTAACCCACTCCCAGAGGTGTCAATTAAAGGCTCGAGCAGCTAGGGATGGTACCCAGTAATCTGGAATTTGTCTCTCACCTTGAGGGGGGGGGGGAGAGGAACCCATTAGCCAGGTGGTCTGAGCATGGGTGGAACCCCATAGACAGAGGCTGCATTGGGGGGGAATCCCAGCTGGGGATGGGGCTCAAACCTCTGGTTACTGTCCCCCCTTCCAGGCTGGCACAGACCCTAGGCCGTGCTCCCATCAGCCCCTGGAGTCCCATCCCACTACCGACCCCCGCTCTAGGGCACAGACCAATCGTTTCTAGCATGAGCCCTTTGGCTCCATCAGAGCTTCCAGCTGATGTGGTGATTTCGATCTCCAGCCTGGCCTTGGCTGCTGGCCAGCAGCGCATGCCACAGGGATGCCATTGGGGTCTGTCATACAGGCAGCTGGCCGGCCCCTGCTCAGCACAGACCAAGCCACAGCAAGGCCCAGCGGAACAGGAACATTCCCCCCCCAGATTGCCTGGGATTCTGGGAGGAGGGGGGCAGCTCCACTGGAGCCAGAAGAACCAGCAATGAGGACTAACTCATCCCCATGTTTTCCTTCCTGTTGGGTGTGCCCCACTGGAGAAACAGTAGGGTCCGGACCTCTGGCTGGGCCAGGCCTTGAGGTACAAACCTGTCCAAGATCTAGTGATGGTTCAGTCCCAGAGTCCAAACCTCCTGCTTTGGGATCTGGAACAAGAGTGAAGACATAAGACCGTCTCCCCCTCATCCCTCAGTGTGGGAGAAGCTGGGGTTGGGGGTACAGGGACTAGAGGCAGGATGGGGAGCTGAGGTACAGGTCAGGGATGCAGATGAGGGGCAGTGGGCTGGGAGCTTGGTTGTGAATAGTAAGCTGAAAATTCTTGCCATTTTCTGGATTTATCATCATTTCCTGAATTGGAAAGAAGGGCACCAGAGACTAGAGAGTTAGAGCAGGGGGAGCTGGGAGTCAAGCATCCTGGGTTCCATTCCCAGCTCTGGGAAGGGAGTAGGGTCTAGTGGGTTACAGCAGGGGAAGCTGAGAGTCAGGACTCCTGGGTCCTATCCATGGCTCTGTGCTGACTCACGTGAGGTTAGATGCCAGTATCACTACATCCGCAAATGCTGGCCCAGCTCCCTCTCCCCTGTGCAGTATGGTCCATGTTGCCTCTCTCCCCTCCCCCTGCACATGAGCACCAGGTGGGCGCCAAGCCAGCATGCTGTGCTCTGGTTACAGCCCCTGCCAATGCTAAAAGAGAAACATAAAGCAGACAAAACTGTCTCTCCCTCTCCCTTCTGTGCTTGCAGCAATAACAATGATCTAGGTCTGCGAGCCACATGAAGAAGCTGGATTCAACTACATGAGAAGGGAAAAGATCCCAGCCAGACCTACCGCTGTTAACCCTTTCAGGAGCATGCTCCTTCTCCCCACCAGAACACCTGCACTGTCTGTCCTTTAATGCAGGGTGCTCTGCATACCCCTCCCTCTTGCTCAGCTCCCTCCCTTCAGCAGGCATCCCATCTCTCCAGAGCAGGGGTCTTGGGTTACTGCAGAGAGGGAGCCGGGGCTGTAGTTCATGAATAATGAAGCAGCAAGTGAGCAGAATTGATCTGAGCTGCTAATGAGTGTCTGAGTGCAGGAGGGGCCGAGGAGGGGTGCACTGCTCTCTTAGTCCCAAATCAGGGGGAACCTGGAGAATCCTCTCCACTCCACCCCCACTTCCTTTTACTGCATGTAGAGTGCCCCCTGTGCATAGAGACCCTGCCCCTCGCCCTCACTCACAGCAGAGCCAAGCATTTTATATGCCCAGTGTGGTGGTGTGAATGACAACAGGTTGGACAGGGCCAACCTGGCCCGTACGGGTATGTCTACACTGCAATAAAACGCCCAGGGCTGGCCAGTGTCGGCTGAATGGAGTGCCCCATTCTGCTCCCAAGGCCTCCGAATGTGAGGAAGGGTCCCCAGTGAGCAGCGAAAGGCAAGGCTTGCCAAGTCCTGCTTGGGGGAAGCGAATGAGTCACCAGCTCTGTTGCCTTCTCTCGGTAATTAAGTGCAGAGCAGTGGGGAGAGGAGCCAAGCAGCTGCCTCCCAGACAGGCATCACACTTTGGTATCATGTGCCCACAGCCAGATGAGTGGCCGCAGTGGCAGCTCCTGGCAAATGGGGCAGAGGTATCTAGCCAACTGGACCCCAGCCCCTTAGAACCCCTGCCCTTAACAGTGTTGTCAACTCTTGTGATTTAAAGGCAAGTTTCATGATATTTGCTGTTTTTCTTAAGGCCCCAGCTTCTGGAGTCATGGGATTACTAGAGAATCTTGGATTTCATTTGAAAAAAATTCAAGTTTCTAGCCCTCGGGGTTGCACAGCAAAGGCCAAAAACGTGACCCAAGTGCGACCAGGTTCAGACACTAGAAGGCAAATCTAAAGAACCAACAACGTGTTTTATGTTTAAAATCTCATTATCTTGACATCAATATCCAGACTTTTTGGGGACTGACTCATGATTTTTAAACACTTGGGTTCTCTCTCCATCTTCCCTATGCCCCCCTAAAGCCCCCACCTCTCACATCCGCCTCTGCCCCTACCTAAAACCCGTACAGGCACCTGCCTCCAAACCCCACACTATCAGCCTAGTATTCAGCTCTTGCACTACAATACCACCCGTGCCCATCCTCAGGATCCGTCCCCTAGAGAGATCGAAGGGTTCAGGGCCTCCTCCCCTCCCTTCCAGGCAAGGGGCAGTGCCCAGGCCCAGGAGAAAGTACAGCTGCAACAATAGGACCTTCGGCTTCAGACGCAGAACCAGCATTTTTGGGAGCCGAGTCCCTGTTTCATCTGAGCTTTTCTGGTAAACCCCAGAAGATCAACGATCCCCTGGAGAAGCCTGGGCCTCATGTGAGCAGATTTATTATTATTACCACCCACAGTAGGAGAACAAGCCTTTCTGCTGGAGCATCAGGCAGGCTGAGAGCTGGGGGGGGAAGACTGGGCCAAGACTCACACCACAACAGGACTCCAAAGCAGGAGTGACGTGGTCAGCCTGGCAAGCATGGACAGCCCCACCCCATGAGGGCAGGAGACCAGCCAGAGGGAGAGAGCCCACGAGGGGTGGGGGGTCTCCCTGCTTGCCAGGCTGCCGACATCACTCCTGCTTTGCCTGTTGTGGTGAGAGTCTGGGCCCAGTCTTCCCCCAGCACAGCCTGCCTGATGCTCCAACAGAAAGGCTTGTTCTCCTACTGTAGATAGTAAGAATAATGGTAATAAAAGCCAGTGCAAACCCTGCAGCCCCGCCCTAGGCACAGGGCCCCACAGATCTCGTCTGGCCTTTTCATTCAAGCACAACATTCTCCCTCCTAGCACTATAAACAGCAAAAGCAGCATGATCTGCAGCCCCAGAGCCCTTCATGCAGGCTCCATACAAATGGCCCTCAGAAGAGACAATGAGACCAGTGAGATGTCAGCAACAGATGCAAACAGCAGCCCTGGGAACTTGTGGGGTGGAGGCTGGAACTGCACTGTTAGTTCTCAGCTTGTCACTGTACAGCAGAAGTCTCCAATGGGAGTTTTATTCCTCCCTCCCACACATAGATGGGGCACAGCTAGAGACACTGCTCTGTGCCACTGGAGACCCCTCCATATCCTAGAGCCCCAAATCTCCTGAAAATCAGTATGGGCCTGTGTGCACACTCAGCAACCAGTAAGGGGACCCACCTGCAGGGCCGGCTCCAGGCACCAGCTTAGCAAGCAGGTGCTTGGGGTGGCCACTCCGGAGGGGGGGGGCGGCACGTCCAGCTATTCGGCGGCAATTCAGCGGAGGGTCCCTCACTCTGGCTCGGAGTGAAGGACCTCCCGCCGAATTGCCGCCGAAGTGCCGCAGATCGCGATCGCGGCTTTTTTTTTTTTTTTTTTTGGCTGCTTGGGGCGGCAAAAACTCTGGAGCCAGCCCTGCCCACCTGCCTTGTTACCATCACAGATCACACACACACAGCCAGCCACAGACATGCCTGCTGATTAGGACAATGAGGGGCTGCAAGGGTGCCCCTAGTGTCGCAGCCCAAGCCAGGCAGCCTCTGCGCTGCATGGAGCTGGCAGCAGCTCCTCCATCCATTCCCCCGAGGCTCCTTCCGCTCTCCAGCTCTGTTTGGAGAGTCATCAATTTCCCACTTTGAATGTCTGAGAAGTCCAATAAGTTCAGGGAAGAGCTTCATCTCCTCAAGCCAAGGGAAGGCGGGAGGCTGCATCCCCGGAGAGCCCCAATTACCCTTACGTGATGATAAACACATTCCCCTTTGCAGCAGCCAAGCTGGCTCTGCCTGGCACCTGCTGCCTAGGCCACAGCTCTCCTTCTCCACCAGTGGCAAAGGGGGAAGTGCTGGAACCTGGGGGGTGGGGGTGTCCACAGGCACAGTTAGAAAATTACTTTCTCTGAAGACTATCTGTGAAAAAGAAGCAGCAAGGCAAGAAGCCTCCACTTCTCACAGGCATGGCTGTTCCTGTGGCCAGCCCTCTGCATCTGGGCCATGGCAACCTTCTTCTTCTGGTCACTGCTGGAGGCAGCATGACGGACTGGATGGATCAATAGTGGAGGAGGAATGCCAGGCTGACAGGTCTCCCATTTCCCTTCAAGTTCCAAAGCATTCCCAACTCAACGAGAGCAGTGAAAAGGCACCCAAAGCCAAGGCCAGGGTGGGAGATTCCTTGCAGCTTTCTGAAACTCTTATGTCTCTCAGAAATGTGGTCATGAAACAAGTGGAGCCCAGAATTTTCATCCTCTCACTACCCTGCCCCTGATCACAGAAGGGTTATGTCTAGCAACACAGGGCTGGAAGTACTGCATCAGACTAACAGTCAGTTTAGTCCATATCCCACCTCCTGCCATCCCAGATGAGATTCTGCCTCCTAACATGCTGGATGTGCCCATCTTCTCCAGCAGTGTCCAATACAGGAAACTTCAGCAGAAGATGCTTTCTCTGACCCACAATACTTTTGGCCTATGGAGCGGTACTAGGCAGGGGCTCCTTTCTGACCCATGATCTCCGTTGAAGTTGAGGATGAAGCTGAGCCTTGCAAAGGCCAGAGGTTCCTTTTCTCCCGCTAAATTAAATACCCAGAGCAGAATCATGAGTTCCTGGGAACAAGGAACATCTCCATGAGCAGCTGGGCACACTCTTCACCAGTGAAGCCAGCAGGATGGTATCAAAGCCCAGCTGCAGCATCCCTTTAAGGCTGAGCGAGCCAAGGCCTAGCTGGCTCCATTACCCTGGCCTCTCTCCCTCCAGAGGCAGGAGGTTACTTACATCAATTCTGTTACATTAATGGAGAGATAAAAATCAATTAGAGCAGCACATGGAATCAAGCCGCTGACACAGGCAATCCTGGCACCTGCAGGGCCCTGGAGGCAGTTTAGCCCCCACTGGGCAGAGCAGAGTGGGGAGAGCTGGGTGCAGAGGGCAGAACTGAGAAGGGTAGACAATTGGGCAAGGAGGTGGGTGCTAAGGGCAGAGCCAAGGCTGGGACTGGGACATACGGAGCTAGCTTGGAGGAATGCAAATTATGGAAGGGACTGAGAACTCCAGATTGGCACTAATGCATGATGCAGCTCCAGGGCAGACCCACGTGGGAACTCAGTGGGGACAGACATACCCTGAGTAACCAGGGTGCAGCCACGCAAGGGAGCCTGGCAAGCCTGGCATTTCCAGCCTGTAGCTTTGCCGTGGTTTGGGGAATCCTCATCTCCCACGGTGGAAGGGTGTGCGAAGTGGTAATTGTGCTGCTTGTAGCAGACGGCAGCCATATGAACAGATGGCACCTGCTCTGAAAGAGATTCCACACACATGCAGCAGGGGCCCTACACAGCTCCCTGCAGAGACTCCAGATCAGATAAGGAGTGGGATTCAGAGATATTAACTGCTCGGTGCAGAGTCCATGTGCGTGGGGGCAGACCGGAAACACCATGGGGTCCATATCCCCCGACGGGTCTCCCTGGCTTTGAGTGCAGAGGTGTCCCCAGTGCCACCCTCCTAACCGATGCTAATGGATTCCTCAGCAGGGAGGTGCGGATGGAATGTGCCACAGAGACTGAGTGCCCCTTTACATTACATGTCCCCAGACCATTCTCATATTATGGGATGTTTGATCTGGGAGGTGTCTTCTTCTGGTTTCCCCCTCCCCATCCTCCCCATGCACTGCAACAAACACATGCCAAGGGTCCATGACAATACAATAACATGACTGCGACTGCTGCCTTCAGGGCTAGTATTCTACAATATTGCATCCCAGGCACCGAAAGGCGGATGCAGAGCACTGCAATACGGGCAACAGAGCATGAACACAGAGCTCCGCACAGAGGGCATTGCAGCACAGGAACAGAGCACTACAAAGCAGGCTCAGAGCATGGGTCTTACTGTATGGTCATAGAGCACCCCAGCCACAGGGACCACAGGGCGGGCACATAGTATTGCATAAGAACGGCTATACTAGGCCAAAGGTCCATCTAGCCCAGTGTCCTGTCTTCCAACAGTGGCCAATGGCAGGTGCCCCAGAGGAATGAACAGAACAGGTAATCACCAAGTGATCCATCCCCTGTCCCCCATTCCCAGCTTCCGGCAAACAGAGGCTAGGGACACCATCCCTGAGGTGCCATAAGGTGGGTGCTGAGCACCTCAGGGCAGAAGCAGAGCACCACAGGACAGGCATTGCAGTAGAGGCACAGTGCACTGCAGGCGCCACAGGGCAGATGCAGCGCACTGCTGGTACCACAGGGCAGGTGCTGAAGAGAGGCAAAGAGCATCGCAGGGCAGGCATCACAGCATGGATGTAGAGTAGGGTGCTGCAGTATTTTATCCCCTGAAGGGATGCTGTTCCATCTGCCAAGATCCCTGAAGCAGTCCCCTGGGGGGCAACAGGTAGGAGGCAGCCGCTGCTGCCTTATCAGCTTCCATGGTTATTACAGTAATGACAGGGCCTCATTTGCATTCTTTGTGTCTCACCCAAGCTCTCCCTTCTGCTGGGGACAGATAACACGGCAGCTGTGATGCATGGCATGAGAGCTGCTGAGCTTGGCGACGAAGTCACAGCTCTTCCTGTCTCCCCCCACATGCTGCTCCTTGACAGCAGATAGCTGAGGACGAATGGGGAAATGCTGGCTGTCTCTCTTCCCCTGTCCTTCCTCCCACCAAATCTCCAACTCTCCCTGCTTGGGAACAAAGGCACCAAAGTTGAATAGCTGCAAAAGGGACCAATGTAAAAAAGCAACAGGCCCTGTTGCCACAGCAACAAAGCCCAGCATCCCTGGCTGGATGCATTCAGGCTTCCAGGCTCTCTGCAGAGGTCTGTGCAACTGAGGAATTACCTGGATTGCCCACCTGCACAGAGCCACAGGGGATCAATCTGGCTCTGTCTATAGCATGTGGCTGGATGAAATATCTCTTGCTCCTCAAATGCGTGACCCTGGGAGCAGGGCTCCCACCCAACCAGCCAAGGAGATGAGGATGCTTAGCGTCACAGGCAGTATGAGCTGAGAACTCCAGGGCTGCAACCTTACTCTGGGAACCAGGGTATGTTATTGTTTTGACCACAGGCCTGGTAGCTAGGAGCTCCTGGCTCCTAATCCTAGCTCTACGGAGCAGTGTGGTACAGCAGACAAGAATGGGAATAGGAGCCGCCTCTGACATTAACACCTCCTCCGTCATGCTAGGAAAGGCCTTTATTCTCTCTGCACATCAACCTGCATGTCTGTAAAATGGGGACAAAAATATTCAGCGACACCTTCTCAGGGAGAATGAATCAATGAATTCTCACAAAGCAGGAAGGTGGCACTAGAACCACCCCATGATTGAAGAAACCAATGGGCCATCTTGTCTGGAATCCTGTCTCAAGTAGCTGCCAGTGCTAGGGGAAGAGAATAACCCGCCTATGGAGGGTGGGACTCCCCACAAGAGTGCCTCCTCATGGCCAAGCAGCTCTCTTCCCATTTGGGGCCCCTAACAACAGCTGCTCAGGTTCTCCAGTCGGTCTGCCTCTTCACATGACTCGGCCCTCCAGCCAAGTTGCAATTTAAGTCTGCCCCTTTTCTGTGGTAATAATGTCTAAACTCAAAGGAACAGAAACACTTCTGTCCTTCCTAGAATCAACCCTCTGCACACTCTTCACCAGGCTCTGCTGAGCTCTTCCTTATTCTGTCCCAGAGTGCTGCCTCCCAGGACCTTCTCCCTGAATGCCCAGCTCCTCCTGCGTTCCTGACCCTCAGGGCTTCTTCCCTGGAATGTCTCTTCCCCCAAGCCTGCTTTAGGAATCTCCTTCTCCCCAGCTGCCCTTTCCCTTCAGAGACAGTCTCAGTACCAGAGGTCTCCTGCAGGCCCCTCTGTTGGTCCTTTTCCCTTTAGTCCAGGCCTTCTTCTAAAGTCCAGCTTTCCTAGTTTTGCGCCTCTTTCAGGACTTAAATTCCTTTTCGAAGCCCTCACCCAATCCTGCCCTTCTCTCAGGGCCTGCTCCCCAGGGGTGCTCCCTTCCCCTGCAGGTCAGCTTTTCTTCCAAGCCTTCTCTCAGGGTCCCCGTCCAGGGATGTTCCCTTCACCTACAGCCCAGCTTTCTGATGCTTTTCCAGAGCTTTCTCTCAGGAGAGGATCCCAAGGCCTACTTTCCGCCTGACCCTGTGCCACCTGTCTAGCCTCAAGCCCTTCACTTACAGTAGCCAACAAGCTCTCCCCATTGGTCCTGGCACCTCCTCCAGGTGTGCTCTCCGCTGCCTCTTACCCCTTAAGTGCTTGTGTGTGTGTGTGTGTGTGTGTGGGGGGGGTTATTTCTCGTCACATTACCCTTCTAATTAACCTCACTCTGCAATACTATCCCATGCTTTCTGATCTCAAGCTGCTGATCCATTTATGTGCTGAAGTGTGAGAACTGAGGCCCCTTCCCCTTCATTAATCCCTGCTGGTTCAACTGCAGAGGCAACCCTCCTTCACAGACATTTCATACCCTTGACCGAAATTTGCTAAGCTATGTGCCGCCACATTATCCTGCTGCTATGAGTGCTGCAGGTTACATATACATTGTGGAAAGAAGCATTTCCTTTAACTGTCCCTGTTTGATGTCGTTTAGGGCCCCTCTGCTCCCTCTTGTGATCCTATCATGGGAAAGAAAAAGCAGAGCACCTACGTGGTCCTGGCCAATGCAGCTGGGGATCACAGACCTTCTCCACAGCAATGCAGATCCTAGGGTTCCCTTAGAGCAGGGGTAGGCAACCTATGGCACGTGTGCCGAAGGCGGCACGAGAGCTGATTTTCAGTGGCACTCACACTGCCCAGGTCCTGGCCACCAGTCTGGGGGCTCTACATTTTAATTTAATTTTAAACAAAGCTTCTTAAACATTTTAAAAACCTTATTTACTTTACATACAACAATAGTTTAGTTATATATTACAGACTTATAGAAAGAGACCTTCTAAAAACATTCAAATGTATTACTGGCACGCGAAACCTTAAATTAGAGTGAATAAATGAAGACTCGGCACACCACTTCTGAAAGGTTGCCGACCCCTGCCTTAGAGGGATGAGAGGAGAAGCAAACTGGAGAGGATCTTCTCTGGTTTAGGTAGGTGCCTGATGGATCTTGAGGACAATGGATGCATCTGCAGAAGCTGGAGGCCCATTCTGAAGTGGGTGGTGAAGAGACCCACAAACTTAAAGAAGCATTGGTTTCCAGCAGACACCAGAGTACCTCAAACATGCAGAACATTAGAGACTGCAGAGGTCCCAAGACCTCGTCCTCAGGAGTAACAGCACCTTAGAATGGCTGGGAGCAGAGGTGGGTCTGTCACCTGGCATGCAAGCGAGTGGGAGCTGGCCACTTCTGGCGCAGGGGAAGCAGGCACAGGTAGTGCTGAATGTGATGGGAAGAAGAGTTCGGCCTCCTCTTTCCCAGACAAAGTGAACCCAGGGGGAGAGGGTACACAGCCTGCAGAAGAGGAAGATGATGTGGTCTCCGGCCAAAGCAGGGTCCAAAGGGAGCATCCCCTTCTTTCCCCACTGGCAGCAGAGATAGCTCCCTTCTTCCCACAAGCTCAGGCTTTCTGCTGCTGCTGAAGTTGCTCACCTGTTAATTCTGATGGGCTGAGTCAGCAGAACAAGCTTGGAGAAAGACTTATCCAAGTATTTAGACAGAAAAGCAGTGAGAGAAAAAAAGGGTGGCGAGAGTGAGCATGCGAAGAGCATGAGAGTTCAGAGCAGGAGAATGATCAGTGAGAGCTCAGAGTGAGCAAGCGTGTGCAGAGACAGCAAGAGCATGAGAAAGAGTGGGCCCAGTGGGTTCAAGGCAGGGGGCATTGGGAGCCACAACTCCTGAGTCTGCTACTGCCCTGCTGTATGACCTTGGTCAAGTCGCTTCCCCTCTCTGTGACACAATTTCTCCATCCCTTGTATGGGGGTAGTTGATATCTCCCAGAAGGATGAAGTGTTTATAATGCTCCATGTAAGTGCTAAGCATTGTTACTACATTAGCTCTGTCCTCTTGCTTCAGCTGCTTCTAACTGGCACTGTCTGACAACTCAGATAAGTGCACAGTGTTGCGAGAAAGGGACCAAGAGTCCTACTGCACGTGTTTGCAATGCTGTTAGATTCACACGCTGGCATCTGCAGCTGGTCCATGCTGTGATTAGAGCAGGAGCTTTGACATCTCATGGAGCAATCTTATTTCCCTGGATTGTTTGCTCATGAAGTGCATTCCCAGGCAGGGCTGTGTGTCTCTAAAGACCATTTGTCTTGAAATTCAGCCATCAGGAAAACCAGAGGATGGCAGGATGTTTGCATGAACAGCCAGTGAGGATCAGGTTGACAAAGAAGATGCTTGTGGAGCTTCTGCTCCATCTCTCATCTGGTTTGTAAGACATTACAATCAAGTCCTCTATCCTGGATGAAACCACAGGGTGACCTGAGCCTGGGGCCCCCATCTCCTGCAGTCCTGGATGAGATCACCCAAGCTTGGTGCACCATTCCCTGTAGTCCCAGATGGGGCCATTGGTTCATCTGCTGCAATTGTTATTTATCAGGGATTTGAAGTTTACAAAATGGCTCAAGTTTAAACGGGGGGAAAGCTTGCCATGTTCGGGGACCTCAAGGGGGAAAAGGTACATTTTTGGGGGTGATAATAGGACACCTGCATGTCTCAGATGCATTGAAATATAATTTCTCTTTGAAAACGTGAGCCATTCCACAATTCCATGGACATGAACTTTCTGGGTGCCAGGAACAGGCCCGAACAAAGGCATAAAAGTAGTTGCAAAGAGTGTTGCCAAGAATTTCTTGCCAGCTTTGAGCCAGTCTATTTAATGTAGAGCATTATTTGCCACAGTATGTTGTAATGTCCCGGGGACATTAATTCACACGTGGTCGAATCCCATCCCATTCCTGACCTAGGATTTGGAATAACCAAAGACCCATTTCCTACATCAGAGGGGTAGCCGTGTTAGTCTGAATCTGTAAAAAGCAACAGAGGGTCCTGTGGCACCTTTAAGACTAACAGAAGTATTGGGAGCATAAGCTTTCGTGGGTAAGAACCTCACTTCTTGCATCTGAAGAAGTGAGGTTCTTACCCACGAAAGCTTATGCTCCCAATACTTCTGTTAGTCTTAAAGGTGCCACAGGACCCTCTGTTGCCATTTCCTACAGACGCTAATGCATTTGTGTAACTTTGTTCACATGAGTAGCCCTATTGGAGACAACAGAGCTACTCATGTGAGTTAAGTATTGGCAGAATTGGGGCCAAAGAGATTAACTGCAGAGAATCCAGGAGGTTTCTAGACTGAGTCCACTGTAGGCTGGGGCAGGAGTTTGGAAATTTAGCCAGTGCTGTGTGGATACTCAGGCAGTGAGATGTGATCGATACAGCACACAAATACAGACCTCACTATCAAATCTCTGTGCTTTGATCATAGTCACCTCCAATATAAGCACTTAGGGATCTGGGGCAAAATCAGTACTTGGTCCTGCTAGTGAAGGCAGGGGGCTGGACTCGATGACTTTTCAGGGTCCCTTCCAGTTCTATGAGATAGGTATATCTCCATAGTTATATATTTATTTATTTATATAAGCAGAGCTGGGGAGATGGTACAAACTTGAATTTTTAAATGAATTTGCTGTGACTATGTTCATGTGCCTTTTGCATTCGTTTTCCCAGGAAGACCTCCATGAACAATCTCAGCCACAGCTAGTTTTAAAGGAATGCTGGGCCAATATTCTCAGAAAGGGAATCTTGAATCTCAGACATTGAGATGGGGAGCCTGACTGTAGGAGTCACATCCACCCGCCCCATACAATACCATGTGATCTGTGCGGCCAATCAACAATAGCTTGTATATCAAATGCTTGTAACCAAGGAGTTACTAGTAAAGAATTCTATGGCAAACAATTTGGAATGAGAAAATAAATACCAGAAAATTGAGACAAATTCATCTGCAGGAAGAGGCAAAATGCACCTGTGAAAGGAGTTCTAGATGATTCTCCAAACTCTGGGTGTGACAGAGAAGCTCTGAGCAAGCGGAGCCAGGGAGGTATGGCCTCTGCCCCAGCTCAGTCATGCGAAGTTCAAAGGTGAGGGGAAGCAGAGCTCTGCAGGAGGAGCCTGTCTCCAGGCTTTCTGTCTGAAGGCTGGAAAGAAGGGAGCCAAGCACACAAGAGAAGAGGAAGAAGAAGGAGCAGGAAGGGGAGGGGTTATGCAGGACCATGACAAGCAGGAGGAGCAGTGGTGAAGGGTCCAGAGCGCTGTCTCTGGCATAAGAGGAAGGTGCTAACATGCAACCCATGATAAGAAAACTGTACAGGGCTGTACATGGGATGGGAGAGGGGGGTTGTTTGCCACAGGTGACTGGCTCTAATTAATTAATTATTCATATCCAGATTTAGCAAGCACAGTGTTACATCGCCAAACTGCTCAGCCATGGCAATAAATAACTCAACCCCATTCCCACATCATCCCTGCAGAACACTCAGAACCAGATCCTTGGTTCTCTGCTACCAGCATCGTCTCTCTTTCCTTTCTCTCCTCTTCCAACCAGCCCTATCCTCCCATTCCTCTTAAAGAGGCAGGACCCCCAATATCAAAGCAGACAGAACTGTTTCAACCAAAGCACAATGCACACTTGACACTGAGGCTACTATAAGAGCACCATACACCAGGTTTGAATCTGCAAGTTGCTGAGTGCCTGAGAGATGCTGACAGTAACAGATCAGAGGTCTGGATGTGGGCCTGGGCCCAGGGCTGCGAATGGTCCTGCTCCCCTCATTGCTGCAGGCAAGGGAAGAAGGCTGCCGCTCAGCTCCCAGAGACTTGGGGGGAGGGGGGTGCAGACCATGGTGCGAATGAGAGGGAATCCCCAGAATCTGCAGTGTGTCTGTGGCCATGGTACGCCGCAGTGTTAGATCTCACAGGAAAGGCTCCTTCAGATGGCCCCAGACCCCAGCACAAACTAACCAGTTCTTTTAATGCAGTTGAGGCTGCAACTGCCCATGCAGAAAGAAGCCTGTGGCACCAAACCCAGTTCAGTACAGCGCTGGTGGAAGTGATCCAAGCTGGGAGGAGGGAGGCAGAGGCAGCAGAAATTAACCTTTAAGAAAACCTCTTAAAGAGCCTCTGGCAGGTTTTTCCATCTTTCATATTAAAAAACAAAACCCTCTGAATGTTCCTGCTTCTCACATTGTCTCGAAAAAAAATCTCACTCCTTTCTTGGATTACTGCTTTTTAAGGCTTAATACAAAGCCAGATCCTGATGTGATGCTCTGGGAAAAGCCTGCCCCAGGGCTCATTCCAAGATAATAGGATATGAATTACAAACTGGATAAACAGCACTAAGTGACACCACAATCCCCTCAAAGTGCCTCCAGTGATCTACGGCTGCCTTTAAGGGTTTTTTCCCTTCTGTGCAGATGGGTATTTCCCAGCACAGCTCTACCATTACTTGAGCAAACTCCCTGGAGAATCAGCTTGGGGGGCCGAGTGGAGAGAAAAAGACAGTGAGAGGAGGAAGTAGATGAAAAGTGGGGGGAAAGATGGGGGGGGGGGGGAGAAAAAGAAGAGGTAGGAACAAGTTGATGCATGAGAGGCAGAGAAAGAAGGGAAGAGAGAGTGGAAAAGACTGAGTGAGTGAAAGGGGGCTGACTGGATGGGGAGAGAGAGAGAGCACGGAACAGACATGAGAAGGGAGAAATGGATTGCTACATCATTTTCCTCAAGTGAAATGATATTCTGCATTAACACAAACACCCCTGACAAAGCCCCTGGAGCCCATGTGCAGGGAAACATGGCCAAATATTTCATAACTATTTCAGCAAGAGGGGCTGCAGGAACTCTAGTGATGCAAAGGCAGTGACAGAGCAAAGGCTTCTTCTAACATATTATGCACAAAACCTGCATGTTCAAGGCTGCAAGGGGAATGCAAAGAGCAGCATAAATATAGCACGGAGCCAGGTTTTTGTAATCAAATCCATTAAATCATATCAACCTGCTCACAAGAAATAATCCAGGAGGTAATAATGAAACAGCCATTAATATAGTCTGGTTGTTCTTCGTCCCAAGTGTGAGATGCAAAACAGACTATATTCTAGAGCAGAACCCTCATAAAGAGAACGGACTAATCCAGTGTCACATTGAGCAGCTTAGACCTTTCACAGATAGACTCAGATCCCCCTGTTCCAAAGGTACCAGCCCCTGATGTATAAGCTAACAGGGACTCTCCATTAGCTATTAGCAATACAGGGCCTAGGACACACAGTGCAGCAGCTCTGATTCCATCCACAGGAGGGCAGTGTTGCCCATGCAAACTAGCTAATTCATCACATTGTTCAAAATTACTGATTAAAAAAAATAGCTGCAGTTACCCTCTCTCTTGATATACACTGTCCCATCTGCAAGCACTGACATTGAGATACCGTTGCATTCAGGCCTGAACACACAGCTCCCATCGTGGTTTATCATCACCTGCTGCAACCCCCATGACAGGGACCATTGACTTAGCATTGGATACAAAAACCTCCTTGCATATTTGCAAATCCACTGTCAGCTAAAAACAAATGTGCAGGATGGCTCAAAGGCCAGCACCTCAATGCTACCATCAGTCCAATTCATCCTGCTGAGAAACTGTCAGTCAGAGGCAGCTTGTACTGCCTACTTCTGGGAAATCCAATCAGTAAGCCCAAACTGATGGAGAGGTGGAGCTGAGGTTCCTCAAGTCATTTGGAAATGCTCAGCCTGGAGTACTTATTGCTGTCATCAACTGCAAAAATAGAATAGTTTGTACTTAAGTAAGCACCTTTCGTTGAGGGTCTCAAAACCCTTAACATACATATTAGAGTTAGGTATTATTAACAACACACTTGAATGCATTATGTTTCATAACCATCCTCCTCATATGATGTGGGTAAATGTGAATTATCCCCATTTCATAGATGGAGAAACTGAGGCACAGGCAAGGGAAGAAAGTTGCCCAGTGTCAAAATAAAGCCTGGAGTTCTCTGCTTCACCTACAGATGACACTACCGTGGGTGTACCAAAAACATGTGAAGAACAGCTGCTCACTGGTGTAAGTACTGCTCAGGTCACACTGTACAGACTGCAACCCATGGCCTGTGTTTGAGGACCCAACAGTGCAAGATTGATGCTGCAGCAACCACCACTTTCCACTTCTGTTGTTCCTGTCATCTGAGAATGTGAGGCTCTTTATAAACATGAATTAATTCTCACAATATCCCCACAAGGAAGGAAAGGGGAATATAGAGATGGTTTCAACCCCCACTGAAATGCAGCCATCTCTGGGGTGGAACATAGCGACTGTTTAACAAACTAAACAACATGGCAGTTAATGAAGTTAATGGCAGTTAATGAAGAGGAATCTTGTATCCAACTGAAACTCTAGAGGGAATTTAATGAGGCACAATGGAATAACTTGGGCTGGAATGTGACCTGGACACCAGCACTTGAGCAAAGTGTCATGGGACCTCTAATGACGATAACCATCAGTACCTCAGCTTTCGGAGACAGCAGCAGCTCATCTCATTACTCTCGATGTAGTCCTCCCAAAGATTCCCTCTCCCCACTTGATACAGACTCAAGAAGCAAGAGTGCCACCTATAATGTCACAAACAGCACCTTCTGCAACATCAGAGGTTTACCAACCAAATACCAACCCAGGCCCAACCCTGCTCAGCTTGTGGAGAATCCTAGCATGAGGGATGGCTGACGTCTTTGGAGGTGGGTGGGGGAACCTAGCCTGGATTTGTGTTTCTTCCAAGAACCATAAAGCCAGAGAAGTAGGACCATGTTCCATTAGCAGCACCACAATTGAGCCTGTTCTCAAACAAAAAGTGCCAGCTCTCTCCACTGAACTTATTAGCCAACTTTCAAAGTTCTAGTATTGTATAATTTACAGATGCACCTAAGAGAGAGGGAGAGACACCTATCATAGAGGCTCTATTGTGTATCGGATCTATGTGTCAGCATGAAACAAACACTGCACAGTACAGAGGGAGATGACAAAGCTCGAGTGAGTGACTGAAAATTATATTCCACTGATACATGGAGCGTCTGTGTGTCTATTTATGTTTCTCAGTCTTGTCATTTGTCTCGCTCACTCTCCCCAGATTTTCTGCTGGTGACATCTCATTACAGTGCCGCTCAAGGGAAAAGAGGCTCCAAAATAGAGGGCAGGGGGCTGAGATCTGGGGAGAGGGATTTCCTCTTACTCCACGAGAGTCCGCACTCTTCGGGCAGACACTTTCTGAGACTGCCCCGAAGGCTGCTCTTGCAAAGGGGAAATGGCGCAGAGGACACACTGGATAGTTCACGTGCCATGGATGTACTGGCAATTAGAATTCTAAAATGTAGTGCTAGAGAGAAAGAATCTAGACTAAAGAAAAACTGATAAATGGAGAGAGAGAGAGAGAAAGGAGAGAGATAAAAAAGATAGAGCAGGAGAGACGCACACAGATTGAGAGAGAGATTAAATATAAAGAGTACAGAGAACCAGGCATGATCTGAAATTTGTTACTCAGAGCAAGGAGCACCATCAGGTCCCATAGAGCTGGCACTAGCCCCAAGCACTTGACTTCTGAGACAGAGGCCTTTAAATTCTGCTGCCTGTTGACTCTAAGGGGTGTCAAGCCCTGGGCCCCTCATGCCCCACTGGCTTGGTTGGTGCTTCATGTGGCCTACACAACAGTCAGCTTCTGAAGAATCCCAGCTTTAGTCTTAAAAACCAAAAATAAATTAAAACCCTTATATTGCATAGAAAATATCCCAAATGTGACCCAAGTCTAACCGAGGTCTGCACAGAGCCTGAAACAGTGCGCTGGTCCCCCATTAATTTCACTGAGTTGTTAGTTCTAAACCCTAATGATGGGTCTTTAATGTAACCCTTCTGCCCATCTAAGTTGGCAGCAACAAGGGCCGGGTTCTGTATCTAGGGGTTCTGTTTCAATAACACAATGCAAAACCGGCTCGAGCCCCCACCCAGTGACCTGGGACAATTACATACCACCCCCCTGGGTACCTCTAAGAGGCAATACTTCCCCTCTCGCAAGCACGGAGTCTGAGTGTAGCAGAAAATGTTTAATAACATGAGGTAAACGACATCAGCATAAGATTGGAAAAAACACCACAAACAGGATTCATAACACAAACCATGAGCAAAACCCACCCCAGCAAATTGGGCTGTGTCCTTTCCCTTTGTCTCTTGAATCCAACAACCCAAAAATCACCCAGAGTCCAACACCCCCAAAATCTCTTGGGTCCAGCAACCACCCAAAGTCCCAAAAGTCCAACAACCCCCAAAGTCTCTGTCCCTGGTCAGTGCAGCCCCAGAGCAAAAAAGGGGGGGCACGCAGGGTGTTTAAGGGGCACCTTACGTGATCCGAGGCTGGCCAGCCGTCTGTTTCTCCGTGGGGGTTCCGCCGCAGCCTTCACCACGAGCCAGTCCACTTTCCTGCCATCCTACGAACTGCTCCGCTCTACAAGCTGCTCCGCTCCACTCCGCTCCGCTCACCGACCTGTGAGCTGTTCCAGCCGTCCCCCAAACAGCTCCGCTTGCCGTTCCTTGGGCCACTCCAACCGGCCCCACAAGGCTCCACACCACTCGCTGCTCCTCCAGTCGTCCCCACAAATTGCTCCGCCAGCTGCTGAGCAATATAGCTTCAGGCTCCCCCACTTGTTAACACTTCACTCAGTGATCTCAGCTCTTAATAACTTTAGCTCTTTTGTGATTTCAGCTCTTAGTGATTTCAGCTCAATAGTAGGGGGAGCCCTAGTGCTGGTGCACCATTGGCCCAAAGTGAATTTAGCTCAGCAGCCTGTAACTAGACTCCTAATGGAATCAAAGTTAGCTCTGACATTCAACAGTGGAGAGAGGAGGTGGTGCAATTGGTGTTTCAAACCCTCAGAGGGGGCCCATACCATCAGGTACAAATACCTGTCCCCATCCTCTCTCAATTCACTGGGTTTTGTAACCCATTCCCCTTGTCAAGCAAGTGCTACTTAGGTAATGGTGAAGGACTCACTCAGTCCTTCTGTCATACAACAGTTCCACTGGCCTTGATTCACAGAATCAGGGTAACAAAACTTTATTCTTCCTGCCCCAATCATAGAGAAACTGGGGATCCCACACCAGCCAAAGTAACCACTTTCAGTTGCTGTTGTTCCATGCCAGGCGAGTGGGTGTGCCTATGCAAACAAGATCAGCCCCTGGAGTTCTTTTCCACACTCGCCATAATTCACCACCAGATGTCAGGGTAGAGCTCATCCTGACACTGCTTACATCAATAATGTCAGTATTAACTATTTCACTGCTGCACATTTTAGAAGATGGAGTGGTAGAGAGAGAGGGAGGTGGCTACAGGCAGGCAAATATCATATGTATAGCTGGCAGCTCCCTCCTTTCTTGGGCATGTCAATTCAAACACACAGAAACCTGGAAGATCCAAGTTGGCGTCACATAATTTCCCTCCTCATACTACCAATGGTTCCTGCCACATCTGTAGTTGACATGATCCCCATCATTGGAGATTTTAAAGACAGGTTAGACAAACACTTGACAGGGATGGTCTAGGTATGGCTTGGTCCGGTCTCAGTGCAGAGGGATGAACCAGATGACCTCTTGTGGTCCCTTCCAACCCTACATTTCTATGATTCTTTGACATGTCATTCTGCTGAGCGAGAGCCCCCCACCACATGCACACCTCACCACTCCAGAATCATTGCAGTCTCTGTACCAACCACTCTGGCTCCTGCAGCACAGCATACCCACTTTGCTCAGTATCACTTGAGCCATCAGTTACCACCAGGATTTGCCCACCTCCAGGACCTGCCCACTAAGGGCTGGAAAATTTGCCATGATATGTATGTACATGATTATGGTGTGCCAACCTCAACCCCTCTGAATCACATACCATGTTCAACTACAGAAATATCTACACAAGAGTCACAGAAATACCTGCCAAAGGCTACACAATGTCCACAAAGAGCATGGATGGATGCAGATCCAAGTATATCCTCTCTTGAAAAGTTCCCCCTCCTTTTGTAATACCTGCTATTTGGTGCAAGCCAGTTCTTGTCAAAGGCAAAGGATGTGCTAGTCAGACACATAAGAGAGTTTGCATAGCCACTGACAGAAAAATTCTCTCGGTCTCTTTTTCAAGTCCTCCCTCCAGCATGTCACCATCACAGACATATCCACCCCGGACACAAGACTATACCATATCCACAGTAATTCCCATCCTAGAAGGTGGCCACAGAAACATTCACCACAGAGAGTCGACGTAATGTTTGCAGAGGGTGCCCACAAGCAGCACCCACCATGGGCCACCCCCATAATGTCCCACATCAATTCCTGTTGTGCTCACAGCAATGCCAGCCACAGATCCTACACACAGTGTAAATTCACAAGACACCCTCATCTCAGGATACAAATCTAGATCAGAAAAGCAGTGGCATGATCCAGATTGCTCTAGGCACAGCATTATTACAAAGGATCAGGAGTAGAGGAAGCCCACAGCACTTACCACTTTGAAGTCCTCTGGGTTGCATTCCATTCCACGGAAGAAGCAGGACAGCAGCATCTCCCGGATATCATGGCCAGCCCGATCATTAAACTCCAGCATGTTGAAGGGCTTTGGCTTGAAGTTTCGGAAGTTGGCCTTATCGTGTAGGATCTCCAGCTGCTTCTCATCGGCCATCTGGGTGTCTGGGATCTCATACCTGGGAAAACAGGGCACAGAGACTTCTTTATCCTTGTTGGAGCGAGTCCTGTCCTCGCATATACAGGTGCAACTCCCACCAAGCTAATCTCTGCTCTTAATGTCATCGATTACTTCAAAGGAGTTATTTCCACATTGACACCAATGTCATCACTGATAGCAGAGCTGGCCCACTAACTTAAGTGGGATGTCTATAATTGAAGGACAGAATGTAACCTTGTAGTACAGCACCAATGCCCAGCATCCAGGCACCTCCAGTACTGACACAAGACTGTGTCTCCTCTGCTGTAGAATAACACAGCACCCTTCAGCACTGAGATATGCCTGTGTCCCTTGTTCTACAATATAGCACAGGGCCTAGGCCCAAATGCCAAGTTTTGTGCTGCTCCATGCGTGACATTTTAAGAACATTTTTTAATCACACGAATTGCATATTTGCAAATAATTTCCATAGAACCATAAATTTCAGCATATGACAATGCACCTTGCCACAAGTAGGGTCATCAGCCATGGGAAGGGCTTACCAAGGGTCATAGTGGATTGTCCATCACTGGCAGCGTTTAAATCAAGTCTGGATGTTTTCTAAAAGAGGTGAGGTGAGACCAGATGATCACAGTGGTCCCTTTTGGCAGGCCATGGAGCTGCACAACACGTGCCAGCTGTGGTGGGTGCCTGTGAGGAGGGGATGGTGGGTGCTGGTGATAGCTGAAGGTGCTGGGGGCGCTGGCAGCATGGGTGCTGGGGTAGGAGGCCTGGCCATGCTGGGGTAGCTGGAGGTGGAGTCTAGTGCACTTGCCCACCCACAGCACTTTTCCATTAAGCATCTCAAAGTGATGTATAGCAGAAACTAACAAGGATAAAAAATAAAAAATCCTCCGTATCTGTTGGCCCAGAACAATCTCAAACCAAGATCTATTGACACGGTGCAGCCAAGAGGATCTGAGCACCATCATTGCCAAGAGGCACTGGACACGGATTGGTCATGTGCTTCAGATGGCAACTGATTCCATCACCAGAGTAGCAATAAGATGGACACCTGAAGACAAGCGAAAACAAGGCCACCGGAAAACAACATGGCAAAGAGCTGTGGAAGCTGAGCTGAAAAACCTGGGGCATAGCTGGGGAACCATTGAAAGACTTTCCAGAAATAGACAGGAGTGGAGGAGCTTCGTCACTGCCCTAAACGCCAGAGGTGGAATAGAAACACGATGATGATGATGATGAAGGATAAGCAGGGGTCAATCATTCACCACTGATATGCAGCCAATCTGCATTTCATCATAGGAAGCCATGACACTGGGCTAGATGGACCACTGGTCTGACCCAGCATGGCCATTCTTATGTTCTCATGTTGCACCTCTGGGGCAGCATGACAGCTGCCTAACAACAGCCTTGCTAAACAAAAGGCTAGGACAGGAAATGAGGAAGAAAACTACATCTGACTGAGAAGGGGGGGTTGTGGAGAAAGAGTTAGGGATGCTGAAAGTAACTATCAGAAACGTAAATGGCCAGGGCACAGGTTTTACCACAGCTCTTACAACCACCAGCATGGGATCTTTTCATTTAATCTGAGCAAAACAGCACAGCATCCTTCTAAGACTATACTGGGGCACCGGCTCAATACTAACTCAGAGGGAAGGCTGCCCTCTACTGAATCACCAGCACCTCTCCCTGCAGCTCTGGGGTGAGTCAGTCCAACCTGGCTTAGCTTGTGCGATCTGACAGGCTGGCAGGAGGTGCTGATACAGCTGCAGGCAAAACAGGTTTTGCCAACCTACTTTAAGGTGCAGCCTGTGTGTGTCTCCATGCCCCCTTCCTTCCCCTCTTATAACTCATTCACTTACTCATCCTAATCGCACGGCCTTTCTTTTATTCAGTAGATGAAAATGTCTTTCCTCTGTTGCCTTGGGTCCAGATCCTGCTCCCATTTTTATGTCGGTGTGAGTTTCCCTGTTGACTTTAGTGGGAGCAGGATGGGCAGGGCTGGCTCTAGGCACAGGCGAAGGAAGCAGGTGCTTGGGGCAGCCAATGGAAAGGGGCGGCACGTCCGGGTCTTCGGCGGCAATTCGGTGGCGGGTCCCTCAGTCCCTCTCTTCCTCTTTGAGCTGCCGCCGAAGTGCCGCCGAAGAGGAAGAGAGGGAGCGAAGGACCACCGCCGAATTGCTGCCGCCGAATGGAGCGGCACGATTGAGCTGCCACCGAAGTGCCACCGGTCAGCTTTATCTTTTTTTTTTTTTCGCTTCGCCGCTTGGGGCGGCAAAAAAGCTGGAGCCGGCCCTAAGGATGGGGCATTTATTTGCATGTACTAGGACCTGCTTGAACACTGACTGAGGATTCACACAACAGATCGGACCAAATCTGCAGCCACTTTGGGCTTGTCTACACAGTGTAGCAAAGTGCTCTACAGAGGTATTGTTTGGAGAGAGCTCTAACATGTTGCACTCCAACTGCCCCATGTAGATCCTGCTGGCACACTAACATGAAACTTTTAGAGTGTGCCAGCAGGGTCTACACAGAGCAGTTGGAGCACAACACATTGGAGTGCTCTACAAATCACACCCCTGTAGAGCACTTTGTCACACCGTGTAGACAAGCTCTTCGGGTTTCATGTTTGTGCCTATGCTGCACACAGTGGCCACAAGGATCTTCACAGCAACAGCCAGGGTATTACTCCAAAAGCGAAGGCCCATGATATCAGCTCTTAGCAGTACAGGGCCTAGGACACACAGCTGAGCAGTTCTGATTCTATCCAACAGAAGGCAATGCTGCACGCGTGTGCACACACACGCACACCAGTGGCTGTCACATTCTGCAGTGACGTGCACAGGGATCATTAGTTTTCATGCTCTCAGGCATATTACAGAGAGCAGTTACAACAGCAGCCAGCTCATTCAAAGAGCAGGAGCTGCTGCCAGTTTAGAATGGCCAAGAATTGTCACTGACAAAGGCTGGGGACTGGGCAGGGAGCGGCCACCAACACAGCACAGATGCTGGATAACACTGACAAGCCTGGAAGTGGAAAGCAAATGCTTAATGGGAAGAATTGATAGTGACCCATGGGCTCTGTACCAACATGGGGAAAATCCAGTGGCACATGGACTGAATGCTAATATGGGGAAAGTGCATAAGAGCCCTTGGGTCCCATACTAATGTTTGGCAGAAGCATCTATGGGAGTCCTTTCCTACACAGTGTGGGCGTCCGGGCATTATATCATGGGCACTTCCTCACTGTCCCATCCCCAGCTGGCCAAGGGAGTTTACATCTCCCTAAAGTATAGATAAAAACACTATTGCCATCTGTCCTGCCATCTCCTTGTGGTACCTTGGATCTGCCTGCATGTGCCACTCATCCTGTGGACAAAGAGACTCGCCAATATGTGCAGGGCTGTTTTGCTTTCCTGCAACCGACCATCCATGTGGGGCATGGAGTGCAGGAAAGCAATCCATGCCACACCCTCCCCTAACATACCCACCAGGTCTACCAGCCAAGCACCCAGGGTAGCACTAGCATCTGAGCCTCATCCTGAGGAGCAGTGTGTTAACGGGATCACTTTGGGCCCCTGCTCTCAGTCTTTTCCTTTGTTGGCAGATGCCAGGAGGACCCCAGGCCAAATTCAGCTGTGGCTGTTGACTTCATTGGGGTTGTGCCCATCCGTGCCAGGGCTGTACTCACCCATCATCTCATCTTTCACTTGCATACACACAAAAGAAGTCCTTATTATAGCAGTCATAGCACAGGGCTGCTGAGGCTGCCCACGTTGGTGTGCCACCACGTCCCCTCCCCAGCCACTCACACAAGTGGCAGTTCTTTTTTCCCATTGGAAAGTGCAATTTTTCCCAAGTGCCAGTGGTGGGGTGGGCATGAATGTGATCAGGGTATGAATGTTATCTTGGGCATTCAGGAGCAGACAGGTATGCATTGCAGAGGGAACTGCTTTAGATGCAGAGTATGGGACTAAATTAGGCCTGAATATTTAAATTAGGCCTGAATATTGGTGCATCATATCTCCAGGAATGTATACAGGGAAGTGCACATGTAGTGTGTGTAGGTCCACATGGTGCATGGAGCCATGTGTAGCTTATGCAGGTGCACGGATGTATCTCTAGTGCCAGAGTATCGTGTCTGTCGAACACCTAGGTGCAGATGTGCACACAGTGCCCTGTTGGTTGTGTGCACATAAATGTCAGCACATTCAGATGCATGGTGCTGTACTGTCCCATCTAGATCAGCAGTGCTGAGCTCATGCAGCACCCTCAGGGCTTGGCTTCCCTGGACCCACCTGTTATTGAGCAGAGTGAGGAGCTCCCCAGCATGGTACAGGTCATTCTTTGTTACACGGCTGAAGCGGAATTCATTGAGGTTGCAGAAAGTGACGGCAGGGAAGGTCAACCTGGTTGTGGCCACTTCATCCAGCTTGGTGACATGAGGGTAGAGGAAGTAGTATTGGATCCTCTCCGTGCAGACATAGGCCAACAGGGCCACAGAGCCCAGGAAGCAGAGAGTCCAGAGGATGCGCTTGAAGGAGAACCTCTCATAGGAGATGATGTGGGACAGGCCATGCAGAGTGGAGCTACTGGCAAAGGCCTGGATACTGACTGGATGGCCATTCTCCACCTCCTCCTCGTCCACTTTCAGGTCCATCATAGTCAGGGCTGAGATACAGAGCAGGCCACTCTATGAAGAACAGAGAAGCCCATTACTCCCAGCACGGACACATGGACAGGCCAGCCTGGATGCTGCTGCTCCTCCCAGGCTAAGGACCTCAGCAGGGACAGCAAAGATGCCATAGCGGGAGAGGCAGTAATGAAAGGTGCATTCCCAATGGACTCAACATCCCAGGAAATGGAGCGAATGACGGGAATCCTGGGAGGATGCTCCCAGCTGCCTCTGAGGGATTCCATCCCAGGCACTGGGTTTTTGAACACAGTCCCTTGTATTTCTACATCCCTCCCACCCTGTCTCTGTCACTGTGATGTCCATACACCAAACCTAGTTACCATTCTCCCCCAAACAACTCTTTCACCGGCTTATCAGATCCTCCCCCTTTCCTCCACCTCCCCCCCCCCCACCACACACACAGCACTAGCATGTCAAGAAACAGACCAAAGAAACAAGAATCCAAACCTGAAGGCAGGGTCAGCGTCCAGGGCTGGTCCCAGCAGCAAAGAAGACAGGTCCTTGCACTAGGGTGGACCTCCCTCCACCTCTCGCCGTCTGGATGAGAAGAAGGGAGCGAGGGAGACGCATGCACGGAAGGATGTGAGAGTCACAGAGACTGGCAGGTGGAGGAAAACCGGAAAAAGAGGGAGAGAAATAAAAATAATCCTAACCCCTCAAGTATCTTAGGAGGGAAGGTGCGATCCTGTGGGATCTGGGCTGCACCAAGGAGCCTGTTCACTGCAGCTGCTCAGGGAAATCAAAGAAGATCATAGCTGGAAAGGAGGCAGCTGAAGGGAGAGAAGAGCGATTGAGAAAGAGAGCGAGCAAGCGAGCAGGCGTCTGTATCCCTGCCAAACACATGGATACCTCCCCTTGTGGCTATTCAGAAGCTTGTTATTCCTTCAGATGCATAATCCGCATGAATTCATTGTCTCCGTGCTGGTGGGGCCCAAATGGCGAGCGGACGGGTCCTGCAGGGGCTGATGGGGAGCTCAGTGAGAGTGAGCGAGGGAGAGAAAGACAGACCAGGGGAGAGGAGGAGGAGAGCAGCTCTGGAGGTACCGAGGCAGTGATTGCAGTCTGGCTGTGCTGTACTGGCTGGCAGAAGCTGTTGATGCTGATGCTGTGTGCATGTGGATAATGTGTGTGTAAGACACTCTCCCATCCCCCCTTGCTCTCTTAATCAATGCTCCGCTCCTCTCTCGGCTGATGCCACTGCCTGCCACAAACACACCATGTCCTGGTCAGGGAACAATCCTGCATTGGCTGAGGCATGAATCCGCTGATCTAATAGGTCTTTGCCATACCGTCCCTCCTAGGATTCTCAATCACAATGTTACCAATTCATCCCAAACTCAGTGGCAGAGCCTGGTCTGTAACAGCAGCATTGCTGTGACCAGAGCAGTCTCTATGCTTTTGCCTCTGTTCAGTCTTTGTGATGGATCAGTGAGGCTAGAATAAGGAGGAGCTGAATAGCCACTTGTCTAAGTCCCTCTCTCTCCCCGAGGCTGGCAGGACAATGGTGAATCTCAGTGATTTATTTCTATCCTCTGAAACTCTCTGGGCCTGATTCTCTATCCCCTGCACTTTGTGTCATCATTTACTCCAGTGCAAAGTGGGTGTAAAACACTACCAAATCAGAATAAATATGCACATTGCACTTACAGCTTTACAAGGAAAAGGGCATGGAGTCTCAAACACTCTTTTTTCCTAGCTCTACAAGTTCAATCATTTCCCAGTCAAGCAATTCCTCTTCTTCCCCGCCCTCCGGCCCGGCCCCATTTTTCTATAGTTTGCAGAGCCTTGCAAAACAGTCACGAAAATTCCCTCCACAGCTCAAAAACCTGCTCATCTGCCCTGACCATGAGGATGACAACAGAGAAATAAAACCCCCAAGACAGCTTTACTTGATCATAAAAAATAACACATTAGACTTTTCCCCAGATGAGCAGCCAAGTGGAATTCTGCAAGGAAGGCAGAGTGGAGGTAGAGGAGGGGACTGGTGGCTCATGATTCCTGGGTTCTGTTTGTACTGATGAAAGTGTTTGGGGTTCTCACAGCTCAACATCTCCATGTACATAACCATGAAATTGTGATGCCTTTTGCTTTCCATCCACTGCACCTTCAGATTTTTAAGTTCTCTCTTCTTGCACAGAGCTCAACAGATATTTTGTTCTCCAAACAAATACTGTTCTCAGACTGTTACTGAGAAGACACACACACACTGTGCTCTCTCTCTCAGAGAGACTTGATTTTTGTCCTTTCTAAGGATGCTCTTTTGAGGAATATCCATACCAGGAAAAAAAGGTGTATTTTTAACCATGTTACCTAACGTGGTAAAATCCGAATGCAGACAAGGCACTTGTAGTTTTAACGCCTGTTAGTAGGTTATGGTAAATGCTAGGTTCCCCCATAGTCTTTACCTCAACCTGAAAATCACAAATGACCTTGTCTTCATGAGGAGTTTACCCCATGTTAGTTACTACATGTTCGCTACTGTGAGGTCAGAGAACACCGTTTCCTAAAGAAGATTCACCCTGAATCTTGGACAGACGGGCCTGCCTGGTTGAAGGGTCATTGGCTAGCAGGTAGTAATGAGTCCAGCATGGCAGAGGAGCTGATTCCTTTTCACCCTGGGAACCTTGGATTAACTCCAGCTGGTTCTCTCTCTCCCACTCCTTCCCAGAATCAGGGCGGTCATAACAGGATGACACGAATAGGGAACAGTCAGATGCAAGGGGGTAATGAATGGGAAAGAGGGCTTAACAGGGCTTTCCCAGTTCTAGCGCTGATCTCAATTCCCACATCCTTCAAAGAGAACCAACAAGAAGCAGTGATTGGTTTAATGGCAACATTTGATCAGAGGTGGAGAGTCAACACAGGAGAGGAGGCAGGAAGAAACAGAAGGAGACAACCACACCACCAACGTTATGGACATTGTTTTCATAGCTGCCTGTGTAACACGCGAGATAAATGTGTGTGATCATGGGTTCACATGTGCATGTAATTGCATATGCAAAAGTACACATGAAACTGTGCGCACAATTTGCAAACCCAGATACCACGATAGTGTATGCACTCAGGTATTTGTATGTGCTAATCCCTGATTTGTACATGTAGTGGCACACAAGTTAAGCACACAATGGCACACACACATTTACACTTGTAGTTGTGAAAATCTGCCCCATGCGTAAGTCTCCCTCCCTCAGAAACGATGGAGGCTTCCAACATGCAGACACCACAGTTGTTAAAACCCTGAACATGCAGGTGAAAAGCTGCACATGCAGTGTTATGCAGTCTTCACCCTGGAACTTTAAAAGCTTAGCATCAATGGCATCTGTCCTCTTCCTCGGGTCCCAAAGGGTCAGAGTCCAGCTCCTTTAGTGATCTGGCAGCACAAGAGGACTCTGAGGCCAAGTTAGCTGTTGCTCCATCCCATCTACTGTCTCATCCCAGGAGCTGTGGCTGTGTAAGGCCATTGCACAACTGTAACTGACTGATGTGGAGACAAGGTACTTGGGCTATTTCCCTGGAATGTCAGCCACAGAAAGGGGACTGCCTGTCTGTACAGTGGGGATGCTCTGTTTCTCAGGGAAGTGCAAAGAGGTTAAATTCATTAATGCTTGGAAAGCACACTGAGGACCTTGGACAGAAGGTGCTACATATGGAGAAAATAGCATAACAAATCTGAAACCAGCGCAGTTGACTGTCACTATGCTACTCCCTGTGGCCTGTCAGAACTTCATAGTGACTGCAGGGATAGAATTCAGACCCTCCTCCTCCAAAAGCACAGACCCCTACCACTTAAGCCAAAGGAGAATCTCCATTAGCTGCTAGCCGTACAGGGCTATGAAACACAGTTGAGCAGTTCTGATTCCAGCCAGTAGAGGGCAGTGGTATGTACGTACACACCCACTCTCAATACTATCTGTCAATACTGGTTACATCTACATTATGAGTTATGGGTGTGATTTCTTTGCTTGTGTACACATACTCGTGCAAGCTCTCATTGAGCTAGTCCAGTGGTTCTCAAACTTTTGTACTGGTGACCCCTTTCACACAGCAAGCTGTGTGTGCAACCCCCCTTATAAATTAAAACCACTTTTTTATATATTTAACCCCATTATAAATGCTGGAGGCAAAGCGGGGTTTGGGGTGGAGGCTGACAGCTCGCAACCCCCCATGTAATAACCTCATGAGCCCTGAGGGGTCCCAACCCCCAGTTTGAGAACCCCTGAGCTAGTGCAAGCATAAGTAGCAGTGTAGCTGCAATATCACAAGTAGTGGCAGCGGAGGCATGACTTAGTTATGCCAGGCATTTTCCCACCAGTTTCAGGCGGGTTTGTACTTGGCACAGCTAACCCTTACCTCCACTCCTATTACCTGTGCTACAACAGCTACACTGTTTATACTTGTGCTAGCTTGATGAAAGCTCGTGCAAGTATGTGTACATGAGCAAGGGAATCCCAACCTTCTCTCAGATGTGGACTTCCCTATCATGGCCTTGGCCTTTGCAACCTCCAGGCTGAATCACCACAGTACACTTGCCACATAGGGCTGCTGGTGAACATCACTCAGAAACTTCAGGTGGTACAGGGTGCATCTGGTTCTCAGGTGGTGTATATCACAATTGTGCTTGCAGTTCTATTCGGGTGCAACTCTAGGTTCTGATTTATTAAGCCATTTGCAGTTTGGGCACTGGATATTTTTGGGCCAAAGGGTCTGATTTTCCTTTCACATCTCTGAAAACCAGGAACAATTTGCTTGTCTTCAATGGAGCTTAACTGGTGTACACTGGGGAATCAGACCCCTTCTCTCTCCTTGCATTCTGATCCAGCCCATGGGAGCAGCCGGGACAGAAGCTGACAGGCATTAGCTTTGTTCATTGGGGGGCAGGTTCCTCAACTCTGGAAATTTGCTTCTCCCTCATGGCCTGACAAAGTCTGAGTTTGCTGAACATCAAGGCACTCTGCAAGGCCATTGCTCGGGCTTTTTCTGGGGATTCAGTTGAGGAGCAAGGCTCTCAGCTCCAGGTGTGTTGGGGAGTTTATTGCTGAAAAGCTTATATTTACAATACAACTTCACACATGTCTTGCATCTTCCAACCAAGAATCTCACGGCCCTTGACGGGTTTCACAAGTTAGGGAAGCATCATCTCATTTTACAAACCAGCACACAGTGATGTTATGTGATTTACTCCAAAGGTCAGACGGTAGGGGTCCTGCTTCCCAATCCCTGCACTAACCCCTTGAACCTACTTTCTAAATTGGAAACTGTTTATTCATTAAGACAAGAAAAAAATGCAGACAACTCTATTTGGGGATGCAGAAGCATTAAAGCTTTCGTTGTATGAATCTCAGCCTGTTCTTTGCTGAAATCAGTGGGGCCAGTGAAAAGAGCTACAAACCAGGGCATGTAATCTAACAGACCCTGTTCGCATGTGTGATAAACAGCAGGATGCATGCAAGCCTACCATTTCATCCAGGCCATGTACCAGTTCTGCTCCTTCTCCCTCTCAAGTTTCTTTAAGCCAAGTCCCCCGAAACCTTTTGGCTAAATTTCTCAGCCTGGTGCTCATCTCTCTCCCAAATTAGTAACTATAATATCCTGCTCTCCAGCCTCCACACATCCACAATGTCCATTCAAAATTCAGCTACTGAGAACCTTTTCTTGCCCTTGCTTTGATCACGTCATTCCCCTCCCTCCCCTTTGTCACAACATCAGGCTCAAGTTTCTCTCCACACCCTCAGGGCCCTACCTAGTGGTGCCTGCCCCTCCTTCCCCCATCTACCACTGTCTCTTACTGAACCCTTTCCCATGTTAACCCCCCCGCCCCGACACCCATGAAACACCTTGCTGAGCTGAGTTATAGAAGCAGTGCTCTCCATCCTCCTTCAAACCACCCCTCGAGACCATCATCTTCCATGATGTCTATACAGAACTCACCAGCTAGTAGCTGATGGGCTGAGAGGCAACTGGGTATGGCTGAGATGTACCAATATTGCAACTGTCTCCCTCCTCCCTACCCTTCACATCCCTCCTGTCTTCTTAGACTGTAAGTTCTTCAGGGCAGGGACCACAGTGTGTTGTGTTTGTCCAGTACTCAACACAAAGGGGCACTAACTAGCATCCTGGGTTGCAGCTTCAGTGGAGATACCAGGGGCTAAATGGGCCTTAGAGACGGATCTCCCCTGATACTCAGAGGTGACCTCTTTGTCTAATCCCTGGGGCACATTGGCAGGCAAAGCTTGCTCTGGCAATGCCCAGGCAGCTGCAGTGTCCACAGAGGATTCAGTCTCCAGGGCTGTAAATCAGGAACCTTTCATCAGTGCAAAAGTCACAAGCTTTCAAGAAAAATCATATTCTTCTGGGCCAGATCCTTGGCTGGTGTAAATCAATACTGGTCCATTGAGGTCAAGGGGGCTACACTGATTTACACTAGCTGAAGATTTAGCCCATAATCTGGACATTTAAGGTTTCAAAGCAGTTTTCAAACCATTCTTTTATGTTTCTGGTGGAAGGTAGTGTAACTATTTACAGATGGCACCATCCATGCCGTTACCTTCCCCTGCTCCATTTTGCACATGGAGCACATTACCTGTGCAGGAGAGATGACAGTTACGTGTTGATAGCGGTCTCTATATTACGTTTTCTGATGAAAATTCAGAGGAGAACGCACCATTAGGATAATTTTTTTTCTCCTCTACTCTCTTGCTGGTTTTACTGTCATATTTATTTTTACAAACAAGTCATCCTCCGCTGTATTTTTACTGACAATAAATTCACCAATGGTTGTAAGGAATAGAAGCTGAACAATTTAGGCATGTATTGTTTCAGATATCTGAGTGTGTGTGCAATGCCTATGTGCCCTTTCCCTCTTTTGGGTGGATTCTGAACTGCTCATCTGTATGGCATAGGCCCTACATTAGCAGCTAACAGAGAGTCTTCTTCACATCAATTGGTCAGTGCCTCTGGTTTTGGAGCAGGAGGACCCACGTGCTCTCCCCACTGCTGCCATGAACCTCCAGGGGCCACAATGACTGCTAAACTTTGGGAGTGTTTGGTAGCCATGGGTCCTTCCATCAGCCTGACCAGCCTCTGACTATCCTACAGACCTCACACACACACACACACAATAAGTGGGACCTTAGTGACATGGGATGGCTTCGCACTGCCCCTCAAAGTTACCTTTCCCTACATAGGGAGGACGACAATTGTGGCTTTTCCCTAAAGGGAAGGAGAGCAGCTGCCCCAGGGAAGTGGAGCTGCAAGGAGCTCTCTCTATCTGGGGAATTCATACCCTTGCTCAGGGGCGGGGGGCTATCCTCCCAGAAGGGCATCCCCCTTCTGAGGAGAATGCAATCCCTGAGGAGAACAGCAGAGAAAGGTATGGAGAAGTCTAGGCCTTACTCTGTCACTCCCAGCAGAGGGGAGCAGCTCTAATTGGGCCTCCACCTTCCCCCTGCTCTGCTGCCTTAAAATATCAGACCTGGTCTTTAAAGTGCTTCATGGCCTGGGCCCAAGATAGCTAAAAGATCATCTAAAGCTCTAGGATGAAGACTGGGATCAACAACTACACTCCTTTGGCTTAACAGGGCTCTCATTAATAAGATTAAAGCTTGCCCGTGCAGGAGACAGAACCCTCGCCGGGGGTGGTCCAAGACTATGGGATGAACTCCCCCAAGAACTACGAACCATCCCAAACCTCACCACCTTCCGCTCCAAGTGCAAGGCACATTTCTTTGACCCGGCCTTCTCTAATACAAACACATAGCAACAGGTGTATTTATATTTTTAAAGAAAGCCATACACTGCCAAAACAAGACACTCCACTGCTAATGCTTCTTCCTCTGAGAAGAGGATGAGAGAACAAACTACACGTGACAGCTTAATGCACTACTGGAAGGCATCAGATACTACGGTGATGAGCACAGTATAGGAAACCTACATAGAATGGAACTGACCAGAATTCTCTTCAGACTCGCAGGCATGCAGAACGGATCCAATTAACAGGAAAAGAGTAATCAAGAAAAGGTGTTAATGTGCCAAACGGTGATTAGGGCTCTTAGCACTGTTCCTAGGAAGTGTGTGTGCGCGCCTGTGAGCGGATGGGAAGGGGTGTACTGAGGCAAGGGTGAAGGCTTCTGGCTAAAAATGTGTGAGGTAATGAGCGAGACTTCCATGGGCATATGGTTCAAATGCCTTCATCCAATAGTAGGGCAGATTGAGACAACTCCCCTGGCTCTGGCCCTTGGTTCCATTCCCCACTCGCCTCTCTGGCCATTTAGGCAATTCAGGGCCTGAGTGGGGACCCACATGACTTCACCTCTGAGCTCTGGCCCTACTCTGCCTTTGATGGGCGTGGTAGAGGCCTGTCACCAGGCAGGGCTTCTCCCTGACTCCAAAATAGACACTGCCACATCCAGGCTCTTTCAAGGAGATTTCTCCCTCAATAGAAGCCAGTGAACAAACAGAAAACCAGCCCTTTAACTCAGTCCTTACTTTCAGGTTTCAGTTCCACCCCTGTTAAGAGCCTCTGGCAGCTTCCTAGTTCTGACCAGCTCTGCCCCCTCTCTGGGACAGCAACCTCAGAGCTGTCTCTCTCCCTTGCCTCAGGGGACTCACCACAGACATTAGCTCCACTATGCTGAAGCCTTTCCAGCACAGGCACAGCCTGTCCCAAACAATTTCTCCTCTTCCTGCCCTCCCTAGCAGAGGTGTAGCCAGGGCTGGTGCAACCCATTAGGCGACCTAGGCGGTCGCCTAGGGCACTAGCATTTGGGGGGCGGTATTTCGGGTCCTTTGGCGGCGACCGGAGCTTTGGCCGTCCCGGTCATCATCAGCATTTAGGGGGAGGGAGCTGGGGCAGGGGGGCGTGTGGAGGGCCGCCTGCAGCAAGTGGGGAGGGGGGCGGCACTCAGGGGAACCGCTCCCCGCCCCAGCTCACCTCTGCTCCGCCTCCTCCCCTGAGCACGCCGCCCAGTTCTGCTTTTCTCCCTCCCAGGCTTGCGGCGCCAAACAGCTGATTGGCGCCAGAAGCCTGGGAGGCGGGAGAAGTGGAGCGGCGATAGCGTGCTTGGGGAGGAGGCGGAGCAGAGGTGAGCTGGGGCAGGGAACTGCCGCACGGCTCCCTGGGCCGGGGGGAGTTGCCGCGGGGGGGACGCCTCGGGGGGAGGGCGGGGAGCTGCCACAGGGCTCGGGGGGGGGGGGGGGGGATGCGCAAGGTGGAAGTTTCGCCTAGGGCACGAAACATCCTTGCACCCGCCCTGGGTGTAGCCTGGGCCCTCTTGAATTGGCTGCATTGGATTCACATGCTCTGCTCCAGGGGAGCTGGGCCTAGTCTATCCATAGGGACCAGCTACCCTGAGACAAGACTCCATATACATGAGGTGTCTTCCGGGGCCCAGCACAATTCCTCTGTGGGCAGGCTAAGGCCTCCCCCCAGAACACCACTCCCCACCTTTATGTGGGCTGGAATCGGTCACAGAAGAGGGAGGTCTCAGACCACCACCCGCATCCTAGCAGAACACTCTGTGTGGGGTGGGGTGATCCCTCCCACCAGTGTCCCATGGCAGTGAGGTGCCCTCCCTCCCCAAAGCCTTTGCTGGGATGGTGTCAACAGGGGTGCCGCAAAGCAGAGGGTCTGACCTATTGTCTCAGGCTCTCTGCAGACTCAAGGAGCTGTTACTGCATCAGTTACACTCAAGTCACATTTGCAAGGTTACCCTCCCAACCATTAAGGCTAGAAACAGATTTTTTGAAAGGAATGCTTAGATCGTGTCACCATCACGTGATTCAAGGAGCCAGGGTCCCCTATGCACATGCCCATTGTGACTATGCCCTAACATGACCTTGCTTAACAGTTATTCACTCTGAAGAGCTCCTCAAGTGCAGATCCTAAACAATCCCCTCAGTGTTCACTCCAAATTGCTCCCCGGGTACTCACCCTAAAAAAAAAAATCCTCTCAGTGCTAATCTCACACCATTCCCCAGGTGCTTACCCAAAACAGCTCCTGTCTGAACGCTCTGGGGACAACACGAAGTGCTCCTCCTGGAGTGCTCATGCAAAAGTTCTCCCTGAGAGTCACAGTAAACTTATCCCCAGGTGCTCAACACAAACCATTTTCCTGGACCTCACACTAAAGAACTTTTCAGGTGCTCATATTACACCACTCCATGCTAAAGAATACTCCTAAACAATTTTGCAGGTGCACAATCTAAGTTGCCTGCCATATCCTCATCCTGTACCACAGCTGGATGCTCACTCTTAACTATTCCTAAGTGCTCTCCAGCAATTGCTCCCCAGTAGCACCAGATTAAGGCAATCTGGGGCACAAAGCACTCCCCACATAAGGAGACTTGTCTGCCCCTGCTCCCACACCATGGCCCTGTCCTGCTTGCAGTAGTAGTGCCAAGGGTGCTGGAGGCCCCACCACCACTCCTCTATGACCCAGCCAGTACACACCTTTCGGAGTGACTGTGTCGTGCTGTCTGAAGACTCAGGCAGACACTGCTCCATCCTCTATGCTCAATCATGTCTTCAACAGTGAGGGATAGAAACATAATTTAAAAAGGAAAAAAAACTGAGATGCTAACATTATAATATGACTCCAGAAACTGAGGCCCTAGACATGTCCTTACTATGACCACTCCCCTAACGAGCTGCCTGCCCCCTGATCTAGCCCTTTGCCCCATTCCTCATTCTCTTAACAAGCTCACATTCTGATGCAATCCCATTCCCCTAGTGAGCTGACAATCTAGTCTATCCAAAACAAACGTATAAACATTTCCAGCAAATGTACTTAATATAAACTTGATTGCCAAGGGTTGTTGTCATAGTCCTCAATAATTAGCGACTGTTCAAACGAGGAAAACACAGGAACAGAGATGCCTCCACTCTGTTGCAACCCAGCCCCCAGGACACAGACTGGAAAGAGGAGACATTATCTGTGTTGAAATATTGCCAACATGCTTGTGGGCAAAAGTCTCTCTCAAGAGACCCGGGAACCCAGGCGGAGTCCTGGACAGATTCCACTCATTCTGGAAAGCCTCTCCCATTCCTGGAACTGCTGGATCTACAGAAGTCAAGAGAGGCCCTGTGAGGGAGATGCTACAAAGATATTGAAACAAGCCTTCCTCCCAGGAATTCTCTCATAGGTTTACTACCCCAAGGCCACTCCGCCAGTGAGAGCAGTAGCAGGTGCTAATGCAGAGCAGATAGGCACAGCATGGGGTAGCACCCCCTGCTTTTAGCACTGGAGGCAAAGGGTTCAAGCCCTGCTGAGGACCCAGGGTGGTTACAAACCAGCAATGAAATTTAGGCTGTCAACAAAGCAGAGGGGTGCTCACCCCTCATCTAATAGCCACCTGACTACATGCCTTTGCAAAATGGCTTGGTGTTCAGGCACCACTTTCTCCTAGGATGAGGTGTTCTGCTTTCATTAAGCAGAAGCTAAGGGCACCTGCTGAGTCTGACTGAAGAAACATGAGCCGAGTTTTCTTTCAATCTTCTTTTTAAACGAACAGCACCAGAGTTTTCACCACTTAAAAAAAAAAAAAAAAAGGATGGTTTCAATTTCCAAAGAGGTTGGGATGTGATGTGGGCCTGGGGAGGAAGGACAGGGATCCTTCTTCCGAGGGGCAACAGACCAGGCAAGCTGTCCAAATGCTATGCCAACATCCAGGAAAATATTTTCCCGGAGGAAGTATTGGCAGGGGCACTGCCCACGCTGGGCAGGTCTAGCTCACTCAGCTGCAGTCAGCATGCATTAGGGTCAAGAGCCAGAGAGAAAAATTAAAGAGAGAAAGTAGAACAGAGAACAAGAAGTGACAAAGGGGACAAGAAAGAGAAAGAACAAGAAAGAAGAATGATCAAGATACAGAGGGAAAGGAAAAAGAACAAAAAGCACTAGCAAGAGCCACAAAATCAGAAAGAAGAAGAGAAAGGAGATGAGAAAATGCAAGGACAGATAAAGAAAGCTTGCAAGGAGGGATGTGTGAGATGTAATAGAGACAGAGGAAAGGAAGAGACAGAGAGAGCCTGAACAGAAGAGAGATGACAGGGAAGAGTGGAAGATTTAAAGAGAAAGTGACAGAAAGAAAGGGGGGGGGTTGCTTCCACTCAGCGGAGATGACAAACTGTCAGCGGTGATTGGTGCCATCCACAGACATGTAAAGTATCTGGGCACCTGCAGTTCCTGCCTCACAGGCATCTTGGGGTAATTTGGAACTTGCTCTGCTCATGCCACCACCCCATCACTTTTGTGGCTACTGAGTGCATGACTCATGAGACCCAGATCTCCCTCTCTGCAGCTCAGTGACTCTGGCCCAAGCAGAGGACAAAGCAGATCATGGGTCACTTGCCTGCTGTCCATGTAACAAGAACAAGCCAACTGGGGAGCTGGGATTTAGATTAAATTTCAGGAAAAACTTCCTAACTGTAAGAACAGTGGGACAATGGACAACCTTGGGAGGTTGTGAAAGCTTCTTCACTGGAGGTTTTCAAAAGGAGGCTGGATAGCTGTCTTGAATGATTTAAACACAACAAATTCTGCATCTTGCCTATGTGTTACAGTAGAAGACCTTTGCGGTCCCTTCTAACCTTATGATTTTGCCCCTCACTTCCCCCCAATCTCCATGCAATCCTGTCAAAAACACACTGTGATCAGCCAAATTGAAGGGGATTATCCACAGGATAATGAGAGGCTGGTGGGAATATAACTCCAATCTCAGTGGCTGTGGTTTTACATCCCTGCCTAAAGCATCAAGTTAACCTGTGCTGCTTCCATGCCATTGCAGAGGCTGGGGCAGCAATACTTCCATCCAACCCCACCCAATCATCTGAACCTCTCTGCAGACTGAGCTACTTCAAGGGAGAGGAACACCCAAGTGGGCTTCCATCCTGGGCAACTTTGCAAAGCTAAGCAGCCCAGTGAGGGACCTCTGATCAAAGTTAAAGTGCAGGATTCCCCTAGTGAGTCTCCAGACAGCTGGCACAGAGGAAGATACCTGTGCACAGCCTTTGTGTTGTGTGCCCCTAGTGCCCCTCACCAATGCACCCATTGCATGCTATGCATGCTGCATATACAATCTCTACAGATCCTGTGTTTGGAGTCTCCATGCATTGCAGGACCCTAGGAACAACAATTGAGCTACATCATAACATTGAACTAGATGATTATGTTGCACCTATACCTGGCACTTGTATTGTCCAACCATTAGGGATTCAGTTCACTACCCACACCACTACTGGTCCTGGAGCTTTTCAGTTATCCTTTGTGTGCTCAATCCTGCAAGGAGCTGCATGTCCTCAATTCCTAATGAAGCCCTTTGGAGCGGAGTCAGATCTTGATTAGTTCCCTAAATTGTATGAGAAGAACCTTAGAAGGGGAAAGCAAAGTTACCTTGGGCAGCCAGCAGGTGGCAGCACAAACAGCATAGTACAGTACTACATTGCAGGGATGCATCCAGTCCACACAATGCAACACCATGCTCTTTTGCCCCGGGTTCAATATTGCTCACCTCCTGAACATGAGGAAAATACAGGCTGTTCTCCCTTGCTGCAGTGCCCAAATCACTAGGCATTAGGTGCCACACCAGGCATAATCAATGAAAAAGAGCTAGATGTTTGGTACAGAAGTCTATTGTGTTAGGAGTGGGTAGTTTGATAAAGGGTCCCTGGCCTCCTCCACCCTGTCATGCACAGACTCCTTTGCCTCCCTACTGAGATGACTAGCAAGGACAACAATTGTGCCAGGGATGCCACTGAGCCCGCAAATGGCCTGAGATCCTCCAATCTGTTCCATATGTGAGGCCACCAAACAAGCAGCAGACAGTGACACCTTTTACAGCCTGGCTTTCTCTCTCACATTACTGGGAATCAGGGGTTGCTCCATTGAAGTTACACTGGTGTGAGAGAACAATCAGTCCCCTTATTTCTATAAGCCTGAGCTGGATTCAGTTGGTTGTCCCAACGCTGAAAGGTTCCATACCCTATCGCCCAAGCCATCAGCCATCCCCACTGCCCCTTTCGCACTCTCAGCCAATACTTGGCTTCCTGCTTTAAGAGTTGGCTCTTCAGCCCTTTGGGATGCCACATATCCTGGCTTTAATGGCTCCATCTCAGTTTTGATGGGGACTCCCCTGCAAGCCTTAAGAGCAACTCCACATACCTCCAGGGCTACCGTGGCTCTGTCATAGCAAATTGCAGCACCAGAGACATCCATGCTGCACTGTCACAGCACTGGGTCATGGTGGTGTGATAGTGCAACAACCAGGCAGAGTGAACCACCATATCTGTCTCGGGGAACAACTTTTCTTAGCAGCCCATAAACTATGCACTTTTTTAAAAAACATTATTTCCTTAGACTAGGCAGCCCCCTGCTTGCAAATTGCTTCTTTATCTGGAACCACAGTCCATCTGTCGTATCCGAGGCAATTTAATTCGTATTGGTCTATTAAGTACTGCAGTCGCTGGAGGTGCTTTGGTGGTGCTGTGCAATGCAGCTCTGTAATTCCTTAGAAGCTAGTAAAAGCTCTCATTTTTACAGGGCTGTTTTTCCACCCTAACAGTCTAAGACACTTTCTTAAGCATTCCCATAAACTGTGTGACCCCTGTGGCCACACAGGCCGAAGATAGAGGGTCACTTAAATGCCAGCTATTCAGAACAGAGTCCTCATTGTTCACTGCTGGGACATTTAGAGTCTTTGCAGCAATGGGGGTTGCAAATGGCAGCAATGTCTGGTCAAGTTTGGACTTTTATTGCTTAAGATGCAGGGACTGTTATGGCTTTTGATGCCAGAAAACAAGCGAAATCACCCACGCTCATGTAGTTGTCAGGAAGCAAAAGCCTGAAGTCTGGCTAGGTCATGGGTCCATCCCTCCCTACTGTGGAAGTGACAGGAGTGACACGAGGGATGACTATGGCCCATACTGGCCACATCTACACTAGAAATCCCATCTGTTTGTGACCAACTTGGTTACTTTGGATAGGTTGAAGCACAGAAGATTCAAAATGCCGGTCACATTAGTTATGCCAAATTATGTTAAGGTCAGCTAGGGGCATTGCCCTGCTACAGAACTGGCACTTTGCTAGACTGACTTAGCTGCAATACCCTCTAGTACACGTCACACAATCCAGAGCCCAGCTTCCAGGAGCACGGTCTGGGAGACTTGTCAGAAGCCACTGTGGGACACCTAAGGGAATTGAGAGAGAAAGTAACAGAGGGTCCTGTGGCACCTTTAAGACTAACAGAAGTATTGGGAGCATAAGCTTTCGTGGGTAAGAACCTCACTTCTTGCATCTGAAGAAGTGAGGTTCTTACCCACGAAAGCTTATGCTCCCAATACTTCTGTTAGTCTTAAAGGTGCCACAGGACCCTCTGTTGCTTTTTACAGATTCAGACTAACACGGCTACCCCTCTGATACGTGAGAGAAAGTGTCTAATTTCCACAGCCCCTGGGAAACTCCCATAATTCCCCAGGGTAGCCCATAATGTATTTGGTGTCAGGGTGATTTTTAAGGTCTAGTCTTCACATCACCATGGTATTTAGATAACCCGCTACTGGAGCAGCTTGAGGGAGCAGCACTAGATTTCAATGGCAGAAGCCATCTGAACCTGATCTTTTGCAGCAAGAAGTGGTTTAAGCTCATGCAGGAGGTTAAGGATGGTTTTGGGTGGTGAGCAACTTTGTCTGAGCCCAGCAGCAAGAGTTTAGTGATCCTCACTGAGAAGAGTTTTACACATTTCTTTGCAGAGTTCATTCAGATCTGGATTGAGTTCACGCCACACCAGCTGGATCCATTTGTGGTGGCGGGAACGAACACAAAGCCTTCTCTACTTGGATTTCAGCCCATGGCATTTGCTGGAGCTCTGCAGATGGTAGGGTATATTTGGGATCAAAGGGTTCCATTTTGTCACTCCCTCTAGTTCAAAGTCTATAGTGGGGGGTGGGGTTTGGGAAGAAACATGGGTTCACGTGTCTTGTATGCTGATGGCACCAGCTCCCTATTTCCATCTCCTCCCAGAAAGGGTGGAAAATCTTAGAAGACTGGAGTTTGGATGAGGGCTAGGCAGCTCAGGCTCAGGCCAGGATGAGATGATGTACAAATTGGAGGAAATGGAAGTCACTATGTGTGATAAGGTATATAAACCCCGCACTAGCATGGAAGGGGGTAAGGAGCTTATTTGGACCAGAGTGGCTGTGGCCTCACCCACAAATCATGCCACAACTGGAGGAGGAGCTAAAAAGAGGGAACCAGGGGAGCCCTGGGATGGAAACAGACTGGTGAGCTTCTCCAGACCTGGAGAGAGAACTGACAGCCAGAAGGAGGGTGCAGAATCTCTCAGGTGTAGGAGAAAAGAGCTGAGACTTGCACTGGAAGCCAGTGGACACTGATACTCCCAGGGCTCCTCTGAAGTAAAAGAGGCCACAACCTGAAGGAGCAGCTTACCGGTTTTGCTTTGCCTTTCTTTTGCTTAACACCTTTTGCAGACTATGGCCTGTTTGGTGGCATCATGGGGGACACAGAGAGGGGATGAGCCAGACAAGCAGCCCTAGCCAGAAGTTGAGTGCCAGCCCACTAGAAAGACACCCTCCAGCACCTGCTGAGGTGGGGTGGAGCAATTGGACTCACATGCATGTACTCCCTATGTAGTCTAAAGGTGATGTCCTAGTGAGGTCAGATTTGTGACACTAGGTCAGCACAAATAGGACATATCCATCCCATTTCTAACATCAACAACAAAAGGATCTTGATGGATCCCCTACTGCAATGAGATTCTGAGGTAGCAATGGTTGCCTAGTGCATTTTTCCTCTGTGCTTGACAAGGGGTTGTGTCTTTTCCTTTCAGACGCAGGACTCTGCTACATGTCACCTTGAGAATGGTTACTGCAATGTACTCTCACATCTTTAGAGATTGCATGCGGTGCAGAAACTGTGTCTTGGTAAACAGAGGGTCAGAACAACAACAACACAGATCAACACATCTGTATACAAAGATTAACACAGTATTCTGCTTGTATACACCCAGCCATACACACACACACACACTTGTAGGGTACACACAGGGCCGCCCAGAGGATTCAGGGGGCCTGGGGCAAAGCGGGGGAGCTGCGGCCAGGGCCGGCTTTAGGCACCGCGGGGCCCGATTCGAAGGAGCTGCCGCCGAAGTCCTGCAGCTGTCTTCGGCGGCAGCTCAATCGCTGCCACGGAGGAAGGTCCCTCCGCCGAAATACCGCCGAAGACAGTGGCAACGATTGAGCTGCCGCCGCCAACAGTGCCGGGACTTCGGTGGCAGCTCAATCAGCTGCCGGTGCGTTCGGCGGCACTTCAGCGGAGGGACCTTCCTCCGAAGACAGCAGCGGGACTTCGGCGGCAGCTCCTTCGGGACGTTGCGGGGCCCTCTTAGGGGCGCGAGACCCAATTCCGGCCCTGGCTGTGGAGCTTGTACTGACCCGGCGGTGGTCCGGGTCTTCGGCGGCATTTCGGCAGCAGGGGGCCCTTCAGATGCGCCGCGTCTTCGGCAGCACTGAAGGACCCGCCGCCAAAATGCCGCTGAAGACCCAGACCGCCGCTGGGCCAGGGCTTGCGGGGCCCCTGCGGGGCCCAGGGAAAATTGCCCCACTTGCCCCCCTCCCCCGGGCGGCTCTGGGTACACGTGTGTATGTGCTATCTGATCCAAAGCCTGAAGTCAATGGGAGTCTTTCCAGTTCGTTGAATGGGCCTGGATCAGGCCCAATGTGTGTACACATGCACGTGCACGTGCACACACTGGTTGGAAACTGCCCTGCTAGTTCCCCAGCAAGCTCTGGATGCTGCAGGATAATGACAGAACTTAGCATTTATATAGCTTCAAACATGTAACACTCACAGTACATGGCACAAGCCCTGTATCAGCATGATGCACAGAACCCCAGATGTATTTGTGCTGCAGAGCAGGCTAAGGTGGTGATCGCCCTTGTCCTATGTCTGTCTTTGGAGTTGGTGCTCCCGGGTATGTGCTCTGATCCCACCTCTTCTGGGTGCATGCTCCATAGTATTTCATCAACAGTTTTTTTGAGATACACACTCTGTAGCTCCTCCTATCACCATTTTGGGAGGGGGTGAATTTTGTACCTATCCATGCCCCATTTTGGGAAGCTCCTCTTCCCATGTCTCTGCTTTGCAGTGCATATTATTTAGCCCCTCGCGCTGTCTTTCTAGGGTGCAGGTTCCCATTCATGCCACCCCTTTTTCAGATGTACACCCTCCACTCCTCCTTTGAGGAGAGCTGCTCCATCTCCCCATTGGCATTTTAAGTAGTGCTATCAATTCCAGATTAAAAACAGAGAAAAAAACAGGCCCCCTCACACGAGGGCTGAGTGACATGTAAAACGTCTCATTTGAGGATGCTCCCTGCTAATGGATTGCAAATTGCTTCAATCAGCTCCGATATTACAAATTGCTCGTCTGAAATTGCTGTAAGGAGCTCATTCCGGGGGCCAAATGCACTTCCCAGCTTGGGCAAATAACCATCACATAGTAGCAATAGTAAGTTGTATGCAAATGAGGCACTGACATAGGCCTCACTGGGGCTTTAGACACATCCCCTTCATCTCCAGCTAGGGGGTGCTTGGGGACACACACTCTCTCTCTCTCTCACTGCAGTACTGGGCTCGGATATCGGTTACAGATTACAAAGCCAATTGCTGTGACAGCTGCATAATTCCACAATAAATGTAACAAAGCGGCCCTCCTGGACTCAGAGAACATCGTCACCATTTAATCAGCTGAAGGCACTTTTAAAATCTCACACTGGGGTTGCAGTGGGACAGCCGTGCTAAAAGGGGACGAGGGTGAAGATTTGGATTTTTGTTGCATCACATTGCCTGCTTGCCTCCCACCGCACAGCAGTAGCAGCCCCATGGATTTCTGGGTAACAGAGACTAGGGCATTGGGTCCAGGCAGAGTTGAAGGGCTGTGATTAACCACCTGCCTGAGGCATACCCAGCTGCTTGTCAGACAAGAGGCAATAGGTACTTGAATAGGGCTAAAGGTCAGTGGTTTAATGGGGCTACTGCTTTCTATTCAATAGGCAGGTGGGCGCAGCAGCCTTGACACAGAGGTGATTTTGTACCAAACAGATGACAAGTAGAAATAATTAGACCAGCCAATAACAATTAAATCCAGTTAGCAAGTGGAGACAATCAGAAGGTGCAAGGGTGCAGGAGGGAGGCAGAGATGAAAACCATGTCTGTACTTACAAACCTCTGGATGGGCACCTTCACCATGCAATATCTGTACTATGTTTCACAGCCATCCAGATGTTCTGCATGCATTGGTCATAATGATTGGTTGTAATACCCAGGACAAGGTCTTGAGCTCAGGCCTGACTGAACTGGTGCCATCTACAGTGGTTTCTTCCCAACATGATGCATGTGATGGACACATGCACTGGAGCATTAGCCCCCTCAATACTATCCCACAATGCAGTGGCTTGCGTTTTTACCCAGAAGCCAGTTCCCAGCACTGCTTACCTGTCTGGTGGAGTCTTTATGTAACGGGAGGTAAAAGTGCATCTACTGCATATTTCAGGGATTTGGAGATAGGCAGGGGGCCTTGTTAAACCTCCCCCTACCGTTTCACATAGACTGCTGGGCATCATAGATCTTCATGAATCTGAAAGGACAAAAAGGAAATGCAGCCAAGGCAACAATTTACAGCAGAAGTCCAGACCATTTACCTGTATTGACTCCAGTGAAGAAACTGCCCTTCTTGATATTACTCTAATGTTATATAAGACTACTACTAGCAATGTGATTTCCTACCCATGTGGCAGACACCTGGTAATATGTCCACCCAGCCTTGGATACAACCTACCCTGGCTCCCCACCTCCAATTCACACACACCCCGAGAAAGGGGAAGGGGAGAAGGACCTACCACAGAGATTATAGCTGCCCTTGGAACAGGGGAGGCAGTAGCTGTAATGGTTAGAGCAAGAGTCTGGCTATCAGGACTTTTGGATGAGAACACTATGAATTATCTGCTGGAAGCCAGAGCTGATGCATCTTGTTGAGACTAACGAGGCTATTGGCAGAGACATATTTCTTGCAATTTCTGGTTCTGGCAGAGGTGGAGTGTTTGTTATGATCTCAGTTACAGAGAGCCTTGGCAAGCCTCATACAAAGCGCACTTACACTTGCTATTATTTTTTTAAAAGTAGTCCCTGACCACAGTGCCTAACCATTGAGTCCTAGATTTTCAAGTATTTCTTTTCTATCTAAATATTAAATGGGGTCCATATCCTGTAATTAAAGCTTTAAGGTTGTTTTTTTATTTAACAATATCTTAGTGAAAGTGAATCAGCAAGGTTCACATGGCTATAGAGATAACAGGTCAAATTCACGGAGGTCAGTGGAGCTGCATCTGCTTAGCTGCAGGGCTGACTTACCATTATTTGTATTATGGTAGCACCTACCTACCCCAACTCAAATCAGGGCCCCATTGTGCTAGATGCTGTACATACACAAAGAAACAGACCTGCTCTGAAGAGCTTACAAACTAGCTAGACAAGATAGTAACAAAAACCGAGGCAGAGAGAGTTTCAGTGATTTTGTCACAGGGAATGTGTGACAGCCAGGAATTGAATGCACATCACCTGAATCCCAGGCCAGTACCTTAAAAGCAAGGAAGGCCTTGTGGTTATGTTTAACTTTTAATATTATTTTGAATGTGGTAGGATTAACAGTGTGATGGGCACTTCCCAGACACAGGTGGAAACACAGTCCCTTCCTCAAAGACCATCCAAGTTAGAAAGACAGTCAGATGAAGGGTGAAGGAAAGGAGTGTAATATACAAGTAAAGTGATCAGCATAAGTAAAGGCACATGACATTGTAAACCTATTAAATCGCCTTCCTTGCACAATTCACCCTTTGGGCATTTCTTCCACATCAGTTGTAATATTCTCATTAAACTGAGACCGCTTGGGCTGACAGCGGCACTGCTGCTAACCATTGAGATTTTGGAAGTCTTGCAATATTTATTTGTTTGTTTTTTTAAAAAAAGGTTCACGTGATTTTTCTGATTTCTGTTTTCAGACTCTCAAAGTTTTGCCCTTATCCAAAATTGCCACCATCTCCCATGGCACAGACTGCCCTCAGCAAGATGGTTGCTATTTCCCTACAATCTTTTCAGGTGAAAGTGAGGCTCCTCCCTCAGGAATGCTCAGTCCACACTCTAGATCCTCTCTCCATAGGGGCCTCCTCCCACCTCCTTGACATTCAGGTGCAGTAACCAGTCATTTGCCTCAGCGAGTCAGCACTTACCAGTACCCACTTAGCCCTTTCCCAGCAGGCCCTGCACTTGCTAATGGTGGCACTCACTTGTGTCATAGCACATAATTTCTGCTCCCTGACAGGATGATTTCATGTAAAGGTTTCAAGATGGCCATACAAACACTTGCAGCATGAATACTCGTGCAAATATGTATTCATATGAGTATTTGTGCAACAAGACTTCCCTTATACAAGTGTTCATGAAAAACAAACAAGAGTTGCTAGTACTAGAGTGAACATGTGCGTTGTATTCAAACAAATGACTGCAACTTCTGTCACTCGCCCTAGATCTCCATATTAATAAGGAAAGGAATGCTCTGGCTGCACACTGAGCCCAATCAGCAAAAATCCCCAAACAAGTCACTTCTCCAGAGCAGAATCTTTTAGAGTCTGAATATTCCCCATCAGGAGCTCTGCACGCTAGGGAGACCAGATGGAAATTAAGCTCTTGATGGGAGGAACATTAAGGCATTAATTCAGTTGTCAGGCTGCATCTAAAAGAATCATGTGCAGAATATGGAGGTAATAACGAAGGCTGCAGTGGGGGCTGGCTGGTTGGGCGGTCTCAGGAGAACATTTTGGTAGTTTAAGTTCAACATGGGGTCAGCAGCCAAAATCTTGAGTTTGGCTAGTCCCCAAAATCCAGCTAAAAGCCCCAGCCCCAGCACTCTGGGCTTCTAAAGGAATCTGAACTCCAGAGTCAGATCCATATTTTGCAGATAGCCAGAGTGGGCTGAACAACCTAGAAGTGATGGGAGGGAGCGAATGAGAATGGAAACCTGAATGTCACTGCAGAGTACTGTCTCCTAGATTGGACCCATAATCAGAGGCTATTCAGAGTGCCGACCCAATTGTGTGGCTTTGGGCCTCCCCTATATTTGAAATCATCACATTCCCTACTGTCTCCTTCTGCCACCAGAGCTTGGCACACATTAGTCAACTTCTCTGAAGCTTATGAGGCTGGGTGCCTGAATGTGGACTCCCTTTGGGACAGGTTTCCATGAAGGGAGGGCAGAAAATCACAGGTGGGTCCGAGTGGCCATGTTCAGACTAAAATTCAGAGTGCCCCAATGTTCCAGAAGTTGTGGGAGTTTGAACCTTGGGTTCTGTTTCTGGCCCATTTTCACTGAAATCAAGAGGAACTGGGGATGTGAAATCCCCAAGGAATCGATACATGGAAATTGTCAAAAATAGAAAAACTGAGGTTGTTTCATCCCCAGAATTCCAGACCTCAGAAACTGTCAAAAATGCCTATCTTATTAATACCAATGCAGAAAAGCTTGGGTAGAGATGGGCCACAGTCCAAATGGTTAATGCACCTGTTATTGCTTTATTATACACTATTATTTAATATCAGCGCTCCAACAGGGGCTGGAAATCCCTTTATAGCTTGTGTAAATATTTTATACTTGTTACTGTAAATAGAAAAGCTTAAGAACAGGCAGAGGAGGGGATGGGAGTTGGGCTCTGGGATTGCAGTATAAAGAGCACAGCGTGTGGATACAGATAATTCTATCTGCCTGCATCAGCTGCCAGTGCTCCCCACAACAGGAACGGAAAGAGGTTTCAGTTAGTCTTTCCTGACAGCACACAGAAGAGAAAGAGAGATGAGGATTCAGGAGGAAGAGCGACTTGACAGCCAGGCCCTGGGGAGCTTATCCAAGAGCTCCTGGGCTTCACTGGAGTCTGGGTGAATAAAAGCTGGTCTACACAGCTTCTACACCCCTATAAGGGATAGCTCAGTGGTTTGGGGGGAAGGGATAGCTCAGTGGTTTTGGGCATTGGCCTGCTAAACCCAGGGTTGTAACTTCAATCCTTGAGGGGGCCATTTAGGGATCTGGGGCAAAAATCTGTAGGGATTGGTCCTGCTTTGAGCAGGGGGTTGGACTAGATGACCTCCTGAGGTCCCTTCCAATCCTGATATTCTATGATTCTATAAACCAGTAAACTGATCTAGTTAAAGTGGTACAGCCCCTAGAGTGTAAAGGTGCTTATATTAGTACAGCTTATTCCCCTAAGTATAGGGGCTAGGGGTATAAACACCTTGATACAGGTATAATTGCATCCATCGGGGGTTGTACCACCTTAACTATTAGTTTATATACTGATACAGCACTACAAAAACCACATAGAAAAGTTCTTTGGGACACAGAGGATGTAATTTAATCACCTGTTCAAATCCAGACCACATCAATAGCGACTGAAAGCCATTCCTGCCCAATGCCTGGTCAGTGGCCCTTTTGTGAAACAAGTTGGATGCGTCTCAGTCCAGCTCCAAGTGGGACAGGTGCCTACATCACAAAAAAAGCTGCCAACAAAATTCTATGTCCCCCTGTTAACAATTGCAACAAAGAGGCATCCAAGGCAGGTCTGAGGTGCATGGAGAGGATGGTGTGGAGGGCAGGCTTGCTACCCATACTGCACCCATGTTCTGGCTAAAGACAAGCCTTCAAATTCTGGGGCCATCTAGCCAGCAGTACCTGCCACCAGCATCTTAAAAAAACAACAGCAACCCCAAGAGCAACATGAGGTGCCTATAGAGCTAACATCCAGCATGCCCAGGGAGGGAAATATAGCTGATATAGCTGTAATCTGCAGCATCTCCTCCCAGAAAGTAAACAATGGCATCTCCAAAGGGGATGTTACCCCAGCCCTGTGAATCCAGGGCAGGGGATTATAGTATCCTACATTAAAGTACCACCCCTCGCCTGGTATCTGAGAATACAGATTGCAGCTGGTTTTTCGCTTCCCACATGAATGTGATCTCAGGGCATGAAGTGAAGGGGAAAACCTCATAACAAACAGAAACAAACAACAGGCCCAAGGGCCCTATTATGCCTATGTTTGCAAAGTGGAGCAGGCTGTGATGCCGCTGGGGTCTTTAGCATATTAAAAACCAGGCTCCAAAGCCTGTAAATAAGTGAAGGGATTTGCAAGTTTGCAGGATCGCATGGTGGGGTACTCAAATCCTGTAAATGTGATGCGATCAAATCCCTCAGCTGAGGCTCCACATAACTCTTCCCCCACCCAAAGTACGTTCCTTTCAGCGGAAACTCCCCTAGGGTCTCCACGGTTGGAAAGAGGCTGGGATGGGAATCGGGATGGGATGGAGTGAGCTACTTTCAGTGGCTTAAATCACAATAATAATTCTTAGTGCTTTCAGGTAGCTTTCCTGTGAGGATCTCAAATCCCTGAAATACAAACTCACAACCTCCCTAGGGGAGCAGGTAACGGATATATCAAAATATAGGGATTGCTTCACCCACTTCTGAAATACAGCACCCCCTGGTGAGGGATGCAGCAGCTGCTCAACAGCGCACAGTAACACTACACAGCAGTTTGGGGCAGTATGTGGAGAAGAGAGCACTTGATCGAAACCAGAGAAGGGATTTAAGGCAGGCAGAATGAGTTGGAATCTGGCCAGGTGAACTCCCCTTTAACATTATGGAGAGATTCCACAGGATCTACGGGGTATGTCTACGCTGCATTTTAAACCCCCCAGCAGCAAATCTCAAAGCCCAGGTCTGCAGACTGGCTCGTGCTACGGCGCTAAAAACAGCTGGGTAGACACTCAGACTGGAGCTTGGGCTCCGAAGCCCAGGGAGGGGAATGTGTTTCAGCGCCTGAGCTCCAGCCCAAGCCACAACATCTACATAGCTGCTTTTAGCACCGTAGCACAGGCCCTGCGAGCTCGAGTCTGTAGACTTGGGCTCTGAGATTCGCTGCCACACAGCAAAGACATCCTTAGTGATCACAATGTTGTGGGGGAGGGGGCACTGAGGTAAGTCAGAGGGGAGAGCACCTCCTACTGAGTCACCAACATTTCTTCCTGCAGCACCCATACAAAGTTCCTAAACGGTCTCCAATCCAACCCTGGCCTAATCCTGCTGCGTTTGAGAGTTCTAAGGCGATCACAGAGCAGAGATTCAACCAAAGCCATTAGCATAGAAATCAAGTTCCTCTAATTCACTTTATCCTTGTAAATCAACACAATTTTAGTAAAAGCTACTAAACCCCCCAATGCCACACAATTTCCAATGTCTCTCTTGGAGGAGATGGTTAGCTCTGCACAGCACCAGCTGTAGTAAAAAGAGAGCCCGAAACATAAGGCCTTGTATTAGAGGCCTGGTATGAGGCCCGAGGCCTGGTCTAAAGTAGTTGTCAAAACTTTGCTGATATAAAGCAAAGTCAGGTTGTGAGCTAGAGGCAGGGCCTACTCACAAAATCTGTAAATATTATTCTGTAATTAAATCTATAATAAATCTGGAATTAGCCTGGGCAAAAACAGGGCTAATATTGCTGAAAAACTCATTCCTATGAATTGCTAGGTACAAAACACTCACGCAAACATTCCAAAAGGGCAGTACCAGAACATTCTAACACCAAGAATGGTACATGTACGCTCCCCATAGATAAGAGGAACATGCTGACCCATCTTAAAGATAAGGTCAGGATGATGAATAAAGATATTTCAATCGAACTAACAGGTACAAGGTAATGGGTGATAGCGAGCCACGTCAGAGGGTGGCTCCTAACCACGTCAGAGGGGCAATACATAACTTGTTTATATTGGGGTATGAAAAGGTATCTTGGGGGGGGGGGTGTTGGGGTCTGGCCGACGGGATAGTGGAAAGTCCCACTACTAACTGAGCCAGTCCATTGTCACAAGCATACATTGGATAGTGTACCTGTAACCATTGAGCCGGGGCGTTAGCATCATGCTTCGTCAGCAATAAACCTAAACAAGTTCCTTCACTGAAAACCAAGTCTGTGAATTTATTGGGCAGTTCAATCAAAGTCTGCTGTCTCCGCTATCTGCGCAGAGCTGGGGCAGCATACAAAAAAAATCCCACACACGCAGCCAAACATCTGACACCACCAGCCAGCCATGTGTTGTAAAACAGCCCTAGTCACCGAGGCTGTAAGTCAGATCCAAATGGGGTGAAATGCAAGTTCCTCTGGAACCATTGCAGCTGGTCACATCACACCTATAGTCTGAATTCAGCAAGCCCACTGGGTCCCACCGCCCCAATAACCTTCCCCTGCTAGAACTAGTCTCCTAACTAGGCCACCATTCAATTTCCAGTAAGAGCTCCATTGGAGCCATCCCGCTCCTTGGTCTGAACAGGATGCACATTAAAGATCCCCATTCCAGTGCATTCTTCACTGCCAACCCCATAACAGAGACATTACTGTCTTTGGTGCCAATGAGGCACAGATTAGGGAGTCCCCAATTGTTTAAAGGTAGGCAGAATATCTGGTACACACCTCCAGTGAGATGGTAACAGCATCTCTGGGACAGGAGTGGGGAAAGGGGAGTTGGGAATGCCTCAGACAGTTTATTTCTTAAAAGTACCTACCCATCAGGGTAACCTCATGTGCAATGAGATAGGGGAAAACCTGACAGTTCAGGAGCACAAGAGGGTAAGTCAGAGCAGGAGTGGGAGCCAGGAACTCTGGCTGAATTGCCAGGACCTCAGGCACTTCATGTCTCTCTGTGCCTCAGTCTTCCCGTCTGAACAATAGGAATGACAATACTGTAATGAGCCAGTGAGTATATGTGCAGCACTGCCCTCTACTGGATAGAATGGAACAGCTTCAACTGCTGGGACCATAACTAGGCTCCTTGGGACTTCAGTAATACAAATTAATAATAATAATAAATAATAATATATTGTAAATAGAAAATCTCCAATAGTTCAATGTGAAGCCACCCCACCCCACCCCGTGCTGCCTTCAGTTACACTTTATTCCTGCCAGGCATGGAGCAAAAAAAGCCCAAACACACAGGTGCCACAAAGCAAGTTACAGTAGGGATAGACCTCTGCTCCCATGGTACAGGGCCCTATTGCTTGAGCTAAAAGAGACTTTCCATCATGACATGGGTTTGAACTGCAGGATGGCTGAGGTGGGAGCATGGAGAACTCCATCTTCAAAGCCATGAACCTGGGAAAGGGAAGGATTCTTGCTGAATGGAGGAGAGGGGCAGTGAATCAGAACTGAGGTGAGGGGGTTACAGGGAGGTGAGAAAGGACATGGATGCTGATTGAGCAGCTGCTTTCACTTTACCATTGCTCAGTGCAACACATTCTGGTGAATTACACAGGCTTGTCTGGAGTAAATGCAATTCATTAAATAAATCAGCTATTTGCTTCCCCTCCCCCCCAGAACTGATGGGCCACTTGCCCCAGCAGGGAGTGCCACGTGGCTGCATTCCCACTGCACCATAATTAATACCTGGCCATCTGTCACGGCATACGTATTGCCCCAGTCCCCATTAAATATCGACTCACCCTCAATAATTTCATGAGGGGAAAGCAGCATCAGTAATTAAATGTCTGTCGTGCCCAGGGCCATCTGATTGCTGCAGAGAGCAGGGGCCACATGAAATATTGCAAGGGCCACCTGTACTGTTCATCTCAATGGGGCTCCTGGAGCAGTGACTGGGAAGCCAACCTGCAAGGATCCTTAGTATAGCAGGATCCTTAAGGTGACCCGATGCCCCCTCTCCATTCCCTCCTCATGTTCCCGTTTCTGCTGCCCCTCCATCCACTGCCCCCCATTCTCCACTTTCTCATTGCCTCCTTTCACATCCTGCCCCACTCCCATTGTAAATCAACTCATTGTGCTTTCACAATGAGCCTCACATTTATTCTCCATACCCCATCATTTCCATCTCATTGCAGAGTTGGATGGAGGGCTGGCTAGCTCATGATCTTGAGATACAGAGCCTCACCTCTAGGCCATCACCTCTAGGCCTCACCTCTAGGCATAATAAATTTGTTAGTCTCTAAGGTGCCACAAGTACTCCTGTTCTTTTTGCGGATACAGACTAACATGGCTGCTACTCTGAAATCTAGGCCATCAGTTTAACTTCAGGGCTCTGGCTCAGTGGCTACCCTTTAGTCTTCTGCAGCTGATGGCTGTTCAGAATAGCCCCTGTGTGACATGAGTTTTGAAGATCAGGTAACCACCTCCCCAAACAGCATTAATGGCCCCCACACTGGCAGCTTCAGCAGAGAGGCAGAGGACTGAGTGGGCCATAGAGACTGAGCTCCCCTTTTCCCCTTAGACAGGGTCCCTCTAGGGCAAGGCTGTGGCAGACTGGTAGGGGCAGTGTGTGTGGGAATCTATTTGTTGTTGCACGGGCTAGACCCATAGAGGTCTTCATGCCCCAGAGCTATCATCCCCAGAAATTTCACCAGTGTGAAATGGACCCAACCCTCCCTCTATTCACACATGCCTGCAGCTCTCCTGGTAGCCATGTTGTCACTTAGTTACATCAGAAATACTGACTTGAACCTGGGAATGCAGGAGACAGTCCTGATGCTATAGAGACAAATCACACCCCACAACTGATCCAGCTCCCCTTCCCCTCCTCGCATTCCTCCTCCTGCTGGGGGTCCTTGTCCCATTTCAGGGCTCTGTAGGGTGGGCAGGACTGGGCTGGCTGTGGGGGAGATGGGATATTCTATTAGAAAAGAGAAAGAGCCTTTCTTATAAGTCCAGGGAAGAAAGTCTTTCTAAGGTGAATAAGAATGAAGCTAGGAAGGTCTTTGGTATCTGCTGCCAGGCATAGGCAATCCCTGAGCCTCTGGTGCTGGAGGTTTCAGAGAGTCTGAGACATTTCATGGGTGATAGAAATATTCTCTTGCAGCCTTAAAATAGTGCGAGTGCCCCTCACCCACCTTTCCCAGCATTTGGCCAATCCCCCAGAGCCCAAATAGTCTGCATTGCCAATATGGAGTGCAAAAGCTAGTCTCAGTGACCAGATCTGCAGTGGCCGCTGAGGGGGAAGACCTCCTTGCGGAGCCACTGCTACACACACACCCCTCTCGGGGGGCAGGTGACAGAGTCCCCCTCACTGTGCTGGAAGTTGGTCCTGGCTGGTTCCACCAGGATCAGAGGCCTCCTGGACTACGACTGGAGGGACTGGGTGGACCCCCCAGTGCTCAGCTGGTGCATGGGACTCTCCACTCCTCATATCCTCTGGTGTACACTCCAGGAGGTTAGGGCAGCCTTATTGCCTGCCTCTCATGCCTTCCTTGAGCAGGGTCTGCAACAGAGTGCTACCTGCCCACCCCTAGCCCTCCAGACCTCACCATTGGGTCCCTCCACAGCAAGCCTTCCTAGCTGCACCCTGCCACCCCCACCTGAGCCAGGAACATGACCTGCAGCCAGCCTGCTTCCGAACTCCACCTAGGAAACAGCAGTTTACACTCATGCTCCACATCTTTCACTTCCTCAACCCCGTGTTCTGTCCCAGCACCAAGTGGCAGGACCTCCTACCATCTGTAGAGGGTGAGGAGCTCTGGTGGGCCAGTCTGTATTCCGCCCTGGTCCCATGGGCTGCTGGGGATATTAGTTGGTGGCTCCTTCACAGAGCCATGAGCACCAGCACATACTTGGCACGGTTCACCCCCTCCTCCAAAAACCTGCCTTTTCTGTGGCAAAAGCGAGACCCTGGCACACATCTACCTCAAGTGCGCCAAGTTGCGGCCCCTTTTCTGACTCCTCCAGAACCTCCTCCTCAGGTTCTGGCTGCGTTTTCCCCACATCACCTGCTCTATGCACACCCCATCCATGTCCCCACAAAGTCACCAGACCTCCTCATCAACCTCCTCCTAGCATTGGCCAAGGTGGCCTTTCGCCTTATCTGGAGGAGGAAGCTGGATGGGGATGTGTTCTGCCACTGTTTCCGATCCTCCTTAAAGTCATGTCTCTGGGCAGAGTTCCTCTGGACCGCACACACTGGCTTCTTGGACACCTTCGAGGAGCAGTGGGCATTGTCCGGGGTTCTCTGCTCAGTGTCCCCTCCTGGATCCCTGTGACCCTCACTTCCGTCCCTGTTTTTTTCATTTGTTGTCCTCTGAAATCTTTTAAGATCTGGGGCCAGTAGCTCCTCCCCCTTAGGCTGGAGGGAGGAGCCTTTAGATGTGGGCTTGCTTGTGCCTGAGAGCCTCAATAGGGGCCAAGATGGAGGGGGATAGGTCTGATCCTTCTCTGCTGGAATGGAGTAGTGAGGGGACTTGTGATGGGTCTAGTTCACCCTGGCACCGATGCAGGAGGAGGAGAAGCAGTGGCTGGGATCTGGGAGGATCTGGTAACTAGCTGGCAAAGCACAGGTTCCCCATGCCAATCTCGCCCCATGATGTTAATGTGGAAGCAAAGAAAGAACTAACAGAAAGGGGATGCAATGCATGACAGTTCGTTAGCAAGAGTTAGGCTAACTGTAACCCTAATAACGCGAGATTTGGAGAAGCAAGGAATGTGTAAGGCGAGTGAAAAAGAACTGCGTGAGAAGTTGTTGCGACCTTGTGTAGATAATATGGAATGTAGACTAAGAGTCTACATTAGTGAGCAAAACAAGATATCAGAATAACCTATGTATAAACAAAATGCAGCTGTTGCTCATTATTGTCTGTAACAAAAGGTATAAATGCTTGCTGTAATTGTTTACCTGTTGAGAGACCTGTTTAGCTTTCTTCCTCTATGCAACTGATAGAGAGAAAATAAAGTATCTGATTTGCTGTACCCAAACAAAAAGTGAGAACTCTGTTATTCTCCGACAATTTGGGGGCTCGTCCGGGATGGCAACGCCCGCAGAGGTACCAGCAACTGCTACAAATCGTTCCCCTTCAAACCCCATGGCGCCACAATAGAGGTAGAAGACCTTTTAAAATCTCTATTGGGGTGTCGGAGGAGGACTGTCCGTGGGGCCGTCTGTTCTTGTTGGGCTCACGCCAATTGAACTTATTGACTGTGCAGCAAGGTAAGATGCAGAGCGGCGTAGGGGAATTGTTTCACAAAAGGCATCTGTAGGGAAGGAGTGTAAAGCAAGATGGCTGACTATAGCGGAAAACACTTTGTGTAAGAGCCTCCACATGGCACCAAATGCCCCTTACCTACTGGTTCCAGGCTGTCAGCACAGCTTTTACAGGTGCCATCAATTAGGATGGCCAGTAGTGAATTATAGCAATACCAATTAAACAGCATGATGCCACAATTATAGCTCTGGAAGAGGGGGCTTCCTAATTTCCCAGCTGACCCAAGTGGGCAGGCCCTGCTAGAAGGCAGATGTATCTGGGGCAGATGGCTGGTTTTAAATTTTCCTCTGGCATACAGGAAAGGGTGGGGGGGACACTGCTGACCCTGGGTTCATTAATCTGCCAAGGATCTAGAGAGCTGGGAAGGAGTGAGGAGTCCAACAGGTTCTCTATGCTAAATGGGGCCTGGGTGCCAAAGGGGACTGGGAACAGGATACTAGCTGGGACACAAGAAGATTGTCTTAAATGCAAATCTGATTTGCAACACATCAGTCAGGTGGGGCAGGGAAGAAACAAACATGAACCCTCTGTGATGGGAAGAGGGGGCAGTTTGTTGCTGCCCAGGTAGTGTAGTGAAGGGTACCCATATATACATACACACACCTGACATCTGCATCCATTTGTCCTACATGGACCCAATGCTGCTGCTGCTGGACAGATGGAAGGAAGAAAAAAAAAAAAAAGTGCCCTTAAAGTGTGGGAGGTTCAATACAGCATTCTGGTGAGTGCTTTGGCTGGGTCAGAAATCCACCCAGAAATGCAATCAGATGCTACAATGGGGAAACTCAAAGGGGTAGGAAGGCTTAAGGGTATGTTGGAGACAAGGGACAGACCATAAAGGCAGGGCAGGGGGAACATCTGCATTGTGGGGGAGGGGGTTCCAGGGCAAGGTTAAGGGGACACAGGGTTATTGCCAGAGGGGCTAGGAGCCCCCCAGGTGGGAGCGCTGAGTGGTTGCACTGGGCTCATGCACATAGGTTGACCAGACAGCAAATGTGAAAAATCAGGGGAGGGGTGGGGGGGTAATAGGAGCCTATATAAGAAAAAGACCTCAAAATCAGGACTGTCCCTATACAATCAGGACATCTGGTCACCCTACATGCACAGTAGCTGCTCAGTGTTCCCTCAGGGCTCAGAACACCTGCTCTGGTAGCCAGTGAACTCCATACCCTCCGCAGTCCCTCCTCTGAGCACAACTGGAAGCTCTTCAGCCCCTGGTGAGTCAGAGCAAGGGGAAGGTGCTCAGCTGCTCCCAGGCCAGGGCTATGGGGACAGAAAGCACCAGCCAGAGTCCCCTCAGAACCCCTTCTGTAATTTGGACACTAGCAGGAGACGAGGCATTTCCCACTTTCCAGGCTACTCCATCATGCAGGGTGCCCCTCAGAAGCTGAGGTTTGTAGATTCACAGATTCCAAGGCCAGAAGGGAGCACGGTGATCATCCACTGACCCCCTGTCGAACTCAGGCTAGAGAACTGCCCCAAAACAATTCCTAGAGCAGATGTTTTAGAGCAACATCCAGTCTCGATTAAAGAAAGCGGTCAGTGATGGAGATCCCACCAGAGACCTTGGTAAATTGTTCCAGTGGTTAGTTACTGTTAAAAATTTACGCCTTATTTCCAGTCTGAATTTGTCTAACTCCTACTTCCAGCCACTAGATCATATTATATGTTTCTCTTTTAGATTGAAGACCCCCTTATTAAACAGTTGCTCCCAATGTAGGTACTTACAGACTACAGTTTGCAGGGCTGAGCCCCGGCACATTTAGGCTTGCTGCATCAGTTATGAATGTGTAAAAAAAAAAAAAAAAAAATGGCTTGAGCCCCAGCACCTCTTTCATTACAAATTAAGTACTGTCTTTACTCCTACTCAAAATTCCCCTGTTTATGTATCCAAGGCTCACATTAGCCCTTTGGCCACACCATTATACTGGGAGCTAATGTTCAGCTGATTATCCACCTCCCATCCCCAAAACTTTCTCAGAGATCCTGCTTCCCAGGATAGAGTGCCCCACCCCATAAGCAGGGCTTACATTCTTTGTTACTAGAAGTATACATAACATTTAGCCACATTAAAATGCATATTATTTGCTTGTGCCTGATTTACCAAGCAATCCTGATCACTTTATATTAGTCACCTGTCCTCTTCATTATTTACCACTCCCCCAATTTTTGGATCATCTCCAAGCTTTGTTTGATGATTTTGTTTTCTGCCATGTCATTGATAAAAGTGTTAAATAGCCTAGGGACAACCAGGGTACATCTACACTGCAATCAAACACCCATGGCTGGCCCGTGTCAGCTGATCAGGCTTGGGGTGGGGGGCTATAAAATTGCAGCATAGACATTCAGGCTCAGGCTGGAGCCCAGGCTTTGGGACTCTGTGAGGGGGAGAGTCCCAGAGCCCAGGTGCCAGCCCAAGCCCACATGTCTACACTGCAGTTTAATAGCCTTGCAGCCTGAACCCAAGTCAGCTGATGCAGGCCAGCTATGGATGTTTTATTGCAGCTTATACACAAACAAATCCCTGTGGGACCACCTTAGAAACACCTGCTCAATGATGATTCCCAGTTTACAATTACAGTGGAAGAAACCCAGCTTATTAGGGCTTGAGAATCAAGGCATGCGGAAGCAGAGCTGTTAGCTATATCACTGATGAGGGAAAGCATCAGCAGATGAAAGGCCCCAGTGAGACAGCACTGAGCAAGCCGCCATGTTTGGAGGAGATGAAACTCAACATTTAGAGACAGGTGCTGAGCTGATCAAGGTTCCATGACAGCAGCAGGAAGCATGGCAGGTGATCAAAGTACTGAAGCAGAAGGGGAGAATGAGACAAGCTGGGCCACCCCCTGTGACATTGCACTCTATGATTTTATGAAAATATGCTAATGTAACTGGAATATGCTTCATGCAAAAGGTCTCTTGTAAGGTATCATTACAAAGCTTATAATCTACTGAGTGTGATCATCCTATTTGTATAAATGTACCACTCTTGTATCTGAACCTAGAAATATGAAATATAACTGAGGGCCTATTGTAATTATGCAAATGGTGGGCCATTAATGGTGGTTTGGAATCTTCATGACTCCCATTAACCAGGACAATTGATTGCAGATGGCTCTGTTTTACCTGTAAAAAAGTCTTCCTGTATACGAGTGTGCTGGCAAGTGGGTAATGAAGTCTTACAGTGACATGTGATCATGTCACCTGAACTGGAATCCATCTTTAACCTAGTGCTTTTCCATTGAAAAGGGGGGGAAGGCGCGGAACCCAGAGGGACAAAGGATTCTCACCTTATGCAAAAGATATATAAATGGGTGGAACAGAGAAAAGAGGCAGCCATCATGAGGAATCCCCTAGCTATCACCTGAGCTAGAACAAGGGCTGTACCAGGGGAAAGGACTGTGCCCAGACTAGGAAGGCATCCAGTCTGTGAAAAAAAACTTATTGAAACATCTCTCAGGGTGAGATTTTATCTGTACTCAACTGTATTAGGCTTAGATTGGTGTGTTTTATTTTATTTTGCTTGGTAATTCACTTTGTTCTGTTACTACTTGGAACCACTTAAATCCTACTTTCTGTATTTAATAAAATCACTTTTTACTTATTAATTAACCCAGAGTATGTATTAATACCGGGGGCAAACAGCTGTGCATATCTCAATCAGTGTTATAGAGGGCAAACAATATGAGTTTACCTTGTATAAGCTTTATACAGGGTAAAATGGATTTATTTGGGTTTTAGACCCCACTGGGAGTTAGGCATCTGAGTGTTAAAGACAAGAACACTTCTGTAAGCTGCTTTCAGTTAAGTCTGCAGCTGTGGGGCAAGTAATTCAGACCCTGGGTCTGTGTTGGATCAGACAGGGGTGTCTGGCTCAGCAAGACAGGGTGCTGGGGTTCCGAGCTGGCAGGGAAAGCAGGGGCAGAAGTACTCTTGGCACATCACTTGGCAGTTCCCAAGAGGGTTTCTGTGATTCAACCTGTCACTCCCCCTTCAATCTGATAGAGAGGAGACTCCAACCTCACAAAGGAAAGAGCCTTAAATATCCAGCTACTCAGAGCCATCCAAGCTACGCAGATCAGAAACCCCTCAAGGCATCTTTACAACCAGGGCAAAATCTAAAAGGGTACGTACATCCCCCACCAACCCCAAACATCAGAGTCACAAACACAGGGACACCAGGGAGAAATGGCATCATCAGAACTGTAACTATAAGAGGGGGCAACAACAATGGTTTCCTGCCACAATCCCAGTTGCAAAGGATGGTGGCGTGGAGGTTGCAATAAGGAACGGCAGTGATTTTCCTGTACTGCATGGAAAGATGTTGAGAAGCACTGTGTTAGAAGAGAGACATCTCGGTTCTCAATTTCTTTCCACCTATGCCCCCAAGACAATCCGTGGTTTCTTATGCAATCCTGATTCCATGATCCTTTTTGCTCTCAGAGAATTTGGATCACAAGAAACCTCTGTCTGATTTTGGAAGGGAGAGCGCTGGGTTTTCAGAAACAGGTATTCAGGAATTTACAGATGGTCCCTCAGCTCCATGAGGCCTTTAGGTATGCTCCCTGGGAGAGGCCCAACTAGCATCATCTCACAGGTTTCCAAATCCTGATCACTAGAGCCCTGCATGGATATAAAAGTTTAGATCTACATCCGATCCACAATAATTAACTTGTATCCAACCTACACTCCACATGTAACCCCCACACTGCCTGGGTGTGGTGTTCTGTCCCATCAAGTGGCACAGAGACCACTTAGGCTTGGGCTACACTAGCAGGGGGGTTCGAACTAAGATACGCAACTTCAGCTACACTATTCGCATAGCTGAAGTCAAAGTATCTTAGTTTGACTTACCTGGCTGTCCTCATGGCAGCGAGTCGACTGCCGTGGCTCCCCCGTCAACTACGCTTACTCCTCCTGCCGCGGAGTAGTACGGGCGGCGATTTGGGGATCGATTTATCATGTCCAGATGAGATGCGATACATCGATCCCTGATGCATCGAACACTACCCGCTGATCCGGCAGGTAGTATGGACGTACCCTTAAAGAGAGATTAATGAGTTTACTTTATAGCCTTAGCTAAGAGCCATATGGCTTTTAGCTCATGCAGTAGAGCCTCATGCATTTAGCTCCAAGAGGTCCCAGGTTCAATCCCAGCCACCGCTGACTGGGGTCTGTCCGTGTTGCACACGCACTCCACCTTTTATATATATCCCCACCAGTCTCTATCTCACTGTTAGAGCCCTGCCCAGCTACAAACACTTGGAGCCATATCTGATTTGTAAAGATGGTAAGCAATACAACCACATCCACAGCTGCAGATATCCACAGATTTGCAGGCTCTGTTGATCACCACTTCTCCTGCTGCATGTGTGTGGGGAGCTCATATGCACCTGGGGACATGACTAAAGTCCCCAAGGGTTTACTTTAGATGATGATGTCTCCCACAAGGTCTGTAATATCATGTAGCCACCCTCCCCCCTGCAAGCACCCCCATGGCCAGCAGTACCTCAGCACTGCCCTGATTCCTCCCTCTTCAGGACCCTTTCAAGAACTCATTCAATTCAAAAGGCAGTTCATGCAAATCCCCTCTTGGGAGTCCAATTTGTTGAGTCCTCCAGTACATACTAAATTAAATTAATGGAGATATTCTATCTCCTAGAACTGGAAGGGACCTTGAAAGGTCATCGAGTCCAGCCCCCTGCCTTCACTAGCAGGACCAAGTACTGAATTTGCCCCAGATCCCTAAGTGGCCCCCTCAAGGATTGAACTCACAACCCTGGATTTAGTAGGCCAATGCTCAAACCACTGAGCTATCCCTCCCCCCAATAGAATAGATACTAGACCTCAAGCAGTTCAGTGTGTCTCTTGTGATTAATCCAAAATAACAAACTCACACTCATCAACCCAGGTGTCCTTTAGGGTCTCTCCTAGATCTCCCCACCCGGAGCACTTTCTCCTGTTTTCCCCCTACTAACTCAGGAGCCAACTTTTTACTCCCTGCAGTAGCTCTAGGCATAACTAATCTGCTAACCTTCCCCCCTTCAGTGGCATTTCCTGCTCTTTTTATTGGGTGAGCACCTGATTCAACCCAGATGTGACTCATTCTGTAATCAGGGCTGGCTTAGCCCCAGGCTCTCCAGTCCATGGGGAAAGACACCCTGTGACAGGGTCAAACAAGGGAAGAACTTGCATCACTGAAGTGCCCCATCCGGAGCTGGGAGCTTGCAACTGCACCTTGGTGTTCCTTGAGCCCTAAGCCTGGCTCCTACCACATGGAAAGAACACTGTGCTCCATGCCATTCCCGTCGGATTAACCGAGTCCCCAGGGAATCACTGGAGGGGTCTCATGGGGCACATCTGCTATCCAGATGCCTCTGCTTATTAAAGGGGAGCTTGTAATAATGCCATGAAAGCTTTTATCTGCTTGTGTTAAAGGCACTAATATCACTGTGCTCTGTGTGGGTGGGGAAATTAGACAAGAGTTCCTCCATGCTAACGTTTCCCCTCCCCCACCCCCCATATTCATCTTTCTCAACAATTATCTTTTATTTTGATATCTTTCTATTTAAATCTGCAGAACCTCTTTCAGGATAATAGAGAGGCTAGATCTCTCTAATAACCAATCACCTCGCTGTGCCAGTTAGGGGCTAACAGAGAGACACTGAATGGGAAAGGGGAGAAGATGGCTCAATCATCCCTCCAGGCGTCTGCAACAGGAACCATCCCCAGGGATCAGGAAACAAATGGTCCCACCCCGCACAAGCTGCAGAGACCCCAGGGCATTCTGCTCGCTGACAGAATATTGGGGGGAAGAGAGGGAAGGAGAATCACGAAGGTACCTTGGGACTAGTTGTAAGAAAAAGAGAATCTTATTTCCTGGCCCCCCTCCTGGATAAGAGGAGTGTTCAGTTTACATGGCCCTTTCAGTACTTGGTCTCAACCACCCAGGGGCCCAAGTTAGTGCCAGTTGTGATGTGGACACCTGTCCACTAGCAAGTAGGCCAAAATGCCCCCCAACTCACTTCACATAGGGGGTCACTGAACAGGCATGAGATGGGAATGACATAAGAACGGCCATATTGGGTCAGACCAAAGGTCCATCCAGCCCAGTATCCCGTCTGCCGACAGTGGCCAATGCCAGGTACCCCAGAGGGAGTGAACCTAACAGGTAATGATCAAGTGATCTCTCTCCTGCCCAGGGCCGGCTCCAGGCACCAGTTTACCAAGCAGGTGCTTGGGGCGGCCACTTCGGAGAGGGGCGGCACGTCCAGCTGTTCGGCGGCAATTCGGCGGACGGTCCCTCACTCCTGCTCGGAGCGAAGGACCTCCCGCCGAATTGCCGCCGCAGATTGCGATCGCGGCTTTTTTTTTTTTTTTTTTTTGGCTGCTTGGGGCGGCCAAAACCCTGGAGCCGGCCCTGCTCCTGCCATCCATCTCCACCCTCTGACAAACAGAGGCTAGGGACACCATTCCTTACCCATCCTGGCTAATAGCCATTAATGGACTTTACCTCCATGAATTTATCTAGTTCTCTTTTAAACCCTGTTATAGTCCTAGCCTTCACAACCTCCTCAGGCAAGGAGTTCCACAGGTTGACTGTGCGCTGTGTGAAGAAGAACTTCCTTTTATTTGTTTTAAACCTGCTGCCCATTAATTTCATTTGGTGGCCCCTAGTTCTTATATTATGGGAACAAGTAAATACCCTTTCCTTGTTCACTTTCTCCACACCACTCATGATTTTATATACCTCTATCATATCCCCCCTTAGTCTCCTCTTTTCCAAGCTGAAAAGTCCTAGCCTCTTTAATCTCTCCTCATATGGTACCCGTTCCAAACCCCTAATCATTTTAGTTGCCCTTCTCTGAACCTTTTCTAATGCCAGTATATCTATTTTGAGATGAGGAGACCACATGTGTACACAGTATTCAAGATGTGGGCATACCATGGATTTATATAAGGGCAATAAGATATTCTCCGTCTTATTCTCTATCCCTTTTCCCCCAGGATAGAGTGCCCCACCCCATAAGCAGGGCTTACATTCTTTGTTACTAGAAGTATACATAAAATTTAGCCACATTAAAATGCATATTATTTGCTTGTGCCTGATTTACCAAGCAATCCTGATCACTTTATATTAGTCACCTGTCCTCTGCATTATTTACCACTCCCCCAATTTTTGGATCATCTCCAAGCTTTATGCTCCTTAAACATGATTGAGTCAGCCGCAAGCTTTCGCAGACATTGCTCCATCAGTGAACCTAGCCCTGGTTTAGGGGCCTGTAGTGAGGCTTGGCTCCCCTCCGCCTCCGGCAGGGTAGAGCTGCTTCCATCCCCAGCGTGGGCGGAGCTTCCGGGTCCGGGGCCCGCCCCTCCGAGGTCACGGCCCCGACCCGGAAGTATAAAAGCCCGCCACCAAAGTTCAGTAGGAGCTAGCCGGCCGGAGAGAGCAGACGTCCCGGACCAAGCTCCCGCCTGGGAGACACCGGCAGACTGCGAACCGCCTGCTAACGCCCCGCGCCGGTCTAGCCTCCCTCTCGCCCGGTACCCCGAGGAGGACTGGCCCAGCCTGCCCCGGACCCGCTACACCGAGAAAGACTGGCCCAGCCTGCCCCGGACCCGGTCACCCGAGGAGGACTGGCCCAGCCTGCCCCGGACCAGCGGCCCCGAGGAGGAGTCAAGTCTGCCCCGTGCCAGCTATCCCGGGGAGGAGCTACCGAACCAGCCCCCCAGCCCCGCCACCGAGGAGCCGATGCTGGTGGACTGGCCTGAACCCAGCCCCACGGACGAGGTAGGCCCTGAGGGGGATCTTGGAAGTAGCCCGGGGGTAGCCGACCCCGGTCAGGCTGCAGAGGCCTGTGAGCCGATGTCAGTGTGTTTCGGTCAGGATACCCCACTGACCGGCAGCGAGAGTCATCGCTGCTAGGGCCCCGGGCTGGGACGCAGTGGAGTGGGTGGGCCTGTGTCCCCCCCTGCCACCCCTACACACGGGTGGCAGGCTTCCCCCTCACCCAACGCTCAGGTAGGAACCTGGGCCCCATTTGCCTACTTGCCTGCTCAGCCCCTGCTCCAAAGGGGCTTGAGCTATGACTGTTTGTGCCCCGCCCTGCTACCGAGGGCCTGGGCTCCTTGAACTGCTGTTTGCCTAGCCCCTGCTCCAGAGGGCCTGGGCTCCGTGAACTGTTTGCCTGCCTAGCCCCTGCTCCAGAGGGCCTAGGCTCCTGAACTGTTTGCCTGCCTAGCCCCTGCTCCAGAGGGCCTGGGCTCCTGTGCTGTTTGCCTAGCCCCTGCTACAGAGGGCCTAGGCTCCTAGACTGCCTGCTACCGAGGGCCTGGGCTCCGTGAACTGCTGTTTGCCTAGCCCCTGCTACAGAGGGCCTAGGCTCCTGAACTGTTTGCCTGCCCAGCCCCTGCTCCAGAGGGCTTGGGCTCCTGTGCTGTTTGCCTAGCCCCTGCTACAGAGGGCCTAGGCTCCTAGACTGCTGTTTGCCTAGCCCCTGTTACAGAGGGCCTGGGCTCCTGTACTGTTGTATTATCCAGCCCCTGCTCCCGAGGGCCTGGACTCCATAACTGTTGTTTTTCCTCAGCCCCCACACCAGAGGGCCTGAGCCCTGAGCTAACCGGCTGTTGATTTCGGCCGCAGTGAGTCGGCGTGGCTCCCCTCCGCCTCTGGCAGGGTAGAGCCCCGACTCGCTCTATTACAGGGCCCTTGTCTGCAGACATGAGCAGCGAATTCATCCTCAATGTTCATCCATCCCTAGGGATTCCCAAAATATGCACCAATCAATGGAGCTCAATCCTAGCCCTGGGTAAGCCTCCCTCTGCTGGGATGCAACAATCCAACTGACAACCCCATGGCATCACACTTGTGCTGGGGCTGGGTTTTGTAGGTGAGGGTCTGCAGAGCAAACTCATCTATTTAGCGGTCGTGCCAAAGATTAGAGGAGAGACAGAGAGGATACCTGTGTGTGTGAGAGAGAGCACTAACCCATCTATTGGAACTCCTACGAAACACCTTTCTGTACACAGGAAATGGTCTGCATCATGCTGTAATCATGGCCTTTCAGAGTGAGTGAGAAGGCTGTGAGTCAGCTTACCTGGTCACACCCCACTGGACAGAGGACATCACCCCCTGAGGGAAGGACAGAAGGTTATACTGTAGGCCTATTCTAAATAGGTCATTCACCACCCTCATCACTCTGTGTTATGAGGAGTAGAAGTCCCATTCAGCCCTCGGACACACCCAGCTGATCCATCCTGAGCTGCATGTGCCTCTCTGAGGGCAGACTTAGTCCTGGGACCTATCAGTCCATTGCATGAATGTGTTACCTGGGCCTCTCCAGACCCTGAGCTCCATCCCTTTTCCTAGGCTCTCTTTGAGACTCTGGGAGATGTCTGCAAAGAACTGAGTGGATCCTCTTAGGGTTTACATAGACAAAAAAAAAAAAAAGGGAATGTCACTGCTGTAATACTATGGCAAGTCAGTCTCAAATCCCAGCTGTGCCACAGCCTATCCAGCATCAGGTGGGTTAGCTCAGCTATGAATGGGTAATGAGAGCTTGGTTTGTTCCAGCCCTTCCCAGGGGCCCCCAATTCCTGCACTGTGTGCTGCTAAATAACTCTTTAATTGTCTTTGCTTTTGCTGAGAGAGCACCTCAAAACTCAGCCACGGTCTGCTCCTTGCATGCCGTATTTATGCACAGCCTTAATTGTACCAGGGCTTTGGAACCGAATCCTTTTCAGACTGAGGGCTCTTGAAGGATGTAATACACCATCTGGCTTTCTGTAGCTGAGGAAGGCAAAGAATGGACTGCATGGGAGGCGGGTGCACACATGTGCGTGCCAGTGCCCTCTGCTCAGTGGAATCAAAATAGTTTATCTATGTATCATAGGTTCTATGCTGCTAACAATTAAAAACCAAACCTCCTCTCATCTGCTCTGGGGCCCCACCCAGCCCCCTCCCTAGGGACTGCTGCTGCATATTGCCCTTGTATGGGTCCTTTCTAATTTTGTCCCTACATACTTGTGTTATTTGTTTATATTCATCCTTTGTAATTTGACCTAGTTTCCACTTTTTGTAGGTCTCTTTTTTGATTTTTAGATCATTGAAGATCTCCTGGTTAAGCCAGGGTGGTCTCTTGCCATACTTCCTATCTTTCCTACGCAGTGGGATAGTTTCCTCTTGTGCCCTTAATAATGTCTCTTTGAAAAACTGCCAACTGTCTTCTATTGTTGTTCCCCCTAGACTTGCTTCCCATGGGATCTTACCTACCAACTCCCTGAGTCTACTAAGGTCTACCTTCTTGAAATCCATTGTCTTTATTTTGCTGTTCTCCCTCCTACCATTCCTTAGAATGATGAACTCTTATCATTTCATGATCACTTTCACCCAAGTTGCCTTCCACTCTCAAAGTCTCAACCAGTTCCTCACTATTTGTCAAAATTACATCTAGAACAGCATCTCCCCGGTAGCTGTCTCCACCTTCTGAAATAAAAAATTGTCTCCAATACATTCCAAGAATTTATTGGATAATCTGTGCCCTGCATTCGTGTAACTCAGCTGGGTGTGTCCCTGTCTGTGGATGTCTGTGTAAGTGCAGTACCTGGAGAGATTTGCAGCTTGTCACAACATCACAGTGTGAGAGGGAGCCCAGGTTGGCAAGCCAGAGGGCTCAGTGGTACCTGTTCCAGGTTGCACCCTGGGGATCCCATCACACTTATCATGGAGCCTGAGATATAGCACAGGTAGTGGTAGGGCTCAGCATATCTGCCCTGTGCAGAAAGAGCCCCTCAGTCCAGTGCTAAATTACTTTTGAAGAATTAATCCTGGGCCTCCCTGGAATGTACCACTCCCAGAGGGAGAGGGGGAAGTATGTTCCCTATGGCTTATTCTTCTTTCTCTGATGGGGCTGACATTTGGTGGTGTGCATTGTGTGATGCAGACCTCTATCCATTAAAAAGTGAGCGGAGTTCAGCTCTCTTTAGATCATCTTGTTCATATGGAAGAGCTCATCCTAGGTGCACGTATAGGATACCCCTCCTCAGCACCCTCTCCCACAGAAAGGAGAGATGGCACAAGGATTGGGCCAACTGCAGGTGTCCTGATGAGACCTGCAGATGCACAACCTCCCAACTCTCACTCTCCTCCCTGCCTCTGGTCTCCACTCAACCTGAACATCTTCACGCCAACTGGTCTTGTAGCAACAGCATTCTGCTCTGAAATACTCTCCCCAGTCCATGTCTATCCTAGATAATAAGCCTCTTCTGTATGAGTATTAAACAAGCAAGGCACTATCAGCAGAAGGAACCAGACAAAGTGGGATTTATGAGCTGAGGAAACATGTAAAGTGGATCATGGGGAACTATGGAAGGATGTCCACTGCACAGCAGCCAGTGTTTCTGCTTTGCCCCAGGCTCGTTATAATGGGAGCCTTCCCTTTGCTAAATAATGGGATTGTTTGGGTTCACCTGCCTACTGAAACATCAGCCTGGCCCTGGTTCTGAATGAGGGGACAATTTGGTCCTCCTTGTTCTATGGCATGGAGAGATGGAGGCCTTCACAGATGTGGGTGTGCTAGGCAGCAAAGTGTGTATGCCAGAGGGGAAACTGAGGCACAGAAAGAGGGAGTGACTTGCTCAGGTCACACAGGAAAGAATTCTATCCAGTGCTAACTACTAGATAACCAGAAGAGTACCCTGGAGTCGTGGCTTCCTGTTCCGTAGCCCTCTGCATCCCAGCTCTCTCTGTGCTTACAAATGAGCCTTGAGATGTTTCTGAGCCACGAGCAGGGGAGGGGATTACTTTAGCATCTAAATCACAGGAGCATGAGAGGCCAGCAGTCCTGCTCACCAGTCCCCGCCCCCGTAAACTGTGCATTTTTTCTTTCCTAATACATACAGTTTGGCCTGAATGCACCAGTCTGCAGCTCTATCAACCAAGGCTGCTGCCTCAGGGGGAAATATCTCTCACCTGCTGAGGGCACAGTCTGTGAGTGTTTAAAGGCTCACCTTCCACGCAGAATCCCAGCCTGCCCCACAGGCTGGGGGGAGCAATGCGAAAGGCCCAGGAGCAGCAAGGGGAAGTGGGGGGGAAATCAGCCAGGGCCTTAAGTCTGAGTAGGCTAAAGGAGCAGTTGTTGTCATAGATACCACCAGTGCCTCACTCAGTGCATGGCATTGCGGGGAGGCCTCGGGCATAGCCTAGTGCCCATCTCTCTCTGCTCTGGAGCTCGCCTCTCCATGTCGAGACCAACAAATTATTGGGCAGCCGACAGGCCAGGCATCTCTTGAGACATGGAGTCCTTCGGTCAGTGCGCCTCAATTCCAGCCCAGCCCTAGGGCTGCTGCTAGGCCTCTGACATGGCCCTGGGCAAGCATTTGTGTCTGTCGGTGTCCCTGCATCTCCCGGTTCTGAGAAGTCTCAGACGTGTGTAACCCTTCTGCCAGGCCGAGTTGATAGCAGCAAGGGCCGGGTTCAGTACATGGGGTCCCCTCCCAACAGCGTAACACAAAACCAGCTCGAGCCCCCACCCAGTGAGCTGGGGAAATCTTACACACACCGCTGGGCGCCTCGAAGAGGCAATACTTCCCCTCTCGCAAGCACAGAGTCTCGGTGTAGCAGAAAATGTTTAATAACATGAGGTAAACGACATAGCATTAAATTGGGAAAACACCACAACTAGAGTTCATAGACCAAACCATGAGCGAAGACCCACCCCAGAAATTAGGCCGTGTCCTTTCCCGTTGGTTCTTGAAACCAGCAACCCAAAAATCACCCAAAGTCCCAAAAGTCCAACACCCCCAAAGTCTCTTGGGTCCAGCAACCCAAGAATCACCAAAGTCCCAAAAGTCCAACAACCCCCAAAGTCTCTGTCCCTGTTCAGTGCAGCCCCAGAGTTCAAAGGGGGGGGCGCACGCAGGGTGTTAAGGGGCACCTTACGTGATCCGAGGCCGACCGGCCGCCTCTCCGTAGGGTTCTGCCGCAGCCTTCACCACGAGCCGCTCCACTCCCCCAGCTGTCCCGTGAGCCGCTCCTGCCGTCCCACAAATTGCTCTGCTCTACCAGCTGCTCCGCTCCGCTCACCGACCTGTGAGCCGCTCCAGCCATCCCCACAAACGGCTCCGCTCCGCTCGCCATTCCTTGGGCCACTCCAACCATCCCTGCAAGGCTCTGCTAGCTGCTCCTCCAGCCGTCCCCGCAAACTGCTCCACCAGCCACTTAGCAATATAGCTTCAGGCTCCCACATTAGTTAACACAGCACTCAGTGATCTCAGCTCTTAGTAACTTTAGCTCTTTTGTGATTTCAGCTTTTAGTAATTTCAGCTAGTAGTAGGGGAGCCCCAGTGCTAGTGCACTATTGGCCCAAAGTGAATTCAGCTCAGCAGCCTGTAACCAGACTCCTAATGGAATCAAAGTTAGCTCTGACATTCAACAGTGGGGAGAAGAGAAGGTGCAATTGGTGTTTCAGACAGGCCAGGGCCACCCCCTTCCCCTTCATTCGGTTTTGTAACCCATGCTCCTTGTCAAGCAAGTGCTACTTAGTTAATGGTGAGTCCTTCTGTCGTACAACAGTTCCACTGGCCTTGATTCACAGAATCAGGGTAACAAAACTCCTTCCTGCCCCAATAACAGGAAAAACTGGGGATCCCACACCAGCCAAAGTAACCACTTTCAGTTGCTGTTGTCTCAAGCCAGGCGGGTGGGTGTGCCTATGCAAACAAGATCAGCCCCTGGAGTTATTTTCCACACTCGCCATAATTCACCACCAGATGTCAGGGTAGAGCTCATCCTGACTCTGCTTACACGTGGCTTCATCTTTCCCTTTCCTGGTGCATCTAAGGGAGAATTGCTGTAGTGAAGCAGATCTCCAGGGGAGATCCCAGGCCTGAAGCTGAGCTGAGACCGGTCATAATGAGCTGTGGAGGCTGGGCCACTGACAGGTAAGTGACCTGTATTGATTCAGAAATTTAATCACAGGGAGACCCAGCTAATTATCCCCAATCACTGGGCTAGTTGTGTCAGAGCACAGTAGTGGCCTTGAAGCCACAGACATTCTGTGACTTTCTATCCAGCCTTCCCAGGCGGCAATATCTTTAGCATAGCGAAGGCAGCAGGATTCAGTGGTTGGAGGCAGCCTTGAAGCCAGGACTGCTGAGTTCCATTCCCAGCCTGGGGAAGCTGTGTAGCCTAGTGGTTGGAGCAGGGATCCAGGACCTCTGGGTTCTCCTCCCAGCTCTTCCACAGATTCTCTGAGTGACCTTATAAAGTCACTTGCACACTCTGTGTCTCACTTTCCTTCCAGGGAAGATGGTACTGAAAGTGACCCCTCCCCCCAGCCATATTGTGAGGCGAAGTTAACATTTTAAAGCCCTTTGGAGGCTAGAAAGGCACTATAAAAGGGCAGAGGGTTGTAAAGACAGGCATATCATGTATCACTCATAGTAACCCCTGCGGAACAATGGCGGTGGGTTCAAAATCCTACTTGCCCTTAGCTAGAGAAGCGGTGGCTGCAAAGTCTTGTGAATGGGATTGTACAGCAGAAGGGGGAAAAAATCAGAGTGTGAGGTGGTGCATGCTCACAACAGTTCAGTGAACCCTCTGGAAACTCCTCTCCCCCCCTTCCCCACATACTACTTGTGCCATAGAAATGCTGTTTTATTGTAAGTAGACAAAACTTTCATTTCTACGTCACCAGTAAAACCTGGACTAAGTCAGTATTAAACAAATGTCATACTAAACTGCTCAAGATAGTTAACACCAAAGCAGACTGTGAAGAACTTCAAGAAGATCTCACAAAACTAAGTGATTGGGCAACAAAATGGCAAATGACATTTAATGTGGATAAATGTAAAGTAATGCACATTGGAAAAAGTAACCCCAACTATACATACAATATGATGGGGGCTAATTTAACTATAACTAATCAGGAAAGAGATCTTGGAGTCATTGTGAATAGTTCTCTGAAGACGTCCACGCAGTGTGCAGCGGCAGTTAAAAAAGCAAACCAGGGCTAGGTTCACTGATGGAGCAATGTCTGCGAAAGCTTGCGGCTGACTCAATCATGTGTTAAGGAGTTTGTGCATGGATAGGAACTGTGTGAAGAGTCAACTGTTACAACCCGGTTACAAACTCAGCAAAATTTGGTAGTGTAGACAAAGTCCCATTTCTACCATATTAGGGGATATGGTTACAGCACAGCTATTTCCTCCCTGCTCAAAACATGACTTAGCCTTGCTGTCTACCTTGGACCAAACTGTTTAACCATGTTCCCCAAAGTCTTGGACTTCTTAACGAGCTTTCATGTTGAAAAGGTAGAATAGCTTTGTTCCATCTATATTCCAAGACTGAACTATGTCTTAACTACTTAGCCATAGCAGAAAAAAAACTTAACCTAAGGTCCAGTACTATCAGATGTACTCATTTCAGGGCCCCCCCCTGCAGTGTCCAGTGGGCTGCCTGAGCATGCAGTGTTAAGGACCATGCATCCTCTTTCTGCTCCCCACTGGTGTCTGTTTATCCTCCTGGGCTCTTCCCCTCTGCTCCCCATCAACTGAGCTAATAGAGCTTGGGCTCACTAGGCTTGTAAATGGCTTCAAACTCAATTGCCCTGGGCTGGCACACAGCTCTGATGATCCCCCGCCCCCATACACTTTGCCAGCTTGTCTGGTAGATAAGGATGGCAGTGGCTTTAATTCCTCACTATGCCTTGACTGCCAACTCCGCTGCCCACTCACCCTAAATAAATGCTGTCCAAGGATTTGTTTGCCAATGCTCTGGAGATAAGGGGCCAATTCCACCAGATCTTCTTCCTCCATTCCTTTTATCTCATTCTTTATCGAATTTGTTAGACAATCCACCTGCAGCAGGAGAGGGCCCTTTTCTTTTCCTTTTTTTTCCTCCTATTAAAATCTCTGAACAAATCTTCCTGCACAGAACCTGGGCTGGATATTTAGGAATAAAAAAGTCTCTAGCAGCTATTACTAGGCTTTCAATTACCATTGATTGAATGATCAATAACAGAGGCTATCTCTGCTCAACAAACCTTCCTGTGTTTGTGGCAGGATCCTGTTTGCTGGGGCTCTGCTGCTGCCTGGGGCTGTTGTGTCATCAGCAATCCACTCTGTGACTGCTGGGTCCATGCCAGGGCATAAGAAGACCTTGTGTGGAGACTCTAGACAGCATAGAGAGAACCACAGGGTCTGTCAGTGTCCAGCAACCTTAATAAAGAATCCCTTTTACATTCAACTTGTCTTTTCTCTACTGCAAGTGAGGGATGGAGTTGGGATTGCAAAGGGAATGGCTTGGGATTTGGAAGCCTTTACTGGGACATCAAAGCTTCCCTTATATCCTGGCAATCCAGCATTCCACCTATTGGCTGACTGATATACTGAAAGCAAACATCATTACCCCTGCTGTGATGTAGGTCAAGACTATACCCATTTTGCAGGTGCAGAACTGAGTCACAGAAAGTGCAAGTTCTTTTCCCAACTCTCATAGCAAGTTAGATGCAGAGGTGGTGGAAATCTAAATCACACCATCTCTCAAAGCTAGGGATGGTACCTATGAGTCCTGAGTAGAACCTGGGAGACCGAGTACTAGTTCCCTGCACTAACCAATAGACCACCTTCCCAGCAAGACCCACGATTAAAATCCAGTAGCTGCAGTTTGCTGTCCCCTGATCTAACCACTAGGTCATAGATCCTCCCTGTATCATTGCCTTGATGCAGCATATTGGATCAAGTTTATGTTTCTTACCCTTGATGCAGTAATTCTTCTTGGCTGGCTCCTCCCTGTCCCCACATCTAGCTCAGGTGATTGTAGGGGAGGACTGTAGGGGGAGAGGGGCCTGGCTGGAGAAGGTAGAAGAAGCAGTGACCTGTGAGAGTTCCAGGGGCAGCTCAGCAATGAGAAAACATTAAAGCCGAAGGGCCCAATTGTGCTGCTAGTGATTCAGAAGCAAAACTTCAGTGGGTGCAGGATTGGTCCCTTATCCGTTTGCTGATTTTTGTTTAAATAAAAAAAGGCAGCAAACTGGGGCACCCAGCTCTCTTAAAGGGATGGATGCTCCCAAGGGCCAGAACTGGGGATCTGTCAAGAGTTATTGTAGGGGTCCTGGGCTGATACTTGCTGATAATGAAACAGGCACGAATGTTTGACTCTTCCCAGGAAACAGCTGCAAGATTAAAAAGCATCAGAACAAAATAAAATATTTTTTTTTAAATGCTGGATTCGGATTCATGATGTTGCAAGGGGATTAGTAGAGCCTGGAAGCTGGTTCCTCCACCGTAGCGCTTGGGTGCGCTAGGCCTGTTGACAGCAGATGCTGACTGCTTAGCTAAGCAGCCTTGGGTCTCATTAGAAGGGATTTTCCTCACCTCTACCTGGAATCTAGCCTTTCTAATAACCCTGTTGTTTAAGCTCCCAGCCTCTGGTAAAAACCTGCTTGCTCTTTATTCTAAACTGGCACTGCCTGATGAAGCAGCATCTTGGAGGATGGACGGACGGACAGACAACACCGAACCTTAGATGGCTGAAATGCATCATTCATTCACTGCAATGATGTTCCCATTCCAGGCCATGTCCAGGGACTTCAGAAGAAGAGAAATGATTAGAACATAGGAGTGGGAGTCACTCAGTAGCACTTCAGTTCTTAACTTAGCTCTGTCACTGATTTTCAGTATGACCCTGGGTGAGCACCTGCCATCCCTAAAAAAACAATGAAGAGTCTGGTGGCACCTTAAAAACTAACAGATTTATTTGGGCCTCAGCTTTTGTGGGTAAAAAAACTCACTTCTTCAGATGCATGGAGTGAAAATTACAGATGCAGCCATTATATAATGACACATGAAGAGAAGGGAGTTACCTCACAAGTGGAGAACCAGAGTTGTAAAATGGGTTAAGGAAACAAACCAGTCTCACTGAGGGGTTATGAGGCTTAATTGATCAATGTGTGTAAAGTGCTTTGAAGATCCAGGACCACAGCCATCTGTAATGTGAGTGCAGTTTATCCTGAAAACAGGGAGTTACAGCAGTTTATGCCACAGAGGAATTTGGCACAACACTAACTCATGATATCCGATTATTGTCACATGGGAATTTTGTCAGCCCCAGTGGTAGTGTGGGCTGCTGCCCAGCTTACAGGACTCATGGCCTCCCCAATTCAAGGTTGGTTTTTGGAATGTGGCTTGATCACAATCACTTCTACAGGCATTAAAATGTCATCTAAAGTGCTACAAATAACCCTCTGATTATCTACTGGCTCTTAATGCTACTCCCCAGAGATAACAAGCTGTGATGCTTCCTCTGGGCCATATAATAATCACCCCAATTAGTCCCAAGCAGCAGTTATTAAGCTCATGGCAGCGCTTTAGTTTACAAAGCAGAAATAATTAAGCGGGTGCTTGTGATAGTCATGTGGCTGGGAGTGACCAAGGATATTCCATGCTTTGTGGCTTGGGAAAGGAAGCAAAACTCATTTGCAAGAGATCCCACCACATGTATAATGCAGTGTCCCCACAGCACCCTGCACATGAAAGTCCCTCCACACCAATAGGCTTGTTTTGTTGCAAAACCAATGGATAATTAGCCAAAGCAAATGCAATCAGTTGTTAATGCTGGGAGTTGTTAATTCCTTGCATAGATCTCTCTTTCATCCAAATACCCTGACTATTAAATGGGTGGAGGATCAAAATCCAGACCCAAACCCAGCATTCATGATGGGTGCTTCTCTTCACAGGCCCAACTGGGCTAGTCCATAGCAGTTTGGTAAACCTTTTTCCTGGAAGCTGTTATTTTCTGTCTTAGAATCTGTTTTCACTTTTTATCTTAAATCATTAACCCTTCTGCTCACAAAAATAACCTTCTAAATGTGATGTGAGTGTAAACCAATGCCAGGAGGTTGGCCTGAATCTGCAGACAGCCTAAAATACTAGTTCTGAGAGAGATGTAAACTGCCCCTATTCATATCAAAGGATACTTAACTATGGAATCTAATGATGACAATCCAATGTCTATATTGATAATGATTTAAATTATCAAAACCATTTGAGAAAGGAGAGAGACAGTTATATTATGAAGAGCTACTGTGTGGAGTCTGGGCTTGACTTCCCAGAACTCCATTTTTGTTTTCTCTCTCTCTGATATTTTGGCCTAATTTTGAAGCATTTGCAAAGGTATTTCAAGCAATCATATCTAGGAAAGAGGCAAACATCTCTACATGTGCCTGGTGAAAATGCAACAGGTTCCAGTAGCATTCCTTTGTGGACCACATGGGGCTGTGATTTCCCTTCTGGGAACACTGTCTCTTTGCTGTGACGCTTGCAGGAAAGGGATTAACTCAGGGGTTCTCAAACTGGGGGTCAGGACCCCTCAGGGGGTCATGAGATTATTACATGGGGGGTCGTGAGCTGTCAGCCTCCACCACAAACCCCACTTTGCATCCAGCATTTATAATGGTGTTAAATATATAAAAAAGTGTTTTTAATTTATAAGGGGGGGTCACACGCAGAGGCTTGCTATGTGAAAGGGGTCACCACTGCAAAAGTTTGAGAATCACTGGATTAACTGTTGTACAGGGCTTCACGTAGAGCACCATGATATGTTTATAGACTGTGGAAGTCACTGATCATAATCATGTGGCTTGAGCTGAGTCAGCATGATATTTAATTAGTCTTAATTGGTACAAGGCATGAGGTGAACTGGAAGTGTTAATGTCATGATTTTTGGTACTTAAACCACTATTGAGTATACTAGTCTAAGTTGTCTACCAGTATCTGTCTATCCATCCATCCAGTTATCTGTTTTTCTATCAGATCTAATCTACTTTATTTCTGCATTTCTCTTTATCTAGGCATTTATACTACATTCATCACTCTGGCATCTCCAGATCAGACTGCCTCTTTTGGTGGCACATCAGCCCATGAATCCCACAGACTGCAGAGAAGGGGGTTAATGGAATTTGCAAGTCCATTATGACAACAGGCAGAAATACTTGGAGGAGATGAAGCAGCAAAGGGATTTAACTGACACCTCAGCAAGTATGTTAAAGCATTATGGCCAAATGCTCCTGAATGTATGTCCCACTCTCCTGCCATATTTCAAATGGGAGCATCATTTGAGAGCCCCTGGACGCCCCTTGCTGTGTATTTTTCCTTGTTATCTTCCCCTGGTCTCTGGAGTTCACGCTCCGTAGTTTTTTACATACTTTGTTTTCCTTGTAAATGGCTCTGATTTTAAATATATTCCTCTGCACTGGAGCCACAAGGAGGTCTGCTCTGCTCCGTTCACTGCGTGTGGGTACAGATGGCTTATCTTCACCATGTCACATCCCAGGATTTGTGGTGTCAATGTGTTGTCTCCACTCACGTGGGGAGGCTTTGCTGATCCCTGGGAACTGAGACACACGAAAAACCGTGAGGAGAGAGAGAAAATCCAAGTCCCCCCATCCTAGTGAAAACCTCCAACCTAAATAGATCCCAATCCTTCATGTTTCAGAAGAGTTGTATATTTTTACAGACCCCTATAGCAGTATTCATTCATTCACTTGTAGGTGAAATGAAATCTGAAAATTATTTATAGATCACTCAAGCTTCACTTAAGCAAACTGACCAGGGATCCAGCCATGTTTGAGACATCATTTGTAATGTGCACAGAATTAAAAACCTGTCAGATCACCGTGAGAGGCTGTACATTGTACATTCCCCCAGCTGTGCAGGTTCTTTGCACCCTGTCTTTGTAAGCCCCAAGGGTGTCTCTACAAATTCTCTCATAAGATGCTCCCAGGAAGTCCATCTGAAGTGGCTCTGCTGGCCTTAGTACTTTGTATTACTGTGGCACTAAGGCACATTTCTCACAATGCCCCCTGCCATGGGCATTTGCAGTGCAGAGGGCTGACCCAGCACTGGCACTGCAGCTGGATGCAGTGGACTATGTGCTGACTCGGCACTGGATTTGTGGTTGGATGCAGTGGCTTGTGGCTTATGACGTTAGCAAAGCGTAGCAACAGAATGATTGATTATCCAAAGGTTACAGAATCTTTTGAACTTTCAGATCTTCCTTCTGTCTAACATGGAATAAGAAGGTCCATGTAACAGCTCAGATGTGATGTGAATATACTCAATAGTCTATATAACTCCCCTTAGCTGATGCACACAGAGCTTTCAGGATGTGAATTTGATTGCTTGTACGTACCTGATACTGACATGTGACTCCATTGCAGAGGTCAAGGGATCACTTTGTTCTTGCAGACATCCATCCTATAACAACATCTTACATTTTTAGATCCAGGTACACAAACTTGTGAACATACACATGGCTGTAAGCACAAACACAGCAGCATAAATAAACATTCCGACATAATCATAATCACACACCAATATGGACAATAACGTACATGCACACAATCACAACCCATCACATTCCAGCAAACAGAAAAATATGCAGTTCCACACTAGCACACTTCAGGATTCTCCTGCTCTCTGACACTCACATTCATAGTCTCACATGTGTGCATGCACACACACACACACTTGCATCAACAGAGACATACAAATGCACTTACAATTCCTGAGGATTTTCAATTACTCTACGAGTCAAGCAGTTAAAACAAAGAGACCAATGATCCAGACTCTGGGACATAGAAATAAGCCCATGCAGAAGCCGGGGGAGGTGATGCCTGGTGAATTATGCATGACACAGGAAAGCCTTTATCTGTGCGGACAAAGGCCTATGCCAGGCGGCTAGGCTCTCTGCTGTACCTGTACTTTCCTTTCGCTCGCACTTTATCTCCACTCCCAGCTTGTAATTCAGCACAAATATCAGAGGAGGCTGGAAGATTAATTTTCTCCATTTGCATGGCAAAGGGGTGGGAGGGGGGAATCTCACTCACTCCAGACTCCCAGCTGCTTAATCCTCAGACAAGCACAGCAGAAGAAAAAGGCAAAAGGCAAAATTCTATCAGTGTTGGCAAGAGAAAAAAAACCAAAGGCAATTTCATGGTTTAGGAAGTGGTGTTTGGACCCTGGCACTAACCTGGCCTTAATGTGCTTTTCAGATGGCAGCCACCCAACACCTATATGAACACAAGAGGCACCCCCATGCGAGGCAGTTCACAGACTCATCCCTCCTGCCTTCCTTGTGATGCCTTCCTCGCACAGTAGTTCTTTGCCATGCACATTTATGAGCTGGCCACACCCACTTTTCTAAGTGCCTGCGTGGAACTTTGATCCCCCTCTAGCGTCTGGTCCTCATAAGAGAATAAGTGTCTATTACAAGTGGCAGTGTAGAGAGTTGCTCTTTTAACTCAAGTGGTAGAGGCTCATGTTGTTAGTGCAGAAGGTCTCTAGGTACAGACCCTGCTGTTGACCCAACTAAGGTTGATTAAAAATGCACATGTGGAGAGCTGGTGCAATGTGCCACTCCTGTGGTTTGGTAGATAGATGCTTTCACTCCGGTGCAAGCTGCTCCCTTTTGAAAGTGATTGTGCCATTTTCACTTTCTTGGCCTTGCCCATGTCACAATTAGGGAAACAATCATGACCCTGGCTTGTCTTTTAGAAAGAGCTTTAACAAAACGTTCTATTAATACTGTAATAAAATGGTGTGTCTGGGTGTGTGTGTGCATGTCCATGTATGCACACTACTGCTTTCTAATGGATACAATCTGAATGTGTATCATAAGAATACCCACACTGGGTCAGACCTGTTGTTCATCCAGCCCCGTATCGTGTCTCTGACAGATGCCAATGCCAGGTGCTTCAGAGGGAACAAACAGAATAGAGCAACTATCAAGTGATCCATCGCATCATCAAGTCCCAGCATCTGGCAGTGAGAGTCTTAGGGAACCCAGAGTATGGGGTTGCATCCCTGACCATCTTGGCTAATAGTCATTGATGGACCTATCCTCCATGAACTGATCTAGTTCTTTTTTTAATCCAGTTATAGTTTTGGCCTTTACAGCATCCCCTGGCAATGAGTTCCACAGGTTGACTGCGTACTGTGTGAAGAGTTACTTCCTTTTGTTTGTTTTAAACCTGTTGCCTATTAATGTCATTGGGTGACATCCTGGTTCTTTTTCATGATTTTATAGACCTCTATCATATCCTCCCTAAATTGTCTTTTTTTTTTCCAACTGAACAGTCCTAATCATTTAAATCTCTTCTCATATGGAAGCTATTGCATGCCCTTAATCATTTCTGTTGCCCTACTCTGTACCTTGGGCATACCATGGATTTATATAGTGGCATTATGATATTTACTGTCTTATTATCTATCCCTTTCCTAATGGTTGCTAACATTGTTAGCTTTTTTGACTGCTGCTGCACATTGAACAGACGTTTTCAGAGGACTGTCCACAATGACTCCAAGGTCTCTTTTTTGAGTGGTAACAGCTAATTTAGACCCTCTCATTTTGTATGTATAGTTGAAATTTCGTTTTCCAATGTGCATTACTTTGCATAGGCCCTATAATGCCAATAGCTAATAGAGATTCTCCATTAGCTCAAGTGATAGGGATACCGAGCTGTAGGATGGGAGTTCTATCCCCTTTGCTGCAGTGAAGTTCCTAGTGCTATGGTGTGCAGCGTGGTGACACTCTGAAGTCTGAGGTGACCACAGATATGTTACAACAAAATCTATATTTTTAGGAGGTTTTTAAATTGGTTTAAACCTTCCCCTGCCATGTTTGTGACCCAAACATTGCAGTGTTATGCCAATGCATGACAGCTAGAAAATGTAATTGATTACAAACAGATTAATCAGTTTCACATTTGTTTGCAATGTCCAGTATAAATGAGGTACCACAAAATTAAATATTGTCAAGTTGACAATGATGATGCTCTCCCCCCCACCTCCTGATAAAGTGCAACGGGATTAATAATGGACAAGGGCCAGGGATTATTAGTATTATAGGAGGACCTAGAAACCTCAACCAAGATTGACCTGCATTGTGTTTGTACAACACACAACACATTAAGAGAGAGTCCCTGCACTGAAGAGTTTACACTCTAAAGGAAGGATTTTTACAGATGGAGACATGACTTGCCCATGGTCTCATGGGAGGTCTATAGTAGAGCTAGCAATTTAACCTGAATTTCCTGAGTCCTGGATCACTGCCTTAACCACAAGACCATCCTTCTTCTCCTAGAGATCAGTGCAATTTATTAGAATTGATTAAGGCTATGTCTACACTAGCACTTCTGTCAGTAAAACTTTTGTTGGTCATCATCATCATGTTCCTATTACGCCTCTGGTGTTTAGGGCAGTGACGAAGCTCCTCCACTCCTGTCTGTTTCTAGCAAGTCTTTCAATGGCTCCCCAGCTGTGCCCCAGGTTTTTCAGCTCTTCGTCATGTTTTTGGGCGGCCTCATTTTCGCTTGCCTTCAGGTGTCCATCTTATTGCTACTCTGGTGATGGAATCAGTTTCCATCCAAAGCACATGACCAATCCATGTCCAGCGCCTCCTGGCAATGATGGTGCTCAGATCCTCTTGGCTGCACCGTGTCAATAGATCTTGGTTTGAGATTGTTCTGGGCCAAAAGATACGGAGGATTTTTCTGAGGCAGGCTGTATGGAATGAAGACAGTTTGGACATGTCATAATTTCTCATTCCCCGGCATTCTGCACTGTAAAGTAGTGTTGAAAGTATGCAGCTCTGACAACACCAAAACCAAACTCAAGATTTATATTTGATGATTTCCAGACTGTATTTAAGCTCCTGAAGATGTTCCTGGCTTTATTGATTTTGTTCCGGATGTCCTGGCTTGTTCCATCGTCCTGGCTGATGGTGCTGCCCAAGTATGTGAATGTTTCTTCATTGGTGAGAACATAATCCTCTATCTGTACTGGTGATGGTGAGGCAATATTAAAGGTCATGATATCTGTCTTATTGCGGTTGATTTTCAGTCCAATTTGCAGCTGAACGCGTTGAGTCGAGTTGTTTTTTCTTGTATATGGTGTTGGGTATGTGATAGGAGAGCGACATCATCTGCGAAGTCCAGGTCTTCAAGGGATGAGAAGAGTGTCCATTTAATGCCTCTTGGCATGTCTTCTGTTGTATGCTGCATTACCCAGTCGATGGCAATGTTGAAGAGGATAGCAGACATGACACACTCCTGACAAAGTCCTGTTTTAACTTCAAAACAGCTCACTGTGATCAACATTGCAAGTAAAGTTGAAATAGAAGCTTTTGATGATGTTGATTATATGAAAAGGAATTCCATATGCCTGCAGAATGCACCATAAGCTGGTCTTACACAATACTTTGCTTGGCACAAATAAAAGTGTGATACCACGCCAGTTATTACAATCACTGAGAGTTCTTTTCTTTGATATCTTCACTATAACCCCGTTGGTCCACTCATCTGACACTTTTTCCCTTTCCCAGACTAATGTAAATAGAGGGGTCACGATAGATTCTGCTAATTTAGGATTTACCTTGAACAATTCTGCATTCAAGTTATCCTTGCCAGGAGCTTTCCCATTTTTTAAGGATTTGATAGCTTGAATGATCTCTTCCTTAGTTGGGGTGTCTGTATTGATATCAAGATCTTCTTCTGCCTCCTGGATGTTTGCTTCCTCTTTAGGTGGCTCCTTGTTCACCAATTCTTTGAAATGCTCTGTCCAGCGCATTTCTTGTTCTTTTTCGGTTGTTAGTAGGTGTGCTTGTTTGTTCCAGATGAGAGTGTTTGTTGGTGTCTGCTGTTTACCACTGATAAGACATGTCATTTTGTAGACGGTTCCTTGTTCACTATGAGCAGCTGCATCCTCTTCTTGTGTTGCCAGATTATCAATATAATTCCGTTTGTCTGCTCTCACAAGGCGTTTGACCTCCCAGTGTGCCTTGCTCTACTGCTCGTGGTATTTGTCCTTTAGCTTCTGGGATTTTGTGTCTAAAACTTTTTTCTTCAGGGCTCATCTGGTTTCTATGGCGTTCCATGTGCTGGGTGTAATCCACTCCTTCCTTCTCTTCTGCCTGTAGCCTAGACCGGCTTCACTGCTCTGTTTATAAATTGTTGTTACTTTGTCCCACTTCTTGTTATATTTGTTGATCAGGAGTGTGAAAAAAACGACACCCCTGTTTCACTGACAAAAATGCCGGTGTGTACAGCGCTGTCGGTGGGAGACGCTCTCCTGCCAACATAGCTACCGCTGCTCATTGGGGGTGGTTTAATTATGCCAGCGGAAGAGCTCTCTCCTGAGAGTGCCCCACCCCTATAGACTCTGGCCGCTCAGGCCACGCTGCCCTACACCTAAGGGCTGCTCTATAGACTCTGGCCGCTAGGCTGGCTGTGCTACCCTGACCCTAGGGGTGTAGACCATCACAGGGCCCCAGGGAAGTCACGTCAGCTTCCCTATTTGTAAAGGGGAAGTAAAGAGGCTGGCCCAACCCGCTCACATACAGTCCTCCACAAAAATACATAACATAGCAGGTACACATACACGCGTGTGCACATGTACAGTACGCAACAGCCACTCACATCATACACACACCATACATACTTAACACACCAAATGCATGTACACATGTGGGCACACACACAAACAGTTCACAAATTCCCTTGTTCATTAAAGCTGATTCTATTTCTGTCAGTTTCAGGCCTTTCCCAGCTGAGCCTGATTTATTGTAGAAATATCAGCAACTCCTCTTCCTTCTGCACTGAAGGCTCCAGGTCATAATTAGTAATTTATGCAGCTTCTAATCAATGCAAAATGTGAATTTTTAATTCTCCTGGCTTTCCCACAGGAGCCATCTTCTCTGAACTTGGCTTTCTATGAACAGAGAGGGATACAGGCCTCAGCTGTGGAAAATACCATACGGCTGCAGGCAACAGCACCTTCCTGGAGATATTTCACTGCCTAAGCCAAGCACCTGCCAATCACTGAAACATAGGCTGAAGGGCAAAGTGAGAAGCAGGGCTGGCTCCAGGCACCAGCGCAGGAAGCAGGTGCTTGGGGTGGCCAATGGAAAGGGGTGGCACGTCTGGGTCTTCGGCGGCAATTCGGCAGCGGGTCCCTCAGTCCCTCTCCGAGAGAAGGACCAGCTGCCGAATTGCCGCCGAAAAATGAAGCGGCGCAGTAGAGCAGCCGCCAAAGTGCGCTGATCACGGCTTTTTTTTTCCCCGCCGCGCTTGGGGCGGCAAAAACGCTGGAGCCGGCCCTGGTGAGAAGGTGGCATGAGGCTAGGTATTTCAGTGGGATTCTTATGTAAGAACAATTCAGTGATATAGGGGCTGCAGGATCAGGAGCCAAAATACAGTATTTGGGGTCAAATCCTTTCCCGATGCGTGCAAATGTTTCCCTGTCAGTGGAAACTGATGCACTTCTATTGTACAAAGTGTAGAGGATGGAGTGGGGTGGTGGGAAGAGCTAGATGTGTGCGTGCAGTCCCTACAGGAGCTTTCTGCATGGCAATGTGTAAGATATGGGTGGGACTGGGGTGGGAGCAAAGGACTCGGATTTTAGGACCTGTTGCCCAACACTGGTGAAATAAGGGTTAATGTGATTGCAGCTTTTTGAGCTAAAGTTGGCCTGTCCCTAGTTATGTAAAAAGAGCATTTTCTACTAAAGCAAGTTGTTGCTGGCCTGGATCCTCCTAACTGCTGAGTCCTGGGTCTCCACAGACTTGGATCTTGTGTCATCATTTACCAAGTCAGAATTCTCCGCTCACTGATCCTGTAGTAGCATCTTGCACTCCTTTTGTAGAGGTAGAAGTGTCTGAGATAACAGGCAGTGGTGAATCAGGCCCTGGGGAACCTCTGATAAACCCATTTGTTAAAACTTCCCACAGAAACAAGAAGTCTTTGAACTCTGTTGTTACCTCATCACTTATGCAGGTGTTTTAATATTTGTGTATGTGATTGGAAGGGAAATAAAAGAGAGATGGAATGGAAATAGACAACAGCACAGGAGAAAAACAGCCTTGTTCACAGGAATCTGAAGCAATTGCCAGTGTTCAGATGGGTATATTTGTACATAGCCTGATTAAAATCCCCTTTTCCCCTGTAGATAAAGCCTCAGATCAACAGCTGATCTAAATGAGCACAGCTACACTGCAGAGTGTTAAACTGATTTACACCACATGGGGATCTGCCCCATAGTGAGGGCTGATTCTCCTCTCACTTACACCAATGTGCTCCATTGACTTCAATGGAGTTCCTCCTGATTTACACCAGTATGAGTGAGAGGAAAATCTGGTCCATTGATACCAGAGTTTTCAGTCTGCCTGCACAACCATCCTGGTGACTTTCACCATGTAGTGGTGGGAGGGTGTTGAAGTGGGAAAGACAAGCAAACAGCATGAATGAGCTGAGGTGGGACATACGTCAGCCAATAAGGCTGTACAGGGAATCCTTTTTAATGTTTTAAAGGAAAATACAAACAGCAGCCAGCCAGAAACTGAGGAGCTGATTCATAAAAACAGGTACAGTAGGGTTCAAAAAGAAGTTTGATGCTACTGTTTGTCTATTTTCCAGCTGGCTGAAGCATGTGATAAAGCTCAATAGTATTTATTACAGTGCAGCCTTAGTCATCTGAATACTGCAGAGGACACTGACTAACCTCTGATAATTGAAACAAAGTTCATTGTAACAGAGATGCTGTGGAAGGGTGACCCTATTTTTGGATAACAGCATTCTGGATGCAGGAGCTTTGGAGAAGTCACTCCCCTGCCACCATTCAATTTCAGCACCCATTATCTCTACCAGCCACCACCACCCACTGCCAATGCTCAACATCAACCACCACCTCTCAGTACCACCAACACCCAATATTGCCATCACCCAACACCTCCACAACCCAAATCCGACAACACTGGTGCCACACCTAACGTCAGCATCACTCCCATTCACCACCCAACAGTACTTATGACTTCTCATTTATCCATCACAATAGATGGGCCTACTACTTTACAGACATATCCCAGCCCCAAAGATCTTAGTCTCCTTTATACAGATAACGCTGTGGGTGACAATGTCATTAACATACTGTGGAGGGAGGAGTGGGGATTGGGAGGAGATGCAATGGGGGGACATTTGTTTGAAGTGTGAACTTTGTGTTGTGATCACTTGATTTATGATGTCAAGCTTTGGTGTGTGTTGGTTTGATAATCCCAGTGTGGGGCCTGATCCTGTATGACACTGAATGTTCTTAACTCCTCTTGACTTCAGTGAGAGCAAACAGCACCCTGCACACCTTATTCCCTTGTGGCCCTGCACGTTATGCCATAATTCATAAGTGTGTGGAGAGGAAGTAAACAATTGCCAGTGTGACTGACACAGTATAAAAGACTATGCATGGTGCAGCGGGGTGGTAACCCCACTCCGGTCCAGAGGGGGCTGTAGCTGGAGAAAGCAGCTTTTAGGCTGAGCTGACTGGGGGAAGTGGCTGCAGCTGGGGCCACGCCCCAAACAGACTCAGCTGGCCCTATAAAGGCCAGGGCAGCCATAAGAACATAAGAACATAAGAAAGGCCGTACTGGGTCAGACCAAAGGTCCATCTAGCCCAGTATCTGTCTACCGACAGTGGCCAATGCCAGGTGCCCCAAAGGGAGTGAACCTGACAGGCAATGATCAAGTGATCTCTCTCCTGCCATCCATCTCCATCCTCTGACGAACAGAGGCTAGGGACACCATTCTTACCCATCCTGGCTAATAGCCATTTATGGACTTAGCCACCATGAATGTATCCAGTCCCCTTTTAAACATTGTTATAGTCCTAGCCTTCACAACCTCCTCAGGTAAGGAGTTCCACAAGTTGACTGTGCGCTGCGTGAAGAAGAACTTCCTTTTATTTGTTTTAAACCTGCTGCCTATTAATTTCTTTTGGTGACCCCTAGTTCTTGTATTATGGGAATAAGTAAATAACTTTTCCTTATCCACTTTCTCAACATCACTCATGATTTTATATACCTCTATCATGTCCCCCCTTAGTCTTCTCTTTTCCAAACTGAAGAGTCCTAGCCTCTTTAATCTTTCCTCATATGGGACCCTCTCTAAACCCTTAATCATTTTAGTTGCTCTTTTCTGAACCTTTTCTAGTGCTAGAATATCTTTTTTGAGGTGAGGAGACCACATCTGTACACAGTATTCGAGATGTGGGCGAACCATGGATTTATATAAGGGCAATAATATATTCTCAGTCTTATTCTCTATCCCCTTTTTAATGATTCCTAACATCCTGTTTGCTTTTTTGACCGCCTCTGCACACTGCATGGACATCTTTAGAGAACTATCCACGATGACGCCAAGATCTTTTTCCTGACTCGTTGTAGCTAAATTAGCCCCCATCATGTTGTATGTATAGTTGGGGTTATTTTTTCCAATGTGCATTACTTTACATTTATCCACATTAAATTTCATTTGCCATTTTGTTGCCCAATCACTTAGTTTTGTGAGATCTTTTTGAAGTTCTTCACAATCTGCTTTGGTCTTAACTATCTTGAGTAGTTTAGTATCATCTGAAAACTTTGCCACCTCACTGTTTACCCCTTTCTCCAGATCATTTATGAATAAATTGAATAGGATAGGTCCTAGGACTGACCCTTGGGGAACACCACTAGTTACCCCTCTCCATTCTGAGAATTTACCATTAATTCCTACCCTTTGTTCCCTGTCCTTTAACCAGTTCTGAGTGCAGAGAGAGAGAGAAGGGCCTGGCTGCAGCAAGCTAGGGATAGTGTACCTTAGGGTTACCATTCGTCCGGATTCCCCTGGACATGTCCGGCTTTTAGAGTTAAAAATAGCGTCCGGGGGGAATTTGTAAATGTCCGATTTCCCCCCCCCTCCCCCATGCAGAGCACGCACTGCTGACAGGGCAGCCGGACGGATGGTGCCACTTACATGGGGCTCCGACAGCCAGAGAGAGCCCCTCCTCCACTTCCCCCTCCTCTACCCTGCAGCTGAGAGCACTCCCTCCCTCCCTGCATTCGCAGATCACCAGCCGGCCGTTTGCACCGGCAGTCTGGAGCTCCTCCCCCTGCTCCTCCTCCCTGGCATGCTGGTCTGAGCGGCAGAGTAAGGGGGCCAGGGGGTCGGAGAAGGGGCAGGGAGGTTCTGGAGGGAGCAGTCAAGAGACGGGGGGGGTGTCGGGCGTTTGGGGGGGGCTTTCTGGGGGTGGGGGTGTGGATAAGGTTTTGGGCAGTCAGGGTACAGGTAGGGGGTAGGATCCTAGGGGGGGGCAGTTAGGGTGGGGGGGGGTCTCAGGAGGGGGCAGTTAGGGGACAAGGAACAGGGAGGCTTAGGTAGGGGGTGGGGTTCTGGAGGGCATTTAGGAGCAGGGGTCCCAGGAGGGGTAGTCAGGGGACAAGGAGCGGGGGGGCTGTCAGGGGGCAGGGGTGGGGAGAGGGATCGGAGCAGTCAGGGGACAGGGAGCAGAGGGGTTTAGATGGGTTGGGAGTTCTCTTAATGGCTCTCCATGCGTCTCTGGACCCTCTCAGCTGTCGGGCTTGGACGGAAACATTGCCTGAGGGTAGTGAGAGAATGGGTTATCGGTGAGGTGGGGGTGGGCGTGAGCCCGGTCAATAGGGGCAACCCCTACCAAGATCTGAGCCTTTTCTCACACGCCCGTTAGAGCTCGACATTATGCTGTTTGGGACCCCTCTTCGAGGAAAGCCTCTGGATTGCAAGTCCAACCGCTACCTCCTCGTGGTGAGAGTCGGTAACTGGCTTGGATAGCCAGGCGGATTGCGGAGGACGAACCCACATCCCACATTCAGTGGGGTGTGGGACGGGGTTGGGCAGCCCCATATGGTGCCACATGGATGCCCCCCTGGTAAGGGTAGCCTCCCCCAGGTACGGGTTGACTCCCCCTGGTAAGGGTTAGATTCCCCCTGGTAAGGGTAGTTTCCCCCAGGCACGGGTTAGTTTCCCCCTGGAAAGGGTAAGTTTCCCCCAGGTACGGGTTAGTTTCCCCCTGGAAAGGGTTAGTTTCCCCCTGAGAAGGGTAAATCTTTTAGCTATGGAAAAAAGTAATTTATATTTTTATACCGGATTGGCGCTGGACCGGGTTAATAACGCCCCCGCTGTTGGCTTTGATGCCCCGGCTGACAGTGTTAAATATATTAGGGGTGTGATTAGGGTCGCTGGACCAATGGATAAAATGGTGTGGACTATAATGAAGTCTCATGAGCATGAGAGTGAGAATCAAGTCCTCCCAGTGGAGCATGGAGAGGAGGTAGAGGAGACTGTTTGTGATGATCATGGTGAGGAGATTTTATCTATCTTACCGATGGTTTTTACAAGGGACACTTTTAATGATTTAACTATGGAAAGTTTTAATCCAGATTTTAAGTATTTAAGTACATTTGATGATCCATATGTTAGTGAATCGGGATATCTTAATGCTCATTTAGTTAATGGGTCTAGTTTATTAAATAGTTTTAGACCAAGTACTGATTTTAATAGGGATCGTAATAAGGATCTTAACAGTACTGGTAGTAATATAAATATATTAGAAAGTAGTTCGTGGAAGGATGGGGTTTTTTATTTAGAGTATCCCGTTGATAGTTTTAATTGTCCAATATGTCCCCAGATATTACCAACATTTGGTAAATGGGCCAAACACATTAATGTGGTTCATAAAAGTAAAGCCATACGAGTTGTATGTAGTAAATGTGGAAAATCTTCTCAATATCATAATATAGCTTGCCACTACCCCAAGTGCATACCCAAGAAGGAGGATACCCCAATGAAGAGCCATACGTGCTCGGTCTGTGGGCTTGGTTTTCATACTAGATCTGGATTGAGCCAACACTGTAGACATAGACACCCTGCTGTGAGGAATGAGCAAAGAAAAGAAGATATGGCTGCTAAAAGTAAGATCAAAGAGGGATCGACTAGATCTCGTATATGGACCAAAGATGAGGTTGCGCAGCTTATACAGTTGGAAAGGAAATATATTGGGAAAAGGAATATAAATAAATGTATTGAGAGCGAGATGAGGACCAAAACGAATAAACAAATATCAGATAAAAGACGAGAATTAGCAAAGAAGAAGTTTGTGGTAACAGGAGATAGGGAGGAAGTGACTGAGGTAGAGGACATTAGAGTAAATATATTAGAAATTCCGCCCCCAAGAGAGAGGATTTTCCCACTAAAAGGACATCCAGAAGTGGATTTAGTGGAGAAAATATGTAAACGGGGAAAACAAAGTAGGGAGGGAAGAGAAATAATAAATAGTTTAGGGGAAATTGAAGGATTATTAAAGGAGGATTTAACAAAAGCTCTCGGATGGGCAATGTTGGAAAAATTATGTTATTCATTAGTAGAGGGAAAGGACCCTAGAAATGAAAGTCAAATAGAGTTGAGGAATAAAGGAAAAGGGAAGATGAGAAAGGAGGGGAGAAGGAAGCAATTTAATGCAATTAGAAGATATGCTACAAAGAAAGCTAAGTATAAATTCTATCAACAATTATTTGATAAGGATAGAAGAAGATTGACTCGCATTATAATGGGAGAGCCAGATAAGGCTAAGTGTGCTATCCCTATGAAAGAAATTGAGGAATACTATGTGAATATTTTGGGAACAATTGGACATGGTAATATGATAGGGTGGCCATCATCCACAGAGAATGCGGATAATGATATATTAATGAGTCCGATCTCTGTGGATGAGATTAGAATAGCTTTAAGAGAAATAAGAAAAGATAGTGCTCCTGGCCCAGATAAAGTAAAAGTGAGCAATTTGTGGGATATTTTTAATTTAGACTCCTTAATACTTACAAAAATTTTTAATATATGGTTTCTAAATAGACAGGTACCAGATGAATTTAAGAAAAATAGAACGATTTTAATACCAAAGACACAAGATGAGGAGGAAATGAAGAAGTTAACATCTTGGAGACCATTGACAATTGGGTCAGTTTGGATTAGAATCTATACCAAAATATTAGCAAAAAGACTGGTGGAAACAGTTAAGATATGTAGTAGACAAAAAGGGTTTATATCCGGCCCTGGGTGTGAGGAAAATATTGCTATATTAGATAATTTGATTAAAGGGGCTAAACGAAATGGGAATGAAATTGCAATAGTGTTCGTAGATCTGGCTAAAGCTTTTGATTCTGTGGGACACGGACATATAATAGCCGGGTTGAGAAGATTTGGTATAGATGAACATTTTATAGATATTATTAGGGACCTTTATGATAATTGCACAACTAGGGTATGGGTGGGTGATGAAGTTACTGAGTCTATTTTAATTAGGAGGGGGGTCAAGCAGGGTGACCCGTTGTCCCCAATTTTGTTTAATATTGCTATGGATCCCCTTTTAACTAGATTAGAAGTAGAAGGAAGTGGTTTTTATGTTAAGGGCAATGGTGTCACGTCATTGGCTTTTGCCGATGATGTGGCAATTTTAAGTAGCTCATATAAAGGAATGATTAAAAATTTGGGTATCTTAGAGGAGTTTTGTAAAAATACTAATCTCTCTGTTAATGTGAAGAAAACGAAAGGCTTTCATATTTTAACTAAACATAAAACCTATGTAGTTAATCCTAAGGATAATTGGCAGATAGGGTCAGAGGAGATTGAATATGTTCAACCAGGGGATTTTGAAAAATATTTAGGAGCTAGAATAGATCCCTGGATAGGTGTAGGGGGACCGGTACTTAAAGAAAAATTGAAAGATTGGAGTGAGAATTTAATTAAGGCCCCATTAAAACCGGCCCAAAAAATATTAATTTTACAGACATATATTTTACCGAAGCTATTTTATAATCTTCTTTTAATAGAACCCCCTTTTAATCTTTTAGACGATCTTGATGTGTTAGTTAGAAAAATAGTTAAAGAGATTTTACATTTACCTCAGTGTACCACAGATGGGATATTTTATTCTAGAGGTAGGGATGGTGGTTTAGCTCTCACTAAGTTTAGTGTGCAAATCCCAAATATGTTAATTCGTAAATGGAGGAGACATATTGTCTCGAGAGATGATTGGATGGACCTATCTTATCTATATGCAGGAGAAAATCTTGTGGATAAAATATTGTCATTTAGTGCAGTAACATCTCATCCCAAGAAATGGAGGGAAGAGGAATTTTTAAGATGGTCGGAACTGAGATGTCAGGGAATAGGGATAAAATATTTTAAAAATGATTTAATTAGTAATTCGATTTTTAGAAACTCTAGTAAAGTTAAATCGTCAGCGTATATCGCAGCATTGCAGCTTAGGGCAAATATTTATCCTACTAGGGAGACATTAGCAAGAGGAAGAGGAGGTGTGAATGCTCTTTGTAGATGGTGCGGTAAAGTGCGGGAGACTGTTCCCCATATCTCAGGACAATGTTATAAGACTAAGAATGCTAGGATAAAAAGGCATAATAGAGTAGTGTCTGCAGTTGTAGATAAGGTTGGTAAATTAGGGTGGAAGGCAATGATAGAGCCCCATTTGAGAAATAGTAAGGGTGAGTTAAGAAAGCCGGATATTATATTTATAAAAGGAGATACAGCAGTGGTGGTTGATGTTACAGTGCGATGGGAGGATAATGCCGGAAGTTTGGAACAAGCCCACAGTGAGAAGGTGGCTTATTATCTTGAGTTAGAGGAAGAAATTAAAAACTTAACGGGAGGTAAAAATATTCACTTCTTTGGTTTTGTGCTTGGGGCGCGTGGCAAGTGGAGTGAAGGTAATAATGATTTGTTACAATTATTGGGAATGGACAGAAGTAAAAATTTTAAGGAGAGTATATGTAGACTTGTTTTATATTCCACTATTGGTATGATGGCTATATTCAGTGACAGGTAAAGATCCCGGAGTTTCCATTCCGTGTATCTTGCCAAAACTAAATTTTAGCTATTTTGGTTTCCATGCTCTAAATTTTCAAATTTTTAATATTGTTTTGAACATTAATTTATTTAGTGTTATTTAATATCTGTCCTTCAATAGAATGGTTTTAATTATATAATAAATACTTATTAATGGATGAAATTCCAATTTAAATTATTAGTTTATTTAATTACTGGATATGGATGCGGACTGGCCGCGTATAATAACCAGGAAAGGGCAGGTAGTCACGCCTGTACATAAATAGGGGGTGGGGTTCTGGAGGGCATTTAGGAGCAGGGGTCCCAGGAGGGGTAGTCAGGGGACAAGGAGCGGGGGGGCTGTCAGGGGGCAGGGGTGGGGAGAGGGATCGGAGCAGTCAGGGGACAGGGAGCAGAGGGGTTTAGATGGGTTGGGAGTTCTGGGGGGGCTGTCAGGGGGTGGGGAGTGGTTGGATGGGGCGTGGGAGTCCCGGGGGTCTGTCTGGGGGTGGGGGTGTGGATAAGGGTTGGGGCGGTCAGGGGGCAGGTAGGGGGTAGGGTCCTAGGGGGCCAGTTAGGATGGGGGGAGGGTCTCAGGAGGGGGCAGTCAGGGAACAAGGAGCAGGGAGGCTTAGGTAGGGGGTGGAGTCCTGGGGGGCAGTTAGGGGCAGGGGTCCCAGGAGGGGGCAGTCAGGGGACAAGGAGCAGGGGGAGGGTTGGGGGTCCTGAGGGGGGCGGGAAGTGGGAGGGACTGGAAGGGGCAGGGGCAGGGCTAGGGCAGGACTGGGGCGGGGCTCCTCCCGTCCTCTTTTTTGCTTGCTGAAATATGGTAACCCTAGTGTACCTGAGTGGAGCAGGGCTGGGGACAGGCTGAGGAGCTGGGGACCTCCAGCCTGGATAGCCCCAGGCTGCGGCCTAGCGGAAGGCCAAGGGGTATTGGGGGTTGCAGAGGGCAGCCCAGGGCTAGGCCAAGGCAGCAGGTCCAAACCCCCCTTGCCAGTGATAAGTGGCCGATACTGCAGTCTGCCCCAGGGAGCGGGGGCTAGTTGGTGACTGGCAGTGGCCTAGTGCTGAGGCAAGGTGGGGATAGTGGGTGGGGTTCCCCTGGGAGGGGAGATCTAGCGTGTGGGTACTGCCAGGGGGCAGCACCCAGAGCAAGGGGCACCGGGGTCCTGGGAGGGACACGGGAGCCGAGAAGGAGAGGACAGGTGGATCACCGGCCTGCAAAGGGCGCTCCAGAGGCTGGAGAGCTAATTCCATGGACGACCAGCAGGAGGTGCCTCAGGGGTGAGTCCGGACGTCTTACACATGGTCATTAAGGCAGTGAAGAATCAGCCCCCATGTTTATTCTCCCTAAATTCTGATTGGCTTCTGGGATTGGTCATGTGATGCATCCCCCCCCCCGCAATTTTGAAGAAGTATGTATTTTGGAAGCAGGATTAGACGTCCTCCTGGGTCCCGTGGAATGAGCAGATCCCCCAGAGAGCTGGTTTCTCATTCAGGCTTTGCGGTAACAGTGGCAGAGAGGAAGCAACCTTCCAAGTTCTCCTCCCTTTGAGTGAGAAGTTCTAGAAACTGGGAGAAAGCTGCAGGCCTGCGACTCAACAATCCTGGTCCTCTGCTTGCTCCTTGGTTTTGATCTAGTGACTAACATTTCAACCAGCTCGATGCTCCTCTTGTTCAAGTTGGGTGAGGCCACCACGCCCTGGGAAGGATTGAGAATCAAACATTCCCAATGTAAGGGGACTGTTTGCCCCTTACTAAAACTCAGTGGGGTTTTTGGTTGCTAGCTCCAGTACCAAAAGAAAAGGGAAGGGTCGATGGGAAATCAAAACCCTGAGACTGACAGTCCCCAGAAACAGTGGGGAGAGGCCAATGTTCCAGGTCAGCCTGATTGACATGGTGGGCAGGCTAATGAGGGACTCAGGAGGCCATGGGGATCCCGTCCTCAGAGTGTGACCTGGAATTGCTGGGAACGGAGTGGGGCCGAGTGAGCAAAGGAAAGAGCAGGGGCCCGAGCTGAGCTGGGGAGCAGGGTCACGCCGGCCAGAAAGAACCAGAGAAGCAGCCCAGAGAGCAGATCTGTGCTGGGAGGAGAACTGCAGCAACCAGAGTCAGAGGGGCCAGAAAAAGCAGCCCAGGGGGCTGGAGGCAGAGCAGCATCAGTGCTGAGGCAGAGTGGAGCTGGAGCAGTCCGGAGCCAGGTGTGGTGAGCAGCTGGGGAGAGCGAGCGGGGCCCTGGGCAGTGGGCCCAGTGCAGGGAGATGCCCCCAGCCAAGAGGCCTTGCAGGCCAGACTTGGAGGGGGGATCATAACCCGGGCAGGGGAGGCTGACACTGGGAAGATGGGTCCTGCCACCAAGAGCCTGAAGGTGTGTGGCCACCGCCAGAGCAAGTGTCTGACGTGCAGCATCCCTGCAGCACAGCCAGGGCCTGAGAAGGTGGCCTAGGACATCTGAAGGACAGACTGTGAACTTCCCTTGCATTCCAGAGACGCTGGTTGTGATGTCCCCGTGCCACAGAGCGGGGTTATGTGTTTTCCTTTAACCTTTCCCATTTTTTCCTTATTTTTTTTAATTGGTTGCTGTTTATTAAATTGTATTTGCTTTTAACTGTATGCATTGATCAATGGGGCAAGGAAGCATCCAGTGCAGAGAGAGCACCCCAGAAGGTGACACCCTAGCCCCTACCCTAAGTGACCACAACAAGGTTGGGGGTCGAGCTCTCCAGGAATCCTGGGCCCAGCCTTGTTGGGGTTACGAGGACTCTGCCACACAGGAGAGTGGAAGGGGAGCCCTTGAGGTCAGGCAGGCCTCTGGGTAAAGGAAGTGGGAGCGAGAACTCAGAGCCTTTCGCTAGCCCATTTCACTGGGGTAATTTACAAGCCAGAAAAGTTCCCCATAATAGCAGGACCATTCCCCTGCTTACACCTCTCTCCTCTGGCAACATTATTGCCAGACAGCAAATACATGGCAGTACAGATGCCCCCCGACTTACGCAATCGTTCTGTTCCAGAAAGCCTTGCGTAACTCGAATTTTGCATGTTGGAAACGTATACCTGTACATTACGCAAAAATTTCCAGAACTCAAAAATCCTATTTCTGGCTTATGGAACTTTTTCCGTAAGTGCGAATTTGTGTAAGTCAGGTCTTGCGTAACCCGGGGAGCATCTGTAATCTTTTTTTTTTTTTTTCATTTCACTTGTCTACTCTAGGATATGACCTCCTCTAAAAGTCTTAAAGGCTGCAGAGTTCAGGGGATCCAGGTGCTGAATAAATGTTCTTCCAAGAAGAACTGTTCCCCTCAGAGAGGAAAAGTGGAGAGCCAAGGTTCTCTCCCCAGTATAGTGCGAAAAGCCCCCACACCTCCAAAGCCCTGTGGTAACCTGCAGGTTGGCCTAAACTAAGTGCAGGAAAGCTTACTGGCTCTATCCTATACTTGCAAGCAGTAAGTAAGATTAAAAAAAAAAGAAACAGTGTGACACTTGCTATCTTCCAGTCAACTGGTACAGAGACTGATTTAAGCATTAGGTTCCATACCACAGTCAGCTACATACTTCCCTCTCCCCATGTGTGCAGTATTCCTCCTACTGTCCCCAACAACATCCCATGCCCTTTCTGCACAGTTCCCCCAGTCCCTGCTATGCCATATCTCCTGCTCTTTTTGTTAAATCTCCCCTCTTTTTCCTTAGTCCTGCCAGTTCTTATTTCCCCAGCTGATCTTTTAAAACTTCTCTGAACACCAGGTGAATTGCAAAGGGCCCTCTCAGCAGGAGAGATTTTGGCTGGCTAATTGGTAAATGACCCCACTGAGGGAGGCCAGATAGTTCTGAATCCTTGCTCTGCCTCTACTACAGGTTTTAACAAATTAACAGGCACTTTCTGTCTCTCTGAGCTTCCACCAGCCCTGTCAGATCCCCACATCCAGGGCTCTCTAAATAGCCAGCTGCCCCAAACATTCCAATCTGCAATGCTCTTCCCAAAGAGGAAGGACTCCAACACCCAAATAGGAAATAAACCTCTGAATGCAACTCATTTCCCACACTCTCCATCTCCTCTCAGCTTCTGAAGGGCAGGGAGAGATAACATAGGGACTGGCATTCTGACACCACAACCATGAATGCGTTAGAAAAAGAGAGGTGGGCTCCTGTGATAATGGATACAAAGATACATATGGCCATAGATACATACACCATATAAATGGGTACCTATGATGACAGATAGATGGCTCTATATGGTGATAGCTAGCTAGTAAAACTGAGCAACGACTGCAGGAATTCTGATGCCCACTGAAATCGGTGGGATCGCTCCTGGAGTACGCTGCTGTTCATTGAAGGTAGGGTACAAGACTGTGGCCCCAAGTGTATTTGTTGTGACTCTGCTTGTGCCTCTTTCATGTCCACTTTTCACAGAGATTTGTGCAATTGGGTTTCACTGGAACAGACACTAATGGAAACCAGATTCTACATTCACCTAAGTATCGTTTGCACACCCATCTAGCCAGGAACAGAACTGATACTGCTCTACTTGTCTGACTAGTCATGCTGAACCAATGGAGAGTGAAATGACAGAATCTCACTGAGAACCATTCTTAAAAAAAAACAAACCACAATTGGAGGAAAGCTCGGCTATCCTTTGAGGAGAAAAAAGGATTTAAATTTGTGGGATACATTATTAATCATGATTTATCTGTTCAATAGAGACAGATGTAGATAGATGCCTAAAAGAAAGAAAAGGAGAGAGAGAGAGAGAAGTCCTCTGAGAGAGAGAGAGAGAGAGAGAGAGGCCAGAGAAAGAAAAGTATAAAAACATAGAGATAAATAGAAACACCCTCCCCCCCCAGAATAGATCGAAAGATTCCAGAGAGACAGAGAGAAATAAGATTGATCAATCCTCTGGGAGGGAGGGAGCAAGATAGAAAAGCATAGAGGTAGAAAGGCAGAGCTGATGAAAGGGGAGAATCTTGTCTCTAGCTGGGTTAGAGCTCCCCACTGCCAAAGCTCTTGCTGTCTCTGGTGTTCCTTGCCTATAGATATGAAACATCCCTCTCTGCAGAGGAGGTTAAGGGATGCTGCTGCTACATGGTGCCCACTTCCCAGAGAGAAGGATATGAACTCTTTCAGGAGGTGACAGGACTAAGGGGTGCACAGTGTGTCTAAGAAAAGGCTGGCCTCTCTTGTTGTTCAAACACAACTTACAGCAGGACAATAGGAGCTGTAGGAGACATGATAGGATAATGGGGAGTATCTAGCAAAATTCATCAGGATCTGAGATTCCTTTTGACTTGGATAAATACCCATGTTCAAATCCTTTTCTGAACTGAATCTAAACTTCAGATGGGGGCCCAAGGTGCAAAATCTGCATCCATATTTCAAACACTCCAGGAAGTTGGGGGTCTCAGCTTTTGGTGTGGCCCATTATAAAGCTTATGACCCAGACAGAATCTGTGTAGTGCGTAGGCTGGAGCTGAGTGCTGGCCAGGACTTGGAGAAACCCTATGTGGTGACACTTGTCAGCAGTGGCTAGGACCTAGACAGCCAAAGGGAACCCCGGGGTCTGCCTGTGACCAGCAACCTCAATAAAGAATCCCTTTTATATTCATCACAGCTGAGTACTGTCTCTTCTCTGCTGTGAGGATGCTACATTTGTCTATCATTGCCTGAACTATATGCTGCATGTCTCTCTTTGAAAATGACATGCATACTTAAATCCTCAATTTATGGGCACCTCAGTGACCATCTGGAAAGGTGCAGTTATCGTGCAACAATCTGAAAAATCAAACCCACCAAAATGTAGACGTGTTTGCAAAAGAAATACCTGCTGGGGAGTTATTTAAAAAAAGTTCTTAGAGAAATCTGGAATTACGTTAATAAGGTATCATTCTGCCACATTTCAATAAATCATGGCTATAGTTTGTGGTGCTTAAGAGCTATGTTAATCACAATGATAATGATCTTACATTTATATAGTGCCTTTCATCCACAAGGATCCCAAAGTGCTTTGCGGACTGTATATAGAAATCACTTCACTCACCTTTGAAATCACACGTCTGGGGTGAAATGCAGCAACACTAAAGAACAGCTGAGGAGAGGAACAACACTGTACGTACTTGAAACAACAGAGGCATTTTACGGCTGGCAGAATGTAATCTCTGAAACTTGAATTTGGCCAGAACACCTGCTACTAATGCCACTGCTCTTCCAAAAAGATGTGCTATGGATCCTGCCAAGGATGTGCAATGACTATGTGAAATAATAGTCCTGGTATGCCATTTCATTTGAAAGATGGCACCTCCAGCAGAACAGCGTTCCCAGGACTGTACTGGAGCATTGGGGTCAATAGTGCCCCAGAGAGATCAGTGCTTTTTACTGTCACCTACTCCATTTCTTGCACTGAGCACCCCCTAAGCTTTGGGACATCAGCATTGAGGCAAAGAAAAGAGCGCCCCCTAGAACTAGTACTGCACTGTAGCATTGGAATCAGTACTCTCTCAGTGGTGATAGCACCCCCTACAGAGTTAACCCACAGCATTCCCTACTGCAAAGGGTACCCTACTACCAGATTTGGTATGGGGGTCATTTCTGACTCAGAACGGAGGATACCCTCTGTTGAACCACCATTATCTCATTCTTCAGCACTTGGGATTTTCCTGAAGATTTCTAATCATCACAGCAGACTTCAGTCAGCTTCTGAGACTTCCAACATCACAGCCTCAGTTGCTATATCTCAGGGGTTCTCAAACTGGGGGTCGGACCCCTGAGGGGGTTGCGAGGTTATTACATGGGGGGTCGTGAGCTGGCAGCCTCCACCCCAAACCCCACTTTGCCTCCAGCATTTATAATGGTGTTAAATATATAAACAAGTGTTTTTAATTTATAAGGGGGGGTGGCACTCAGAGGCTTGCTATGTGAAAGGGGTGACCAGTACAAAAGTTTGCTATAGCTTCTAAATATCTTGCATTTGTGATGAGGATCCCTTAATACACTGTTACTTGTCAGTATTGTTTGATGTTAAATGCAGGGAAAAAAGTAACTGAGTAAATATATTCAAATGGGTAAAAAGGCCTTTGGTGAGGATGGATTTATATGGTGCATGTAGCAAAGTCAGCCTGTTAGTATTCTCTTGCTTGATTAAGTCCACTTTGGACTCAGTAAAAGATGAATGATCTGTGGTAGATGTCAAATTCAGTTTGGATAAGTCAATAATACACATACTACATCCTGGTTTTTAACAAAAACTCTTCATTTTCTTTACCATGTTAAAATATTGTATTAACTTATAGTGCAAACAGAAGTTATGGACTTGATGCAGAAATTACTGGGTGAGGTTCTATGGATTGTGTTATACAGGAGGTCAAACTCACTAGATGATCATAATCATGCCTTCTAGCCTTAAAATCTATGGATCCCCTGAGCTTAAAACAGAAAGCTTTCTCTCAACAATTTTTAGACCTCCTCTTCCACTTAGTTATATTTTGATTGGAGTTAAATCATAAGTTAATTTTAAAAAACATAACTACCCACCACGTTCCTTTGATGCTGCACACAGCTATTGACAAGGATTATATCGTAAAAGGCCTGATTCAGAGCCATTTAAGTCAATAAGAAGATTCCCACTGTCTTTTATGGGCTTTGGACTGGGCCCTTGCTTCTCTGCTGATATTGACAAGTAATTTTGCTATTTAGAATATTTACATGAGTTTAATTCAGCTTCCGTAGGATTATTTCTGATTTACACAGGTGCGAGTTAGATCAGAATCAGGCTCTAGGTTCTTTAAACAAATCAATAACACAGAACGCAAAGCAAAAACCTCTCCTTAGACATAGTTGTTTAAAATAAGTCTGGACTACACCATACAAGAAAACATGCTGTAGGGAACAAGCCTGCCTGAAGATTCATACCAAAGACTGTGGCACCCCCTAATGGTCTGTGACAGAAATCATCCTAGGAAGGAAGAGGTGAATTAAACTCCAAAGCAGGCAAAACTCATACGGGCTAAAACCATTGTGTTCCACCAAACTTAGCCTCATAATTTTAAATCACGTTTTTGTTAAGTATTGTTTGTAATAATAACCCATTGAGAATATGAACCTAAAAATCTCTTTTCCTCCATTGTTTTTGTGGGGTTGCTCATAGGTGCAGTGCCATACAAACTAGTTTGTTGTTATAACGTTCCTTTCACTGCTTTGTTATTTTTGAAAGGTCACTCAAAGACAGTCCTGTTTATAATTGTAGGTTGGTTAATGTAGAGCTATGCAGGTAAATTTGTTATTATAAGGTTACTTGTGAGCATTAGGCTATACACACTGGTTTGTTACTGTAGATTTGATTAGTATGCAGCTGAGCACACTGGTTTGTGTTTGTAATGTTGCTCCTGAGTGTGGGACTATGCATAATAGTTTGTTATTGGAGGGGTGCTCAGGAGATCTGGATAACTGCCTATACTTCCCCCACCACTTCTTATTCAGAAAAGTCAACTTAGATCATAGAATCATAGAAATGTAGGGCTGGAAAGGACTTTGAGATGTCATCGAGTCCCTCCCCCTGTGTTGAGAATGGACCAAGTAAACCAAAACTGTCCCTGACCAGTGGCGTAGCCAGCTTTTAAGAGGAGGGGGAGCAAACCTAAAAAAGGCGCCCCCCTTGGCTCCTCCTCCGGCCACGCCCCCCCTTGGCTCCTCCTCCGTCTGCACCGCTGACCGCCCCTCCCCCCGCTGCTCCGGACACCATGCTGCGCCCCCCTACTCCTCTGGCCACGTGCCCGCCGCCCCCCCATGGCTGCCGGCCGTGCTGCGGGCAGCCAGCCTGTGCTCCCCCCTCGCTCCTCTGGCCGGTGGCCGCCTTTGGAAAGGCGCCGCTTTTAGGAAAAGGGATGAGGGGAAGCGGCTGCTTCCCCTGCACCCCGCTAGCTACGCTACTGTCCCTGACTGTTGTTTATCTAACCTGTTCTTAAAAACCATTAGTGATGGGGATTCCATAACCTCCCTTGGAAGCCTATTCCAGAATTAACTACCCTTGTATTTATAAAGTTTTTCCTGATATCTGACATAAATCTCCCTTGCTGCAGATTAAGCCCATTCCTTCTTGTCCTACCTCGAATGGACATGGGTAACAATTGATCACAGTCCTCTTTGTAACAGTCCTTAACATATTTGAAGACTGTTATCATTTCTCCCCTCAGACTTTTTTTCTCAAGAGTAAACATGCTCATTTTTTTGTAACCTTTCCTCATAAGTCAGGTTTTCTAAACCTTTTATAATTTTTGTTGCTCCCTTTTGCACTCTCCAATTTGTCCACATCCTTCCTAAAGTGTGATGCCCAGAATTGGACACTGTACTCCAGTTGAGGCCACACCAGTGCCAAATAGAGTGGGATTGGGGAAGTCAATAGGTGGAATGCGGGCCAAATCTGGACCGCCAGATACTTTGAACAGACCACAAAATCTTTTTATTTACTTATTATTATTATTATGATCATCATTATTGTTATTTTTATATTATTTTCTCTGGAGTCTGGACCTTGACTATACCTTGATCAAGAAATTCGGAGCTTGACAAAAAATAATTGATTACCCCTGGAGTGGGACAATTACCTCCCACGTCTTACATACAACATTACTGTTAATACACCCCAGAATATTAGCCTTTTTCGCAACTACAGTGCATTATTGACTCTCATTCACTTTTTGATCCTCTATAACCCCTAGATCCTTTTCAGCAGTACAATCATCTAGACAGTTATTCTCAAATTTTAAATTTTCCTTCCTAAGTGAAGTAATTTGCACTTGTCTTTATTGAATTTCATTTTGTTGATTTCACACCAATTCTCCAATTTGTCAAGATCATTTTGAATTCTAATCCTGTCCTCTACTCCAGCAAAAAAATTAAAATTGTGTGCCCCCCCCAAAAAAATTCTGCACACAATATTTTAGAGTTCTGCAAATTTTATTTGTCAATAAATAAATGTTTAGGCTCCAGCATGGCAGTGGAGAACACAGGCCACTGTCACGTGTGACCACTCTTGCAGCTTCCCTTTGCTTCCTCATCAGAAAGTCATTTTTCTGAGGGTGTCAAAGAAATCAGCGGGGGACATAAATTCTGTGTGCATGCAGTGGTGCAGAATTTCCCCAGGAGTATAGTCTACAGCAGTGATTCTCAACCTTTTTTAACCCAGGGACCCCTAAACTTAAATAGACAAACCTGAGGATCCCCAACCAGAGGAGATGTGGGGGGGAGGCATGCAGGGTCATGTGCCCCCCCTGATATTACCTTCTATTTGGCCCTGCTCCTTGAAGTGCTGATGTAGCAGGGTAGAGCAGTTGTGCATCTCCTTGGCTAGCTTCTGCCTGTTCATGGAGTCAATGGCTGTGAGGCAACATCTTCTGATGGCAGGGGAAGATCTCTCTTCTGCAGTGATACTACAACTTTTGGTTGCACGCCCACCTCCCTGACAGGTTGGGTGGCCCACTGAGGTGAGTCAGGGGGTGGAGGTGGTACTCCCTGCCTGAGCCCTGCCACCCGGGGTTGAAGTCCAAGCCAAGCCCTCCTGCCAGGGCTGAAGCCTGGTGCTTGGGGACCCCTTGCAACCTGCTCACGGTCTCCCAGTGGGCCATGGACCCCCAGTTGAGAACCAATGCTTTACAGTACTTGCAGCCCCTCCCAGCTTGATATCATCCACAAATTTTAGAAGCATACTCTCCACCCCATTATCCAAGTCATTGATGAAAATATTGACTAGAACCAACCCAGGACTGACCCCTGTGCAACTCTACTGGATATGTCCTCCTAGTTTGCCAGCCAACCATTGATAACTACTCTTTGAGTACAGTCTTTTGACTAGTTGTGTAGTAATTTCATCTAGACCACATTTCCCTAATTTACTTATGAAAATGTCATGTGGGACTGTGTCAAAAGCCTTACTAAAATCAAGAGATATCAGGTCTACTGCTTTCCCCCATCCACTAGGTTAGTAACCCTGTTAAAGAAGGAAATTAGTTTGGTTTGGCATAATTTGTTTTTGACAAATCCCTGCTAGCTATATTTTATAACATATTATCCTGTAGGTGCTTACAAATTGTTTAATAATTTGTTTCAGTGTCTTTCCAGGTATCAAAAGTTGGACTGACCAGTCTATAATTCCCAGGTCCTCTTTATTCCCATTTTTAAAGATATGAACTATGTTGCCCCTTCTCAGGTCCTCTGGGACTTCACCCATCCTCCATGAATTCTCAAAGATAATTGCTAACAGTTCTGAGATTGCTTCAGCTAGTGCCTTAAGTGCTCTAGGATTAATTTCATCAGGACCTGCCAACTTGAATAGATCTAGTTAATCTAAATATTCTTTAATCTGCTTTTCCCCTATTTTGGATTACATTCCTTGCCCCTTGTTGATAATATTAACTGTGTTGAATATCAGGTCACCTTTAACCTTTTTAGTGAAGACTAAAGCAAAATTGGCATTAAACACTTCAGCCTTCTTGTTACGATTCGCTTTTGGATGTCCTTCCCCACTAAGTAGAGGACCTACTTTCCTTCATCTTTATCTTGCCCTTAATGTTTTTAAAGAACCTCTTCTTATTGCCTTTTATGTCTCTTGTTAGATGTAACTAATTTCATTCCTTAGCCTTTCTGATTTTGTCCCTACATGCTTGTGCTATTATTTTGTACTCCTCCTTAGCAATTTGCCCGTGTTTCCACTTTTTGTAGGATTCCTTTTTGATTTTCAGCTCATTAGGAGCTCCTGATGGAGCCATATTGGCCTCTTCCTATTCCTCCTGGCTTTCCTTTGTATCAGGATAGTTGGCAGCTGTGGCCTCAATATTGTTTCCTTGAGAAACTGCCAGATTTCCTGAATAACTTTATCCCTTAGATTTTCTTCCCATGGGACCTTACCCACCAATTCACTATATTTGTTAAAGTCTCCTTTTTTTAAGTCCACGTCCTTATTCTGCTGGTCTCATTCTTTGCTCTCCTTAGAACCATTAATCTATCATTCATGTTTAAGGCTGCGATTTAGTCATGGAGGTCACAGAAGTAACAGATTCCGTGACTTCCAAAGACCTCCGTGACTTCAGCCAGCCCCAGCTGGGAGATGCAGGGTCCCCTCCTCCTGGTGGCCTCAGGGGGACCTCCCGCAGCTCCTGGCCACCACAGGCAGCAGGGGGGACCCTTGCAGCTCCCGGCCTATGCGGGTGGTAGGGGGGACCCCCAATACTCCCCACTGCTGTGGGCAGCAGAAGGGAACCCCACAGCTCCTGGCTGCTGTGGGCGGCAGGGGGGACCCGCACGCTCCCCACCACTCCCCACACCCCACGGGCAGCAGGGAGGATCTCCGGAACTCTCTGCCTCTGCGGGCAACCGGGGGACCCCCACAGCTCTCTGGCAGGAGGGACCCCCGGAGCTCCTGGCCTCTGTGGCGGCGGGGGAACCCCCAGAGTTTGGAGCCACCAGAGGAGGTGGACCCTGGAGCTCCTAGCCCACCCGCAGCTGCCCAGGCTTCTCATTTTATCATGCATATTTTTAGTAAAAGTCAGGAACAGGTCACGGGCTTCCGTGAATTTTTCATTATTTCCCATGACCTGTCCGTGACTTTTACTAAAAATATCCGTGACAAAATCTTAGCCTTATTCATGATCATTTTCACCCAAATTGCCTTCCACTACTCCTGGAGGAATTCTGTGCCACTGAACATGCACAGAATCATAGAATATTAGGGTTGGAAGAGACCTCAGGAGGTTATCTAGTCCAATCCCCTGCTCAAAGCAGGACCAACACCAATTAACTCATCCCAGCCAGGGCTATGTCAAACCGGGCCTTAAAAACCTCTAAGGATGGAGATTCCACCACCTCCCTAGGTAACCCATTCCAGTGCTTCACCACCCTCCTAGTGAAACAGTGTTTCCTAAATTTATGTCCCCCGCAGATTTCTTTGCTTCCCCACAGAAAAATGACTTTCTGATGGGGAAGCAAAGGGAAGCCACAAGAGCGGTCATGCGACCCTCCCCAGCAGTATGTTTCGGGTGCCCAGTGCAGCCGGCAGAGAGGTAAATCACTGGGGGGCAGGAGGTGGGACTGGGGAAGACCCGGCTGGTGGCTCCTGCCCTGCGCCGGGCTCAGCTGCTAGTCCCAGCTGGGCTGGGACTTCCTCTTCCCCTGCACAGCATCCAGGGCCAGGTCAGATCCACCCCCAGATTTCTCTCATGGTTGTAGTAAGCTCTGCAAACTCTCTCTCTCCCCCTGCATCCACTGTTCCTCAGCTGCAGGGGGAGGGATTCCTGAACAGGGAGCTGCTCCTCCATCTGCCCAACCCCCATGCATCCAGACCCCCTCATATGCAGACCCTCCCACCAAGCCTCATCCTCCCGCACTCAGAACGCCCCCGATGAGCCCCACTCCCCCTGCATCTGGATCACCCCGATGAGCCACACACACCTGGATCCCCACCCCACCGAGCCCCAACCAGCTACACCTGGATCTGCACCCCACTGAGCCCCATTCCCCCAGCTTCTGAACTCCCCACTGAGCCCCCCACACCCAGACCCTCCTGCTGAGTTCTCTCCTCCACACACACACCCTGCTGCTGAGCCCCAACCACCTTCACCTGGACTCTCCTGCAGAGTCCCATTACTGTTGCACCCAGAACCCCCCAACAAGCCCCTGTGCATCCTGGATCCCCCACTGAGCCACCCACACCCAGATTGCCCCATACAGAACCCTCTCAACCCACACCTGGATCCCCCCACATTAAGCTCCTCCACATTTGGATCCTGCCTTGCTGAGCCTGCCTGCCCACACAGAGGGGCAGGGTCCTGGGGTGTTTCTGGGGCAGAACGGGTCCTTGCACTGTGTCAGGATTGGGTGCCACCTCACCGCTGAATCCAGGTCCCAGGGGGAGCTGCACAGTGATCTCCCACCTCTATGCAGCCACTGGCCTGTGCTCCCCAATGCCATGCTAGAGCCTCCACATTTATTTGGTAAATACAATTTGCAGAATTTTAAAACGTGTGCAGAATTTTAATATTTTTGGTGCAGAATGCCCTCAGGAGTATTTCCACCTTCAGATTCACAGCCATTCCTCTCTGTTGGCAAGAATCAAGTCTAAAATGGTTGTCCTCCTGGTTACTTCCTCCACTTTCTGAAATGAAAAGATTCCAAGAACTTATTGGAAATGTTGTGTTTTGCCCTATTACTTTTCCAAAAGATGTATAAGTAATTAAAGTCCCGAAACACTTGGTCTGAATGACAGTCCAAAACTTTCAGTGGCACAAAACTCTCGCCCCCCCCCCCCCTTGTGATACCACTCAGTGCTCTGAGGGCATAATCTCGTGATACAGTCAAATAGTGTCATAACACAAGGACACTGATGATACCAACAGGCACAGGTTCTGTCTCAGAGAGATCCCACAAAACAAAGATAGTGAGGGAGTTCCCCAGGCTCACGGGTGGGGGTTTTGAAGGGATGAGCTGCCCAACAGAGTTAGACTGTAGCAGAACTGCAGGTGAAATTTCTACTGCCTGAAAATACAAGGCACTTCCTCTTGTAATCATCAAATTAGCATAAATTCTATTAACAGTTTCCCAGACAAGACATTTCAAGGCTTTCCCCCAATCCCACTGCAAACTAAAGGGAAGATAATTACTTTGCAATAAAGAGACTGGCAAAAGGGCCTTAGTTGCCAGTTATTTTTCTCCTTTGAAATAACAATATACATGAAAGGGACCTCCAGCTCCTCTATTCTCATCTTGCAACAATCAATCGTGCTGCTACTGAAAAGGAGAAAAGAAGAGGAATTCTATAAATTCTCCATGGAGTTGGGTGGGGCTGAGCTAACCAGAGCCAGACTGATAAGTAGTCAGACCCCCTTGATGGCTGCTGACCTGTCTAGGCAAAACTGTAAGAGTTTCCTGACAGGCTTTGTTCTTCATGGGCCCCATTGATGCCTCCTTGCAATCCTATATGACAATTTTTTAATGAAAGATACATTTGTCCTATCCAGCAGTATCACCACTGACTCTATCATCTTGTCTCCTATACTAATCATGGGTAGACCTGATCAGTACTTGACCAGGTGACCTCCAGCTCCTGTAGGAAGCTCCTCTTTGGTCAGTCAGTATAGACGTGATGCCCTGACAATGGGATAATGTGCTGCTGTAAATTCTGGATTAGGTGTAAAATCAAGAACATGAGCATTTGTGGCTATCAAAGACCCCATGTCACTATTCACAAGAACAGAAGTATTGGCCCAATATGGAGTCTCTTTCCAATCTGCATAATCATATTCTTCCTCCTTAAACTCCCTTGAACTTTGCTATTATTCACTGCCTGTCCTAAACCGTTGCTGCACATTCCACCCCAGAGGTGGCTACATTTTGGAAGCAGAGTCTCTTCAGAAATTCATTAGTGAGATGATCTCTATATATAGTCTGCAAAATGCTTTGTGATGGTTCTGGCGCTATTGAGAAGCATAGAGCAATATTATTATACAATAACTCAAAGTGCTGTCAGAAATAGTGGAAAGAATCCCCAAATGGTTATAATTAATTCCTGAGATTAAAATTCCATCCAGGACCAAGTCTTATTTTCCAGAACTAGAACTGGCTGGCCAGAATTAAGCCAAGTTGTCCAGGACGGGGTGTCATGGTCCTTAATTAAGTTATATCTTCAGCCCCCCTACTCTGTATTGTATCACTGAAACTCTGTGCTAGAATATTATCACAGAAGGAACCTTTCATTGCAGACAGTGCTATTTACATAACATTGGACATAATTCCTAAAGATACAGATTTGCTTAAAGTCACACAATGAATCTGTGGTATGGCTGTGAACAGAAACTCTCTCCTGTGTCCTGATCCAATGCCTTAACCACAAGACTGTCCTTTACCAGATGAGAGTTGAGACGAGAGACAGTGCGGCAGAAAGATACAAGGCTGTTCTAGACCATGGGAGCTGAAGAGGAAAAGGCCCTTGTGCTGCAGTGGAGAGATTTGTGGAGAGAGTAGAGAAGAGGGGAATGCTTAACTTTTAGGTGCCTGCCAGCCAGTGGAATCCTCAGCCCTGAGTTAAGTGGCAGTATAAAATGCTGGGGTACCTATCCCCATAACCATGAACCTGCTCCTGGAATTAGGTGCCTAAGCCAGATTAGGTCAGTCATTTCTTACAAATATTTATTTATACAAAGTGGAACAGTTCCAACAGGAGAGACTGAGAGAGTTCCATGTGAGCATAGCTAATAGGCTAGGGATTAGGGCACATACCCTGTGATATGGGAGACCCAAGATCAGCGCCCTACCCCAAATCAGAAAACAGATCTCGCACCTCCCAGGTGAATGTCCTAAATGCTATTAAGTATTCTGGGACACACATAGACACACCCAGTCCAGAAAATTCCTGATCTGGTTGCATGCACGGACTCCCTCCCCCACCTGTCTTTTATGCAAGTCCTTATATGGTTGGTGTACTCTGAGAAGGCCTACCGGATTGGGCCCTGCAGTCAAGATAGGTGGGAGAATGCCTAGTTTGTGAATCCAACAAGGACTTAGGCGTGAGCTAGGACACTGAGCAGCTTCACAGCATCAGCATTTAGGTGGATTTGGGCATGTCCATCAACTGGAACTTAGGTGCCTACAGAGATAGGGAGGAGCTGAGCAGGGGTTCTGAGGATCTCAATGGCACCTAAATGATGGGCTTAGGTGCCTGAGTCCCTTTGTGGATCTATCCCTTTGCGACTCAAAGCTTTGGGTGTGCAGGGGCAGGTTACCCTTCCATCCCTCCAAAGAGCCAGACTCTGCCTCAAATCTCGTTCAATGGCTCCCTGAGAATAGGGTTACGATAGCAACTGTGAAAAAAACGGGACAGGGGGTGGGGGGTAATAGGTGCCTATATAAGAAAAAGTCCCAAAAAACAGGACTGTCCCTTTAAAAATGGGACATCTGGTCACCCTACCTGAGAAGGACTCGGAAAAATTACATATGAAGACAGATGGAAGAAAAGTAATTTGTGTAACATTGAAAAACATTATGCAAGAGATGAACATGGTCACTCTTTACAACCACCTAAAGGACAGTAATATGAAGGAAGAGACAGAAATTACTTATAACTGAGACTAATAAGAAGGCATAGAATAATGGGCTACAATTTAAAAGAGATTTCAGTTTGTTACGAGAGAAAAAAACCTTTGATTCCTCTAAAGCAGGGATCTCAAACTCAAATCACCACGAGGGCCACATGAAGACTAGTACATTGGCCCGAGGGCCGCATCACTGAAATCTTTTCATACAACGATACAAAAGTATAGTCAAAAATGAAAAAAATGAAGATTAATATAGTATGCTATTAAAAGTCAATGTATTAACTTTTTAAAAACTGTAATGCGAAGAGGGGTTTTAATAAAATATAAACACCTGTTACTATTCCTTATGTGGTCAGTAACACTGATGATGATCTACACTAACAGTCTATCAACATAGCTGTAATGGCAGGAACTTTTAAAAGTAACTATTCATACAAAATACGTAGCCACTTTTAACAAACATTCTTCCCAACTACTCACAGCAAAGAATCATACATGCTGAACTTCATACCTCAGACTGCTCATCTAGTCCATGAGGCCCTGCCCCTGCCCCGCTTCTTCCCACCCCTTCCCTGCCCCTATTCCAACCCCTTCCCCAAATCCCCACCCCAGCCCCACCTCTTCTCCGCCTCCTCCCCTGAGCATGCCGCATCCCCGCTCCTCCCCCCTCCTGGAAAGTCCTAAGCGCCGCCAAACAGCTGTTTGGCGGCAGGAAGCGCTGGGAGGTAGGCAGAGGAGTGGGGATGCAGTGCGCTCGGGGGGGGGGGAGGAGAGGGGACAGGGCGTGAGGGGAGCTTGGCTGCTGGTGGAGTCGGCGCCTATGGCGGGCCGCAGGAAATAACTCCATGGGCCGCGTGTTTGAGCCCCCTGCTCTAAAGTATACCCTGAGAGTGGCACAACTTGCCTAGAGGTAATTATGGTTTAGGATGATTTTGTAGTTAAACCACAGGACCACGTGCTGGGAGAGCTAGTTTCTATTTCTGGTTCTGCCATTGACTCACAGTGTGACTTTGGGCAAGTAATCGCCCTTCTGTGCCTCAGTTTCCCTATAGAATATGGATAATTTTGACCTACTTTCATGAGGAGTGAAGTAATTAAGCTTTATTCATTAATATTTGTAAAGGGCTTTGAGGTTCTCAGGTGGAAAATATTATAGAAGTGCAAAATATTAATTTATTATTATTAATTAAACTAGACAAGGCCCTGTAACCTACGAGACACAGGTTTTTGTGAAACAGACTCTATTATAGACAGAACTACACTTTATGAACTCGCTTCTCCACTTAGTAATTTTAAGCATTTAGTTCTGCTTTATAATCGCTAATATCCATCCTTCAGTTACCCACTGTTTTGTTTCAGCGTTAAGAGATTAAAATGCATGATTATTTTATGGTTATGTGAGTTTGTTTTGTGTAATTGTTGGCTTTTATTTGTTTTTATTTTAACGTGGTGCACATTGTTAAATGTCTCAGAATGGATCACACATGTAGGATGTGAAATGTGTTCTTGCTTTTTAGAGCAGAAGGGACGGATCTTAAACTGTTTTTCAGATCAAGGTTTCAGGGAGAAATCTCTTGAGGTATCATTGTTCTGAACTGGGAGCCCTTAAATGGTCTAATTTGTATGTTAAAGGACTCTGGGAGGCAGCTTTATCTAGCGGTTAAAATAAAGGACTCAATAGATGGAAAAGAATTTTAGATTATCCAGTTTACCTCCCTGAAAGCTGAGGTGCTGGGTGAGAGTCAGGACTCTTGGGTTCTATTCCTGATTCACTGTGTCCTCTTCTGCTCAGCTTTCCCTCAATAATTTCTTCACAATCAAAGACACACAACCTACTTACACACACAAACCAACCTATAAACTAGTCAAGCTATTCCTTTGACAAGCTGTGAAGGGAAGCGAGATTTCTACTGTTATTTTTAACTAACTGGGAGAAGTTCAGATGCTAATTTGATGTTGGCCTTATAAGTATCTAAATAGACAGTTAGACCTTCAGCAAGTTACTTCACATATATCTCTCATTTTCCCCATCTGTAAAATGGGGCTAATCTAACCTAAACTGTCTATCTAATCTGAATTAATCTATCTAATTTAGTGCTTGCTCCTGTGTTATCTAAATGCTGATTAAGAAGGTTAACATTTTCAAAAGTGGCCACTGATTTTGAGTGCCTCAGCTAGAGTCAGACCCAGCTCCCACTGAAGTAAATGGAAATACTCCCATTGACTTCACTAGGAGTTGTCAGGCCTTTTTTTGGTTCCCAATTTGAGCCACTTTAGGCCATATTTTCAGAGGTCCTGACACCTGAGTTCCTGTTGACTTCAACTAGAGCAGTGGGTGACTAGGTCTTCTGAAAACCAAGCCCAAAATGTCTCAAATGGGGCACCCAAAAATTAAGGCACTCATACTTGGTGGCTACTTTTTAAAATGTTGATGTAAATATCTGTGAGGCACTTGGAGGTTATCAGATGAAAAGGACAGTATTATCATCCTCAGAGCCAATGAATCTTGTTTTTTTCCTGACTCAGAAGGTGCCAGAATTTGTGAGCTCACAAGCAGGTAAAATATCACACTGTTCCTGTTGAGTTTAATGACCATTTGTCCTATCACAGTGAGTTTTTTCTCTTTATTATCCTGTATCACCATTTTTCATTGCTTTAGGCTCATTATAAAGCGAGGTATTAGAACAGTTTTACCAGGAAGAATGGGCATTAGGGCATTACCTTAATATCTATTGGGGTAATATCTTTTATTATGGGATCATAAAATTTATTTTGAAAGAAAGCTTCCACAGAGGTCTTCAGGTTTGCGCACATCTCAGAGCATTTTTACACTGTTCAGCAGTGCACACTACCGGGTTGTGAATAGCAGTGTGCACAAAAGTGCTGCGCTGTAGCTCCCCTGTGTGAATGGTGTGAGCATGAACTTTACAGTTCCTAGTTTGCATTAACATAGGCCCCTGCAAACAGGATTACATTAGTCCAAAGTAGGAACCTTTTAGTTCGCACCTGCAGTGTCCACATAGGGGTGTTACAGCACAGCACTCTGTTGCACCCTGCTACATACCCTGTAGCCCAAACTGCAGGGCCGCCTAGGTGTGCCTGGTTTATAGAGCACTTTTGCAAACTTTAGAGCATTCTGTGGAATTCCAGTATACAAACATAGATTATATGTTTACAATACATAGCGGCACTGCTATGGGTACCCGCATGGCCCCACAGTATGCCAACATTTTTATGGCTGACTTAGAACGCTTCCTCAGCTCTCGTCCCCTGGCGCCCCTCCTCTACTTGCGCTACATTGATGACATAAACAAAAACAACAAGGAGTCTGGTGGCACCTTAAAGAATAACAGATGACATGTTCATCATATGGACCCATGGGAAGGAGGCCCTTGAAGAATTCCACCTGGATTTCAACAATTTCCATCCCACCATCAACCTCAGCCTGGACCAGTCCACACAAGAGATACACTTCCTGGACACTACAGTGCAAATAAGTGATGATCACATAAACACCACCCTATACCGGAAACATGCTGACTGCTATACTTACTTACATGCCTCCAGCTTCCATCCAGGACACATCACACGATCCATTGTCTACAGCCAAGCCCTAAGATACAACCGAATTTGCACCAATCCCTCAGACAGAGACAACACCTACAAGATCTTTATCAAGCATTCTTAAAACTACAATACCCACCTGGAGAAGTGAGGAAACAGATTGACAAAGCAAGACGGGTACCCAGAAGTCACCTACTACAGGACAGGCCCGACAAGGAAAATAACAGAACACCACTGGTCATCATGTACAGCCCCCAGCTAAAACCTCTCCAGCGCATCATCAACGATCTACAACCTATCCTGAAAAACAATCCCTCACTCTCACAGACCTTGGGAGGCAGGCCAGTCCTCGCTTACAGACAGCCCCCCAACCTGAAGCAAATACTCACCAGCAACTACACACCACACCACAGAAACATTAACCCAGGAACCAATCCCTGTAACAAACCTCGTTGCCTACTCTGTCCCCATATCTACTCTAGCGACACCATCAGGGGACCCAACCACATCAGCCACACCATCAGGGATGCATTCACCTGCACATCTACTAATGTGATATATGCCATCATGTGCCAGCAATGCCCCTCTGCCATGTACATTGGCCAAACCGGACAGTCTCTACGTAAAAGAATAAATGGACACAAATCGGACATCAGCAACAGTAACATACAAAAGCCAATAGGAGAACACTTCAATCTTCCTGGACATTCTATAACAGATTTAAAAATAGCCATACTTGAACAAAAAAACTTCAGAAACAGACTTCAAAGAGAAACTGCAGAACTAAAATTCATTTGCAAATTTAACACCATTAATTTGGGCTTGAATAGGGACTGGGAGTGGCTGGCTCACTACAAAAGCAACTTTACCTCTCCTGGAATTGACACCTCCTCATCAATTATTGGGATTGAACTACATCCACCCTGATTGTATTGGCCCTGTCAATGCTGGTTCTCCACTTGTGAGGTGTGACGAACTGGGACTGTTCTTAATGTGGTCTTTGAAGGCTGAGTGGGGAGTGTTGGCCTGGGAAGGTTGCAGGGGAGTTTGGCCTTGAGGGAGGATACCTGAGCATGTAACGTGAGAACCCAGGAAGGGGGTTGGAAACTGGACAAAGGCTGGGGGAGGAGCTGGAGAGAGGCTGAGTGAGAGACGCTGGAGGGAGTTAGGGTTTCAGGAGCTGGCTGGTGTAATGGAGGGGAGCCCAGACGGAGCTCTGACCCCCCCCAGTGGGGCTGTGGTGCCCCTGGGACCCCAAGATGGACCTAACTGGGGGAGGGAATCCTGTTGTCTGTACCTGCAAGACCTGTCTTGGACTGTGTTCCTGTCGTCTAAATAAACCTGCTGCTTTACTGGCTGGCTGAGAATCATGGTGAATCGCAGGAAGCCAGGGGTGCAGGGCCTTGTCTCCCCCCACACTCCGTGACATGAGGTAACTCCCTTCTCTTCATGTGTCAGTATAATAATGCCTGCATCTGTAATTTTCATTCCATGCATCTGAAGAAGTGGGTTTTTTACCCATGAAAGCTTATGCCCAAATAAATCTGTTAGTCTTTAAGGTGCCACCAGCCTCCTTGTTGTTTTTGTGGATACAGACTAACACAGCTACCCCTCTGATAGATGGTAGCTATGGTAATACAAACAAATAATAATAGTAAAGTTAAGCATGTGTGTGTTTACAGAATTGGATCCTAAGATTGTAAACTAATTGGTGCAGAGTCTGTCTTTCACCATATGTCTGTACAACAGCTGGCTTGGGATGGAAAATACTGTATCCAGTGAAAAGGATGTGAATGGGAAGAGGCAGACTATAATTATCCCATGTTGAAATATGGCCAGGTCCTTGGAACTAACAGTCTGACTCTTATGAAAAATTAGGGTTACCATACTCAAAAAATAAAAAAAGAGAACACTCCACGGGGCCCTGGCCCCACCCCTTTCCCACCCCCGCCCCAACTCCGCCCCTTCCCCAAAGTCCCCGCCCTAACTCCCCCTCCTCCCTCCCAGCCACGCGAAAAGGGCTGCCCGAGGGCTACCGGCTTCACGGTTTGCCGGGCAGCCCCCAGACCCTGCGCCCCTGGCCGGCGCTTCCCCAGTGCAGCTGGAGCCCGGGAGGGGAAGCGCCCAGCCGGGGGCGCAGAGTCTGGAGGCTGCCCGGCAAACCGTGAAGCCGGTAGCGCTCCGGCTTCGGGCAGCCCTCTTGCCTCCGGACCCTGCGCCCCCGGCCGGGCACTTCCCCTCCCGGGCTCCGACTGCTGTGCTCCTCCACTGACTCTTCGGCTCTGTTTAAGAGCCGAGCTGCCCGAGCGCTACTGGCTTCGGGCAGCCCCCATGCCTCCAGACCCTGCGCCGCCGGAGCAGAGCAGCTGGAGCCCGGGAGGGGAAGTGCCCGGCCGGCGGCTGGGGTCCGGAGGCATGAGGGCTGCCCGAAGCCGGAGCGCTCGGGCAGCTCGGCTCTTAAACAGAGCCAAAGAGTCAGTGGAGGAGCACAGCAGCCGGAGCCCGGGAGGGGAAGTGCCCGGCCGGGGGCGCAGGGTCCAGAGGCAAGGGGGCTGCCCGAAGCCCGAGCGCTCAGGCAGCTCGGCTCTTAAACAGAGCCGAAGAGTCAGGGGAGGAGCAGAGCAGCCGCGGGAGGGGAAGTGCCCGGCCGGTATTTTCCCGGACATGTTCGGCTTTTTGGTAATTCCCCCCGGACGGGGGTTTGATTACCAAAAAGCCGGACATGTCCGGGAAAAACCGGACGTATGGTAACCCTAGAAAAATGCAATGACAAGTGCACATGACCTCAGTTTTATGTCTCATTTGAAGAGAAACGGCTCCAAAAGGCACAGGGTCCCCACACAGCAGGCTCAGTTCTGCCTTGCCTCAGTTACTGCAGCTGTAGAACTGATAGATTAGCTTAGGTTTTAAATTAGACTGCAGCATGCTTGGGGTGGGTACTGTGCCTTATGATTGCATATAGGCTGTAGCCCGCTGAGGCCTCTAGGCGTGTCCCAAGTGCTGAGGTCTCCATTGCGACACTTGCCCTCGCTGATGAAAACGGCGCCCGGCAGCTCTCAGAAGAAAGAAACCAGGGGTGGAGCCGGGAGGCCAGGCCCTCAGCAAAGATGGTGCTCAGTTCAGCTTCAGCGTGCCAGTTCTACGCGTGGAAGCGGAACCACTGAGTGGCAGAGAAGGCCCGGATAGCTTTCTGTGATTGGCCAGCTGTTAGGATTCAAATCAGAGCGAGGCTGCCGCGCTGAGCTAGGTGGATGTAGACAGTTAGCGCCCGCCGGCTGGGTGAGGGATCGTCGCTCCGAGCGTGTGAGGCGGCCAGGGTGAGTAGCGGGGTACCGGGGTCCCTTCGTTGGGCGGGCGTGGGGCCGAGGGGTCCCTCCCGGCTGACGCTGTGGGGGGTGGGGGCGAGTACCCGCGCTGAGTGACCCTCAGGCTGGTGGGAAGGGATCGCCCCATCGGCTTCCCTGGTGACGGACCCTCCCTCCGGCCGCCGCGCTGCGCCACACTGACCCTCCGAGACGTGGAGCCGGTGCCCGTCGGCAGGAACCGGTCCGAGCTGGCCCGAAGCAGCCCCGCGCGCTCTGATCCTGGCCCCGTGGTATCGCGGCCCCGAGGGGACGGGAAGCCCTGGCGGCAGGAGGGCGATGGAGGATGCTGGCGAGTGGCGATGCCTTCGACGCAGCTGGAACGTGCCCTAACCTGAATCTTCTTAGTACTGACCCGTCCTCCCCCCATCAGGCAATGATGGATTAACCTCGGGGAGCCTCCTGACCAGTAGCTGGGTCCCACAATAGCCGCCTCTGCCCTCAGGCGGGGGTCCTAGTGGGGAGAGCCTTTCTGTTGAACGCCCCTTTGCGTGGTGGGCATTGCTATATTGCTGGTAGGGGAAGATAGTTGTGTTTTGGACGTCCCAGAGTGAACCTGTAACTGTCAACGGGATGTTTAGGATGCACTGCAGTAGAAGCATCGTGGTGTTTGGGTGTCTTTCTCTAGAGGCATAATTGAAATTCTGTTAGATCCTTGTTTATCCTAAATAAACGTGTAGCTCTTTCAGTGGGAGCCTAATGACTCTTTTAGATACACTCCTCTTACTTAGAGGCATCTTTGCAATTTACATTGTAAATGTATGATAAGGCTTAAGTTAGACCTTTTGAATCTCTACCTTGTGTAGAGAAAGAAAGAGAGTGATTTATAGTCTGGAAGAGGCACCTCCCTTTTAACTGTGGAACAGAAGAGTTGCCCAGCATGGTCTGTGGTAGGACATGGATTACCTTGAAATGAGCCTGTGAGAGATCTAAAATTAATTTTGACTCCTTAGTTAGGACTGCTTGGCTTCCATTTTCTGTCTCATGTTTAGGTCTGGAAATCCATGAAAGCACTGTAAATAGCATATTTTAGGAAGATGCCTGGGTGATTGATGCTTTAAATACACTGTACATATCAACCCTTCTAAAATGTTTTGCATTTTGCCTTCTCCAGATTCTTCTCTCACCCCATATTGTCTATTGTATTTTTAAATGGTTGAAATTCTTCATTCATTCTTCTCTAAACCTGGATTTTTATACCTTTTGACAATAACTTGGTGAATGTAGACTTTAAGTGCTACTGCTCAGGCAGCTGTACTTAATATGTGCTGCCTACATGCTTTTTAGGTGTTGGGTAAAAGGCATTTAACCAGCTGAAGAACACTGTTCCTCTTGAAGTTAGTAATTGTATGGAGGAGGAACAGTTAAATTTTGTAAGAGTTAACTTGCCCATGCAGTCAATCTTTGTAGCCTACCAAACTTTCTTTCATAGACATCTTACATACGAATAGGAATAGAGTACAATCGAGGTTGTATTAGCTGTTTGAGGTAGTCCCATTGATTTCAGTGGGACTGCTCTTGTGAGCAAGGAAAGCAGGATTTAGACTATGTTAGGGTTCTGTTTATGGTGGAATGGGTGTATCTACTTACACTTTAAGAATGCAGCTCTCATAGATGTACTGCGGGGCTTACTAGGATACCTTTATGTTATCCCATAAGTGTTACTGGTGAGAGAACTGCAGAGTGAAGCACTAAGCACTGATGCTGAGAACAGGAATGTTCAAATATCATGTCATCGTCCAGTGGTGGACTTGTTATTAGTCCTTCTCTACTGAGAACAATCTTCTACCTGCAGAAATAGTAGGCTTGCCAACTAATGAGATGCCTGCAAAGTTCCAAGAGGTGCTTGAGACACTGTTGGCTAAATAAGGAGGCTTCAGGTGGTTCTGCAAAGCTGGCACTGATTGGCTAGTGATGAGGTAATGATTTTTTACTGCAAGAGTGCTCACTTCTGTGAGTAAACACATATTGCCACCTACATCCTATTACATAAACCTTAGAACATGGGGACCTGAATTCTGGGGTTCTGTTAGGGCTGACTAGCAACATGTCTGTCAGGTGAGGTATATATAAATGGCATCACTGTAAAGTGGGGAGCCTGTAGAAGACAAACAGATGATAGGATGGCAAAGAAAATAAGCAAACACAACCAAGGTCAGTCCGACCACCAGCTAGACGGCAGGACATTGTACGTAGGACCATAACCAGCCTGGGCTTAGCAGAGGAAAAAGCCATGGACAGGAATGACTAGTGGTGTTGTACTGTAAAGACTAGTGGTGTTGTACTGTGTCTGTAAAGTTGCTTTGGGATAAGAGAAGAGTAAAGTGTGCATTTCAGTTAAAGGGATAGTGTGGGGATAAAGGGGTGTCTCTTTGAAGTTCCTCTTCCTGTGAAGAGCAGAGCTGGGCTACTGCTTGCTTCCCCCAAAGGTCTTTGGATTCCCAATAGAGGAGCTGGCACTACTGCCTGCAGCCTGTTTGAATTTTTTACCAACTTCCGTTGGTTGATGTGGAGGGACCCATTGTGTAGTCTGTGATGTCCTGCCTGATTGGTCCTAATTTTTTTAAGTAACCAAAAGTGGTACTTAATTTTTTTTCTTACACTTATTTTTATAACCACAGGAAACTGGCCCATTAAGAACCCGTAAAAAGAACTGCTGCTGAAGTGATTCCAAGGACACTTAGGGTGACCAGATGTCCCGATTTTATAGGGACAGTCCTGATTTTTGGGTCTTTTTCTTATATAGGCTCCTATTACCCCCCGTCCCGATTTTTCACACTTGCTGTCTGGTCACCCTAAGGACACTTAACCCACTAGTGCACTTTTATTGGTGTAATGAGATTGCTGTGGAGAGTTTCTTGGTTAGTGCTCGATTATTAAGAGGCATATCATTCTGGATATGGTACCATAAGAATTCAGGTTGTCTAGTCTAATCCCCTGCCAAGATGCAGATTTTTATTGTGTCTAAACCATCCAACACAGATAGCTATCCAGACTCCTTTTGAAAAACTCCAGTGAAAGAGTTTCCACAACCTCCCTAGGCAGTTCATTGTCCTACTGCTCTTACTGTTAAGAGGTTTACGGGTGGTAGCCGTGTTAGTCTGTATCAGCAAAAACAACGAGGAGTCCTTGTGGCACCTTAGAGACTAACCAATTTATTTGGGCATAAGCTTTCATGGGCTAAAACCCACTTCATCAGATGCATGGAGTGAAAAATACAGTAAGCAGTATATATATCACAGCACATGAAAAGATGGGAATTGCCTTACCAAGTGGGGGGCCAATTCAATTAAGGTGGAAGTGGCCTATTCTCAACAGTTGACAAGAAGGGGTGAATATCAAGAGGGAAAATTACTTTTGTAGTGCTAATGAGGCCAATGCAATCGAGGTGGATGTCGTCCATTTCCAACAGTTGACAAGAAGGTGTGAGTCTGTTTTTGAAGTTTTGTTGTTGAAGAATTGCCACTTTTAAGTCTGTTATTGAGTGTCAAGGGAGATTGAAGGGCTCTCCTACTGGTTTTTTAATGTTACAATTCTTGATGTCTGATTTGTGTCCATTTATTTTTTTGCGTAGAGACTGTCTAGTTTGGCCAATGTTCATGGCAGAGGGGCATTGCTGGCAAATGATGGCATATATCACATTGGTAGATGTGCAGGTAAACGAGCCCCTGATGGTGTGGCTGATGTGGTTAGGTCCTAAGATAGTGTCTCTTGAATAGATATGCTGACAGAGTTGGCAACAGGGTTTGTTACAGGGATTGGTTCCTGGGTTAGTGTTTTCGTTGTGTGGTGTGTAGTTGCTGGTGAGTATTTGCTTCTGGTTGGGAGGCTGTCTGTAAGCGAGGACCGGCCTGTCTCCCAGGGTCTGTGAGAGTGAGGGATTGTTTTTCAGGATAGGTTGTAGATCGTTGATGATGCGCTGGAGAGGTTTTAGTTGGGGGCTGTAGGTGATGGCTAGTGGCGTTCTGTTACTTTCTTTGTTGGACCTGTCCTGTAGTAGGTGACTTCTCCCTGGACACTCAATAACAGACTTAAAAGTGGCAACAAAGAACAGAAATATAGAATAGCATTCTTGCAATAGAATTTTTCTTCTATGAGGCATCAGATCTCTAAAGAGTTTGAATTTTCCTTGCTGAATGGGATTAAAGCATGCCTGTTCACAGTGCCTTATATGTGAGCTGCTTTTACCCTTCTAATTGTGAAGGTGGTGTGTTGTGTAGCATGGATGCCAGGACATACTACTATGTAATCATCTGCCTGTACTTGGTATTAACATATTAGCCAGAGTTCTCATAAGCATTCCAGCAGAAATCTGCATTAGAGAAGTAATTTCTGCGCTGCTGAACTAGCAATTTCTGTATTAATCACTGCTGTGATGTAATTGGTACTGCCATGGCCAGCATTTTAAAAGATCTTTTCAATAAGAATAGTAATTTAAAAAAGAAGCAAAATCCAAATCTACCCAAAGATTTCCCAAGAACGTTTGTTTTATTTTTTATGTATGTAGCTCTGAAACTGTACGAATAATGGTGTCCTTTGAAGAGTTATATTACTCCTAGGCTGGAATTGGAACAATATCATATACCCTCAAAATAATAAATTGGCAAGAAATCCCTGATTGTCTTGTTGGGGTATGAGGTCCTACAGTATATTGCAAGTTACCTGAAGCATTGGAGTGTTTGTGTGGGTGGAAAATGTAGTGCTTCTGTACAAAGCTGTCTTGACCATCCTCAGTTCACGGGACACCTTTTCTTCCAAGAATAAGATGAGAAACATACAGCTCTATGAAACTGCATTCTTGAGAGACTTTTGTGTTTGGCTGCAAATGTTAAGTCAGAGACTTTTGAGCACAGGTTTGTCTTAGGCTGGCGATGACTCCTGTGTCTGGAGGAGTGGAAAGACCTGGATAGATCACTTCAATTCTCTTGATTTCTTGGCAGGAAGATGGAGACTGCAATGCTGAACTTACGGAATCTGTTTGACCAACTCATGCGCCAGTCAGAATTTCTAAATGAAGGAAATGAATACCGTAAGTCATGTCACAGTTAACTCATGTCAATTCTTACACTGAACAACATACAATTGCTAGCTCATTTCGACTTCAGCCCTGAGTACTAAAGAGCCCACCGATGGCTTTGTAGGTAGTGGTGCTTTTCCAGGTACATAGATTTGGGAGCAAACTTGGTTTATTTGCTCTGACTGGACTCTTGAAGTGACCAGCTGAACGTCTGGGATGAATGCATCATGCTGTAGCATCCTGATTTTCTTGCACACAGAATTTCAAAGTTGGAGTTTGTAAGGTGTAGGGGAGTGCGTGTGCATGCGTGTGTGCAAAGCTAATTAGTACCAAAGGAGGGGGTGAAAACCTTAGGGGGGCCCAACAGTTAACTTTCTTCGACATGGGCCCAAGGAGAGTCCACACGGTCTGGGACTAACCGCTTCCATAAATAGCAGGGGGGAAAACACTGGCTGAAGGCAAACTTGTGAAATCTCTTCTTGCTGTAACTTTGCAGGGTGGAACACTTATATTCCCCTTAGGGCAGTGTTAAACCGCTAAAGGAAATTGGCTTTATACAAATATTGATTTGAAAGTAAAATTATCTAGCTGAATGGAGTTGCAGCTCCAGACATCTATAATACTAATCTACATCTACTGGAGCATATTACAGCAGATACATTTGAATCTGCTATTGAAAGTCTTTCTGGTGTACTGAGCTGTGACCATAACGCAGTCTGTCTTCATGTTATTTTAATAGCAGTAGTTTTGGCCTGATGTATGACAACTTGCCAGGAAGGTCATCTTTTTCTTTCAGCTGATTTAGCATAACATATGAAACCTGGGGAGTGACTATCTTTTATTGAAGTCTTCTTTACATGCTAGAGACTGGGTGGCCAGTAAAACATGAATCCATGATTCTGGTATTGGGGATTGATGTAACTGCTGGGGAGATCAGCTAGACCAGTGGTCACCGACTGGTTGATCCTAGAGGATCTCCCAGTCGATCGTGATCTCCAGCGGCAGCGCAGTGTGGCTGCGGCTAAGGCAGACTCCCTGCTTACCCTGGCCCCACACCGCTCCCAGAAGCGGCCACTGCAGCCCCAGGGGCGGGGGGGTCTCCCTCCGCCCGCTGTTCCTGCCTGCAAGCACCACCCTTGCAGCTTCCATTGGCTGGGAGAGCTGTGGGGGCGGTGCTTGCAGAGAGGGGCAGTGCACTGAGCCATGTTCCCCCCCCCCGCCTCCTCCCCACCCCCAGGGGTCACAGGGTGCGTTGGCCCCTTCCGGGAGGGGTGTAGGGCCGTGGTAGGCAGGGAGCCTGCCTTAGTCTCGCTGCGCCCGCTGCTGACCGGGATTCACTGGAGGTAAGTGCTGCCTGGCGGGAGGCTGCACCCCAACCCCCATCCCTGAGCTCCCTCCTGCACCCAAACCCCCTGCCCTGACCCGTCTTCCAGAGCCAGCACCCCATACCCCCTCCTGCACCCCAACACTCTGCCCCAGTCCAGAGCCCGCTCCTGCACCCAAACTCCCTCCTAGAGCTTGCACCCTCTCCTGCACTCCAACCCCCTGCCCCAGGCTCAGCCCAGAGCCCCCTCTCACACTGCGAACCCCTCAGCCCCAGCCCAGAGCCTACCCCCCCCGAACCCCAACACCCTGCCCCAGCCCGGTGAAAGTGAGTGAGGTTGGGGGAGAGTGAGTGTGGGGGGGGGGGTGGAGTGAGTGGAGGGGGCCTCAGGGAAGGGGCAGGGTAGATCCTGGGTTGCCCTTAGATTCAAAAAGTGATCCTGGGCGTAAAAAGGTTGGAGACCACTGAGCTAGCTCTTCTGCAGACTTTTTTCCTCTTCAGCTGGGTTTGCCAACAGGTCAGCTGATCTGTTATCTTTACTTGAAGGCAATCATTAATGGAAGGTTTCTTCCTACATAAAGGGGCAGATGCTGTATTTCTTCTGCTTCCATTCTTCACTGTTGTTAAGACTAAGCATCCTCTTCCCAGAGTTTATCCAGTTGGCAAAGAACTTTGAAGAGTTCCGAAAGAAGTGGCAGAAGGCAGATCATGAGCTGGCCAGGTACAAGGATCTTCTGATGAAAACAGAAACTGAGCGTAGTGCACTGGATGTAAAGCTGAAACATGCTCGCAATCAGGTGGATGTGGAGATCAAGCGAAGACAGCGAGCTGAAGCAGACTGTGAGAAGCTGGTGGGTATCATGTTACTTGTGATGTGACTCCTGTATGGAACAGGCTTTGCCTCAATTCTATAGAGATTCACCTACATGAGTGTTTCCGTGCTATAGATAAGTCCGCTCAGATAAGGATCTGGAAAGTTACAAAAGAGACCTCTATGTTTCTAAATGTGTTGGCACAAAAATATTAATTCCTGTAGTATATTTAATAGCTATACATGTCTCCCACAGTACCATCACCTTCAAATATAACAAAATGGAAGACTCCACTGATTTTAATGACACTGGGCAATAGGAAACGGCACATGGGGCATCTTCATCTGACTATAATATTAGGAATGTTCAGTGTGGTTCTATGACTGCTTGAGTTCACTCTCTCTAGCTTCAAAGCTACGTGCAACTCTTTTGGGAGTTTAATGAGCCTGATAGGAACTCTTTTCACTCTCCTGATCTCAGGTAGAGAGGATGTAGACAGCCTACCACCAATGGCATGTGTGAGGCAGGAATGGAGAGAAATACTGTATTACATGGATTTGCGGAGAGCCACAAAACGATGACTTCTTGCATCACTGCAGCATTGTGATACATCAACAAATTCCAGGAATTTCTATTGGGAATCTTGTGACTTTCTGTGAGGCCTTTTGCTGCAGTGGCTATCCAGCTCTTTAGGGTTTAGTAACTATAGACATTTATAACCATGCAGGTAGGAATTGAAGCATATTGGCAAGACTAGTATGGAGTTTAGTTCATCCTAATGTATTGTTTGGAAGAGTCCATATTGGCTTCCTCAGCAGACTGGAATTGTTCAGCACTATGTAATCCTTTTGTGCATTTCTCAGCAGTCTAAAAAGGTCTAAGCTACTTGGATTTATGGAAGACAATAACTGGCACCTAATAAGACAGCAATACATTGTTTTCTATTGCAAGAGAGTATAGCCTTCATTTGAATAGTGGTTTAATTCAGAAGAATCTCACTGCTGCTACTTTAAATTGAGTTTACCTGTTGGAAGCTGGGACACCAGTTTCTGCTTTATGGGCTTTTAATATGCTGTTGGAGTAGCAAACTTCATCAAAGCCTACCTGCATTAGCTGTATTAAATGTCTTATGGTCTGCCTGTCTCCCATAAATCTGAAGTGAAGCTTTCTCCCCTAGCTACTACTGATGTTTTCTGCTTTACAGGAGCGGCAGATCCAACTGATTCGAGAGCTACTGATGTGTGATGCATCTGGCAGTATTCAGCTAAGTGAAGAACAGAAATCTGCCCTGGCCTTCCTTAACAGGCCTCAACTTTCCACTGGGGGTTCTGGGAACAGAAGGTAGGGAAGGGAGCAACCTGACCATAAGGGAAACAACTGATTAGCACAAATACTTAAACTCTTGGATATCTGGTCCCTAGATTTACAGTAATCTAAGACTATAGTAGAGGTTTTTGACTTTTCTTTTGCAATACCCCAAAGCTACCAGCTTTTTTCTCCTGTGATCCTGTATTCCAGAGTGTTTCACATGACCTCTTCCTCAAAGCGATCTAATGTATAACATAAATTATTTTAGTTTGAAAAATTTGAAACTTTAACTGTTCTTATTGAAAGCTATAAGAATTCCATATTTCTCACTAAATCTAATTAAAGCAGGTAATTGCATTTGAATTTTGGGGGGGCAATAGGTTTTTTTTGTTTTTGTTTTGTTTTTTAATGAAAACTTAGGTTCTGTAGAAAATTTGTATTTGGTATCCAAAAAATTTTTTTGTCTTGGGGCTCCATTGTTCTAGGAGACTATTATTGCCACCAGAACTTTGTGTGTGGGTTGAGGAATATAAAAGCATAGGACAATGCATCTTCGTTGAAACCACTCAATTTTTTCCCCACTCCAGCTATAATCCCACTACTTGTGAAAGATTTTCCTTTTATATAGCTGTGCTAAACTACTTGTCAATAACTAAGCCTGCACATCAATAATAAACCTAAAGGTGAAACAGCAGTTCAGAAATACTTCTCCCAGCCACTGACCTGGCTCCAGAGAGCTACTGTATTTATCATTGTTTGTTTACCAAGGATTATCTGAGCTGAATACAGACTTGGAGGAGGGAACTTGGGATTCGTTGTGGATAACTAAATGAAAGCTGATACACATTGAGCAGAGGTTGTCAAAAATAAACAAAATGCTAGGGAATATAAGGAATGGGACAGAAAATATTTCAGTGCCATTATATAAATCAGTGACATGATCTCATCTGGATTACTGTATTCAGTCTCAAAGATATACCAGAAATAAGGGGGTTCAGAGAGGCACTAAAATGATTTTTGTAATGGAAGACTTCTCTCTGAGAGGATATCAAAAACTTCTAACTACTTAGAGAAGGGATGGATAGATACAAAATAATGCTATAAAAATGTAAATTGGGTATTCCTATTTATCCTTTTTCACAATGCAATTGGCATTCCATGAAACTGAAAGCAAGTTTAAAACTGACCACGGGAAATTTCTTATCACCTGACAAATTAACCTATGGGATTCATTGCCACAAGATATCACCAAGGCCAAAGAAAAATTATTCTATATAGGGAATAAGAACAGTTATATTAGTATATTGTATTAGAGAATGGATGTAAACCTTCATGCTTCAGGACATAAGCCAACCATGAACTGATGGGGGTTAGGAAGATTCTTCCTTTCTGGGACAGGATATTCCATAACTGTCCACTGGGGGGTTTCTTTCTTCCTTCCTCTGAATGAATGGACACTAACAACCATCAGAGTAGATGCTAAACTAGACAGACCACTGATCTTATCTGGCGCAGTTGTTCCTAATTTCTTGTTTTACAATCATAGAAATGTGGAGCTGGAAAGGACCTTGAGGTCATCTCATCCAGGCCCCATGCGGAGGCTGGACAAAGCACACCTAAATTATCCCTGACCGGTGTTTGTCTAACTTGTTCTTAAAACCTCCAGTGATGGTGATTCAAAACCCTCCCTTGAAAGCCTCTTCCAGAACTTAACTATCTTTATCATTAGAAAAATAACAGGAGTACTTGTGGCACCTTAGAGACTAACAAATTTATTAGAGCATAAGCTTTCGTGGGCTACAACCCACTTCTTCGGTTGCATCCGAAGAAGTGGGTTGTAGCCCACGAAAGCTTATGCTCTAATAAATTTGTTAGTCTCTAAGGTGCCACAAGTACTCCTGTTATTTTTGCGGATACAGACTAACACGGCTGCTACTCTGAAACCTATCATTAGAAAGTTTCTCCTAATATCTAACCTAGATCTCCCTTAGTGCAGATTAAGCCCATTAGTACTTGTCTGACCTTCAGTGGACATGAAGAACAATTGATCACCATCCTCTTTATAACATCCCTTAACATATTTGAAGACTATTATTGGGTCCACCCTCAGTCGTCTTTTCCCAAGAGTAAACATACCCATTTTTTTTTAATCTTTCCCCATATGTCAGGTTTTCTAATTTTATCATTTTTGTTTCTGTTTTCTGGACTCTCTCTAGTCTTAACTGTGTTGGTAGTTAAATAGTCTCGGCTAGGTTTTGAATTTAATACCACAAAACTGCAAATTAAATGGGGATAGGGAAGTAGGAGAAAGTCACTCTTCTGTGCTTGTCTGATGGGCTGCAGTCAAAAAGAACTTGTATATTGATTTATGAAGGAACTTAGCTTTGCAATCAGAAGAGGTAGAAGCTTTATATGGAAGGGAGGAGGAAGAGAGAAGGCTTGTGATTTGACATGCTAAATCTGGATTATGCCTACTCCATGGATTTTGGTTTCCCCTAGTAAATCGCAAATGACAGTCCATCAGTTTGTGAATCTACACTCTTATTTATACTGCATTAATGCTACATTAATAGCATCAAGGTATTGCCTTGTTCCAAACTAGAATACATAGCTATTGCCTGGTCAGTAAGCTTGCCCTGGAATCATGAAGTCAACTGGAAATGAAACCTACAGACTAATAGGTTTTTTACTTTACTTCTTAGACTTTCAACAATAGATGAATCTGGCTCAATTCTATCAGACATCAGCTTTGACAAGACTGACGAGTCATTGGTAATGTAACTCTAATCTTTGAGAATTATCTATCTTCACTCCCCATATTGCTGTTTCAGCAGTGCAGTGTCTTGCAATATCAACCATAAAAACACTGCACTGCTAAGCAAAATTAAATAGGGTCCTTATATGTTGATTCTGCTGACAGAGCTATGATATGAGTGTTCTAATTTTGCATCAGTGTGGGGGTGCAAGATTGGGTTTATAGTCTCTAGTTACCGTTCTGTCTACAGGAACCCAGTACTGTGGTATTATAACTAGGGATTCACATCTGGTGTGGAATGGCAAAAAAACCTAACTAGCTTCAAGACTGAGCTTAAGTTTATGGAGGGAATGGTATGATGAGATGGCCTACACTGGTATGTAGTGATCTGCAACTGCTAGCAGCATATATCTCCAATGGCTGGTAATGGGACACTAGATAGGGAGGTCTTTGAATTACTACAGAGAATTCTTTCCCAGGTGTCTGGCTGGTGTGTCTTGCCTACATGCTCAGGGTCTAACTGATTGCCATATTTGGGGTTGGGAAGGAATTTTCACCTGGGTCAGATTGGCAGAGACCCTAGGGGGGTTTCGCCTTCCTCTAGCATGGGGCACTGATCACTTGCAGGTTTAAACTAGTGTAAATGGTGGTTTCTCTGTAACTTGAAGGCTTTAAAACATGATTTGGGGACTTCAGTAACTCAGCCTGAGGTTAGGGGCCCATTACAGGAATGGGTGGGTGAGGTTCAGTGGCCTGCAATGTGCAGGAGGTCAGACTAGATGATCATGATGGTCCCTTCTGACCTTAAAATCTATGAGTCGGAGTCTTAGTAGTTCCAGCATGAAATTTAAAGGGAGTAGTGAGTGTAAGAAATGACTAATGAGGGGTGGAGGTGGTGGTAGAGGCCAGTGAGAATTCTGAACCTCTGTTTTTATCCCTGCTATCAAAATCTTAATGAGCACAGAGGTGAGGGAACTGCAGGGAAGCTGACTTCCCTGGTTATAACCCTCCAGAAATCATGAATGGAGCCAGAGGAAACACTAGGTTCATAACTGGATGATGTTAAGACTAACGTGTATTATATTTGTCTTAAGCTCGCTGGTCCACCGTTCTTTAAAATGGATTTAATGAAAGACATGGCTAAAGTCTGGAAAGTATCTGCAGTATGCTAACACAATACTTTGTCCTACCTACAGGATTGGGATTCCTCTTTGGTGAAGGCTGTCAGACTGAAGAAAAGAGAGAAACGGGTATGTTACATTCTTTCCCGTTAAGTGGTTGGAGCAGTCAGGAGTAACAATAGGTAGCACTGTGGCTACATGTGGTAGTTCATCTATTATAATAGACTCTGATCTGGTGGTCACTGTCCAAGCTCAGTCACATCAGACCTCCCAGAAATGCACTCTAACCTGCACCATGGGCAAGAGATGGAAGGCGTCTTCTGACTTAATTTATAGAACTGGACTACCTAGATGAATAAATCCTTAATTCTTTGCATCCAAAAATTCAGCACTGTTGTGTGGATTCAGATGAAAGCTTTGGAAGTAACTTTCACTTGTCAGCTGGAGATGATGAAGTGAATTCCCACATCCCATGCTACTCTCACCTGCATCTTACAAGCGGAAAGTTACTTGGAGTGAAGCTTCTTGGTGGACTTACTGCATCTTTCTGGTAACATGAAACTAGTAATAGGGGGAAATTAAAGATAGGTGTTCCCATCATAAAAGTGGGCTCAGGATTTGTCCTACTATCCTGCAGTCAGCATGTGGTGTGGGTAGGGAAGAGGGACCGAACCATCAGAAGAGATGGCTGTCTTATTGGGGGAGGATTTGGTATTTGCTCCCTGTTTTCCAATAGCATTCCTCATGTTGAAGAGGGAAAATTACTTCCCATGAAGGTCTTGGTGGTAGAGCACTCAGTTGGCCAGTCAAACTTCTTGGGAAGATTGTGTGCTGAACCATTTCTACTGGTCAGTTAGGCTGCCTTATTGCACAAGTCTTCATGTCCTTTCTAAATAGAAATCATTATGGACTTCAATATCTGCAAACGCTGCAGTGGAATTTACCCCAACCCTTCAGGAAATGTGGTGTGATGCTCTAGGCTTGACGCCCCCAATCTTGTTTAACACACATTTTCTTTTCAGCGTTCTTCCAGACAGTTCATAGAAGGCCCCCCAGGTCCTTTAAAAAAAACCCGATCAATTGGCTCCACAGTGGACCAGGTATGTAAACCCAGCTGAGTTTGTGTGCATCTAAAATCTCTTGTCAGAGGTGGCTATATTGGTGTAGCCCCCAAATGCAGTAGGATACTCTGTGAAACTAGAGCTAGTATAACAGTTTCACAGGACAGCAACTCATGGAGTCACAGCTAATGCCAGTCACATATTTTGGAAATTATCTTCCTTTTCTATTCCTCTGGTGTCTGACACAAGATTAAATCAGACATCTGATTAAGTTGTACACATTAATGCAATATAAGTGATCTGCTGGGGCCAATAAAAGCTAAATATCCCTTGCCACATCATATTGCCATCACTAATCATATAGCTCTTTCATTTCAGGGAAACGAGTCTATAGTTGCAAAAACGACACTTATGGTCCCTAATGATGGCGGCCCAATTGAAGCTATCTCCACTATTCAGACTATACCTTATCATCTCAGAAGCCGGAGGAAGACAGGTAGGTATATGTATGTCTGTGGGCTGTCCCTTATCCTGGTTTTAATGCACAATGCTGTCACTTGTCACTAATTTTCATGAATCTTTATTTGCCTGTCTCTGCAGACACTGATACAAATAGGGGTGATTATGTTGAAAAGTTATTTTGAAAAAGGGTAGTCTGAGGGATCTTAATGGCTCCTAGTAAAGTTAACAGCAAAGACCAGAACTTGTTTGCTGGACCACACTTCACAATGACCAACTTCACAATAAATAAACTAGGCACACAAAGTTTCTCTCTGCCATCTCTTTATTTGTTAAATATAACTGGGCTAGTAAGTGTTAATATATAGGAGAGGAGGATGGGAAAAAAATTCCAAGAAAATCTTTGTTCCCTCCACCTGCTGCTTCCCATTTCTCCTATAATTAGCATTAAACAGGTATCTTGAAAGCTAGTAATCAAATAATAGTCTCTCTCAGGTGTCCTAACCCTGGTTGTTGGGGAAACTCTAAATTTAGCTTGTTCTTTAAAAAGAATAAACCTTTCTTTGAAAGTTGGGTTACAGAATGATCTTTAAATGGGATCGAGGCAAAAGAAAAAACTAAACATGGGGGCATTTTCCTTTCAGACCCTCTGAAACAGACCATAGTTATTTCTAGCCCAGAGAAAATCAGACTGAAGGACAAAAGCCAAACTTCTTGCTTTTAGCCTTCTCTTCCTGGCCGTCTCCAAATAAATGACTCTAACCGCTAAAAGTCTTTCATAAATCTTCTGTATGGAGGTATTCTGATAAATCTAACAGAGTGGGGGGGGGTTTCTAGTATTGCTTTTATATATTCATAAGCAAAGTAATTGCTCAAAGAAGTTTGGTATACGAGAGTGATTAGAAGTACACAATGTGTATCCAATATAAGAACTATGTGCCTGTATTAATGCTTATGTGGTAGCACTTATTCTCTCAGTTAACCCAAGATGTGCTGCTCCTGGGCAATAATAATTGAAGTATGTTGCCCTAATTCTCTGATTTTAATTGCTTTCGAAAGTAACTTGGCTTTGCTTTCAGTTTTAACACACTAATGCACCATACTTCTTGCTTGGCTTTGGAGAGCATGTCTGCAAGAGTGAGTGCCTGTGAGGTAAATAATTGTCATTAATTGCCAGTTGTATCTTGTAACAGCCTCTGCTGGTTGCACTACCTTTGCCATAACACAGATGCCAGGTGGCAGTACTTGTTAGGCCATGGATATCCCTCAGTCATTCACAATAATCTCCTGCCAGTTCCAAGTTGACTCAATCATTATATAGTCTTTATACTGAAAACAGAAGGCTGGAAAATTATTCTACAGATCTCTCTTTCTCTCTCTCTTTCAGCCAGTTTACAACCCTGGAATAGTGACTCAAGCTTGGGCAGTAGGCAGCTGGAATCCAGATCTGAAACTGATGGATCTAACACTCCTCAGAGCAATGGAGGGATGAGGCTGCACGAATTTGTATCAAAGACGGTATGTGTACAGGCAGTAGGAACTTGAGCAGCTCTCCCCTTTCAGTTCTCGTGTGGGTGGACTATAGAGTCAGTCCTGAAAGAGATTCACTGGACCTACTGCTGTACATCCCTCTGAGTGCAGGCTGGTGCAGTGTCAGTTATCCAATCTGATGTTGGCAGTTTCAGCTCTGGACTCTGACCCTGAGTCCTCAGCTATGCCCTAAGATATATGCAGGCAGAGGCGTCCTGTGGGTACGGCGAATCGGGGTGAGGAGGTGAGGCGAGAAACGGGCAAGCGGGGTGGAGAGGTGAGCGGCGGGCGGGGTGTATGTGGAGGAGCCCCCTACCAGAACTGACCCCTCCCCCCAGCACCACCTCCTCCCTCTCATCACCTGCCGCGGATGTTTCGCAGCATCAGGAGGCGCTGGGGGGGAGTGGGGAGGAGCAAGGGTACAGCATGCTCGGGGGAGGGGGTGGAACTGGGTGGGAAAGGGATGGGGGTGGGAAGAAGCAGGGTGGGGGTGAGGTCTTGGGGGTAGGGGTGGAGTGGGGATGGGGCCTGGGCAGAGCCGGGGAGGGGGAAGGGGGGGTAAAAGCACCCCCTGGCAGATAGGCGCTGAGTTTCTAATGTCCCAGGCCCCGCACCACCGCTAGGGACCGCCCTGTATGCAGGCATATATCTTTGTTAGCTCCTGCTGTGAAACACCTTGCACTGCTATGCTGAAGTTTAACAGCTGACAATTCAGCCCTTGAGATCCAGAGTTTAGACTTCCCATGCATGTCCCAATGACTGTAAGAGATGTCATGATGGCTGGAACTAAGATGATAAAATAAATGAGCAGGGTTTGCTAGAAGCAGAATCACCAACCATTGACAAGGGCTTATTTAACTCCCAACCCTATCAGTCTGCCTACAATGGTATCTGTGCTTTGCCATCAATATAGAACAAGAAACTCATTCAATATACCTGTGCTAAACTGTATCTATTGTTTTGTTGCATTATTACCACTTCCTCATACACAGGCTCTTTATTTCCAGGTTATCAAACCAGAGTCATGCGTTCCATGTGGAAAGCGGATAAAGTTTGGGAAACTGTCCCTAAAGTGCAGGGACTGCCGTGTGGTGACTCACCCAGAATGTCGGGACCGCTGTCCCCTTCCCTGCATCCCAACATTAACAGGCACTCCTGTCAGAATTGGAGAGGTATGGCTTTATGTGAGATGAGCTTTAAACTCTGTAGCTGCCAACAACAAATGGGCTAATGCCCATTTGGGAGAACTAGACCTTGCTTAAGGACTCCAGGAGTCTTATATACTGGTTAACTTGTTGCTGCATTATGTGGATTGTCAGCGTTCTTACAGATCTAATAGATGTACATAAATGAGACTGTTAAATAAAGCCAAGAATAGTAGGAATGTGGGGGTTTTGGAGGGTGGAGAATTGTATGTGGTGGCTCTGAAAGTATGTGGTGGAGGCATTTTGTTCTGATTTTACAAGCAGTCACAGAAACTATTTCTGGCTCTGCATGTATCAGTGTTTCCAGTCTGTCAACTGAAGTTATTGGCAAAGTTATTTTGCTTAAATTGGAGCCTTAAGATGCTTTCAGGTTGGTGAATGATGGCACAGCTAAGCTGGTCTTTAGGAGTCTCCTGCTTGTTTTCGGCTAGATCCCTCTTTTTTTGGACCACTCACAGTAGTACTCCTTCCCTTTGTCTAGACATGTCTAGTGAACTTAAGATCCTGATATATAGGTGCCAGAGTTATCTGCTTTATTAAATGGTAATATTACTTGCTCTCCTTTCCCTTCATATCTGCTGCATGGTCCATTTTCCACTGGCCTGTGAAGCAGGAGTCTTTTGCCTGAGCCTCTCGTGTATGGTAACTCCACAGGTGCAACATGTCTTAAGTTAAACTCAGTTCTTGGCTCTCCATTTCCTATAGAGTAAGACTGTGTTGTATGGAGGACTTCTGGGTAGATACTGTTTAGCTCTCTATAGGAGCACATAGTGTTTGTCCTCTTTGTGCCCATGGCACCTACCTCTGTGGGTCTGGGGAATGAGAATCTAGAGACTACTCCTAAGCCTAGATCTGTTGGGATCTCCTGAGCACTTCCAGTGTCCTGAAACTTGTAAATGTCAATGTTGCAAAATCAGTCTCTTCCTTCTTATAGGGGACACTGGTGGACTTTGTGCCCATGACTCCGCCAATGATTCCTTCCATTGTAGTGCATTGTGTGAATGAAATTGAGCAGCGAGGGCTACGTGAGGTAAGAATCACCTGAAATCAGTGGGGGTACTAGTTAAACAAATTTGGCTGTGATATTAGAGCCACAGTTGGTTAATCTGAGGATCTCTTGTTTATGATGCTGTAGATATTGTGCTGTTCAACACATGAGTCACGATGAGCAAGTTACATTCCCTACTCAGAGATCTCACAGTTTACAATGGGGGCAGGAGACTGCTTTTACTGAAGAATCTAGACTTTGCCTTCTCAAGATGTTTGGGCAGGTGAAGTCCTGACTTTAGGCATTGCTTTCTAACAGACAGGCCTATACCGAATTTCTGGCTGTGACCGGACAGTAAAAGAGCTGAAGGAGAAGTTCCTTCGAGGGAAGACTGTGCCCCTGCTCAGCAAAGTGGATGATATCCATGCCATCTGTGGCCTTCTTAAAGACTTCCTGCGCAGCCTAAAGGAACCCATTCTCACATTCCGGCTAAACAAGACTTTTATGGAGGCAGCAGGTGACGCGAGCCAAATGCCATTGGCAGTTGTAGTGCCTGAGGGTCCATTCTCAGACAGATCCATCTGAATTGGCAATCCTTCTTGGGTGTGAATGTATTGGCAGTACTGGGTATACTGTAGAGAGATCTTCCTTCCTACCGTAGATCTGCCTCTACAACACTGCCTGGTGTTAGCTTTGTTATAGTGAAGTATCTCATCCAGGTCTTTGAAGAACTTTCTCTGATAAGTAATCTGCCTTGCAGCTGCAGCTGTCTCATTCTGTGGATATTATCATGTAGGCTGCTAACATTAGGTGGATACTCACTCTCTAGATCCCATATTTTTAGATTAATCCTTAAATAATCTCAGTTTTTGATTTTTGGAATTAATCAATAGTCCTGATAGTCAGTATCCTGTTCAGGAATCATGCACAAGTTTAGTGCAGTCTTGAAGCTATTCTAACATTTGTACAGAAAATCTTTGAAATCAGTGTCCAACAGAGAGAGCACAATACTTACAGTGCTGTTCACCAGAAGATTTCAAAGCATTTTACACACATTAAGCCTCGTAAAAGAAAACCTCTGAGACACTGGTATTAGCCCCATTTTAGATGAGGAAACCAGAGCACAGGTGTTTAAATGACTTGCTCAAGGTTAGATAGTATCAGTGTTAGAATTAGAACTCAGGAGCATGGGACCCAGAATCTTATCACCCTCCAGCACTGTGATGGAACATACTGCTGTCTGAGGAAAATGATCCCACAGGCCTCTCTAATCGCTTTCTTTTTTTATTTAAAGAAATTCTGGATGAAGACAACAGTGTGGCTGCCATGTACCAGGCTGTTGGTGAACTCCCTCAGGCTAACAGAGACACACTCGCTTTCCTCATGATTCACCTTCAGAGGTGGGTTCAGCCAGGTTAGGAGTTCTGGAAATGGGGGAAAAGAGATGATGCTGTAGTTCTGTTTCTACAGGCTCACACTGGTGGTTGAGTGACAGAGGAGTCTTTACCTGGGACTATTTGCAAATTCAGATATAATTGACATCAGCTCACATTATCAGGGTTTTCTATCTGTGAACAAAATTTACTCAATGTCCTTTTTCTTTTTCTTTCTTTCTTGTCTAGAGTGGCTCAGAGCCCAGACACTAAAATGGACATCACCAACCTGTCCAAAGTCTTCGGCCCCACAATAGTTGCCCATGCTGTGCCAGATCCTGACCCCATGACACTCTTGCAGGACACTAAACGACAACCCAAGGTAGGTGATTAGTAATGACACCTGGCAGAATGTTGATGTAAGACACATGAAGTGTCCTGTTAAAGAATCTGATTATACTGGCACCTGGGGCTGTTGTCCTCTGGCCCATCTGATACCACTTTTAGGCTGAATGAATTGTAAGTTTCTGGTACGGTGGGGAATTGTGTGCTAAAGTGTGTTTCTGTAGGTGGTAGAGCGGCTGCTGTCACTGCCAGTGGAATACTGGAGCCAGTTCATGATGGTGGAGCAAGAAAACATTGACCCAGCACATATAATTGAAAACTCCAATGCCTATTCCACTCCCCGAACACCAGATGTTAAAGGTAGCCCGGAATGTTGCTCTATCAGATCTTCAACTATGGCCAAACATCCACTCTAAAACAATGACCTCAGATCAAAGCCTTTTGTTAGATTGTGTTGGAACAGGCTTGCCAAACTGTGTAATTCCTACTCCTCCTCTTCCACACTCCAGTTACCATACAGCCTTTGACACTGATGGTCATGGCTCTTTATCCCTGATGTGGCATTTCAAGTGCTGTAGCCATATTTTTTCGAGGATAATAGAAAAACAAGTGGGGTAAGGTAATATCTTGTATTGGACCAACTGGTGAAAGAGACAAGCTTTCAAGCTACACAGTGTAGCTTGAAAGCTTGTCTCTTTCACTAAAAGAAATTGGTCCAACAAAAGACATTATCTCACCCATCTTGTCTCTCTAATGGCATTTCAAAACAGGCATTCTTTGGTCTGTTTTACCCACCTCCCAGCCTCAGGAGGAGTATTACTTTTTCACACTGAGGGCAACATATTGCTCTTAGTGCCCAGCCTAGGCCTAACTGTTACCATTCACCTTGATAACCAAGCATCTGTAACACCTGCTGCCTTTAGTGCTGTAAGTCGGAACGTCAAGCTACAAAGAAGCTTTTAAAGAGTTAAATATCTAGCTGTGGCATCAATTGGTGCAATGTTACAAGGGCATTTTGGGGGGAATGGGGAGGGCAGTAGCTTATGACAGGAAAGACGAGCTTCTCTCAAACTTCAGCAAACTTTGTGGAAGACTAACACATTTTTACATACAAAGTGTACTAAGCAGTGACTCCTGCTTCACTTAGCTTTGTGTTGTGCCTCTATTTTTATAGAACATATTGGGCCAGTTTTTCTGCTGTTTTCACTTGTGTAAATCTGGAGTCCCACCATTGACTTCAGCAGAGTTACCCTGATTTACCAGATGGCAACAGGGCAAAATATAATCCCATTACCTTAGTTTAAGAAGAAACATTGTATGTGAGTTATGTGCCTGTTCTAATATGACTCTTGTTTCCTCTGTCGGAAGTGAGCATGCTGGGTCCTCTCACTACTCCAGAACAGCAACTGACAAAGACTCCTTCGTCTAGCTCCCTGTCCCAGAAGGTCCGATCTACACTCAGCAAGACTACTCCGAAGTAAGTGACACTCATACTTTGGGATAGTAAAATCAAATGCTAAGGCCATGTCTACACTAGAGAACTTACAGCGGCACAGCTGTATCGATGCAGCAGCGCTGCTGTAAGATCGATTGTCTAGCCGCTCTATGACGATGGGAGAGAGCTCTCCTGTCAGCATAACACCTCCTCAAGCGGTGGTAGCTATGTCGGCAGGAGAAGCTGTTCACACCCAGAGCATCTGTCGGTGTAACACATGTCATTCAGGGAGGTGCTTTTTTCACACCCCTGAATGACATAAGTTATACCAGTGGTAGTGTAGACATGGCCTTAATCTGAGCTACTGTCTCAGTCCAAATAATATCATGCACTATATTTGACTGTTTATGTATCCCAATAAACTAAAGGTTGCAATAGGGCTTTGTGGACAGTATGAGTTTGGGAAGCAAGAAACTTTGGTCTTTGGGGGATAATACCTACCTCATGGTTACGGAGCATTCATTGAGTATTGCACAGTGCTTGGTGTTTATGCAGTTTTTTTATAAGAGACTAATCAACTGCTTACTGGGGTGGAGAGGGACACTACTCCATGGGAGGGTTGGAATATATGGCGGAGAGCTCAAGGGGTTGAGAAAGTTACAGGGCCTTGGATCTGCCCTTCCTCAATGCAAATTTCATAACAGTGGGGGGCTCCATGAAAGCCACCTGCCTTTCATCCCTGCTCCTCTATGGCTCTTAGTGCAGCTGGCCAGAGGGACAGTTTATGTGTACAGGTCCAAGCTTCTCTCCCTAGCTTCCATGGCACTCAGTTAAACAGAATGCTTGTACTTCAGACTCTAGGAACCAACAAAAGGCAGCCCCATCATAAGTAGTATGTGACCTCGTGAGCAGGGAGGGGGGACCACAAACAAATCAAAATTAAAAAGGAGTGTTAAAAAAGCACAGAATGGTGAAAAAAGATAATGGCACTGTACATGTAGAGGTGCTAATTCACCAGTCCATCACAAGGAGGTGCTCTAATGGCAGGGCTGGGAATTATTGCTTTAGAACAGATCCTTATCTCTGTTTAATTAGATTTGGGAGCAAAAGCAAGTCTGCAACCAACCTTGGACGCCAGGGATACTTCTTTGCCTCTCCTATGCTGAAGTAAAATGGACCTGGAGATTCAGCCCTTTTATAACGTTTACAGCCCACATATGCATGACTACAATAAAGGACTAACTGCCCTTCACTACTCTCAGCAGCCTGTGTACTAGGGTATAATCTTATTACTTTTGTTTTTAGCTTAATTGAGACTTTTAATCAAGAGTTTTATTGTGCAATGTATTTTATTAAATATTTAGTGCCATATTGCATCTAGCATTAGTGAGTAAAGTCACTGGCAAGATCTAGTCAGTATGTTAGGGCAAATTGCCAGAAAAATATTTTAATTTGAAAATATATATCTTTCAATGGGAAGCTGGCCTCCATCTGTTTAAGAGCACCTTATTGGAGTTCCATTTAAACACTTTCTGAAAACTATAAGGCAGCATTTTGCACCAGCAGTAATCCTACCTTGTTCCAAGAGAACTACCATAATCCTTTGGGGAATGAGTGCTGATCCCGTGTATTGGGAAGCAGTGAATGCTGAGAAACACTTGCTCTTCCTTTTGCAAGTCTATTTTTAGTGAAGCCAGTGACTTTAAAAAGTGAGAACTCTTAAAACTTGGTCATGTGAAAAATTACAAAAACCAGTGTTCCATAATGTGCCTAAATCTGCCATAAGTCTTGAGACTTATTTGTGTACTATAAAGTGGCTCAGCCTGTAAATATGGTACTGAAATTTGCATCTATCTTGAGTACAGGCCAGTAATTTTGGCCTCCGCTTCTACAAAAGCTAGTTTGGTTTGTTCTTAATGAATTGCCACTTGGTATGTGACTTATACAGCAGAACTACATTAAAAATATCTGCTGTCAGTAAAGAACAGTTTTATAGATCAGATTGTCTGCAGATACTAGCACAAAGAATTATTGGATTGGTACTGTGGGTGCTTTAAAAAATTGTACAACCTTTCTTGATTTTGGGATGGACATGTTTATTAATGACAATTTTCCAAATTCCAGGATATGAGAGAGGATGCTAATTTACCTAGTTCAATGTTGCACCAGAAGACTTGTTAAACATGTACCAATACTTGTAAACATGGCTTCTCTGTATTAAGTTCCTGGAAACTGTACTGACTTCTGCCTGTAAGAATCACGTACAGTTGGTATATCTGAAAAAAGTAAAATCACACTTTTCTAATGAGGCCCAGGCTGCTTTGTATTTTGGCTAATGCATTTCCCTTATTTGTGTGTTTAACATGGCATGTTTCAGACCAAAGTTCATACTAGGCCTGAGATTCTCTCCACTCTTACTTTCTTTCTGCTGCTGCCCCCCACAGCAAAACACCCCCAAAAAGACTTCCCTCGCACCCCCTTTGAAATACTTCATGAGCCAGAACAGTCCAGGAAACAAATATTTTCACCTTGCCTGCCCAGGACGGTTGATCACTGTTGGATGTGATCTGATATATCAATGACTGTAGTATGAAGGTGGGTAAGGAAATAGATTTTCTGAGTCAGCAGAGGCTAGAAAGAAACAGGTAACACAACCTGAGGGAGAAGAGAAGTCTATGGACTTGTAGGTGAGGGGAGAGGCCCCCACAATCTTGTAAATGGCATTGCCTATTACAGACTTGCCTAAACTTGTGTGTACACACACACACACACACACACACACACACACACACACACACACACACACTTCTGACCATCCTTACTGATCTGTTTGAACATGAATGGTAATTGGTCTTGCCCAGTCTGTGGTGTTAGTACAGATCAGTGTTCCATCTAATTTTTCCCACTCATGTACGGAATGAATTTTGTTATGTGCACCAATATGGAGGTGACGTGTAACAAAATTCATGTGGTGGAGGTGGGGGGCCGAGTGGTTTGGAGTGGGGGATGGGGGCTCAGGGCTGGGTCAGAGGGTTGGGGTGCAGGGGTGTTGAGGGCTCCAGCTGGGGGTGCAGGCTCTGGGGTGGGGCCAGGGACTAGGGGTTTGGGATGCAGGCTGCCAGGACCTACAGCGGGAAGAGAGGACTCCACCCAGCTCTCTCTCCTGGCAGCAGCACTTCGGCTGTGGGTGGTGGGAGAGATGCCTCTCCCCTGGCCGTGGCAGGTCCGTGCCAGGGCTAGGTTGGGGCCGGGGGAGGGATGCCTCTCCCCTGCCTGCAGCAAGTCTGGGGCAGGTCTGTACCTGAGCACCTGTATGGGGCTTAATAGGCAGCTGCGCGGCCGTGCAGCTACGCAGCTTAGAGGGAACTTAGCTACCAATTGTTTAGATTTTACTAGAGATGAAGGGAGGATAGAGAACTACTCAAGTGTGCCTTTCAGGGCTTTATAAAGTCTGATAGAATGCACAGCACAAGGAGTTCTGCTTGAATCACTTGGGATTGGGATGACATAATTACAAATGCTATCACACTAAAGAAGCAGTTGCCATCTTGAACTAAAAGGAAGGAGGGGAGATAGCCTTTTATGGGTAAGCAATCCACTCCATATTGAAACTTCAGAAAACCTATTAAATAGCACAGCTTGCATAAGGAATCTTACTCCACTTTTCCATCTGCTTGAAGTGCTATAGGAGGACAATGGCTGTCTAAAGTAGGTACCTTTTATGTCACCCTAAAGCTGTTCATCTCTGGAGTGTTTCCCCTTTTAGCTGCACTTGCTAATGTGACCAGCAATGGGTATTGCATTGCTATGTAGACATACCCTCTGTGCCTCCCTTCCCATTTGTAAAATAGGGGTAATAGTACATCCCTACTTCACAGGGGTAGTAGGAAGATAAATACGTTAATAATTGTGAAATACTTTGATACTATGGTAATAGGGACTATACAAGTACCTAAAATAGAAACATAGATTTCCAGTCCCTTGCTGTAATCTAGATTATACTCCCTTAAACACAATTTGCCTCTCTAAGCCTTTGTTACAGACTTCATTTAAATATGGCATTAACAAATCAACACATCTTTAGTACCTTGCAGCTGGGAAATCGGTCAGGTCCAGTTGGTTTCTGCTTTTTTTTTATAGCCTTGACAGTGTCCTTTTAATCCCCTATGCTTATGCTTCAATCTGATGTATATAAATCCTTGTAAAAATTGCACAAAAAAGCTCTTGAAAATATCCTGAAAGGCAATAAAAATTTGACCATTAGAGTTCTGAATAGAGAGGATATTTGCCATCTGCTGAGCTTCAGACAAAAAGATTGACAAGGTAATTATTACCCAGATGGAAATTTTCTCTCTCGTTCTTATCTCTTCTGTATCTTGGTGGAAAAAATACAAGAGAGCCATTTTATTGGAGAAATAGATCTTATTTAATGCTCCTAGTATTTTCTGTTAATGTCTAAAATTGGCAGCAATCATGAGGAAATAGCAAGGTCAGGAAGACTGGAAAGCAAGATGAAAAGAGAAATTCTTCAGTAATAGAGAGTTGTATGTATGAAACAGGTGAGGCTGCTCTGGCAAAGGGTCTGTTAAAGGCTCTGCTCTCTCAATAGTGCAATCTGGACACTATGCTTAGACTTTCCCATTTGGAAGAAGCATCCCAGAAATTCTGGAGAAATATCTGAGGAACTTTGATTTTAAAAATATTTTAAAATGCTCACAAGAAACAGACAAGCTTGAAAGTGGTTAAAACAAAGAGGAACAAATCATGTTCTGAGGCTTAACTAATTAGCACTTGATTGTTGGCTGTACAAAGTATTATTAGCAGTTGATGTGCAAAGTGTTATTGGCATCGTTATGATGTCTGAATAGAAGCCATGAGAAGTAAAACAATGGGAGGCAAATTGAGAATCGTGAGAAGAGCAATTCTTGCTTATGTCGTCTGTTTCTCTGCTAGTGATCAATCAATAAAACAAATCAAATGAGCCAGTTTCGTATGGGCAGTTTCTCTACTTGGTTTGTAAAATACACAGCTACAGGCAAGCATGATCCAAGGGGAAGGAAGGTAGTCTAGAGGTTAGAACAAAGGAATGGGAGCTAGGATTTTTAAGGGTCAGGGAGGATGGTGTACATAGAGCTCTGCAAATCCATGGGTGCGGATATCTGTGGACAATTGGTGCGGCTCACAGCTCGGATGCTGCAGGGCAGTCTGCAGTACTTGCTGAATCACACAGCAGTGGCAATAGCCTGCTGGGCATTCTGGGAGTTGTAGTCCCCAGCTTGCTTGGCCCCGGCTGGAGGAGGTAAACTACAACTCCCAGAAGAGTGAGCCAAGCGCATTTTTGAAAGCGGTGTGGTTGTACATGGCGGGCGCTGTGAGGAGAGGTGAAGTTGCTGCTTAGGGTTGCCAACTTTCTAATCACACACAACGAAACACCCCTGCTCCTTCTCCAAGGCCACACCCCCTCCCTCTGTTGCTCACTCTTCCCCACCCTCACTCACTTTCACCATGCTGGAGCAGGGGGTTGGGGTGCAGGAGAGGGTTATGGGCTGTTGGCTGGGAGTGCAGGCTCTGCGGTGGGGCTGGGGATGAGGGGCTGTGGGTGCAGGAGGGGGCTCTGGACTGGGGCTGCAGGGCCCCCCCACAGCTCGCACTGGCTGCAGTTCCCAGCCCTTGTGACCAATGGGAGCTGCGGAGCCGGTATTCGGGGCAGGGGATAGTGCGTGGAGCCTCCCACTCCCTGGCCGCCAAGCCCCTAGGGGCTGCAAGGAGTTGGCAGCCACTTCCGGGGGCAACCTGGGGCCAGGTCAGGTAGGGAGCCTGCCTTAGCCCCAGCTCCTCGCTGCACCGCCAACCGGACTTTTAATGGCCTGGACGGCGGTGAAGGCTGGAACTGTCAAAAACCGGACGCCTGGCAATCCTAACAGTCCCGTGTACTTGCATCTTCTCTGCCCAACTTCATGACAGGAGTGAGGTTTAGGACAAAGCCTTCTTGTTGGCATCTCCCATTGGCTAATGTAGGCAGTGCCTCACCTCGCATGGTGGCTTTTGTGAATCCCATTCTTAGGTGCTTGTCTCCCCCCAGTCATTGTGCAGGGGGCCAGGCACCCAACTCAGGATTTGTGGATCTCATTATTCCAGTGTTTTTCTAGGCCCCCCAAGTCCCTTTGTAGATCCAGGCCTGCTGGTGGTAAGGGGATGCACCTGTACACGCATCCAGCTCTCTCATCTATCCTTGTCTGGCGTAACAAGTGGTCTGATCACCTTAGTAGCCAGGTTTTTAGGGGCACTGTAAAGAACTCTGAAAAGGTTTTTGCAAAATAATTTATTTACAAAGTTATAAATACAGAACAGATTCCTGTTCTGAAAAACAAACAAAGGAAATGTAAACTGCCAGCAAGTGGAATGTCATTCAATGGCTGTTGGACTTTGCTGGCTTGACCTGCCTGGTAGAAGAGAAACCATAAAGGGCTCTTGACAGACATTTGCTCCCTGTTTCATGGCTATTGGAAGAAAGGCCTTGGAGGAGAAGGCCTAGGAAATTCCTTGGTTTAGTATGGCTCCCATGAACAAGTGAAATGCCTGGATGAGCTTTCAAAACTCCCATATTGGCTGTAATGTCGTGGGGACATAGATCATACAAAAAAGCCACTAACTTGAGAATCCACCTCAGGTGTTAAACTGAGCCCCATGCGTGTTGGAGCAGGATTGTGGAGGGTGGGGGGGTTCAGTCAATGCTGTGTAGTCATGCAGTACAGACATAGTTGATTTATTAATTTAGTAAATAAGAAATGTATTATTAGTGATCAATTATATTGCTAATGGTTATAGGTAGTTAGCTCATTATGGCATCTTAGTGCCTTCATTAAAGATGTTCAGTGCATGACTGAAGTGTGCATTGTAAAGTGTATCCTCAGCCTGATGCAGTGAGTAACATAAAGTGGGTTCACTGCTCAACATACTGTGTATTTGTGATGGATTTCAAGTTTCTCAGGAAGATGAAATACCCAGGGTAAATTCAAGAGTCACAAGCCCAGGAAAGGGACCTGTCTCATTCTTTATTATGATGGCAGTGGGTTTCTCAATTAAACCAATGGGGCTTACAGCACAGCCTTCATAAATACCATGTTGATCCATTGGAGAGCTGGGGAGGGGAAGACGTGGTTCAAATGATGCCTAAGGTCATAAATCGAATGACTCAGTACCATTCCCTGATTAGCTTTCAATTTTCCTAAGCAACAAAATTCACCCTGCCACATTTTTTAGAAAATCCTGACAGAGTGGGGAGTGGAGCTGCTGCTGCCACCTCTCCAGCCAGGCTCTCTTAGGCAGCCGCTGCACTGCACAGAGCAGCGACCCTGAGCAGCCACCTTCAGCCATGTGAGAAGCAGCTCCGTCCCACTCCCTGCCTGCACCCTGCTGCCAGGGACAGTGGATGAATATGCCGGGGACGGGGGAGGCGGAGCAGGAGAAGGACAGAGGTGTGTGTCCCCCCCCCACACACACAGGTAACTCTGGTGAGGAGGGGAGAGCGTGGCAGTCCCCGGACTGGGCTCAGGGTGGGGGGTCACTGGGGAAGGTGCTGGGAGCAGGTTCCCTGGCCTCTGCTCAGCCAGGACTGGGCCCAGGCAGGCCCAGAGGCATGTGCTGCCCACTGCTGTGGCCCCAACCCCCACCAGGAGCTGGCAGGATTGGCTGCCCTGGACCAGGAAGATGGGGCTGGAAGTTTCTCCTGAAGGAGACACATGGGGCGATCATGTGTCCTCCCCTTTACAGTGTGCCCCCCCCCACATATGAGAAGGCACGAGTTGTCTATTCTTATGTCTCTTCCTACCATGATCCTGCACCCACCAGATACCATCAAATATCGTGCTCTGTCAGCTCATGGGATAGTACCTGGCCGACTCTAGAATACCCAGTTGTCTGTGGGATGCTGTGTGATTAAACCCTTTGTATGACATTGGTCAATGACACAGGCTGCCTGTTCTGCTTTGCTTCCTCCATATCTTCTGCCTCCATGTCAAAGGTGCCTTTTAGAATTGCCAGCCTCTGAGAGAGACTCTTCAGGTCAGGATAGAGAAGTACATTATATATCAGAGAAGCAAGAATCGCGCCTGTCATGGGGCCCACCCAGAAAATCTGCAGAGAGAGAGAGAGAAATAGCATATTATTATTATTATTATTATTAATGTATAGTGATAGTGCCTAGAAGCCAGGGCTCCATTGTGCTAAGCAATGATTGTAGCCCCAAATAACTTACATTCTTTGAATGTGTGTCAGTATGGAGCTCTGCTCTTTTTGAAAATTGTAAAAAAGACAACCAAGACTGTCATATGTAGAATGAAGGAGAGGTTGATCTCTCTCTCTCTCTTTCTTTTATATTTATAAATATAAATATATATAAATTACATAAAATAGGTTGGGCAAGGATAATCTGTGAAGGGTCTTAAATGTAAAGATGAGTAGTTTGTGTTTGATATGGTGGACAAGGGGAGCCAATGGAGGATGCAAAGGGAGGGGTGACCGTTCAAGTGACAAGCCAGGAACGTAATCTTTGTGGCGGCATTTCAAATGGCTATAAGTCAAAATAGAATTTGTTAAGACCAGAGAGGAAGATCCAAAAGTTGAGATAAGAGATGATGAGGGCCTGTATGAGAGATTTAGCTGTTGTATATGCAGAGGTTATTCATAATCAAAGATGGGGACTGGGACTCTTTTGGCTAAAATGACTTTAAAATGTCATAACGTTAATATTTCATTGACTCCTTCACTACTGGCCAATGTTCTAGGAACATCCTGATAGAATTAACTTGGCATACTTCTGAATGTGTCAGGTATGCCCAGCAACATCGTACCTGCCAAGCTGCTGAAAGCACTAGGACATCCTAGTAGAACATCTCTCCTGTGTTGCTGAATGTCCCAGGTATGTCCACTTACTTAGGTTCTATGCTTTTGGGGCAGGGACCCTCTTTTTATACGTTTGTACAGTGCCTAGCACAATGGGACCCCGGTCCGTGACTAGAGCTCCTAGGCACTCAGGACCGGCTCCAGGCACCAGCGAAGGAAGCAGGTGCTTGGGGCGACCAATGGAAAGGGGCGGCACGTCCGGGTCTTCGGCAGCAATTCAGCGGCGGGTCCCTCAGCCCTTCTCGGTGGGAAGGAGCTGCCGCCAAAGTGCTGCCGATCGCGGCCTTTTTTTTTTTTTTTTTTTTTTTTTTGGCTTCGCCACTTGGGGCGGCAAAAAAGCTGGAGCCGGCCCTGTAGGCACTACTGCAATACAAATAATAATATGTATGTCCAGGTATAAAGCACCTGCCATGCAGCTGAAGGTTCCCTAATATTGCATTAATTTCAATGCACTAATGACCGCTTTACATCTCTTTGTAACCGGAGTGGTTGTGGGCCTTGTTTAAGTGAAAGCTTAGATCCATCAGATTGCAGCACCCTTTCCCCTGCCAGTCCCTACCACTATGCCCCATGCATGCCCTTGTACTGAAGATTTCCTCTCCAGCTGCATATTGCTACTAAGTCGTGCCATTAAGGGTTCAGATGGCTGATCTTTCTTCCTGTCTGGCATTCTCATTTCCTACACCTTGAAATGTGTCCATGCAGCAAATGGTTATATCTGCACAATACCACCAGGTGGCAGTGCTTACAAACATCCTTGTTACATCTGGGCAAAGCTACAGTTGCAAACAAAACTGACAGCAGGCTGCTTACAGTGACCCTATACTTCGTTAAGGCAGAGATATAGAAACTGAATGGAGGTAGAGAGGGAAGGAAAGTCGGTCCATATTGGGGTTGCTTGGGAGCATGTTCATTTTCTGTAGCTTTGAGCTAAAATTACTTAGCCCCATTTCAGTTCTGTGTTGATATCTGTGGATCACAACTTCCCCACTTCCATGCCTGCAATGGAGTAAACATTAAAAGACAAAATATACTTTGGGCCCTGAATCTTACCCTGACAGTACATGAATATGAGTTTCTCTGTATTAATTGCATGTTTTGATCTTTATCCTAAATATTTATGTGCTTGTGTTGTAAGAGTATGTGTTAGATGTCAAAGGGGAAGTGAAGAGGCCCCTTCTACTCAAGCAGTTTCAACAGGAACACAGCCTCGGGCCTGTGGTTACAATCCATTAAGAATGAATGATCCAACCACTCAGTGCTGCAGCCATCAAAAGAGAAGAATCCTCCTGGACAGGCCTCTCTGGATGCACAGTTCCAGTGGGGAAAAAACCTGTCAGAGGAACCCAAGAGTGTTTATACTTGGGCCCTGAAACAAAGAAAACTAATGAGCAATATGGTAAAGAATTTACTCTGAGATAAATAACAGGGCCTTTCCTACTTAAGAGAGACCAAGACACAGAATTATAGAAGGAAGGTAAGTGGACTAGAACAGTGACTCTCAACCTTTCCAGCCTACTGTACCCCTTTCAGGAGACTGATTTGTCTTGCATACCCCCAAGTTCCACCTCACTTAAAAACTAGTTGATTACAAAATCAGACCTAAAAATACAAAGGTGTCACAGCAACACTGTTACTGAACAATTGCTGACTTTCTCTTTTTGCCATAGAATTACAAAATAAATCAGTTGAATATAAATATTGTACTTACATTTCAGTGTACAGTATACAGAGCCATATAAACAAGTCATTGTATGAAATTATAGTTTGTACTGACTTCTCTAGTGCTTTTTATGTAGCCTGTTGTAAAACTAGGCAAATATCTAGATGTGTTGATGTACCCACTGGAAGACCTCTGTGTACCCCCAGGGGTACGTGTACCCCTGGTTGAGAACCACTGGGCTAGAAGAATAGCAGGGCCTGCTGTCACTTGGGACCAAAGTGGGTCATAAAAGACTCTTTGCTTACTAAGAGCTCGTTTACATGGGTACACTGGCTGAAATAAGCTATTGCAGAATAGCTCCCCCTGTGGCCAGTCTATTCTGGAATAATTAGTGCACTCCTAGAGCAGCTAATTATTCTGAAATAAAATGACGTTTATTCCCAAAAAGGGTCCACGTAGGGATATATTCTGGAATAGCTACTCCAGGATAGATTATTCCACATTAGCTATGCTAGTCAATTTCCCTGCGTAAAGAAGCCTTGTCAGAATGTGAGCTGGTTCATTTCCTTTCCTGAAGAGGAACCAACCTGACCAGGATGGTGATTAGTGACTGCGAAATACTCAGGCAGACTAGAGACGCTATAAAAATAAAAAACGTAATCATGGGGGATTAATAATATTGACTGGGTACATGTCACCTTAGGACGGGATGCAGAGATAAAGTTTCTTGACACCTTAAATGACTGCTTCTTGGAGCAGCTAGTCCTGGAACCCACAAGAGGAGAGGCAATTCTTGATTTAGTCCTAAGTGGAGTACAGGACCTGGTCCAAGAGGTGAATATAGCTGGACCGCTTGGTAATAGTGACCATAATATAATTAAATTTAACATCCCTGTGGTGGGGAAAACACCTCAGCACCCCAATACGGTAGCATTTAATTTCAGAAAGGGGATCTACACAAAAATGAGGAAGTTAGTTAAAAAGAATTAAAAGGTACAGTGTCAAAAGTGAAAGCTGCATGGAAACTTTTTAATGACACCATAGTAGAGGCTCAACTTAAATGTATACCCCAAATTAAAAAACATAGTAAGAGAACCAAAAAAGTGCCACTATGGCTAAACAACAAAGTAAAAGAAGCTGTGAGAGGCAAAAAGGCATCCTTTAAAAAGTGGAAGATAAATCCTATAGAGGAAAATAGAAAGGAGCATAAACTCTGGCAAATGAAGTGTAAAAATATAATTAGGAAGGCCAAAAATGAATTTGAAGAACAGCTAGCCAAAGACTCAAAAAGTAATAGCAAAAAAATTTTTAAATACATCAGAAGCAGGAAGGCTGAGGATGTGAGGGAGATTCCAAAACCTGAGCCATTCTTTTTTAGGTTACAAATCTAAGGAACTGTCCCAGAGTGAGGTGTCATTAGAGGAGGTTTTGGAACAAATTGATCAACTAAACAATAATAAGTCACCAGGGCCAGATGGTATTCACCCAAGAGTTCTGAAAGAACTCAAATGTGAAATTGCCGAACTACTACCTGTGGTTTAACCTATCATTTAAATCAGCTTCTCTACCAAATGACTGGAGAATAGCTAATGTGACGCCAATTTGTAAAAAGGGCTCCAGAGGTGATCCTGGCAAATACAGGCCAGTAAGCCTGACTTCAGGACCGGGCAAACTGGTTGAAACTATAGTAAAAATTGTCAGACACATAGGTGAACATAATTTGTTGGGGAAGAGTCAACATGGTTTTTGTAAAGGGAAATCATGCCTCACCAATCCACTAGAATTCTTTAAGGGGGTCAACAAACATGTGAACAAGGGGGTCCAGTGGGTATAGTGTACTTAAATTTTCAGAAAGCCTTTGACAAGGTCCCTCACCAAAGGCTCTTAAGCAAAGTAAGCTGTCATGGGGGGAGGGATAGCTCAGTGGTTTGAGCATTGGCCTGCTAAACCCAGGGTTGTGAATTCAATCCTTGAGGGGGCCACTTAGGGATCTGGGGCAAAATCAGTACTTGGTCCTGCTAGTGAAGGCAGGGGGCTGGACTCGATGACCTTTCAAGGTCCCTTCCAGTTCTAGGAGATAGAATATCTCCATTAATTTAATTTATAAGAGGGATGGTCCTCTCATAGATTGGTAACTGGTTAAAAGGAAACAAAGGGTAGGAATAAATGGTCAGTTCTCAGAATGGAGAGAGGTAAATAGTGGTGTGTCCCCCAGGCATCTGTACTGGGCCCAGTCCTATTCAACATATTCATAAATGATCTAGAAAAAGGGGTAAACAGTGAGGTGGCAAAATATGCAGATGATACAAAACTACTCAAGATAGTTAAGTCCAAAGCAGACTGCAAAGAGCTACAAAGGGATCTCACAAAACTGGGTGACTGGGCAACAAAATGGCAGATGAAATTCAATGTTGATAAATGCAAAGTAATGCATTTGGAAAACATAATCCCAACTATACATATACAATGGTGGGATCTAAATTAACTGCTACCAGTCAATGTGCAATGGCAGTCAAAAAATCTAACAATGTTGGGAATCATTAAAAAAGGGATAGATAATAAGACAGAAAATATATTGCCTCTATAAATCCATGGTACGCCTCATCTTGAATACTGCATTCAGATGTGGTTGCCCCATCTCAAAACAGATATATTGGAATTGGAAAAGGTTCAGAAAAGGGCAACAAAAATGTTTAGGGGTATGAAGCAGCTTCTGAATGAGAAGAGATTAATAAGATTGGGACTTTTCATCTTGGAAAAGAAACGACTCGGGGGAGATATGATAGAGGTCTATAAAATCATGATGGGTGTGGCGAAAGTAAATAACACCCGAACTAGGCGTCACCAAATGAAATTAATATGCAGCAGGTTTAAAATAAACAAAGGGAAGTATTTTTTACTTACAATGCACAGTTAACCTGTGGAACTCTTTGCCAGAGGATGTTGTGAAGGCCAAGACTATAACAGGGTTCAAAAAAGAACTAGATAAATGTATGGAGGATAGGTCCATCAATGGCTACTAGCCAGGATGGGCAGGGATGGTGTCCCTAGCCTCTGTTTGCCAGAAGCTGGGAATGGGCAACAGAGGATGGATCACTTGATTACCTGTTCTGTTCATTCCCTCTGGAGCACCTGGCATTGGCTGCTGTCAGATACAGGATACTGGGCTAGATGGAGCATAGGTCTGACCCAATATGGTTGTTCTTATGTTTGTTCCAACCGCTATATAAAAATACTTTGTTTTAAGAGGCCTGTTGGTCAGTGTCACTGATCATGGGTTCCTGAAGGGAGGCTCAAGCAGGTGATTAAACTGATCTAGCCCTACATGGCAATAAGCAGTTGGTATACAAGGGACCCCGAGCTAAGAGTAGAAGAATCACAAGCTTTCACCCTGAGAGGGGTGAGGACAAGAGGCCTAAGACCCAAAGATGGTGCATTAACAGACCAGATTGGGGGGGGGAAGGTGTAGCTAGCCCCTTAACAGTGAAACACTGACTGATTACATGAAGATGAAGACATGCCTGCAGAGTGGTACACCCAGCTAATTCAGACTCCTAGGGACCTTCCCTTTCAGGCCTTTGGAACATCTAAAGAGGAGACTGACTCCTATGTGTCCTTCCCAGACTTTACACTGAGCCCAGTGGCTGCTGGGGAAGGAGTTTGAGGATTTAGTAAATGCTGGATTGATCGCATTCAGTGCAGACATAATTGATAAAGCTCATCCCATGTTACTCACTGTTGGGTCTCAGTACCTTGATACAAGGAGCTCCTAGAAACGCAGAGTGCAATAAGGCCAAATTTCAACATCTCACCCAAGGTATTTTGGAGATGGTAGAGACCTCTAGAACAGAAAGGGAAAGGACATAATGATATTACCCAGTGGACAGTAAACTTGTTGACTATGACAGCAGGGCCAAAGGATCTTGCAGGATTCATGGAGCATCCAGTGAAGTAGATCTAGTAAACAGAGATGGGAAAGAAAGTATTAGGAGAATGACACTGTCTAAAGATGAATGAAGTCCAAATGAACCTCATGTTTGATTTGTCATATCTCTCTGTAGTTCAGGCAATTAGACATTTACAAATATCTCTCTTATAGTTATAGTTTAGTCATCATTGCTGTATGATGGGAGAAACATGGAATTGGCCTAGTTGGGAGTTCCTCCCACAGCGAGCATCTTGTACTGGAAGAGACTGGGACTGGCATAACAATAAGCTTTCCCCACAGCCAGCACTCCTGCCCTGCTCCAAGCAGCGCTTTTGGCAGGCAGGGTGTTCAGAATTGGAGTGCATGTTTTTTATTTGTTTCTAATCAACCATTAGGTACAAACCCCTCCATGTTTTATGCAGTGCCTAACAAGCTTACCCCAATCAGGTGTCCCAGGGCAACGGATATGCCAATGAATGTGGCTGGGGAGTTGGCATTTCTGTGTCTGTCGGTGGAAGCAAAATAACAAAGAACCAGCTGAAAGGTGAGAATGAGCTCAACAGCAACTGCTTGTCCAGAAGTGATGTTGCTCCGCACCTGGGGAAAGGGATGGCAAAGGGACTTCTTAGGAGACCACAGCAGCCCATCGGCTTCTGCCCACCAGCCACACTAGGTAACGCTGCTGCCTCACACAATCCACCTCAAAAGCAGGCATCTGCAGTGACACGAGCTTCTGGGAGACTTAAGTGTAACAGTGGGGGTAAGGGGATCTTTCATGGTTTGTATCCTTACTTTTGGAGCCATGCAGTAGCAACTAACTGAGTGTAGGAGTGATAAGCACAGAATGTACAGATCAGGCATCGATGGCAGATTGGTTACTACTGTTCCAAAGTTTTTGTAGGCTATTGGGGACAGATTTTCAGAATGGCTCAGCATCCAGCAGCTCTCATTGAGAACAATGGAGAATTCTACACATGCACACCAATTGAGAACCATGGGGGCTCTAGGGTGAAAATCTGTTCCTTATGGTTTAGGTATTATGTTGCTGGGAGCATGAAAAAGCAGAGAGGCATGTACTCATGCAACTAAAATCCACTTAGCTGGGAATGTGTGGAAATTATTTGAAACATATGTAAACAGCAGGAATGCTCAGCTGTAGGTCCTATCTGTGGAGTCCATTAAGTTGTTCTGATATCTTGGGTGACTCCCTTCCTCGTTCTGAGCTTCACTTCTCATCTGTAAAAAGTGCGATAGTCACAATAATCAATGCCCAGTACATGCAGAAACCTTTGCTAAGGGTAATCACTTCCACTAGTCACTCCTTTGGTTTGACTTAAATAGGCACAGATCCATGAGGTATCTAGTATAGTTTTGTTTGACCTGTATTTAAAAACCCACCTGTACTGGGCATTCATTTCTAGTTGTCACTGGGCAGGTTTCACTGTAAAGATTAGCCCATTTGTGTTTCCATCTTGAGCAGATGGCAGTGATTTTTTTTTTATCACAAATCCCCCTCAATTCATACCTACCACAGCCCTGGCCTCCTAATTTAGAATTACAACATAATTCAGCATGGTTGGCAGTTTCTCCTCCTGCAGCGGGGTGCAGGTCAGGATTGAGGGGCATTGACACTGCTATTTGTTACCACTACATATAGCTACATATTAACCCAAGCCTGGACTAGCAGGGGGGCACACAAGTCAAGAGTGAGGGGACCGGAAGAGGCGGGGTTGGGAAGCTTGCACATGTCTGGCTCACAGCAATGTTAATGGTCATTCACTTTCATCAGCATTATCAAAAAGAGGGGTGAGGAACTCACCGTGTTAATGCCTAAGCTTCCTTGGACCTCTGCAGGCGTCACTCCATACAACGTGGCTGCTCCAGCGATGCCTCCAGCCAGCTGGGCAACCATATAGCAAGCAGCTCTTGCCAAAGAGATACGAGAGCCAAGCAGGAAGGCCATAGTCACAGCTGGGTTGACATGAGCACCACTGACATGCCAGGCAATCTGGACCACAGTAGCTGCAGCCAAGTTGAAGGTAATAGAGATCTGTAAGATGGTGGGGAGGGCTGAGGGCCAGCGGAGGACTGAGCCCAGGCCGAAGAAGACGTAGATGGAGGTGGCTAGGAACTCAGCAAAGACAGCCCGATAAAAGGTCACAGACAGTACCTCCTTCCACATCCTCTCATGAGCCCAACAGTGAGAGGGACAGAGGGCGTTTCTAATGCTGGAGCTCCTTTTTACTGGAGAATATTTGAGGAAACACTATGTAAATAAGTTTGTAAAACTGGGCAGGACCAGGAAATCCAGAACCTGGAAATCCTTCAGTGAAGGAGTGAGTCAGACCTGCCCAGTTCAGCACACATCAATGCTCCTCCCCCCCCCCCCCCCCACTACCACTGACCCAGGGTCTTAACTCCCAGCACCAGACTTAACCCAGTTTCTGACTCTCAGAAATGTGTGTGTTCCATTGCTAGGTAGTTATCTTAGTGCAGTGGTTCCCAAAGTGGGGTTCGGGAACCCCTGGGGGTTTGCAGAACGTTTCAGGGGGTTCGCAAGAAAAATTTCATTAATAGCAGCCAGAGGACTTTGCTGGGACCCAGTTGCAGGGCAGACAGCCCGAGCCCCAGGGAGAGCGGGGCCGGGCAGTTTGAGCAGGCAGCCCGAGCCCTCCCCTGTCAGCCAGGGAGCTGGCAGCCTGAGCCTCGTGGAGAGCGGGCAGTTCGAGCCAGCAGCCCGAACCCCTCCCCTGTCAGCCAGGGAACCGGCAGCCCGAGCCTTGGGGAGAGCAGGCAGTTTGAGCCGGCAGCCCGAGCCCCTCCCCTGACAGAGGGGGAGCCAGCAGCCCGAGCCCCAGGGAGAGCGGGGTGCAGTTTGATCCAGCAGCCCGAGCCCTCCCCTGTCAGCCAGGGGTTGGGGGAGGGTGTGCACTGGTTTTGGTCTGTGTGTGAAATTCCGGGGTCCCACAGGAGTTCGTCTGCCCTGCCTACATTACACTAAGACAGTGGTTCCCAAACTTTAACAGCCCGCGAACCCCTTTCACTAAATTGTGACATCTCATGAACCCCCTTCTAAAAATGAATATTTCCAGGGATTTAAGTTTAAATTTCCTCAGTGTGATGGATTCGCTTGCTTTGCTCTGCATAGCTCTTGGAAGTCTGGAACCACTGGAGAAAGATAAAGTCTCAGGTCTGGTTCGGCATCAAGTCTGTTTCTGTATTTGGTTTTCAGATGTGCATATGAGGAAAATGCTTTCTCGCATAAGTATGTTGTTGAAAATGGTAACAAAACTGCAGCAGCTTTTTCTGCCAGAAAGGGGTACTCGTTTCTTAAACTCAGCCAAAAGTTGATCAATGATAGATTTCTGAAACTCCTTTTCAGTTCGTAATCACAGGAGATCTCAATCAATTTCTCTTTTTCCTTGGTGTTTAATATCTGTGTTGAGAAAGTGGTATCATCAAAAGGGTTGCGAATTCCGTCATTATCGCCTGACATAGCTGGAAAGTATTCCCTGAAAGTTGTGCAAAGTCCTTTTAGGTGTGCAATTATATTGGTTTTAGTGCACTGATCCAACTGAAGTTTATGTTCTGCCAGGAAGTCATGAAGATTACTGAAACACTCAGTTTGATTGTTTTCCAAACAACTTTCCCAGAACTGCAACTTCTTTATCAGGGATTCAACTCGCTCTTGCACATTGAAAACTGTTATATTGAGGCCTTGAAGAGATAAATTTAGGTCATTAATTCTTGAGAAAATATCTGCTAAATAAGCTAGGCTCTGGAGCCAGACATTATTTTCCATACAGCTGGCAAGGTGGAAAGAGTGGCTGTTGAAAAAAAACTAGGATTTCCGGTCTAACCTCAAACAAGCGCACAAGGATTTTACCCCTTGAGAGCCATCTAACTTCAGTATGGGTCAACACACAGTCGTGTATACTACCCATTTCTTCACAAAGTACGTGAAATATTCTGGAATTTGTTGGCCATGATTTTATGAAATTCGCCATTTTCACTGCATTGTCCAGCACTTCCTTCAGTGCCTCTGGCATGCGTTTTGTTGCAAGGGCTTGTCTATGGATGCTGCAATGAGTCCAAGAGACTTTTGATGCAACCTTTTTTGTTCGAGCTACAAATCCAGTATACTTCCCTGTCATTGATGTGGCCCCATCAGTGCAAATGCCTAGGCAACGAGACCAATCTATTTCCTTTTCTTGAAAATATGCATTAGTCAGATTGAAGATATCTTCTGCAGTTGTACGTTCTTCCAATGGTCGGCAAAACAACAAGTCGTCTTCAACCATACCTTCATTCACATAACGTACAAACAGTAGCAAAATAGCTAGATTAGCTACATCAGTTGATTCATCCAACTGTATAGCATAATATGGACTATTTTTCACTCTATGTACAATTGTGGTCTCTACATCATTTGACATGTCACGAAGAATTAATGACAACGTATTATTGGACAAAGGTACCATGTCAATCCTTTTTGCAGCCTTTTCTCCGAGCATGCAATGAACTACGTCTTTTATACATGGACCAATCAAGCTCTCTGCTATGGTATGGGCTTCTGATGCTTTTGCTACTCGGTAGCTCACGCGGTATGACGCTTTAAGTGCATTTTCATTATCAGTACTTGCTTTGGATATAAAACTGGTAATGTCACTTTTCTTCTCAGCTAATTTTCGCTTGAAAAAATCAACAGGCTTGTCGAGTTGTGCAGGACGCCTAGTTTCTAAATGGCGCCGAAGTAGAGAATGTTTGAGGCTGCTGTTTGCTAGAACATCACCACAAATCACACACACTGGTTTTGGATGTTCTTGATCACCAATGCATGTAAAGCCATATTTTATATAATCATCGTCATATTTTCTTTTCTTTGTAAGTGACTTTCCAGAACCATCATGATCATTAGACTTAGATTTTCCACAGTGTGGACTTGAGGAAACATTAGCTGATTCCAGCATCTTTACACTTTCCTTTTTCAGCCACTTATCCATTGAATTTGTGTACAAAAGTTCTAATAAAAATAACAGAGAGAGAGACTGCTAACAACCAACAAACTAGAAACTGAGAAGATTCACTCACTGAAGCAAATCAGCACTCCAGAGAGAAGGACAATTACTGAGACACCTTAACACTCCTACACTGGCTACAACGTGCTTCTGGCTGGTTTGGCTCGCAAACAGCTTTTCTTCCACCGAGGAAGATGCCCTGGGAGGGACAAATTAGCTTGGACCACCCCTCACGTTCAGCGTGGCCCCCTGCTGACTGCCCTGGATGCAAACTTCCCCTGCCGGACAAGGATACGAGCTGCCACCTGCACCCCGCATGGAGTGCTGGGGTTCAGGGCTGCTGGCTCCCCCGCTGACTGGGGAGGGCTGGGGCTGCCGGATCAAACTACCCAGCCCCGCTCTCCATGAGGCTCGGGCTGCTGGCTGACAGGGGAGGGCTCGGGCTGCTGGATCAAACTGCCCGGCCCCACTCTCCCCGGGGCTCGGGCTGCCGGCTCCCTGGCTGACAGGGGAGGGCTTGGGCTGCTGGATCAAACTGCCCGGCCCCGCTCTCCCTGGGGCTCGGGCTGCTGGCTCCCCCTCTGACAGGGGAGGGCTGGGGCTGCCGACTCAAACTGCCCGCTCTCCCCAAGTGTCAGCAGGGGAATGGTCCTGCTATTGTGGGGAACTTTCCTGGCTTCTGCACTACCCCGGTGAAGTGGGCTAGCGAAAGGATCCGAGTCCTCGCTCCCACTTCCTTTACCCAGAGGCCTCCCTGCCCTTGAGGACTCCCCTTCCACTCTCCTGTCTGGCAGAGTCCTTGTAAACCCCGACAAGGCTGGGCCCAGGATTCCTGGGGGGCTTGACCCCCAACCCTGCTCTGTGGTCACCCAGGACAGGGGCTAGGGTGTCGCTACTCTGGGGTACTCTCTCTGCACTGGGCACCTCCCTGACCCACTGATTGTTCCATACAATTTAAAGCACATACAAGTTGTTTAATTAACAATTAATCTAAAGAAAAGAATAAGGAAAAATGGGAAAGGTTAAAGGAAAACACATCACCCCGCTCTGTGGCAGGGAACATCACAAACAGTGTCTCTGGACATCAGGGCACTTTGCAGTCTGTTCCTTGTAGGTCCCAGGTTTCCTTCTCAGGCCCTGGCTGTGCTGCAGGGATGCTGCGGGTTGGACACTTGCAATGGTGGTGGCCACACACCTCCGGGCTTTGAGTGGTGGGACCCTTCTTCCTCGCGTCAGCCCCCCGTCAGGTTAAGATCCCCCTCCCGGTCTGGCCTGCAAGGACCCTTGGCTAGGGGTGTCTTTCTGTGCTGGGCCCTTTGCCCAAGGTCCCCCTTTGGCTGGCCCCACTTGCTCACCACACCTGGCTCTGTGGCTGCAGCTCTGCTCCCAGCACAGGATCTGCTCTCCCTGGGCTGCGTCTCTGGCTCTGTGGCTGCGTCTCTGCTCTCCAGCTCAGCTTGGGCCCCTGCTTTCTCCTTAGCTCAGCCCCACTCAGTCTGACTCAGGCCATTCCAGTTCACACGGAGGACGGGACCCCCCTGGCCTCCTGACTCCTTGATTAGCCTGCCCGCCCTGTCAATCAAGCTGACCTGGAGCATTGGCCTCTCCCCATTGTTCCTGGGGACTGTCAGTCTCAGGCTCCTGATTTGCCATCGACCCTTCCCCTTTTAGTGCTGGGAGCTAGCCAACCAAAACACCCCCACTGAATGTTAGTAAGGGGGCAACAGTCCCCTTACACAAGGCTCGGGCTGCCAGTTCCCTGGCTGACAGGGGAGGGGCTCGGGCTGCCAGCTCAAACTGCCCGGCCCCGCTCTCCCTGGGGCTCAGGCTGCTGGCTCCCACTCTGACAGGGGAGGGCTGGGGCTGCCGGCTCAAACTGCCCGCTCTCCACAAGGCTCGGGCTGCCGGCTCCCTGGCTGACAGGAGGGCTCGGGCTGCTGGCTCAAACTGCTTGGCCCGGCTCTCCCTGGGGCTCGGGCTGCTGGCTCCCCCTCTGACAGGGGAGGGCTCGGGCTGCCGGCTCAAACTGCCCACTCTCCACGAGGCTCGGGCTGCCGGCTCTCTGGCTGACAGGGGAGGGCTGGGGCTGCTGGATCAAACTGTCCGGCCCCGCTCCCCCTGGGGCTCGGGCTGCTGGCTCCCCTCTGACAGGGGAGGGGCTCGGGCTGCCGGCTCAAACTGCCTGCTCTCCACGAGGCTCGGGCTGCCGGCTCCCTGGCTGACAGGGGAGGGCTCGGGCTGCCAGCTCAAACTGCCCGGCCCCGCTCTCCCTGGGGCTCGGGCTGTCTGTCCTGCAACTGGGTCCCAGCAGAGTCCTCTGGCCGCCATTAATGAAATTTTTCTTGTGAACCCCCTGAAACGTTCTGCGAACCCCACTTTGGGAAGCACTGAAGGTATATAAAATCATGAGTGGTGTGGAGAAAGTGAACAAGGAAAGGGTATTTACTTGTTCCCATAATATAAGAACTAGGGGCCACCAAATGAAATTAATAGGCAGCAGGTTTAAAACAAATAAAAGGAAGTTCTTCATCCAGCACACAGTCAACCTGTGGAACTCCTTGCCTGAGGAGGTTGTGAAGACTAGGGAGAACTAGATAAATTCCTGGAGGTTAAGTCCATTAATGGCTATTAGCCAGGATAGGTAAGGAATGGTGTCCCTAGCCTCTGTTTGTTAGAGGGTGGAGATGGATGGCAGGAGATAGATCACTTGATCATTACCTGTTAGGTTCACTCCCTCTGGGGCACCTGGCATTGGCCACTGTCAGCAGACAGGATACTGGGCTGGATGGACCTTGGTCTGACCCAGTATGGCCGTTCTTATGTCCTTCCCCTGCATGGCTGCTCTTGGTGGGGAGATCAGACCCACGTCCAGAGGCAGCACAGAAATGAGGGTCATACCCCCTCACTTCTGCACTGCAGCAGCCCAGGAGCTGGGCTCTGGGCTTCCGTCCCCCCCCCCCCCCCCGCAGCTCCTGCCAGAGCTCCAGATCCAGGTGCGGCTTCCTCCTGCATCTGGGGCAGCCTGGGCTCTGGGCTTCTGCACCCCTTCGCGGCTCCTGCCACGGCTCCGGCACCAAACCCAGGGCTTCCTCCTGGCGGCTGCAGCCAGAGCAGGGGCAGATGGAGCTTGGGGCTTCTGCCCCTCCAGCCATGGCTCAGGGCAGCCTGGGCTTGGGGCTTCTTCCCCTGCGGCTCCTGCCAGGGCTCCGGGTGACCCGGTAGGGGCATCTTCTGGGGCCGGGGCACCCATTTTTCCTGGGGGGGCCCCAAAATTGGCCAGGGGCCCCTGCCTTAATCTGTCCCTGGCCTGGACTATCAGCTAGGAGCCCCTGGCAGGGACACTCCCAGCAGCATGGGGGAGATCCTACCCATCTCCACCTCCAGGAACCTCCTCTAACTGCAGGAAGCTGGGAGGGTGCTACCTTCAGCTCTAAAGGTAGCACAGAAGTGAGGGTGGCAATCTTGGGACCCCCCTACAACAACTTTGCAACCCCCCTCATGTTCCCATTTTGGGTCAGGACCCCCACGGTTACAATACCGTGAAATTTCAGATATAAACATCAGAAATCGTGAAATTGACCAATTAAAAACCTCTCTGGCCATGAAACTGACAAGAATGGATGTGAATTTGGTAGGGCCCTAGTGATCAGGAAAGACCTGATGAGATACTTTGAAAAAAACCTGTTTGGTTTTAAGTAATAAAGTAATAAAGTTTGTAAGACATTTGTCTTCTGAGCCACCTAACCAGACTAATCCATTACATCCTCAATCATGGCATTTCTATTTTCTGAGTCATATCACCCGCCCTCAAGAATCTGGATGGTTATTGCTCAGAATCACTGGTGTAATAAGGCCTCAAAGTGCACTGATGCAAGAATAGGTTAGGGACCCCATCGCAATTCCAGGCCATAGTCCTCAAAAGCCCCCAGGCACCCCAACATCCCAGCCTACCTGCCATCCCAACATCCTCTGTTTCCCCCCAACTCATTCACCCCCCCAATAACACCCATTCCCCGAAACCCTCACTCCCCATTCTCCCCCCACTCCCAAAGCTCCGCCAAAACTCATCCCACCAGCTCCTCAGCCACCAGCCCCGGGATTTTCCTGCCCACTCAGCCCCCGCTCACCCCACATGCAGCACTTTGCTCTCATCCTGGACTTGGGCAGTTCCTCCTGCTTCTAGCTAGCCAGAGGTTCTGCACATGCCCATGGCCAGCCCCCAAATTTGAGTGATGAATGGCATTGCCACCTAGTACATGGGCTTGCAGTGCCACTCAAGTTTGGCCTGGACACTTCTCCATCATAATTAAGGGCAGCTGGGCCAAATTTGAGTGGCACCGTGATTCCATGCCCCAACTTGCAACTCCACTCAGGCAAATTTAGCCCCACTTCCCCCTATCGTGATAGAGGTGGTGGGGGCCAAATTTGAGTGAGTGGCATTGTGACACCAGGCACCAGGTGAAGTGCTGGAGTGCTGCTCCAGCTGGTTGGGTTCCCATAATCTTGTGGGTCCTGCCATGACTGCAACAGTGGCATCATTGTAGCTACACTGCTGCTCAGAATACTATCACCTTTTCTGCATATATAAAGCCAAATCAAAACTTAGGATCCAAACCTGCCTGAACTTTGGGAAATATCTATAAGTAGAAGTGGTGGATGGTAGTGGTAGGGAGAAATTAAACCTTTGAAGCGTGAGAAATGCAAGCACAGATTTCATCACAAGAGAACCAGGAAGCAAACCAAACCCTGAAACTAGTTTGGTCAGTTTTGCTTCCTGGTCCGCCTGTGCTAAACCCAGTGTTGCTGTGTTTGGGTTTCCCCTCTTCAGCATTCCCTGTTTTCACTGCTACATCTAGTCAGGTGAGATATTTTTAAGGGGGAAGAAAAAAAGCTAATCCTTCTGCTAACATCCCAACCGTAACAAAGGCTGGATCCTTATGTTAAGAGATTCTCTTTAATTTTGACTTGAGCCCCCACTCAGTAATATGGGAACTTACTCTGGGTGCCTTTGCTATGCAAGTCTGTAATCACTCACAGGCACAGAGGTTTAAACAAATGACCTTTATGGGGGGGGGGGGGGGAGAGAGTTGGAGAAAAGGGAAAGGCAGGTGGAACTGGGATAAATATTTACACATTTACACCTTCCCCTACCATTTCCCACAGTTCCAAACAATTTGACACTAAATGGCTGATACAATTAGTTCTGTCTTCCAGCCTCACACTTGCTGTTCATTGATCGACAACTTCCCTGTGACCAAATGCACCCATGTACACAAATCCCACACCCTAGTCTAATAACCATTGTATAAAATATGCATTCTGAGGTTTCCGGTGCAAACTCGGGTTGAGGGAAAGGGTAGGGATAGGGATTCAGATTAGGGATCGGATTAGGTTAGGGTTAGGATGGGGTAGGGGTTAGGATTAGGGTTAAAGTTAGGGTTTAGGGTTGGGTTAGGGGTAGGGATAGGATGAGAGTCAGAGGTAGTATTACGGTTAAGGGTCAGGGTTAGGGGGTAGGGTTAGGATAGAGTTGGGGTAGAGTTAGGGTTAAGGGTTAATGTCAGGGCCATCGGCAGGGTGATGGTTAGAGTTACAGTTAGGATTAGGGTCAGGGACATTGTCAAGGATTATAGTGAGGGGTGGGGGTGGAGTTTGGATTAGGATGAGGGGTTTGGGTCAGGGATTAGTGTGAGGGATTGGGTTGTGGGGGTTAGCATTTAGGGTTAGTGGGGAGGGGTTAGGGTCAGGGTTAGGGTAGATTGAGGGTGAGATTAGGGTTAGGGTCAGGAGTTAGGGTTACTTTAGGGTTAGTATTAGATTAGGGTAAATCAGGGTTAGAGGGAGGGGGAGGGGGAAGGGTTAGGCGGTTAGATTAGGGTTATTGTTAGGGGGCAGGGTTATGGTTGGGTGAGAGGTTAGGGTTATGGTTTAGGGTAAGGCTTTATAGTTAGAGGGGTAAAATCTAGGGGGTTAGGCTGTAGGGGTTAGGGTTAGGGTTATGGTTGGGTTAGGGGTAGGGGTTGGAGTTAAGGATTAGGGTTAAGGATTGGTGTTAGGGTAGAGTTAGGCATCGCCATCACAAGAAGGTCAGAGAAGCGGATGGTGCCCGCACCACCGAGAAGAGGTGATGACCTCACAGTGTAGGGGATGTGTATGTGTCCCGCTCCTGGCCTCATGGGCGTAGTCTCTGTGCTCTGCTCAGGGAGCTGTGCCATATTAGCTCTCTCTTCACCATGGGAGGTGTATTCTGCAGCTTGCTGACCTTCCCAGGCCCACCATCACCAATCCACTCCCAACCCCCACTCCCATGTTCAATGCCTCCAATACCCTCTAGCCCTCCCCAGGGAATCTCCATTAGTTTCCCTATCCCAGTAGTCCCAGCATTAGAGCCAGGACAGCTTCTGCTCAATGACCATGGAAATTTCCAGTAACTGTTGCTGGTGGCACGCTATTAGAGCAGGTAAGGGGGCTAAAACTTCTGGTGCTGCTCCTAGTGAAACAGAGCATATAACTTTTGGTCACAGTTATCCAGAGGACAATATTAGAGCGTGAACTAGTGCAAATTACAGCCGGAGGAATACTTTTAGAACGCACAACAGGTTTCCAGTCCCTATCCCAAGTGGGACAGTGCTTGCAAGTTACTTCCAGTTACTGTGCCCAGGCAGACAATATTAGACTCAGTGCTGGGGCAAACAACGTATGGTCACTGTTTTTAATTGAACACTATTAGAGCTTTTATCTGGCAATTTAACTTCTGGTCACTTCCAGTTCCACAATTGTTAGGATGGTAAGCAGGGTACTGGAGGTTGCTGGGACAGGCTGTGCCCATAGTTTAATGTAAGCAGATTAATGTAAACCTGTCTGCTGCACCCCACTCTCTGCCAGCTGCAGCCTTCTCCTTCCCTAGTAACATTACCATATGAACATCTGACTGTGGGTTGCCCAGCTGCTGGAGGTGGACCTGGGCCTGGAAACACCCAACAACTGCATATATGCGTGTAGTGCTGCTCATATGCGTCAGTGTTTGCTGGAACAGGGCCAAATATTTTATGGGCCCGGTTGTGTAAAGTACAGATTTCTACCTTTATAAATCAGAGCTCTTTGGAATCACTGAACAGGAAGTCTTCAGAATAAACAAGTTTTCCAGTAAATGTGAAGTAGTATTTGATGCTTCTAACTGTACCAAGGCAAGGAGCTTTTGAAGGTGTGTCTGAGAACTGGGGTCAAGTGCTAGCATAATCAGACTAATTCAATTAGGTTCTAGGCAGGGCTTTTCACTCAGAGACTCAAAGGAAGAAGTGTGTGATCATCCCCATATTACAGATGGGGAACCAAGCAAACGATTTTTTCCGATAGCCATTTACTGGTGTGTGTGATAGAGGCTTTATGGCATATACAACAATTTCACTGCCTCACCCTGTTGGCTTTTCTATTTCAGTAGCTTTACCCCTATGGAAAGACTTACAAATGCTCCATAAGGGCATTAAAAAACTTGTTTCATACTAAATATATAAACAAGCGGCCAAAAGTCCTCATGAGTGAGGATAATAATGTGGAAAATAACACTTGAAATTACAATGAAAACATTGTTTTTAATTGATAATTATTCATTCCCCCAGTAATAAAAACTTTGAGGGACGTGCCAAATTATTAACACATTGTTTATAAAATACCTTTAAAATTAATCTTTTCTTCAGGCAAAAACCAAAGCTCTAATGTTTATACATTTCAAACAGTAGTTACCTTAGATTTAACTGGCACCCACCGTGGGGCTTAAAATATCTCTTTGAATTAAAAAGCTTGGCTAAAAATTGTGTAACTGTTGTGATGGGTTTGGGCCCTTTGGGGTGTTACCTGATGTGCTGGGATGCCACTGAATCACCCTATTCTGCCAGCCTGGGTCCTCTTTACCTGGCCTTGCTGGGTTAGGCTCACAAGCCTCTTCCAGCCAAGCACACAGGCAGGGCCACACCCAGCTTCACGGAGAGAGAGAGATCTGCTCTGGAAAGATTTAGCCTTAGGGGCTTTCCCCAATACTCTGGTGCCCACTCCCTTTAACGGGTACAAATCCAAAGGTTTTATGAAATTCGCCCCTCCCTCAATGTGGAGGGAGATATGCCAAACTTCTTGCCCCTGCAGGCCTTGTCACTAAAAGTCAGCATGTGTAAATGCTCTTTGTCGGTACTTTGTCGGCACTTTTGCCGACAAAAATACTTCCAGCCCTGCGAGCGTTAGGGTTTAGGGTCAGAGTTAGGATAAAGCTAATGGATGGGTTTGAGTTTAGGGGTTTGTAGGGACGCATAGCTCCCGAATCGTCAGCTCACAGGTGCGGCACACTGTGTCTGTGGCTATGAGGCAGGAGTGGCCTTCACCCCAGCGTCTGTGATTAGGAAACTTACTGGCTGACTTGATCATTTCCTCAGGGAAAAGTCCCTGGGGTTTTTTTTTTTTTGGCTTTCTGGCTACCACAGACCAGGCGTTCTGTTTCCTTTCTTCTCTCATCGCCACAGGGGTTTGGGTTTACGGTTAGGTATAGGATTAGGGTTTAGGATTAGGGTGGGCAAGGTGTAGAGTTAGGTTTAATGGTTAGGGTGCGAGTTAGGTTGGGGTAGAGTTAGTGTAGGATTAGGGGTGAGGGTTTTGGATTAGGATTTAGGGTTAGGGTTGGGCTTAGGGTTGCGGTTTGGGGGTAGGTTTAGGGATAGGTTTAGGATTGGGATGAGGGTCAAGGGTTTAGGGCAGGGGAGGGCAAACTACGGCCCGTGGGCTGGATCCGGCCCATCAGGGCTTTCAATCCAGCCCGCGGGATTGTCAGCCCCATGGCACAGTGGGGCTAAGGCAGGCTCCCTGCCTGCCCTGGCCCCGCGCCGCTCCCGGAAGCAGCCAGCACCACGTCCCTGCGGCACCTGGGGGAGGAGGAGGCAAAGGGCTCCGTGAGCTGCCCTCACCTGCAGGCACCACCCCACAACTCCCATTGGCCAGGAACAGGGAACTGTGGCCAATGGGAGCTTCGGGGGTGGCATCTACAGGCTAGGGCAGCACGCGACGGAGCCGCCTGCCCCATCCCACCCTGAGGAGCCACTTCCGGACATGCTGGCCACTTCTGGGAGCAGCGCGGGGCCTGGTCAGGCAGGGAGCCTGCCTTAGCCCCGCTGCGCGCAGCTGCCACCCCGGAGCCGCTCGAGGTAAGTGGCGCTGGGCCAGAGCCCACACCCCAAACCCCTCCTGCACCCCAACCTCCTGCCCGAGCCCCCTCCTGCACCCTATCCCCTTGCCCTGAGCCTCTTCCTGCAAACTGCAGCCCCTCCCACACCCCAACCCCCTGACCCAGCCCTACATTCATGGCCCTGCATACAATTTCCCCACCCAGATGTGGCCCTCGGGCCAAAAAATTTGCCCAGCCCTGTTTTAGACACAGCAGACTGTGTAGATTTGGTGATCAAAGACTCTAATTGAGACTTAGGTGAACAAAATCTAAGCTGTTGGGAACTCTCTGTCTTCTCACTGTGTTTTTGTGGGGACTGAACTGTTCAGATTTCAATTTGTTTTCTTTATTTATGTTTATGTATATCTGTGAAAATAATGTCTGTGGATTATAAAATAGCCATGTTAGGCTGTAAAAATTAGATTATTATTTGTTTCTTTAGCATAAGATTTTATACAGTTATTTAATTAAATTCATTTCTTTAGTTCCTTTTGGGACTTGAAAATGGGAAGGTTGACCCTGTGTAATCCTTGCTGAAAATTCTTAGAGACTGAACTCTGGGTCTGACTCTAGCTACTTTTCTATGGGAGTTGGGGTTTTTTTTAGGCACTGGAGAAGGGCAATGAAGTGAACTCTAGCCCACCCAACGGTTACAGCCAAATTGTATGAAAAAATGGTTCACTAGTATGTTACTGTGATTGCTACTAAATCAGTCTTGGTTGAACCTGTGGTCAGTGGTGGATTAATGCATGGGGCCTGTGCCCAGGGGCCCTGGACAATTTGAGGGCCTCCGCAGGAGTGCTGGAACCTGTGTAGAAGTGGGGAGGTCCACCAGTGCCAGAACTGCGGCCGTGCCCAATGCTCTTCCTCTTCCCCTGAGGCCCCACCCCTTGCTCCCCATCTTCCCCCGAGGTCCTGCCCCCACGCCAGAAGCCAGAGCCAGGGCATGGTAAGAGTGGCCTGGCCTGGGCTCCCTGGGCAGCTGTGGAAAGCCCTGGACCCCCCACCTGCCCTGGCCAGAGGGCCTGAGAACAGCCACCAACACGTGTCCCTGCCCACCGGGGCATGCCACCCACGGCAGGTGGAGGGTCCGGGGCTCCCCACAGCTGCCTGGGCATCCTGGGTGGCTCTTACTACTGCCTGGCTCTGGCTTCCGGCCTGGCCAGGGGCAGGACCTCAGGAGGGACGAGGAGGAGCAGGGAGGGCAGGGCCCCATGTCGAGGTGGGGGGCTAAGGCCCACCTCAGCCCCCCCACAGTGAAGAGGCTGGCACCGCTGGCAGGGGCTGTGCCTGCCTGAGGTTACTATGCCCACGTTAAAAAATGGGCAGGTGTGGCGCTCCTGGTCCCCAGGTGAGGGGGCCAAAATGTTCTTTGTGCCCAGTGCCCCAATAAATCTTAATCCACCTCTGCCCATAATCTACAGATACGACTGTATATGAAACAAACAGAGCTGGAAGATAATTTTTGGGCTGTTTAGGAATCTGTCATTGCAACATCAGAGCTGACCCTTTTTAAATGTCACTTTAAAATTAAAGTTAGTTTAAACATGTAATGCTTTTCAGATGGAGAGAAACGGGCTAGTGTGACACTAGGGCAAGCAATGATGGGCACGGGGCACTTGCTGCACCCGCACAGGCACCTCACCCCAGCCCTCCCAGCCACCCCTGCCCGACCCTGATGTTGGTGGGTCTCTCGCCCTGCCGCTGTCACAGGGACATGACGTCACACGGAACAGGAAGCCAGAAATTCAAAACTGGGTTGAGAAGCTGGGTGGGCAGAGGAGAAGTGAAGAGTGCATTGTGGGAGATGTAGTGTTCCCCCGCCTATATCTCGCATCAGCCACTGCAGGCACCATGGGAGCTGTAGCGTCTCAGGGCCTATATCTCCCATCGGCCATTGCGGGCCCCTCGGAACCATGGGAGCTGTAGTGCCCCGGGCCTGCGTCTCCCATCAGCCACTACGGGCACGCTGGGAGCTGTAGTGAGGCCGGAAGCAAAAGCACTCTGGCTGAGTGATGCCGCCATGCGGAGAAGGTCGGAGGAGCAGGCGGTAGAGTTGCCACGTGAGGCGAACAAAGGCGCCTGCGCGCCTCTCGGGCCCCGCCCTGCCGCGCTCT